>NC_141756.1:94452336-95896372 GCF_982258835.1 Parasteatoda tepidariorum | reverse complement strand
GTTACTATTACCATCAAAAATATGATGATTCATGATGGAATTATAGATGGTTAACATCAAGATTATGTTAGTCCATCAATGGAAAACATCGAAAAATTTCGGTAGGACTTGAAGGTTACTATTACCATCAAAAATATGATGATTCATGATGGAATTATAGATGGTTAACATCAAGATTATGTTAGTCCATCAATGGAAAACATCGAAAAATTTCGGTAGGACTTGAAGGTTACTATTACCATCAAAAATATGATGATTCATGATGGAATTATAGATGGTTAACATCAAGATTATGTTAGTCCATCAATGGAAAACATCGAAAAATTTCGGTAGGACTTGAAGGTTACTATTACCATCAAAAATATGATGATTCATGATGGAATTATAGATGGTTAACATCAAGATTATGTTAGTCCACCAATGGAAAACATCGAAAAATTTCGGTAGGACTTGAATGTTACTATTACCATCAAAAATATGATGATTCATGATGGAATTATAGATGGTTAACATCAAGATTATGTTAGTCCATCAATGGAAAACATCGAAAAATTTCGGTAGGACTTGAAGGTTACTATTACCATCAAAAATATGATGATTCATGATGGAATTATAGATGGTTAACATCAAAATTATGTTAGTCCATCAATGGAAAACATCGAAAAATTTCGGTAGGACTTGAAGGTTACTATTACCATCAAAAATATGATGATTCATGATGGAATTATAGATGGTTAACATCAAGATTATGTTAGTCCATCAATGGAAAACATCGAAAAATTTCGGTAGGACTTGAAGGTTACTATTACCATCAAAAATATGATGATTCATGATGGAATTATAGATGGTTAACATCAAGATTATGTTAGTCCATCAATGGAAAACATCGAAAAATTTCGGTAGGACTTGAAGGTTACTATTACCATCAAAAATATGATGATTCATGATGGAATTATAGATGGTTAACATCAAGATTATGTTAGTCCATCAATGGAAAACATCGAAAAATTTCGGTAGGACTTGAAGGTTACTATTACCATCAAAAATATGATGATTCATGATGGAATTATAGATGGTTAACATCAAGATTATGTTAGTCCATCAATGGAAAACATCGAAAAATTTCGGTAGGACTTGAAGGTTACTATTACCATCAAAAATATGATGATTCATGATGGAATTATAGATGGTTAACATCAAGATTATGTTAGTCCATCAATGGAAAACATCGAAAAATTTCGGTAGGACTTGAAGGTTACTATTACCATAAAAAATATGATGATTCATGATGGAATTATAGATGGTTAACATCAAGATTATGTTAGTCCATCAATGGAAAACATCGAAAAATTTCGGTAGGACTTGAAGGTTACTATTACCATCAAAAATATGATGATTCATGATGGAATTATAGATGGTTAACATCAAGATTATGTTAGTCCATCAATGGAAAACATCGAAAAATTTCGGTAGGACTTGAAGGTTACTATTACCATCAAAAATATGATGATTCATGATGGAATTATAGATGATTAACATCTAGATTTTGTTAGTTCATCAATGGAAAACATCGAAAAATTTCGGTAGGACTTGAAGGTTACTATTACCATCAAAAATATGATGATTCATGATGGAATTATAGATGGTTAACATCAAGATTATGTTAGTTCATCAATGGAAAACATCGAAAAATTTCGGTAGGACTTGAAGGTTACTATTATCATCAAAAATATGATGATTCATGATGGAACTATAGATGGTTAGCATCAAGATTTTGTTAGTCCATCAATGGAAAACATCGAAAAATTTCGGTAGGACTTGAGGGTTACTATTACCATCAAAAATATGATGATTCATGATGGAATTATAGATGGTTAACATCAAGATTATGTTAGTCCATCAATGGAAAACATCGAAAAATTTCGGTAGGACTTGAAGGTTACTATTACCATCAAAAATATGATGATTCATGATGGAATTATAGATGGTTAACATCAAGATTATGTTAGTCCATCAATGGAAAACATCGAAAAATTTCGGTAGGACTTGAAGGTTACTATTACCATCAAAAATATGATGATTCATGATGGAATTATAGATGGTTAACATCAAGATCATGTTAGTCCATCAATGGAAAACATCGAAAAATTTCGGTAGGACTTGAAGGTTACTATTACCATCAAAAATATGATGATTCATGATGGAATTATAGATGGTTAACATCAAGATTATGTTAGTCCATCAATGGAAAACATCGAAAAATTTCGGTAGGACTTGAAGGTTACTATTACCATCAAAAATATGATGATTCATGATGGAATTATAGATGGTTAACATCAAGATTATGTTAGTCCATCAATGGAAAACATCGAAAAATTTCGGTAGGACTTGAAGGTTACTATTACCATCAAAAATATGATGATTCATGATGGAATTATAGATGGTTAACATCAAGATTATGTTAGTCCATCAATGGAAAACATCGAAAAATTTCGGTAGGACTTGAAGGTTACTATTACCATCAAAAATATGATGATTCATGATGGAATTATAGATGGTTAACATCAAGATTATGTTAGTCCATCAATGGAAAACATCGAAAAATTTCGGTAGGACTTGAAGGTTACTATTACCATCAAAAATATGATGATTCATGATGGAATTATAGATGGTTAACATCAAGATTATGTTAGTCCATCAATGGAAAACATCGAAAAATTTCGGTAGGACTTGAAGGTTACTATTACCATCAAAAATATGATGATTCATGATGGAATTATAGATGGTTAACATCAAGATTATGTTAGTCCATCAATGGAAAACATCGAAAAATTTCGGTAGGACTTGAAGGTTACTATTACCATCAAAAATATGATGATTCATGATGGAATTATAGATGGTTAACATCAAGATTATGTTAGTCCATCAATGGAAAACATCGAAAAATTTCGGTAGGACTTGAAGGTTACTATTACCATCAAAAATATGATGATTCATGATGGAATTATAGATGGTTAACATCAAGATTATGTTAGTCCATCAATGGAAAACATCGAAAAATTTCGGTAGGACTTGAAGGTTACTATTACCATCAAAAATATGATGATTCATGATGGAATTATAGATGGTTAACATCAAGATTATGTTAGTCCATCAATGGAAAACATCGAAAAATTTCGGTAGGACTTGAAGGTTACTATTACCATCAAAAATATGATGATTCATGATGGAATTATAGATGGTTAACATCAAGATTATGTTAGTCCATCAATGGAAAACATCGAAAAATTTCGGTAGGACTTGAAGGTTACTATGACCATCAAAAATATGATGATTCATGATGGAATTATAGATGGTTAACATCAAGATTATGTTAGTCCATCAATGGAAAACATCGAAAAATTTCGGTAGGACTTGAAGGTTACTATTACCATCAAAAATATGATGATTCATGATGGAATTATAGATGGTTAACATCAAGATTATGTTAGTCCATCAATGGAAAACATCGAAAAATTTCGGTAGGACTTGAAGGTTACTATTACCATCAAAAATATGATGATTCATGATGGAATTATAGATGGTTAACATCAAGATTATGTTAGTCCATCAATGGAAAACATCGAAAAATTTCGGTAGGACTTGAAGGTTACTATTACCATCAAAAATATGATGATTTATGATGGAATTATAGATGGTTAACATCAAGATTATGTTAGTCCATCAATGGAAAACATCGAAAAATTTCGGTAGGACTTGAAGGTTACTATTACCATCAAAAATATGATGATTCATGATGGAATTATAGATGGTTAACATCAAGATTATGTTAGTCCATCAATGGAAAACATCGAAAAATTTCGGTAGGACTTGAAGGTTACTATTACCATCAAAAATATGATGATTCATGATGGAATTATAGATGGTTAACATCAAGATTATGTTAGTCCATCAATGGAAAACATCGAAAAATTTCGGTTGGACTTGAAGGTTACTATTACCATCAAAAATATGATGATTCATGATGGAATTATAGATGGTTAACATCAAGATTATGTTAGTCCATCAATGGAAAACATCGAAAAATTTCGGTAGGACTTGAAGGTTACTATTACCATCAAAAATATGATGATTCATGATGGAATTATAGATGGTTAACATCAAGATTATGTTAGTCCATCAATGGAAAACATCGAAAAATTTCGGTAGGACTTGAAGGTTACCATTACCATCAAAAATATGATGATTCATGATGGAATTATAGATGGTTAACATCAAGATTATGTTAGTCCATCAATGGAAAACATCGAAAAATTTCGGTAGGACTTGAAGGTTACTATTACCATCAAAAATATGATGATTCATGATGGAATTATGGATGGTTAACATCAAGATTATGTTAGTCCATCAATGGAAAACATCGAAAAATTTCGGTAGGACTTGAAGGTTACTATTACCATCAAAAATATGATGATTCATGATGGAATTATAGATGGTTAACATCAAGATTATGTTAGTCCATCAATGGAAAACATCGAAAAATTTCGGTAGGACTTGAAGGTTACTATTACCATCAAAAATATGAAGATTCATGATGGAATTATAGATGGTTGACATCAAGATTATGTTAGTCCATCAATGGAAAACATCGAAAAATTTCGGTAGGACTTGAAGGTTACTATTACCATCAAAAATATGATGATTCATGATGGAATTATAGATGGTTAACATCAAGATTATGTTAGTCCATCAATGGAAAACATCGAAAAATTTCGGTAGGACTTGAAGGTTACTATTACCATCAAAAATATGATGATTCATGATGGAATTATAGATGGTTAACATCAAGATTATGTTAGTCCATCAATGGAAAACATCGAAAAATTTCGGTAGGACTTGAAGGTTACTATTACCATCAAAAATATGATGATTCATGATGGAATTATAGATGGTTAACATCAAGATTATGTTAGTCCATCAATGGAAAACATCGAAAAATTTCGGTAGGACTTGAAGGTTACTATTACCATCAAAAATATGATGATTCATGATGGAATTATAGATGGTTAACATCAAGATTATGTTAGTCCATCAATGGAAAACATCGAAAAATTTCGGTAGGACTTGAAGGTTACTATTACCATCAAAAATATGATGATTCATGATGGAATTATAGATGGTTAACATCAAGATTATGTTAGTCCATCAATGGAAAACATCGAAAAATTTCGGTAGGACTTGAAGGTTACTATTACCATCAAAAATATGATGATTCATGATGGAATTATAGATGGTTAACATCAAGATTATGTTAGTCCATCAATGGAAAACATCGAAAAATTTCGGTAGGACTTGAAGGTTACTATTACCATCAAAAATATGATGATTCATGATGGAATTATAGATGGTTAACATCAAGATTATGTTAGTCCATCAATGGAAAACATCGAAAAATTTCGGTAGGACTTGAAGGTTACTATTACCATCAAAAATATGATGATTCATGATGGAATTATAGATGGTTAACATCAAGATTATGTTAGTCCATCAATGGAAAACATCGAAAAATTTCGGTAGGACTTGAAGGTTACTATTACCATCAAAAATATGATGATTCATGATGGAATTATAGATGGTTAACATCAAGACTATGTTAGTCCATCAATGGAAAACATCGAAAAATTTCGGTAGGACTTGAAGGTTACTATTACCATCAAAAATATGATGATTCATGATGGAATTATAGATGGTTAACATCAAGATTATGTTAGTCCATCAATGGAAAACATCGAAAAATTTCGGTAGGACTTGAAGGTTACTATGACCATCAAAAATATGATGATTCATGATGGAATTATAGATGGTTAACATCAAGATTATGTTAGTCCATCAATGGAAAACATCGAAAAATTTCGGTAGGACTTGAAGGTTACTATTACCATCAAAAATATGATGATTCATGATGGAATTATAGATGGTTAACATCAAGATTATGTTAGTTCATCAATGGAAAACATCGAAAAATTTCGGTAGGACTTGAATAGTCCATTTTTGAAAATTAAATTATTTTGTCCTTTTATGGAATAAAATAATTTAAGACTAAGGCGTTAGGAATTACACATTTCTCTTAAAATGACCCCTGACGTTTAACATATGGCAAATCTTAAGAATTATGCCCTTAATCATAAGAAGATTCATATTATCTACTCGAGTGGTGTAGAATTGGGCACCCCCTTGGTTTGGTGATAATTTTCGTTCAGTTTTGATGAAATATCATTTACTATGATATATTTTGCGGTCTTTACTTTCCTCCATGTTCCCATAACAAATCAATACCTCTGGGGGTACCAATCCAGGAGTTTCCTTGTCTTCTGAATTGGTTCAAAATTGCAAGGCTACGGCGTTGAACATTAGTAGTCGTAAACCCAAAAATTGGGTCGACTGTTCAACCGCGATCATAAAATAAAATAAAATGACGCCACTGCTATTTTTAAAATGAAGGGTATTGTGTAAAAAGTGAAATAACTTAAAAATATTTTGAAACATTAAACTATTATTATTATTTTTTGCACTAAACAATGAACATAATCTAAAAATATTTACAACAATACTTAAGCTTAATAAACTGTTACAGAAAATGATGAAAAACTGCATTTTTGACATTGTTTGAACAATGAGTTTGATTTTAAACATTGTTGACAAAAAATCTTTTAAATCCGTCAACAAAGGTATAAAAAAGAATTCATTTCTCATTCTTGTTTGAGATTTCTCAAGTGAACTACTTACTTTTTGAGTAAAAATTCAAAAAGGCGCTTATTGAAATTATGAGTGAATATTATATATTTGCTCTCTTGAATAATTGGGAGAAGGAACGGGAGAAATATCCAAGACCTTATCGTATGTATAAAAATCATATTTTTCATATTTTCGTAATTTTAAATATTTATGGATACCTGACTAGAACAGTTAAGGAATATCTAAAACTTGTGTACAGCATAAATGTTTCTTTGGAATTTTTAATAAATATAAGAAAAAAAGTTTTGATTTTGTAAATTATAATTTTCTTATAGATTTTAAGAGACCCTTCAATATTCATTTTGATAAGCTTTGAAGTTAAAGGATAGTCCAATAAAAATTCTCTGATTCACTACGGTATTCAATCAATTAATAAAATGTTTTTAGAGTCATGCAAAAACATAAACAAAATATAAATTTCGTATTTTCATAAAATTGATTAAACGTTTCAAGAAAGTTTATACTTTTTTAATTTTACGTAGGTTTGTAATTTAAAATAATATTTTATATCATACTGCATTTTTTCACCTTATTTAAATAAATTATAAGTTTAATAAATAAAAAATTGTCTGTAAAGAACTATATAAAGGATGATAAAATTTTGACAATTTATTGGCAGGTATTATTTTGGTAAGTTTATTGGCACTGCTGCTTTAGTACACTTTAACCAAATCGGTGATGTTAGTCAACTTAAAAACTGGAAAGGAATATAAAATCCCCCCAAAAGAAACTATTAGATAAAACAAGATATTATTAAAATCGAGTTTTATCCCAAAATTTAAAGTCTTGCAGTAGTATAAAAGATCAATATTCATTTTGATAGAGCATTGCACTTAAAGGATAGTTAAATGAAAATTCTCTGATCCACTACAGTATTTAATCAATTAATGAAATGCTTTTAGAGACATGCAAAAATATAAACAAAATATAAATTTCGTATTTTCATAAAATTGATTAAACGTTTCAAGAAAGTTTATACTTTTTTAATTTTACGTAGGTTTGTAATTTAAAATAATATTTTATATCATACTGCATTTTTTCACCTTATTTAAATAAATTATAAGTTTAATAAATAAAAAATTGTCTGTAAAGAACTATATAAAGGATGATAAAATTTTGACAATTTATAGGCAGGTATTATTTTGGTAAGTTTATTGGCACTACTGCTATAGTACAACTTTGCCAAATCGGTAATGTTAGTCAATTTATAAACAGGAAAGGAATGGAAAATCCCACAGAAAGAAACTATTAGATAAAACAAGACAGTATTAATCCCAAAACTTAAAATCTTGCAGTAGTATCAAAGATAGAATTGAATTCGCCCAACCATTGGTTTATTATGACAGTTAAAAACATTTACTAACAATATACGGAACATCTTATGCTTTAGAAAAATTTTGCCCTATTTACAACAAGTGCTAACGTAATCAGCAAAATAATATAATTTTTTAATTAAATCCCAAATTTTTTTTTTACTATCATGTTACCCTATGTAAAAATAACTAGTCTTTGAGAAATGACACAGTAGAGCCAACCACTACTTTAGGTGAAATACGCAAAGTTGCTCTTAATATTTGTACAACAGAACAAGATTTCTTAACTAATTATTCTGTAATAAGTTTAAACAAGGTTCGAAATAAATTTCTTTCGTAACCAAATAAAACTAATCTGGCAGAACATATTAAAACTCTTTCATAGTTTCTTATGTGATAGCCAAAGTGCGGCAGCTGCGCCAAAAACTGGCACTTTGGATTTTTAACAGAGGAATGTTACGACTAATTGAGAAATTGAAAAAAGAAGAAAAAGAAGAATGGTTCTAGTAAAGAAATAATCTCAACAAACTTCGACGAAATTCTTAGGATCCATTTGTCACAATCCATAAAATCAGCTCTAACAACGTTTGAAATAAGTCTTATTAGCAACCAAGTGTTACTTTCCAACAGTATATCCTAAAAATATTTCTTACACAACTTATTGAAAGACTTATTGGAAAATTAACTTTTAGGGAAAAAAATGCCATCTTTAGGAAATTTTGCATCTTTAAAAGTCTTATTCATTATTTTGCCGTGATTTTAATAGAGACAGAAAGAAGAGCAGCTTGAGTTTTTCTTATGAGCATAATAAAATCATAATATTGTTTAACATTAAGTTATTCACTTAAATGCAAAATTTATAAACATCTTGAAGAACCGATCCTAGCATAGTTGTTGAATCACAAATTTAAAAGCCACACCAAGTACTGACTATTCATTAAATTATTTAGAATTAAATGTTTCAAGCTATGCTTTGATTTTTAATTACTTAACTGAACTTAACTAAATACTTAAGTAAACCCCTCAAATTGTTCTTACTAACAAAAAATAAGTTTCAAACTTTTGTTTATTACGTAGTACTGTTTTTTTCAAATACCATCTACGAAGTCATTCGTAAAAAAGAAAGGATCCGTAGAACTCCAATAACCGGTCTATGAATAGCGTACTTCTTTCCATTTTTTAAAAAAAATTTCTTTTACTATCTTAAATAATTTAGAAGCGTCCCTTTTCCCAAAAGATGTTGGTTATGTCTTGTCTACCATAATGTCCTTTTAATGTTACCTTCTGTAGACATTTTTGCAAAGATATAAATACTATTTTATTGTTTTTGGGGAGAAAAATAAAAGATGCTGTAACAGAATAAAGTCTTTTGCAAAGATACGACAACACTCAAATAAGTATTGTAAGATTCGTTTAAATAGAAACCTTTTTTAAACAACTTATGTGTAACTTAAAAAAATGATGTCAGTATCATTTGCTACAATGAAGACTAAAAAATTTCGCTTGTTGGTGATAGAGCTGCATTAATATGCCTTGAAAATTCCGCATTTATTTAAACAAGTTTGAATATATAAATAGCAGAAAACGAAATTTAGTTTAGCGATGTATCAAAACTTTATTTTCCAATAAAATTAAAATATCTTTAAAATTTTGGAACGAAATATTTGTTTTAAATGATTGATTTAATTTATTTTTAAATAATATTTATTCAATTTTTATTTCAACCAATATTTTAGCTTATGATGAGGAAAGTGAAGTGGATGAGAATGATGTCGATGAGGAGTAAGTAGTAATTTTCTAAAATTTCAGATTTTAACTTTTATTATATTTTTTCTCTCATTATTTCAGAAAAGGATGCATTCCTAGCTAATCTGAAATTCAAAATATCTAAATGCAGACGGAATCTAAAAACTCAATTAAAAAACAATTTTCAGCTTCAAGTACAGGGCTCACGGTAAACTTAATCGAATTAAGAGACCTTATTCTGAGGGAAATATGCAAAAGAAATGAAATGAGTTTGTTATGAAAAAAGAGTTTGTTTCTGTGTAATTACAGTCTTTTACATTAGCGAAATATTTAACGAAAAATTCACCGTTTGTACGAGAAATTAAGATGATTGCAAAGCAAGGCATTTGGGGTTAGGAACCAAAGCGAGCATAAAATGCGCCACTTAGCAATATGAAGAAAAAAACTAGTTTTCTTTATCAGCTTCCTTTTCTGCCGAGTACAGGTGGTTGTACTTTGAAACTGAAGAGGGATAATCTATAAAGATAAAATCAAATTTTAATTTAAATATTTTGGCAACCATTTTAGTTCTTAAATTTCATAATTGCTTATTTTAATAAACAATGTTTTATTATTATGGAAAAACATCACATTTTCTTCAAAACGAATTGCATTATCTTGCTACCTGTTTCATTGGCACAAACTGTAGGGAAGAATATCGCGATATCACGTGATCTAACAACGAAAAGTTGGAAATATAATTCAATGAAAAATATTACCATTAATTTATTTTGTTCCCTTCATACACACAAAAGACATTTTTTATTTTTATTTTAGCAACATGTCTGCTTAAAAATTTGAGTCAAAAATATCAAAATATAACGCTACTTTTTATTAGACCCAGATGAATTTTTGGTTCGTTTTCAAAATAAATTAAAAATCTTAATTTTAGAAAAAAACAATAAATGAAGGATATTATTTTTTGATAGATATTTTAGGACAACTATTTGATTGTTAAAAATATGCATAAATATTACTTTTAGATATATTTTACATATATAATGCACAATATAAATATTACTTTTAATTTTACTGAAAGCTCTGTTACCAGGAAGAATATGTAAATTACCGATGCCTGTGATAATTTCGCTAAAAATGAAATCATTGTTTTAAACATAATTTCAAAACATCATAATTCTCAGCCAGCAAATTTTTTGTTTGCTTAAATTAAATGAAGTTATAAACTGTTGTTACTAAGTCCATGTTTGAAAATTTTCAACTAATTTTACATACAACAAAAATATTAGATTTAAAAAAATATTTTTTTCTTAAAAAAAGCTATTTTTAACTTTTGAATTAAAAGAATTGTTTTCTTTTATACATTTAGCATCGAAAGTGATGAGGATATGATTGAGATAGAGGCAGAGGTTATGTCTAAGGAAGACGAAGATGAGTTTGATGAAAGGTATATTAAAAAGTTATTATTTTTAATAATGTTTCCCAAATTATTTTAAAAAGTGAAATTAACAAAATGTAAAACTCAACAAAAGTGTCGAAGTTTCAGACAGCTCTCCTGACTAAACCATGCGAAACTTATTTTCAGTTACTTGTTCTTACTTTTTTGAAAGTCAAAAATCCAGATGTATTGAATGAAGCGAATGTTTATTTTTATTAAGAGAAACAGCATTTATGCGTCAGATTACATAACTTAATTTATAGCTAGTGCTTAAAAAAACTCTATGAGTATTGTTTTTTTTTTCTTTTTTAGAGAGAGAATGATATTGGAGTTCAAAAATGAGATGGATTATAAATTTGATGGAGATGATAATATAAATGATGAAGATGTGGTGGATGAAATTAAGAGGTATATTCCTTTGTATATTCTTTAATTGCCTGGCAATTTTTAAATTATTTACACTGTTAACTTAATTTTTACATATCTTGAATATTATTCGTATTACTTAAAAAAATTGTTTTAAAGATTAAAATTGAAAGAAATTGACTTTTCCGTTATATTTTTCGTTCGTATAAATTTTATTTTTATAAATGATTCAATGTTGAGAAAAATTCATTATAAATTTACTTAAAAAGACGCATAATAATTATTCGATGCGCATTATTATGGAACGTACAAGTGACTGGTGTAAATCATTTTGAATTTTGAAATTATAAAACCATCTTTGTGTTATCTCAAAAAATAAAAATAATAACAAAACTGCAAAACTTAGGAACGATCCCCTTACATGGGGTAGAGCCAAAACATATTAAATCAGAAAGATCTAATTTGCCAATAAGCATGAATGAAGTCATGAAACAATTGGTTGTGTTTCAAGAACTAAGAACAATAACAAAACGCATCATTTTCAATAACAAGTTCATGTACCAAAAAAATATGCTAAATTTCATTATTCATTTTCTTTTTAGTGATAGTGATGGAAAGGTGCACTCCAGTTATTTTACTGAGAAAATGATTGCAAAACTGTATAGCATGGATAAAGTCCATGACAAGGATTCTATCGAGTATGGCATTCCGGAAAGGAGGTATTTAAACTGTTTCAGGATTTTTTTTTAAATTAGAGACTCAGTCATAAAACATATGTATTGCTCTCTTTCTATGTAAAATTTCCATTTCCTTTTACATATAGTAATACTTCATATTCGCATAATATCTGTTTTCTTATCTTGATAAAACTTAAAATTTTAACGTCTATAAATGACTCGAAAAAGTATATGTTCTTGAGACATTAGTTTGTTTTATGCACGGGCAATAAACTAAATAATTAAGATAATTTTATTAATTTGTCGAGAGAAGTTAAGAACACGAGACAAAAAAATTGTACATTGTATTTTTTATTACAAAAAAAATTCACAGCTAAGTAATAAATTTTTTTTTTCTGTAAAGGAGAGATGTTGTAGTTTTTTTCGTAATATTTATTTCTTGTTAGCATCGTAAATTTTCTCCCCTTCCAACTAAAAAAAAAAAAACATTTGCAAACAAATGAAGCCTTAAAAGTAAGAACAATATTTGAAAATTGATGCACAGATATATGTGCGCTGATATTTTATTAAAAAAACCTTCTGTTTTTTGTAAATTTCCTTTTAAACTCTAATTATAAGAATTATCGTATACATCCTTAAAACAAGGCATTAATCACGCTTCATAAAAATGGCATGAAACAAGACTTTCGAATTCGAAAACATTATAAAAATTTAAATCTCTGTTTTAAAACACGATCTCTAAAACACGATCTCCAATTCGGGACGACAGTACGATTTTAAAGAAGAACAAAATGTCGACTCATAATCATATATTAAGAGAAATCAAAATTCAGATTAAAATTTTTAATCCATATAATTTCCAATAATCAAACTTCTTTTAATCAGATATAAACTTAAAAAACAAGATGCAAAACTAGTACGTAGTAAAATTCAACTAAAATTAAACTCAAATTAGTAACTACAAAATTTAGTATTTTTGAAACAAGATTGCGTAACAAAAACACTGTTTTATGTTTAAAACATCTTATCTGAAATTTAAGACAATTTACTTTCCACCATTTTTTGTAATTTTACAACAAGCTCATGAAAAAAAAACATTGTCTTGTTGTGAACCATCTGGGAGAGCTGAATTTAAACAAAATTTACTTTCCATAAAAAATAGTATTCTAATAACAAGTAAAAAATAGATTGTATTATTAGAAAACCAGTGAGCTCGAAATTATACCCAAAATTAAACACAATTTATTCTCTACAAAATTTTGCATATAAACGATAATTTTATTTAACAAGAAATACAGTCTTGAGCTTCATAGTAATGCGAGAATATTCTCTTTAAATTTTAGATATTGGAGATATGACTCTTGTGAGTCTTACTTAAGAGCTGGAAGTGATGAAGAGGATTACATGGCCATAGAAGACAGCGAAAGCGATGAAAAAGCTGGAAACAAAATTAAAAAGAAAGGCTGTTTCGCTTTCCTGTCAAGAGTGCTTAGCAGGTTGTTCAAAAAAAATTAAATTTTGAACATATCGTCTCCGAGTATCTGAGAAAAAGTTTGCACCATATTTCTATCGAAATTTGCAAATTTGAATGGTGCATTGTTGTTTGTAAAATAAAAATTCAAAAAAAAAAAAAAAAAAAAAAAAAAAAAAAAAAAAAAAAAAAAAGAAGGAAAAAAAAGGGCATTTTAAAAGATAACATCTTTGTAAAAGCCTTATATCTGCCAATCAATACAACTTAATTTAATAATATGTTCGACTGAAAATCTAAGAGCTGTAATTTGACCATCACAGAAACAAAACAGAACGTCACAGAAGTTAAAGTGAAAGTTTTGTATCACAGAAAAATAATTAGACTTCACAGAAGCTGACATCGTTGTGAAAGTTTTATATCTGCAAAAATTTCTAATTTACTTTAATGTATTGTTGCAGAACTTTAAGAACAGTAATTGAACATGGCAGAAAAAAAATTGACGTCATAAAAGATATAATTGCTGTGAAAGTCTTACAATTTTTCGAAATGTGCAATTCAATTCAGAACATTGTTATGATACAATAGTTAAAAATATGTAAATTGAATATCACAGAAAATAAAAATAGACAAACAAAAATAATAAGTGTCTTTTTATTTGCATATTGAATAAGTAAGCATACAATGAATTGACATTTCATGAATTAATCTTAAAAATAATGTACTAATTTATAATTTCTCCAAAATGTCAGGTTCAAAAGATATAGAATAACAAAGAAAGCTTAAGTTACTGTTCCCAAATTTCTTTGTTCTCCCTTATAGCTAAAATACAGCACTTATTTCAGTGTTCGGTTGTTTGCTAAAAAAAAAAAAACACAAAACAATTCTGTTTTTTTTTTCCTTAATTTCTAGTTTTTCATAATTAAATTAAAATAAAAAGGTATTACCACTTTTATATTCCACAGCGTAATAAATCTTCACAGAGTTATAGTTCACAGAGTTATAAAATGAAGCGTCAAATTTAATTAATGTTGTTATGGGGCAACGAAGGAAATTTTTTTTTCTTTTAGTGTTAAAATTCATTTCGAGGTTTGCGTTAATTAGTCTTTTCGACAAATCGTATATTCTGTTTTCTTTTAAACAAAAACTTGATCTTCCAACAGGATTGTGTTACAGGACACACAGTTAAAGTCACTTAATGCTGTGAGAAGTTTTTTTCCTAAATTCCGCGTTGAGAAAAATTTTTGTTGCCTTTTTATTCCCTTATCTAAATCCAATATCCGTTAATCCATCTTAGAGACTAAGTTTCGAGCTTAAGTTCGTAAGAACTTGTAGTTTTGAAACCTATTACTAGTAGAGGTGTTTTTAAGTTCATTTGAATTTTTTTTATTTTTTTTTAAGTTTGTAAGATTTTAATGAAATTTGAAATTTTGTATTGCATGTGTCCAAGTTATTTTTGCCATCATAATTCATTTTTCCTATATTTCGGCTAAAATATGCGACATATAAAAGTTTTTAGACCTAAATATGCGACTTACATGACTATCGTAATCACCGCCTGTTGCAAGTCCTTAGAATTCATATCAAAAATTGAAAAATTAAAATGAATTAAAATATACCCTTTTTCATTTGGCCACATGACAATTATTTGCATTATTCATCTCTAAAATATTGCTATATCACCCGATGAATCATTTAAGAAGAACGCAAGATTAGATCAAACTGATCACTTTTTGTGACTTAAACGATGATCGTAAGCTCTATGATCGATCGATGATAAGCCCTTCGAATCCATATCAAAAATAAAAAATAAATAAAATATACCCGTTTCTTTTTTTTCAAATCATTATAAATGTCTAAAATATTGCTAAAAATTCTAAATGAATCATTAAAGAAGAACGCAAGATTGGGTCAATCAAATTGATTACTTTTAAGACTTCAATTCAGATAAGAGCTTAAAAAATTATTTTATATGTAATGTGGCGGGGTAATTACTAAGTACCTTAAGCATTTATAAGGTGACAATCGTGCGGGTAGGACAAACAGGCACAGGATTTTGAAAAAGGTAAATTAATTTTATTTATCCATCATAAATTGAAAATGAATATCAAATACACAAAATTGAAGTGCTCCTCAATAAAATTTAGGGAAAATCTTGAAATCTGAAAAAAGGTTTAGTTTTATGGAATAAGGGAAATCTTAATAATTATAATTGGTCTATTAAGTAGGTCGAGGAAAAATCTTTCTCACTATTCCATAAAAGGGGGAAAAGTCAAAAATGTTAATTAACGCATCATTTGGAGCTGAAAATAGATTAAACGACAGAATGCGAATTTAAAAGTGTGAAAAGAGCGTTTTATCTAGAATAATAAATTAATCTATAAAGTTTTGTGAAGCTGATATCTTCTCACATGACAAAGTTTTGTTCGGCCGATTTAAGCCCCAATGACTAATTTTTGTCGCCCTGATTTATGGCCAAAAGACAAAGTTTTTTCTGGCTGATTCCCGCCCACATGACAAAGTTTCGTCTAGTTGGTTTCTTCCCACTTGACAAAGTTTACTACGGCTGATTTCTACCCCCGTGACAAAGGTTTGTCCGGCTGTTTTCTACCCACATGACAAGTCTTTGAATCAGCCTAATCAGCCATTTATTATATTTTTCAATATTTTAACTTGAATAATGTGTTCTGTATAGAAAAATAACTATTTTTTCTTTGGAAAATAGTGAATAGTAGCTAATAAACAGATAAATTTCGGATAATTTTTATTAATTTATTTTATTTTATTTTACTTTTTAACTTCTTTTTCAATATTTTAAATTGAATAAAATAATGAGCAATATTTTAAATATATAAAAGGAATTATTTTTCTTTGCTAAAGAGCGAATGATGGCTGAAAAAGGGACAAAAGTCGTATCAGGAGACACGCACACATGACACCCCGTAACTCCCTATAATATTAACCCATAAACTTTAAACTCGGCCCGAACTTAGAGTTTAATATAACTAGCAATTATACCAAAGGAATTTTTTATAGACCAATTAGTGGGCCCACAATGACCGAAAATATGTTTTGTTGACTAACCGGGAGGAGGTGTTTTAAGCTAAATATTCGTGGGGCTGGCATGTGAAGCGTGGCGAAGTTTGTAGCGCTTTGGGCAAGTTAGATTTGTTGTCCGGGGACCCTGGGTTCGAAACCATGCGACGGGTCGACTTTCAATTTTTTTTTTATATAACTTTTATAATATATTTTTTGATATTTTAACGGGAATAAAGTGTTCGGTATATAAAAATAACTATTTTTTTTGGGAAATAGCAAATGATAGCTAATAAACGGATAAATTTCGGATAATTTTTATTTATTTATTTTATTTTAAATTATTTTTTTTAACTTCTTTTTCAATATTTTAAATTGAATAAAGTTTTCTATATAAAAAAAGAATTATTTTTCTTTGTTAAAGCGCAAATAATGGCTTATAAGGGGACAAAAGTCGTATCAGGAGGCACGCACACATCACACCCCGTAACTCCCTATAATATTAACCTATAAATTTCAATCTTTGCCCGAAATTAGAGTTTAATGTAACGAACAATTGCACCAAAGGAATTTTTTATAGACCAATTAGTGGGCCCTCAATGACCCAAAATATGTTTTGTTGACAAACCGGGACGAAGTGTTTTAAGCTAAATATTCGTGGAGCTGGCATGTGAAGCGTGGCGAAGTTGATAGCGCTTTGGGTAAGTTAGATTTGTTGTCCCGGAGTTTCGGGGTTCGAAACCCTGCAAGGGTGGACTTTCTAATTTTTTTTATTCATTTCATTTTATTTTTTAAATATATTTTTCGATATTTTTACGTGAATAAAGTGTTCCGTATAAAAAAATAACTATTTTTTGTTTAGGAAATAGCGAATAGTAGATAACAAACTGATAAATTTCGGATTATTCTTATTTATATCTTTATTCTATATTATATTATTTTTTAAACTTCTTTTTCAGTATTCTGAAAAGAATAAAGTGTTCTATATATAAAAAGAATTAGATTTCTTTGTTGAAGAGCAAATAATGGCTTAAAAAGGGACGAAAGTCGTATCAGGAGGAACGCACACATCACACCCCGTTACTCCCTATAATATTAACCTTCAAACTTCAAACTCGGCCCGAACTTAGAGTTCATTATAACGAACAATTGTGCCAAAGGAATTTTTTATGGACCATTTAGTGGGCCCACAATGACCCAAAATATGTTTTGTTGACTAACCGGGAAGAGGTGTTTTAAGCTAAATATTCGTGCGGCTGGCATGTGAAGCGTGGCGAAGTTGGTAGCTCTTTGGGCAAGTTAGATTTGTTGTCTTGGGACCCTGGGTTCGAAACCTTGCGAGGGTCGACTTTCAAATTTTTTCAATTTTTCTTATATAATTTTTTAAATATATTTTTCGATATATTAACGTGAATAAAGTGTTCGGTATATAAAAATAACTATTTTTCCTTTGGGAAATAGCGAATGATAGCTAATAAACGGATAAATTTCGGTTAATTTTTATTTATTTGTTTATTTTATTTTATGCTAGCCGCCTAAGGCGGCCAGCTGTCCGCCACGCTGAAGGTTTTCACAAATAAAGTTTTTTAAAACATAGTGGACAAAGATTAGAAGATTTTAAAGATTAGTGGACAATTAAAGTGTTCCTGTCCAGCAATTTTGTCTTCATATCCAGTTCTGCTGCAGATGTGTTATAGCTCTTGAGGATGTTTGAAATTACATAGCTACAACGCTTAAAAAAAAAAAAACTAAAATGCTAAATACATGAAAAGAACACGAAAACGAATAAATTTTTTATGGTATCAATTTTTATTTCTATATAATTTTTTATGGTATCAAATTCTATTTCTATATCTGTTACGTCAAACACTCAGGTATTATAATTTGATCTAGTTGTGCTTGTATAATTTTGATCTAGTTGCGCTTTCTACGTCATTTTGCTAACATCGTTTGGTTTGTTATTTAACATCGTTTGGTTTGTTATTTCTAAGTTAACTTTCAAAAAATTGGCTGGCATCAGCATTTTTATTCTTTAAGTTGTTTATTTTTTCTTTTGGAATTCGTTCCTTTTTAGCGAAATGTTTTTCAACCTAATCGAATTCTTTGCCGACTGTTCTCTGTATATATAAAGAAAATAAAGTAAATATTTTTAAAGTGTTGTGAAAAGAATTTTTAGTTGTACAAAGTACTACAATATCGCTATAAAAATTATCGTCTTCGCTTAAGGAAAAAAAAATAGAGCGTGGAAAGAAGAAGAAAAACTTATTATAACAATTATGAACAGCGACAAATATATCAAAGCGAAGCGTTCTATTTACGTATCGAATATGTTGCCACATTTTTAATACAAAAGTTAAACTTTTCTCCACTTTAATAAATTAAAACTAATGCGAACTTTACAATTAAATTATTAATTCCTTCGTATATTATTGGTTTAAGTTGTCGAAAATTAATATTTCAATTGTGAGGTTCGCATTAGCATACATTTATAAGAGTGGGGAAAAGTATATGCATTTTTTAATAGTTTTTTGAATATGGCTCTTTGAAGACGAAAAAGCAGACGAAAAGCATAGACTTACAAAATGACTGATAACTAAATAACTAATCAAAATTTTTGAAAAAGAAAAAAAATACTTCTTCATTATGTCAAAACACAATTATGGGCCGAGTTTCGTGCCCGGGCGAGGCTTCTGGGGCGATATATTGTGATTACAGACACACACACACACACACACACACACACAGCCGCGTTTATTATTATGTACTAGCCGCCTAAGGCGGCCAGCTGTCCGCCACGCTGAAGGTTTTCACAAATAAAGTTTTTTAAAACGTAGCAGGAAATCTGAAGATTAGTGGACAATTAAAGTGTTCCTGTCCTGCAATTTTGTCTTCATATCCAGTTCTGCTGCAGATGCGTTATAGCTCTTGAGGATGTTTGAAATTATATAGTTACAACGCTTAAGAAAAAAAAAACTAAAATGCTAAATACATGAAAAGAACACGAAAACGAATAAATTTTTTATGGTATCAATTTCTATTTCTATATAATTTTTTATGGTATCAAATTCTATTTCTATATCTGTTACGTCAAGCACTCAGGTATTATAATTTGATCTAGTTGTGCTTGTATAATTTTGATCTAGTTGCGCTTTCTACGTCATTTTGTTAACATCGTTTGGTTTGTTATTTAACATCGTTTGGTTTGTTATTTCTAAGTTAACTTTCAAAAAATTGGCTGGCATCAGCATTTTTATTCTTTAAGTTGCTTATTTTTTCTTTTGGAATTCGTTCCTTTTTAGCAAAATGTTTTTCAACCTAATCGAATTCTTTGCCGACTGTTCACTGTATATATAAAGAAAATAAAGTAAATATTTTTAAAGTGTTGTGAAAAGAATTTTTAGTTGTACAAAGTACTACAATATCGCTACAAAAATTATCGTCTTCGCTTAAGAAAAAAAAAAATAGAGCGTGGAAAGAAGAAGAAAAACTTATTATAACAATTATGAACAGCGACAAATATATCAAAGCGAAGCGTTCTATTTACGTATCGAATATGTTGCCACATTTTTAATACAAAAGTTAAACTTTTCTCCACTTTAATAAATATAAACTAATGCGAACTTTACAATTAAATTATTAATTCCTTCGTATATCATTGGTTTAAGTTGTCGAAAATTAATATTTCAATTGTAAGGTTCGCATTAGCATACATTTATAAGAGTGGGGAAAAGTATATGCATTTTTTAATAGTTTTTTGAATATGGCTCTTTGAAGACGAAAAAGCAGACGAAAAGCATAGACTTACAAAATGACTGATAACTAAATAACTAATCCAAATTTTTAAAAAAGAAAAAAAATACTTCTTCATTATGTCAAAACACAATTATGTGCCGAGTTTCGTGCCTGGGCGAGGCTTCTGGAGCGATATATTGTGATTACAGACACACACACACAGCCGCTTTTATTATTATGTATAGATGTATAGATAGATGTATAGATTATTATTTTAACTTCTTTTCTAATATTTTAAATTGAATAAAGTGTTCGATATATAAAAATAATTATTTTTCTTTGCTGAAGAGCGAACAAATGGCTGATTTCTACTAAAAAAATAAAGGTTTGTTCGACTGATTTCTGAACACCTGACAAAGTTTTGTTTGGCTTATTTTACACGCATGACAAAGTTGTGATGTGCTGATTTCTGTCCCATTGACAAAGTTTTGTTGGCCGATTTCTGCCCTCATGTTTTTTTCCGCTGAATTCTGCCTTCATTATATAGTTTTGTTTGGTTGATTTCTGCATCCATGACAAAGTTTTGTCCGGCTACTTTTTGCTCATATCATCAAATTTTACTCCTTCGATTTCTGCTCAAATTGCATGGTATAGTTTGAGTAGTTTCTGTCCCCATTATTGAATTTCATCTCGGTGTTGAATAAATTTACCTTTGACTGGAAAAAAATGCTGGGTGAAAGATATTATAATCCTTTGATAAATTTATCAAAATAATTGCGTTATCTAAGTCTTTGATATAAAATAGTTAATGTTTTATATGATTCTCCACACTTATTGGCAATTTCACAAATGTGCCAGCAAAAGTTTCTTGCATATTTAGCAAGATATTATAGAAGATAGTTAGTTTGGTTCGAAATGTTAGCATGTTGGGAGACCGAAATTTGGAAAGAATGGTAAACCAATCGGCTTGAATAAAATGTTTTACCATATTACGCAATCAAATAAAATATTTTTATAATTCTTATTATCACTAAGGATGATCCTAATGATAATAGATACTTGATAATTAAAGTCATCAAATTAATAATTAGATTAAGGTATCGAGCTGCCAAAGACCATGTAACTACATGACTAATATTACTAAATCATTTAAGCTTAAAGAATAGTTTTTCTTACAAACAACAAGTCTAACGTGGGTAAAAATATGTATCTAAAAGATTACTCAGTTTTTTTTCTTGATATGTAGCAATTTCTCTACACAGCGATAACTCAATTTCTGTTTCTTAGTAAGTTAGATTATTTAAGTTTCTTGAATTTTTGTTCTCCTGAATTCGACTTTGCACTTATCGTTCTGTCTAAGATAGAGAGTTTTGTTAGGCTTATTTTTACAATTTATGCTTCGCTCTTGAACTTTCTTAACTATGCACTATAATTACCCGTTAATATTATAGATTAGGGACTTATTTAAGCCAAAATTAGTCTTTCTAAGCTCATTTTCCTTATATTAGAAACTAACATCACTGTAACGTTATATGTTTAACTATATTTCCCCAGTTAAATTAACTTGGTAGGAAATAGTAGAATCTATAGTTTTTGTGTTATTGGAGGTCCATTTGAGCCGTACATTATTCCGTATTGCGGCCAGAAATCAGACGAACAAAATTTCGTTGTGTAGGCAGAAATCAGCTTAACATTACTATCTATTGTGGGCAGAGATATCCCTAACACATAGTAAGCCTGAATAAACTCTAGCATGTGTTCAGAAATAAGCCAAACTAGTTAGTTATTTTCAATCTGTTTTTATTTGAAATAATATTGGCTTATAACTTGACCTAACTTACGTTGCCCAGTAATTATTTATACTTACCTTGACGCAGTTCAAACTTCAAGGCTTTCTTTTCATTCAAATTTCGCCTACCGCACCGCCCTCCAGCGAACTTTCCACGCAGCTTCATCTTTATTTACCAAGAATACATTTTATTTTATATTTTACAACCGTCGTTAAAATGTTGACCCAATTTTGGATTTAAGACTACTAATGTCCTACTCCCTAGCCTTGTAATTTTGAACCCAATCCAGAAGACAAGGCAACTTCTGGATGAAGTATTGGGAGAAATTTGGCTTCGTAGCGGAATTTCGATGGAACTAACCAGCATTTGCACTACATGGAGAAGAAAGCAACGAAAACCTCCAAGGGTTAGCCTTGCGGCATTAAAACATGATTCGTTTACCACTGAGGATAATTTACGTCATCCCTCTGGTTGGTGCAAACCGGGTACGGAATTCGTATCGACCAGCCATCCCTGGGATTCGAATCCGGGCCACCTCATCGGTTGGCAAACGCTCTATTCCCTGAGCAACCACGGCTCCAAGATTATATTTATAATCATCCAGTTAAAATCAATATAATAATACTTTTAATGAAATACTGATACAATCTAGAACATGACACTCATGAATAATTTTGTCACTTAAATTTTTCCACTCTGAGAACCTCTTCTGTTCGAAATACTTCAAAGCCATGGAGTCAATTTGAAATATTAGCTTTTTTTTGTCCTCTAATATAAAAATAGAAAAAATATTAAAGATTGGGCAAGTAAACAATGAGTTTTCATATGAAAATTTTTCCTTTCCCTTTATTATTTTAAACTTATGATTAAAATGCTATCAAAAAGTCTTCATTAAAATGTTATTTATACAATTTAATGTATTTTAAATTTTTTTTTTACCTAAGTTATTATTTTTTTTGAAGAGATCATTTCAATATTAGTCGTCGATACTGCCAACATGAATAATGCTTGTTGTAAGCATAACTGTTTGAAGAGACTTCAGTTTGTTTAATAAAATGAATTGAAGATTTCTAATTCATGCTTTTATATTCTTTGAATTTATCCGTCTTTTTATCTGCTTTTCTTTTTGAAATAAAGTGACGGATTCATATTGCGAATATCGAACTAGTTTTTGGCCCTATCGAACTAGTTTGAAAGAAACTGAAACATTTTCACAGAAATTTCATGTAATTTCTTCTATTATCGTCAAAACTCGTTTCATAAATGACTAAATATTTTTCATAAAAAAAGTATAGTACAAAATATACATTTATGTTAATGAGGAGTGACACTACTTTTATTAAAGTTTTAACTGTAAATTGTAAATTAATGAAAAGTTAATCTTACTACTTACTTTCTTATTCTGCGAAATATTTACTATTTTATTTTTCTTGTGTCAGAAGAGTAAAAAGCAATGCAACAAATCTCTACATTTTTAAGAAACTGATTGCTTCAATTAGAAAATTGGTTATCGAAATAAAAATTTTTTTTGAAGCTTGTGCAAAAGTTTCACGGTACACCATGTGCATCGATTTTATTGTTTTAATTTTGTTATGAAACTTGTATTTTAAGTTATAATTCAAGTTATAATTTTAAATTATAATTGAAATTTAAATTATTAAAAATTATAATTGAAATTTTAATTATAATTGAAATTTAAAATACACCTTACCTGCTTATATTAAAACACATCAGCAAGAATTGTAAAACATTGCTTTAAAAATCAACACTTAATACTCTTTATTTCATTTCAGACCAAATCAGGAATGTTATGAACATAGTATGCTGTGCAGTACAAATTTCAATGATCAACACTTTAGGAGTTGCTTTATTTGATCTAAATAATTTTCCCAGTTGGGCTAATTCTACCAAAACTTTTGATACCTGTCATTAGCATTCCACGCAAGTTTAAACATATCATCTACACTTTAAAACGTCCAAACCAATTTTACAACTTTGTATTACTTTTATTTTTTATGTTTCAGTAATAAAATATTTGAAGGAAAAATACTTATCATACCACTTTTAGTTAAGTATTCTTGCTCTGTGAACATTAACATTCCTGCTCTGTGAATAATTAATATATCACAGTAAAATTATTCAAACATCAAAAAAATCTATCTGACTTACAGATTGTTAAGTTTTACCCTCCTCTAAGTAAGGGGAAAAACGTTGCACGATCTCTCATTTCTGGTGTTTGCTGAGGAATAAATGGGAAGAGACTTAAATACTGCTATTGCTATGTAGTCAAATGAAGTATTTTACTCGATGTAGTCTTTTTGTTGCTTAATTGAATGTGTCCAAATTCACGAAACGATAAAACTAATAGTTCAGAACTTGAATTTATGCATAAGTTAGAAATGTGTAGATTACCTGCATAAAAACACCATTTTCGTCTTTTTCTTGTCTATCTATAAGGCGTTGCTATGTATACAAGGGAGGCATTGTTTCTGTGTTGTTTTGTTAAACTGTTTAAAAATTAAATAGGTATTTTTATAACAAATGAAAAATGTTCACTTGTTCTGCCCCCCCCCCAAAAAAAAAGAGAAAGAAAATAGCGCTGTAAAATTTCTGCTTCAAATTACAGTGAAACTTATTAATTTGACCACCTCTGCCGACCCAATTTTGGTTTACGACTATTAGTGTTCAACTCCGTAGTCTTGTAATTTCGAACCCAATTCAAAAGACAAGGGAACACCTGGATAAAGCATTGCGAGAAATTTGCTTTCAGGAAGACTTTTTAATGGAATTAACTCGAATTCGTGTTACATGGGGAGAAAAAAACCACGAAAACTACCCACGGTTAGTCTGACGACTAGGGGACTCTAATTCGTGATCTGTCTACCACTGAGGATACTTTACGTCAGCACTGTGGTCGGTGCAAGCCGGATGCGGAATTCGTATGAAAAAGCCTTCGCTGGGATCTGAACACTGTTTCTCCTCATTGGAAAGCGAACGTTCTAACCCCTGACCCATCACGGCTCTTCAATAACCAATTATAAAATTTGTGGTAGAACAATTAAATCCCTCTTTATAAATTGACCACTTATCTAAATAGATTACCCAATTGTTGTCCCACAAGCGGCAACATTAACAGGTTTAACTGCTCTCCTATAGATCTTGTAGTTCACGAGCTAGTGCTAGTTTTTGTTTTTGGCGCAATTGTTGAGATTACGTTCTAAAAACTTAGTATCTTTTCCCAGTTTGAAAAAAAAAGAATTTTGTTCTGTTTGATCAGAACAAAAAAAAAAGACTTGAATTGATTCCTAAACTGTGTGCCGCTGCATCATGGGTTGCAGTGAGATTTCCATGTCTTGAAATACTACAACTTTTAATTGTACACCAAAACCTGTGTAAGTTGACCACTAGTGGGACAATAATTTGGTGATCAACTTACAAAAGGGAAATTTAATTGTTCAACAGAAATTGTTGACTTAACAGACTTCACTGTTAATCTATGCTTTTAAAAAATAACAATATTTCAGTGTAAATTGATAGATTTGGATATCAATAAGAAATGCGTATCCTGAGTACGGAGAAAAAAGCTGTGAGTGTACTTATATGCGCAATTTCGTCCCTGAGCGATTTAGGGGTTTTAGCCGTTTCTCTTCTAAAACTCTTGAACATCGCTTTCAGAAAATAACAATTGAAAAAGAAATTAGACTAGCCCCATTGAGGAATATTTCCCTTTTCGAAAAGTTATTAAAAAAATAAGTAGCAGAAGATAAGCTCGAATAGATATAACAAATTAGCAGCGTGCTCTGAGCAAATTTATGTGGATGATAATTTCATATAAGGATACTTATGTTATGCATTAGAGTAAAACCTGTGTAAGTTGATTGCTTGTGGATCAACAACTTGGTGACTTTCTTAGACAAGTGGTCAACTTATGAAAGAGGAATTTTTTCTTTTTGTTTTGTAATTGATCATTAAGATGAACTTAGACAGGTGATCAACTCAAGGTGTAGTCAACTTTACAGGTTTTGCTCTGTTTCATAACTCTCTAACAATTAAGGTTTCTACATAATATTATTTCGTGTGGTAATTAGCTAAAACAAAAAAAAATTTAAACAAACCAAATTATTCTTGATTTTTTAACGGAACATTTGATCATCACCATTTGTTCACTTTATCTTTTATATATTCGTCTAAATTATTTATTTGCAGTGATGGACAAAAATCTTAATTTATTATCTTAATTTAAAAATTTAAATTTATTAAAACCTCATATTAATATAACATTTGCTACCATTATAAAAAACGTTTCTGAATTCCGCAGTTATTGGAGGGTATGTCGCATTATGAAGTCGAATTAAACTGCTTGAGTTGATTATTTAGTAAAAGTTGTATTGTAATTATTAATCATTTTCTCTCCTTTCTCGTGGTTGTTAACTCTTCAACAACTAGCTAGCTATGACTGCTGGTATGCAAGTTTCGATTGATCTTATTTAAAATGAAATGTATGTTGAGGTAATTGAAAAAAAATACATTTAAATGTATTACGCTAACTATCCATGTGTTAAATCCTGGAATAATATATTCGAAACAAAAAGTATTTTTTTATGATTAAGTGATGACAGGTAAAAAAGAGTCATGTTTTCTTACACTAAATATAAATAAAAGACACTTTAATCTTGCCAAATATTATATTTTCTGCGAAAGATAGTTTACAGATATTACATAATCACAGCAATATAATTATTAGAATGTCAATTGCAGGACTCTGCAGATGTTCCAGACTCTCAGCAATATAATTTTTTAAAAGTCATTTTCGGGAGAAAAAAAATTTACATGCTTCCAAGTATCACAATAATATGTCTTATTTTGTCGGAAATAGCACGTGCAAATTTTTGAAGATGGTAAGCGATGCGACATCAGGTTGATCTCTTTTATTGTTTTTTAAAAACTCTGCTGAAAATTCTCGAGAAAAAATTGAAGCATCCTTTTTTCTTGATTTTTTTCTCAGCATGTTCGGTGATGTTAAGATCAATGTCACTGATGTCATAATAATCCCTTATGTCTCTTATGAAGAAAACATCATGTTTCTCCAATCTAAAATTTAAAAAAAAATTCACTTTATACAGCAGCTTGACAAAAATTTTGCTGTTGAAATAATTTTGTAGTTGAAATACAATTAATTGTTGAAATACTATGAATTAATTCAGTTAATTCAGTTAAATATCTGAAACGCATAATTCTAAACACTTGTAAATGAAAATGTTAGTTTCAGTTACTAAGACTTAGATGCATTAGAAATTTATGTTTCAAATTTAGATTTATTTTTATAGTTAATTTTTTTGTATACCAAGTAATTGTTAATTTCTTTTTCTTAATTTTCCAACTTTTTTAAAATTGATCTATTGATTTTTATTTAAATTATGAGGTATTCAAATTTATCTTATAAGTGCAACTATAGTTAGTTTGCGCACCAATACTTATAGACTGTATTTTAAAGTGTTATTCCGTTAATTTTGAACTAATCTGTCTTTTTAATTTAAATTTTTTTTTTTTAATTTGTCAGTTTTTTGAATTGCAACATATCAGTCCTTTGAAACGGAATCGTGATAATTTTTTATATCCAGAGCTTATTCAGGAAAAAGTTTTCATTAAATATATCAAAAAATCAACCATCAGACCAATTTTCAATGTTAAATTTAAATAGGCAGCAATTAAATGTCGAATATCATTTCTTTTACGAGGGTAATAAGACAGATTTATCATTTTTTGTAAAATATTGCTAAATACACATTGTGTTGCCAACTAATTTGCATAACAAAAGTGAACTTGAATTTACAGCCATGACACTTATCGCGATAAAAAAAAAATTTGACTTAATGAATTTTGAAATTAAATTGATTTCTCATACAACTAACAAAAATATTTTTCATGCTGTTTGCCATGTTCGTTAATAACGGTACTTTTATTTATATAAATAAATTCAATTCTATGTTAATTTTATCTTTCTTACTAAGACTGTTGAAAATTGCTTTCAAATAAGTTCCAAAATAACATTTCATCGTAATTTAATAATACGGAGACTAACAAGCTAAATTCACAAAGTTGGTGGTCAACATATTTAATTAAAACAAAACACCTGTTCATGGGCTTATTTGATTACAATATTTAGTATAATTGCAACAAAACATAAATTTAATATAAAATTAAGACAAAATTGCCATTTCAAATGCACATTAACAACCCATTCATTATAAGGAGGCACCATTTCCGGCCATGGGTCGCTAAGCAATTCTAAATCCTAATGATATGATTTTTAAGTTTGTAAGTAATCGAGTTCTGTTCTGAATCACTCTGCATAGTCAAAATTTTTGACGAAAATAATACCTGCTGTCCGGAATACCATATGCGATTGAATCCTTTTCATGCACTGTATCCAACTTGTACAATTTTGCTATCTTTTCATCACTGAATAAATAAGTTGGATGAACACATGCATCCCTAAAGATAAAAAAGATGGAAAAAACAAATTAAGTTTACTAGCAAAATACAATGTTTTTGTTAAATAAATTAGTAGCTTTAGTTAGTGTCCCCACTAAAGATAATCTGAAGATTCTCTAAAACTCCTGAAGATAAAAATAAAAAAAATTCTGAAGAAAATATGAAGATATTTCATCCACTCTTTAAGCCTGTTTTTCTTTGTTTGCTTCTGAAAATCTTCTAAAAGAATTTTCTAAATATTTTACAATTTTTTTAACTGTTGTGTTTGTGATTCTTATAGTACTAACACTTATAATTTCCTTATTGAACAAAGTATCGTTAAGTTAACATCCTGTTAATAATTTAATCAACCATTCTTTTCTGCCAAAGCAGGAAATTCTATTTTTTAATATATCGCATGCATTTATTCTCTACATGTGTCATAAGATCATGTTTGTTAGTCTGTGTACCGTTGATTCAAGATTCATAAAATAATAAGCTGAATTTTTGTATAAGGCTCAAGTGTATTCATTTAAATATTTATACTAATCTGTTATTCTAAAGTAGCAACGAAAGTACTATTAGAGATACGTTGAAAAATAACTCAATCACTAAAGCTCATTTTTACAGATATTAAATTACCATAAATTTTTTTAATGACTATACCTTGTGAAGTCATCTTTAATTTTTTCATCGACTACTACATCGCTTATGACTTCACAATCAAGCACTTCACCATCAACTTTATCAACAACTTTACCCTCATCAAACTCCTCATCGTCAAATCCATCACCACCAACTTCATCATTTTCATCTTCCTCATCAAACATAGGCAATTCAGCCTTCAACTCCATCATGCATTTTTCATCACTAAAATAAGAAGCGAAAAATATTCTTTTAAATACAGGGTGCAGACACATAAAGTGACCACATTCAGAGCCCTCTGAAACCCGTTATACTAATTAAATTTGATGAAACTTGGTATTTATGGACCGACCCTGGGGAAATGATTTCTGCAACAAAAGGACAGCTCAAACTTCAACTACACTTAAAAACTTCTCAGAATCATGGAATTTTATTCAAATGTAGAATGTGCTCAATATTCGCTCAGTGATACGTGTTGAAAGTGCATTATAGTGTGTTCATTGACAGCGCCAAGAAACTTTCGAGAGAATTCTGCCACATGGCATGTAATACTGGCTTTATACTCATGTAGGGTCCTACATTCCTCCGCCTTAAACGCGACCCTAAAACATAGAATTATGTATAGGGATAGGAATCCCCACAGCCAAAAATTACAAGGATTTAAGTCAGGTGAACCAGGAGGCCAGGCAGATGAAAAAATTCTGTATATTACACGATCCTCGTCAAAGTTAACACGAAACAGTTCATTAACTTGGCTACCAATGTGGAGAGTTGCTCCATCTTGCATAAAGACAGTGGTCTGCAAACCGTTCCGTGAATGATCTACCATCGAAGCAGCTCACCGTACCATATACTTATAACAGAGCACGTTTTGTTTTAGGATCTTGAGAAGAGGGTTTCAAAGATAAACGGTCCAAGTATAAATAAACCCACACCATGCAGTAAAGCAATCAGAATTCTGGTTCTGAATAGGGTGAATTTAACTGAAACTAACTTCTATGTAAAAAGAATATTTTTTATTACAGAAGTTAGTTTTTGAAACTAATTACCAGAGCTTCCTTTAGTTTACAGACAAAATAGAACGGAATACTTTAACAATTGATCTTATGGCCAGATCTTGTGTCATATATACAGTTTTTAAGGTTTGCAGGGTTTGCATAAAATAGGCTGAGTAATTATTTTCGTAGACGATATTTTAAGGTATAAAATTAGATAGAAAAACGTACATTCTCTAAGAAAATAGGTTTTTTTCCAAAGAATTCTTAACCCCCAGAGCACGAGGTGGTGAACAGCACACTCAAAAATAGGGTCCCAATAATTTTTCCAGAAGAGCTGCTGAAACTTTGGATCACTTAATGTCAATTTAATTTTTTGTTTTGCATATTTGTCTATCTTTCAAGCTATTTAAGAGAATCGAAAAATTACACAGATTTGTAAAACTGGTTTAATCAAAGATATTTTCTAATATTTCATTGTACTAATTATTATTATTTTTTTAGTTCTATAAGAATCCAAAAAAATATAGAATGTCAAGATTTTCAAATTTTTGCTTATGTTAAACAATAATAGCAAGATCTAAAATTGAAACAAAATCAGGCAAATAATTACTGAAAAAAAAGCTTAAAAGAATGAACTTTTTGCGATTTCACAATTCAGGTGCATAGAAAATTATATTAACCATTTAAAATAATTATTATCAAAATATTTATATACAAATCAAATGATTATACCTTTCTGACTTATAGTCACCATCATCATCATTAAACAAATCAATAGCTGCCACTCTCAGCTCTTTCTCATCACACTCACAATCAAAGCTAAAGTTTTTAAAAGAAAAATGTTTACTTAGATTAATTTTTGTAGGATCAGATTATTCTAAAAGTGATACAAATTTTTTTTTTATGTTCATTTTCTACTTAATTTAAGATATATTTTCTAAAACCGATACGAAATATTTACGAGCAGTAAATTTTTCTTAAAATATCTTGTATAAGAGTTCTAAAAATGTTTGTTGATATTTTATAATTTTTTTTTGTTCTGATTTTTAAGGGAAGAATTTTCTATAAGGAAGTATTATAATTATAAAAGTTTCCTATATATTAAGTAAACCTGTATATTAAGAACCTGCATATTAGAACCTTTCCGACATGTTAAGAACTTTATGTATAAATTTACCATGTTTCATATAAGGTCATTAAATATAATTTAAAGTGTTTAAAAAACATATTTAAAAATAGTTAATCAAAACATTTTTCCGTGATATGAAATATAAATTTCTTGGCTTCAACTAACCACACTCAGAACAATGAGGAGGGTTACTATAAAGAACTTGCAAAAAATGATGATATTTCTTTAAATGCAGTCAATAGTATGTAAGAAATATACTCTTATTAAAATTCATAATTGTATAATTTTTAAATTATTATAATTTTATTATATTTAGGGTAAATAATAAGGTTGAATAGAAGGCAAATTGTTCAGAACATGAATTTTCTCAGTAATAGTTACTCATACATATAGTTTGTCTACGATAAGAACTCCTCCCGCCACAAAGTCTGAGGCCGAATGCTACTATGAAAACAAGAATAACTCATTTCAGGGAGGATAGCTTTTCTTCACCTAAATAGTAACCCCACACCTCTACTTGAAATAGTTATGCCTCGTTACCATAGTCACCATCACGGGTCCAGACGAATGGCTAGGGGAGTTCTTACTTTAGACAAACTATACAGATTTCATTGCACGAGGGTTATCTGGAACAAGATTTCAAAAATAACTACTTACACTTGGTCAATGCCAGTCTCATCTAATTCAAATTCATCCTCATTGAATTCAAATTCATCCTCATCGAATTCATCATCGAATTCGCTCCCATCCTCATAAGCTAAAACATTAATCAAAATAAAATGTGTATAAGTCTAGTTTAAATTAATAATGTATCAACTGATTCATAAAAGAAAATATTAGTATAATAATACCACACTTAGATATGCATTATTTTTGCTTATTATATTAAAAATGACTTTTTCATACAAGATTGGCATTTAAATTTAAAAAATAAATAAATATATCTCCGTAAACTTTGATTTCATTAAAAAAATAGAAACCTACTTTCGAAAGACAAGCAGGGTTATACCTATTTCTTATTTATTTCTGAAGTTTCCATCATATAGTATATTTTATTTCTCTTTCAGAAGCCTCTATTTTTATTTCCAAAAACCATTGCATAACTCTTAAGAGAGTTTGTCTAATGAAATCTTGGATACACAGGTGATGGTCTTTTGGAAAACAACTTGATTATCATTTGATTGTTCTAAGTTATGTATTTGGTCAAATGAATAAAAAGAATGGAATGCACAAGGAAAATAAAGGATGAAATATTCTGAACAAATATGGTAAATTGCTTAACTGTCATGTCATATTATTCATTTTAAATCCTACTTTTAAATGATATTTATCTGTTCTGGGTTGTTATATAAATCCTATTACTGCAGTAACTAGATTACGTTTCCTGTACTAGTATATGAAATAACTACTGCAACAGAAACACTTATAACTACAGTTAATTTAGTCTCTTTTATATGAATAACGGTTCGGCGATTTTTGCTGCTCTTGACATAAATATGTACCCGATTAATTACTAAAAGTTATATTTAATATTTTTGAGATATACCACGGTTTAGTTTTACTTATTAATTTCTTTCTATAAGTTTTAATTTCCCGTTTATCCCGTGACTAGCATTCTCTTAGCCGAAAGAGTAATGCAATTTCAGTGCCAATGAAATCGCCAAAAGAATTCGTTGTTTCATTTTGTACTGTTTCATTTGCTGTTTATCCTGTGACTTACAATACCTTTTAGCCAATAGAATAATACAACTTAAGTGCCAATGAAATCGCCAAAAGAATTCGTTGTTTCTTTCTGTACTGTTTCATTTGCTGTTTATCCTGTGACTTACATTACCTCTTATCCAAAAGAATAATACAACTAAAGTGCCAATGAAATCGCCAAAAGAATTCGTTGTTTCATTCTGTACTGTTTCATTTCCTGTTTATCCTGTGACTTACAATACCTCTTAGCCAATAGAATAATACAACTTAAGTGCCAATAAAATCGCCAAAAGAATTCGTTGTTTCATTCTGTACTGTTTCATTTGCTGTTTATCCTGTGACTTACATTACCTCTTATCCAAAAGAGTAATACAACTGAAGTGTCAATGGAATCGCCAAAACAATTAGTTGTTTCATTCTGTACTGTTTCATTTCCTGTTTATCCTGTGACTTACATTACCTCTTATCCAAAAGAGTAATACAACTGAAGTGCCAATGGAATCGCCAAAACAATTAATTGTTTCATTCTGTACTGTTTCATTTTCTGTTTATCCTGTGACTTACATTACCTCTTATCCAAAAGAATAATACAACTAAAGTGCCAATGAAAACGCCAAAACCATTGAGGAGAAAAATTTTGAAACAAAATTTTTTTTATAATATATAAAGAGCTTTTTAGTTTATGTTAACGATTTCTCTATTTTTTTATCTAAATTTAAGTGTCCGTAAAATATGCTGATTACTATACAGAGGTTTTAGAATATTTTTAGCAGTATTCTATTTAGATATATAACTATAGTTAAAATTACAAGATCTACACTAAATGCTTACGATTAGGTCTGGGATATTTTTCCCGTTCCTTCCGCCAATTATTCAACACCGCAAAACGATATAAATCGCTTCGATTCATAATTATCACTCAATTGGTTTTTTTTTTCAATCGCAAAAGACAAACCGCATTTGAGAAAGCTCAAACAAGAATGAGTTTTTAATGCATTGTAATCAGATACTTTTATTTTTGCAACAATACTTTAAAGAAAATCATTGATTGTTAAAATAATGTCCAAGACATAAATTTTTTTATATTTCTGTAATAGTTTATTATTGTTGTAATCGTTTCATGTGAAGCATTGTTGTAAATATTTAAAAGTTTAATGTATTGATAGATTTATTTCAAATTCAAAGTTAAAAAAATTGATTTCTTCTCCAGAATTTTGTTTGATCTAAGTTCACAATGCGCTCATAAAAAATCTTTAAATTTTTTCTTTCGACAAAACATTTGGGCTGAAATTTTTTAAATAAGAAACTGACTTTTTGATTTTAAGTGTCCACAGGGTTTACCTATTTTATTTTATAACCGGCGTTTAAACAGCCGACCGAAGTCTGGGTTTACGACTACCAATGTTAAATTCCGTAGTCTTGTAATTTTGTACCCAATCCAGAAGACAAGGGCATTACTAAATTAAGTATTGGAAGAAATTTGTCTTCGTGGAGGATTTTTTGAGGGAACTAACCCACATTTGCTTTACATTGAGTGGAAAACCTCCCACTATTAGCTCGATGGCAAGGTGGCAACGGAGTCCAACACATGATTCATGATCCAACCCACTGGGCTGGGGATATTTTACATCACAGCATGGTCGGTGCGAGCGTTGTGCGGAATTCGTATCGACCAGCTTTCGCTGGGATTCGAACCGGGTTCACCTCATTGGGACACAAGCGCTCTTTACCCTGAGCCAACACGGTTCAAGGTTTATCGACTTTTATTTTTTTTACATCCGTCGCTGAGCAGTCGACTCAATTTGAGGTTTACGACTACTAATGTTTAACTCCGTAGCCTTGAAATTTTGAACCAATACAGAGGACAAGGAAACCCCTGGATCAGTACCACCAGAGGTACTGATTTGTTATGGGAATATGGAGCACTTTGCGACCCGATAGATTTAACGTTCTTCGGCCGGCCTGAGGTCGAAACCACATAAATCTTGGACATGGGCAAAGTGCCCTAGCAACCAGGTTATCCCTCCCAGGGTTTATGTATTAAGTTGTACACAAAAACATTCACCTAATATACTTTTTTCCATATACTATAAATAAATTTTAGAGTATCTTTACATCAAAAATGATGGCACAACTAATTTAAGACAACACAAATAAGTTTTGTTTGTTGGTGTTTCCTGACACCAAGGGTCGGTAAATGTTTTGATCATCAATTTCTTTGCTTTGATAAAATAAAGTTGACATGACTGAAGCCATATATGAGGAATGCAATTTTTATTATTGAGCACTGTGACAAGATCTTAAATATTTATATTCACTCAAAAATAATTAATTAAAGGTCAAGTAATAATAATTCATCTTGCAAATCAGTGCCGAAAATTTGAGCAAAACGGGAAACGATAATGAATTCGGGGATATTTCTTCAAATCATAATTTAAATTTAAACTCTTTGCGATTGGTATTCATTCATTGACCCTCCTAGATCAGATCGAAGCCTAAAAATACAATATATCACCCTTTCATGGCCACCCTTATACACCAAGAACACTAAATATTCTAAATATAGTAAAATACCAAGAATTTTCTTTCTCGCTACATGTCGGAGAGTAGGTGACACCATTTTTAGTATTCAGTAATACTAAAATTTATAATTATAGCAAGATACTGTAAACAAAAGAGTCGATACAGTTATTTTAATGATATAATATTAAAATCATTAATTTATGCAGCACACACGCACGAATTATTAGTTTGTAAATCAAACATACACACAGCATAGAGAGAATATCAAGTTTTTCGAACTTGGCTTCACAGAACAGATACGGAGAGAAATTAAATATGATAAAACAGCTTGCGAATGAGGCCCTGGTGCCAGAGGCGATCAAAAACTTTGGCCACGTCCAGCATCAAGAGAGCAGTAGATTCTTTCTTGAAAAAGCTCTGTGTAAAACTTTCAATCATTCTGACTAATTGCTTTGTAATAGAAAGCCTTCCTCTGAAGTCAAACTACAAAGTCTTCCATGTTCCCATAACAAATTATACCTATGAGGGTACTGAATTGGAGATTGATCGTTCTCTGGTTCAGGTCAAAATTACGATTTGTGGCTGAATGGATGTATGAATGATTCTGCCCTATAAACTGGCGTGACGTATGGGTTTGACAGAAGTTCTTGGCCATAAAAGTTCTCCACTGAAAAACAAGTACAATCGCATCCCTTGGCCTAATGACCTACGACGACAGCAACAACATTTGATTAACAAATTAATTTATTCTAAGAAATATTGTGTCTAAACCCTTCAAATTTATGATTCTTGCTTTACATGCAAAAGCATTTTTTCTGATATCATATTTTACACTAATTATGAATTTTAATGTTATCGAACACTGTGGCGGCTTCACTTCACCAGGAACTATCATTGATCCTTTGTCAAGCGGAGCACTACTTTGGTGTTAATTAGTTGCCACCATTTTTGCTCTTTAAATGCAAGAAAAACTTTTTATACAACAGACGTTTAGCTGCGTGGAAGAGAACAACGAATTCAGGCCATCACAGAGTTTTTTACCGAACACTGTGGCAGCTTAACTGAACCAGGAACTATCATTGGTACTTTGTCTAGTTGAGCATCACTTTGGTGTTGTTTCCTTAAAATTTCTTTAAAATCGGTCCAGTAGTTCTAGGGATAAGCAACCAAGTCTGCAAATTCTCTTAATTTCTTATACCGTGTATTACCTTTCTTTTATCAGAACACAATTTAAATCATTTCATCTCTACGAGTTTGCCACACTTTGAATTAATTCTTATTCTATATTATATTCATAAATTGTTTTCAGTAATAAGGATGTTTTCTTTTTTGCTCGGAAGGGGCTGCGAATTCAACACAAATGAGACTAATATTTGAAATGCTTTTATTTTAAAGTCAGATTTTTTTTTCATATTTCATACCACCTTTAGCGCGATATCTCATGTTGTTTTTTAAAAAAAATCATTTATAATTTTTCATGAGTGATTATGATAATAGCTAACATGTTTTGAGCTACAGACTAAGAGAAATAAAGTAGAATTTCACTTTTTAAGGCATGTTTTTTCGCAAGTACAAGTACTGAAATTTTTACAAATTTCCTTTTTTTTATATCTACATTGATCCCTTACTCAATACTATATGCACTTACTTTTAAGATAATAGTTCAAAAATAATTGATAGTTTTCTAAATAAAATCCTCAAAAAAGTTTTTGTTTCGAGCTATAGAATTTTTTTTACAGTGTTTAACGTATATGCAAAAAATTTGCCTTTATTTCACCTAAATATAGCCATTTAAAGGAATAAAATAAATCAATGATTTTTTTGCTAGTTTTTGCACTAATTACAACAAATAAACTAGTTTTACAAAATTTCACATTAATATTTAAAAAAAAAAGTTGTCGAAACTACTCGGATACCCTAAGTGATCTTAGTGTTGTAAACAGATTAAAAAAATTTAGGTTTTCTCAAAATCAAACCCGATGTTTTATAATCCTTATTCAGCCAATATAAGTCCTATATTGGCCCCATATAGGACAGTATTACCACTGCATGGGACGAATATTAAAAAATCTAGACATCCCATTATTGGTACCTCGGAGCATGTTCATATTGGACTCATATTAAGCCAATTTTGAGACCAGCTAGGGCCAAGGTATAATTGTCGCTTGGGTGTGGGGTTTTAAATTGTCCCTTTAATGCTGTAATTTGGTCTTTCTTAAATAAGTTTTCGGTTAAGAAAGAGAGAGAGAGGGGGGATTACATAACTCTTTTTGGAGTCTTTTCTGGAGTACCGTGTTCTTAGGAGAGCGTGTGTTTTTTTTTCTTCTTCCTCCGAATAAATCATTACCAAACTGGTTATTTTAATGAACTGTATTTAAAATTTATTTGGTTTGAGGATTTTTGCTTATTCTCAACGTTAAGCTCTTTGGATAGCTTTACCTGTAGAGATTCTTCAAGCTCTATTTGATTTGTTTTACGCTACTATGCCATAGTATCATTGGCGCATAAAGCTGCATTATTTGGAACTGAAGTTACTGTTAAAGGACTTGTAGGGAATGCTTTTGAAGTTAGTGAGATGCTTTTAACTTGGTAATAGGCAATACATTAAAAGTAGTTGTATAGTCCTATGTTTAAAAAAGCTGAGAAATTCTAAATTGACACAGTTTTTCTTAATTTTGATAGTGGTATAAGACCTGCATTGTTTACATGGAACAAACTTGTAAAAGAAAGCTTTGGGAAAGAATTAAATAATTTGCAAATTGAAAAAGTTGACTGATTAGATTTTGTTCAAAGAATATGAAATATATAATTTTCATTTCTTCTTCCGATTTTTTCAAGTCTATCTTAGTTTTCGAAGTAGTAACAGCATTGTGATTTACCTGAACCGAAGTTCTTAAAAATTTTTAAAGTAGCGAAAAATTTTACGAAACAAGCTGGAAATGAATCAGTTTTACGATTTTAAAATATTCGTAATTTCATATTATTAAAAAAATAAATATTTAAGTGAAAAAGGAGCGCAATTTGGACGAAAACAGTGGGTGGTGATTTGCAGAAAATGTTTTTAATGACATATTTAGTCGAGACCTGTGGTGACTATTAATTTCACCTTATATTCAATGACGTTAAATAGTTATTACTTTTACTTTTTGCACTTTGTCAATAACATGAAATTTTAAATTTTTCGTTCAGTTAATATAATAAACTCTTAAACGCATCAAACCCAAAAATGTTCTACATGATCTAAAAAAATACAATAAAAAATAAAAGAAATATAAATGAACCGTTTGCAGCTTTTCTATTTAGACAAACAAGTTTATTGTCGCAATAAATTTTGAAATTAGATTTAAAGTTGGTCAACATATGGTTAGAAAAACTGTGTCATTACTGCATGTCAGAATATTTGCACTGGCATTCGCTAATTTGGTTCACAGTTTACACCTTATTGCTTATGTAAGTGGTGGCTATTTTGAAAACACTGTGTTTGTAGTTTTTTCTGGCTACCAACACTACCTGTTTTCGAACCTAAACAGCGCTACCTGTTCCCGAGTCCAAATAATAATAAAATATTTTGTTACCTAAGCAGAGCGCGGCATCAAATCGCAAATTTCGAATTTTTTCCATTTTCCTACAATTGTTTCTTTAGGTCATTTTTGAAGCACTCTGCACAAACTATTATTTTACAAACTTATGTTTCATAAAATGAGCGTTCATAGTCGGAGAGAATGTGTCACAAAACTGACGCCTTATCGGTAATTAAGTATTTAGACTCACTAAATAAAGATAGATCCTTAAGTGAATTAAGTAACAAAAGCAAGTGACGATTGCGTCACTAGCAAAAAAGAAAAAATCTCTGTCTGAAAATCGAGTAAAACAGAATGATAATCAGATGAAAGTAAATAATAAATTCTGTATCTGTTAATGAAACCGACGTCGTGGCCAAAACTCTAATTTGTTAAATGTATAGATTTAAATACAGAAGTTTAATTTGAAGCATTCAAATATTATTCCAAAATTGAGCTCTTTCAGAATCGTTTGGTTAAGAAATAAATTTCTTTCTTACTTTGTAATTTCATCTATCAACTAAATAAGACACTAGGTAGGTTGATACTTTATTTACGCTACACTAGAGCTGCACAATGGGCTTTTGGCGACTGTCTGGCAAATATATCCGAGGATGGTCGGAAAACATGCCATCGCAGTTTTTATCCTCTGCAGAGTAGATGGCTCTCTTTCTTTGGTAGCGATACTACTTGCGCTCGAAGCCGAGTATTTTACGATAGAACAGTTTAAAGAGGACCCATACCACGAACTCTTGGTCCCTACGTAGGCTACGGAGGTTCGCACCAGCTTACTAAGCGCAGTCAGTAATGCTTGACTTCGGTGTTCGACTGGAAACCCTGTCTTTACGATCAGTTCCCTGCGGGGCGCAAATAGTTACAACCCAAAAATATATATCGTATATGTTCTTTTATCTTGTACAAGACATAATAGCCCATTGTGCAGCTCTTGTGGGACGTAAATAAAGCACCTACCTCCGTTATACAAAACATTAATTAAACTTAATGTTCAAATACGAAATAACGTTTAGATAGGCTGACAACAGCAGTAACAAAATGCTGTTTATTTTGATAAAATTATATGACGTCACTATAAAGAAGCAGAGCAACTCAACTCTGCGTTCGATAAATTCTTTAATATTTGTTGATACTTAAAGGCGAAAGTGCGGCAAAAATTTTTGAATTTTTATTTAAAATATTCTTATCTTTTCTAATATATCATTATTAATTTAAAGCGAGAATGAAGTGGATATCAAAGCTTATGTAAGTGTAAATATTTTGATTAAGAGATAAGTTATTGATTTATTACTTACTGTAAACAATTTTACTGGCTCTTTCATGATAAGATAAGTAATTAAATAAAAGTTTATTGACACAAAACAATAATACCCCGTTTAAAACCTTTTATATATATTTTCTCATTAGGTTATTTTTTTATTTATTTATGTAACATCAGCAAACAATTTTACTACTTTGTGAAAGCATTTCCTAAATTAAGTGCAACTAATATCACCAAAATTCCTCAGATCTGATTGTTGCAGTATTCTTGGTTCTGGTAAAAATGTATTTGATACCAATCTTATAAACTGTTTTTTGAAATGACAGACAAATTTTTTAAAACCGGTTATATACTAAAAAATTAGGGTGATTTTTCTAAATAGAATTAATAATGCTTCTTGCAGAACAGACAGGCAAGGATAGAGTTGATAGAATTTAGTTACAATTTTTGTTTAATATTCAACGTCGATTTTGGAGAAATAAATGCTATAGTATGTTAAAATCATAAATCAAAACACAAAATTCATTAAAATTAAGATTTTAGGAAAAAAAATATAAGTAATCAGCGTCTTGGAACTTGCTATGTTGTTATGAAAATAGATTGTTGAAATTTTTTTCTTCTAAATAAAACTTTTCCCGAATTCTTATCAGTTTCAAGGGTTGATTAAAACCTATTACCTCAAAACCTATTCTGCCATGTAAATGAAAAAACAACCTAAATGGTTCCCGATAGATTTAGATGCTGTAGTTGTAGTTGTAGTTGATTTACATCGCAATAGAGCTGCACAATGGGCAATTGGCGACTGTCTGGGAAACATCCCTGAGGATGATCCGAAGACACGTCAACACAATATTGATCCTTTGTAGAGGGGATGGCAACCCCGCTTAGGTAGCCCAACTACCTGCCCGCGTAGTCAAGCACTTTATTTTAGAACGAGGACAACGATAGATTTAAAAAGAAGGTTGTTTGAGTACTATTTTCTTTCCATTTCTAATGCTATGAACATTAAAATAGAATTTCAAAAAAACTAATAAATTTTTTTTTTCATTTTTGAAAAAAAATTTCAATTAATTGGCTAGTGACGCAAAAATGCCAATTACTTAATAATCTTGTCGGTGATTTCTTTGATTTTTCTATTGCATGGCCGTATATAAGGTACTTATTACCACTATGCCTGTAGTAGTTATTTCCACAATTAAACATCACTGGTGACAATATTAGACTTTTACAGCCCCCCTTTAAGCGGATGTCTTTTTATGAAATTCTTATTAATAAAATTATTAATAAAACTAAATTAATTAATTTTTGTTCACTTTTATTCATAACAAAAGAATATCTCATTCCACGCTCAAATCTCGCCTTGGATGGATATTTGTTCTCTCTTTGTGCTATCTATTAGGCAATTAGAAAAACAATTATAATCTGTCATAATAACAACAATATAGCCTGTGTGCTTTTGAAGCCAAGTTAAGAAATGAGACTGATTTTTTTCTGAATGGAAATTTTTATGTGGTACTTACCTGTTTCATAGGTTGTTAAATACCTATTATTACAGAACCTAATATCAGTAGCATGCATTGCCACTATTAGTAGGCATCGTTGCTGCAAATAATGAGTGGGTTTATAGCCCCTCGTAATGAATAAGTACTTTTCTATGAATATTTTGCTAATGGACATTAAAAGCTTCTTTTTTCAGCACTATTTATAACTGGGCTTTTCTTAGCCAAATCCTACAGCTAAACACTCTTCAGCGTAAAAGCAGCGAGTTCCCATCCCTGGATGCATTTTTGTACTGTTCATTTATATTCTGTGCTATATGTTCCTCCATTTGCAAGTGTTTGTAAGTCGTTCTTTGTCTTAAGCACACAAAATTGCTTGTGTATGTGAATAAACAAATAAATATTCATGACGTTGTAGGTTTTTGTTCCATTTGTGTGTGTAAACATCCAAAAGAAAAAACTGATGTAAATATATTTTTAAGCCTCATTAATATATGTTATTTAATAACTGTGGAAATAAGTACGTAACAACTCTGTCTAGCAATGAGCAATATTTAAAAATTCTCTAGATAGTTATAAACTTCTTCCTTTGAGCTTATGTACTACATATAAAAAAATGCTCTTCTTATAAATTTCAAATCTGTTACACTATTAAAGAGTATATGCATAAGGTAGGTACTTTATTTACGTCGCCCTAGAGCTGCACAATGGGCTATTATAGACGATCTGGGAAACATATCGGAGGATGATCTAAAGACATGCCATCGCAATTCTTATCCTCTGCAGAATAGCTGGCTCTCCTGCTTTTGTAGCCCGACTACCTGTGAGCGAAAGCTAGCACTTTACGGTAGAACATGTTTAACGAGGACCGATACCGCGAACTCTCGGTCCATACGCAGGCTGATCAAAGGGGTCATCCACCCGCTTACTGATCGCAGTCAGTGATGCTTGGCTTTGGTGTTCTACTGGGAACCGCGTCTTTACAATTAGTCCACTGAGGGACGTCAAAATATTATAACAGCAAAATATTCTTTATTTATATTTTATTTCCAATGGCAGGCCAATTTCAAAGAACAAAAAGGATAAAATAACAGGAAAAACAAGGCAAAAAAGAGATAAATAGAATTGAATGCATAGTGACATGTTTAGCCCATACAGGCCCTAGCTTCCCAGTAGCGTCCACACACAGTAGTAGAGATGAGAGCAGGACAGACGGAAATATGGGGCAAGTCCATGTCCTCCCCAAGGCAACAGAGCTTGCATTTAGGAGAGTCAAAAATGTTTATACTAAAAAGGTGTTTCGCCAGGCAGTCATGGCCCGTTACAAGTCTAAAGAGAGCGACTGCCTTAAACCTGGGCTGATTTGGGATAGTTAAAATATGGTTGAACCAGGTTTTGTGTATATTGCTTTTACGGAAATTCCCTGAGAGCATGTTCCGGAATTGGTTTCGGACCAGCAATTTAAATGAGTGCAGAGAGATGGAGCAACGAGATGCTTGGGCAATAGTTGTTCCTTTCTTGGCCAAGAAATCAGCTTTTTCATTACCCCGAATCCCGCAATGTCCCGGGATCCAATACAGAAAAATATATCTTGTATATATTCTTCTATCTTTAGCCCATTATGCAGGTGTAGTGGGACGTAAATAAAGCACCTACCTACGTTATACAAAACATTAATTAAACTTGTTAGAATGTTCAAATAGAGTAACTTTTAGGTTGGCTCGCAACAGCACTTACAAATTGCTGTTTATTTTCGTAAAACTATATGACGTCACTATAAAGAAGTAGTTAACAACTCAACTCGGCGTTCGATAAATTCTTTTATATTTGTTGATACAAAAGTGATCCAAAGAGTTTGAATTTTTATTTAAAATACTTCTAACTTTTCAAATATATCATTATTAATTTAAAGCGAGAATGAAGTGGATATCAAAGCTTATGTAAGTGTAAATTTTTTGCTAAGGAGATAGGTTATTAATTTATTACTGTAAACAATTCTACTGAATCTTTCATGACATGTAATTAAATAAATCAAATCTTGACGCAAAAAATAATGACTCATTTAAAATCTTTCATTGATGCAACCTTTGCAATACTTTGCAATACTGCAACCTTTGCAATACTGTCTCTTACCATACCATTGTAAACACAAAACACGGTCGAGAATGAAGTCAATAAAAGACTGATTTGCATTAGCAAAGAGTTTACGTGTACCGGAAGGCAGAGTTGTAAATTGTGACTTCTTTTGTAAGATTAAAAGCAAAAAGTGTAGCATTACTTGTTACTTTCGAAATGAATTTCTATAACTAACTAAACTCCCCCAGATCTTCCAAAAATGACGCATTATTGGTTTGACAAAAATAGAATATATTCCTATTTTTTAGTCTTCTTAAAAAAATTTAGTTCATAAAATTTTATTTTAGTCTTTGCAGTTATTTGAAATTTTGGTGAGATTTCATTGTCACATTTTGCTATGAAATGAATGGAAATAATAATAATGAATATTGTTGAAAAATTCCCTATTTTATTTTCAAACATACTAAACTCTTCTCTCCAGCATTTTTAAATGGCTCGCAACAGCAATTAAAAACAAAGTTCAATTTTATGAAAATATAACTACTATGACGTCATTTCAAAGAAGTCACTAACAACTCAACTCTGTGTTCGATGAATATTTTAATGTGTATTTTGATATTTGAGAAGTGAAAACTTTTTCAAAACGTTTCGAAACCTTTTTAAGCATCAATCTTTGATTCAAATCAAATAAAATGCTGAAGTGGATCTCAAAGATTATGTTAGTGTAAATCAAAACTTTATTTAAATTTTCTATATTTAAATGGATTTCTTCTATTGTGCTCGATAGTAAAAACTTCTGATGTACGAAAAATCTGAATATTGAGAATTTTTTTATGAAACAATTTAAAACATTAAATATAAAATTCAAAATATGAATTAATCATTGCTATTAAATAAGTTTTTTTGTGAGCAAATGTATTGCTTTTTTTAGTGAGTTTTGCCATTTTTGTTGGTACTTAATCATTTCACCGAAGCAAGTAAATTCAGTTTTTTTAATAGACTTTACCAAAAAATAAAAAAAAAAATTTATATTAATTCGGTGATTTTCATTGGCAGCTTTATCTCTATCACCTGAATCGTATTGTTAAATGGCAATCTTGATATGGTAACAAGAATCGTATCATTCAGGATAATAATAAAAATACATTCAACTCACGAAATATTCAGAGTTTATTAAATTTTTATTTATGATTTTATTATCATCCGATTTTTGAGGTTGTCAAAACAAGGATGCAGGTACAATATCTCTAAAAACTTCACACTTGTAAAGAAATTGTGAAGATTTGCCATCCTGGAATAATGTGTAAAATCGGAAAAAAATGTAGATCTCCAACAACTTATATTTTTTTTAGTTCATTTATGTTTTAATAACGAAAAAATTAAACAGAATAAAAAAAATTAGATTAAATTAAAAAAATAACGAATAGTTGAATGAATTTCTTTGCACCCGGCTAACAGAAAATTTCTTTCCTCAACTAAATGTTTTCGAAATTATTCATTTTTTAAATTTTTTTTAAAGTTATTAAATTCAAATCATTGATAATTCATGATTTTTCTTTATTTGTCTGAAGTATTGGGGCAAACTTTTTGAGATTATCAAGGTGAACACATGCATACCCTCCCAACACTCCATCCCAATGGTAGATGTATACCCATGATGACTGACATACTCTTTATCTAATAGGGATTAAATGTTTGAAAAGAGAATTTCTGAGGATGCAAATATATATTACGATTATATTATTCTAAGATATGATGGCTGGGTTATGATATAAAACACGGCCTTATTCCATTTTTTCAATTATTTTCCCAAAGGTATAGCATGATGGTGAATAACACTACATTACCATTAGCAGATACGTTGATCCCATTACTTTCTGGATACTCTTTATTCTTTTTTTTGCAGCGATATTTTAATGATGTATTTAAATGTTAAAATAAGTATAATATAGGAATGACTAATTGTTATTCCCATTAAGTTCTCATCGTTTTAGTTCTAGTTTAAAACGTTTTTAGGCCTCAGTTCTAAAAAGTATTGTTTTCTTCTTTTTTCAGTCGACGTGTGAAGGGATCAAGGGGTAAGAGAGTGGATTCAAAGGATACTATCAAAATTCGCCAGGTAACTGAGGACGTGGATCAGGAGCTGTTAACATGTAAGCTTCCTTATCAGGACTGCCACCTGGTTGATAAACCAGCCAAAGCGGAACCTCCAGTTCTGTGCGAAGCCTCAGATCCGTGGGAATCAGCTCCGTGTGAAGCTTCAGATCCGTGGAAACCAGTTCCGTGGGAGCCTGTTCCATGCGAACCTCCAGTTCCGTGCGAAGCTTCAGATCCGTGGAATCCAGCTCCGTGCGAAGCTTCAGATCCGTGGAAACCAGTTCCGGAGTCTGTTCCGTGCAAACCTCCAGTTCCTTGTGAACCTTCAGATCCGTGGAAGCCAGTTCCGTGGGAACCAGTCCCGTGCGAACCTCCAAATCCTTGCGAAGCCTCAGATCAGTGGAAACCTGTTCCGTGGGAAGCTTCAGTTCCGAGCAAAGCTTTAGATCCGTGGAAACCAGTTCCGTACGAATCTCCAGTTTCTTGTGAAGCTTCAGATCCGTGGAAGCCAGTTTCGTGGACACCAGTTCCGTGTGAGCCTCCAGTTCCATGTGAACCTCCAGTTTTGAGCGAACCAGCAGTTTTGTGCAATGTACAAGGTTTGCTGGTGTACAAGGAAATACGTTTGGAACGAACTCTGCTGATGGTCTGGAAAGAAGTCTTCCATCAGCTTTACGAGGTGAGTTAAAAAAGATGCTTAAACTATCAGGTTATTTATGTCTTTCACTTACGACTTTTATCAATTATATGCATTTTTAATGATAAAATAATGTATTTTCCTTATCTTGTTGCGATAAGCAGGATATAGTGGTTAAAATCATTTTAGAATACTATTTTTTACAGAAAAAATTGATTAATACTGACTTTTAGAATTGTTTTTGCTTATCTTGACATTTCAAAGTAAAAAACACCGTGCGATTAGTACTTATGAATTCGTATTTTAATCCAGCTCATCTTTTCGTCTGTATATATTTTAAAAATAATTTTTTTTAGTTTTAACCTAAGACTTATCTGGCGGATGTTTGTTTTAAAATTTATTTTTACTTATTTTTTTTGTTTCAACCGAAAAGCTACACTGAAAATAATTTCTAAAAATTTTTTAAACGTTTTATATTAAATTACCTCCGGTTTCGGAATGGAAATAAGTAAAATAGCAAATAAATAAAATAAATGACAAATAATTATCGACGACCTGTTTCATATGATTCGAAAGATATTGTCTAGTAGAGTAGTTACCAATTATCAGTTCGTGAAGATTAAATGAAAAAAGGACGAGTTGTTGTGGCGATAATGTGTTTAATCGATTTCACTCCAATGTTTTTTTTTTTTAAAAAAAGTCATAAACTGACGCAACTTATAAGATTGTGTGACAAAATGCAAACGAATAATGTTACACAAATACCTATTATTATATTATTTAAATTTTTTAGCTTTCTTTAACATTGTACCGGTCGATTGCGTTTGAACAGCATACGCACGCCCGACGGGCAGCAGATCCTCTTTGCTTTGTTACGGTTTAAGTGGTTGTGGAAATGCATCAGCGCTTTTCATATTCCCAAATAAATTGCCACCTTTTCTATTAATACAGGCTTTATTTAAGGAAAAATAATTTAGTTTTCTTTACATTAATGTTGAATCACATTTATTTATTAAACAATTATCAGTTGATAAGCATCGGTGACAAAAAGCAGATGAATAGGTCAGCAAAATGTTAAATTTGCTAAGATTAATCAGTAAAAGATAAATATTTTATTCTCCCTTTTATTTTAATAATTATTAGAGACATTATTGCTTAATTTATTTTGACACCGGCGTTGAACAGCCAATCCATATCTGATAGGTATCACCGTTTATCTCCGTAGCCGGATATTTTTAATTCGAACTAAGAAGATAAACTCTGAAGTCCAGTATTATATTTTATTGTATAACCGTCGTTGAAACGGTGACCCAATTTTTTGGGATAACGACCAGCAATGTTCAACTCCGTAGCTTTGTAATTTTGAACCCATTCTAGAAGACAAAGGAACTCGTTTTGCAAGTATTGGGAGAAATTTGCATTCGTTTAAAACACTTTGATATAACTAACCCACGGTTGCTTTACATAGAGAGGAAAACCACGAAAACCCCCCTGGTAAGTCTGATGGCAAGTGAACTCTAATTTATGATCCGTCAAACACAGATATTTTACATCAGAACTGTGGTCTGTTAAGGCCAAATGTGGAATTCGCATCGACCAATCAATGCTGGGATTCGAACCCGGTGCACTAAATTGAAAAGCGAACGCTCTATAGCTATCATGACATTTAAATCAACGATTGTGGTATTTATGGAGGACTTTTTGGCGGAACATTAGCATAACGCAGAAAGGGAAAAAGTGAAGATCTTACAGCAAAGGGAGTCTAACCAAAGATCCAAAAGAGTGATAACTCAGGATATTCCAGCCAAGAGCAATGTACAAATCTACATGGGTAGCCTTTTTATGTGTTTCTATCTCCCCTGAGCCTCTTAATGTTTATTGAATGTTTACGAACTGTCTTAGGTGTGATTTACTTAACTCAAAATAGTTTTAATTTCTGTCTTCAGCACGATCTGGAGAGATCTCTGACCCACCCAATGGATCACAAGCTTCTTCCTTTCACTAGGATGGACAGGTTTAATCCGGGAGCTCCACCCCTTCGACGTCACTCTTTCGAGAACGTCAAGAGAGATCAGGTAATTGGGAATCCATTTGATTCGTTACCTATCTAAATTTTAAGTATGAGAGCATTTTTGAGAGACTAATTCAACACACCCAATAATGAATCTAAATCTACAGAATGAATTATCAACGCTAATCATATTGCAGTTATAAGGATCAAATGTTTTTAAAATTATAAATTCAGTAACTATAAATTCTGTAACAATACATTCAGTAACTATAAATTCAGTAACTTTAAATTCAGTAACTATACATTCAGTAACTATAAATTTAGTAACTATAAGTTTAGTAATTATAAATTTGGTAACTATACATTCAGTAATTATACATTCATCATCAGTTCCTATATGTTCAGTACCTATATATTCAATAACTATTTCTTCAGTAACTAAATATTTAATTGTAATTATTTATTACAATAAGGAGCAAATAATTCAGTAATATTCAAAAGACTTTAGTGGAAATATATTTTTCTTGCGTTATGTCACTTTTATTTTAAAGGAGCAAGTTACACGCAAGTTTTATAAATGCTAATTAACTCTATGTTTCTAAAACGTGATCCAGTCAACCCCATTCTTTTTATTCTTTTTCTCTCTCTTCTATATATCATTCTATATATATATATATCACGACGCATCGTAAATTACAACCATACGTCTTTTAATTTTTATTTAATAATCAATTGTTAAATCCAAGATAATTAATTAATACTAAGTTCAAAATAGGGGATATTTTTTCCTTCGCAAGGGCGCCATGAATTGATCCCACCTGTAAAAATGACCCCACCAGTAAAAAAAATAGTCTATGTTTTCTGTTTTATCATGCATGCGTATATTTTTATTCTTTTTACAGTAGCTATTAAGAATTTATAGTATTTAATTGTATAACCTTTTTTATCAATCGTTTTTTTATTGACGTATAAATTTAAAAGCTAAACTAAACTAATTATTCAGTGTGATAAAATAATGCGAACACTAATGCAAATGTTTAAGGGGAGAATGGACGTTCAGAACTAAAAAGTAAAATTCTATTAGTTCATTTTTAATTATTATTGCTGTTTTTTTATAGTGTTATTTTTTTATATTTTTAAATATGGACAGCTTTTTTACAAAACATAAACAGAAATTTGGATACCAAATACACTTATTTAAGCTGTAAAAAATAACTTAAAAAATACCTAATATAACTAGATTTTTAAAATCATATAACATTAAGTCATAAAAACCGGATTTTTTAATTGTTTAATGTTAAACTTTTACTTGAGAAGAAAATTTAGTTTCTTCCTTAAATTTTTATTTAAATACTATATTTATGCGTATTTTCAATAGAAATGGACAATTTTCTGCTCTAGAAACTATGAGGAAGTGAGAAAAACTATCCAAAGAATCCAATAGGTTTAAAAATTTTGTCAACGACAACTACAATTGATAAATAAAAGTTTAAAATCTTATTACCCGTTAAAAAAAAAAAATGAACCCCAATCTGTCGTAAAACGGAATTAAAGGTCTCAGAAACCACAGTAAACTATAATTGTGGCATTTTCGAATTAACGTATTTATGTTTTAAACGTTGATGACTTGAAAAGCAACGTTTAAACGTTTTCAAAATATGAAAAACTAAAATTGAAGATCTCCAGGATTTTTCTCATTCTTAATGAGCAATGTCCACTTTATGTAAAATATTTTAATCGCTCTACAAGATTCGGAATACGGCTCAACTTTAACTACATTTTGAACTTGTCTGAACATTCCGGAATACATTGAACCTCGATTACTTCAGATAATCGGAATTTTCGGGTACAATTCATTTTCGAAAGACGAGACTACCGCTCAGCAAATATTCTATTTTAAAAGAAAGTAATCCGTTTGTAGGGCAATTTTTTTTTTGGAAATTCTATTTTGAGTACTTGCGCCAATATTGTCATTGGATCATCGTCAAGAATGAATTTCCGACCATCGCCAATGCTCCATCAGTGTTGCTCTCGTGTGACATTAATCATCAAACAAACTTCTCTCACAAATATATTGATAAAAACAACACACCTAACGCTCTTATAAATACTTAAAAGGTCTCAGAAACTGAAACAAACAGTATTCGCATCCTTTCGAATCCACCTATTTGAGATTTTTCGCTTCAAGCGTTATATAACATCATTACGCGAATTCAAGTTATACGCGTTATTAAGTAACTGTTCTCTTTTTAGGTTACATAGGGGACAAAAAACAGCTTTTCTATTCTCTCATGCGATGTTTTAATCTCATATGTTTATATCTTCATATCACAATTCGCATTCCAATATTAAAAATTTAAGAATATTGGCTCAAGTATTTGAAAAGTCGTCGTTTAATACTTTTACAAAAAATTGCATTGATAGTGTTTAATCCTCAAATTCCTGCCAGATTTTAAACTTTATGAATACTATTTGGCTCGTTATAAGCAGTTAGTGCATGAAAAATACTTAAATTTTAAAAAAAAATAAGATTCAAGTATGTTTCATTCCCTTAAAACTTACTTCATTTTTGAATTACAGTATTTGCAAAATAATAGCTCTATATAAAAAAGGTGAAAATTACCACTGTAACATTGCAAATGTAAATAAAAAAGCTCACAAGATATGCTTATTGAATAAGATTGTTTAATGGTTACTGCTTATTGGTTCAAAAGCAATTTCCGAAGTTACACATACCGGTTCAAATGTAATAAACTGAAATTATACTTACACATTCTAAACTATCCCAATTTCTAACTACATTTAAAAGCACACTAACTACTTTAAGCATCAAAATTCCATACGATAAAAATCGTCAAACTTTAAAATAAATATAGATTGATTCTCTTTTTTTTTTAAATAAAGCACAGCAAATAATGAAGAAAGGTCAAATTTTGAAAATAAAAATACCTCCTAAATCTTTAAATGTTGCGCTCTGTCTCAGTTGCAGTTTTTTTTACCATAAGAATATGAGAGTATGTTTCGTCGTTTAAGGAAAATAAGTTATCATTATTGACTTCATGAAAGCTAAGAAATTTTAAGTTTAACGGAATCCATCGGGAAATTTAAAAAAAACAACAACTTGTAAATTAATGAATATAAAAATACCATAGATTATCCAGGATGTCCTGAAACTCAAGCAAGACATAATTTTGCTAGAAAATTAATGTTTTTATTTATGATTTTTTTCCCACTGGTTTATTTCATAAAATATACAGTACATAGTTATTGTTTCAATAGTTTTGTTGGTACTTACGCAATCTTTTGTCAAAATTGTCATTGACAGTTTTGCATATATATCCGAATTTCGTTCATACCACTTTCTCTTTCCTTCTGCATCACTTGAATGGTCTGAGAGGCCTAATCTGATCACCAGAACGCACTCCTTTTTTTTTTTTTAAAAAAGCCTGAGCAATCACTTATTTTATTTTATCGTTTCCAATTTTTTATAGTATAACAGGTACAAAATTCAAATTTTAAATGGATTTCGGTATACCTTTAATCAGGATAATTTTAGATAGGTGGGTACTCTATTTACATCTCCCTAGATTTGCAAAATGGGCTATTGGCGATGGTCTGGGAAACATCTTTGAGGATGATCCGAAGATATGCCATTGCAATTTTCATCCTCTGCAGTGGGATTGGCATCCCTGCTTTGGTGGCCCGATAATCTGCGCATGAAGTCGAACACTTTATGGCAGAACATTTTAACGAGGACCTATACCACGCACCCATGGTCCATACACAGATTAATCAAAGTGGTCACCCATTCCCTTACTGACCGCAGCCAGTGATGCTTGCCTTCGATGTTCCACTGGGAATGAAATCTGTAGGTCGATAGTTTTGGAAAATATACAACTTAACTATCAAGCAAAATTGTTCAAGATTGGTTTTAACATGATGGAGTAGAATGTTCAAGCATAATAGTACGATCCGAAGATCTTTTAAACATGTCGGTTGAATCCCATCAATTTTCTTCATAATATCGCAGTTGTCAGATGGCAAGTGCTCAACAAAATCTTTAACGTACAAGTATAGTAAAACAAATGCCATTAAAGAAAATAATAAGAAGAAATAGAAATTAATATTTTTAGGTTACTGTACGGGGTAAAATTCAAAATCACAAACTATAAAACTTCACGATCGGATAAAACATCAGTTTAGAAATTTAGATGAAACTAAGGTTATAGTTATTAATTTAAATGCTGGCTTTAATTTTTGCAGACAAACTTTAAAATAATTTTTGTAGTGATCGCATTATTTTATCATCTTTGTAGAAAACATACGAAAGTTATTTATAAGTGCTTTTCTCAACAAAAGCGGTTTATATTTTATACTTATTTGATATCTTTGAACAACGTTCCCCACCCCACCAAATTTGCTATTGTACTTTCTTTTTTTTCACACAATTTGCTTATGCTTAATGATTGTAACTTTGATTTGTTACACAACTAAAATATATTTTTTATGTTTGTAAATTTCCCTTTACAGTTAATCTGCAGCAATTTTTTTCAATATTATCCGCAGTCCTTTGTTTTGTGTTGGATTTATTTAATTTCCGATAATCTCAATAAACTGTGTGTGTCTACTTTATTATATAACTTAAAATAATTTTTATTAGTCAATTTTTAAATCATGATGAAACTATCACAGATCTGTGTTCGTTTTGACTGGGTCACACATTAAAAGTAATTTAACAAATTATTTAAAGTATATTCACTCTTAATTTGGTCACATTACACTTAACTTAGCGGGAAGGTAATTTGATATACTGTAACGCCAGTTTAAAACGAGCTTGTTATTTCCTGACGTAAAAAAACCAAATTTTTTCTTCGTATTTTCTATTAGAGGGTTTGATAGGATATTAAAAAATATAGTTCGGAAATATGAGATAAAAATAAAAAGAAGCAGAACTTAAAAATATTTTTTTATTATTAGGCTTCAAAGCGTACTGAGTTTCCATTGCATGGCTTGAGCTTAAAAAAATAGTTTACGTTACTGAAATATGACAAAAATATAGGTTTGAGATTTTTAAATAAACCGTAACAATAGACAATTAATTTTTAAATAAACAATTAGCATGATTTAATAATTTAATGTTCAAATTATCCAGCATCTCATAATAGCCCAATTAATATCAAAGTCTCACAATAGGCTTGGGATCCGCAAAGACACCCCACATTAATCAACACAAAAGGCTTGGGATCCGTAAAGACACCCCACATTAATCGACACAATAGGCTTGGGATCCATAAAGACACCCCACATTAATCGACACAATAGGCTTGGGATCCGTAAAGACACCCCACATTAATCGACACAAAAAGGCTTGGGATCCGTAAAGACACCCCACATTAATCGACACAAAAAGGCTTGGGATCCGTAGAGACATCCCACATTAATCGACACAAAAGGCTTGGGATCCGTAATAGCACCCAACTTTAATCGACACAAAAGGCTTGGGATCCGTAAAGACACCCAACATAAATCGTAATGGCAAACTGACATTTTAATTAACTTTTAAAGTTTAAATATTGAAGAATGAAGGATCAAAAAAAGGAGAAAAAAATACTTCTGGAAGATTCATCCACTTTTAACTAGATTGTGAAGAGGAGTGGATAAGTTTGTTCTCACGTGAGCATTAACCCTTTTGGAGTTCAGGTTCTCCCACTTGAAAGATATCACTTGGCTGCCATTTGGTTATTTCAAAATTCTTGTTACAATATTACTCATAAGTAGTTACTTCTATTATTATTTCTTCTTTATATTTATTGTAGTATTTAAGCAAAATTTATATCCATTGTGTTTTGGCTTATTAGATATTAGGATTTTATGATTAATATTGACATAAAATATCTAGGTTTAAATTTTTTGACTATGGATACCAAAATCTTTGTTTAAAGATTATTATGCATTGTGTATTGTTAAAATATCTTTCTTTGCTTTGTGGAGAATTCTGAGATGTACACTAAAAGGGGAAGATGTTTTCGTGGGATGTTTAGTCGCCACTCCTCGGGGGGTTGTCATGAAGTCAACACCTGGAATGAAAAAAGAAAATGTTTGACAATCCCTTTGGGGAACTATTTTGACTGCCAACACACTAAACATATACATAAAACACCTTTTAACGAGAATATTTAATACAAATGTTTAAAAAAATGTTAAACCTTTCAGCTCCGGTAGACAGCAGTGAGTTAATTTTGGTAGAAGTGATTTCAGGCTAGTCATTTGTACCTCCTAAAGTTACAATTTCATTATTTGTTCAACAAGTCCGTGAGATTTTCTTGATTATAGTCAGTACAGATATTTTCTGTAAGCTCCGAAGGCGCTCAACATTTTTTTCCGTTGGTACCTTAAAAGTGATCACAATTGAGGGGGATAATGGAAATATTCACTTGAGCACTGTATAGTGTTTTTATTATAATTTATTATTATCACAGTTGTTATATGTTTGGTGTTTTAGCAGTCAAAGTAAAATAACCTCGCCTCCTCGTATGGCGTTCCCTGGGCAACACTGTGATCTCAAAGATTTGGGTTTCAGTGGCTGAGAGGTTATAGGTTAAAAAGTGGAGCAAACAAGTTATTTTTCATGCTGGAGATGTATTTAAGCATCTGTAATACTACTTTTGAATTTTAAACTGTTTTGAATGTGAGGTATGAAAGTTGGTTACATTGTAACTGTCTGAATAATTGATATTGAGTTTGCTAAAACCATGACGTTTTGGATATTAATTAATTCTCTATCTAATGTGCAAACTTTGGTTTTTTTATACAATTTTCAAACCGTTGTAGATTTAAAGCAATGACGAAAAGAATTACCGTAACACAATTACATGTTCAGTTGTTGGTGACTGGTTCATATCCTGCTCATAATTAAAACAACTTACTTTAAGGGATTTTTATAGTTAAACTTACGAATCAATTTTAAAAACGTTCTTCTTTGTAAAATAAAAATATTTTTATGTATTTACGTTCTCAAATATATTTCTTAATTTCATGCGTCACGTCCTCGGCTAAACGGTGAAAAAAGTATTCAATAAAAAGCAGCGGAAGGAAGTCTGTAGAGAAAGTGACGGCAGTTTAGAAACAAGAAAAGGACACCTCCGAGCTGATGCACGTTAAGCTTTTGGGGCGATCTGCTGGAAGAGTCAATCAAATTTTTAAAAAAAAAAGATGAAAAAGATACATAATGAATGACTTAAAGAATAAAATGATAAGAATAACAATGAATTTTTTTAAAAAAATAATTATATTCCATTAAAATTAAAAAAAGATAACAAAATACTTAAAAAAAAAATATTTGCGAAAAAAAATTAAACCCTAATGATGAATTATGCTGTATATCAAAGTAAAAAAAAAATAAATCTAAAGAAATGAACCTAAATAACCTAAAGAAAAGTGCTTGAAGATTAGTGCAAACTTAGAGCTGTTAGTCGTGAAAGGCTGTGTGGATCAATATTGAATCGGTAAGCATGTATATTTGTTTTTTTTTTAAGTAGTTTGTGTGAAAGCAAATTAACAGAACAAAACTGTTGAAAAGAGTGAAAGAAAATCTTCTACAACAGTGATTTCCAAACTGGGTTCTGCCGGGGACTCCTAGCCAGAAGTTTTACAAAATTATTTGATTTTTGAAAATTTCTAACTTAACTGTTCGATGCGAATTCTACCTCCAGCGCGTTACGATCACAGTGCAGGAGTAAAATATCCTCAGTGACAGACGGATCATGGGTCCTCTTGCCGCCAGGCTTACCATGGGAGGTTTTCGTGGTATTCCTCTTTATGTAACGCAAATGCTTGTTAGTTCCATCAAAATATCCTCTACGATGGCAAACTTCTCCCACTACTTGATCCAAGAGTTCCGTTGTCTTTTGGATTGGGTTGAAAATTACAAGACTACGGAGTTTTACATTAGTAGTTGTAAGCCCAAAATTCGGACGACTGTTGAATGACTGTTATAGAATAAAATAATTTTTTGCTATGGTAACAAAACTAAACGCAACTAACAGTAAAAAAAAATGCTTTTTGGAATCTATTGCACTTTTGATAACTCAATTTGTTTTGCTTCCCATATAACCGTTTATTAACAGTAAAATAAAACTTAAGGCGAAAAAAGGCCTTTAAAAATTTTTTTTTTTGAAATTATCAAGGGATTTGCTTGAAATTTTCAGGATACATTTATATTGCTAAAAACAACTTTCATACAAAATTTCAAAAAAATATTTCAAAATTTAAGAAATTAAAAAATTTAAATTTTTCAATTTTTTATGTTTTTTTTATATTACTCCTCGCGTCTGAAATTTCGTCAAAACGACAAAATTCTTTTAAAATATTACATATTATGTAATATTCGCGATCGCAACGCTCGAGTACGCCGTCTAGCGGGAGCCTGTAAATATCGGACATTAATTTATCACGTTTTCATTTAGTTCCATCAAAGTCATTGACTGAATCAGACGCCATTTTTTAGCAGCAAATAAGAAACAAAATTTCCCGAAGGAAAAGGCCGAAGAACTTGAAAAAAATCTCCAGAATATTAGTAAATCTTTCAGGAACAGAACACGCCAAACATTTGAAGAAAAATTCCTCAATAATATTTAATTTCTATTATCAACAAACTTGCAACTGATGACTTCCGATTTCGGATACTGTTACAGATGTGTGTATTAAGGTAAAATGCATTTCTTCTGTCTTCAATTCATTACGAATTAAAGTGAAGTCAACATTGCTTTCGTCATTCCAGTGAATAAATATGAATTCAGAACATACAGAATTGTAATAGTTATAGCATATTCTTCTTCGTTATAGAATAGTATATATTTCTGTATCCATATAATTCGGAAAACAACAATAAAAAATTATCCAAGTTACTTGAAATAGTGCCATTTGTGCTGATTCTTAATTAATTTAAATCGTTTTCTTGGTAAGTTTTTTTTAATTTTGTAAGAATAAGTTCAACTAGAATTCAGCTATTCTGTTTTTAGCTACATATTCAAATTCATATCAATTATAAAATTTTGCTGTGTAGTATGTTATCTAAAAGTAATGAAGGTATAAACTATGTATCTATTATTTGAGAATAAAGTTTTCAAACAAGGAACTTATCATTTTGGAATTCTCCGGGAATCATAAATCAGGTAAGTGCAATGATTTTTACAATAAAAAATTTGCTTGTAAATATTTTCTTTTCATTTGATGATGGTTCTCTACAGAATGTTTTTTTTACGTCTGATTAAGAACTATAAGAATAATAAAAAAAGAAACAATATGAAAGTTTTTATTTCAATGTTAATAATTCTTAAAATCGTTTTTTTTTTATCCTAAGAATTCTTTATTTTCCGTTTTTTAGTTTATAATTTTTTGATAAAAATTGTTCTCAAAATACTTTTGAAAAATTAAATGGTATAACATTATGTGTTTATGTATACTTCTTGTATATTCCAATGTTTGAAATAATATGATTCAGAAAAGTATGGAATAAAAATTCGGTACTTACGACGTATTAACGCCACCGCCGCTACAGATTTGGCGGTTTTTAAGTGCCGCCAATCTACACTTAAAATTTTTGCGACAGTTCGTAAAATAAAACACTTTATTTAAAATCAAAATAGTTAGTTGGATTTCGGTGGAAAATGAGCCGATATAGAGTTTAGCATAGATTCAAAACAATCATATCGCCATATGAACTCTGATGAATAAGATTCCAAATGAAATAACATTTCCAAAACGTACGTTTGCCAAGATAAAGTTTTATGTTGTGGGAATTGGTACATTTTCGTTTTTTCGGTAAAATATTTCCCTCCTGAAAAAATAAAATTGCATCTTGTTTTGTTTTTGGCAAATCCCAAAGACGAATATTCGTAGCACTAAAAATGGCGACAAAAAAGAATTGTTTTTTTTTGTTTTTGTTTCGTCAGCATTCTTTATTTTACGTTTCTTAGTTTCTAAATAATGATTTTTATTGAAACTTGAAATTTTTTGATAAAAATTGTTGTCAAAAAACGTTGTTTACAAAATTAAATTTCATAAAATTATGAGGCTTATGTATACTTTTTGTTCATTTTAATTTTTGAACTAATATGATTCTTAAAACTATAGAATGTAAAGTTTAAATGGGCCTTTCATGTTATATCATTAAATTTAGTAATACTATTTCTCGGGCATTAGGTTTTAACTCTTATAAGAATATACATATTTTTTTCTGTTAATGTACAAATATTTTTCCGATGTGTTTTGGATATTCCTTCTCTAATAAAAAGAGATACCATTTTGTTTTCGGTTGTACAAGAAAGAAGATTAAGCATTTTTCTTTTTTAAATTTAATAAGCCACATTAAAGAAGGAACGTTGCAATGCTACACGCTACATTAACGACGTCTCCAGAGTAACTGAATGACGGTTCATATGGAAATCGCAGGTAAGCGTCTCATACAACAACGCCCCCTATAGTTCGTTGCGATCGCGAATTGAAAAAATTGTTGGAAGTACTTTTTTTATTTTTTATTATGGAAACAAGTAACATTAAAAAAAACAATAAAAAACCTGCATTTTTAGGAAAAAATCATGATACCTCTATAAAATATCAGGAATAAAAAAAATACTATTCACGTAATTCAAAAAACTTTTCCAACAAAATGTTATTAATATTCATAAATATTTAGCATTAAATTCTCAGGTCAATAGAATGAAAATTCATTACGCTGGAACAGTTTGAAAATTGTAAATTTCTCAAAAAAGACATTTTGAGAAAAATGACTTTTAGTACTTTTTCATTGCAAATTTTGCATCTGAACAAATATTTCTTGTTTTTTATATAAATACCTATAAATATTGTCTAATGAACTAGTTTAATAATTATATACTTTAAATTTTTTTTAAAAAATTAACAAAATATTCAATTAATTTTAAATTAATATTAAACTAAACTAATTTTAACAGCTACCTGCAGACAAAAAAAGGAAAAAAAAAAGGGGCGTGGTCAAAACTGAAATGGCCATAACTTCATCAATTTTGCTCTTATTCCAGAAATTTCTTTTTAAAAATTTTCAGTTAAATGCCTAAATTTCAAAAATATAAAATGTGAAATATCGATTTTTTGACAAATTTTTGCTTCTTTGAAAGTCCCTTGTCACCTTAATCTACCTTTTAAAATACTCCAAAAGCTTTTTAAGTTTTTTTATATCAAATAATTTTTTCAAATTTTTACTTTCTCAAAATTTTAATTGAAATCTTTAAAAATATATTATTTTCTAACTTACAGCAATTTATTTCTTATACAGAAAATTAGAATTTGTAATTATGATGTCAATACGCAAGTCACGGATCTTACACGCTTAGGCGTAGAAGTTTTTTAACGGAACGTATGTTTTTATTTAAACAGAGTGTTCATTTAAAATTGCTGACTTTGTTGATGATGATTGTGAAGAAGATCATACTTCAGATGTGTTATGGATGCTTAGATATGAACCCTCAAAACTGCATGTCTATTTCCTGAGAATGTCAGCATCCTTTAGTCAACCACCCACTGGTTTGCATTGACGAAGGGATCTCACTGGTAAGTTTCCCTTTTTAAAATCAATCAAATCAAGTCTACTGTCAAACAACCACATAAAAATACTTCCTAATCAACATCTATCTTATGAAGAAATCGTCACACTCACAGTTGTATTTATATTAATTTCCATCTCTTGAATAAGTGTCAGGAGAATTACCACTTTGACACAGAACTATCCGTTTAATCAAAGGGGTGAAAATAAGTGTGTCAATAAGTGTGGGGGGAAATAAGTATGATTGGAAAGAATTAAATTTCATACTGAGTATAGGATGCGACATTTCGCTAGAATGGGCTTATTCATTAATAAGCCTATTTATAATACAAACGCTATGAATAAGCAGTAGTATAAAATCTCTTCTCTCGATTCCAATTCACCGCTTGTACTGAATGGTCAGGAATCTCATGTACTGAGCATATAGTTTCTTCTCAGGACCTAGTGTTATTTTTAAGGTTTAAATTGAGTAATTTTTATACGTTTTTGATTTGTCTTGTTTTTTATTACAAGATCTATTCATAATGCTGTGTTGTTCCACGGCGGGTAGCTTGATACAGTTCCGGTTTTACGGAGTGTAACAACATCGTTTATGCGTAAAACTTTGTCTAATTGAATATATTATGGAAAATGTAAATATTTTGAAGCAAGTAGTAATGGCAGAAATTTTATTACAATGTGAATATATATTCTCATGAAAAGAACTCCTTCCAAATTATGGAAAACATTTGTATTGATAAATGTTAATGAAAGATCCATTGTTCATAAATTATTACCAAAGTTTAAAGGGATGGTGAACAGAAAATTTGTCAAAAATATAACTTTTTGGTTTTGACATCTCATAGCTGAAATGTTCCTGACTAAGAAAATGTTTCGGTTTACCAGTTTTAGATATTAAGTTATTTAGATATATAATGATGTTTAGAAATCAAGATGGTTTCTTAATGCAGTAAGAAGAATAAACAGTGATAAAAACTGAAATTAATTTCACAATTTTGCGATAAAAATTTTTTTTGAAAGCAACTCATAGTGTAATATTTTGATAAATCATCTAATAATAACTGTATACTTAATTTTGGTCATTAGGAAACACTAAATATTCTATACCTTTCTTTAACTGTACATTTTTCTTCTCTCATTCTGTGATGGCTGTTTCTACTTCTGATCTCATTGTTCTCTTTGAACCTGGAATTCACCACATAAACTGGGAATCAACAGAATTTATTGAATTTTTGAAGAATATTGAAAGGGTATTTCAATTATTTATTTCTAAATCTATAAAAGGAGAACATTATGGTGAAATATTGGGGAATAATATTGTGAAAAATGCATATTCTAACTGTATCTCAATTATGTTTTCATTTTGTCTCATAATTTATTAATGAATGCAAAGTTAAAGCATTTTTTTGTAGAGCACCCTGAAATATACTGTAGGAATGCTTCCGCTCACTACAGTTTTTCTTTCATAAAAAAATAAAGAATAATGTAACTTATGAATTATTCTAAACAATAGAATGAAATATTATAATTCAACAAAATTAATGTAACATTATGTACAAAAACTTCTTTAAACATTCTGCAAAAATGCTCCTACTGACTGAATTTTAATTTTTAAAAAACAATTAATGCAAATAATAATGTAACTAATTGGTTAAATATAACATTCATTGCATTAATGAAGTTAATACGTTACTGCATAAAAGCATCAATAGCACAGAAATTAGTAAAAATAATTTGCAGATTTGCACAGTATTTTTAGTACAGATTTAAGAACATATTTATGCAAAGTTTTCGTAAATCTTAAAAATAAATTAAATATTAAAAGAAAAAAAAAGCGTTTTTCTGAAAATTGAAGTATTTATTAGATATTATGTTTGTAGGGAGTGGATGTATTTTGAAGAGTTTTGAGTCAAGTAAGAAAGATAGTATCTGAAATTAACAGCTGCATGCATTTACCGTTCACTTGTGACCTACTTAAGAATGAGAGCTTATTGGGCAAGATTCCATCGTGTGCAGTAAGTTTCTCATTTGAAATATTTCATTAAATTAAATTTTCATGTTCAATCAAGCATTTCAAATGTTTGCTAACGTTTGAACCTTTGCTGTTGTTGAACATTTGCTCTAAAATTTATAAATATCAAAATTTATTTTAAAAACTATGAACTGGATGTTATGTGCACGACACAATACAAAAAGTTAATAGAAATAGAAGTAAATGTTAAATGACACCTATTTATTTTGACAAACATTACTAGAACGGGTAATTTTTTAAAATGAATTATGCACTTTTTAAGTCTGAAAAAATATGACATTCGTAAATGGCTTTTTAAATAATAGCTTACAACAATGATTTTAAAGAAAACAATTACAGAGAATTTTTAAAAGTTAATGTTCAAGTTGATCGTGTCTTCAAAATTTAACATAATTACATAATCGGAAACCTTTCTTAAAAAATTAAAAAGATAGGCCTATCTCGCATTCATGCACACATTAAAAATATTTCTAATTCTCATGAATATTTTTGCCAGTTTCTATCATCGTATCACTAATGTCATTCCATCACACATCACATTTTTTTCCCAATAAGGTATTTAATACTTTAGAGACATTTTTTCTTAAACATGCCATTTTATTTTTTAAAAAAATGGAAGAAAGTTTCAAAGTTCATGAACACTCTTAAATTTTTTCAAAGAAATCAAGTGAAAATTGCAGAAGTTATTGATACTAATATTAAGTACTGATTATAGGGAAAGGTCTTCTGTTATTTAATGAGAGACATGCTTATTTCTGAAATAAATTTCGTTGCTAACTGACCAATTAATTATGTAGAAAAACTTTTTTTTCCCTTTCTTTTTTGGTGACAGTGTTTTCTTCCTTAACCAAAGCATTCAACAATCAGGGCTTAATATATGTATGAAGCATAGGCCTACTGATTACAGAGGAAACCTTATAAAAAATGGTAACATTTAAAATTATTTATTTCATAATAAATATCTTTAATTCTCTAATTTATTTCAATAATCAAGGTTGAAGTAAAATTAGGAAAATAATCAAGGATTGGGCAAATACAGCAATATGAACTATTAAGATTAAAAAAAAGCAAATATACAATACTGAAACTGAATTAAATTAATTAAAGTCATAATTATCATACATTATTTTTAATAAAATTGATAAATAACAACAATATTAACAATAAGGTCGCTACCAAAGTGCCGAACTAATTGAAAAGTCTGCAAGTGAAGGACACAAATAAATAATTCTTACTTGAATATGAATTAAAAAATTTTCTGAGTTCTTTTGTTTAAAAATAGAATAATATTTTTTATTTAGGAAAGTTTAAGACTGTAAGAACTGGGAATAAACTAATATTTTATCTAAAAATTACTACTACCAATCTAAGTCCTGATTGATTAAAAGAAAGTTAAATGAAAAATCCCGTTGCATAAGTATAATTTGAATCTCTTGCAGGTCATACTGAATAACAAAGTAAGCCTGGAGCATTTTATTTTTTCATATATCACAGCTACTGAAGAATTAGATCCTCTTTCATTTGAATAAACTTAGTATTTGTCATCCTTTTTGCGAAGTCTAACAGAAAGGTAAATATTTCTTTCGATTCAATTTTAAGGTACTAAAACTTTGAAACAGTAATTTCCAACAAACCACCGTTTTTTTTTAATACAATAAAACTTGTTAAATAAGTTGACCTCTATTATCAAAAGTTAAATTTATCCAATCTAATAAAAGGGTGCAAAACCTTTGTAACCTGACCACCTCTTTATCTTGTATGTTAACAATTGAATAGCTCAAATTTGTCTAGGAGTGGGATAAAATGCTATTTTAAACCTTTGATAAGTTAAGCGAGAAAAAAAATTCTAATAATACTAAGAGAGAGTTAATTAACGAGTTAAGAGTTTAATCAAAATAAAAATATTAAGGAAATGTTTGTTATGGACTTGTGAATATCAATAAAATGCTTTGTGAAAATGAGTAAGATAAACATTGTTTTATATCACATTAAAAATTTAATTTAATTTCGAATTAAAGTTCCTAAACAATACACATTTTTAGATTTGTAATATAATGTTGTATTTATCTATACATCTTGTTGATACTAAGAACAGAAACTAAAGTCAGTAAAATATTTTTTGAGGGGAACTAATCAAACTTCCGTCTAAGTATAAAATTAATATATGTTATGTCAATTCATTTAAAAAAGAAGTAATTGATATTAACTAAATTTTATATTTTTTATTTATTTATATTATTCCCAAACTCATTCACATTTACAGTGTATCCTTAAGATAATAATGATTTAAAAAAGCAATTAAAAAAAACATTTGTAAAGTTTTACGAAGAAGATGAGAACTTTTATGCTTGCCCCGTTTCAAAATTTGTTTTCAAGATCGTTCCTCATATGGCACTACTGACAAAACAAAACTGTAACACAATGTTTTTTAAAAACATTTGCTGTTTTTTAAAACATCATCTTAAGAATTATGCCTCTAATCATAAGAAGATTAATATCATCTGCTCTAGTGGTGTAGAATAAAGGCCCCCTTTGATTTGGTGATAATTTTCGTTCAGTTTTGATGAAATCTCATTTTTGGTTACTATGATATAGTTTACGATCTTTGCTTTCAAAGCCGTCTCAGCCGTATTCATTTTAATGCAATTATGAATTAATTAATTTTAATGAAAGATATTGCGTAAAAAATAAAATAATTTAATTATATTTTGAAATATTTCAACCATTAGTATTGTTTTCTGTACTATACAATTTAACATAACCTAAAAATATTTACAACAATACCCAAGTTTAATAAACTGTTACAAAAATATATGAGGAGCTAAATTTATGCCATTGTTTGAACAATGAGTACGCTTTTAAAACATTGTTGAGAAAACATCTTTAAAATCCATCAACAAAGGTAAGTCAAAAGTTAATTTCTCATTCTTGTTTGAGATTTCTCAAGTGAACTACTTACTTTTTGAGTAAAAATTCAAAAAGTCGCTTATTGAAATTATGAGTGAATATTATATATTTGCTCTCTTGAATAATTGGGAGAAGGAACGGGAGAAATATCCCAGACCTAATCGTATGTATAAAAGTCATATTTTTCATATTTTTGTAACATTAAATATATATGGATACCTGACTGGAACAGTTAAGGACTATCTAAAACTTGTGTACAGCATAAATGTTTCTCAGGAATTTTTAATAAATATAAGAAAAAAAGTTTTGATTTTGTGAATTATAATTTTTTTATAGATTTTAAGAGACCCTTCAATATTCATTTTGATACAGCTTTGAATTTGAAGGACAGTCCAATGAAAATTCTTTGGTTCACTAAAGAATTTACTCAATTAATAAAATGTTTTTAGAGACATGCAAAAACATAAACAAAATATAGATTTCGTATTTTCATGAAATTGATTAAACGTTTCAAAAAAGTTTTTAATTTTTTAATTTTACGTTGGTTTGTAATTTAAAATAATATTTTATATCATACTACATTTTTTCACCTTATTTAAATAAATTATAAGTTTAACAAATAAAAAAATGTCTGTAAAGAACTATATAAAGGATGATAAAATTTTTACAATTTAATGGCAGGTATTATTTTGGTAAGTTTATTGGCACTACTGCTATAGTACACCTTTGCCAAAACGGTAATGTTAGACAATTTATAAACAGGAAAGGAATAGAAAATCCCACAGAAAGAAACTATTAGATAAAACAAAACAGTATTAATCCCAAAACTTAAAATCTTGCAGTAGTATGAAAGATAGAATTGAATACACCAAACCATTGGTTTATCATGATAGTTAAAAACATTTACTAACAATATACGGAACATTTTATGCTTCTGAAAAATTTTGCCTTTTTTACAAGTGCTAACGTAATCAGAAAAATAATATAATTTTTTAATTAAATCTAAAATTTTCTTTTCTTTACTATCATGTTACCCTATGTAAAAATAACTAGTCTTTGAGAAATGACACAGTAGAGACACAGTTTCTTACACTACTACTTTAGATGAGATAAGCAAAGTTGCTTTTAATGTTTGTACAACAAAACAAGATTTCTTAACTAATTATTTTGTAATAAGTTTAAACAAGATTTGAAATAAATTTCATTCGTAACCAATTGAAACGAACCAGTCAGAACATACTAAAACTCTTTCATAGTCTATTATGTGATAGCCAAAGTGCGGCAGCTGTGCCAAAAACTGGCACTTTGGATTTTTTAACAGAGGAATGTTACGATTTAATGAGAAATTGAAAATTTTGCATCAATTAAATAAATTATTATTAATTTATTTCAATTAAATTTTATTTGCAAAAAAGTGTTACTTTCAAATACACATCCTAAAAAGATTGCTTACTCAACCAGAGAATGACCGATCTTCGGAAGGGTTACACAGACAATCAAAGTGAGTTTTAAACAGTAACGTGGGAAGACTTATTGAAAAATTAACTTTTAGGGAAAAAAATGCCATTTTTAGGAAATTTTGCATCTTTAAAAGTCTTGTTCATTATTTTGCCGTGATTTTAATAGCGAAAAAAAGAAGCGCAGCTTGAGTTTCTATTATGGACATAATAAAATCACAATATTGTTTAAGATTAAGTTATTCACTTAAATGCAAAATTTATAAAAATCTTGAAGAACCAATCCTGGCAAAGTTGTTGAATCACAAATTTAAAAACCACACCAAGTACTGACTATTCAATAAATTATTTAGAATTAAATGTTTCAAGCTATGCTTTGATTTTTAATTACTTAACTGAACTTAACTAACTACTTAAGTAAACCCCTCAAATTGTTCTTACTAACAAAAAATAAGTTTCAAACTTTGTTTATTACGTAGTACTGCTTTTTTCAAATACCATTTACGAAGTCATTCGTAAAAAAAAGGATCTTCTGAACTTCAATAATCAGTCTATAAATAGCGTACTTCTTTCCATTTTTAAAAAAAAAAAATTCTTTTGCTATCTTGAATAATTCAGAAGTGTCACTTTTCCCTAAATATGTTGGTTATGTCTTGTCTACCATAATGTCCTTTTAATACTACCTTCTGTAGACATTTTTGCAAAGATACAAATACTATTTTATTGTTTTTGGGAAGAAAAATAAAAGAAACAGCAACAGAATAAGGTTTTTTGCCAAGATATGATTCACCAACACGCAAATAAGTGTTGTCAGAGATTCGTTTATATAGAAGCCTTTTTTAAACAACTTGTGTGTAACTTAAAAAATGATGTCAGTAGCATTTGCTACAATGAAGGCTAAACAATTTCACTTGTTGGTGATCGAGCTGCATTAATATGCCTTGAAAATTCAGCATGTATTAAAACTAGTTTAAAAATAAATAGCCGAAGATGAAAATTTGAGTTGCAATATGTTACAACTTTATTTTACAATAACATTAATATATCTATAAAATTTTGAAAAAAAATATTTTCTTAAATGAGAGATTTAATTTATTTCTAAATAAGATTTATTTCAACAAATATTTTAGCTTATGATGAAGAAAGTGAAGTGGATGAGAACGATGTCGAGTAAGTAGCGATTCTCTAAAATATCAGATTTCAACTTTTATTATAGCTTTTTTTTCGTTATTTCAGAAAAAGATGCTAATCTAAATTGCAAAATATCTGAATGTAAACGGAATGTAAGAACTTCAAAAAAAAAAAAAAAATTTGAGTTTCTATTTACATTGCTCATGGTAAACTTAATCGAATTAAGAAACCCTATTCTGAGGGAAATATGCAAAGGAAATGGAATGAGCTTATTATAAAATAATAGTTTGTTTCAGTGTAATTACAACGAGTCTTTTACATAAGCGTAATATTTAAAGAAAAATTCAGCGTTTGAAAGAGAAACTAAGATGATTGCAAAGCATGCATTTGGGGTCAGGGACCAAAGAGAGCATAATATGAGCCACTTAGCAATATGAAGAAAAAAATTTATCACATTCATTTTCATCTGAGTACAGGTGGTTGTACTTTGAAATTGAAGAGAGATAATCCATAATGATAACATCAAATTTAATTTTAAATATTTTGGCAACCATTTTAGTTCTTAAATTTTGCAATAAAATCATTTAAATAAATACTGGGCCATTGTTATGAGAAAACACCACATTTTCTATAAAAGTAATTCAATGGTCTTGCTACCGGTTTTATTGACGCAACTTGTAGGGAAGAATATCGCGATATCACGTGATCTAGCAAAGGAAAGTTGGAAATATAATTAAATGAAAAATGTTACCATTAATTTATTTTGTCTGTCCTTACTGTGGGAGCAACGTTGACTCACCTCATATGGTGCCCCTGAAATAGAGGCCAACAAATCTGCCCTGTAAATGTCTTAGGGGTTCGAATCCCAGGGGCGGACAATTTACGACTTTGTGGTTGTGTGACGTGGGTGACGCTGCTCCACCGCCGTTGCTTTGCCACAGGTGCCCACAGGGTAACGAGAAGAGAGTAGCAGTTATGGCATTTCTGTGGCCATGGCACAAACCCCAAGTGCCCGCCATTTAAAAAAAAAAATTATTTTGATCCCTTCGTACACACAAAGGAAAAAAAAATTGTTTTTTTTTAGCAACATGTCTTTAAAAATTTGAGTCAAAAATATTAAAATAAAACGTGACTTTATAATAGACCCAGATGAATTTTTGGTCCATTTTCCAAAAAAGTGAAAAATTTTAATTTTAGAAAGAAGCAATAAATAAAGGATATTATTTTTTGATGGATATTTTAGGACAACTATTTTATTGTTAAAAATATGCATAAATATTTCTTTTAGATACATTTTACATATATAATGCACAACATAAATATTGCTCTAAGTCTTACAAAAAGCTCTGCTACCTAAAGAATATGGAAATTACCGATGCCCGTGATAATTTCATTAAAAATGAAATCATTGTTTTAAACATAATTTGAAAACATCATAATTCTTAGCAAGCAAATGTTTTGTTGCTTAAATGATGTTATAAACTGTTGTTACAAAGTCCATGCTTGAAAATGTAGAACTAAACTTATATACAACATAAATATTAGATTAAAAAAATTTGTTTTCTTAAAAATTTCTATTTTTACCTTTCGAATTAAAAGAATTGTTTTCTTTTATATCTTTAGCATTGAAAGTGATGATGAGGATATGATTGAGATAAAGGCAGAGGTTATGTCTGAGGAAGATGAAGATGAGTTTGAGGATAGGTATATTAAAAAGTTATTATTTTTAATAATGTTTCCAAATTATTTCACGAAGTGAAATTAACAAAAAGTAAAACGCAATAAAAGTGTTGAAATTTCAGACAGTTCTCCTGACTAAACCAAGCGAACCTTATTTGCAGTTACTTGTTTTTACTTTTTTGAAAGTCAAAAATCCAAATGCATTGAATGAAACGAATGGTTATTTCATTAAGAGAAACCACGCTTTTGTGTCAGATTCCGTAATTTAATTTATAGCTAGAGCTTAAAAAAAACTGTATGAGAATTATTTCTTCTTCAGAGAGAGAATGATATTGGAGTTTAAGAATGAGATGGACATTAAATTTGATGGAGATAATATGAATGACGAATATGAGGTGGTTGAAATGAAAAGGTAAATTAATTTGTATATCATTTAATTACGTGGTAATGTTTTTGGCAAAACTATTTGTATTGCTAACTTAATTGTAACAGATCTTGAATATTATTCGTATTACTTAAAAAAAATTGTTTTAAAGATTAAAATTGGAAGAAAGTGACTTTTCCGTTATATTTTTAGTTAGTATAAATTTTATTTTTATAAATAACTCAATGTTGAGAAAAATTCATGATAAATTTACCTAAAATGACGCATAATAATTATTCGATGCTTATATTATGGAACATGTAAGTAACTGGCGTAAATCATTCTGAATTTCAAAATTATAAAACCATCTCTGTGTTATCTCAAAAAATAAAAATAATAACAAAAGTGCAAAGCTTAGGAACGACGCCCTTATATGTGATAGAACCAAATGATACTAAATCAGCAAGATCTAATTCGTCACTAAGCATGAATGATGTCATGAAACAATTGGTTGTGTTTCAAAATCTAAGAACGGTTACAAAACAGATCATTTTCAATAACATATTTATGTAGCAAAAAAATATGTTAAATTTCATTATTCATTTTCTTTTTAGGGATAGTGATGAAAAAGTGTACTCCAGTTATTTTACTGAGGAAATGATTGCAAAACTGTACAGCATTTATAAAGTCCATGACAAGGATTCTATCGAGTATAGCATTCCTGATAAAAGGCATTTAAACTGTTTCAAGATTTTTTTAAAATTAGAGATTCAATCATAAAATATATGTATTGCTTAAATTTTTTATGTAAAAGTTTCATTTCCTTTTACATATAGTAATACTTCATATTCTCATAATATCTGTTTTCATATCTAGATGAAACTTTAAATTTTAACGACTATAAATGACTCGAAAAAGTATATGTTCTTGAGACATTAATTTGCTTTATGCATGGGCAATAAACTTGATAATTAAGATAATTTTATTAATTTTTCGGAAGAATTAAAAAATACAAAACAAAAAAATTGTACATTGTATTTTTATTACAAAAACACTTCACAGTTAAGTAATATAATTTTTTTTTCTGTGAAGGTGATATGTTGCAGAATTTTTCGTAATATTTATTTCCTGATGGCATCATAAATTTTCTCGCCTTCCAACTAAAAAACTACATTTGCAATCAAATGAATATTAAAAATAAGAACAATATTTGAAAATTTTTGGGCTGATATTGATGCACTGATATACTGTGCGCTGATGTTTTATTAAAAAAAAATTCTTTAATAAAATATTTAATAAATTTCCTTTTAAACTCTAATTATAATCGCGCTATCTAACATTGATCGGGTGTCATAAAAATGGCATGAAACAAGAATTTTATAATGTTTTTTGATATCGTTTTATAATGTTTTTTCGAAAACATTATAAAAATTTAAATCCCTGTTTTAAAACTAGATCCCTAAATTTTGAAATATTCCAATTCGGGAAGACAGTACGATTTTAATGAAGAACAAAATATCGACTCATAATCATATATTAAAAGAAATCAAAATTCTGATTAAAATTTTTAATGCATATAATTTTTAATAATAAAAAAAAAGATGTAAAACTATTACGTTGCGAAATTCAACTTAAATTCAACTCAAATTAATAACTACAAAAATTAGTACTTTTAAAACAAGACTGTGTAACAAGAACACCGTTTTATTTTTATAAAAATTTATCTGAAGTTTAACACAATTTACTTTCTACATGGTTTTGTATTTTTGCAACAAGCTTATGAAACAAAAACATTGCCTTGTTGCGAAACATCCGGGTCAGCTGATTATAAACACAATTTACTTTCTATAAGAATAGTATTCTAATAACAAGCACATGTAAAGAAAATATTGTATTGTTAGAAAACCTGTGAGCTTGAAATTATACCCAAAATTCAACACAATTTATTCTCTACAAAATTTTGCATTTAAACGATAATTGTATGTAACAAGAAACACTGTCATGAGCTTCATAGTAATGAGAGAATATTCTTTTTGAATTTTAGATATTGGAGATATGACTCTTGTGAGTCTTACTTAAGAGCTGGAAGTGATGAAGAGGATTACATGGCCATAGAAGACAGCGAAAGCGATGAAAAAGCTAAAAACAAAATAAAAAAGAAAGGCTGTTTCGCTTTCCTGTCAAGAGTGCTTAGCAGGTTGTTCAAAAAAAATTAAAATTTGAACATACCATCTTCGAACATCTAAGTAAAAATTTGCACCATATTTCTATCGAAATTTGCAAATTTTAATAGTGCATTGTTGTTTGTAAAAAAAAAAAGAAAAAAAAAGGACATTATAAAAGATAACATTGTTGTAAATGCCTTATATCTGCCAATCTATGCAACTTAATTTAATAATATGTTCGACTGAAAATATAAGAACTGTAATTTGACCATAACAGAAATGTAACAGAACATCACAGAGGTTAAAGTGAAAGTTTTATATCACAGAAAAATAATTAAACTTCAAAGAAGATGACATCGTTGTGAAAGTTTTATATGTGTAAAATTTTTTTATTTAATTTAATGTATTGTCGCAGAACTTTCAGAACAGTAATTTGAGCATGGCTGAAAAAAAATTGACGTCAGAAAAGATATAATTGCTGTGAAAGTCTTACTATTTTTCGAAATGTGCAGTTCAATTTAGAACATTGTTATGATACAATAGCTTAAAATATGTAAATTGAATATCACAGAAAATAAAAAAACAAAACAAAAAATAATAAGTGTCTTTTTATTTGCATATTGAATAAGTAAGCATACAATGAATTGGCATTTCATAAATTAAGCTTAAAAATAATGTACTAGATTATAATTTCTCTAAAATGTCAGATTCAAAACATATAAAATAACAAAGAAAGCTTAAGTTATTGTTCCCAAATTTCTTTGTTCTACCCAATAGCTAAAATACAGCACTTATTTCAGCGTTCGGTTATTTGTTAAAAAAAACATAAGCCAATTTTGTTTTTTTCCTCAATTTTTAGTTTTTCATAATTCAGCTTCAAATTAACATAAAAAGTTATTATCACTTTTGCATTCCATAGTGTAATAAATCTTCAAAGAGTTATATATAAATGAAGCGTCAAATTTAATGGATATTTTTATGGGGCAACGAAGGAAATTTTGTTTCTTTTATTTAGTGTTAAAATTCATTCTAAGGTCTGCGTTAATTAGTCTTTTCGATAAATAGTATATTCTGTTTTCTTTTAAACAAAAACTTGATCTTCCAACAGGATTGTGCTACAGGACACACAGTTAAAGTCACTTAATGTTGTGAGAAATTTTTTTCTAAATTCCGCGTAGAGAAAGAGATTTTTTACCTTTTTAATCCTATATCTAAATCCAATATCCGTTAATCCATCTTAGTTTCGAGCTTAAGTTCATACGAACTTGGAATTTTTAAACATATTACTAGTAGAGGTGCTTTCAAGTTTATTTTAATCTTTTTTTTTTTTTTTTTTTTTTAGAGTTTGTAAGATTTAAATGAACTTTGAAATTTTGTGTTGCATGTGTCCAAGTTGATTTTTGTCATCATAATTTATTTTTTCCTATATTTCGGCTAAAATATGCGACATATAAAAGTTTTTAAGTTTAAATATGCGACTTACATGACTATCTTAATCACCGTCTGTTGTCCTTAGAATTCATATCAAAAATAAAAAAATTAAAATTAAATAAAATATACCCATTTTTTATTTACCTACATGACATATATTTATTTGCATTATTCTTCTCTAAAATTTTACTATATATTATTAAAATACACTATATTACTATATATACGATGAATCATTGAGGAAGAACGCAGGATTAAATCAAACTGATCACTTTTTGTGACTTAAAACGATGATCGTGAGCTCGATGATCGATCGATGATAAGCTCTTCGAATCTATATCAAAAATAAAAATAAAATATACCCGTTTCTTTTTTTCCCCCAATCATTATTCATGCCTAAAATATTGCTGAAAATTCTAAATGAATCATTGAAGAAGAACGCAAGATTAGGTCAATCAAACTGATTACTTTTTAGACTTCAATTTAGATAAGAACTTAAAGAATTATTTTATACGTAAAGTGGCGGGGTAATTACTAAATACCTTAAGCATTTAGAAGGTGACAATCGTGTAGGTGGGATAAACAGGCAAGGGATTTTAAAAAGGGTAAATTAATTTTATTTACCTATCATAAATTGAGAATGAATATCAAATACACAAAATTGATGTGCTCCTCAATGAAATTTAGGGAAAATCTTGCAATCCGTAAAAAGGTTTCGTTTTATGGAATAAGGGAAATCTTAATAATTATAATTGGTCTATTTAATATGTCGATGTCAAAAATACATTAAACGACACAATGTGAATTTAAAAGTGTGAAAAGAGCTTTTTGTCTAGAATAATATATTAATGCATAAAGTTTTGTGAAGCTGATATCTTCTCACATGACAAAGTTTTGTTAGTTTTTTTTATGCCCCTATGACAAGTTTTTCCCCGGGCTGATTTATGGCCCCATGACAAAGTTTTTTTCTGGCTGATTTCTGCCCACATGACAAAAGTTCCATCGGGCTGATTCCTGCCCACATGAAAACGTTTCGTCTGGTTGATTTCTACCCCCGTGACAAAGCTTTGTCCGGCTGTTTTCCACCCACATCACACATCTTTGTCTGTCTGATTTCTGCCCACAAAATAAAGGTTTGTTCGGTTGATTTCTGAACGCATGACAAATTTTTGTTCGGCTCATTAAGGAACTCATGACAAAGTTGTGACGTGCTGATTTCGGTCCCCTTGACAAAGTTTTGTAGGCCGATTTCTATCCACACGACAAAGTTTTGTTCGGCTACTTTTTGCTCATATCATAAAATTTTGTTCAGCCGATTTCTGCTCAAAGTACACGGTATAGTTTGAGTGGTTTCTGCCCACATTATTGTGTTTCATCTTAGTCTTGAATGAATTTACCTTTGAGTAGAAAAAAATGCTGGGTGATGATCAATATTATAATACTTTGATAAATTTATCAAAATAATTGTGTTATCTAAGTCTTTGATATAAAATACTTAATGCATTATATGGTTCTCCACACTTATTTGCAATTTCATAAATGTGCCAGCAAAAGCTTCTTGCATATTTAGTAAAGATTATAGAAGATAGTTTAGTTCGAAATGTTAGCATCTTGAAAGACCGAATTTTGGAAGGAATGGTAAAACAATCTGGTTAAATAAGACGTTTTGCCATATTACGCAATCAAATAAACCATTTTTATACCCTTTCTTATTATCATTAAATATGATACTAATGTATTGATAAATAGATATTTGATAATTAAAGTCATCAAACTAGTAATTAGATTTGATTAAGGTATCGAGTTTGAAAGGACCATGTAACTACATGACTAATAGTACTAAATCATTTAAGGTGAAAGTATGGTTTATCTTAGAAACATCAAGTCTAACGTGGGTAAAATTATGTATCAAAAAGATAACTCAGTTTTTTTTCTCGATCTGTAGCAATTGCTCTACTTAAATATACAGCGATAACTCAATTTCTTATTCCTACTAAGTTGGATTATTTTATTTTCTTGAATTTTTGTTCTCCCGCATTCGCCTTTGCACATATCGTTCTGTCCATGATAGACAGTTTTGTTAGGCTAATTTTTGAAATTTATACTTCACTTTTGAACTTGCTTAGCTATGCACTATAATTACCCGTTAATATTATAATTTAGGGGCTTATTTCAGCCAACATTAGTCTTTTTAGGCCTATTTTCCTTAAATTAGAAACTAACAACACTATTAACCCTATATGTTTATCTATATTTTCCCAGTTAAATTAACTTGGTAATAAATAGTAGAATCTGAAGTTTTTTGCTATTGGAGGTTCATTTGAACCATACATTACTCCGTATTGCGGCCAGAAATCAGACGAACAAAATTTCGTAATGTAAGCAGAAATCAGCTTGACATAACTATGTATTGTGTGGGCAGAGATATCCCTAACAAAACTATTATCAACAAAGCAGAACAAAGCAGAAGCTTAAAAAGATAAACGTAGCATAGTAAGCCTAAATAAACTCTATCATGTGTCCCGAAATGAACCAAACTAGTTAGTTATTTCGATCTGTTTTTATTTGAAACAATATTGGTTTATAACTCGACCGAACTTACTTTGCCCGGTAATTACTTGAACTTACCTTGACGCAGTTCAAACTTCAAGGTTTTCTTTTCAATCGAATTTCGCCTACCGCACCACCCTCCAGCGAACTTTCCACGCTGCTTCATCGTTATTTACCAAGAATACATATTATTTTATATTCTAAAGCCGTCGTTAAAATGTTGACCCAATTTTGGGTTTAAGACTACTGATGTTCTACTCCGTAGCCTTGTAATTTTGAGCATAATCCAGAAGACAAGGGAACTCCTGGATCAAGTATTGGAAGAAGATTGGCTTCGTAGAGGACTTTTGATGGAACTAACCAGTATTCGCGTTACATGAACAGGAAAACAAATAAAACCTCCTACGGTTAGCCTTACTGCAAGGGGACTTTAAAACATGAGCCATTTACCACTGAGGATAATTTACGTCATCACTCTGGTTGGTGCTAACCGCGTACGGAATTCGTATCGACCAGCCATCCCTGGGATTCGAATCCGGGCCTCCTCATCGGTAGGCAACCTCTCTATTCTCTTAGCCACCACGGCTCCAAGAGTAGATTTATAATCATCCAGTTAAAATCAATATAATAATACTTTTAATGAAATACTAATACAATCTAGAACATTACATGCATGAATAATTTTGTCACTTAAATTTCTTCACTCTCAGAACCGCTTCTGTTCTAAATATTTCATAGCCATGGAGTAAACTTGAAATATTAGCTTTTTATTATCCTCTAATATAAAAATAAAGGAAATATTAAAGATTGGGCAAAGTATAGAAGTAAAAGATTGAGTTTTCACATGAAATTTATTCTTTCATTTTATTATTTTAAATTTATGATTAAATTGCGATCAAAAAGTCTTCATCAAAATGTTATTTATGCAATTTAATCTATTTCATATTTTTTACCTCATTAATTTTTTTCCCTTGAAGTGGTTATTTTAATATAAGTCGTCGATACTGCCAACATGAATAATGCTCGTGGTAAGCATAACTGTTTGAAGAGCCTTCAGTTTGTTTAATAAACTGAATTGAAGATTTCTAATTCATGCTTTTATATTCTTTGAATTTATCAGTCTTTTCATCTGCTTTTTCTTAAAAATAAAGTGACGGTTTACAATTATATTGCTTATAAAGTTATGAAAGTTCTTAAGTGGCAGAATAAACTTATTACTTTTTCCTTCCCTGTAGGATATCATTCTTCCAATTCAGCTATAAGTTTTTTGATGACACTTTCTGATTTTCTGCAACATACCCCCATGCGCACTTCAGAAAATATTTTTAAATTCTCGACACACTTACATCCATGCTGCTGGCTGAACAATTAATTATCTCTCAGATAAGAAATATATCCATTCCGTATTGCTTGAATGTGGACTGAGAAAATGGTTTTCTTAAGCTTGAATTAGTATTTCTAAAGCAAAATACTATAGTATAACCAACCATATGATTTAGTCCTTTTCTTGGGAATTAGATTATCTTCTAAATTAAGATCAACATCCTAAGATATAGAAATGCCCAAGTCAATATTCTTTGTGGTCTTATCAAAAAGTTTTGCTGTTTCATGTTGCGACTCATGATGGTCGGACATCATTTGATGGTCACCATCATCCAACATTTTCCATTATGCTTTCATGGTGTTTATATGCCAACATATTTCCATCATTTCGTGTTGGAAAATGCTTCTATAATACTATGATGGTTTACTATCATGAGAATTTTGATTCTTACGAACCAACAGTCCATGATGATCCGTGATGGTCCATGATGGTTCAAACTGTACATTTCCATGATGGTTTAATGGGAATTCTTATTAGTTCCTAGGAATATACCATCAAAACAATTTTTTATAAATGTTGGATCATCATAAATCAGCCCAAATTCCTACATTAGGATGATGGTTGTTCATGATCGTTTCAACAATTGATGTCTAGTATACTATAGAATTTCACGATGGTTCACAATGGTACAATAGTACATTTCCATGAGCGTTTAATGGAAAGTCTTGTTTGTTGAACTGAAATATACCGTCAAAACCATTTTTTATGTTTCGTTTATAAACTATGGTTGAAATTTCTAATGGTTCAACATGAACAAGCAATCAAAAGAAATTGCTATTCTTATGTTGGATTTCCGAATTCCTACATTGCGATAATGGTTACTTATGTTGGTTACCATCAAAGAATATAATGGTTCAAGAGGGAGTCACAGAGAGTTAGCATCAGGATTATGTTGGTATCAATGGAAAAGCATAAAAATTTTGACTTAGGGGGAGTTATTTACATCTTGCGATATATCTTCAACATTTATGGTCTTTTACAATTACATTTTTTTCTGACAATATATTTTGTGTGTCCTTTTTAAACACTATTTCCAACAATTGAGTAGTTCAATAATTCCTTTCTGAATTTTTTAGTTCTGTGCATATTTCTGAAGTAAAAGATAAAGTAGCTTATTTTCAATTAACAAGAGTTTAAACATAGTTCGGTAGGATTTGAACAGTTCATTTTTCAAGATAAAATATTTCGTCCTTTTATGGAACGAAATAATTTGAGACCAAGACGTTAGGAGATCCACATTTCTATTGAAATGACCCCTGACGTTTAACATGTGCTAAACATTGTTTTTAGTTTTTCCTAACAACAGCGCCATTTGTTGCTAACATTATTAACAAATATATAATGTATTGAAAATCCATAAACTCGTTTCCCAAACAGAATGCTGCAAAACCATACATTTCTCTCTCCTTTTGTTTGATCTTTTAAATCAACTGTCATTTTTGAAACACCCATTATTATAATTATTATTAACAGGAAAATTGGTGATTCAGCACCTGCTATCACTTATCGCTTTCTTGTTGTTTTTTCTGCCATACGATATCAGAAATCCCAAGAGTAAAAAAGTTATTGACCGGAAAACAGTTCAAGCCAAGCTGCTATGGGGACACATCTTACTTCTTGTTGGAGGATTTGCCTTGGCTGACGGTACTCAGATACTGAAAACATTCCAACCTCTTTTTTTTAAAATGAAAGCTCTAAAAATATCAACCACATAGGTGATAATGTACTTTGTATCTTTGTAGTATCCAACATCGATCATCAAAGTATATGTGATCTTCGGAAATATAGAATAGATCTATCTTTGGAAATATAGAATAAATCATTATAATAAATTAAAATTTCTTCATGAACCTTTGTGAAAATATATTGTGGTTAAATAGATTATTCTAGACTAAGCATATTACTTATTTTATAATTTTATTTCAAAAAATTGTTTTTCTTCTTCCCCTTCCAGAAATCAGGTTTGTCAAAGCTCATCGGAGAAGAACTATCTTCACTTCAAGTATTGCCACCTAAGCAGCAGTTGCAGTACTTTGCTTCACGACAACCATGATAACTGAAATTGTGAGCAATACGAGTACTGCCAATATATTGCTACCTGTCTTACTGTCAAATGGTAGTTTTTTTTAAAATATTCATTACGTTTTTATATATTGTGCATTTTATTGAATTTATGAAATATCTTAGTAAATCTCAACGTCCTTAGAAAAATAATATTTTTAAAAATGACTGTAATGAAATAGTTTTATGTGGAATTTATTATTAATTAAAGAAATGTGATAAGAATAATTAAATTTAGAAATAAAATTAAGAGTTTTGAGTTTGATAATTTTAACAGTACATTCAACATTTCAATATTTGAAAAGCTTGGGGAAATTTAATGATAAGCCACATTTTCAAACTGTCCATGAGAATGGGTTTGATAAAATTTACACCATGATTTATTTATATATTTCTGAGATATATGTCTGAGTTTTCTGTAGTAAACAAATGGAATTCCAGATATTTGTAAAGTATCAATTATTTCAAAATAATGCTAAGGAAAAGGTCAGTGTAAAAATGTGGATTAACATTGTTATGAATTTATGAGTGTGTTGATAACATATATTGAATGAATTTATTTTCTGTAACTCTGAGTTCGATAAATTGAAAGGAGATTCAGTATTTAAGCGATAATTCATCAATAAATTTAATTGATCTTTTCAATTTTTTTATTTTGAAAAAAAATGTTAATGTTATTTTAAAATTATAATTTCGTGAAAATAATGTATTTTTAATTTATTTTACAATGATGCAGGGTAAATAAAACATTCCTTTTCCTTAACTACCTATTTTTCTTTTTTCTAAGTGCCAATAATAGTTTAAGAATGGAGAAGTTGTTATGCTGTATATATAAATGGTCCCATACAGTGGCTTACGCAGAATTTTTTCAAGGGGGGGGGGGTTCATAATTTTCAGAAATTACTAAAAGAAATTCGAGTATGTAATAAAGCACTATTACTTCCCTAATTTAGACAGCTAGACAATTTTGACTTTTTATTTCGACAACATTGTTTAGTTAAATTTTGTTTTTATTTTTTAAGCTTAAGAATATAATTTTTTTTATAATAAGAGGTAAAATATTTTATTTTTATTAAAAAGTAGGAATAAATCAAGCCAGAAAAAACTACTCATACTGTAACAGCTACCTAAATAATAACCATATAAATGTGAATATTCCATAGAAAACCAATGAATTTAACTAAAAAATGACTTACCAACAAATAGGGAATTAAACCAGTATACAAACACGCTAAAAATTTATTGATTTATACTGTAATATCCAAACGACGGGGTTTTTTTGCAAGTTCGTTTAAAATGTCTTCGACAGCTGGGGTAAATTTTCTATGAATGCTTAAGAGCGCCAATCCATTCATTCTATTATTTCCCGTTGAGTTGCGTAAATAAGTCTTCAAACGGCGCAAAGTCGAAAAGGATCTTTCGTTTGCACTCGTTGAAACAGGTAGAACGACCAATATTTCTAGGAGTTTGAAAATGTTTGGTGTTATATCTTTATTGCACATTCCAAGAGCATCCGCCGCAGTTTTTGGAACACTACCTCCGTCTTCACTAATCCTTTTTAATCTTTTATACCAGAGTTTTAGTTCAGACTTAAGACTTTCTTTACAGGTATCCAAATCTCCAACGTAAAATTCCACTAATGCTTCAAAAGCCTTTATGTTTGAAGGTTGGCAAATGAAAGGATCGGCAAGTAGAAGACACTGAAATCCTTTCAAAATATCACGATGCGATACAAATCTTAAGTTTAATTGTGTTATAAAATTTTCTATAAATGGAATAAAAACACTAACTCTGAAATATGTTTCCGGTGTCGATGAGGCAAAATTATCGCGATTTTTCTGTCTTCCTGTTATTCTAGGGATTTGCATGGAAGTGGAAGATCCAATGCTTGTTAGCATAAGAGAAGAAGAGCTGAATATTTCAGAGAATGTTTCAGTGGCATTTTCACGTATTAATTTTAGATCTTTAATGACATCTTCTGCAAGACTCACTGCCTCTATCAAATCTATGCTTGTTTTTTGTAGGTATCTACAGAGATGGATTGTTATGGTGAAAACTTTGTAAATGCACAAAAGAGATATTACGAACTGGCAATTAGATACTGTGCACAGTAAAGAATTAGCCTGGGTAGCTGATTCCTTATCCTTCCATTCTGATATTTTTTGTAGTGTTTCGGCGATAGACTCGAAAAGTTCCACCACAGCGGTTACTGAGTCGTATCTTTCCATCCAACGGGTTGCACATAGCTGTTTAATTTTCTCCCTCTTAGAGCTGGTTTCCATCTCCTCTATTGCTGAAGATAGGACATACTGTCTTTTTGGCGTATTTAAAAAGTCGTATAATGTTTTAATTGTCCCTAAGCAATTTCTAATGCCAGTTATTTCGCTTGCATTTGATACAGCCAAATTGAGGCTATGAGCAGAGCAATGTACATAGAGTGCTGATGGGACAATACTTCTTACGTGGGCTTGTACACCATTAATTTTTCCAGTCATTGATGCAGCACCATCGTACCCCTGTCCACGTAACTTTTTTATATCAACTTTCATAGACTGTAATTGGTCTAATATTGTTGTTGCTATTGCTTTTCCGGTTAAGTCATGCACCGGAATGAATTGCAAAAACTGTTCGGTGATGTTAAAATTTTCTTTATCGACATATCGAACGCATAACGATAATTGCTCTATACCTGCAATATCAGTTGTTTCATCTGCAAGAATGGAAAAGCAAGTTGCATCATTAATCTTGCTGACTAGTTTTTGCAGGATTAAAATATTGTAAACCTAAATAACTTCGTTCTGAAATCGAGGGCTGGTATACTGAGCATTTTTTCTGCTTGACTCTAAAATGTTCTTAAGAGTCGAATCGTTCTTACTCCGGAAACGAAGCAATGCCCGAAAATTTCCGTCGTTCTCTTCACCTGGTTGTTCAGCAATTATTCCCGAATCCTTATGTCCTCTTAGAGCGAGACCTTGATTTCCACAAAATAGGATGGTTTCAATGATTGGAGTAATGTTTTTTCTATTTTCTAATTTTCTTCTGCTTGCTGCACTGTCAACTTGTTCATCCACAGGTTTCATCTTTTCAAATAAAATATCGTTTAATGTCCCAACAGTTTCGATCGATTTTTTGTGATAAAGACATTTCTCGTGTTCAGAAAATCGCTCTACAGCATTTTTCCAGTTGTCAAATTTTACATTGCACAGTTGGCCTAAAGGTTGCTTTCCAGAACCGGCACCACTTGGGGCGAAAAGTACACAAAATTTGCAAAAAGCACCACCCTTAACCTCTGAATATGCAAGCCATTTCCAGCGATAAAGCCATTTGTACTGAAATTTCAATTTTCTTTTTCCTTTTTCAGGAAAAACAAATGCTGGATTGGGTTCCCAAACATTTTTAAGTATATCCAGTTTTTTATCCTCGCATGTATTATCTTCTGAAAAAAGTCCAATGTCACATGAGTGGGAAGTAACACTTTGAGGGCCGCTTTCACATTCATCAGATTCTGTTACGCTAGAAACGTTTTCTTCAACGGAAGTATCACATTTCTGTTCAACAGAAAAACTTACATTGGTACTAGATGCTGTCACCTTACTAATTTCAGGTCGTGATTTTTTCTCAAAGTAATTAAAAATTGTCAAATTCTTGCGTTTAGACATCCTAAAGATCCAAGAACAGCAAAAATATATACATATATATTGGCACAGAAATATCCACTAAGCTACGATCTCAAAGTTTCGAGCTGGAATGAATAACTTCAACAAGCACAGAGTCTCCAAAACAAAACAGATTTAGAAACAAGCTTCGAAGGACAAGCCGCAGAGATAACTCTTAGTCTGACTAAAATCGAAAATAAATGTAACCCCCTTTCATATAATTTTTTTTAACCGCATCTACAAAATTCTCGAATTGTCTCAAAGACGACAGAACGTCTAGGATTCCAGACCTCGCGAATGCCAGCCAGTCTCGAAAACTATAGCGACTGGCAGGTCAGAAAGGAACCAGTGATCGGAGCTCGCCCGTAACAGTATCACGTGAATTTGGTTTCAAAAATACAACCCTATTATAGTAAATGTTTTATCAGTATTCTGAGAAATACCGTGAGAAAAAAAAGTAGGCATAAGGCAAATAAAAATATATAGTCTTAAAAAATAATAACCCGCATACTTTCTACTAAAATTTTTATTCTTGTCTGTATTATTTTGTAAATTCACTTTGCCTGAGCTCAAGGGGGGGGGGGTTAAACCCCTAACCCCCCCCTTGCGTACGCCCCTGGTCCCATATCTCCCTTTAATATTATTCTATAATTTTCAAACTCAAACCCCGTTAAGGCTACAGTGGACTCTTAACAAGTTTTTCTTAAAAAATAATGTTACAGTGCTATAACTTGCAGGGATTGTTTATATTTAGATAGAAAACATAAAATAAAATAGTTTGACACATAATTCTTTCTGTAACATGAAAAATTTAAAAAAAATTTAAAAAATTGTCGATTTATTTTGAAGTTTAAATTAGCTCCTTGCGCTAAAATTTTCCTTAAATTCAAAAATCATTTGTTGATTTCAACTCTATTTACATTTCTCTTCAAATTGTAGGGAAAAAATTTACACATTTTGTCACTAATTTCAATACAGAGTAGAAAAACCAATTTTCGGAGACAAAAACATGAAAATCTTCGCTCAAAGAGCATTTTGGAACATTGAAATGACCATAAAATATGTTGTGATAAACTATTTAGGAATTTTTTCCCTACAAGTTTTTTTTATTGATCTAGAGAGTGTGTAAAAAAAGTTTCATGCAATAGTCATCAAAATTACGTCGCAAGGAACTGTTTCAATTTCTAGTTCGAAACAAAATTTTTGTTTTGAGAAAAACAAGTTTTTGTATTTAAAAAGCAAATTAAGAATAATATTGTCAAATATTTTGTAAATTTTTACGTAAATTAATAATTAATATGCTTTTTTATATAATAACCAACTATTTATGCATTAATTTAGCAAAATATGGTATTAGATATCAGAAACAAATGATGACGAGAATGTGATATTTACATTGAAAAAATCAAAACAATTGTTGTAAAATGCACAATTATTTTATTTTTTTTAAAATTTGTTAAATGAAATGATGATTTATGACAGTATATATACTGAACTTGTACGTCACTAATCAAGAGTAATAAAATTAATGTTAAATATAGTAAAAAAACACAAAAATTATTTGATCTTTTCTACTTTCAAAATATATAATTTCACAATAAGGTAAAAGAGTTGTAAAAAAAATCCTTAGGTATGATATTCTGCAATAACATAACAAACATTATAAAAGGAAACACAAACAAAATATTTTTAGCAAATTCTCTAAATTCCCACACTTTGACGTACACATAAAATTTAAAATCCGCCAGTAAAATATGATAAACTGCATTCATTTTTATTTTTTTTACTTTTACTCGCTAACTGCAGCTGTTATTGCTATTGTAATTAAACAAAGAGAAGCGTAATGAAACAATATGAAATAATTAATAACGTATCAAAAACAAAATAAGATAAAACAAAAATAGTAGCTTTGAAAAAAGCTGTTTTGAAAAAATTGGAGAACTACACGATTAATAACGACAATAACAGGGTTATTAAACCAATTAAAAGCATAAACAAAATCAATCCATCAGCTAGGACAATATGCTGCCACTTTTAGTAAGACAGATGCAATTTAAAAATTAAATAATTTAAAGATTATCTGCTATAATTAGCTTTTAGCTTAAACCGAAACTAAAAATCCGTCTGCAATCAACTACTGACTTCAGCACATACATGAGTAGAAAAAGGGGCGTGGCCTAATTCAAATGCTAATATCTCCGTAAAAAATGCTCCAATTTAAATAAAATTTTTTTTGTTTGAAAGCTTATGATGTCTACTATCCAAATATATAAAAATCTAAAAGTCGATATTTTGATCATTTTTATCGAATTTCAAGGTCCACTGTACCCTTAATGATCAATATTTTAAAATTATCTTTCAAAATTAAATATGTTTTCAATCATTATTATAATTATTTCTTTTGGTATGGTAGTATTGTATGGTATAATATAATACCTGAGCGAGTTAGAAAATAAAAGGTTAATATTAAAATATGATATTGAGCCATAAATATATACAATATATGAGCAATATTTCTATTTTTTTTAATCACTATTATACGAACTTCGAAAAGGAAAAGTTTAAGTAAAGGAATATTTTTTATTTCATTACAATATTGCAAAATAATAAAAAATAATAACTTTTTCTAAAGTTAGCTTTTAAATATTGAACACGTCCGAGGTCTGAACCCCAGATCCTTGGAACTAATGTTTTCTGACCTGTTTATTAACTCAAAGCCATAGCGGAAATTGTAAACATATTCCCCTAATTCGTCAACAGTTTTGTGGTTTGATCTAAATTTTAAGTACATTCAAATATTGGTGGATTTTGGTTTTATAACGATAGTTGAAAACTAAAGTAGAAATTAGGTATTTCTGTAAGGAAGGAGCCGCAAAAAAAGTTTGACATTGCAATTTGGTCCCCTTGTGTCCAAACTAAGCATTCTATAGATTTGTATTTACGCATATTAAAATAATTATTGGTCAAATTTAAAAAAATAGAGTTTTATATAAATGCTAAGTACAGGTCTTTGTAATATAAGCAGAGCAAACAAGAAATCTTCAGAAATTTTCATAAGTGAGCTATTTTTATAAAGTGGAATATTGAAAGTGATAATTTAAAATCTATTATTAAAATTATTAATTTCTAAAAACGGTTTTATTTCTTTAATAAAAAAGAACAAATAATTCGCAATTAATTAGTTAATCTTGTTAAGCTTTTGTAGTCTGCCATTGGTCTCAAACTCACAGTTGTGGGATTAGCAGTTATAACACAGGACCGTGGTCATCTGAGTGTTTAAGAGGAATTACAATTGCCGTGGGTTTGCATTGGATGCACCCTATTATGTTCCATTTTGTAGCCTTTAGTTTGTCTGTATGTATGCGGCTTGGGTCGCATTCATTTCATCGACAATCACTTCATCGACAGGCCATTTCATCGACACCACTTCCTCGACAGGCCGTTTCATCGACTAGGTCATTTCGTCGACAGGCCATTTCCTCGACAGGGTTGTTTCGTCGACAGGCCATTTCGTCGACAGGGTCATTTCGTCGACAAGTCATTTCGTCGACAGGGTCATTTCATCGACAGGGTCATTTCATCGACAGGGTCATTTCGTCGACAAGTCATTTCGTCGACATGGTCATTTCGTCGACAGGGTCATTTCGTCGACAGGGTCATTTCATCGACAGGGTCATTTCGCCGACAGGGTCATTTCGTCGACAAGTCATTTCGTCGACATGGTCATTTCATCGACAAGTCATTTCGTCGACAGGGTCATTTCTTCGGCAATTGATTTCGTCGACAAGTGATTTCGTCGACAGGGTCTTTTCATTGATAGGGCCTTTTCTTCGGCAATTGATTTCGTCGACAAGTGATTTCGTCGACAAGGTCTTTTCATTGACAGGGTCATTTCGTCGACAGGGTCATTTCATCGACAGGGTCATTTCGTCGACAGGGTCATTTCTTCGACAAGTCATTTCGTCGACAGGGTCATTTCGTCGACAGTGTCATTTCGTCGACAAGTCATTTCGTCGACATGGTCATTTCGTCGACAAGTGATTTCGTCGACAGGGTCTTTTCATTGACAGGGCCTTTTCTTCGGCAATTGATTTCGTCGACAAGTGATTTCGTCGACAAGGTCTTTTCATTGACAGGGTCATTTCCTCGTCAGGGTCATTTCGTCGACAGGGTCATTTCGTCGACAAGTTATTTAGTCGACAGGGTCATTTCGTCGACAAGTCATTTCGTCGACAGGGTCTTTTCATTGACAGGATCATTTCGTCGACAGGGTCATTTCGTCCAAAAATCATTTCATCGACAAATCATTTCGTTGACAAGTCATTTCCTCGACAGGGTCATTTCGTCGACAAGTCATTTCGCCGACATGATCGTTTCCTCGACAGGGTCATTTCATCGACAAATCATTTCGTCGACAGGGTAGTTTTGTCGACTGGGTCATTTCGTCGACAGGGTCATTTCGTTGACAAGTCATTTAGTCGACAGGGTCATTTCGTCGACAAGTCATTTCGTCGACAGAGTCTTTTCATTGACAGGATCATTTCGTCGACAGGGTCATTTCGTTCAAAAATCATTTCATCGACAAATCATTTCGTCGACAGGGTCATTTCGTTGACAAGTCATTTCGTCGACAGGGTCATTTCGTCGACAAGTCATTTCGTCGACATGATCGTTTCCTCGACAGGGTCACTTCGTCGACAGGGTCATTTCGTCGATAGGGTCATTTCGTCGACAAGTCATTTCGTTGACAGGGTCATTTCGTCGACAAGTCATTTCGTCGACAGGGTCATTTCGTCGACAAGTCATTTCGTCGACATGATCGTTTCGTCGACAGGGTCATTTCGTCGACAAATCATTTCGTCGACAGGGTAGTTTTGTCGACTGGGTCATTTCGTCGACAAGTCATTTAGTCGACAGGGTCATTTCGTCGACAAGTCATTTCGTCGACAGGGTCTTTTCATTGACAGGATCGTTTCGTCGACAGGGTCATTTCGTCCAAAAATCATTTCATTGACAAATCATTTCGTCGACAGGGTCATTTCGTTGACAAGTCATTTCGTCGACAGGGTCATTTCGTCGACAAGTCATTTCGTCGACAGGGTCATTTCGTCGACAAGTCATTTCGTCGACAGGGTCATTTCGTCCAAAAATCATTTCATTGACAAATCATTTCGTCGACAGGGTCATTTCGTCGACAAGTCATTTCGTCGACAGGGTCATTTCGTCCAAAAATCATTTCATTGACAAATCATTTCGTCGACAGGGTCATTTCGTTGACAAGTCATTTCGTCGACAGGGTCATTTCGTCGACAAGTCATTTCGTCGACAGGGTCATTTCGTCTACAGGGTCATTTCGTCGACAATCACTTCATCGACAGGCCATTTCATCGATTAGGTCATTTCGTCGACATGCCGTTTCCTCGACAGGGTTGTTTCGTCGACATATTTTCTCTTTAAAAAAAAGATCGATATAGTAAAAAAGCAAACTAAGTTGTATGAGTGGCTATTACGAAGGTTGGCGAGCGAAGTGAGTAAGGGGCTGAACTTCCTAGTATTATAAAAATCTAGGGAAAAAATGCATGTGGGGAAAAATAAAATGAAAATCCAACTTGGAAAACATATTGGGAAATAATGTTGATGAAATCTGTTGTTCTAATCCTCTTCCTCATGTCTTTGTCAACTATGCTGCTGAAGAGGGAAGTTTCTGACAATATATAAAATTTAAATGAAATATTATTTGAAACAAAAATCTTGTTCTCGCATTTCCAGTTTATTTTATTTCTTATTTAATTAATTATTTATAACGTTTTGGCGTTTAATAGTTTAATATGTATTTTATCCTATATGTTCCCTAAACATTTATAAGTTCTTTTACCTTATAAAATAAACTTCGTTAATGTAAAAAAAAAAAAAAAAAAAAAAAAAAAAACTTACAATTACTCCACATTCTCGGTATGCGATGCAATCGAAATGATATAAAAAATGGTTCTAAATCAGAGGTGGGGAGGAAACCTGTCTAATTGGTTTTTATGATCTAAAACATTTGGGGAAAAACGCAATTTATTACGATATAACAAATAAATTGACTTTTGAGTTTATAATTGAGGAGAGTTATCCATATGCATCTGATTTTATTCTCATTTAATGTTTTATTAAAATAAGTTCAGCAAACTTGTTTTTTTACTCAAATATTAAAATGTTTTTCTTTTCGACTTGCCAGAGAATAAAAATTTATTTAAATTAATAAAATTTGCGGTGAGAGTATATATTTTAAAGGCGAGCAATAAGTCCTTTAGAAAGTGTAATCGGAAATGGAAATGTTTTTAAATATCATGTTTGATATATGTTCTGAAAAAGAAACGTGAATTTTTGTTACCAAAACGAAAAAAGTGGAATTTTGAATGTTGATAGAACATTTTGTGAAATTTTGCCCTTGTGGTTTTCGCTATGTGTGAAAATTTTCATAATTATTTTTTCTCATTTAGTCTACTGAACAAATTTGATATTTTAAATATATATGCATTTCTTATTTTCATTTTTTCTGCATTTTAGTTTTGAGCCTCCTGGCTTGTTCAGTTGTTGTTGTTGCTGTTAATTTACGTAGCACTAGAGCTGCACAATGGACTGTAGGCGACGGTCTGGGAAACATCCCGGAGGATGATCCGAAGACATGCCATCACAATTTTGATCCTCTGCGGAGGGGATGGCACCCCCGCTTCGGTAGCCCGACGACCTACGCGCGAAGTAGAGCACTTTACGGTAGCACAGTTTAACGAGGACCCATACCTCACACCCTCGGTCCCTACGCAGACTGATCCAAGTGGTCACCCACCCGCACACTGACCGCAGTCAGTGATGCTTGACTTCGGTGATCTGCTGGGAACCGTGTCTTAACGATCAGTCCACTGCGGGATTGGCTTGTTCAAGCAGAAAATAATCAAAATTTTGATTGGCGATAAGTCGTGCTAATAGTTGTCAGTAAGCGTTTGAAAATTGTGTTTTCATCCTGTGCGGAAAATCAGTTAAAAATTTATACTATTAAAAAATTGGTCAAATTTTAATTGCAAGATTTTCTTTTTCTTTTTCGTAAAGTAAGAGTTATTGATTCTTACGTTTAAATTCCAGGCTTGACTTTTTGTTAATTTTCTTCTAAACAAAATGTGTCTAATTTAAATCCTACAAATAAAAAATGAATTAATTCATCATTTACTTACTACTATTATTATTCCTATTAAATTATACTATTTTTATTTAATTATAATAATAGTATAATTCAAAAATAGTATAATTTGATAATATTAGATTATAATTGAATAATTAATACTATTATTAAATCCACTATTAATAGAAAAAACACATTTTGTGAAGAGCAAACACTAACACGCTTGCAACATTACGCCCGTGCTTCTAAACATTTTTGGTAAGGTGAGTAGCACTTTAAATATTGTGGGAATCTACAACCGCCTCGGTATATACCTAAACATCAAGTTCGTGTTCCTATTGTTCTTCGAAATCTTTAATAGTAGTAACGAAACTAAGACTCAGTTCGATTGTTCGAATAAGCATATTCCTGTCCTAATGTTAACGATGCTGAACAAAAAGTTTAAAATTGCAATTAAAGTGAACATTAAGAAATTACTTTTCCATCATAAAAAACCTAAAAAAAATTTTTCTGTTGTTGTTGTTCATTTACGTCGCACTAGAGCTGCACAATGGGCTATTGGCGATGGTCTGGGAAACATCCCTCAGGATGATCCGAAGACATGCCATCACAATTTTAATCCTCTGCAGAGGGGATGGCACCCTCGCTTCAGTAGCCCGACGACCTGCAAGCGAAGTCGAGCATTTTACGGGGACCGATATCACACACCCTCGGTCCCTATGCAGACTAATCCAAGTGGTCACCCACCCGCACACTGACCGCAGCCAGTGATGCTTGACTTCGGTGATCTGCTGGGAACCGTGTCTTAACGATCAGTCCACTGCGGGACGAATTTTTTTTCTACTTATGCAAATATAATAATTAGGTCCATGATTATTTTCATTTCTGTGAGAATTCGACTGAAGTCTATGTTTTTGTTAAAATTTATGTAAAAATGTTCAAAATTTTTACAGCAATAAATTTAGCTTTCCCCTGCTTGAAATAGTGTCTAAATTTTCATTGTAATATATTTTTATTACTTTTAATTCTAAAAATATATTTTATTAATTTGATTTGATATTAAAAACAATTTGATTGTTAACGTCACACTATATTAACTAGTGACCACGGTCCGGATATCATGCTTGGTAATGTTCTGAAGACAATCCTTACCTATCTTGAAAATAAGTGTCGAGCTATTACGATTTAGATATAGAAATGTAGATTTCGATACATCAACCGTTTAAACGCTTCTCAACTACCTATTAATTAATTTAAAAAGCGAACTTCTTTTAGTGCAATTGGAACAATAAACAGCCATAAAGAATTTTACTTTAGTATAAGATTAAATAAGTGCATTTTTCTTATTAATAATAGAAATATTTAGATTAAATCTCTAAAATAGTTTCAGAATTACGCATGACACTATCAACGAAATGACCCTGTCGACGAAGTAACTTGTCGAAGAAATGACCCTGTCGAAGAAATGACTTGTCGACGAAATGACTTGTCGACGAAATGACTTGTCGACGAAATGACCCTGTCGACGAAATGACCCTGTCGAGGAAATGATCCTGTCAATGAAAAGACCCTGTCGACGAAATCAATTGCCGAAGATATGACCCTGTCGACGAAATCACTTGTCGACGAAATGACCCTGTCGACGAAATGACCCTGTCGACGAAATGACCCTGTCGATGAAATGACCCTGTCGACGAAATGACTTGTCGACGAAATGACCCTGTCGACGAAATGACCCTGTCGACGAAATGACCCTGTCGACGAAATGACCCTGTCGACGAAATGACTTGTCGACGAAATGACCCTGTCGACAAAATGACCCTGTCGACGAAATGACCCTGTCGACGAAATGACTTGTCGACGAAATGACCCTGTCGACGAAATGGCCTGTCGACGAAACAACCCTGTCGAGGAAACGGCCTGTCGACGAAATGACCTAGTCGATGAAATGGCCTGTCGATGAAGTGGTGTCGATGAAATGGCCTGTCGATGAAGTGATTGTCGATGAAATGAACCAGACCCATGCGGCTTGATGTAGTAGTTTAGTATGTTACTGCATCGATATATGGCCAAGTTTCGAAATAATAGGTTTAAAGGATAGTTTCTCTTCCCAAAATTGATTTAAAAGTTGCAGTACAAGATATTTCTTGCTATTCCTTATTATTATTATCATAATTATTTTTGTTTGGATCCAAATTTAGGTCCATTGTCCTTTTTAAAATTAAATTGGTTATTGGTCGAAAGAAGTAACGTCATGGTATGAGAAGAAATATGTACTATCACTTTTTACTGGTAAGGGACTGTAAATTAGATGTATGTCTTACTCTATTTGAAAATAAAATACACTTTGAACTTGCAAATATTATAATTTATTTGATAATCAATTTACCGATGTTAAAGAATTACAGCAGTTTAAATATTTGCATATTAAATTGTCTTGAATAACAGTTTTCAGACATTGAAAAGGAACAGTAATATATTTTTTTTAGATGTTACAGCAAAATCTTCATTTACTAGCAACCAAGTCGTGATTTACTAAGACAAGTCGTGATTTTCTTAAGGACAATTCGTGATTTACTTAAGGCAAGTTGTGATTTACTTTCTCTTGAACAGTCTCCTGAACATTCGAGCGAAGCAATGAAAGCATCCTTTCTGTTTTTGTTCAGATTGTTCATTCATGGTCAACTCTATATCACTTCGTTGCCAAAAGTCTATTTCGTCTCTTAAGAAAGGACCATCACGACTTTTCAATCTAAAATTTAAAAGTAGCACTCACATTATTAGAAAGCTAAATACAGTTTTTTGTTTTGTTAAAATAGCTTCATTTTAAATTATAAGCTTTTTGTATAGAGTAAAATGCATTTAAAATCAGAGAAAGTTTCGAATGCACAGATTTCAGAAAACTCGATTTTTATTCTAGAATCATCAAAATCGTTATATTATTTACGACAATGAGAAACAATTTCGTGATGAATTTATTAGGGAGATTTTATTTTTCAAATTTATTGACGATATCTTTTGTGCAAATGTTTCCTGATTTAAATCTTTTACATCAATCAATTTATCCCAATTGCTTAAAAGTATTCAAAATGACTTTTCGCTCAATTTTACCGAAGTAAAATACATTAATACAATAATGTGAGAAGCACCCCCCCCCCAAAAAAGAAAAAACCTTTTTAAAAATAATTCCCCCCAAAATTAAGAAAAACGCTAAAAAAAACAGAAATAGGAACGGTCGACGGTCGTCTTATGAACATCTTGCAAAAATGATTTAAATATATTTTCCTAAGAAAATTGTCAGATTACAAAATATGAAATTAAAGATTACAAATATGAGATTACAAAATATATATTTTTAAGTCGCCTTCGTACTGAAGTATAAAACCACATTTAATTTCTCACTTATCTTGGAATGGACCGAATACTAGATTTGCGTGTGGTATTAATATATTATACTGGATAATTCAAAATTTTGAAGAAATAAAAGATCGAAGTTCAAATACAACATTTTAACTCGATGATTTTTGAGAGAAATTATTAAAAAATATTTATTGAATATTGGAGAAGGTTAATTTTTAGTTATAAAATTTCTTAACCACGGAATTGGATTTGCTCACGTAAGTTTTCTTTTTAATTCCTATCTATCTATCTATCTATCTATCTATATATATATATATATATATATATATATATATATATATATATATATATATATATATATATATATATAAATTATATATGTCCATATTTAAAATGTTTCGAAAAAGTTAAAATACCTATCGTCCTCAATACCAAATTCGATTGAGTCCTTATCGTGTACAACATCCATCTTATAAAGTTTCGCTATCTGTACATCACTGAATAGGAATGTTGGGTAAGTCAATTCCTCACTAAAAGAAAAAAAAAGAAAAGGGAATAAATATATAACTTAAAATTCAATAAAGTTATTTTGCTCAATAAATTTTTCTTTAAAGTTGAGATATATTTCTAAAGAGAGAGAATTTATTAACTTATCAACGATCAGATGTTTTAAAAATGCTATATGTGTAATTATTTATTTTATATTTTGTGTTAATTATTTATTTAATAAGAAAATGGCCATTATAGATTTTTGTAGGGGTGATAATTACAGTAGCATTTATAAGTAAATTCCAAAATCGTGGCCTAGCATTTAAAAAGATTTTTCAGTTAAAAAAATTATGTTTACTATTTAGTCATTTGCCTCATTCGTCTTTTATTTAAAACTTAAGAAACAGAGATTTCGTTTTTTATTCGCTCTATATTGTTTCTTTTCGGGAATCCATTAACAGACTTTATAAAAAATACTCATGGTTATAAAGAAAATACCTTAAAAAGTATAAAATAATGAAAAAAAATCTTCAAGAAATATGTTAAGTTGTAATTTATTTTAATATTTTATTTTATCTAAATAAATGTTTTTTCTTGTATAAAATTGTTTAGATCGTTTATACCTTATACCACTGAATAAAAATTTATTTATTTACGAATTATTTAATCTTTCCAGAAAATTGGGTTTATACAAGCAACATTGTCATTCCTTCAGCACTTGCATTTTTAATTATTTCACTTTATTAAGCAAACTCCTGTAAAGTTAATGTCCTTGAAAAATAATTTTTTCTTCGTCAAAGCAAAGATTTTAATCTTTTAAATAGCTGCACGCCTTAATTCTGTTCATGCTCAATAAATTCATTTTTAATCATCTGTACCTTCGATTCATAGGGATTAATAAAACTTAAAAACCGATGTGTAGTCACTTACAATTTTATGCTAATATTTTATTTAAAAATAGTTATGAAAGTGTCTTCTGAAAAACGGTGAAAAATAACTCAAACACTGAAGATCATTCTAACTAAAATATTAAGCAGCCATTAAGAAATATTCTAATTAACATACCTATTCAGCTCCTCAACTCCATCACCCTCATCATCATCATCCTCATCCTCAACCTCATACCCAACTTTATTATCCTCATCATCATCATCCCCAACCTCATCATCATCAGATGATGGCACCTCAGCTCTTAACTCCATCATGCATTCATCATCACTAAAATTATAAAAGGAATATATTTTTTTTCAAATCTGTCTGAAGGTCATAGGTTTTTATTAAAGAAGGCGACTTCCAGAGTTTCTTTAGGATAAGAGTGTGGAAAATAAAACTGCGTATCCTAAGAAATTTTGATTTAAATATGTTTTCGATTGCTGTTTTATTATTTGGTGAGCATTATTGAAAAAGACTGTTCATTATTTTATGTTTATATCATATTTTAGTCGATTTTAACCAGCAGTAGTGTTTTGTTGCCAAAATAGGTAAACATTAAGACCACTGTTTGCCCTTTAATGTATGACCCTTTGCGGTCGTATGTCTACTCTCAGTCACCAACGCTTTTTTACCATTTCAGTCATATGTTTGAGGTCAGTCACCACAGCAAAGATGTTAGCCAATCGTAAAGGCAAACTACATCTATTGTGCCACTGAGAAGATGTAAAGAGTAAAGATTGTTCTGTATGTTCAAACAGAAAAGGCGGAAGACGCCTAACTAATCATTATTGCGACACATGTTCTCGAAAACCTGGATTTCATATTGGAGACTGCTTTGAAAGATAACACACGAGAACTATAAAACATAATTTTTACATGAAACTAAAACATATTATTGTGTTAGATATATCTAATGCTTAAAAAAGAATTAATAAATTTTATTTTTCCTTCATAATTTTGAATATTATGTGTTACTGTTCGTTCAACGAAAATTAATTCCGACCAGCATGACACCCATGTATAAACTTCATACGACCACAAAGGGTGTCTCGTTGTTTTTTAATTGCGTTCTTGCTTTCTGTATAAATTTTTCAAATACTCTCAAAAGGGTACCTTTATACTGAAAAAAAAAGAAGTAAAATTATGACAAAAGGCATAAAATTTTAGGGATATGACAACTACTTACAAATCAATTTCACCCAATTCAATATCATCCAAATCGAATTCATCTTCGAATTCGCTACCATTCTCATATGCTGAAATATTAATTAAAATTAAATTCTATAATTTAAATAAAAACTAGTTTTAAAATAATCTCTGAAGTGTTTATTCTGTTCAATAATAAAAGAAATTCATGAAAAGGGTAGAAAATCTTCTTTGAAAAAGGTGTGTATTTTTGGAAGCCTCCATTTTATTAAAAAAAAAAGTTTAAAAAAATATCGGTATGGTTGTTTTTCGTACGCTGTATATAATAAATAAACGGTATTAATCAACACTGCTTAATCATGCGCAGAATTGAAAACCATGTACCGACACATTTATTGAAGCTTAAATAATTTTAATTTTTCTTTAATTCTTATTTTATTAATTTTAACATAGGTCTTCGAGCTTCCTGGTGACTTAGCGTTATTATATTAAGCAAATCCGCTTTTTAAAATTCAATATAAATATTAACTATATTCGGTGTCATTTGGCATTGTGTAATTGCCAAAAGAGTCACTCATCATTGTCAAAATTTACCATTTTTATTTAAGCATTTTTATCCCTTTAAGAGAGTTTTAAGAAGCTAATTATACTAAATACCAATATCAGTAGATTTAGATCCCATTACCACAGTGTAAGTAGCAGCTTATATTACTAAAATTAATGAAGCAGCATTGGCAACAGTATGGTGATTTTTGGGAATCCAAGAATAAGTACGTTTTCTCCATGTTCGGGTTACTAAGTTGCTCAGTGGTGGTTAATGCGAAAGATGTCATTACGTTTGGAGTACTAAAGGATCAAATTTCCTACTTATGGTAACCCTTGCAGAGGCCTTCTAAGAGGTATTGGAAGAACATAACAAACTCTCACCAACACTTACTGGCGATATCAAAATGCGCCGATGCGAGTATTTTTGGATGCAAAAGTAATTTAATGCATCTGTTAATGCAAAAGTAATTTAATGCATTTGAGGCATCTCATTCAGCATTACAATATCGAAATCAAACTTTTACCTTTTCTTTTCGGTTGTTACAAAAATATATTTATCGTTTGGCGATTTTCAAATGTATGCCAAGTTTGGCGAAAATGTTTTGCAAATGGATTAAAAGTATCTTAGGCTGGTGTAACCTTAATTATTTAATGTAGTTTACAGTTAACTACTTGTACTAAGGTGTGCAAATACTCCATCCGGCATTAACTTGAAATAACATACAATATGTCGTAGTTTTTGAACACATTGGGATAGATATTTTTACCAGTTTTTATTTATTGTGAATTAATGACACAAATGGTTAAATAACATTCGAACGTAATATTTTGACTTTTTAAAATGTTTGAATCAGATATAGAAGAACATAAAATCTATATCATATTTATATTTCTCAGTAAAAATGTACAATTGGTTGCCACTTTTCAAGTCTATATCTGGAATTTTTTTTTAATGTTTTGATACAGAAAACAGGGAAAACTGTTTCAAATTGAGATTTTTTTTTTGTTTTCGAGAAATTGTGCAAAATAGGAGATAAGAAATCTGGATAGAAATAACTGGAGAATGACAAATTTAACATTTAGGATAAGCTTCAGATTGGAATTCAAAATCCAAGCGATACCCAATTCTATACTCTAACCTGTTTTCCCTCCAAATTTCTATTTGAACATTTCTTTATTTGTTACTTAATATAGTGCACCAAAAGTGAAATTGGATCACCCATTTTAAAAAGAGAAGTTATATTAAATTATCCATAAAGTTGTTTTTTCAATTTAGGTCAAAAATATCATTTATAAAATATGCTCAAACATTTTTTGTCAATTTTTTTTTTAATGCTTACGAAATTTTCTCAATCTTCATTAAATTTAGGTTTCTGGGAAATTTTTTTATCTCTGTAAGGAAGTTTCATATCGTTTTAACAATATTCTAGGTCCATATCAATAAATAATAAAGCGTTTGAAAAAAGATTGAAATGTATGTTTTTATACACTTACGATTAGGTCGGGGATACTTTTCCCTTTCCTTTCTCCAATGATTCAAAAGAGCAAAACGATATAAATCGCTTTTATCCATAATTCTCACTTTTTAATCTCACAAAAGACAACCAGCATTTGAGAAATCTCAAACAAGAATGAGTAAAAAAAACACTTTTTTAACAGATGCATCTTTTGCAACAATGTGAACCATTGTTTAAATAATATCTTTCATAAAATTTTTATATAACTCTCATTGTTGTCAAAGTTTCTATGCTAAGTATTGTTACTAAGTATTTTTAAAAGTTGGTTACTGTAAACTAAATGCAATAAAAAGTAAAATTAATGATCAATTTCAGAAATAAGTTTAAAAAAACTGATTTCCCGTATACACTTTTATTTATTCAAAGGACGCAATTGACATAGAAGAAATTATTTTAACTTTGCTTTAAATAAAACGTATAAAAAAGGGAGGAGATTATTATTTTCTTTATAAAAAATTCATTTTTTAGGAAATTGACTCTTTAAATTTAAGCCTTCTCAAATAGTTTATCTACACTTAGGGCAAATATGGGTTCCACTTCCCCACCGCACTATACTGATTTTACATAATTTTACATAAATTTATTTTATTTATTTTAATTATTTGTTTATTTTATATATCATTTTTATTCAGTGCTGCGAAACGAACTGACTCACATATTCATGTACGTATTTAGTGGTTTTGAGAAAGAAATTTAAATATCAACTTTAGTAAAAATTTTGAAAGCCGATAGTAGACTGGTTAAACTAATATATAAACTAATCTGGCAGAACTAAGCTATCATGATGACAGTCTGGGTTCGATCTCCGGCAGCATTTTAAAGTCTACCCAACTTAAACGATAGGTACAAATTTTGGCTGGGAAGTAAAGGCGGTCGATGCTCTTTGCTGGATGCATTACCACTATTTTGGTGTTTGCTCCAAAATTGTGAAGTTTCAATCTTTTTGACTCTCTATAACCCTCAACGAGATGTTGCTAGAATGTTTAATTTTTTTGGTAAAAAATTTAAAACCAATGGTCTCTACAGTAACAAAAAACATTAAATAAAAACTAGTTAAAGTAGTACACCAAATATTTTTAAAGTAACATAAGTGTAAAATAAAAGGTACAATTGAAGCTTAAGATAAAAGCTAAATAACACATATATTCTCTCATTGTGTGTGTTGAATATTTTTACTTTTTGCAAATCCACAGCCGCCATAGCATTAGATATCAAATATCGGTAACAATATAGTTGAATTTGAGCATAGATGTTCAAACGTAAGGGCAAAAGAGAATGCGAAAAGGAGGGAGAAACCTCTTGAAAAAATATAAGCAGAATTTAATTTTAATTCTTTATGGCATTGAAAAATGCATTGCTTTGGATACTGTGGTTTTTAGTACAAAAAGAAATAGAAAGATTTTTATGCGATAAACTGTTCCTTAATTAGCTGAAATTTAAATTCAATTTAATAAGTAAATTGAATTTCACATTAAATTAAAACCTAAAACTGATAAAAAATTATAAAGAACAACACGAAATCCATCGGTTTGGAAATAATAGAGTCATGACAGATTTAACTCAAGATAACTAAACAATCGTCTAACAGAATACCGCCCAAAACGGGCTCAGACTCGTTTACTGAATAGGTTTTGGGCTTGGGTTGGCTCTAACTCCAGATAAAATGTTCATCATTTTTTTTAAACTACTTTTAAGCAAACGTTGTGTTCAGTTATTACGTGTAAAAATTTAATTACGATAAAAGGTTTTAAATTACTAATTTCCTTATTAGACGTATATCTCAGGCTCTAATGGACTCTGGTTCTATCCCTGGGGTTTCCAACTTACACACTCACTTATATATTCTTTGGCCGGGGGCCGCAATTAAAAACACCAATCAAATGGCGGGCCATAACTTTATCAAAATTTTATATAGGACTCTTTTATGTTTAAAAGAACATTAAATATTGCTGTACATTAACAGTTAACATTTTTTTCGACTTATTAGGAATTATAGCAAAAAAAAAAATTTTGTCGAGCATCTGAAATTAAATTTTTTTTTCCTTATCCGCTCATGTGATATTTAATTCAAGGAATTTAAATAAAACATGATATTTATTCCCTCTTTTATGCTTTTTAAAATTTACAAATGTAAATAATTTCGTCCAAAATGAGTGGTTTCAAAAAGTTAAATAAGAGAATTTCTTCGAGAAAATTTCTGAAACGGACATACAAAATTTTATTCACAAAATAAAAAAGTGGTACATACATGATTATTTTTGTGTTTGAATAAATATTTTCTTGGATGCAAACCCTGAGAAGTAAATTTTTTGCACCGTTGGTATATTAAATTTCACAGAAACGAAGAAATTATGTTTTTTAAACGAAAGTAAAGTATTTTAAACCCATATAGATTTTTTACGAAAATTGTCTGCAAAAATAACGAAAACTAATATATTTTGGTTCGCGGTGCACAAAAAAAGCCTTCGAGGATCGGATGCAGCCAGTTGGTAATCACTGTTCTATCCTGTGTATCTCGAGCTCGGGTAAGAATTTTTCGGACTCCGACCTACAAAAGCAAGCCCTTATTTATGTTACAGAATACAGCCAGTTTTGCGAATGACAGAAATTCTCGCTATAGTCTCACTACCTCACTCACAGCATCGTTAATAGTAAATTGAGTTATGAGAGGTGGTAGTGCGTTACACGCGTTATTTTTAGAGATATGTTTTAATCGTCGTTGAATACTCAGTTTAAACAAGTAGAAATTGTATTTTATAACAGCCGACCCAATTTATGGGTTTACGATTACTAATGCTCACCTCCGTAGCCTTGTCATTTTGAACCCAATCCGGAAAACAAGGGAACTCCTGGATCAAGTATTGGGAGAAACTTGTTTTCGTGGAGGACTTTTTGATGGAACTAACCCACTTTTGCGTTATATGGAGAGGAAGACCACGAGAACCTCTCACGGTTAGCCTGAAGGCAAGGGGACTAACTCATGTTCCGTCATGGTCAGTCTGAGCCGGATGCGGAATTCGTATCGACAAGTCATCGATGAGATTCGAACCAGAGTCACATTATAAGAAGGCGAACACTCAATCTCCTGAGCCACCACGGCTCAGTTGTAGAAATTCAGGTCAATGCGCCATAATTTTGCTTTCTAAGTTTTTTCTGCATTCTACTATGCTCCATATTTTTTATTCTGTTCATGACAGAAAAGGAGAGTGTCAACCCATGTCTGCAACAAGGTTGTTGGTGGAGAGCACAAACTATAATTTCCACCATATTTTTTTATTGAAATATTTTACTTTTTTAAGTTTTGATAATTTCTTTAAAATAAAGGGAAATTTTTTTAAAAAATTCTTATTAATTGAATTATAGACTAACACTGGTTTAAGTGCAATTATCTAGGTTTACGGCCCCTGCAATTGCTCTTTTCTAAGACTTTTACAGATATTTGATAAGCAAGAATTTCTCAGCAGACTCCAAAGTATCCTGTTCCGCTATGCTATTGACATTACTAACTTCAGTAATGAGGTTGAGAAATAAATAAATCTGAGTTAATTTTAAAAAATTGTGAAAAATTCAGGATTAAGAAGACGTAATGATAACGTATTAAGAACAGATAATTTCGTGAATTTTCCGACATTTGAACCAAATCTAATCCCAAATGATAAGTTTTCTGTATGTCCTCAGCTTAACTCTTTCATTAATATGGAGTGGATGTATAGTCAGTCTACAAAGCAAAGACATGGTCTTTGCTGCGCTATATAAAAATTTCACTCAAGGTAAAACCGAAAGAGTTTAGAAATCTAAAATTTAAATTAAAGGAGGTCAGAAAGTCCTCTCGAGTTCTGGAACCTCCATTTATCTAAAAGTCTCTTTACAAAAGAATAATATATTCAGAAACTAGCACAGCACATTTAAAGTTAAAATACTCAAAATTACTCTACAAAAGCTAACGTAGATTTAGTAAATTCGGAGGAATTATTGAAACTGCCGTTTAAACTAAATTTATATCAGTTATAGTTAATTTTGAAGTGAATTTAAAGTTTTCCCTCCCTCCCCCCACTGAAGAGGTCTATACATTTATATGGGATGCTTTAAACCATCATACAAGATTTTCATATCCAACCCATTCGTAAGTGCTTACAATAAAATCATTTTCTTAAGAGTAAAGTGTGCCTCGTGTTTAAAACTTTTTTCAAGTGATAGGAATTATATCAATGAATACAAACACATTCAAAAAACATTCTCTTTTATTAGTATCTATAACAGTTACATTGTTTCAGATTAAAACAATATTTTACAAAATCTACATTTCAGCGAAACAGATTATTTACATTTAAAGAGAAATACAAGATACAATACAACTATAGAGATAACAAAAAATGCAAGAACTGTCTCAAAACTAAACATTGCGGATGCATGTATTTAATTTCATTACAAGAAATGAAAAGTGTTTAATATTCCAGTTAAAGTTTTAAAAACTTTAAAATAGTTAAAGCACTGAGATTGTGACTTAGAAAACAGCCAAAATTATGGAGTCTTAATGCTTCGAATTCAATTCAAGTTCAAATTTACTCATAGACAAATTTAGATATTCGAATTAGGTCAAATTTACGCATAAGCAAATTAGAAATCTGCAGGGGCAAAATTAAAAACAATGAAGATTAATTTATTTGAAAAAGAAAACAAATTAGTACCTCACTGCAATAATAGCTTAAGTATCTGCATCAATGTTAAAATTATTAATATACTTCAGTTTTGAACTTATTGTTGTCACAGAGTGCATAGAAAACCTCTACAGCAGTTTGAAGGAGTGGTTCGAAAAGTTCCGAAACGACTGAACGAGTGTGAAACACGTCGAGAGTACAGAAAGGCCGTCTACCGCTACCACCTCGCGCTCCACATTCGCCCAGCTGTTTCGAAACTTCCCGATCCACTTCATTAAGCTTCCCTGTAATGATCACTCTGCTGTTCTTAGACAAACAGCACTTGAGAGAATCTACACTATCCCTAAATAAAGTATTTTTCAGCACATCCTTTTAGATCGTCCAAAATCAAAAAGGCACTACACCGCATTTTTTACTATACTGATATTAAATTATTTTATTTATACGCAATCTATTGTTTAATTTCCTACCTATTTACTGGCTACTTTAACAATTTGCCGGTAGGTGGCCGAGTGGTTAGCGTGCCTGACAGCGAAGCCAATGGCTTGGTGTTCGAATCTCGCTCAGGGCATGGATATTTCTCTGTGTGTTGTCTTCTGTAGTGTGATGTGTGAATGCATATTCTCTTTTGGATCTTGCGTCATTAAACTCTAAATTCAACTTAACTCAACTCAATGATTCAGCGAATTTTTAAAGCTCGAAATGCATTTTTACGGAAGTGTATTAACAGAAGTATTTTATTTATGTCGCACTAGAGCTGCACAACTGACTATTGACGACGTTACAAAAATGAACATAGCTTTTAATTCAGTTATTCAAACTTCTTTTATGAAGTGTTTTCAAATGTATAAATTTTTATAAGAATAAAATGATTGTTTATTATTTCTTTAAAAAAAATTCATGATCCTCATCAAAAAGAAAATTTTTTTGAAGAAAATTTGAAACAAAAATTTGTTGCAAAAGGAATAATAAGGTACTTTTTTCTGTAAATGATGTAATTTTAAATATATATTGTAAGTAATCAATAAAGATTTGCTTGACCGACCTGAAAAATATAGAATGTATCTTTTTGTAAGGTTTTCTACACTCAAGCTGTGGAATGTATGAAGCTGAGAAAAAATCCAAATTTCGGTATCTAATAGATATTTTTTCTGAGTACAAAAATTTTGATTCATCATTTTAAAATATTAAAACACTTTTTGATACGCCGTTTTTGTAAACCTTGTTGTTATACTAACTTAATGGAAACTCCTTGTGTGGAGCAAAAAATCGTAAATAATAAATTAATAGCAATTAAATATCATTATGCAATCACACGCAATATGAAAGGAATAATAGAGTTTATGGCGTAGTGTAAATTGACAAGCAAGAAAAATTGAAGAGTCATCTTCAACAGATAACTGTTAATTTGTTGACCGACAATTTTACATGGATCTTGTCATCTTATAATAATATAATTATATACGGAAAAGTAAATCATTCTAAATAAACTCCAGTGAATTCTATTCATACGGAATGAAATGAAATCAAACTTTGGAGTATTGCTCTAAATTTCATAAATTGAAAAGATTAACGCAAGTGTAATGACAAGTAAACTCGTCACCGTTCAACAGTGTGTTAATTAAAAGAATAGAATATAAAAACAGCACATAACAACTTCGGGAAATTATAATTAACGAGAATACTCTATCTACTCTACTTAACATAACTCTTACAAACCTATATTTTGGCTTGTCTCATATATACAAGCAAGCATCGAATAACCAATCAGAAACACTCGTATGATAAAGAAACAAAAACCCGTCAAAACAACAGATACAATTTATATTTGTTTCTCGCTGTACTGATCGTAAGATACGGTTCCCAGTAGATCACCTAAATCAAACATCACTGGCTGCCGTCAGTGAGTGAGTGGATGATCCATTTGGATTATCTGCGAATGTACCTAGGTTGCGCGGTATCGGTCCGTGTTAAACTGTTCGACTTAGCTCGCAGGTCGTCAGACTACCAAAGTGGAAAAGTCATGCCCTTTACCGAGGATCAAAATTGTAATGACATGTCTTCAGAGCTTCCTCAGCAATGCATTCCAAGCGTCACCAATAGCCCATTGTGCGAATTCTGGTGCGACGTAAATAAACTACTACTACTACAATTGATTCATATCTGAAATAACTTTTAAAATTAAGGAAATAATCAGGCCAGAAAAGATATAAAAAAGCGCCTCAATTTTTTTCAAAGCAAAAAAACTTAATCGATTTACTCTGAATCGGTTCCATCTTTCCTGTTCAGAAAGTGATTTTTCGAATTTCTGATTTGACTCACCTTTCTTCCAACTCGAACCTCGGTCCTTTGAACTTGTTGTTTGTCAAGAATGTGCTAAGGCTATTAAAAATTTTTCAATAGTTTAAATTTTAGATTTTTTTTCATTGTCTGTAGCACTTTCCGGTAGGCTGTAATTAGAAAATAATGAAACAAAAATCATTTTTATTTACTATTCATCAAAAGAAAGATTAATTATACGCAGTATAATTGGTCAATGAAATGAGGAAAGATATACTTGATGATATAAAATTTTATTTGTTTATAAAAATATGAAGATGGTGATAAATGTTGATTTATTTCGCCTGCAAAATAGCCCGTGGAAATGCATTTTGTCTCGATTTGTCTCTCTCGACCACTGCTGTTTTTATAGATTTGTTTTTTTCACCTTTATCTACTTTTCATTTTCTGTTTCACTTTCAACTATCGAGGTTTTCTAGTTTTGTTCTTCACTTTTATTTCCCATTTTTCTCTCGTTGGCAACTTTAAGATTTCTGCTCCAAACCACTTTTGTTTTCTCATTCACAAATGACGAGTCCAGAGAATAGGCGTCTATTTTTGAGTGCTCATATTTTTTGAAGATGCTAATTTATAAATTTGTACGAATAGTGACAGTTTAAATAGCTTTATGTGATCCAATAATTGATAGTTTTACTTTTAATTTTTTCCTAAAATTCTTTTTATTAAAAAAAAAGAACATTTTAAGTCAGTAAGAAAGTATCAATTATTGACTTTGTCTCTCTAGCAGCCATTAACCATACTTTTAATTGGACAGCCAAACTTTTAAGGGAACAACAATTGAAGAAATGTTGAAAAATAATATTTTGCCTAAACGCCCTATAAACGGGTTGTGGTTGTGTGAAGAGGGCTACATTGCTCCACCAGTGGGCACCGTTGTTTCGCCACAGGTGCCCACTGGGTAACGAGAAGAGAATAGCAGTTCTGGCACTCCTGTGGCCAATGGGACAACCCCCAAGTGCCCGCCATTTAAAAAAAAAGAAGAAGGAAAATTTTATATATATATATATATATATATATATATATATATATATATATATATATATATATATATATATATATATATATATATATATATATATATATATATATATATATATATATATATATATATATATATATATATATATATATATATATATATATATATATATATATATATATATATATATATATATATATATATATATATATATATATATATATATATATATATATATATATATATATATATATATATATATATATATATATATATATATATATATATATATATATATATATATATATATATATATATATATATATATATATATATATATATATATATATATATATATATATATATATATTGCCTAAACTTCAACACTCTCATTATTTTAAATATTGACCTTAGAGGAGTCATGAATGATAAAATAAAAACTTACTTGTAAAAGTAAAATAATATGTGGCCAGTTTAATTATACTAAGGGACAAGTAAATTAAGGAACAAATAAACTAAAGGACGAGTAAACTAAGGGAGAGCATTTTTACGATGAAAATATTCAAAGTAAAAAAACATAAGTAAGCTTTCAGTATCTATACTGTATAACTAAAACTCCATGTAGAATATATATTTGCTGTGCTTCGTGATAGGGGACAGTGATTTTAGGAAACAAACTGAGCTGTCAGTCATAATCGTATAATTAATTTATTGCTTTTAAAAAAAGTACAATTTTGAGGCACCAATAATTTTATGGAAAAAAAACGAAATGTCAAATAAACATTTTCTTTAAGTTCAATAAACTGAACTACTGTATTAAACTTTTCTTTGAAAAAGGACTTAATCTAAATTTAAGTTTATGGTGGTTTTGACTCAATATTAAAAGCAAAAGTAAAACATGACTTAAAAAGTTAAAACTTTTTTTCTCACATTTTTTGAATTTGAAATCAAAACATTATTCATTCTAAATTTACGCTCATTTATTTTCTCCAATTAACTTTGTGATGAGTCAGTTCAAAGTCTAAACTGATATATTTTCATTCAAAAATCGACATTGTTGTATTAAATTTTTACAATCTTAGTTATTTTTGGAAAGCTGATTTTTTATTTTTTCCCCGTCCTAAGTGCCATTTAAGTCTAACTATTGGATACTGACTACGATGAATATTCAGTTGTCTACTCATGCTTCAGCGTTCTACATCTTTTCAAAACAGGTATAGTATTTTTTTTTCTGAAAAAGTTTCCTAACTACTTCTCTTTTTGAAAAATATGACGATTCTTATGTTTTAAATAAAACATCAAATTTAAAATTAAATAATTTCTATGTTTAGTATAAAAATGGACAAACTTTTGTGAAAAAAAAAAACAAATTTGAATTTCATAATATCAATAAAAAAAAAGAAAACACATGTGAGGATTCGAAAAAAATGCATCTAAATTACAAAATTTAAAATAATTTTTTTATATAAATTAGGAAAGAAAATAGAAACATCATTAATTATTATTCAAATTGTTTTTAGAACAAAATATCAAATGCAAAAATTATTATTTTGAAAACTTAAAAAAAAAAAACACATTCGATGATTCGTTTTTTTTTTTTTACATGAAAATCAAATTCGAAATAGTTAGATCAAGAGAAAAAATATTCGACGATTCAAAGAAACGTTTTCTAGAAGCTATCAAATTTAAATAATACGTAAATACAGAATAATTTTGCAATATAAATGAAAAAAAGGAGATACTTTTGATGAACAAAAAAAAACATTTGTTGATTCTTAATGCTCTTTTATCAACAGAACGTCAAATTTAAAATTAATTATTCTACTGTTAACTTTAAAAAAAAGAAACACATTAAATGCTTCGTATTTTCTTTTTACACAAAACATATAATTCGAAAATAACTATTTTTGTATTAACTATAATGAAAAAACTAAAGAGTACACAAAAAAAAATTTAAATAAAAACGTAAGACTTAAAATAATTTATTCTTATGTTATCGACAAAAAAAAGAAGACTCATTAAGTACCGAAAGAAGAAAAACAGAATATGATTTTCTACTAAATATCCGAAGTTGTAAGCCACAAACTATTTCTGCCCAGTAAATTACAAAATTTTAAGTTCAAAAAGTGATTGAGTTTTGTCAAAGATTTAATAAAATTTCGCTCAAAAATGAGCTAGTGTAGGCAGTTTTTCTACGAATAATAAGCTTATAGTTATAAGGTCTATGTTTAATATCATAAAATTGAATCAAAAAATTACATAATAATTCGTTACAAAAAAAAAATTTACAAATACAATTCAAATTTTTAAAAACGAAACAAAAATAAATCTTTCTTAAGAATGCTTATTATTCATTAATTCTACACATTAGAATTTTCTAAATAAGATAATAATATACAAAGATAATTTAATGCAATCACGAAAACTTTAAACAATTCGCTATTGATTGAATGATTCATTATATTTTCAGTACTGTGGTTAAATAAAACTAATATGTGTATATTATACTTTCAGAATTTGTATGAACTTTATCTCGAGAAACAGCTTTGGAAGAGGCATCGTGGGAGAACATATATAAATTTTTGGATGACAACAAAATAGATCGCAAAGCGTTGACTGCTACAGAACATGATTGTTAAATGAATGATTTAATAAAAAAGTTTGAAAGTATAGTTTCTCATGCTGTATATCAATAGAACAAGCATACATATACATGTTCCTCTTCACTCCGAATTGGAGCATTGAGCATCTACCATTCCTCTTCATCTCATTCTATTTGTTCTTTGTTACTCTACTTTGCATCTCTCCATGTCTTTGCCCATTGTTTTCAATTCATTTATAATCGTCCTTCACCGAGTATTCCATTATTTCTCTGGGGGTACTGAATTGGAGATTGATCGTTCTCTGATTCAGGTCAAAATTACGATCTGTGGATGAATGAATGGGTCTGCCCTATAAAATGGGTGTGGTATAAGTCGAATTCTTGGACATAGATGGCGCCACTTAAAAACAAGAGCAATCACACCCCTCTGATTTAATAGCCGTCGACAACAACAACAACCAAGTATTTTTAGGCCGGCCTCTTTTTTTGTTGTCTTCAGGGTTCAAATCAAAAGCTTGTTTTATTTCAAATTTCTGAGGTTCAGGTAGAACATGACCAATTGCATTTTCGTTTTTTAATTCCTAGTTCAATTGGTTTCTATTTTGCTTTTCTAAGTATCTCTGTGTTACAAATTTTATGGAATATCCATATATGGTCATAAATAGTTACAAAAAATACTAATAGCGGAGTTGTTAAAACCAAAGCATATTTTTTTACGATGCAAAATTTCTTTGAAATTTGGTTTATAATTATAAATGGGCCTCAATTACATAGAAAACACACATACATGAGAGCAATTCTACAAATAAACGCCAATAAGGCGGCCAAAAAAAAATTAAGATTATATTTTAGTATAAAAATTTGCGTTTATTTGTAGAATTGCTCATATGAGCAATTCTACAAATAAAAGCAAATTAGGCGGCCAAACAAATATTTAATTTTTTTGGGGGGGGAGGGGGGGTTGCAGGCTATTTCTACATGAATTTTCTTCTTTTTTACACCCTAAAAAAGCAAGAAAAAATATTGAACATGAAATTTTTTCTTTGTGACATACTTTAAATGGCAAAATACCAATTTTAAATCTTTCCCAATTTCTTCAATTTACGAACTTTGATTAAATTTTTTTATTTTTGTTTTTTATACTAAAATATAATCTTATAGCATGAAATCTCTATAAATACATTACATTTATGTAAAAATCTTTTTATCTGAATAATTGGCTCAGATTTATCTGAGTATGTCAGAAGGAGTATGTCATATTTAATGTATATCACAAATAAAAAATTTCATGTTCACGATTTTTTCTTGGCTTTTTAGGGTGTAAAAAGGAAGAAAATTCATGTAGAAATAGTGCAGCCGCCTAATTGGCGTTTATTTGTAGAATTGCTCATATGCTAATAAATAATTAGAGCAATAAAAACGAAATTGTTAAGTTTAGAACGTGATAAGCGCTGAGTATTTGTGTATCGTTAACATAAAAATGGACAATTTTCGAATATTTTATAATTTTTTTCAATGAGAATTTCTTTCGAAAATAATTTTACTATTAGTAACAGAAAATTAAGAAAAGAAACTTGTTTTATGAAAAGCACGCTGATCTCAGAACATTTTTATTTATCTCAAACGCAACGATGGATACTTTCAGAATTTTTTAAAATACAAATAATTTTTTTGAAAGTTGTTTCATAATCAAAAGTGAACTTTCATATGTTAAGAAATTTAAAAAAGAAAAAGGAATAAAAAAAAGTAAAGAAAAAAAAAGAACTTCTTAGTTCAGAAACAAGTCTAAGTTCTGTATATGCATATCGCTAATATAAGGGTGCACATTTGCTATTTTTTTCTAATATAATTTATTAAAAAGCATTATTAATTTTAAACTGGTTTCCTAATTCAAACTGAGTGTCAATTTGTTTAAATATGTCTAGAGATATTACTTGTGAGAAGATTTAAGAAAAAAATCTCATATGGACCCAAACCACGTTATATCCATAGTATGTATGTTACCGGCAAACTATGAAATCCGGCATTGTATAGTATGACTACGTATTGTATAGAATGCGTAAAATTAGCCGGCAAAGTATAAAATGATTTATATTTCACACATTTCCTAGGCATTCTATAGATTGCCAAATGAGAAACCGGCAAAGTATAAAGTATGGAAATGGAGGAATTTAATGAAATTTACATGAAAAAATTTAATAAAATGTAATTCAAAATATCATTCAAGCCTGCCATGTGGCAACAAGTAGGTAAATTTCATATTTTTTATATGAAAGTTTTGTTTCCTTTAATAAGAAAGGCTTAAATTTTGTTTTGCATAACTTTTTAATTTTCTTTCCACATTTTGAATAAATGTTTTTCAATGGCACTCTCAGTATTTTTTCAGAATAACATTTTTATTTTTAACAAATACATGTTACTGTGAATGACCGAAATCGGAAGTTTTACATTTATTCGATATTTTAATACTTACTGACAATAGATTAGAAGAAACATCAGTGTATACCGGGCAAATGTATACCGGGCAGTGGCACTTAACTAGAACTAGTATGACTGGACCTTTGGTAAATGTCCGAAATATATACTAGATCTAGTTAAGTGCCATTGCCCGGTATACATTTGCCCTATATACCCTACACTGATGTTTTTTTAAGGTCAAGTGCCATTGCCCGGTATACCCTGCACTGATGTTTTTTTAAGGTTAAGTGCCATTGCCCGGTATACCCTGCACTGATGTTTTTTTAAGGTCAAGGGTCACTGCGCGGTATACATTTGCCCGATACTCCAAACACTGATGTTTCTTCTAATCTATCGCCAGTAAGTATTAAAATATCGAATAAATGTAATTATATCCACGAATAAAAATAATATCAAATCGGATGTAATAAATATTTCGGACATTCATCAAAGCGACTATGTGATTGTCAACATTCACCGGTGAAAGTCAACAACCACCAATTTCTCTCATTCACAGTAACATGCACATCATTTACATAATAACCTCATCAGGACGTTTATTTCATACTTTGCCTAAATAGCATCCGGCATTGTATAGAATGCCTAGGCCAGGGGAGGCGAACCTTTTTTGCACCAACGTGCCATTTTTTCTAAAAAAATTGTTTAATTTGGTCATAGACGTGCCGTCAAACAATTTTGACTTCGTGATTATTGGGAAAATAATAACACTAAATACTGTCAACTCAAAACTCTTTATTTATTATGAAAAAGAATATATTTCGCAATGTCTCAGTTATACGCGTAATTCAACTTAAAGTAGCACCAGTGTGATTTCTGTTGTTGCAGATTAGATGACAAATAACTTATATTAGGTATTAAGATGTTATTTTAAGCAGATCTGTTAATTTTTTTTTGCTAGTTATTTATTGTTAGCTTGTTTTTTATGGTAATTAATTGGTTTTTGGCATTAATTGTAATTTTTTTGTTAATAATTGTTTATTTTTTATGTTTGTTTTTGTGAATTTTAATTTAATTGGTAAATTGCTTCACAGTGAACTTCGTGATCGGTGGCGTGCCCAAAATATTATGCGGCGTGCCATAAATGGCACGCGTGCCATTGATTCACCATCTCTGGTTTAGGCATTCTATGCAATGCCTAGGCAAAGTATGTAATACTTCTCTCATTTCATACTTTGCCTAAAAACGTCAGGCATTCTATACAATGCCTAGGCAAAGTATGTAATACTTCTTTCATTTCATACTTTGCCTAAAAACGTCAGGCATTCTATACAATGCCTAGTCATTCGATACAATGCCGGCGTTTCATACTTTGCCGGTAACATATACATCGCTAACGCAAAAGTAGACCTTTTGCGATTTGTATTTTTTTTTAAAGTGAAGTTCATTTGAAACTGTGTATATATTTGAAAGTGAGAGTCATCTTGTTAGAAAACAGCCATATATACTATAATAACGGTAAATAAATACTTAAGAGAAGAAAAATCAAAAATGATATCGAAATCAAACTAATCTCTACAGAGAAAAGCGGAAATTGGAACATCAAAAGTCATTAAATTTCCGAAGGAAAAAAATAGAAATTGAAAACTAATTATTAGAAACATTTCCAATATTTCAGACCGCAGTTCAACTGGATTTGATGTTTTCATTATTCCATCTTCCCGACTAGTGATAATTTATATTTATTATATTATTTTGACATTATTATTGATAAGGATTCTAAAAATATATATTGTGGTAGGTAATTACGGAACACCCTGTTTATGATATTGGTATGTTAGTATAATCCGGCATATTTCCTTAACTGACAACACGGAAAATGAAACATTCCATTATGGAACATTCCGTCAAAATGGACAAAAACTTTCCAAGCTTTCATTCTTGGCTAAAAAGCAAAAATTGTTTCAGATTTGATCGTTATTCTTATTTTGACAATTTTTAAGAATATTAAATTACATGTTAATGGAAATTACACTAAAAATGATATGCATAATGCCTTCGATTATAATAATTAATCTTTAACACTTATTAAAATTAAAAAATGCGATTACTTTTATCCTGATAACAAATAACAGATAAGTAATCATTATTTGCTCAAAATAATTTCTGTCTCTGATACCTATGATATGTAAGTTCAGATTATGATGTTTTCTACTCAATGTTCCACTTATACATTCATAATCTTCTTAGGCATTATGATGAAAGAGAATGTATTTATGCATTTTCTGCTTATGTATCCGTCATTCGAGGTTAGGTTATTTCATTTTGACTGCTTGAACACTAAGCATAACTCATGATAACAAAAATGAAATGGAATCGAGATGGGAAGCAAAAAATAAGAAAAACCAAGGGTCCGGCGTTCGAATACGTTTAAGGGTCAATATTTTAAAAACTATATTTCATAAAAACATATGTTTTTTAAAAAATATTTATTTTGCAATATTGTAACGTAAATTAATATTCATTCTTTTATTTCTATTTTTTCTATGTAAGAATAATAGCTTAAAAATGGAGAAATTGTTGCTCATATACTATGTATATAAATAACCCCATATCTCCCCTTAATATGAATTTATAATTTTTAGACTCGACCTGATATTATATTACAATATACTATACAATCTTACTAAAGGATATAATTATATGTAAATTAGGGGTGCCACTATAAGGCACAATATGGTTCCATTGAAAAAGCGCGGGAAAGTACTTAAAGCTTAATATAAGTGGTAACGCCAAGTGTGGCGTGGTTATTTGTGTTATGAGACAGAGGCAGCAAATTAGTAGTCCCAAGGGTCCGGTGTTCGAACCTAGCCAAAATATTTTAAAAATTATATTTCATAAAAATACGTGTATTTTTAAAATTTATTTTACAATATTGTAAGTTAAATAAACATTAATTTTTTTATTTCTGTTTTTTCTATGTAAGAATAATAACTTAAAAATGGAGAAATTGTTGCTCATATACTATGTATATAAATAACCCCATATCTCCCCTTAATATGAATTTATAATTTTTAGACTCGACCTGATAGTATATTACTATATACTATACAATCTTACTAAAGGATATAATTATATGCAAATTAGGGGTGCCACTATAAGGCACAATATGGTTCCATTGAAAAAGAGCGGGAAAGTACTTAAAGCTTAATATTAGTGGTAAAGCCAAGGGAGGCGTGGTTATTTGTGTTATGTGACAGAGGCAGCAAATTAGTAGTCCCAAGGGTCCGGTGTTCGAACCTAGCCAATGTTTTAAAAATTACATTTCATAAAAATACGTGTTTTTTTAAAATATATTTTACAATATTGTAAGTTAAATAAACATTAATTTTTTTTATTTCTATTTTATCTATGTAAGAATAATAGCATAAAAATGGAGAAAGGTTTGCTCATATACTGCGCATATAAATTGCCCCATGCCTCCGCTTAATATTAACGAATAATTTTCTATCTCAACCACACATTATATAATAATATACTATACTATCGTACCTAAGTAAATAATTACTGCATATTAGGGAGGACACTATAAGGCACAATAAGGTTTTATTGAAAAAAGGTGGGTGAAAGGAGGCAACAATTTTCTAAACCAGAGGGTTCGGGGTTCATACCCCGTTAATTGTCAGTAATTTAAAATTAAAATTAAAAAAAAAAGAATTTTTTTTCATTTATTTTACAGTGGTGTAACGTAAACAAAACATTCCTTTCCCTTAAATAACTATTTTTTTTAAATTCTAAGTGAGAATAATAGTTTAAAAATGGAGAAGTTGCTGCTCATATATTGTACATATAAATGATCCCATATCTCCCTTTAACATTATTCTATAATTTTCAAGCTCAACTAGATATTACATTAAAATATTTTATACTACCATACCAAAGAAAATAAAAATTAGACAAGTTTGAGGGTTCACGATTTGGCATTATATGGTTCCATCGAGAATGGTTTCAGTTACGTGTGGTGTGGCCGTTAGTGTTAAGTGATATTAAAAAACTAATTGCAAGACCTTGGGGTTCGGGTTTACAAATCCCGCTGAATGTCAATATTTTTAAATTATATTTCATAAAAATAACTTTTTTTTCAAAATTTCTTTTACGATAGAGTAACGTAAACAAAATATTTATTTTCTTTAATTTATTATTATTATTTTTTCTAAGTGCGAAACTTGTTATAAGTCACAAAGCCAGGTTTGGTGTGAACGATAGTGTTAAGCGATGGGTAGGAAGCAAGTGCTAGATCCGAGGGTTTAGGGCTCAAACCCCACTAACGGTCAATATTTTAAAATTATGTTTCAAAATTAAAAGTTTTTTCAGTTATTATTATAATTATTACCTTTGTTATGCCAGTATAGTTTAATATAATACCTGATAGAGTTAGAAAATAATAGGCTAATATTAAAGTATGATATTGAGCCATAAATATATACAATACATAAGCAATATTTATCCCTTTTAACGCTACTATACGTACTTAGAAAATGAAAAGAAAAGTTTAGGTAAAAGATTATTTTTATTTCGTTACAATATTGTAAACTAATTAAAAAAAATTTTTTTTTCGAAATTTAACTCTATAATACTGAACATGTCCGAGGCTTGAGCCCCGGACACTTGGAACTGATGATTACTGGCCTGTTTAATAATTCAGAACTATAGTGGAAATCGTAAACATATTCCCCTAATTCGTCAACAGTTTTATGGTTTGGCCTAAATTATAAGCACATTAAACTATTGGTGGACTTTGGTTTTATATCTATAGTTTAAAATAAATGCAGAATTTAGGTATTTCTGTAAAGAAAGCGAACACAAAAGTTTGACATTGCAATTTGGTCCCTTTGTGCCCAAGCTAAGTATTCTATAGCTTTGCATTCACGTATATTAAAATAATTTTTGGTCAAATTTTGAAAATTATAGTTTTATATAAATGCAAAGTACAGGTCGTTGTAATATAAGCAGAGCGAACAAGAAATCTTCAGAAGATTTCATAAGTGAGCTATTTTTATAAAGTGGAATATTGAAAGCGATAATTTAAAATATTATATAAAAATTATTAATTTCTAAAAACGGTTATATTTCTTTAATAAAAAGTAAAAATAATTCGTGATTAATTATCCCTTTCATTTATATTAGCTTTTGTAGTCCGCCATTGGTCTCAAACTCACACTTGTGGGATTAACAGTTATTATATCACAGGATCATGGTCATCTGACTGTTTGAGGGGAATTGCATTTGCCGTGGGTTTGCATTTGATGCAGCCTATTACGTTCCATTTTGTAGCCTTTAGTTCGTCTGCAATCATGCTGCTTGATGTGGTAGTTTGCATGTTATTGCATTGATATATGACCAAGTTTTGAAATAATAAGTTTAAAAGAAAGTTTCTCTTCCCAAAATTGATTTAAAATTTGCAGTACAATATTTCTTGCTATTATGTATTAATATCATAATTGTTTTTGTTTGGATACAAATTTAGGTCCATTGCCTTTTAAAATTAAATTGGTTATTGGTCGAAAGAAACAACGTCAAGGTATGAGAAGAAATATGTACTATAATTTTTAACATTTAAGAGATTGTAAATTAGATGTATGTCTTACTCTATTTGTTAATAAAATACACTTTGAACTTGCAAATATTATAATTTATTTGATAATCAATCTGTCGATGTTAAAAAATTACAACAGTTTAAATATTTGCATATTAAATTTTCTTGATTAACAGTTTTCAGGCATTGAAAAGGAACATTAATATAATTTTTTAGGTGTTGCAGAAAAATCTTCATTTACTTGCAGTCAAATCGTGATTTACTAACACAAGTCGTGATTTACTTTAAGGCAAATTGTGATTTACTTCCTCTTGAACAATCTCCTGAACATTCGAGAGAGGAAATGAAAGCATCCTTTCTCTTTTTGTTCCGATTGTTCATTGGTGGTCAGCTCAATATCACTTCTTTGCCAAAAATCTATTTCATCTCTTAAGAAGGGACCATCACGACGTTTCAATCTAAAATATAAAAGTAACACCCACATTGTTAGAAAGTTCAATACAGTTTTTTGTTCTGTTACAATTGCTTCATTTTGAATTATAAGCTTTTTGTATAGAGTAAAAGGTATTTAAGTTCAGATAAATTTGGTAAAGCATAAACTTCAAAAAACTCGATTTTTACTCTACAATGATCAAAATCGTTATATGATTTACGACAATGGGAAACAATTTCGTGATGGATCTATTAGGGAGATTTTATTTTTCAGATTTATTGACAATATCTTCTGTGCAAATTTTTCCTGATTTAAAACTTTTACTTCAATCCATTTATCCGAATTGCTTAAAAGTAGTTAAAAATATTCAAAATGATTTTTCGGCCAATTTTAAAATCAATTTAGCCGAAGTAAAATACATCAATACAATAATGTGAGAAGCACCAAAAAAAGAGAAAAAACCTTTTTGAAGATATTGCGTCATCAAGGAAAAATTCCCCCCAAAATTAAGAAAAACGCAAAATAAAGCAGAAATAGGAACATAAAGCTGTAAATGAGAACAGTCGACGGACACCTCCTTATGAACATCTTGCAAAAATGATTTAAATAAATTTTCCAAACAAACTTGCCAGATCACAAATTATGAAATTAAAGCGTAAATAGATGGAAATCGAATATATTTTGAAATCGCGTTCTTTCTGAAGTATGAAACCATATTTAATTTCTCGCTTATATATATATATATTAATGAACATAAATGAAAATCATTACTTTACATATGTTCTAAGACAATGTAGATAGTTAAAATGTTTCGAGAAAGTTAAAATACCTATCATCCTCAATGCCGTACTCTATTGAGTCCTTATCATGCACCAAATCCATCTTATAGAGTTTCGCAATCTTTACATCGCTGAATAGGAACGATTCCTCACTAAAAGTGAAAAAAAGAAAAGAGAAAAAATATATAACTTAAAATTCAATAAAGTTATTTTGCTCAATAAATTTTTCGTTAAAGATGAGATATATTTGTAAAGAGAGAGAATTTATAAACTTATAAACGATCACAGATGTTTTAAAAATGGTACGGTGTGTAATTATTTATTTTATATTCTGTGTTAATTATTTATTAAATAAGAAAATGCCCATTATAGATTTTTGTAGGAGTGATAATTACAGTGGTTTTTACAAGTAAATTCCAAAATCGTGACTTAGCATTTAAAAAGATTTTTCAGTTAAAAAAATTATGTTTACCATTCAGTTATTTATCTCATTCGTCTTTTATTTAAACTTATGAACAGATATTTCTCTTTTTATTCAATTTATATAGTTTTTTTTTGTGTGTATCCGTTAATAGACTTCAGAAAAACAACTCATGGTTATAAAGAAAATACCTTAAGAAGTATAAAATAATGAAATAGTATCTACAAGAAATAAGTTCAGTTGTAATTTATTTTAATATTTTATTTTTTCAAAATAAATGTTTTCTCTTGCATAAAATTGTTTAGATCGCTTATACTTTATACAACTGAATAAAAATTTACGAATTATTTAATCCTTTTCAGAAAATTGGTTTATACGAGTAACATTGTCATTATTTTAGCATTTGTGTTTATAATTATTCTATTTTATTAAGCTCTTGTTAAGGTAATGGCCTTTGAAAAAAAGGTTTTTTTTTGTTAATGCAAAGATTTTAATCTTTTAAATAACTGCACGTATTAATTTTGTTCACGCTTAATAAATTCATTTTAAATCATCTGTTCCCTTGATTCATAGGGATTAATAAAACTTAAAGGCTGATGTGTAGTCACTTACAATTTTAAGGTAACATTTTATAAATAGTTACGAAAGTGTCACCTGAGAAAGGATGGAAAATAACTCAAACATTGATGATCACTTTAACTAAAATATTAAACTGCCATTAAGAAACATTCTAATTAACATACCTAATCAGCTGCTCAATTCCATCACCTTCATCATCATCATTAAGCTCATCATTAACCTCATAACCAACATCATCACCCTCATCCTCATCATCCCCAACATCATCATCATCAACTTCATCATCATCAGATGATGGCACTTCAGCTCTTAATTCCACCATATACTCTTCATCACTGAAATTATAAAAGGAATATATTTTTTTAAATCTGTCTGAAGGTAATAGATTTCTATTTAAAAAAATGCGTGATTTCTAATGATTTTTTTGTTCTATGAAGGAGACTTCCAGAGTTTCTTCAGGCTTAGAGTGTGAAAAATAAAACGGTGTATCTTAAGAAATTTTGATTGAAATATGTTTTCGATTGTTATTTTATTATTGGGTGAGCATAATTGAAATTAACTGTTCATTATTTTTATGTTTATATCATATCTTAGTCGATTTTTACCAGTAGTAGGGTTTTGTGACCAAAATAAGTAAACAGTAAGACCGCTGTTTTAACCCTTTGCGGTCGTATGTCTACTCTCAGTCACCAACTTTTTTTTAACAGTTCCAATCGTGTGTCTGCTCTCAGCCAACACAGCAAAGATGTTAGCCACAGCGCAATGGCAAACTATATATATTGCGGCACTGTAAAGATGTAAAGAATGAAGATTGTTCTGTATGTTCAAACAGAAAAATTAAAGGCGGAAGACGACAAACTAATTATTTTTGAGACACATGTTCTCCAAAACCTGGGCTTCATATTGGAGGTTGCTTAGAAAGATACCACACGAGAACTATAAAATATAATTTTTACATGAAATTAAATCATATTATAGTGTTATACATATCTAAAGTTTAAAAAACAATTAATAAATTTCATTTTTCTTTCATAAGTTTGCATATTATGTATTACTGTTAGTTCAGCGAAAATTAATTCTGACCAGCATGTCACCCATGTATAAACTTAATACGACCGCAAAGGGTTAAATGTTTTGTTGTTTTTAATTATATTCTTGCTTTCTGTGTATATTTTTTCAAATCCTCAAAAGGGAACCTTTTTATTGAAAAAAAAGAAAGAAAATTATGATAAAAGGCATAAGACTTTAGGAATATAACTACTTACAAATCATTCTCATCCACATCAATATCATCGAATTCATCTTCGAATTCGCTACCATCCTCATATGCTGAAATATTAATTAAAATTAGATTTGAAAATTTGAATAAAAACTAGTTTTAAAATAATCTCTAAAAAGTTTATTCTGTTCAATAATAAAAGAAAGTTTTGCAAACTACCACACTTAGTCTTTTGCAATTTATAATAAAATTCATAAAAAAGGTAGAAGAAAATCTTCTTTAAAAGAAATATGTATTTTTGGAAACCGCTATTTAATAAAAAATAAAAATAAATAGCGGTATGGTTGTTCTTCGTATGCTGTAAAAATGTAAATAATAAATAAGCGGTATAAATCAACACTGCTTAAGCATGGGCAGAACTGAAGACCATATACCGACACATTTGTTAAAGGTTAAATAATTTCTTTTCTTCCTTAATTTTTATTTTATTAATTTTAACATATATTTACTCTTGGAGTTTCCCGGTGACTTAACGTTATTATATTAAGCAAAACCCGCTTTTTAAAATTCAATATAAATATTAACTATATTCAGTGTCATTTGACATAGTGTAATTGCCAAAAGACTCACTCATCATTGTCAAAATTTACCACATTAAAACATTTTTATCCATTTAAGAGAGTTTCAAGAAGCTGATTATACTAAAAACCAGTATTAGTAGATTTAGATCCCTTTACCACAATGTAAGTAACTTATATTACCAAAATTATTGAAACAGCATTGGCATGAGTATTGGCGATTTTTGGGAATCCAAGAATAAGATCGTTTTCTCTATACTCGGGTTACTAAGCTGCGTACTGATGGTTAGTACGAAAGACGTCATTACCTTTGGACTAGTAAAGAATCAAATTTCCTATTTATGGTAACCCTTGCATATCTTCTAGGAGGTATTGGAAGAACATAACAAACTCTCACCGACACTTACTGGCGATATCAAATTGCGAATATATCAGTATTTTTGAATGCAAAAATAATTTAATGCATCTGGTAATAATTTGATGCATCTCATTCAGCTTTACAATATCGAAATCAAACTTTTACCTTTTCTTTTCGATTGTTTACATACATATATCTATAGTTGGGGATTTCCAAATTTATGCCAAGTTTGGCGAAAATGTCTTACAAATGGATTAAAAGCATCTCAGCTAGGCGTAAGCTTAATTATTTATTGTAGTTTACATTTAACTACTTGTATTAAGGTGTGTGCAAATGCACCATTCGGCATTAACTTGAAACATTAGACAATATTTCATAGATTTGTTTTAACACATTGGGATAGGTATTTACACCAGTTTAACTTAATAACACTCAAATGGGTAAATAACATTCTAGCGTAATATTTTGACTTTCTTAAATGTTTGAATCAGATATAGAAAAACATAATATCTATATCATATTTATATTTCTCAGTAAAAATGTACAATTGGTTGCCCATTTTCAGGTCTTTATCTGGAAATTTTTTAATGTTTTTAAACAGAAAACAAGGAAAACTGTTTCAAATTGATATTTTTTTGTTTTCGAGAAATTGAGCAAAATAGAAGATAAGAAATCTGGATAGAAATAACTGGAAAATGACAAATTTAACATTTAGGATAAGCTTCAGATTGGAGTTCAAAATCCAAGCGGTACCCAATTCTATACTCTAACCTGTTTTCCTTCCAAATTTCTATTTTAACATTTCTTTATTTGTTATTTAATACTGTAGTGTAATAAAAGTTAAAATGGATCACCCATTTTAAAAAGAGAAGTTTTATTTAATTATCCATAAAGTTGTTTTTTCAATTTAGGACAAAAATATCATTTACAAAATATGCTCAGACGTTTTTTGTCAATTTTTTTTAATGCTTACGAAATTTTCTCAATCTTCATTAAATTTAGGTTTCTGGGAAAATTTTTTATCTCTGTAAGGAAGTTTCATATCGTTTTAACAATATTCTAGGTCCAAATCAATAAATAATAAAACGTTTAAAAAAAGATTGAAATGTATGTTTTTATACACTTACGATTAGGTCGGGGATACTTTTCCCTTTCCTTTCTCCAATGATTCAAAAGAGCAAAACGATATAAATCGCTTTTATCCATAATTCTCACTTTTTAATTTCACAAAAAGTCAACCAGCATTTGAGAAATCTCAAACAAGAATGAGTGAAAAAACACTTTTTTAACAGATGCATCTTTTGCAACAATATGAACCATTGTTTAAATAATATCTTTCATAAAATTTTTATATAACTCTCATTGTTGTCAACGTTTCTATGCTAAGTATTGTTGCTAAGTATTTTTAAAAGTTGGTTACTGTAAATTAAATGCAAGAAAAAGTAATATTAATGATCAATTTCAGAAATAAGTTTAAAAAAACTGATTTCTTTCATACACTTTTATTTATTCAAAGGACGCAATTGACATAGAAGAAATTATTTTAACTTTGCTTTAAATAAAACGTATAAAAACAGGGAAGATATTATTATTTTCTTTATAAAAAATACCTTTTTTAGGAAATTGACTCTTTAAAGTTAAGTCATCTCAAGGAGTTTATCTACACTTAGGGCAAATATGGGTTCCACCTCCCCATTACACTATACAGATCTTACATAATTTTATATATTAATTTATTTCATTTATTAATTTATTTTATATATTAATTTTATTTAGTGTTTCGAAACGAACTGACTTACTTATTCATGTACTTATTTTGCTGTTTTGAGAAAAAATTTAGATATTAACTTAAGTGAAAATTTTGAAAATCGAAGGTAGGGTGGTTAAAGCACTAAGCTATCACGATGAAAGCCTGGGTTCGATTTCCGGCATCGTTTTGAAGTCCACCCAGCTTCAAAACGATGGGTACATGTTTGGGAGACAAGTAAAGGCTGTCGATGAGCACTTTATAACCCACAACGGGATGTTGCTGGAATGTTTAATGTTTTTGGTAAAAATTTAAGATCAATTATCCCTAGAGCAACGAAAAACATTTAATGAAAATTAGTTAAAGTAGTACACCAAATATTTTTCAAATTACATAAACTTCAATTATATCTTTTATTTTACACTTAATTAAGATAAAAGCTAAATAATACATATATTCTCTCATTGCGCGTGTTGAATGTTTTTACTTTTTGCAAATCAAACGGCCGCCATAACATTAGATATCAAACATGGGTAACAATATAGCTGAATTTGAGCATAGAAATGATCATTAATGTTTAAACATAAGGGCAAAACCGAATACGAAAAGGAGGAAGAAACCACTTGAAAAAATATTAATAGAATTTAATATTAATTCTTAATTCATTATATCATTAAAAAATGCGTTACTTTGCATACTGTGGATTTTAGTACAAAAAGAAATAGAAAGATTTTTATACCATAAATTCTTCCTTAATGAGCTGAAATTTAAATTCAATTTAATATTTAAAGCAAATTTTAAATTAAAATCTAAAACTTACAAGAAATCATAAAAAAAAAAAAAATCCACCGGTTGGGAAATGATAGAGTCATGACAGATTTAACCCAAGACAACTAAACATTCGTCTAACAGAATACAGACCGAGACGGGTTCATTCTAGTTTACTGAAGAGATTTTGGGCTAGGGTTGGCTCTGACTCCAGATAAAATGTTAATCAATTTTTTTTTACTACTTTTAAGCAAACGTTGTGTTGAGTTATTAAGTGTAAAAATTTAATTACGATAAAAGGTTTTAAATGAATAATTTCCCTGTTTAGACAAAAGCCTTTATCCGATGTATATCTCAGGCTCTGATGGACTCTGGTTCTATCCCAGGGGTTTCCAACTTACACGTGGCCGGGGGCCGCAATTAAAAACACCAGTCAATTGGCGGGCTATAACTTTATCCAAATTTTATATGGGACTCTTTTATGTTTCAAGGAACATTAAATATTGCTGTGCATTAACAATTAAAAAAAAAATTTTCTTGACTTATTAGGAATTATAGTAAAAAAAAAAAAAAAAATTCTCGATCATCAGAAATTTTTTTCTCCGCTCACGTGATATTCAATTTAAGGAATTTAAATAAAACATGATATTTATTCCCTCTTTTATGCTTTTGAAAATTTACAAATGTAAATAATTTCGTCAAAAATGAGTGGTTTCAAAAAGTTAAACTGTTGAATTTCTTCGAGAAAATTTCTGAAACGCGCATACTAAATTATATTCACAAAATACAGAAAAAACGAAATAAAAAAGTGCAACATACACGATTATTTTTGTGTTTGAATAAATATTTTCTTGGATGCAAAACCTGAGAAATAAATTTTTTGCACCGTTGGCACCCCTTCCTTTCACAGAAACGAAGAAATTATGTTTTTTAAACGAAAGTAAAGTATTTTAAACCCATATAGATTTTTTACGAAAATTGTCTGCAAAAATAACGAAAACTAATATATTTTGGTTCGCGGTGCACAAAAAAAGCCTTCGAGGATCGGATGCAGCCAGTTGGTAATCACTGTTCTATCCTGTGTATCTCGAGCTTGGGTAAGAATTTTTCGGGCTCCGACCTACAAAAACGAACCCTTATTCACGTTACAAAATACAGTCAGTTTTGTGAATTCTTTTTTTTTTAGAGATATGTTTTAATTTAATCGTCGTCGAATACGCAGTTTAAACAAGAAATTTTATTTTATGACAGCCGACACAATTTATGGGTTTACGATTACTAATGTTCAACTCTGTAGCCTTGTAATTTTGAACCCAATCCGGAAAACAAGGGAACTCCTGGATTAAGTATTGGGAGAAACTTGCCTTCGCGGAGGACTTTTTGATGGAACTAACCTGCTTTTGCGTTGTACGGAGAGAAAGACCACAAGAACCTCCCACTGAAAGTCTGAAGGCAAGGGGACTAACCTATGATCCGTCTGGTGACTGTGGTCAGAGTGAGCCGGATGCGGAATTCGTATCGACAAGTCATCGATGAGATTCTAACCAGAGTTACCTCATTAGAAGGCGAACGCTCTACCTCCTGAGCCTACACGGCTCACTTGTAGAAATTCAGGTCAATGCGCCATAATTTTGCTTTCTAAGTTTTTTCTGCATTCTATTATGCTCTATATTTTTTATTCTGTTCATGACAGAAACGGAGAGTGTCAACACATGTCTGCAACAAGATTGTATGTGGAGAGCACAAACTATATTTTCTATCATATATTTTAATTTTTTTTTATTAAAATATTTAACTTCTTTAAGTTTTGATAATTTCTTTAAAATAAAAGGAAAAATATATTTTTTTTAAAAATTCTTACTAATTGAATGATAGACTAACACTGGTTTAAGTACAATTATCTAGGTTTACGATCCCTGCAATTGCTCATTTCTAAGACTTTTACAGATATTTGATACGCAAGAACTTGCTATTGACTCCGCTATGCTGTTGACATTACTAACTTCAGTAATGAGGATGAGAAATAAATAAATCTGAGTTCAGTTTAAAAAATTGTTAAAAATTCAGGATTAAGAAGACGTAATGATAACGTATTAAGAACAGATAATTTTGAGAATTTTCAGACATTTTAACCAAATCCAATCCCAAATTATAAGTTTCCTGTATCGTGGCTTTGAAACTAAACCGTAGTAACTCAAAAAAAAGGTTGAAAAAATGAGATATTTGGGTCGATTTTTGTAAAAAAAATCCCCCTTTTTAGAGAAACAACGTGTTATTTTCATAAGTTCCATAAAATTAATTTAGAGAGCATATGAATCGTTATCGCATTGGTGCGATTCGCTTTTTTGAAAAGTTAGAAATCGTACTCCTGAAAAACTTGCTTTTTTGAGCTACCACGGTTTAGTTTCAAAGCGACGATATGTCCTCTACTTTAACTATTTCATTAATATGGAGTGGATGTATAGTCAGTCTACAAAGCAAAGACATGGTCTTTGCTGCGCTATATTAAAATTTCACTCAAGGTAAAACCGAAAGAGTTTAGAAATCTAAAATTTAAATTAAAGGAGGTCAGAAAGTCCTCTCGAGTTCTGGAACCTCCGTTTATCTAAAAGTCTCTTTACAAAAGAATAATATATTCAGAAACTAACACAGCACATTTAAAGTTTGTATTGTTAAAATACTCAAAATTATTCTACAAAAGCTAACGTAGATTTAGTAAATTCGGAGGAATTATTGAAACTGCCGTTTAAACTAAATTTATATCAGTTAAAGTTAATTTTGAAGTGAATTTAAAATTTTCACTCCCCCCCCCCACTCAAGAGGTCTATACATTTATATGGGATGCTTTAAACCATCATACAAGATTTTCATATCGAACCCATTTGTAAGTGCTTACAATAAAATCATTTTCTTAAGAGTAAAGTGTGCCTCATGTTTAAAACTTTTTTCAAGTAATAGGAATTATATCAATGAATACAAACACATTTAAAAACATTCTCTTTTATTAGTATCTATAACAATTACATTGTTTCAGATTAAAACAATATTTTACAAAGTCTACATTTCAGCGAAACAGATTATTTACATTTAAAGAGAAATACAAGATACAATACAACTATAGAGATAACAAAAAATGCAAGAACAGTCTCAAAACTAAACATTGCCGATACATGTATTTAATTTCATTACAAGAAATGAAAAGTGTTTAATATTCCAGTTAAAGTTTTAAAAACTTTAAAATAGTTAAAGCACTAAGATTGTGATTTAGAAAACAGCCAAAATTATGGAGTCTTAATGCTTCGAATTCAATTCAAGTTCAAATTTACTCATAGACAAATTTAGATATTCGAATTAGGTCAAATTTACGCATAAGCAAATTAGAAATCTGCAGGGGCAAAATTAAAAACAATGAAGATTAATTTATTTGAAAAAGAAAACAAATTAGTACCTCACTGCAATAATAGCTTAAGTATCTGCATCAATGTTAAAATTATTAATATACTTCAGTTTTGAACTTATTGTTGTCATAGAGTGTATAGAAAACCTCTACAGCAGTTTGAAGGAGTGGTTCGAAAAGTTCCGAAACGACTGAACGAGTGTGAAATACGACGAGAGAACAGAAAGGCCGTCCACCGCTACCAGCTCGTGCTCCACATTCGCCCAGCTGTTTTTGTCCAAAAAAACCACAAAATTACAATTTTATCCAAAACGTTAGTAAAAAATTTTGAGTATTCATAATTAATAGCATATGATAGGAAAATTAGTATGCTATTTGCAATGGTGAATACAATATGGGATTCATAATTAATATACTATATTATTTTATTATAATATTTAAAAAGTTCATTAGAATTTTAAAATGAAGCCTACTAATTTTTTTGTGAAAAATTTCATAACATATTCATTGCATTAATTTTTATTCCCATTTTTTACTTTCATTACTATCATTTAATCAAAAATTATTTATGCTTTATAAATAATATTATGATTTTAACTAAGGTAGGTAACACAAAGATGAGCAGTAAGGTAGATCACCTCCCAATAAAAGAATCAATATTATTTTTAATCGCTATAAAGCGCTACTGCAATATAAATAATCCATAAGCAGAGCAAGTCGCTGAATTTGAATAGTTAATATGCCAACACTGTACTTTTTAAAAGAAGCTGTTCTAATTTTCAGGTAAAGAGATATTCAGATTACACGTGTTTAATTTCACAGAACATTGAATTATGAAATATTTTTGAATATATTTTAGTTTATTTCTTACTTATTAACCATTATGTTATTAATACAAAGTCTAATATTAAATAAAGTGCATTTTATTTTAACCATGAACAGAATAAAACAATATACAGTATAACATATACCATACACAGAATAATAAAAAACAATAATTTGAGCAAGACATTTGAATTTCACTGAGTCATTACCATATATGGCAACGTTACTTTTAAAAAGTAACGAGTAAAAGTACAAGTATTTTAAAAAAAAGTAACGAGTAAAAAGTAAAAAGTTCGTATTTTAAAAAGTAACGAGTAAAAAGTACAAGTAAAAGTACAAGTACTAAACAAAAAAAGTAACGATTTAAAAGTACATTTCTAGGAAATCGAAAATTCAAAGTAACCTAAAATTTTATTGAATAATATTCTTACGTTCTTTAATGTTTTTGCAAAATTGTTGTTATTTATTTAATTATTTTTAACTTTGAAAGTTATGGACATTAATTTATTTTTAATTTCGGAAGAATATTGTATTATAATTTTATAATATAATCGTATAATGTAATTTTAAAATCAAATATAATTTTAAGATCAAACTTTTTATGGATTTGCACGAAAAAGAAATTTTATCTATTGATTTTCATTTTTAGTTTATTATTTTTATTTATTTAAATTACCATTGATTTAAAATTGTTTTACTCTATAGAAATGCGTTTTAAAAGCACAAACATAAACAAAGCAAACACGGGGTTTCAGATAGCTTTGTGATCCTTGAGCTAGTAAAAAATAATTGAATGTGCAGTATAAGTTGAAACAGAACAGTCTACAGTTTTATTTGCAACAATGGCTAATGCTGAAGTCATGCGAGAAAATCATTTTTCGAACATTTCTGCCTAACGGAATAATTAAAATTTATAAACGAATTTTAGTATCAGCGGCTAAATTAATACCTTCGAGTTTTCAAGAATTAAAATAGTAATTATAATAGTCTTCAATAGCGCAAATAGTTCTGAAGTTCTTGGAGATTTGACTGGGCGTTGTTTGACAAGGTCGGGCATAAACATAATTTTAGTAAAAAATGTATTAGGTAAAAATGTATTTAGTAAAAAATGTATTAAGACAAATATGTATTATTGGCCGGGATAGCCTGGTCGGTAGGGCGCTGGGCCCAAATCCAAGAGGTCGTGGGTTCGATCCTCGCCGGCCGAAGACTCCCCGTGTAGTAAATGGTGAATGATGCACGTTAAATATGTCGAGTCTCAAAGTCCTCCATGTTCCCACAACAAATCAATACCTCTGGGGGTACTGATCCAGGAGTTTCCTTGTCTTCTGGATTGGTTCAAAATTACAAGGCTACGGAGTTGAACGTAAGTAGTCGTAAACTCATGAAATTGGGTCGGCTGTTCAACGACGGTTATAAAATAAAAAATAAAATAAAATATGTATTATTAGTGAGTTCAAAAAGAAAATTGAAAAACGTAATAACAAAATCCAACATTTTTGATTTAAAATGTATTAAATGAATGCATAAAACTCGAAAATGAATGAAAATAACTTGCTTTTTATTCATTTTGCAAAATAATTGCATTTCGAGAGTGGTGTCACTGAGTCTGCTGCGAGAATTTCTCAGAACGTGCTTAGCCACGCTGAATAAGCTCTCCACGGGAGCACTAGAAGGTACTGTAGTATTATATTTCAAATATAATTTTTTTATGATTGGATATCGATTCAAAATTGATATGCTTTTCGTTTCGACATTTAAGCTCATGTATGCCATAAATTCTTCTGTCGCTGGCGATTGACATGATGTTTTCAGCTTTAGAAAATTTAAAATCCCTGGTTTTTTTTTCTGTTACGTTATTAGTTATAAGAGGGTGTACAGCTTGGACAATTTTTTGTAGCTTCCTCCCTAGCTTTTTCTTCCGACCAATTAAATTTGATGCAAGGTACAATATGCAATTAAAAAAACATAATCATTTTTTTAATTTAATTTTATTTCCATTTTTTTTTTAGAAAGCTTACCGAGTTTTAGAAAAAAGTAACGATTTCATTCGACATTTCCGTTACAAATACTTGTACTTTTTCCCTAAAAAAGTAACGAAAGTACAAGTAAAAGTACTAAATTTAAAAAGTAACGAAGTACAAGTAAAAGTACGTACTTTTTACTTGTACCGACGGTACAAGTAACGAAAGTAAAAGTACTGCCATATATGGTCATTACAAGAAAAGGACTATAGTAAATAAATATCTCAACCGCACACATACACATATATAAACATATCATAATGAGGAAATTTTGTCACGAATAACTGTGAACCGAAAAGTTATTACAAATGACAAATTATTTGAATATTTCATTTCCATAATAAATTAGCAAAATAATAGTTTTGAGAACTAAAAAAAGTTATTACAAATTATTTGAATATTTCATTATTTAACATAATAAATTAGCAAAATATAGTTTTTAGAATTAAAAAAAAAAAGCAACTTCAATAATAGTTTATTAATTTCGATTTTTCAATAGTCTGAGTGATCTTTTGTGTACTTTTTCAAAAGTTTGATAAATTATACAATCTAAGACATTCAGATGTGATTACCAAAATTTATATCAAGTAACCATTTAAAAAAACTGTCATAATATTCATTACAGTAAAGTAATATTTTGGTAACATAAATGTAAGATTTATAAAATGATGAAAGCTTAGAAAAAGTACAAGAAATTGATATTTTGAATCAATTTACATTACTTTATCTATATGTTTCATACTTGCAGTTAAACTGAATTTACTTAAAACATTCATTAAATAAATAAAAGTTACATGTAATTTTTTATTAAAAGCTGCTATTGAAGTTATTTTATTATTATTATCATTAAAAAATAATACATACAACTCAGGATTCTAATGCTGAGAGAATAAAAAAAAAAAAAATTGTAACCAGTAATCAAGGTTACAACTTTGACTAAGAGGTGTTTACAAGAATGTATTTCAATTTTAATCCAAAACTTTTCAATACTGGAGCTTATTTTAGATATGCATAAAAACAGACAAATACAATGAAATCTGCATTATAAAATATTTTGAAAAGAAAAAACCTCATCAGCTTCATTCAATTGTGTTAAATCTAATGACACTTCTGTGAATTTTTTTACTTAAAATGGAAGAAAGTTTTTCCCCAGTGAGAAATGATCTATGCTCAGTCAGTCACTTTTTACCTATGAAGGGTATCTGCTACATTTTAAATTTTCAAATTCATGACTAATTCCAAGAACTTTTCATGATTTAACGACTACAATTTACTCATGATTTACTATTTTCTATGACAAAAACACAAGAATAAATTTAAAAAAGCATTATAATAACATTAATTGAAATGATAGGTATAACCATAACTGCTATACTCTGCATCTTCTATAGACTTTAAAAACAGAGTAAAGAAAGAGTTAAAGCAATAAAATAACTAAAAAAAAAAAAAAATACAAATAACTTTCTTTTTTTTTTCTTCTGCAGAATTATATTCTAAAGATACTTGTCTTGTTCATTGGAAAGGAAATACTCCTGATTTTCCTGTTCGAATAATGAAATATGACTATGATTAAAAAAGATTTATAAATATTTAATCAAAATTAAATTAATATTAAAACTACATTATAACAATATTTTAGAACCTCTAACTTACTAAAATAATTTTTCATTATAATACATGGCTTTGAATAGCAACCATTTTGAAGCAAATGCATGATTGAAATTTAAAGACTAGATAAAATAGAGAATTTAAAGAATACTTTAGGAGTCTGTCTAAGTTTTTCTGAGAGGTACTTATTTTGTGAAAATTTAGACATAATTTGTGAAAATTAAAAATTATAATAACAAATCAACACAAAAATATGGATTCATCGTTTCTTACGAGACAAAAAAATAAAATTTTAAGAAAAAGTATTTTGTGAAGGTATATCTCTAAGAGGTAGTAAATTTGGCTTGGACACACCCCTGATTCTTTAACTATTAAAACAATGTTTCATATTTCAATTTAAAATTGTGATTTTTTTGTCTTGATTTTTCATAAGACAAAATAAATGTAACAGATTATTTAACCTATATATTTTTAAATTAAAATATTCATTTTTAATCCTATATCAAGATAGATAAGTTAAGCTTAAAATTTTTTTTACAAAATCCATGCACTCATTGAATTTTTTTTTTCACATAATTTCTTTATAGAAAATCTGATTATGTCAAAGATACTGTAAACATAGGAGAAAAAAAATACCAGTTAATAACTCTACTGCTTCAAATAAACTTTGAAAGGGAAGAATGACACTACTAAATCAGGAAAAAAAATATCTGAATTCATCAGCTTTTTTTTTTCTTTCTATTTTTGGCATATTAGGGTAATTTCTTTTTAATAAAACCTCAAGCTTTAGAAATAAACATTTTCCACCAATAAAATAAAATGTAGATTTTAATTCCATGCTTTTTCAATCAAAAGGTAAAATTTTAATTAACATTATTTGCATTTTCTTGAAAAAAATTCATGTTTATTAATTATTTCAGCTATGCAAGTCTATATTAAAACAGCATTAAATGTGTACTTTAATCTGTACTTTCAATCTCAAGAATCAAAAGATTTTTAGAAATGTAATTTCAAATGTGTTGGAATTTAGCACACACCAAGAAAGAAAGTAATTTTGTTAACTAAAATTAATTAATGCAGCAATTTATTTAAAATAAATTTTAAAACTAAGAAAAGAAAATAATAAAAGTATCAATAATTTAAAACACTGTTTTTTAACTTTTAAAATCAATGCATATATAAAAAAAATCAGTTGATTTAAATCAAATGATTTGTAAAAAAAAAATTGTTTGATTTCAATCAACACAGTATTTAGTTCGATGACATTTCTGAGAAACACTCTTATTACATAACGTTATAACGAAAATTTTATCACCAGTGCAAACGCGAACATAAAAGTCAGTCTTTTGAAGAAAAAAAAACTCATACACATATATTATAAGAATGAGTTTTTTTTAACCAGTATGAATAAAACAATGAAAAGTTGGAACGTCCCTAAATGAAAAAAAAACTTTTTTTTTTACATACACAAGACAATGATTACTAAACAGTGTGAGCATGAATGTGATGAGTTAGATAATCTTTCCTTGAAAAAGCCGTATTACATGTAAAAGGTTTCTCTCCAGTGTGAAAACAAATGTGCTTATTTAGAAGAACTATTTGTGAAAAACTCTTATAACATATACTACCAGAATAAGGTTTATTCACCAGTATGAACACGACTATGTTGAGTCAGTAGATCTTTTTGTGAAAAACTCTTATTACATTTACTACAAGAATAAGGTTTCTCACCAGTATGAACACGACTATGTTGAGTCAAATTACTTTTTAATGAAAATCTCTTATAACATATACTACAAGAATAAGGCTTCTCACCTGTATGAACTCGACTATGTAGCGTCAAATAAGCTTTACTTGAAAATCTCTTATTACATTTACTACAAGAATAAGGTTTCTCACCAGTATGAACACGACTATGTTGAGTCAAATTACCTTTTAATGAAAATCTCTTATAACATATACTACAAGAATAAGGCTTTTCACCTGTATGAACACGACTGTGTTCAGTCAATAGAAATCTTCCTATAAAACTCTTATTACATACACTACAAGAATGAGATTTCTTCTCACCAGTATGAACAAAAGAGTGTGAAAACAGTGAACTTTTATGTGAGAATTTCTTATTACATGTACTACAAGAATAAGGCTTCTCACCAGTATGAACACGATTGTGTTGAGTCAGTATATTTTTTTGTGAAAAACTCTCATTACATATACTACAAGAATAAGGTTTCTCACCAGTATGAACTCGAATGTGCCCAAATAGATTATGTTTGTGAGAAAAACTCCTATTACATATACTACAAGAATAAGGTTTCTCCTCACCATTATGAACAGAAAAGTGCGCAGTCAGTGAACTTTTTCGTGAGAATTTCTTATTACATGTACTACAAGAAAAAGGCTTCTCACCAGTATGAACACGATTGTGTTGAGTCAGCATACCTTTTTGTGAAAAACTCCTATTACATATACTACAAGAATAAGGTTTCTCACCAGTATGAACACGACTATGTTGAATCAAATTAGATCTAGTTGAAAAACTCTTATTACATGTACAACAAGAATAAGGTTTCTTCTCACCAGTATGAAGAAAAAAGTGTGCAGTCAGTGCACTTTTTTGTGAGAAACTCTTATTGCATATGCTACATGAATAAAACTTCTCACCTGTATGAACACGACTGTGTTCAGTTAGTAGACATCTTTGTGAAAAACTCTTATTACATATACTACATGAATAAGATTTCTCACCAGTATGAGCACGACTGTGTCCAGTCAGTGCACTTTTACGTGAGAAAATCTTATTACATATACTACAAGAATAAGGCCTCTTACCCATATGAACATGATTGCGTTTAGTCAGATCTCTTTGTGAAAAATTCATATTACATATATACTACAACAATAGGATTTCTCACTAATATGAATTCTGCAGTTTTTAGTATGGCTTCTTCTTTTTGAAAAAATCTAATTACATGTATTACAAGAATAAAGTTATCTTACAAGATGAAAAACACTATTACAGTATATGTTTACTTTTTTAAGAAAAAATCTTTTCACAAATAAGATTTCTCAACAGGGTGAAGACAAATGTTAATAATTTGATGGAAAATTCATGTCTTACATGAAATGCAAGAAATAAGCTTCTTGCTAATATGAACCATAATAACCATGGGTCACACTTGTTTGCTCCAAAAATTAAATTATTATACGACCAGAATACTATACAAAATATTGTTGTAAAACACTTTTGTATGTGTTACTAGAGCAAGAATCATAAGGGTAGATAAATTGTGGGTAGTCGAGTAAGACTTCTAGAAAAACAATCATAAATATGCTGTAAGAAATGAAAATATAAATCCACTTTGCAATATTAAAATATAAATGCATAAATATAAGAAAAAATACAGATTTTCTGTTCAAAATCAAATTATTGCTTTTTCAAAATTTATTTGATACAAATAGCTATATTTAGATAATGGAAAAATAATTAGCTGTTAATTAAAATGTAGGCAATAATTCAAAATAATTTTCACTACAAAAGTAACTCATTTAATAGTACCTACATATTAAGAAAATGATCATGTTGTATCAAATTACTTACTTTGACTAAATGTTTTAACAAAGCAAAATAAAACACTGTAGAAATATGATCACTTTATAACAGGAATATGATTTATTAGTAGGGACATCTGCGAAATGATTAATTTAAATTATATTGAGATGCAATTTTTTGTCTCCACAAACTTTACTTTAATAATATTTCTATTTTATCATACCTATAAAGATACAAAACTAAATTAAATTATTTCACTTTATGTTCCTTTACACTAAAAACTGCAGGAACAGTAAACCTTATTATGTAATAGATTCCTTTAAATTCAATACACTTTGAATGAAGGCATTCTTAGATACACTGCAAAATTAATCTTATTTGTTATTAGTAAAACTTATTACAAAAATGAATATATAGTAATGCTATTTACTGTTATGAACATGAAATTATCAAATTAGATTTCATTTACAAATTATTTCACACACACATTGCAAAAATATGGTTCAATATATATTTAAATAAGAAATTAAATTGCAAATTTTTGTATCAATATTTCATCACACATAATAAATGTATGCTCTTATAAATAAACATAAATATGAGAAGGTTGAGAAAATGTAATTTTATCTATAAATTTTAAATTGCCATAACTGCATATAAAAAATATTTTCTCCGTGTTAACAAGAAAATCACAATCTCAACTACTTGTACATAAATATCAAATCACATGTGCTTTATGAATGTAAGATACTGTTTACTAACCTGCAACTACAATCTTTTTAAAACTGTTTAATAATGCACTACATGGAAAAGTTCATCTAAAGTGTTTGTTAGATTAAACCAGATTAATTAAATTCTTCATGATTAATTCATCCTTAAATAAATTAATCATATATTATGAGCACAAATCATTTAAATGAAATTACTTCTTATTGCATACTTTTTCATTTAGAGCAGTCATTAACTACACTTGGAAACTTTTAAGCTAAGTGCAAACATTAAATTTCTATGAAAATATTTTTCTCTTAGAACATCATTGTAAATATGTGTCACACTATTTACCCTTAGTGTCACAACAAAGAATGTTATCGCCAACACAGAAAGATATTGTCTTTAATAATAATATCTTCTCCAGCCAGGAAGCATTTAACACACACTGCACGAGTAGTTTATCAATTACATGAATCGAAAACACATTTTATCGTAATATTTATGCACTCACAGCAGGAATTTTATTTCTATCAACAGGAAGAAAATGTTATTTTATCATTCAATTGATTTTTGCTTTCAGTATAAAGAAGATAATATCATATGAATACGATCTGCATGGAAATTACCCTTTTAAAGCACTTTTCATAGATTTTTGCGTAACTATGAATGCAATCCACTTTCATTAATAAGGGTTTTGGATACACTGTGTTATAAACTTTAGAATAAGAGTTTTATTACATCTTCTAAATCCAAATAGCACATTAAGTGTATTACAAAACAAAAACAATGTCCTTTAAACTTTCTTCACACAAGGGTCTTCTTCAGTTCAAAAGATCCCACAAAAGAAAGTGAAGGTCCTATTTTTCCGGTGGCAACGAAAAATTACCGGTGGAACGGCCAAGACCTTTTCAATCATTGTGACTACGGGGCGAGCTCAAATGATCGGAGATTCGGGTACCCAATCGTGGTTGCCGGGAGAAAAGTGTTGAACCAAGCTTCAATCTTTCCTATCCACGAAAGTTTAGGTCAATTTTTTTTTATCTTTATTACTTTTTGTAATATTGCCTTTGAAACTCAAGTCACTTTCTACCTTTGAGTAAGGGAGGAAGACAACTTCCACCCCCAAGTTCATTCTCCAAGAGACTTTTGTGGTTATGCTCCCTCCCAGGGGCCCCCACTAGGGCAGGAAGTGGGCGCCTACTTAAAGCTTGGGGGGGGGATTTTTAAACTAAATAAAACGAATAGTTTGGGGGGGAATTTAGAATTTGTCCAAGAATGCGCCCAAGAGCTTTGGGGGGATGGGGGCTACTGCTCCCTCCCAAATGCTCTTACTCTGTTCAAATCTTTTTGCAAATCTTTTTCTCTCTCTGTTTTTTTGAAGAATGGGGAGCTTTTATAAGCTTGTAATTTATTATGGAAATTATATTCGCTGATAATTTGTTCATTCTGCATACATTTTATTTATTTAGTAGTAATAATTTTTCTTGTTTTTATTCATTTTGAAAGGGGAATTTATTTTTTAAATGCATTATTCCCCCTTTTTTTTAAAACTTTTTTCCTTGTTTTTTAAAGATGTTTCAGAATTAAAAAATTTAGCTTCTGAATAAAGTGAGATTAATTAAAATCGAGACAATGACTTAAAGATCTTCCAATATAATACAAAGCATCACAAAACTGCAGTTTTTCTCTTTTTAAAAAATATATATATATCGTACACTCATTTGTAGGTTTAAAAAAACATTTACATTATAAAAATTTAAAAGATTGCAATTTTTCCATTCCATAAATAGTTTTAATTACTCCAATAGCTGGGATAGATTGTTTTTCCATGGTTTCCATGGTAAGGAAAAAAAAATAGCTAGTACACAAGAGCACACATCATTCAAACATGAACAAGCACTTAGCCCTGTGTTTATTATAACCGTCGTTGAACAGCCGACCCAATTTCATGGGTTTAGCCTTGCATGGGTTTAGCCCCAATTTCATGGGTTACTCCGTAGCCTTGCAATTTTGAACCAATCCAGAAGACAAGGAAACTCCTGGATCAGTACCCCCAGAGGTATTGATTTGTTGTGGGAACATGGAGGACTTTGAGACACGACAGATTTAACGTGCATCAGTCACCATTTACTACACTGGGAGTCTTCGGCCAGGGAGGATCGAACCCACTACCTCTTGGATATGGGCCCAGCGCCCAACCGACCAGGCTATCCCGGCCAGCCCTGTGTTTAGGGCTTTAATGTACATGCACAAGAACACTAAGTATTATGAAATTTTTATTTAAATCAGTAAATAATGAAAAATATGAAAATATACGCATATATTGTAAAATTCTTAAAAAAAGGAAGTAAAAGAACATTAGTGGACATAATTAATATTCACGAGAGAAAAACACAAACGGTATCAAAATATAATGAACCGCTGCTTAGGAACGCAAAACTAAAAATATTGAAACCAGTTTGATTGCCAGAGGAAATAGAAAGAATGAGAAATGTGATTATTATAAACACCACGAAATTTCATCACGATAAATTAAAAAATAAAAATAAGTTGTAATACTTAGAATTAAGCTTCTCTTTGTTACTTCAGACAGTCAAACTGGTTTTGATGTTTTCAGACCTGATTCCTTAGTTGATTCACTAGATTTTGAATTTTTTTATTGCTTTAACATTAATCTGTAAATCTTAATTAATACACTTTTTAAAACTTTTTTTCGCAATATTCTAAAAATATATATCAAAACTAGTAATTAGGCAATATCTTATGTATTCAATAACGAGAAATTTTTCGAATTCATATTAAAAGTGTGTAGTGTCATTTTTATTCACAATTTTTCGCTCTTTTATATTGATAGAACGAAGTATGTAAGCAATGTGTTATTTTAATTTCTCTTCTTTGACCCTCTTTTGCCATTCATGGAGAAGAGTTTTCTGAGTAGAAATTTCTGCACTGTAAATTTTAATTAGTTTAGTTATAGTTAATTAAAATCCGCATTAGCATTACATGGAGAGGAAAAACACGAAAACCTCCCAGGATTAGTGACAAAATTTTGTAAAGTAAACTTGTCTCAATCTGTTGTTATGTTGTGTAAGTTTTAATGAAAATCAAGAAATGCTTTTTCTTTCAAAAATTTCGGTATCGTAATTCTTTATAAATTAATTTCGATTATTTCAATAATCTTTATATTAATTACAGTGAGCGGCTTCACAAATCTATGTATTAAAATGTAAAATAACATAGAATTGTTTTAATTTGTTGTTTTTAATGATCCATCGAAATGATCTATTAGAAAAATGAATTTAAACTGGCACTTCAGCTTATTAGTCGAAAAACAATCTTTAAAAAAAATCTTAAAAAATTAATTAAAATTTAAAAAAAAAGGTTGTGAAAAATATATGAGTTTGAATTATAATTGAAAGAAACAAATTAAAAAAGTAATAAAAAAATAAAATCTTGATCTCAAGGTTTTACTTTAACATAAAAAGTTTTGCAAATTAGCAAATCAATTTTAAAAAAAATTAACAAACTTTATTTGATTTATAGAGAAAATGTAAATTTTTCTTTTAATGTGGTTACTTTATATGAATTACTTTCATATGACTACATAGTAAAATTTTATAAATTTAAATACTCTGGTTATTATTAGTTCTCTAAATAATCAAATCAAAATAATAAATAATTCAAGATATAATTAGAAAAAGTGCATGTTAAATAAAATGATAAAACCATTTGAAAAATAAATAAAGCCGTTTTAGAGTTTTAAAAAAATATTTTTTAAGTTTTTCTTAGAAGGAGAAAAAGCATAATGTAGAGTGAGTCTCTTCTGATATCTTTTGAAAGCTAGTTGACCCCCCGCAGGTTGCAATTCCCCCTTTTCTGTGACAGTGGTTAGTCGATTAGTGGTTAGTGGTTAGCCTCTACTAAAAATGTAGGGGAGACAGTTGAACGGGCTTTGGAGGTGCTATATATTTCGTCCCTATTCGGGACGAACTCTTACTGAAGGTTAGAAGAGAAATGGAAAGGCCTTCTTAGGTATTCTTTGGACAAGATTGTGGCGATTTTTTCTATCTGTAAAATTTATATAAAATTAAATAAATAGTCTTAATATAAAACATTCAAATAATTTTAAAAGTTGAAACATAATAAGTTTTTTTTTTTTTTCAAGAGAAATTCAATTTAAAAAATTGAAAATCGCAAGTATAAGTTGAATAAATAATAAAATAGATGGCAGCACTAAATTCTTGACATTACTGTACTTCTCTTCGAATGAAATGTTTTCTTTCAACCTAGAGTGCCAAATTAACATATCACTAAACTGATTTACTGATTTCGTGTCATCTATTAAATAAGTATTCTATGAAATCTTTTAAATAGAATTCTTACCTTCATTTTTTACAGAAAAAAAATTGAAGATAAAACTGTGGAAAAACAGCTGATTTCCGCGAGAAACTAGAATAAAAAATAGAAAAACATCGCAGAAAGGGACCAACTCGAAAGGTATAACTTGTCACCACCCCACTTGCTAACATCTCCATGTCTTTTTTTTTTTTTAATTGCAAGTTTAAAATCTATTTGGCACCTTGGCGCGACAGATCACGATATGGAAATATCCCAGAAAAAACAAGCTTACTATAATCAAAGGACTTTTAGAGCTTGTTTAAAAAGGTCATAATTATAAAATAAAACTAAAACAATGTTAGCGCATCTTTAAATTTTAACAAACAGAATATTTCTTATGTAATAATTATTTTTATTTAAAAAAAATTACTTTAGGTTTAAAGAAAATATTTTATTTCAACAGAAAAAATAATCGTTGAAAAATGAGTTTTTTTTTTTAATTTTAAATTAAAAATACTCTTAGTTCTGTTTCTTTCTTTCTCTTTTTTTCTTTGTCTTTTTCTATTTTTTTAAAACAATTTTTAGTTATCAGCGAATTTTCTTGCTTTAGTAGTTGTATTTTGCAAAGATAATGATTGAAAATCACCTAGAACTTCGAAATTTTTTAATTTTAATTAATACAAATCAACATAAAAATACTATTTCTGCTTTTAATTTTTTTTAATTAGATAAATTTAATTGTTTTATGATAATTCAAGTTATAAATTTATTATGCTGAATGCGAATGTTATTCTTTACCAAAATAAATGCTGACAGTGGAATAATTGTTGTTAGCATTGTTAAGTTAACATAATAATGCTAGTTATTTGATTAAATCCTCCATATCATCTGCCTCGCCTTATCGACTAGCACCACCTATTATGCAACTCCATATCCATCCCTCATCATGTCTTCTCCGAATTCACCAACCATCATGTGTCTTGCATATCCATACCATAGCATCTCTTATCCATTTTATATCATTAATATTTACCATTGATTAGAAATGATAAAAATCAGATTTATGTGACACATATTTTATCACTTTAAAAACAGAATCTCTTTAAGATTATAACAGGAATTATTGTAAAGGGTTGGTTTTATAAATAAAGATGTTCTATGCTACTGGTTTATTACGGTGAAAACGAATGTTTATGTTCTAAAAAATAAATGCTTGCACAATATTGTGCATGTTGCGGACATGACATTTACAAAGTTTGATTGCTCATAATTAAACAAAAAATTTAGTTAGGTGACTGGTTTTTTGCATTATGAAATCAGGAGATATGACTTCTTTTAACCCAATGCATATTTAAATATAAAAATAATTTAAACACCTTTGAAATAAAAATTTGAAGTGTTGCGGACATGACGCAAAAAATATGGTTTTTAGAAAATTTTTCTACATTTACCAAAATCTCTTAATTTTATGAAATGAATTAAAGCTCCTTTTTAGGTAAGATTTCATTGTATATTTTTTATAACAGAAATCAAAAATAAATGAATAAGAATGAATAAGAATGAAAAAATAAAATTAATTTAATTGAAAATTATCAAATTAAAAATAACGTGTATGTCGCGGACATGACAAAAAATTTCTCATTATAAATAATCTTCTTAGATGGTCGTATATCATTAGAATATTACAGATTTCTTTTATTAAATAATGAGTAAATTATGATTGTTTTTTTCATTATTTTTAATATTTTAAATTTTTAAACTTAGATTTTATTATATAATTAATAATTGCAAATTAGTTTTATTTTAGATTCCCGGGAAATGATGTGTAAAAAATTACAATACAATTTATTTATTATATTATTTATCTTTAACGCAAGTTCAGAATTGTATGAATAAAACTGTGCAGAATGATCAGGTGAAGGATCACGTGACAAAGGGCATAAGTATGAGTTAGTTATCATTAATTCAAATAGCGGTTTTCCCAAATACTTAAACTTGTTCAGAGCTATGAACTTCAAATGGTGTTCAAGTGTCATATCTGTCTTGGTTGTTGAAATTATTTGGCCAGGCCACCAATAGTCATCAAACAATCCACTGACTAAAAATGTTGCTAACGTTGAAATTTGTTGTTTTGAATCTACAGCATGTTTTGAAGGCAGTTTAGTGAATTATTCAGCTAGGTGCATGATTTGGGGACTAGAGATAGGAGAGTTCAATGAAGATTCAACTGAATTAAATGTTATAGGTGAGATGAAATGCAATAATCTTGTATTTGGGATAGATTTGCGGAGACTATAACTTTCATTCAACATCGTTGCATAATGCTGGACAGTGACTTTGCTTACAAACATTATTTTTATACTTCCTTCTGAAATTTTACAAGACACTTAAAAAAAAATTGCATCAACGACATTTTCTCTTCCTTGCAATACAGCTCTCTAAACTACGTTTTCCATGATGCCGCCTATGGCTCCTTTCGATGGCTCCTTTCCTGTGAGCTACTTCAAAGTCAGCATCAATGATGAATTCTTCGTTGTGAAAAACAAAATTTGCGAATATAAATCTATTTTTGATCCATCCTATTCCATTGACGGCTCCTTTCCTGTGAGCTGTTTCAAAGTCACCATCAATGATGAATTCTTCGTTGTGAAAAACTAAATTTGCGAATATAAATCTATTTTTGATCCATCCTATTCCATCGACGGCTCCTTTCCTGTGAGCTGTTTCAAAGTCACCATCAATGATGAATTCTTCGTTGTGAAAAACTAAATTTGCGAATATAAATCTATTTTTGATCCATCCTATTCCATCGACGGCTCCTTTCCCGTGAGCTGTTTCAAAGTCACCATCAATGATGAATTCTTCGTTGTGAAAAACTAAATTTACGAAGCGAATATAAATCTATTTTTGATCCATCCTATTCCATCGACGGCTCCTTTCCTGTGAGTTGTTTCAAAGTCTGCACCAATAATGAATTCTTCGTCGTGAAAAACTAAATTTGTGAATATAAATCTATTTTTGAATTGACTTTCAGCTCCACCAGACCTTTGCACGACCCAAATTGGTAACAATTTCTTTTTTAACAGTTAAAACCTTATTTATTCTAGTGCCATTGATAATATTTGACCTGTCTAAATTTTGCTCTGACATTTTTGCATCTAAGTATTTTTTTACTCTGCATTTTCGGCAGGATTGGTCTATGCAGTGGACTTGTTTTTCATCAAAATTTACAAATTGCAATTGTTTCAGAATTTTTTGAAAGATCAGGACAGAGGAGTTCCTGAAAGAATCATGGCTAATTTTCTGTAGTATATGCATGAACACACAAACTTCTTTGTCTTTCTTTCCAGATGAAAGAACGTATTTTGGACGAAGCTCATGAAATTTACTTTTCCCACTATCTAAATCAGAATTTTCTCAAAAAATAAGACATATGCTTCTCCAATGCTCATAACTAAATAACGCTTTTGATATCTTTCTCTTCTTTTAGGTATTTCTATATACATCACTTCCTTCTTTTTTGGGCACAAACGAAGATCATCCCTAATAAAAAATAGTTTTACTTCTATTTCAGTTTTCTCTGCTAATTTATCATTCCTGGTTTTTCAACTACTAGTTCCAGAATCCGTTCTTCAAATTTGCACTTGTTGCCTTTTCTTTTTAATGGCATTTTTAATTATCTACTTCCTTTTTAATGGAGCCATTTTTGATATCACATCTGTTAAAACATTAGACTTCTTCTGAGGAGATTTGTGGCAAAGCATTATTAATTTTCTTCACCGCTTTTCCTCAAAGATTGTCTGCTGGTGTAGCTAGATATTTTCATGCTGTATTTTAATCTTTTGCTTTTTTCTTCTTACATCCCTTTGCGCTTCATTATTTTTTGTTCTTATGTGCTCCTTCTGTTCTTCAGTAAGATTATATTCATGTTCTTTTTTTTTTCTTTTCTTGCTTTCTTCTACTTTGATAGTTTCATATTTCACTGCTTCAGCTTTCAATTTTTGTCTTTTCAGTCGAGACATTTCTGTACTTGTTGATGGCATGAGGAATTTTTATAGTTTTACAAACTTAGTCTAGAATTCTATAATCTGTTTCAAGTTTTATTAACTTGAAGTAATTATATAATAATCAAACAAATCAACTAACAAAGATTAAATCTTTTCAAAACTCTAAATTAATTTTTAATTTAATAGAAAAACATCTGCAAATAAGCATGTCCATATCCTAAATAATTTAAAAAATGTTCTATTCTAAACAATGTTCTCCTCTAATTAATCTTCTATCAACTGTTTTGTTGCTATTATTCCTAACATAACTTAGACCAAATACACATGTTGCCATAAATGCAATTGTTGTTTAAATTCAAAATACACTTATATTTTTTTAATAAATGGAAGAATTTAAACATGTTTAAAATTAAGTAATTTGTCAATGTAATTAGTCATTACAAAAATAAATGACAATAGTGCGAATTTTATTAGTTTTATGGTTTGTGATACAAATTTATTGAGAGGAATTTTTTTTATCAAGCTCAAATGTTTATTAAAAGTTAGTGAAATTGTATTTTGCAACTTGTCGTGTCTGTGACTTTGCGGACATGACCAATTTAAAAATTCTTTAAAAATTATTAAATAAAAAAATAATAATTTTTCAAAAATCATAATAATACAACACTGCAAATAGTTAAACGAAATCTATTTTTTAAGAAAGTAAATCTTTTAAATGCATTGTTTTAATAAAATTTTAAAAAAAAATCATTAAAAAATAAACATGTTCTCTTATAAGCACCCCATATTTAAATACTAAAAGTAAAGATTTACGTTTTTTCAGTCATTAATTATGTAAATACAATATATCTCTTAAAATACCATGTTTAATTTAAATATTAAACGCTACAATAGCAAAAAAAAATTTTTTTTTTTTGTCATTTCGCCACTTTTAAACTCAATTTTTTACATTTTATGCAATTTAGAAAAAGTGCACCACTTTAAAAAAAATAAGAAAAAAACGAATTGAATATTCATAAAACACATTTAATGACCTTTAATTTAGAATGTAGTTTATCAAATGCTCCTTATCAAATAGCGACAAAGATGATTGAAAAAGGATATTTTTGGAAGGAAATTTTGCAAAATATTTTTTTATGGTAAGAAATTAAATTCTAACAAAGAAATAATTATTATAATATTATTTTTTGTCATTTAAAAAAAATCTTCCTCATTATGCTTCTTCAACTGAATACAGATGGTTTTATGATTAAAAGAAAAAAATAATATTACGTATTTATTATAGTATAAATGAAAGTTAAGCTTCGTCAAAATAAATGCTAAGATTAAGAAGATTGTCGTATCTTTACATGCGCCAAAAAAGTCGCGACAACCGGCAGAGGTAGCAAAATTTTCACAAGCATGTTCGAAAACCCTTTAGCACTTGGCGATGGGAGTTTAGTTGGCGTAAACAGGTATCAATACGGAAATATCCGCATGATATAATTATTGTGTTACGTATTTTAAAATATATATTTTTTTAAATCTTCTTTTAAATGCTGACATTAATGATCATTAACAGATAACTATTTTTATCTTAAAAATGCTATTTGCTATTTCAATTGAATATCAATGCCTCATAAAAAAATTTCCTAAATAGTGATATCTTTTTTTTTCGATTGAAAAAAACTCTATCCTAGAAATAATAAAGAAATGACGCTGTTGTTTTAATGGTGGTTATTAAGGAACACCATGTATTTACATTAATAATAGAAAAAGATCAACTATCTTAAATAAAACATCTTTATTCCATACAAACATATGTACAATTGGATCACAATGATATGAATATTTATATACAGTCTTTGCACTTTGATGAATTTATGATGAATTTTTCATGATGAGGCATAACTGAGCTATAGAGGAGATGAATGTACTATTTATTTTGGCAATCAATCGTAACCACCCATCATACCTCCCATCATGCCGCCTCCATATCCACCTCCCATCATTCCTCCTCCATATCCACCTCCCATCATGCCTCCTCCATATCCACCCATGTCCATACCATAGCCTCCCATGTCCATACCATATCCACCACCCATTCCTCCACCATATCCACCACCACCGCCATAAGATTTTACTCTGTAAATGAATAATAATGTTATAAGTAACATAAATGCATAATTCGAAATCTACTTACTTATAAAAAATTTAAAAAAAGACAACACCAATTTTAACATCGAAAGTCTTGAAAATGGGTACTTGTTTTTGAGCGCTTGCAACATGTCGACTGTTATTTCCTATTTATATAATTTTGAAGCTCATGAAGTTTTTAATCAAACAATTTTAATATCTTTTATCGGAAAAAAACAGACGATTTTTAAAAAAGTTCTTTTTTGAAAATATCACACATTCAAATAGAGTATTGAACGTACAAACTAAATCAAACACATATATAATCAAAAGTCTTGAAAATGGGTATCTGTTTTTGAGCGCTTGCAACTTGTAGACTGTTATTTATATATTTTATAAGCTCAAGAAGTTTTTAAGACGAATAATTTTAATATCCTATATCGAAAAAAAAAAAAAAACGATTTTTTGAAAAATTCTTTTTCAAAAAATTCGTTTTTAAAAATATCTCACATTCAAATAGAGTAAAACGTACTAACTAAATCAAACACATATATTTTGAGAAACAAACAATATTTTAATGGGAAAATTAAATATATAGACGCTATCTGGAACTCCTAACTTGCCACTAAATTTAAAGTGATAGCAAAATAGCAATTCAGATGTAGTTAGTCCATAGATAGGACTCTTCTCGCCACAAAGTCTAAAGCTTTTTGCTGCTATTGAAATAAAAAAATAGCACATGTCAAAGAGGGTATCTTCTCTCGTTCTCTCACCAACCAGAGCCCAAAACATAAAATAGGTGGCCTCTCATAGCCACCCATAGTCGCCACCATTCCTCCAGACGAATGGCGAGGGGAGTTCTATCCATAGACAGACTATAAGCCTAATTTGTTTAACCTTTCAGGGATGGTTGGGGGAAAACTGTTTGCCACTTTTTTTTGCCAAAAGAAAAAAGCATTATCCTTTACGCAAACGATAACGCTATTTGCGCTTCACAGCGCATGTGTGAAAATTTCCATACTAATAGCAGTATCGATGAAAAGAAGAAAAAAGATTAGTGTTACGGCTACTATGCAAAATCTCTAATTATGCAAACCATTATGTTCTAACTCTTAAACTATACGTTTTTTTTATAAACCGCTTTAAATTTTTAAAAATAATAGGACAAATCTGATCGCTTCATTCTAGACGAGCACACGATTCTGATAATTATTTTCTAATGAATTTTTGGTTCAGGGTTAAACAAATTCTGCTCACTTTCTTCAGCAGTTTTTTTAATTATTTTCTGTTAAAATGTCTTACAGAAGGCAGAGCAGTTGGTAGTTGAGACGATCAGAACAAAAATAACAGATCCAAAAATTTATCGTGAGATAAATGTAATGAAAAAGATTAAGAATAAGTTCATTTGCATTTCGAACACATTTTAAAAGTAGATTATTTAGCATATCCCAATTATTTTAGGGATTCAGCGTATGAATTATAGATGACAGGAGAAAACTGTCATACGCATACCTCAAAATTCGAGATAAGTGGGCGTTATTATTCAGAGAGCTTCGATTTTTTTTCCAACAGTAATAATAATAAGAATCATAACGTTCTTTTAACTGCTATATTGACATATTCGCAATGAAAAACAAGAAGTATAGTTTTCCAGAGAACTAAATATTTACACGAGTGGAAATATCGTCTGTTCTATTTTATGCAAAAGATTTTATTAAGTGGTAGAGAATGTAAAGTAGTTGATAAAATCACTTCAAATCAAGCTTACTAATAATCAAATATTGTCCATATTGTAACAATAATAAGAATCATTACTTTCTTTTAACTGCTCATATTGACATATTCGCAATGCAAAATAAGAAATATAGTTTTCCAGAGAACTAAATATCTACACGAGTGGGAATATCGTCTGTTCTATTTTATGCAAAAGATTTTATTAAGTGGTAGAGAATGTAAAGTAGTTGATAAAATCACTTCAAATCAAGCTTACTAATAATCAAATATTGTCCATATTGTAACAATAATAAGAATCATTACTTTCTTTTAACTGCTCATATTGACATATTCGCAATGCAAAATAAGAAATATAGTTTTCCAGAGAACTAAATATCTACACGAGTGGGAATATCGTCTGTTCTATTTTATGCAAAAGATTTTATTAAGTGGTAGAGAATGTAAAGTAGTTGATAAAATCACTTCAAATCAAGCTTACTAATAATCAAATATTGTCCATATTGTAACAATAATAAGAATCATTACTTTCTTTTAACTGCTCAAATTGACACATTCGCAATGCAAAATAAGAAATATAGTTTTCCAGAGAACTAAATATCTACACGAGTGGGAATATCGTCTGTTCCATTTTATGCAAAAGATTTTATTAAGTGGTAGAGAATGTAAAGTAGTTGACAAAATCACTTCAAATCAACTTACTAATAATCAAATATTGAAATGTAAAATTTACTGTCACAATGAAAATTTTGAGAAATCCGGCTGAAAACAGAAGTTGGTAGATAAATTTTTATAAAATTTTTCATAAATTAGATTTTTATAAAAATTTTGATTTGATAAAAATGTTATTATTTGGAGAAAAAAAAAGAACATTTCTCTGCATGCGTTATAGTGTAACACATAAATTAAAAAAATACTTACGGGTATGGAACAATTTTTTCTCCTTTTTTAATTTTTAGTTTGAATGGAATAGGAATTGGCAGAGGAATAAACCTTGGTTTTAGAGCTTTGGCGATTAATCCTGCGGCAAGTAGTTTTTTCATATTCTTATGGCCAGCGTGAACTTCTTGGCTTAGAAGAGCTGTCAAGAACAAGAAAGCGACACAAACACATACAATCCTAGGCTTCATTGTAGATGATTAAAGCCTGCAATAGAAAGAAAAATTTTTATATTTGAAAATATGTCTCTATCTCTATATTTTTCTATAATATCTCTATATTTTTAACTTTTTAACCACTATTTATTTTTAACTCATTTCAATTCGCTACTCGCTGTATAGATTTCGTTTTGTGTTTTGTTCTACATTCTCTATTTTTTGGTTAACATGTGCCATTTCGTATATATTTTTCGCTTAATGTGCTCTATTTTCATTTAAATTTTTTTGAGTGCTCCTCACACTATTGCATTCCTTTATTTTGCTTTGGCTATATAGATACAATATTAGGAAAGACTCATTTTTGCGGAAATAATCGTGCGAGCTAATGAAGATTATATTTTTTCATTCTGTTTTTGCTTCTCGGCTTCTTAATATACATATTTTTTTCATTTTTTTGAAAATATTGTTTAAAAATATTTTCTTTTAATAACCCTTCTTTTTCTCTTTTGATTAATCTTTTATCTCTATATTATCTATCAAATGAATATATATATATATATATATATATATATATATATATATATATATATATATATATATATATATATATATATATATATATATATATATATATATATATATATATATATATATATATATATATATATATATATATATATATATATATATATATATATATATATATATATATATATATATATATATATATATATATATATATATATATATATATATATATATATATATGATTATATATATATATATATATATATATGATTACTTTTCGATTCAGGTTGAGCAAGTGGTAATAAAACGAAAAAGAAATGACTGGAGAACTCATTTAGAGTTTTTTAATCTTTCATATATCGATCAATGGAAGTGGAACTGTCAGAAAACTCCTGTCAATGTCAGTATATATGTCAGTGTAAAGGCAATATTTTGGTCAGTAGAACTACCGACATATTTCAACTGTCAATAAAAATTTATTATATTTCTTTGCATTTAGATGGAAGATTTGACACATTTAAGATTGCATGTATTTAAAAAGAACCTTACTCAGCTAAGAAAATCTATTATCTTAGCAAATCAACATAAATTTATTTTTAGTACAGTAATCACTAGTGATTGACAAGGAAAATGACTATTTTTGAGACTCGTTTTAATTAGCACACTTCATTAAAATCATAATTAGTAAGTCGAATTGAAATTTTAATGGCTAATAAAAAACCTCATTATTTTGTATTCAAATTAATTCTTTAAAATCGATGTTAAGAGATATTTTTCTTTTCCCTCTTCAATCAGAATGTTGTATGCAATTTGCTTTGCAGGTACAGCGTACAGAATAATATTGCGAACAATACGATGCAATCTTAATGATTTGAAGGATTAACTTTAAATATGCTAGAATATTTATGATGACGATGATAAGTTTCAAACTATTTCTCAAACTCTGGTTAAATTCGATACTTTTATAAATTTCAATATTTTCAATTCGGAATATTTTAATTCTAATGAAAATTCATAAAGATATAAATCTGAAAAGTTGGATTTTGAAGGTCTTTAAACAAAACTGTGAGATGAAATTTTAAAAGACCATAGTCATAACCAGTAACATAGTATATCAATCACATGTGAAATTTTTATTTATTTATTTATATTTAATTTCATTTAATTAAATTTTTTTGCTGTTTATAACAGTTGATGTTAGTTATTATAATGCTTTTAAAATCACTTTGGATTTACGTTTTGGTTTGATATTCACGTTAAATGATTTTTTGAACTTAAACTGATGGCAAAGAAATAATCACTATTTACTCCACTTCTTTTAAAATTCAACTGTGCAATTATAACTGTTACTAGACATTACCATTATGAAGGATATATATTTAAATCTAAAATCGTAATGTAATAAGTATAACCTGAAATTTAAAAAAAAAAGAGAGAAATTTTTGTTTGTTTTAACCTGTTTCGATTGACTACTTTTACAGAGTGAATTTTGGCGACTTTTACAGAGTGACTTTTGACTACTTTTACAGAGTGACTTTTGACGACTTTTACAGAGTGACTTTTGACTACTTTTATAGAGTGACTTTTGACGACTTTTTACAGAGCCACTAGTTATCCATAAATGTCAAAAAATTGTATAACATTTTAAGAAAAATTTTTTTAATTTTTTAAAATAAAATTAAATTAACTTATGTCTTACTGCAAAGTTCTTATAGGCCATTCATATTTTGATAATTGTTTTGTTGCATCTTGGTATCAATATTAAATACGTGTTTATTTAAGTACCTTTTTTCCTCTGAAGTTAACAGTCAATCACAATAACTACAAAAAAATGTAATCTATACATTTATTTGCAAAGTTCTCTAATAATATACAGGGTCCTCCTTTATCGAGCGGTATCACCCGCCAAACGCCGTGGAGATAACGGGTTCGAATCCCGCTACTACCCTGTTTCGTGCTGTTCCTCTCAGTATTGCGCCATCTTCACTTCTGCTTGACAAAGATTTATAAGCCTTAATTGAGCGCACAAGCCTGCAAATTTATGTTATACCAATAAACTAAATTAAATTCCATAATATGCATGTTATAACTGTTAATATACATATGTTACGAATGCGTTACTCTTCTAAAAGTCTCGGTAAAATTAAATATTTTTAATACCAGCTGTTAATCTTTTCCAATAAGAAGTACAAGGTTTCTACAAGTATTAAAAATTTTAAAATATGGGGACAAAAATGGAGCAAGCATTGATATTTGCGACCAAAACTATGGGTTATTTTTTCAAAGGAAATATATCCATATTCCAATTTTTTTTAACTCAAAGACTTATCTTAGCACATGAAATAATGGTCTTTGATTAACAGAAATGAGAAATTTAGAATGAAATTTCTTTCTTTAAATAAATTAACATAACATTTCTTTTTTAACATTTAATCATCATTTCTTTTTTAACATTAAATTAATATTTCTTTCTTAGCATATATTTAAAACGCTTATCCCTACAAAATCAACGCGTTCTTTATAAATAAAAATCTAAAATACAAAAGCACATTAAGTTATTAAAGTTAAGTTAGTTAGAAAATTGGAATAAAAGAAATAAAATAATGGTTACTTTTTAAACCTAACGATTTAAACTTATTCGCGGAACTTCAATAAAATTTCTTTCTTGAATGTGAAAGAGTGAATTCTTTTCAAAAAATTTAATTTTAAAAGAGGACTTTTTAAAATAGAACATTCACTTACTTTGCCAGTATAATAAATCAACTAATACAATAAGAGATTAAATCTTCGTGTTCATTAAGATATTTAGGTTAAAATTTTGAAATTTCGAAATATATTTCCTCGAAAGACGTGTTCTTTAGATTATTTTTGTTTCTTTTAATTAAATTTCAAACAAGGAATTTTTTTAAGAAATCTGTTTCATTAAAAATTTAAATTAAAGCAGGAATCTGAAAAGTAAAATATATGGCGTGCACTTAAATATGTATATATTTTAATTTTATAATAAATTAGTTGTCTGGTTTTTAATTTAGAAAATACAGGTCAACTTCTTTTTCATTTATAAAAAAGAAGTTCTTTTTATGTGATCACACTATTCGTTACCCAATTTCTGTTTTAGATTTATTTTGAAACTTTTGTTATTTATTTTTTTCAGGAAAATTAAGATTTTTTGAAATTTTATTACAATATATAATGTTGAGTGATAAGTTGCAAATATGCCTATATATTTAATTAAAATATTTTGAAAGGAAAATTTTCTTTTAATTTACAATATTAATATTTTTTTTTCAAATAAAATACTAACTATTTTTGCTATTATTTGTCAAAATGTACAAGTTTAAAAGCGTTATATATAACAGGGAATCGCATATATGATGTGACAAACTTCTAGGGGACTTAAGGCACATAATCAGGATTAAAACTGCGTAGTATTTCAATTGTTTCTTCGCTTACTTCTGAACGGGTCATAAAAGCATAGCTGCACTGGTAGTTTGCTGGATTTTCCAGTAGACTACTGGATTTTGCCAGTTTCTCCTGGTCTACTGGTTTAATAAAAAAACTCCTGGTTTTTGTATATTTCAGAAAATTCCCTAAAATTGAGTAAGTTTCCTAAAAAAATCTCTATTGATTGAAATAAAATTTTTGCACAGATTATTGCTTGAATATTTAAATAAGTATTACTAATAAATAATAAAGCAAACCTCATTTATAGAAATCAATTCAAAACTTTTTTTTTCAGACATGTTCAATTTATTTTTATTCAGAGCTCTCTTCTTAAATTAATTTAAAAAATCTCATAACTATCTTAGATGAATTAAATGACTATTAACAGCCAAAATTATGAGTGAACATAACATTTCAATCATGTTTGATGCCAATCATAACTGGGTAATATTGCGGTCTTTCTATTTTGATGATTGTAAAAGTCCTTAAAATTCTCTATGTGTAAAATATTTAGTACGTTACGCAACAATCATCATGAAATTTATATTACTTCGTAAAATTTACTGGAGTTTTTCCTATCCATGTTGCTAGCTATGTAAAAGGGAAGCGTCACGCACGACTGCATTTCCGGGCATTGGATCCTATGCAATTTTAATCATGATCTTGAGCTCTAACTCCCATAGTTTTGCGCAACATTTATCCGATTCCCTTTTATATATATATATGTATTTGTTAAACTTGTACATTCAGAAAAAATAGTCAAAATAGTTTTGTCAAAAATGCCATTTAAAAAAAACCAAAAAATCATTACAAGCCGCTAAGTGTGCTTCCTTATTTTGAAATTCCTTATTGTTCGTGTGCTTCTAAATAGTTCATAATAGAGAAGTTCCCATAGCCGCGTACAACGACATTCCCGGACATGGGTTCCTATACAGATTTAATCCTGACCTGATGATGGGCACTGACTGTCCTGCTCGCTTTTTTGCATAACTCCAAGTTAAATATAACGTGTTTAAGCTAGTACATTTCGACGAAAAATAAACTAAAACTGTCATTTTGATAAAAAATCTGCAGCTTAGGAAGCAAGACAGACGTACAGACGAGCAGAGTTGAGAGCGCCACTCCCGAATTCGGGAAGATCAAATATTTGTTTGAATTTCAACAAAAAATGTGTTCCCCAGTGTGTTTAATTTATCTGCTTACACATACGTATGCATGAATTATTAACTTAATATGGTAGGTAAAAAAACTCCAAATTTAACTTAAAAAAAAAAGATTTATGCGAGACATGAATGTAAAAAGTGAGAAAAAGTTTTCTCAACGACAGAATATGTTGGCACCTATCTCTTAAAAGATTAAATAGCTGATAGCAACTACCATTAGATTTAAACTTGCAAATGGATAAGTGGCAGATAATGACTATTATTAAAGAATAATTTAAATGATTCCGACGCGAAGCTCTCGAGTGCAATGTGCTAATAAAATAAAATTTGCCAAGTTGATTTTAGTTGTTTGCACAGTTTAAGATATTTCTTAAAGAATTTTTTAAGAAAACTTAAAAAAGGAGCAGAAAAATTAATGAAAAATACATATTTTAATAATTTTGTATTCGCCACTGCATTTCACATTTTTAAACAGAGAAAAAAATCCTGGTAAATTACTAAGAGCAGAGAAAAAATCCTGGTAGAAAAACATTACTGTATGGTAATGACATTTCTGGTTTGAAAAACAAAAATATATATACATAATTCTAGTTAATGAAACCAAAATATACGGTACTTAAACCATTCGCTTAGGAATTTTTTCGTTCATATGGTAACGGTCTACTGGAAATTCTGGAATTCAAAATTCCAGTTCTTATTATCTTAACAAAAAATAAAAATTTAATATAAATGCAGAATTGAAAAGTAAATTTAACCGTATAAATGATTTTTATGCCATCCTTTAAAGCAGTGTTTTTCAGACTTATGACTTTTGTGTACCCTTTCTAAATTTTTCGTAACGCTGTGTACCACTAATAAAAAAATGAATGTATTTTTTACTATAAAAAAATTGCACAAAAGTTAAAAATCGCAAATGACAGTTGACACCACTAATTATTAACTGCTAACCCTGCAAAAAATAAGCAATAGAAAAATATATAATCTTACATTTTCATGGCTAACTTTGTTTTTAAACTATTTTTTTTGTTGAAATTTCCGTTTTTTGCAAGATACTTCGCATAAGAATGTTAACCCCCACCAAACTGTTCTCGTACCCTTGGGGGTACGCGTACCACACTTTGGGAAAAACTGCTTTAAGGTATCATGAAAAAATTACAAATAATTACCACATTTTATCTCATATTATGACTGTTTGCAGCAATGAACCACATTTTATCTCATATTAGCAATGAAACCATGTTTCATTGCTAATTTTACCGAAATCATTATCAAAGCATTTTGATAAAAATTATCGAGCTTCTTGGTATTCCTTGAAACCCAGAAACACGGTAAATTTTATCATATTATGGTAGTTTTGTTATACTTTTTTCTCAGAGTAAATAAACATATCCACGAAATCACGAGATTTCGAATTTTAACGTGAAAGCTGATAAAAAGAAATTTTTTTACATCATTATTAAAGCACTGACGCCACTTTTAAATTTTTTTGAGGATCGTAACGAACCCTGATTAAAAAATAATTATTATTTATATTTAGACGTTAAGGGTTGATAATATACTCAAAATTAATATATTACTACCCTGTTCTTCCCAAAGCATAGCGTTAAATGCGATCGAAAAAACGATAGAAAAGGTAAATGAAATATTTTAGCTATTAGTTTAATACATGACTTTAAGGACATTCGTTTTCAATAATAATTTTAAGAATTGGAAAACCTAATCAGAGTTGAACGGAATTGAAAACCTAATGTGAGAATAAAACTAGCTCTACGGATTTTAAGCAAGATTTTATTTCAATGTTTAAAGTGATATCAAAATAATACTTTTTTTTTGAATTCTTAAGTTTATAAACTGAATTTAACATGATTTTAATCACCCCTACATAATCTAAACATGCATAAAACGCATGATAATCATAAGATGGTGTGTTTAAGCCCAGGTAAAACATAAAATATTGCAAATTGTTAATTCATTACCACTCACACTGTAAAAGAGTTCGACCCTCAGATGTGGGTATCTTTCACCGTGAAATCCTTTTTTACCAGAGCATGTTACGGAAAAAAACCACATATTGTGTAGTTTATTGTAATAATTACCGTAAAATCACTGAATTACTCTAATTAAATATTTCTGTAAAAATTACGGTATTATATTTTAAGGTAAAAATGAATTTTATAGGAAAATAGATTTTACAGATAATGCACATAAAGAACAGTTACTTTTTACAGAAAAGTACAGAGAATGGTACTTTTTACGCATCTGGAATTTTTTACAGAGTAGAAGTATCATCCCAGGAATGGATACAAGTTCGCAGATTTGCAATTGACTTTCTAAAATGGTATTGGTTAATTGAAAAAACAATTGCAATTCAACAATTTTTCGTTATAATTAGTTTCGTGGAGAAATAAAAGCACATACAGGGTTATTAATTTTTTCAACATAATAACCACTAAAATTATAAAATTAAAGATTCTCTTAGCATAAATTTTTAAAAATTAAATTGTAGCTAAAACTAAATAAGTAACACAATTGCTAATATTTGAATTTTTTTTTCGAGGATTGTTAGACTTGACTAGGTTAAACTTGATTCTAGTTAAAAATTAAATTATTTATTAATAACTAGATTATTAATAAATTAATAATCTAGTTATAGATTTATTAAAAGCAATTTTTAACAATTTTACAATCTTTTAACTCAAGAATATTTAAAATTTTTAATTATTTTTAAAATTAAAAAAGTAACTATTATCTTAATTGCTAGTTTTGTCAAATTTATATTTAAATTTGAAAACTTTTCAAATTTATGTTTAAAAGATTTCCCGGACTATGCGAACCATTAGGCCAATACTAAATTTATGAAAATTAAAAATATTTACAATTCTAATTAGAAAAGGTCTCAAAGAAGCGATAAAAAATTTATACCGATTGCAAATGTGCACATAAAAATTTCAATAAATTATACTTTCAACATGCTTTGGAGGAAAGCAACCAGATGCTTTAAGAAGAAATGAAAGTAACGGTAATTAAAACTGCTAAATCAAAATTTCTTTTTCATATTACCAACTTATTTACTTTTCCATTCATTTTTCAATTTTTTTTCGAGAATAACAAGATCACAAATTTAACTCTAGGTCAATACAAACTAAATTTATAAATAAATGCAGTTTAAATTTACAATAGTCTAGAAGAAAATACGAAAAACTTATTTCAGAAAGTATGAAACAAAAAAAAATCACCAATGAGATCCTTTCATAATGCTTTCGATGATGAAAGCAATCAGATGCTTTATAAAAAAGTGAAAATAACGGTTATTAAAACGTTTTTATTTTAATATCACTTTCTCTTATTATTTATTTATTATTTATTTATTTTTCAAATTATTTAAGAATTTCAACTCTAGGGCAATACTAACTAAATGAATGAAAAGCAAGGAAATAAAAAAAAAAATTTAGTAAAATATTTTTAGTTACAATTTTTAATAGTCTCGAAGAAAAAATGAAAGCAGCAAAAAATTAAACGAAGCTATCCTTTTAACAATGAAAGCAATCAGATGCTTTTGGAAGAAGTTAAAGTAACGATTAATTAAACTACATAATTATAATTCCATTTACGGCTATAAAAACTACTTAACTTGAATATTATTTTTTTACTTGATACATATTTATTTATTTAAATTTTTTTTTCATTAATTTCTTTGACTAAATATTATACAAACTGAATTTATGAAAAGCAAAAAACAAAATAAAAAATAGATTTGCAGTTTTGATTTAAAATTTTTAAGAAGAAATTAATTCGGTTGAAAAGTATATGTAACAAAAAATTCAACGAAGCAATTTTATTAGCAATGAAATTCTTTTGGAAGAATGAAAATTGCTTACAATTTCTGGACTTCAAAATATTTTTTCTCATTTATTTTTCATCAATTTTTTTCAAGAATTTAACGGACTAAGAGTAACTTTTAGTCAATACAAACCAAATTTATTTAAGCAGGAAATTTTTTTTGCAGTCTTAATTTACAACGATATCTAACGAGAACCTACTTTGGTTGAAAAATATAAGTATCACGAAATTTAACGAATCAATCTTTTCAGCGACGAAAGCAATCAGATGCTTTTGGAAGAAGTGAAAGCAATCGATACTAAAATTGCTAGATTTTGAAACTATTTTTTCTTGCTTAATTTTTTTTAAAGAATTTCACGGACCAAGAATAACTCTAGGTCAATACAAATAAAATTTATTATAAGCATTAAAAAAAATGTTTTTTTTTTGCAGCTTTGATTTAAAAATATATTTAAGAAGAACTTACTTTGGTTGAAAAATATATGAATCAAAAAAATTCAACGAAGCAATCCTTTCAGCGATGAAAGCAATCAAATGCTTTTGGAAAGAAGTGAAAGTGTACTGTCAGAAAATTTCACTCTCACTTCTCTTTATATATTCCATTCATCTCAAAATTACTCAGCACAAGAAATGAACACGGAGAGGGGGGGAGGAGAAAAGTCACCACAGTACCCTAAAGAGGGTATGACCCACTTCCTTACTGGAATTGGCCTCCCCCCACTACCATGTCCACAATTTTAGATCCACTGATGAACCCATCCTCTTGTTCTCTCTTATCCCTATCTCTCTATTCTTCCACGGTTATTAAGAGAAAGTGAAAAATTCTTCAACAGGAAAGAAAAAAAAATATCCGTCAACTTTCAATTGCTGTTTACCTGACTTCTCAAATGCTGTTAGGTCAGCCTTTTTTTGGATTGCGACCTCCTTGACCTCTCGGTTTTATCTTCAATGAATGGTGAGTTTGATGTTGATGAGCGAACAAATTTAAATTCATTATAGATTTTGACGTGGGACGATGGGAAGTAAATGTGTTTATTTTTAGTTTGTTTGTAAAATGGGCTCGTCCAGCTGTTCACGCTTTTTGGGGTTATTGGGAATGAGGAACCAATACTGCATATATATATATATATATATATATATATATATATATATATATATATATATATATATATATATATATATATATATATATATATATATATATATATATATATATATATATATTATATTATATTTATATATATATTAGATATATTTAATATAATTCACTGTGTAAAATTTTACATTCACAATAATATTAAGTTTTTTTAATTAATTATAAATATTTGAAAAGTGCTTTTTAATGAAGATTTAACAGTGTATATTTACATACATTGACAGTAATATTAACATTGTTTTTTATTTAAATATAATAAAATATTTAAAAACTGCTTTTTAATGAAGATTTAACAGTGTATATTTACATACATTGACAGCAATATTAACGTTGTTTTTTATTTAAATATAATAAAATATTTAAAAACTGCTTTTTAATGAAGATTTAACAGTGTATATTTACATACATTGACAGCAATATTAACATTGTTTTTTATTTAAATATAATAAAATATTTAAAAACTGCTCTTAAAAAATATATGTAGCAATGTATATTTACTTTCACAATAATATTAAAAGAGTGCTTAGTTTAAGTTCTGCAAAATATTTAAAAAAGCTCTTTTTGACGTATATTTTCGAATTCATATTTACATTATCAATAATATTAACCTTGTTTTTGCTTAAATATTTTGAAGTACATTTAATAGGTGCTTTTCAATGTATATTTAACAATATATATTTAACTATAGTTATTTATATTTGTGATAATATTAATAACAGTGTTCTTTGTTTAAATACTATAAAGTATTCAAAAAGTGTGCTTTTTAACGCATATTTTACAATGCAATAATATTGACATTTACAATAATATTCACAATGTTTTAGTTTCAATATCATAAAATATTTGATAGGAATTTTTTAATATATATTTATATTCATAATAATAATAAAAGGGATTTCAGCTTAAATGTAATATCTAAATAGTAAAAAAGTTTTTCAATCTATTTTAAAAGATATATATTTTTATTCACGCTAATATTAACGATGATTTTAGTTTAAACATTATAAAATATTTACAAAAAGCTTTTTTATTTTATTTGTATATATTTACATTCACAATTAAGGAAAAATATAGCGTAAATATTATAAAATATTTAAAACGAGTTTTTTAATGTATATTTACATTCAAAATAATATGAACAGTAATTTTGCTTAAATGTTATAAAATATTTTAATAGTGAATTTAAATATCTACCATTGTATTCTTATATTCATAATAGTATTAACAGTGTTTTTGTTTAAATATTACTAAATACTTAACAAGTGAATTTTGGTGTATATTTAGCAATTTATATTTAAGTTCACAATAATATTATTAGAGTTTTTAGTTTAAATTTCATAAAATATTTAAAAAAGAGCACTTTTTAAGGAATATTTTCATTTAAAATGATGCTTACAGTATTTTTTGCTCAAATAGGATAGAATAATTTAAAAGTGCTTTTCTATGGATATTTACTGGTGTATATTTACATTCTCAGTTATATAAGTGTTTTTAGTTCAAATATTATAAAATATATAAAAATTGCTTTTCAATATTAATTTAAAAACATAATAAACAAAATTGATTCCAGTGAAATAAACAATATGTTGCATCATCCTAACATGCGCAATTTACCTAACATGCGCTTTAAGGCAAAGTAGTTTTCGAGTGTTATATTTTTTTACCAAATTTTAAAATCTTTTTATTTTCTTTATAACCGACTCAATTCTGAAATTATGAAAAGACGAACTCTCTACTTCTTGAGCCATTTAGCAAAACAGTTGAAATTCCTGTAAATGAATTAGTAAGTAAAAAAAAAGAAGAAAAAATCCCTGTTTGTAGCACTTATAGAGCAAGAAAAGTGATTTTTTATTTCCATTCAGCTAATACTTAACATATCATGGCATTATATATCAAGTTTTTATACATTTCTTCAAAGCTAAAATTAAAGTAGTTTTCGAGTGTTATATTTTTTTACCAAATTTTAAAATCTTTTTATTTTCTTTATAACCGACTCAAATCTGAAATTATGAAAAGGCGAACTCTCTATTTCTTGAGCCATTTAGCAAAACAGTTCAAATTCCTGTAAATGAATTAGTAAAAAAAAAAAAGAAGAAAAAATCCCTGCTTGTAGTACTGATAGAGAAAGAAATGTGATTTTTTATTTCCATTCAGCTAATACTTAACATATCATGGCATTATATATCAAGTTTTTATGCATTTCTTCAAAGCTAAAATTAAAGTAGTTTTCGAGTGTTATATTTTTTTACCAAATTTTAAAATCTTTTTATTTTCTTTATAACCGACTCAATTCTGAAATTATGAAAAGGCGAACTCTCTATTTCTTGAGCCATTTAGCAAAACAGTTCAAATTCCTGTAAATGAATTAGTAAAAAAAAAAAAGAAGAAGAAATCCCTGCTTGTAGTACTGATAGAGCAAGAAATGTGATTTTTTATTTCCATTCAGCTAATACTTAACATATCATGGCATTATATATCAAGTTTTTATGCATTTCTTCAAAGCTAAAATTAAAGTAGTTTTCGAGTGTTATATTTTTTTACCAAATTTTAAAATCTTTTTATCTTCTTTATAACCGACTCAATTCTGAAATTATAAAAAGGCGAACTCTCTACTTCTTGAGCCATTTAGCAAAACAGTTGAAATTCCTGTAAATGAATTAGTAAGTAAAAAAAAGAAGAAGAAATCCCTGTTTGTAGTACTGATAGAGCAAGAAATGTGATTTTTCATTTCCATTCAGCTAATACTTAACATATCATGGCATTATATATCAAGTTTTTATGCATTTCTTCAAAGCTAAAATTAAATTATTTTAATGAAGCTGAAGTGGTTGAAATCTTTATTAATCATTAAACATATACAGTTATTTTTACCATAACTAGGAAAATCCTCCATTTAAAATAGAGGTCACAATGCTTTAAGGTAACAATTACTTATTAGATGTGAAATCTCAGATTAAATGAACATCAACCGATAAATTGGTTGTTTCAGTATTCAGAGGTAGTTGTCGAGATACGAAGAATAACACTTGGAGAAAAAAAAATTTCTGTTGCATATTTTTTTTAAAAAGAGATCTTAGATTCTTAGATATAGCTGATATAAATCTGCTAATCGAATTCTCTCTACAAGGTACAGTTTTTATGTAATTTAATAAAATAGTCCAGTAATAATAGTTTCATACCCTGGAATGACTTCCAAGTATCCTTACTTCTTTGATACGTAGGGTGTAGTAGAAATAAGGCTATAGTACATTTTAGTTTATGATGCGTTAAGTTTAGGTCATATGTTTTTTCTAGTTAGCGTTATTTTCAAAGGAGCAGATAAGTGCATATATATGTTTATAAACCTATATATTTTTTATAAACTCGTATATTCTGACAAAAGAATAAACTGAACTTAAAATACCATTTTGAAAAATTTAACTTTGGGAAAAAAACTAATTTCAGATTTAATTTCAGATTCAGACAAATTTGTTCCCCATTGTTATTAATGTAACTAATTTAGTAACTACTTCCTTAATACGAATAGAATAATTATTTAACTTTTTTTGATGGACCCTACATCACAATAGACGATTACAATCAAAGAAAACTAAATGACAAATATTTGCAATTTATATTTAGCGAAGACGTATTATCAATTATATACGTATATAACATTCGTTTAAAATATATATTACTAACCTGCAGTACGTTTACTACTTTGTCAACGGAGACATTGTCGTCAACGGAGCCTCTACGACAGTAAAAGACTTATAGACTAATATAAAAAAATACTATTTACGACCTAAGGAACTTCGTCAAATGCTGTAAAATCTTTCATACTCGAAGCTGTCTTGAATTTTGAAAATTTGTACCGACAAATAATTTTCCAAATTTACATGATTTGGTTGTTGTTGTTGTTGTTGCTAATTCCCATCTGGTCTGACGGGGTCAGACCAGATCAATGAATCCGTTGACATTCAGAAAATCCGAAACCAGAATGGGAGAGGAATGAATGTCATTCCAGTCCAGCCCTAAACAGTTCAAGATGTGCTCAGGTGATGCCTGGTTTTGTTGGCATTTAGGGCAAAGAGGAAAGATTTTTTGATTTGCAGAAAATTTGAGACTTTTTAGGTGTCCACTGGCCAGTCGGGATAAGCAGGTGTTGGTTTGCCTATCACCAGGGAGAGATAGAGAGAGTCCTGGTCTTTCTGCTTTATACCAGTAGTGAATAGGTGGAAGCAGCCACTTTTGTTTGTTCTGGGCCTTTTGCCTTGCAAAAAGTTCAAGGTATGTAAGCTCTGAGGTGGAGGGAACTGGATGGTCTAGTCCCTTCTTTGCAAGAGTGTCAGCCAACTCGTTGCCGTGGATATCGACGTGGGACGGGATCCATTGAAAGTGGACCTCATGCTGTTGGGAAATGAGCTTTACTTTTTGTAGGATCGAAAAACTGGTTTTATCTCCAATGAGGGCCCAATTTTTGAGGTGTTGAATTGAACTACGGCTGTCAGATAGTATCCAAGTATTTCCAAGGTGCCCTTCACTCAAGATTTTCTCTAGTCCCCTGTTGATTGCAATTAGTTCGCTTCGAAAGACGGAGCAAAAATCGGGGTTTCGTTGATGAAGAGTGTACATGATTTGGTTGTCAAATACTGTTGCAGATTTGAACCATTGTGAATAAATGTTTTTTTTTTCAAGAACATAATAAACTAAAAATTTCACTCAAGATTAACTGAATCATGTATCCAAAACACCTAATTTTGTTAGCTTCTTTAAGAACTAATCATAATGCGAATTTAAAAGTCCTACAAATGACAATCCGATAGTTCTTTAAAATGAAATACTTTCCAGTAATATACTAAACTTCGTACCATAACTTACTAAACTTCGTATGTTAACAATAAAGACTAAGTTTGTACTTTCTTATATTATTTTTTAAATCTCAATTTCCAGACTTACAGAAAAAAATCTACTAAAATCAAGTGGGGTCATTTTACGTCTATAGAAGCAAATTTTGACTGAGAAAGAAAAACGACGAAAACGTGAGAGCAGGAACTGTTTTCCCATGGCACACCTTATCTGAACTGTGTAATAATTCTCGGGGAAGAATCGATTTTCCACTTTATTGATTTTTCAAAACTTAGTAATCCACGAAATACAACAGATGAAGATCCAATCTCTTTTTTCTTCTAAAAATAGGCATAAACAATTTTTTTAAAATTTTAATCTCCATATGCTTTCATAATTTTCTTTTTTCACCTTTTTCTATTTTTCATAATTTTTTCCACTTTTTATATTTTTATCATGTTGGAAAAGTTGGAAGTGATACACATGTTTATTTTCTTCTGAAATTGACACACTTCCCAAAAAGGTTACCCAATCCTAGATTATAAGCAAAATTAGGAAGTATCTTTCTTTTTAAAACTCCATAAGGACAAAACAACTCAGCTTTTAACTATTGCTGTTCAAAAAAAAAAATTCGTACAGAAAAATTCCCCGACCATTTATTGCCGTCCATTTTAAACTCCCCGATTCGTCACAAGTAATCTTGTCAGCAAGAACAATCGGAAAACAATACGCTTGCTTGAGTGATCATAGAATGAACCATAATTGAATTTTTCTTCCATTATGTCCACAAACTAATCCTTTAAATTGTAGACTGCTGGTAATAAAGTATTATCTAGTTTTCAAACTTCACCGTTTTTTATTGTTACAAGATTAGAGCAATAATTCTTTTTATTGACAAAGCAACGATTTTGTTCTTTACTAAAATTACATTTTGAGGTTGTTGACATTGTGTCTATTTGTATCGAGAGAATATTGAAAAGCTTATTGAGGATGTTTGAAATATTTATTGAAAAATGATGTATAGTTTAAATAAATATTATTCTGTGATTATTGATGAAAACACATTCATAACTTTCGTTGGTAAATATAAATTGTCAATGGTACGAACAATTCGCCTTAAATATTTGCTGCATAATCAGTAAATAGATTGGCTGTTTATTGTAATACATCATTTTTCAATGCGGCATATAAGAATTTAAACAGCAGGGTTGTTTGTAGCCCGGAAAATCGAAAAAAAACTGGTAGTAAAACCATTCCATTTCCAGTTTGTTTTCACAAGCAATATAGTTTCGTGGTTATCTAGAGTTATTTAAAGTTATTTTTCACCTAGAAAACAGTCTTGATTATACATTATAACTTCCAATAAGTCCTTGTAGACTAGGTATCTTATTTAATCCAAAAACATGCTAAGTACGACATGATTTAACTACCAGCTTTTCACTTTTATGAAGCATAAACCATCTTGATGCAATTCTTAAAAAAGCATCAGGAGGAAGCCATGATATGGGAAGAAGAATATAATGCCAATAGGAATTTTATTTTAAAAATATTATGTACTTTTTTAATTTCCATGCTTTTCTTTTTAAATTTTTAATTAACCTGTTAGGTACCTAAGGTCTCAGTTCATCATAGGTCAACGTTTTTTTCCTCAAGCAAATAAAGAGTTTTAACTTAATTATTTCACTTTAAGCAATTATGTCGCGAAATCAAAACTAATAATTCAACAAAAAACCCTAATTAAAAAAAAATTTTAAAAAAAAATGAAGGAGTTATTTTTTCTTCTCAAAAGAGAGTGAAATTTTTCTAACTCAACTAACAGTTAAATACGCCGATGTTTTAGTCAAATACTTGCTTTGCGTTAAATCAAACTTGGATTGCAGTTATTTAAGCTATATTTCAGTTATTTTTGCTCAAGCATATTTTTTTAGTGGCAGCAAACTAGTTCGTAGAGACTGTTTAAAAAAGATTCCATTTATTTATTATTTAGTTTTGTGTGAGCTATAAGCTGGAATTCGTATCGTTTTATTTCAAGAAGAAAACGATTTGGATTTCAGGTCGCAATAACGATATGATGGAACAATTTGTCTAAATTAAAGTGTTATATTCTCGCTTGGTCTTGACGTTTTGTAGAATATTTAATTTTTACTTGATATATGTCTCTCAAATTTTTTTAGTAAAAAGGAATCAAAAGATCATCTTATTAGAAGTGGTATTTCTCAAGAAAAAGCTATTTTACTTCTTTGTAAGTAAATATATTTTGTTTGTATTTTTCATTTACTATTATTTGCGATACGTTCGACTGGTTTTCCATTCAAATTGGCTGTTGTTCAGCAAGTTGCAATAAAATACTAGTAATTTGAATTCTTTTTCACGAGGAATTTATTAAGATTGAAAGTGATAAATGTGGATGCTATTGGAATATTAAAAATCTGATTTTTTTTAAATATTTGTCAAAGTATGTGTTACTATATTAGATCTGTAATATTTTAAAGAATCTTTTTAGACCTCATATTAAAATTTTGACTTTTTATTTTAATATAATGGAATTATATCAGTGTCCCAATGTTTTCGGATGTATTAAAGTATTTTGGTACAAGACATTTTTAGATGATCGATTTCGTATCATTCAATAATTTTTGTTAATGAAAGCTATTTTCGAAATAATTTATTGCTAATTCGGTTTACTTGCCGTTAATTGTTGATATCTATAAATTAAAAGGAGTGCCTCTATATTATAAGAAGTTTACAGTTATTTACAAGATTCATCCACTCATAACTTTTAATATATATATATATATATATATATATATATATATATATATATATATATATATATATATATATATATATATATATATATATATATATATATATATATATATATATATATATATATATATATATATATATATAGCATTAAAAAATATAGAGAGTGGAATACAATTTTTTTCATAGGATTACACTGACATCAACTTCAACTGAAATATTTATACAATGTTTTAAATGAAACAATTGCTAAAAAAATAACAATAAAATGCGTTAATACAGTTCGATTATCTATAGATAAATTTGATTATTTTTTATTTCCTCAAAATTCAAATAAAAACAGTACAATTGGTCATAATTTTTTGTTCGCCTGACTTAATATTTTCCTTTTGAAGTATAAAAGACAATGTTAATGTAAGTTTAAAATCTATATCATTTTGATCATCTTTGTTTATTGTATTGAAATTAAGAGCTTCCTACTCAAATGATTTTCGGAAAGCTTTTGTTTCCTTCATCTCAAGATGAAAGAAGAAAATAAAAGCCTCAGAAATTGTGATAAAAACAGATTAAGTGCAAAACCATTTTCTAGTTAGATAAATCTTTGCTATTTTGGAACTTTATAGTTTTGAGGAACGGAAGAAAACTTTTTTTAATTGATGGTTTAAACGGTAGTTAATTTTTTGAACTTATTAACAAAATTGTCAAAAAAAATTTTATTTTGAAATTATCTAAAACATATTTTACTCTCGCTTTCTGAAAATCTTTTTAGAATGCATGTTCGAAAAATCGCATATTACGTTTTAATAATAATTTTTAAAAATGTTTTTTTAAGATACCACTATTTTTATGATAATAATTTTTAAAGTATTATTCTTTAAAAATTGAAACTTCCTTGTCAAGTGGTTTCGCTCTGTTCCACTGTGGAAGCTGGTTCGAATGCCACTGTAACTTTGGATTTATTTTTGAAATTAGCATCAGTGCCGATTTGTACGGTCCCTCTGAATTAATTTTTAATACTTTATACTTAATTTTTAGAAAGTTCTTTTTACCCTAAGTTCTGTTAAACTGCCATACATCTTTCTCAACAACTGTGAAAAATGGCAACTATGAACATCCTTTTTGAACTTATGTGCTATCAGTTCTTTATGCAGTATCAATTTATAATTCTGAAGGAGTTATAAAATTAAAAAGAGAGAACTATTGTTTTGAAATACTATTAGATCAAGTAGATAGAACTACTAGTTTTAGGAGAAAAGGGTATAAATAAAAAATTATAATTTTCAAGTGGTTTTCACGAACCGTCGAAATTTCAAAAAGTGTCAGCAAAAATAAGAGGTGAAACATAACACAAAACATTAATGACAAATTCAAATTTTATTATGGGTAGTAAGAACTGTGTTTCATACATAAAACCATTATTGCTTCGAATGTACCAATATTATTGATCTAATTTAGATTTTATTGTATAAAAAAGTACATAAGTACAGAAAAGTTCAAAGGAAATACCTTACTTGTCTAGGTAGCAATATCAGTCGCGTAAAAATGTATAAGTTAAAACTGTACTATATACAAATGAAACTTTTATATCTCGATTTTATTAACTATTACTTCTAAGACTCTCCTCATTCAAAGCTAAATGCACTTTGAAGCACTTTGCAGAGTTCCACCGGATCGTCCTTGTGACTTAGGAAATTTTTTTTCTCCCACAACTCTCAGAGATGGAATAGAAAGTGTCCCAATATCTAACAATCCTAACAATATTCACATCATGCATTAATGAAGGTAAAAATTTTAGGTTTTTGTCCCAAAGTGCCCCATTAAAGTTTAGTTTTATAACACCAGCCTAAATGCTAACTTTAACTAATCTAAATCTCTGCTTTAACACATGTTCTGCCAAAGGTGCGTGAAAGCACCATTTCAATAAATATTATTTTATTAAGACTGCGATTTATATTTTTTATAAATTTCATTTTATGCCATTTTCAAAGGTCTGAAGGCACCTATAAAATATCAGAAATTCATTTAAAGTAAACACTTTATGTTGGGAAATTTTTAAAGTAGGCTAATTTCTTAATTTGAGAAAGTTATTGATAATTCGAATTTTTGAAAATGAAAAATTATTCCATTTGAGATTAATCACATGTTTTTAAGGTGGATTAAAGATGCATGTTCTGTAAATAAAATAAAAATAAACCAAATTTTATAAAAAAAAGTCATGTTCAACTAAGTGTTTTGTCCATTGGTTTAGCCAATGATTTACATACGCACCATTTTATTTCTTAAAGGAAATATTATTTTTCTTGAACGAAACTTTTTTTGTATCTTAATGTAATTTAAGCATATAATTAAATAGTTGGAATTACATGTGCTTGGCTCAAAATGGGTTAATACTTAATTCTTGACTGATTCTAATTTGGAACACCATGACGAATAAAAAAATTTAAATACGTGCATCGAATAATAACTCTTTAATTATATATCTTTAATTATATACAGTTTTTAAAAAGATTTTTATTAGTTTAATGTTTACTTTTGACTTTCTTTTAAGCTTCTAAATTAAAACCATAAGTAAAAGTTGGCAGCTATACTCTGAAGGTAGACAAATAATTCAAATTATTCGCTTCAACAAATAATTTAAACTTATCTGTAAAGAAACTGATTATTATGATGTGTTGTTTTTTAGGTGCAAGTGAAATTAATGAAATTAATACCTATTCCCTTACATTGCTTTTTTACTAAATCTGATATATCTTCTGTAAGAAAGTGCGTTTGGTTACCGATGGTTTAGTCTCTGTGTTCGGTCAACGATAATGGTTTTTTTTATTTTATCGATTAGTTACCAAATTAAATTTGATGCTGTCCTTTTAATTATAATTTATATGTCGTGGTAATTATCAATCCATTATCTCTCTCTGAAATAGGTTTATTGCAACTTATTTTTGCCAACACTTTTGATTTATTCGAAATTGAAGAGTTCTCAATTAATGCCATAGGGTTCAAGCAGAAATTTACAACCTAGGAAATGCAAATATAGAGAAAAACGTAATTCTGGAGGATATTAAGAAGATAATATGTTCTTGTTTAATGTTTAAATTTTCAAATGCATAGGTTTAGCGTTCTGTTAGTAAAGTTTCTAAAAAAAGAAACACTCGAAAACTAACTGCTTTTCCTTTTCAATTTAAAACTCTTTATAACAGACTCTCTATAACTCTCTAAAACTATAACGGAAGTGATTTTTTTAAAATTGTAATCTAATGTCCTCTTAGAAAGATTACTAATAATATTTAAGTTTTCCCAAAAGGCACTGATAAGTCAATTTATAGATCCATGCTCTGTGTTAGCGCGAAACATTAGATCAAGATAGTTTTAAACAACCCGGGATTTTAAGGGATTTAGAAATAGTTAAGAATCTATATATATATTTCTCTTACACGGCACCAAAAAAAAGCCTCATTACAACTCCCCGAATGGCAACGTTAGAAAATTGACCAATGATTGCTGCTAAAAATGTCACATGGCGAATGTCACATGAGGTGGCTCAACATATAGCGCTCTTAAAAACGGAAACAATAACCAGAGTGAGCATTATCATGTTGTTCAATTCAGATTCATGCTCTAAAAACATGAAAATATTTAATTTAAACTCAATTAGGAATTAATTAATTAATTGAAGTGAGAATGCTTTAAAAGGCCGCTGTTGAATTGATATTTTTCTACTGGGAGCTACCTAAACGTCTAAAAAACGTCTAAGTGTTTGCACTAAATGCATTGAATTTCTTTATATTTCGCGTTTATTTATGCATTGAATTTTCACGCTTTAAAATGCAGAATATTAGTGAAGCTGCTAGGGCATTTAAACGTAATGAAAGAAAACGTGTTCGAAGAGCCCAAGAAAGTGTTGAGGAATGTTATGGAAGACGTAGATTGCAGAGATCAAGTGCAATAATAACTGTTCAAGATGTAACAGTAGATGTCGAAGAGTATAATATCTGCCAAAATCAAAACTCCCCGATTAGAAATGCAGCATGGCGACCTCCACATTCTCGGGTAATGCTAACAGCCATTCATTTTAATTTATTGTATGTAAAACATCCTTATTTTGTTCTGAACTGTTATGCTTTATTTTGTTCTAAATGTTGCTTTATCACAAATGTTAATTAATATAGAAATTGATTTCAATAATGCTGATCACCAAAAAATATTTCATTTGGCGATAAAACAAATTTTTGTGTTCTTGAACATGAAAGACTTTTTGAGGGTTATTATCTCACAAGGAAAAGTTAGGGTTTAAAGTTTATATTTTTAAATAATAATTTTTTTTTCTAAAACTTGCAAAATTTCTAGCATTAACTAATTTATTATACACATTTAGTTGAATTTAGGTGAGTAACTGCAATATTTGATAATTTATTTTGCTAATATGTTTCTCATTTAGCTAATGTTTTGATTTTTTCACCATGTACAATCTAAATAGCTAATACACTTTTTTAAAAGCCAATAAGAACATTGATAGAATTCTTCTACATCAGTACAATACTATGTCTTTGATGATAAAATACTATGTCTTTCATGATAATATACTATGTCTTTGTGCTAGAACATTGCGTTCATTGGCGAGCGAGCGCAGCGAGCCTTGGTTCACTGCGTGAACCACATAGGATTGCGTAGCAATTCTCGGGGGTTGGCGAGCGTTAGCGAGCAGGGGGCGGAGCCTCCTAGTAAGTATAAAATCTCGTAAATACTATCAGGAATTTCTTATTTTACGAAACCACTTCAATTTTAAGAAGTTAGGCAAGGCAAAAATTTTTTATAGTTACATTTTTCTAATAAAATAACATAAGCGGTGGTCACAAATAAATTAAATGATTAGTGTTTGCGCATTTTCATTACCCCCATTAAATTATTCTATGACTTGTGAAAGTCCTAAAAAGAGCTATTAATATTTAGATGTGCATTAGTTTTGAATAATTCAGTAATACCAGTAAGGAATGTTAACAAAACATGACGCAAAAATGGAATTCTAAATATTTTTTGATAATTTCAATTAAATTTAACGAAAAAGAGGTTTTTAGAACACGTTACTCAGAATATTTTCCTTGTTTTGAAATTCCGGTAGACTTAAACAAAGAAAGGATATTAATGATGACTACCAACTTAGCATTAAAAAAATTAAGTAGCAGAATTAATTAAATTTTTGGAAGCAAAATGAAATAGAAACGTGAGAACAAATATTACCCGTTCGTTGTGAAAACTATATAATCAAGTTCTCCACAGAAAATTTTACAAAGCAGCAAATCTGTGAAGGAAAAAAGGTAATTTATCATTCTAAATTTTCTGTTCAGTAAGTAATAAGTCGCTACGCAGAATATGCTTCACCATGTTTTTATGTCACTGAATGTTGCATTAAAACAAAATTGATTCAATAACGTCTGATTTTTGAACTGCTTTCGTGATAAAAGTGTTCCTATTTTTGTATTGGAATACACATTTACATTTAAACCATTGATCACAATGTCCAATTAAAAACTATGAAGTCGCAACTTATTTATAAATAAATTATTGATTTTCACTATTTAAAAAAATATCATTGGTAGTTTTAGTTAAAAATAGAATAATTTAAATAAGACATATCTTGGTAGTCAAAATACCATGTTCACCAAAAAAAAAAAAATTGATAGAAAATATAATTCTAACACATTTTATTTTTGTTTGCTGATTATTTTATTTTTAGGAACTACATGGTTTGGACAAAAATATGGCAAGACTAATATATTAACTTTATGTAATGGCAAAACTATCGAAATAACTAGAAAGATCATGAATAAATCTTTTAGAAATGGGGTCATTTGTATACAAGCAAAATGTGCATCGTACAAAATGGGCATCAAAAATTATGACTGCTTTCTTTTTTCAATTAATTCAGTACCATAATACTTAATTCAGTCCAACTAACTACTAAATTGAATACCATTACAATTAAAAAAGCATTCTATTATAAATATTGCCAATAAATCCAATGTAGTCTGAACTTAAGGATAAAGGATGACAATAAAAGTGAGGCTTGTACAGTGTGTGTTGCCTCTAGTATGGTGTATGGTCACCCCAGACAGACAGACAGCATGCACAACGAGTATGCATGCTGTTAATAAGGGAGTTAAGGAGAACTTGGGGAAGACCCTCCCATTCTTCTACCAGAGCAATTTTTAACTCCAGAATGGTTCTGGGGTCAGGTTGGCGCATCGCAATATCTCTCCCAAGAGCATCCCAAGCATGTTCAATAGGAATCAGGTCAGGGGATTTGACTGGCCAATCCATTCGTTGAATATCATAGCTTTCCAGATACTCATCAACCGTGAGAGCCCTATGTGGTCGCGCATTGTCGTCGATAAAAATGAACTCAGGGCCAATAGCGCCCCTGAAAAGACGCACATAGGGCTCTAGGACCTCCTGCCTGTACCTCTGGGCATTCACGGAACCATTATCAAACGCATGGAGCGGTGTGCGGGTATCTTGCATGTGCGAAGGAATGTGCGAAAATGCTTTCAATCCAATCAGAATCCAATCCACATGTCAGAATCCAATTGAATGTGATGTGGTTGAATCCTGTGAGTTGCTTGTTATACGTAGCTGGATTCCAATTTTTGCTCTAAAAGACTTTCTATTACAATCTGTAAGATCCTATTTTTTGTGATTTTACCAGAAAATGAAGCGTTGAGTTTTAATAACGATTCATAGTAATGTTGAGCTCATAATAAATCGAAGGCTGGAACTTAGTTATAGTCTGTTACATTCTATTTTTTGTGAAGTTAAGTATATTTCAAAGATAATGTGGTCAGAATCCAATCGAATGTGATGTGGTTGAATCCTATGAATTGCTGGTAATAGTTGTCGGATTCCAATCCTTGTTTGAAAAGAGTTTCTATTACAATCTCTAACATCCTATTTTTTGTGATGTCATCGGTAAATGAAGGGGTGAGTTTTGATTACGATTCATAGCAATGTTGACCTTAGAATGAAGAGAAAGCTGGAACCTTCCAGTTGGTGGCAGTATGCAGCTGAATTCCTTTCTCTCATTCAAAGAATTTCTATTAAAATCTGATACTTTCATTACTTTTCCTAATTTTCTTCTTTTAGAAGTTTAAGTGTAACTTTTTGGGCCCATGTTAATAAGTTTGTGTTGAGCCCATATTGAATGGCGATGAAGATTTATGAGTTGCTGTTATCAATACCCTTTTAATCTGTAATACCTAAGTGAATTTCCTGAAATGAGCAATTTAATCAAAACTACTGGCATTTTTTTAGTACTTTGGTAGTGTACAGCATTTTGTTATCCTTATACTTCATGTATTAATGAAACAAAAAAATATCAAAGTATCATTTTAAATATATTAATTTCATATTTTGTATTAGTTTTTTTTTTTTATGAAATACTTAGTTTCGAACTATACATATATATACATCAAACTATCAGTTCAAGTTTCTTAGCTAACATATAAGTATATTTTTAAAATTACTTAAATTAAAAAAAATCATATTTAATTTATTAAAAATGACTGTGTAAAGATAATAGCTTGACTTCTTGTGACAAAGTAAAGAAGTTATATTATTACCGCAAAAAGAATTTTTACTTATTTACATATTTACTTTCATTTATTTTTTCGAATTATACTTAACATTTTCCAGTGTGTTACGAACTAAAGAAGAAAATATAAGGAGAGGAATTTAAAGTATTTAAAAAAATTTCACTAAACAAATATTGAACAGCTATGTTCCAAAATACACTGGACATAAGATTCATTACTTTCTGGTCGCAAAAACTCTGTAACTCTGTTCATATAACGGTGCAAGTGAAACTGTATTCTGTATACCATTTCCCACTCCATATATATATATATATATATATATATATATATATATATATATATATATATATATATATATATATATATATATATATATATACATATATATACATATATATACATATATATATATATATATATATATATATATATATATATATATATATATATATATATATATATATACATATATATATACATATATATATACATATACATACATATACATATATATACATATATATACATATATATATATATATATATATATATATATATATATATATATATATATATATATATATATATATACATATATATATATATATATATATATATATATATATATATATATATATATATATACATATATATATATATATATATATATATACATATATATACATATATATATATATATATATATATATATATATATATATATATATATATATATATATATATATATATATATATATATATATATATATATATATATATATATTCCTTTCATACAACCAAAATTGATACCTTCCATCAGGGATCTCTTCTCCAACAACGCACCATTTATTTTTCAGCAGGATTCAGCTCCATGCCACACAGCAAAAGTATGCATTGCATGGTTTCAATATGAAGGCATAGATATATTACCATGGCCAGGAAACAGCCCTGATCTCAATCCAATTCAAAATTTGTGGCGACGTTTGAAAATTCTTGTACGAAAAAAACGTCCATCCAATAAAAGACAACTAAGTGAAGCTATAATTGATTCTTGGCACCATGTGATTACGAAAGATGAACTCCAAACACTCGTTCACTCGATGAAAAGACGTTGTGAAGCTGTCTTAAAAATTAAGGGTTATCCTACTAAGTATTGATTGTGTAAGTATCACTTTAAAAAATGCAAATCTAAGATAGATCTTACTATTAATTGCATAACTTTTTTTGTAATACAGATATTGTAATACTGTATTTATTATTAAATTCTACTTTAAATTACCTTCAATTTGATATATAAACGTTTGTATTTAAGTGAAAATTAATATATTCTAAAGCACACAAATTTAAAAAACATGAAACTTTCCAAAAGTGTCCACACTTTTGGCCACCTGTATATATATATATATATATATATATATATATATATATATATATATATATATATATATATATATATATATATATATATATATATATATATATATATATATATATATATATATATATATATATATATATATATATATATATATATATATATATATATATATATATATATATATATATATATATATATATATATATATATATATATATATATATATATATATATATATATATATATATATATATATATATATATACATACATATATATATATATATATATATATATATATATATATATATATATATATATATATATATATTATTATTCCAAATAGCTCTTTCATTGTTAAAAGTAAGCAATGTATAAAGCCATTAGCTACTAAAACCAAGTACTTTTTGTTTTCCTTCTTGGCTTTATTAGAATTAAACCTGGAGGAACTTAATTGGAATTGAACTTGAAGGGTACGGAAAAAAAATTGGTCGAAAGATGGAATAGGGCTCCTGTAGCTGATACTTTGGTCCCAGGATTAGAGAAAACCCAGTACTTATGAAGTCGTTAAATAACAATTGCCAATATGAAATACTTTATTTTTATTGCCTTTTAATCCGATTTTTAAGACTGGAAAATATTAATGTCGTCTAGAATTAAAGCTCAGATAGCAATCTTTTTCTGCACTGTATTTTTATCATTCAATCAGCTAGTTCACCCATCTAAAATATTTCAACAGAGAAAAGTGATGTCGCACGAGCAACTAACTTTTCTCTCATTTCAACAATCAGGGGCTGATCCCGAATAGTTTAGCTATGAAGTAGCAATAGGTAAGTGTAAGAACAGTATGCACTTATTTTTCGATTTTGGCCGATTTCTTGTCGAAAATTTCAATAGGTTTTACGCCTCGTGCAAACTAGAAATATTCAAAAGATATAAGAAATTAAGTGTAATGACAACATGTACATAAGGAAATCCTAACGCAATTAAAAAAAAGTGTGTTAAAAATTAACGATTCTGTATTACATTATGTGAAAGTATTTATGATGCATCATAATTTGAAAAGGAATTCGAAAAAAAGTTTCATCTGACGATTATGGACAGAGTTGTGCATAGATGGCAAAAATATTATGACATTAAAGATAAGACGTAATTTAATTTTTCCGCATATATTTTAAGTACGTTGTGACTGCATACTTAAGAAGCATCAAACGGCTCGTGTGACTTCAACATTGCTTAAAATTTTCATTGCCTTCACCCAAGTATTCTTCTTCTCAGGAGGAAATCGACGGAAGTCACTGGGTGAGAAATCAGGAATATATGGCAGATGGACAAGGTACCTTGACCGAAGAGTTACAATATGGTTTTGTCTTGCCATCGTTGATTGTCACGTTGTCATCCAACAACAGAGAGCCGAATGTGAATGTCAGGCCACTTTTTCGGTATAGCTTTCTTCAATTTTGAGTATCTGAAAAAGGACCGCGTAGCATTGATGGTCCCAACATCCAGGAAGTCCAGAAGCAAATCTCTGGGACCAGATTGTATGACTCAGATCTGCAAGTGTCATTTGCTTGATCATTCTTAAAAGATGCCCATTGGTATCTGAGCCTCTTTCACTCTCAACCAGTGTTTTGTTCACTTCATTGCTGTTTAATTTTCAGGGGGAAACTTTTTTGGAAAAATTATTTTCAGACTCCCCCTCGTATATAGCAAAAAATAACAAACCTTTTTCTGATTTGATTTTGTAAAGCTCATAGCAAAAGAATATACATCTTATCTCTTGGTTATAATTAATTGTCGAAATATTAATTGTTTTTAAGTAATCTCTCTGAACAAAAAATAGTTTTACTCCTTGTTCGTGGCTGCTCCTGCAATGGCATGGTAGACAAACTTATGCATTGTGGTGTGTTTCTTTGAAGTTTAATTAAGATATCTGTTTCGTTGGAATTTTTAAAGAGGATTCAAAAGTTGTTCCAATGAAGAATCATCCAAGGATCAGCCTTCATGAAGATTCTGGTTACATAAATATGAACTATTTATGTACAGTTCTAATACAGTTCTATACAGTACTATTACAGAGTCATGAGAAGTGATACCCATTTCTATTTAATTTTCGATGCTTAACGATCGCAAGTTTTATTTTTTGATCATATTAATTCCGTCTTGACTTAGACATGTTTAGATTTTCTTCCATTAAACTTGTCAATTGTGATCAAGTATTTAAAGATGTTTGCAAACAATTGTTTGAACAAATGTTTTTAGGAACTTTATATTTGGGAACATTAGCTAGCATTTTAAAGCAGAAATTATTAAGATTAAATTCTTGGAAACAAAAGTAGCATTAATATTTCCGTTAAAATTGAAGAGCTGAAAACGAAAAACATATTCTACACTTGCGTTTGATTACAAATAACCCAGTTATTTTTATATTTATGCTTGTTTGTAAAAATATTTATGTAGTTGCAAAACATGTAACTATGTTTGACTTTGATTGAAGGCACCTGAATATTTTTAAAACTTTTTGAAGTAATAATGCAATGTCATTTTCATCCTTATTTAAAACAGTAAAGCTGGGAAAAATCAACAGTTTAAACTGGTGAATGCTCTCTTATATCAGAATATTCATTTTTCAATAAATATAAATGTCAAAAATTTGTTAGTTAACCTTAATATGTTGACTTTTCAAGCAATATGTTAGTGTTTAAAATAAAGAATAACTCAACGAATAGTTAGGCTATTAAGAATTCAGAGCTCAGGTAGATAAATATATATTAAGTAATTCGAAATTCCGAAAACTATACTAATTTATTTGCCGCAATATATAAATATAAGGGATGGTCCAAGCTTTTAAAAGAGAAAAAAAATAGTTTGGAACTTTGTATTACTTTTCTACTAATTTTTTAACATTTAATGATTGTATAAAAATATTAAAGATAATATGATATTGTTAATAACGGGAGTGTGCTTAGAATTTATTTTGTGTTGATTTAAAAGAATTTTTATTTTTATTTTAAATATCCAATTAAGAGTTTGTAATTGCGTAACATAATTCTGATGGAATGCTGCAAAAAGAATTTAATTTTACTTATTAATTTTGATTTAATTTTACTAATTGATTGCATTTGAATCATATTTTGTTATTTCAGTTACATTTTATTTTAATTGAATTAGATTTGATTAAAATTACATTTGAATTATATTTATTATATTTAAATTAGAATCATATTACATATTATATTTGAATTAGTATCATATTATATTATATTTTTGAAATTACTTTGCATCTGAATTTTAATTATATTTAATTTTAAGCTCCTTAATATGAGAATTTAACTTACATTTTTTAAAATTACATTAATTTTAGTCACTTTTAAATCACTTCACTTTTTAAATCACATTATATTTTATTTTTATTTTAATTGTACTATATTTGGAAAATATAATATAATACAAATTATTATTTAGAAATAAACTTATTTTCAAGAATCGGCATAATATATTAGTTAGTTTTAAATAATGTATATAAACAAGTAGAGTTCCTAGTTTCTTTTCATCAATAAATTATTTCTTCGTTATATTTATGAACACTAATATTTAATCATATCTTTATTTAAATTCCTAATCTGAATAAAAAATAAATTTTAAAAAATAAATAAATGAAACGAGCTGTTAGGAAATCCTATGTAAAATAAATAATTTACTTGTTATAATTATTGTAAAATTTATTGTTAGTTATGTTTATGAACAGTTACTAAAAAAAGTCCTTATCTCAATAATTAATCTGACCAAAAAAATAAATTTAAGAGCTGATATGAAGTCCAATACGAAATATACAATCTACTTGTTCTATTTAAGAACAGTTATTTTTATAGCATTAATTATACGTTATATTTAAGAACAGTAATATTGGGTCATTTTCATACGTTATGTTTATGAACAGTAATATTTGGTTATTTTCGTAATTTATATATTTCAGGTAAAGAATTATTGAGAGCTGTTATGGAATCCTATTTAAAATATTAGTATTCTGCATGCTATTCTTTACAGTTATATTTACGAACAGTAATATTGGGTCATTTTCACACGTTATGTGTATGAACAGTAATATTTGGTTGTTTTCGTAATTTATATATTTTAGGCAAAGAATTATTGAGACCTGTTATGGAATCCTATTTAAAATATTAGTATTCTGCATGATATACAGTTATATTTACGAACAGTAATATTGGGTCATTTTCATACGTTATGTTTATGAACAGTAATATTTGGTTGTTTTCGTAATTTATATATTTTAGGCAAAGAATTATTGAGACCTGTTATGGAATCCTATTTAAAATATTAGTATCCTGCATGATATACTTTACAGTTATATTTACGAACAGTAATATTGGGTCATTTTCATACGTTATGTTTATGAACAGTAATATTTGGTTGTTTTCGTAATTTATATATTTTAGGCAAAGAATTATTGAGACCTGTTATGGAATCCTATTTAAAATATTAGTATTCTGCATGATATACTTTACAGTTATATTTACGAACAGTAATATTGGGTCATTTTCATACGTTATGTTTATGAACAGTAATATTTGGTTGTTTTCGTAATTTATATATTTTAGGCAAAGAATTATTGAGACCTGTTATGGAATCCTATTTAAAATATTAGCATTCAGCATGCTATACTTCACAGTTATATTTGCGAACAGTAATATTGGGTTATTTTCTTCCTTTATTTTTATTTACTCTATTCTTTAGTTATTCTATTCATTCGAGCAAAACATCAATCAGAGATGTTTTGAAACTCTGAGAAAAATTCATTAGTTATTTGGAATTCGTGCGTAAATCGAAATAAATCAATTAAAAAATAAATCCCAAGACATTAAATTAAAAAAATATTGTTACTTTATTGATCAATAAAATAATAATAAAAACGTAGCTACGTATATGTACAGGGTATGTATTAGCGCATATGATGACTGTAGGAGACGCTGACAAGGATGAGGTACAGGTAAAAATTGAAAAAACGAAATTATTTACAGTTTTTTTTTGTGACATTTGGTGAGAGACGATTCTTCTCCATTCGAATGGAAACCAACCTCTGCCACCGCAAACTAATAGTGAGCTAGAATTTCAGGTGATAAATTACCAGTAAGCTTCTCCACCTCCATATCCACCATGTCCTCCTTGGTATGGGTCATGATGGATCAGTTGAGCATGGGCAGATGCACTGTGGCTGTGGACACTGTTGGTGGAAAAAAAATATTGGTATTATTATTAAATGAGTGAAATGAAAGAAATGAGTGTACTGTGCTTTACAACACTAATATTTTTTAATATAAAATTTACCAATCCTTAACGAGGGAATATTTTAGACTACATTTTTATCTTATTGTTATTAAATGAGTCAAAGTGAGAAATGAGTGTAATGTGTTTTACAACACTAATTTTTTTACTGATAATTTTGATATAAAATATATTAATCCTTAACGAAGGTATATTTTAGGTTGCACTTTTATCTCATTATTATTAAATGATTGGAAGGGAAGAAAAGAGTGTACAACACCAATATTTTATTTAATATAAAATTTACCAAACCTTAACGAGGGAATATTTTAGACCACATTTTATCTTATTATAATTAAATGAGTGAAAGGTAAGAAATGTTATTAAATTATAATAACATTTCTTACATTTCTTACATTACGTAATATATAACATTTCTTACATTACGTAATATATATATATATATTACGTAAGAAATGAGTGTAATGTGTTTTACAACACTAATTCTTTTATTAATAATTTTAATATGAAATAAATTAATCCTTAACGAGGGTATTTTTTGAATTGCACTTTTATCTCATTATTATTAAATGAGTGAAAGGGAAGAAAAGAGTGTAATGTGTTTTACAACTCTAATTCTTTAAATATAAAATGCAATAACTTTAACAAGGGAATATTTTTGACTATACTTTTATATTATTATTACTATTATTTCTGAATTTTTCAATTTTATATAAGAAAAAGAGTGTAGTGATATTCATCTGTTAAATTTAGATGTTTGCAAAGTAACCAATACACTATAATAAAAATGACTGAAATTCTATGAATACATTCTGGATTTTTTCAAAATTGTGAAAGAAAAAATTTGATTTCGCAAATATTTTCATAAACTGTCAAATTATCTAGTAGGTTTCATTTTTTGTACTTAATATAATAGCGACATTTAAACGTTGAGATTTGATTCTAAATTTAATAAACTTGAATTATTATGATTTCGACGAAGCGCAGAGGATAGCTACAAAAAAGAAACTAATTTAATGTTTTGCAAAAATAATGTGTATAAGATTCAATTTTCTTCTTCTTCATTTAACTGACTGCCCTTTGGAATCCAAAGCCTTCTTAAGAATCTTCTTCCATTATGTTCTCGTATTGCAATTGGTTAAAAACCTCATCAATGCAGTCAAACCACATAAGTTTGGGCCTGCCTTTAATTCGAAGATGAATTGGTTTAAAATTGATTCCTGAATTAGAGGCAGTTAATTGAGAATTGTTAACTGAATTAGAGGCAGCAGAATTTTAATAATTTAAAATTAGTTTAAACTTTAAGGTAGAAGAAATGATGATACTTACGGGTATTTAACGTGGCTGTCTTTTCCCAATTTGATTGGGAATGGAAGAGGCAATGGGATTGGCACAAATCTAGGCTTGATGGCTTTGGCGATCAAGTAAGCAGCCAAAAGTTTCTTGTATCTCAATCCACCGCCAGCAGCTACAAAGGGTGGGAAAATCGTAGATCCAAGCAACACTACGGTTAAGGCTAAGCACAGAAATTTACAACTGGCCATCTTAATCTGAAAAGACAAAAGGGCATTTAACATCGACGGTAAACAAGAAAATTATGAAAAAAATATAACTTAATGAGGAAAAATTTGTAGATGTCATGAAAGGTGTTAATGATATATAGTGAGATTGTATTACAATTTGCTTTTTTTCTGCTTGGTCATATTGTGTCGATTGAGCTATAAAATTGATAGTAGCTCATAAAGATTTGCACAAATATATTATACTATATATTAAGAGTAGAAGTTTATATATTATACATTAGAAATTAAACAATAAAAAATAATTAAGTACTTATAGATATTAATCTGAAAGAAAATAGCCATGCTTCACACATTAGAAGTTATAAGAGTTATTGGAGAAGTTATTAGTCTTTTGTATTACATACATGAGTACATAATACAAAATAGTTCATAATCGGAAAACTTCTATATTCTCTAATTACGAAATAAACGAAAGTACTCCATTAATAATTGAATGTGTTGACAGTATTAAATTATTAAAGTTTTGCAATTAAAATAAATTCAAATAAATATTAATAGAATAGAACAAAACAGTAAATTTTTAATAAAATTTAAAAAAAACTAGATTTTACAATAATGCAGCGCCTATGAAGAAGTAATGCTTTTTTTTTTTTGGACTTTAAAATTTATATTTCGTTTAGTTCGCCTTGAAAGCTGCCAAACCACCAATCATTTATTAATTTATCCATTTATAAATCATTTCCATTATTTTATCCATTTATTAATTTATTTAATCATCTATTAATTAGTGTTTGAAAACTATTATTACATAAGTTAATTGTTTATATTTAAAGAAAAAAAAACAATAAACGTAAAATAATTAAGGTTTGTCAAAAGGGTTTCATCCTTCTCTGCAAGAAATAGCATTTTTTTTCTAGAGTGTTTTTTTAACCACATTTCATAACTGCGAACTATTATTTAAAAATACTTAATATACTAATTTCATTTAAGGAATTTTCATTTTAATTTATTAACTTTTATTAAGTTTGGTTGGGTGGTAATTTCGTTTTTTCGTAAGAAATAATTAAACCAGTTTTTAATATTTTTCTTTCGTAAAAGGGCAATAGTCTTTAAATTAAACTTGAAAGTAGATCAAAGCAATTTGCGATTGCTTTAGGGTCAAGAGTTAGTCAAATCTGTTCAAAAGAAAAATTTCGAATAATTGTCTCAAAACCTATTTTCTGATTAAACTAGTTTTTAAAAGTCTATATATTTGTTAAAATAATATATATTTATAGCTTTATCAGTATACGTTCCATTAAAAACATTATTCCATTAAAAGAAGTAAATGGAAGGATTATTTTATTTGAATAAGTTAAAATATCTATTACAAGACGTTTTTTTAATATTTTTAGATTACCACTATGTGAATTTATTATTGTATATAATAATATATATTTTCAAACGAAGGAAAGAAAATTAAATTTCTGCAAAAATAATTACTAGTTTTAAGCATTTATAAAATTTTTATTGTTTTAATTTTCATAGTAGGTCTTGGCCCTCTATGGGCTGTCAAGTCACTGAATTTAGTCTTTTTAATTTTTATGTTACAAAAGTTTAATTGTTTAACAATTTTTATGCGTTTAATAAAAATGTAATACTAATTGTAATTAAAGTTAGTAAAATTAAAGTTTTTGCACTAATTTTTTAATTTAACACATTAACTTGCTGAAGTTAAACGTAAGTATACGTTAACTTTTTATTTATGATAGTATTTTGACATAACACTTACTTGTAAATTCTTTAAAAGTAATTATAGAAAAGTAATAAATTGTATCAAATTTATTTACAATTTAGAATGTAAAATAAATTGATTCATAATAATCTATAAGGCGAAAGCAAATACTAGCAACAGGGAATTAAAAATAAAATATGCCTTAATAATTTATAAGTCGACACCAAAAATTTATAATTAAAAATTTAAAACAATTCATGTCGTAATAATCAATAGGACGACGCCAAAGCTTGAAACCAGACAGCACAGTTACGCCACAACTGGTTCTACGCCTTAAGTGTTCCTTTCCCTTTCTATTGGAAGATCTAGAACAAAGATCTTTTTTTTTTTCTAAAGATATCTTCTGGACAAGGAAAGTAAAAGTTATTTTTTTAGGTCGGATGATGGTGTTTTACTTCCTCCATCTTTATAACACTCTCTCTTTCGTTTTTAGGATATTTTTACTTCTTCCTTTTAAATCCTTATCACGACGGAGGCGAAAATCAGATGTAATGATACCACTCATTTTTAGTTATAACTGATGGTCTCCTGTCTTTGTTTTTTTTTTTTCTTTTTGGAATTTAATGAGTACCGGACGTTGAACTAAATAGCAGGTGATATTTACGGAAATGTTTTCTTTGGTGGAGAAGAATTTACGAGAGTATGCTAATGAGATGACTTAAATAGAAAGTCATACTTTTGACTAGTTATTCTTTTATAAGCTTGGTATTTACGAGGAAGTCATGTATTGTGATAATAAAATGAAATAAACAAGTTTTTCTGTTTGGTGTTTAATTAGCGTAATTGGAGTGAGGATTAATTGCTGGTTATTTTTATGACGGTTTACAATTAGCTTTTCTAATATTTTTTTCCCTTAACTCTGAAACAGTCATTAGTTGTCAAAATAAACGATATAAACGAAATAAATGACACGTTGTTAGTAATTAGTTCATTTTGAGACAGTTTTATGTACCGAATTGGAAAGTTTAATTGCGATTCTTTCAACTGTTTATTTAAATTTTCCTGCAAGATCTTAATATAAATGATAGCATTATTTTCCCTCGAAAGTTACAGACATTAATACTAATTGTAAAATTTAGTGGAAGTGCACGTTAAGTAACATTTTGATATCACTCAAACATCCATCTATATGAGCAAAAATTTATACTGCCCAGTATGAGAAATTTGAATGTAAAAATATGTTATGTCAACAGTTTCCTGATAATTTTTTACATTCTAAAGATGGTTTTCCCAAATTCAAAGAAATGTCACTCAACATGCTTTTGCTCTAAGCTCTTTAGTTATTATTTAGTTAATAACTTGTTATAAAGCAAAAGGGAGGAATTTGTTTTAATTTCATTTTGAAACCACATAAATATCTTTATATCAGAAAGTGTTATGGTCGGCTGTGAGTAAGGAACAAAAATTTATTTAGCCGACAATGAGAATTTTAATGCAAAAGAAATTATTTTTAACAACTTTCTAATATATTTATATGTTTTTAAGAGGATTTTTCCCGAATTCAATAAAATATCATTAAACATGCTTTTCTGCTAAACTCTTCAGTTTTTGTTAATGGCTAATTGTAAAGCTTAGTGGAAAAAAATGTTACGGGGCATTTTGTAAACTCGTTGTTTAAAAATGTTGGGGCACCATAAATATTGAACTAAAATTAATAAAAGGCATTTCATTGGAAAAAAAAGCATTTTTCTAACAGTTTGTTAATTATGACTCTAAAGCTTTTAATTATCAAAATATGTTCCTCTACTAAGTTCGTCAGTTATTATTTATTCATACTTCATGTTTAGCTTTATACGTTATAATGTTGTAGTCATTAATTTGAACAATATTTAAGATAATTTCCAGCATTTATATATACAATATTTATGTTGATTTTCCTTACATAGTAAAGACAATAAACACTTGAATTTTACTCAAAAAAATTTTTGAATTTTAATGACGTTTTAAACTTTTCCCAGAAAACTATAGAATTCCGCTCTTTATTATCGAGCTTTTCTTACTTTTTTAGAAAAATCAGTTAAAAAATAATTTAGCCAAATTGAAATTGAGTGTAAAGCGAGAAAATCTTTGTGGTTAGTCAAACGGCTTCTAAGTTAATAGCGAGAGATTTATTTACTTTATAAAATTAAAAGGAAGTTTTTGCTGCGCATACTTTTTAACTATTATATCATTAATATTAATATTTCTTCCTTTCTTTATTTGAAAAAATATTAAATATATTAAATTTAGAAAAATAGAGGATAAAATCGTTTTGAGAATGACACCGAAATGATGTGATAAGAGCCACTAGGGTAAAAATGGTTAATTATTAATTTATTAATTAATTAATTTAATTAAATTAATTAATAACACATAATTAAATTAATTAAGTAGATATTTTACAGTGTTAACTACCAATTATTATTTTTAACGCACACACAATTCTTTGATTATTAATCCATATTAGGAACGTTAAATTATTGAAATATTACTTCGAATATAAAACTAAGAATGAAATAACTGTGCTATTTTTGATAACTTTGACTGTTTTTGATCACTTTGCAATGCTTAGAGCTAACGAGTTAACCAATTATATATTTTTATACGTATAGTTCAAGTGCTATATTAGTTTAAAAAAAAGAAGTGATTACAAATTTAAAAGATTTTTTGAAAAAAAATTCTTTAAATTTATAAACAATCCATAATAATGGCCATAAACTATTTAAGGAAAATTTTAACGAAGACATGGGCAAATGCATTAATAGAACAAACAAAATATGCATGCATTAAGTCAACTGGAACAAATAATAGCGATTAACACCATCAAAATGAGCGGTAAGCAATTTAATTGAAGCGAATAAAGTAAAAAAAAAAAAAACATTTTATTTTCAAGGCAAGTGAAAGAGGTAATTGAACGATTGCATAACTAAACAGCTCAAGTTCATGTTCAACTACAAATGCCGTTCCGGATGAATCATTTTATGCATCATTTGGAAAGCTGCTCGCATTTAATTGCTAATCGTCCTTTAATGCGTTCAATTTTTTTCATAAATTCAGGAAATTTAATGTTTTATTCAGAATATATAAATTGAATAAACATATACTTAAAACCATTTTTTTATGTTTTGAAATTTACTATAAATATTCAGGACTTAAGCAATTTACAATGCTGTATTTAGTATTTTATTCCAGTTTTTGCAAATTATCCTACAGTGAAATAATTCTTATTACAATTAAATACTATATTATGTGATTGTTTTAAAATAATTTTAAGTAAATTACATTATTAGAATTTACATGAGTTATGAGTTATGAAACTATTTTAAACCTAATATTTCATTAAATCTTTAAAGATTACTTTTTAGTGTTTTATAGTACTAAAATTATTTTTATTATATTTTCCTTTATAGTTAGAATTCATCTATGCATACTTTTTGTTTAATATGCTTTTTTTAGGTCGATATACTACTGAATATTATTTTTACTATGCTTTCCTTTAAGTTCGGATTCATATATACTTTTAGTTTGAAGTAGGTTGGAGAATTTTATTTAAGTCTTAAATCCTTGTAAAAAGATTTTTTTTAAAGCAAAAAATGAGCTTTTCTACTTTTATTTAAGAGATCAAGTAAATTTTTGCAATTAAAATTTTAGAAAATATTCGTTTTAAAGTTGACTTTTTTAATTCAGTTTCTTTAAATTTTTTTAACGCAATCATGAAGCTTTAGTTGAAATTTAAAGCAGTAAATATTATTAAAATTGATTAATTTTAGACGAAGCAAATAACCTTTTATTCGCTTGAAACATTGCAGTCTTAAACAAAACTGATTGATTTGAAACCGTTTTTTGTCCTCACAATCGATTTTTGCTTTTTTAATTTCAGCAAATGCTGCTAACTGACTTAAACCATAGGGTTTAAAGCGAGCCAGACAAAATTCAAATAATAAAGAAAAATTGCAGCTTTATCCGAAAGGCAAATGTTGCAGCACTAGCCAAAATAGTTTGGCAAATATTGCAGAACGAGCAACACTATTAAGATATTATTGGTTTCACTATTAATCGAACGAATTATCCAAAGTGTATTTTTCTTAATCCATGGGTTGTTGTAGGTATGCAAGCGTTCAGGTATATCCACAAGTTTCATCTTACCTTTAATGAGTGAGTAGATCCTAAGACCACTTAAAACTTCTTAAAGGGTGTGAAGTAGTAGGTGAGTTTGATGCCTGTATCAGCGGCGCACGCCCTTTTATATAAAACTACAAATGGCCCATGGGTTTTCCTTTAAATCTCAGATGGCCCAATTGAGATCCTGTAGCGCCACACCTCCCCCGCGGACAAATGTAAAAAAAATCCCTCTGCGTGCGGCAGCTATAATTGTTTACATCACAAAATGGCCATTTCCTTTGTTTTGTTAAAGAGACGGTTGAGATTTTTTCGATCTTGTTAATCTGTTGCAGGGAGGAAAGGAAGCTAAATTAGGAAGGCTCGGCACGTCCAATTAGATCGCTTCGAACATGCCCGAGGCTATTGTCCATCCGCTGCCCCAGAATGGTCTGCATACCACTTTCTCTCGCCATTATTCTTACCTGTGAGATATTTTTAAGAATTCTATTAGGCGAGCACGTGGGGACACTTTCACTTTGGTCGACGCCCACGGTGTTCCTACTGGGATACCTATGTAGAATATTTATGTCGCTATCGTTTGCATCTTTGGAATAAAAGAAAGAGGACAAGCTGCGAAACATTATGGAATTCGTCTCGGCTAATATTAGTATCAGTTGACAATAAGAATATTAAATTTTTTTTTCTTTCACGTTCATGATAAGAATTACTTCCTAAACTTCCGTTTATGTTGTCACTTTGTTCAGAGTGGATTACGCACAAATGTTTTCCTTGGTACACTCTAATCTGCAACACATTTTGAGGGTGCTTTAATCATTTTAGGTACCCAAGAGTATTAAGGTATTATAGATATTTTAGTTATTCTAGATATCTAAGTTACTTTAGTTATCTAAATTATCGTTAGTTATTTTTGACATCTAAGTTATCTCTTACAATTTCAAATAAGTTATCTTTAGACAATTTAAATAAGTTATCTTTTGTTTTCAATATCTAAGTTACTTAATTGTTTTTTATTATCTAAGTTAAACATTCCAGACTTAAAAGTTTTATTTCTAATCATTTTAACAGCGTAAGATATTTTGAATGAATTTAAAAGAAAAAAAATAACAATATTTCAAAAATAAAAGATATAAATGTTAGTGATAAAATAAAAAATAAATTAAAGATATAATGAATTTAAAAGAAAAAATAACAATATTTCAAAAATAAAACATATAAATGTTAGTGAATAGAATTGTATTTAAGAACGAATATATCGTTCAAATTTAGGTAAAAAAGGGGAAAAAATACAGATTTCTTTTTTAACATGATATTTAAAAAAAGCAAAATTCATTTCGTATTAATAAAGTGAAAGTAAACTATTTGAAATTAAAGAACAGATTACGTATTTTCAAATGATAAGAGTATCTCATAAAGATGTATCTCATTAAATTTAACTCAACTAAATATATTATAAAAATACTATTATAAAAATATTTTTTCAGACTTTTATTTTTTACAACGCAAAATTTACATAACGATTTTGTCATGATAATTTAAGTTACACGTAATTATAATTAAATAAAGATTATATTATGGAATCAACACATAAAAGCTTTTCTTTCGTTTTATATGCTTATTTCGTCAGCATTTTTATTCATTTTTTGCTATTTTTTAAAAAATTTTACTTATTCATTATTTATTATTTATTTAATTATAAAAGTTCATTGTTCATACATTTTTATTTATTTACTTAATTTTTTTTGTCTTTATTTATTTCTTTATTATTATTATTATTATTATTTTAGTAGATGGTGTACAACTAAAAACTTTTATTAATCATAATTTGATTCAAAATACTTAACAACAGTGACAAGCTTTTTTTTGTTGTTTCTTTTCCTGTTTCTTAAAAAGTGGTCTGAAGATTTTTTGTTGCGAACAAAGTTACAATGATAAATAGAGTTAACTTATTTAAATAAGGCCTTTATATTCTGGTGAAAGCAGATATATGCGTTCTTTATATGATTCTCTTATTAATTTTATGTTTTGTATTTGATAAAGCTTGTGTACTCCAGCACATTCTATTCTTTAAGTATGAACCGAGTATATGATGTATATGACCATTTTTAGATTAAATTGATATTTTTTAGAACTTCATTTTACTTTAAAATATTCGGAAACATCTAAAGTGGAATATTAAAAAAAAACATTTAAAAATATACATTTTGTTATTTTATGATTAAAACTTTACTTAATTATCTTTTATTTTTATTAGTTTAGGTATTCGGTTAGGTACGTACGAAAAAAGGTTTTAACTCTATGTTTAGATTTAAAATTAATTCTTTTTTTTTATTCAAAAGGAATTAAAATTAAAATTAAAAAAATGTCTGATATGAATATTCATATCAGACATTTTTCTAATTTTAATTTTATGTTTCTAGATTAATTCATAGATAAAAATAGATTCTCTTATTAATTTTAAGACGTAGAAATCGTTCCTTCACAAAGGGACATAAAAAATCCCAACAAGATCCCAATTAAAAACTATTTTCTGAAGTTAATGGGTAATAATTCTTGGAAATAAGCTCATTAAAAGAATCCCCAAAATTCCCTATAGTTTGCCTAGAATCATCTGTTAAAACGAATCAAGATTGTTATAAAGCTATTTTAAAAAATTATTTTTTAAAAGCAATTTTAGAAAAATCGTAGAAAAATTGGGAACGCATGTAATCTTATCATCAGTTCAAAAGATTATATCACTAAAACGTGATACGACTATATCACGATAATAATACTTTTCTGCGTTGTATTAATATAGCCGAAGCAAAATATATCAATGCATTAGGGGGAGGAGCACCAGAAAAAAAAAAGAGAAGAGAGAAACTGATTCAAAAATTAAACATTATCACATAAACATTATCGCATAGGTCGTAAAAGTTTAGGAAAAGTACAAAATGGAACGCAAATCGGAACATATTGTGTTTTGGTGATTTTTGCCTGATAATAATATTAAATTTTCGAATGGATTTTCTTTCTTTTTTTTTTTTAGTTGTCCTTTCACTATTTTTTTGTTTATATATTTTAATCCTTATCTTTGGCTACATAAACACAATGTTAGAAGGCACTATTTTTGAGGATTTAATCGTATAAGCTGATGACAAAATAATATCTTTTTATTTTTTTCTCCTTTCCTAATTATTTCTTTAAAAAAAAATATTACTTTTTTTTAAATTTTATATATATAATAATATACATATTTTATTATATATTTTTTTTTCTTTCTTCCTTTTAATTTTTTCTTTGTTTTCCCTCGATTTTTTTATTTTATGTTGTGGGTTCTATATACTTACAGCTTATGCACAGTTAAATCTTCCTTTATAAATTTTCTCTTTTCGTACATTCTTTGTTTCTCTTGTTTCTGTGCTTTTATATATCTATATCTATCAATCTATCTAAATTATGGATCAATAACTCACACTCAAGCTGTCGTAAACGTCTTATGAGAACAAAAAAAAATTGATTAGTGAATATTCTTGAACTAAGAAACTATTGCAAACAATACATTAAATTCATTCACACATTTTTTTATTACTCACTTAACTACATAAGTTTTGTTTTGGAATTTACAAATGAAAAGGTAACTTATTGATTATTCATTCATTAATCTCGACTTATAATTAGTATAAATTTTATTCTGTGTTTTTTTCCCAATTGTTTGGTTAAACTTAGACTCAAAAACGTTTATGATAAATTAAGTTTTTATATTGAGTCATAATTTAAATAATATGAATTGGAGTAATATTTATGCTTACATTATTATAAATATTTCTGTAAATAATTTTCATACGATCAAGAAATTTTTTTTTCTTCTCTTCTTAACCTATATGTCTCAACTTTTAACTAAAAGGAGTGGGAATCAAGTAAGTTTTTCCGATCCTAACTCCCACTCCAAATCCTTTGTTTCAATTTTTTGAAAATTTTGTACAATGGAGTTGAATTACTTTATCGCACTTCTTAAAATTTATTATGGTTCAACTTTACAGAAAACATAGTTTAGTATAACTTATTATTAAGATTGTAGTAAATTTGAACCGTATCATGGTTCAAGGAATAGATAATATGGCTCAAATTTGAACCAGTTTATCTTTCCGGAACCAGTTTGAGTTGGAGGAAGTGTTTTTTTTTAAAAATCTTTTCATCATGAATATTGCGGTTTCATGAATAAAAGATGAAAGAATTCCTACAATCTTGCTAAGTTTAATATCTAGCAAATTACCGTATTATGGTTCAAAACCAAATCGGTTTTTCTTACTATGTAGTGTGAGGGATTTTTCTTCTTCCTTTTTCTTCATGAATTTTCCGGTTTAAAAAAAGACTTCAAATGGAATAGGTGGAATCTGGGATAGCCTGGTTGGTAGGGCGCTGGACTTACGTTCGTAAGAACGGGAGTTCAAATCCAGCCGGCCGAAGCCTCTCCGTGTAGTAAATGGTGACTGGTGCACGCTAAATATGTCGGATCACAAAGTCCTCCATATTCCCATAACAAATTATACCTCTGAGGGTATTGAATTGGAGATTGATCATTCTCTGGTTCAGGTCAAAATTACGATCGGTGGATGAATGAATGGGTCCGCCCAATAAACGGGTATGAGGTATGGGTGTAACAGAAGTCAAATTCTTGGCCAAAGATTGCGTTACTGGAAAACAGGAACAATCTCAACCCTTGCCTTATAACCTACGACAGCAAAAACAACAAAGGAATAGGTGGTGATAAAAAATAAATTAAAAAAAGGAAATTTAAGTGTTTTTTTGTTTTGTTTTTTTTTAATAAAAAAGAGCATTTATTTATTATATTAAGATTTAAAACTATTTAGGAATTTTCATAGTTAAAATTTCATAATAAGGTAAAAATAATATTTTTTTGTGGAATGTGAATTTTAGATAAAAACGAAGCGACCCCCTTTCGTTGCATGATAGTCTATAATATTTTTTTTCCTAAGAAAAAGAGGTGCTATAAAGGATATTTCATATCATACCTTTAAATTTCGCAATATATTTTTTAATGAAAAATAAACCTTTTTCCTCATCTTAAGGGGTTCTTTCAAAATCATCAAGTTTTGCAATGGTCTCTAATACCGGGTTTGGCTAAAAAATGACTTCTTTATGAATGGGAATGTGTGTGTTCTGGAAGTGCACTCTTTCCCGCCATTAATTGCGTAACGTGGATGACCCAGTTACACTTTTCTTTATGACTTTTTAGTTCCTCTGGAAGTGTTTCTTTTTTTTTTCCGCTTTCCAACTTGCTCTATATTAAGTAGTGACCTTAAGGAACTGATCTTTATAAATACCGTTATTATATTACGCTGTCTGTCACATTTTTATTTTCCGGCTTGAGCAGGTTATCAGGTGCGCAATCACAATCCTTTCATTTCTTTCGTCATTCCTGAAAGAAGTGTTTTCTATATAAGCATGCAGGTCCATTAAAACCAATGTTTTGACAAAGCTTGCCTTTACTTAAAACAAGGCAGCTTTTTTTTTCCTTCCTTAATGCAATATAGCTCTAGTAGAGTTTCACAGGCCTACGGGACTTGGTCTAAAAGGATACTATATGCCTGTTATTGATATTTATATATTACATTATTATCAATATTTGATAAGCATTATAGCCTTATAATCGCATGGGCTTATGGTCTGAAGAGGTGCTATATGTTTTTACTATTGATATTTATTTATAAGAGTATTATTAATATATTTAATACGTATTATGGACTTCATTATTGCACCGATCTACCGGGCCTGATCGGAAGAGATAATATCAAAGGCCTGTTATTGATATATTTTTAAAAAACGATATTAACCATATTTGATAAGCATTATGGCTTTCATATCGCATGGGCCTACGCGGCCTAGTCTGAAGAGATAATATAAATATCTGATATTGATATTTATTTATAACAGTAAAATCAATATTTAATATCCATACTTCTATGTTTCGTGAAGCATTATTTGCTTTGTATATTGTTAATTACTTTAATGAGCAAAAATCTTTTAGATGCATAAGAATCCTTCATATGAATAATAATTAAAACTCGTTGTTCTTTGTTTTCAAACAATACTATTAGCATTCTATTCGAGAATATTTCCTAAGATTCCTTATCGCAGAAAGATTAATAGCTAAGACCTGCACTTGTACTTACATTTGTACAGGTTTTGCTGACGTATTGTAATTCTTTACGAGAAGGGATACTTTTTTTCTTATTCCGATTTTTTTTACCTTAAAAATTAAAAACAGCACATTTCAGGAGGTTCAGGACGTTCAGGATCCAAGTTCACAGCAATCAGGCTCCTTGATTCAGTCGAAATGTTTCAACATTACAATATTATTAACAATATAAATCGAAATGTCAAGTGCTCAATTGTGAATAAAATTCCTGTCACAATTTCATTTTTTAACTATTTATATTTTAAAATTATGAGAGTGTTTTTATCTTCTGAGTGTTTCACCTCAGTGTTTCCTGATTATATAAATAAATTCATTGATAGTTAAACAAACATAACTGTTTCCTTTTTTGCTTTACGAAATGAAAAATGTAAAATTATCAACTTAGTTTGTGATGACACTGATAAATTTAAAAAAAAGTGTTCTTGCTCGACAAGTTTATTTAACCTTTTATGAGACTGCTTTTAAATTATTTTCTTTAATATATGCATTATTCACTCAATGCTGACCAATTCGAATTTTTTTAATATTATTCTCTGCTTTAGATTAAATGAAGTCAAACTAACAGCAAAACTATAACAAAAATCCTGCCTTATTTTTTAATTTAAACTTCTTAAAATTTTAAGAGCGCATTACAAAATGTTAAAATACATTAGAATTCTAAAATGATATGAGAATATCCAAACCTGTGAATATATTAAATGATTTGCTGAATGCAGTAAATAAATCAATAAATTACACTGGGGCACACATTTTCTTTCCTTTATTTCTTTTCTCTTTTTGTATGAGGTTTTTTTTAACAGATCTCAGATACTTTTTTATCGAAGATTTCAAATCAGCAATAGGATTCTTTCTCTAAACTAATTTTTTTTTTAAATTAACCTATCTAGTCTTGTCCTACAGTCTATTTTTTGTTAAAATGTACGAGTTTAAAAACGTTATACTCAGCAGGGGGTTGATAAAAGTTGCGACTAACTTCTTCGGGAGTTTATAATCAGAATTAAAGTTCCATACGAATCCAGGCCCAAAAATGTTGTCATACGCCGCTTAGGGCGCTATCCCTATTATGAATTGTTTCTTCGCATGCTTCTGAAAAGGTCATAATAGGTAACCGCCCCTAGCCATGTACGATAACATTTCAGGTCATGGGTTCCCATTCAATTTTAATCCATGCGATGTACCCTAACTCCCCATGAAGTTTGACACAATATTTTTGCTACCCCCTGTCATACATAAGGTTTTTTCGACAAAAAAATGTCATTTAAAAAAGATCTATAGCTTGAGGAGCAAAACTAGTTTCAGATTTGTATGAATGCAATAAAAAAATTTCCCCCAGTGAAATTAATAAGCGTTAAAACTTTTATTACTTGCAATGCTTAAATGCATTTATAAAATAAAAACAGTTAATTTTTTTTAAACTTAATAAAAATAAGCATGTTTTGCCAAGGTTACACTTTTGTATTTTTTTATTTGTTGAATGTATATCTTAAACATGCAAAAATTTTTCAAAACTGCAATTTTAAAAAATTTTACAAAAAAAAAATTTGCATTTTCTTTAAAAAATTTGTTTTATGTAGCACACGCTTCGTTTGTAAAAGAAGCGTGTGCTACATTTATTACTTTTTTTTACCAGATGCTTTTCAGATTAGATATAATTTAAATAAGTACGATTTGGATTATTTTATAGGGAGTTTAATTTCGAAAAATGTTCATTTACCTAGCAGCCGGATCTCATGATTTCGTCGGGAGGTTCCAGAGGTGAAAAAAATGTAATTTGGCAAAATTAAGTTAGTATGTTTTAAAGCACCACTAAGTATAAATTAAATTTGTATATGAAAATCTCAACGATGTCTAGCTATGTATTTTACAAGGTTATAATAATTCCTGTATATAATTGTAAATTCAATTGTTATAACACTACCGCTACAAAGAATCTTAATGGTGAAGAATTTTAAAGCGTAAAAAACAGCAGCGGTTATCAAGTTTTAGGATATTTTCTTTTACGAGAAAATAGTGAGGAATATTTTATTTCACAAAAACAAATTAAAAATTAAATTTATTTTCCTCTTATGCGTAACTGATAGCTCTATATTTTATGCTTTATTTTTGACAAAGATTACAAAAAATGTGTAATATGGTGATCCTTCGCAATTCATGTTCATATATTATGTTCCAAATTTTATGGTCCTGGTCTATAGGGCATATAACATCTGTAAATTTATATCACGGAATACTCTTCAGATGTAGCATGGAGCTTGGTGAACAGCACATCTTTACTTCTGTACATTTACACACCAGTCGACCAGTCTGTGTAGGGGGCAGGGAACTGTCCTTGCATCAGAAAGGTTCTGGGTTCGAATCCCGGGCAAGGCATGGATGTTTCTTTCCCTCTATCTGTGTTCTATGTCCTTTCTCCTTTGTGTGTGAATGTGTGAATGTGACCCGCCCTATAAACGGGTTGTGGTAGTGTGACGTGGGCGACGCTGTTCCACCGCCGTGGCTTCGCCACAGGTGCCCACTGGGTAACGAAAAGAGAATTAGCAGTTCTGGCACTTTCTGTGGCCAATGGACAATAGCTCCAAGTGCCCGCCATTAAAAAAAAAAAAAAAAAAAAAACATTTACACAATTGCCATCCAGGGTCACTCTCTGGGTTGTTTCATTTGAAGGTCCCTTTTGTTCATCACAATGAACATGAGGGGATTTAATTTAATACTATGCCAACCTTCGTCTATCAAAAGGTCCCTTATGATATAATCGAGTTAACATGTCTTATATACTAGTGATATGGTATTTAATATTTGTAGTGGTTGTTACTCCCCTTCCAGAATTTTATCTGTGATAGAATTCGATGTACAGATACCACTAGTTGAATCATGCTGTTTATTTATTTATATCAATTTTGCTCAATATATTTTTCTTTATTTTATAGCATTTTTCTCTTTTTTTTTTGTTGTTGTTGTTGATTATAGCATACCGTAAACCGGGGCGAGTCTACCCATTTTTTCAGTTTGTCAACTTTCAAGTGGTCAAACTTTTGTAAATATTAAAGAAAAAAGGCTTTTAATAGGTGTTTCGGAATCGCTATTTATCCCTCTTTAAAGCTCTGAAATCGATTTTAGAAAATATTATCAGTTACGCTGTTACTGTATATTTTTATGGAACTGCTGACAAATCTCTCGTATGGGGCGAGTCTTCCCATTCTACTAAAATGAATGTTAACATTGTAAATAATCAAATTTTACTATGAAATTGTTATTTTAGTTACTATATAGGATATTTATGAAGTAAAATTCATAACTTTATTATATATTCCATTTTTTTATTCATAAAATAACACACATTGAGTATTTGATCGATTTTCACATTTTGATCACAGTTTTGTTTTTATAATTATTAACATTATAAAATAACATTTTTTTTTCTGATTATTGTTGATAAAAATAAATTAAAATTAATATAAATTTACAATTAAATAATTAATAAATAATAATAATTAAAGATTATTAACAAAATCATGGCATTTTTTTGTAACATTTAAATCCATTTGTTTTGCGAATGTAATTTCGAACCATCTGTAATAATAAATAATAATTTATTTAACTTGCATTAAATAAAAAAAGTTAATTTTATAATATAAAAATTGAAAAAATAGGTAAAATAAACATATTTTATATTTACATTTATATTTAACCTATAATTTTTCTTATTAATGATAAATTTATCAATGCAGAATTAAAATAATATACTCAAATTCATTTAAAATGACTTAATTTTAATATAAACAAAGTTCTAAATTATATTATTATGCTTCATTAAAACTAAATACGAATGGGTAGACTCGCCCCGCGAATTCTGGCTTTTTGTTTACAACAGCAAAACTTACATTATTTTTGTTTTTTTTCGTATAAAATTAATGTAATCTTAGTCTTAGATAAGTTTATCACTTAACCAAAGTGAAAATAGTAATAATAATAATATACTTACGGAGCACCAACTAAAAGTTTGCTGATTTTCAATACAAATCTCTCAAAAGACGTTTGAACAGGTCGGTTAAAAAGACACCAAATAAATAAAAACGGATCAAGCTACTACAGCGCCATCTTCCTTGGAGTCTGAACAAATCTTCCGTCGGTAAAAAAAATTTTACTTGCAATTTAAAATAGTGAAAATTAAATAAAACTAAAATGGGTAGACTCGCCCCGGTTTACGGTATTGCATTTTGCTCATTTTTTTCAGTTTTGTTTATTATCGGAAGACTTTACTTACTCTACCGGATATTTTTCTTCTTCTTCTTTGAGCAGTATATTTTTAAGCAAATCAATTGTTTAATTTGGATCATCCATCAATATTGACGAGTTCATATCACGTCTGGGTCACCAATGAGGGGAATTTATCTTTATCGACTATGCCAACCTTCATCTATCAAAAGGTACCTCAAAATAGAATCGAGTTACCATGTCTTATATACTAGTGATTTGGTATTTAATATTTGGAGTGGTAGCTACGCCACAGACAAATATTCAACACATATTAAATTTTTATTTTATGACCGGCTGTAGTTATGCTTTGATTCTCGTTATAGTGGTACATTAAATGCATTTTTTGTCATAATTTTATGAAGAAAACCACTTGAACGAATATTGTGAAATTCCATCATGGGAAATTTCAGAATTCTTATTAAAAAAATATAAATTTGCTGGTGTCTGCAAAACGAAATATTTATTTCATATATTCCAAAAACGGCAAAAATTGATCAATAATGTTTAAAGCATTGAAATAAATGATATAACATTGGGAAACTGAATGCATTTGTTTTTTTAAATTTATTTTGATTAAAAATGAAAAATACGTAAACATAAGTCTAAAAATATTTATTAAGCACATGAAACCAATGAGTATATAACCCATTATGTATATATTACTAAACTAATAAGAATATGAAGCAATCTAATGGCAGGTGAGCTGGCGTGTGATAAAGATTGAAGTTGAGACTGATACTTGATAAATGAATAACCAAAGTTGATAAATTATAATTACAGTAATCTTCGTAATTACAATTAGTGTTCCGTAATTACCACCCTTAATATATATGTTAAGAAATATTTAAATCAGCAAAGAAAACGCTGTCTAAATATAACGAATCACTATTGAAACTATAAGCACAAAAACTTCATTGATTCCCGGAAGAAAAAAAAGAAGAGTCCTGAAGGCGATTATCAAAAATTCAAAGTTTAAACAGACATTTAAATAACAGGTTTCGAACTTGTGTTTAACGTTTTTAAACTATTACATTTAGGCAAGAAATAAACTATAAGACTAGACTAGATAGGTCATTTAAAAAAATAGCTGTAGTTTGAAGAGAGAATCTTATTGCAGATTTGAAATCTTCGAACTGGAGCGATTTTAATAACGTTTTTGTTTCTCCCTCTCTCTCTAATGTGTGATTTCTGATGGGCGCATTTTAACAACGATTCCAAAATTTGCAAAGTAAGGGTGGTGGTTACGAAACATCCTGTTAATAATTAAATTAAAAACATCAGACTTTTTGAGCCAGTTGCCACTTTTCATTGTAGTTGTGTGAAATTATGGTAGAACTTTTGTAATTAATGAATGTAATTTCGCACAATATCCACGAAAGTAACTAACGATGGCGGTAATGTTACCATTTACTTTCCAGTTCTTCGTTTTGAATCTTATTTTATTCAACAATTTTTGAAGTCAATGATTCAATGATTTTATTCCAAAGCATGATGTGTCCCGCAATGCATCACGCTTTGAATTATCTTAAAATGTTCTTTCAATCATTTCCGCCACCAGTCTTCACTGAAATTCGTGTAATCGTCCACGGTATTGTATTCTTCAATACTGTTGTGTACAGACGGTACAAACACGGATTCACTGTCCTTAACAATATCGGAAGAACTGAGACTCAGCTGTTTCAGGATGCTGTCGATGTTTTCAGATGCTGATTGAAGTTCTGCCAGTGCATGAGTACCAGAAGCTTTCGAGTCATATGTTGGGTAGTCATAGGATGCCTGTTGCCAGAACTGGTCACCTTGATGACCATATGCTGAATAGCCGTATGGATGAACGCTGAAAACAGAGATTTACAGTTTTTAGGATTATGCTTTAATAAAGTACTGACTTGTTACCTGATTAAAATCTTCATTGGTTTCAAAAATACATAAAAGGCAACGTATTTTTTAAGTAACTTATTTTAAATTCAAAATACATAAAAAGTAAATATATAAAAAGTAAGCTTCAAAAATTCATAAAAAGTAAGGCATTTTTGAAGTAACGTATTTTTGAAGTAATGTATTTTTGAAGCGAATAAAGCTTTTAATCTTGGACAGTTTCTTGCGATTATTTATTTAAAATCTATTTATTCTTCTTAGGATTATTTATGCAGCGCAAACATCAGGCGAGATTGCATCGAATAAGGATCAGAAAAAAATACAGTTGATTCCAAGAATTTGTAGAACAGCTCTTCTACAGTGTGTATTTGAGCAAGCAATTTGATTATTACAAACATCAAGAATTGTTATTTTATTTTCCAAAGTTGCTCAACAAATGTCAAGTTTTAATTTTTTTTCCTCTGAATTTCTATGCAAAACCAGATGTGTGAAATATTTCAAAATTAACAGAAAAAACTAACCTGGAATCATTTGTCTGAATATTACAGTTTTAGTTGTACTAAATTTACATCACTCTAGAGCTGTACAATGGGCTATTAGGGAAACATCCCTAAAGATGATCCCAAGATGTGTCATAACAATTTTGATCCTCTGCAGAGGAGATGGCTTCCTACTTTGGTAGCCAGACGAACTACATGCGAAGTCGTGCACTTTACGTTCGAAGAGTTTCACGAGGAACGATACCGCGCACTCTTTACTCTTTCACAGACTGATCGAAGTGGTCATCCAGTCGCTCACTGACCACAGCCAGTGGGCATTCCGAGAACTACTGGGAACCATGTCTTACGACCAACCCACTGTGGGACATACCATGGTTTTACTTTAGTCTCCGTTCTTTTTTCCTAACCCTATAACGTGCGATTTTTTATGTATTGCAGTGGTTTTAAAACTACTCTCAAAAGAGCTGTAGAATATTAATGTAATAAGTAATAAAATAAGTATTTTATTATCTGTGCTACTATTTAAAATCTGAAAAAAAATATCGAATTCTATGCTTACAGATCCAATTAGAATCTTTAAGTTACTTATTTATATTTCTTGGTATTTTAGTATATTTAAATTAAAAAGTATTGCTATTAATGAGTATTGCTATACAAACAAATTTTATCCTTTCATCTAAATTTATTATTTTTCATTTAAAAAAAGGAAGCTTGTTATTAATCTACTTGTTTACTCATTCATTGTTGCACATTCGTATGAAGGTTTGTATGCTCATTACAAAGACAGCTTATAAGCAAGCCCTTGTCAAGTTGAAGAATCGATATCATAACAGCAACACAACGATATATACAGAGTTACATCCAGGCTTAGATCCAGGACTCGAACCCGTTAATTCCACGATAAAGATTATTTGATCGAACGACGATTCCGCTTGGCTAGAAAGGCTGCTTAACACATTTAGGATTAACATACACTTTTCAAAGAAAAATTGGTAGCAGCTCAGGTGTTTCATTATAAAGATTTATTTTGCAGAAACAAGTTAGCTTTGCCAACCGTTATTTATTACAATATGAATGTATTGTACCTGAAGTCAAAATACTGTGCTTTTTAAAGCAAAAATGGTAATTGGTTATAATATAAAAAAAACGCAACTACTTCCACTTAGTAGGAATAACATTTACCATGACGCAATGCTAAATTCTATGCCACTATCCACATAAATTCCACTATCCACATAAATCAATTATTAATCAAAAATCGAATATCAATTACTTTTCTTTATAATGCAATAAAATCTGGTGAGCAGCTATTTAAACAATCAAACACTTCGTTTGTTTATTTGTGGCTTGAAGTTAGGATCGCAGAAAATGCCGTTTATGGGTTAAATTTAGTAGGAATAACACAACCTGTGACGTAGGCTATAGTATACCCAATTAGCAAAAAGAGATATCATCTTGGTATAAGCAAATGTGTACTACCACTTCGTCCATATGGGTGTTATTCATATATAAAACACTTTTTGTGAACGAGCACTGAATTAAAGAGTCAAGTGTGGTGCTACATATACAAAATGGAATGTAAATAAAAGTCATGGTGCTATACAATGATAAGTCACATTTTCAAATTGTTTAGAGGAGCAATTTGGGTGAAAAACACCTAGATTTCCTTGTAAGCAATAAGATGTAAGCATTAAGCAGTCATCTAATAGAAATTCCGGAAATCTGTAGAAAAAAAAATAAGAAGAAACTGTTTCACTCAAAACTTAAACACTGGAATGTGTGGCTTATTATTATATTTCCCCCAAGTACTTTAAATTAAAGTATGAAATTTACTTACGGATAGGGTTTTCGCACGTGCTTGCTAAAGGTAATAGGGAGTGGAATAGGAATAGGTAGTGGAACAAATCGTGGTTTCAAAAGTCCACCTATTATAGCGGCTAAAGCAATTTCTTTTGTCATGAAATGAACTCCCATAATTTCTGGTATTAAAAATCCCAGCAACAGCAACATGATGTTCAGACATTTCATAAATTTTGGATGCATTTTGGTATCTGTAAAAGAGCAAGACAATCTTAATTTATTCAATGTCAGAAAATTTTGCAGGAAATCTCTAAGACTTGATATAAATTCATTAATAAAAGCACAGAGTTTAAATAAAACACTTCTTTTAAGAGTACGCGGTTTTTGCAATTATACGGTTCAATAACAGAAACAGATTTAATGCAATTCTCAAAACTCTCCAGAAATGTGTTTCGGTCTCTCTTAAGAAGACGCCACTACGGGGGAGAAATTCTTAAAAACAATTCTTTTCCATCTACCTAAGTAATTTGAAGTTAAAAAAAGTGAACCTAGAGAAAAACCATGACGTTTTAAATGCTTAAAAAATGTTTTCCAAAGATCAGAATGCGAAAAAATTAATTTAGGTTTACTTTCCAAATGCGTAATCTTGCCATAATTTATTTGCACTTTGATAATTTGAAGAAAAAAAATCCAGCACTTAAATTCATAATATTTCATTTATGGTTTACTCTAGATTTATGTGAACTCAATTTTTTCTAAACTTTAAATTGTAATATACAAATGTTAGCAATTATTCTAGAAGTTAGTGACCTCCAAAAGTTTCATGTAACATACATTATGTTATCATAGGTAAATTTCATGATTTAATGGTAAATTTTAAATTAATTAATTCTATAAGTTAATTGAACCATTGAAAAATCATTAATAATAATATGACAGCTTTATTAATAATAATAATAAAAAACAGCGATAGCAGAAAACGCAGCTAGCAAATTAAGATCCTCTTTTTCCCTTCCCATTTATGTTTATGAAATTACTTTCTACAGTTAAATTAACATATTAGGGATGCATAAAAGAATATTGAAATAATTATAAAAATAAAGAAAAAACTCGTGCAAAAATTCTATTATTATTTATTTTTTTAAATCTTAAACTTTTATTAAAATTTTCTTTAATAAATGTTTTTTTAATAAAAAACTGACAATATTTAGATTAGAAAAATAGGGGCTTAATCTAGACTTTTAACTTCTTGAAATACATTTAAAGTTAACTCCTGAAACCAATAAGATTGAGTCTTTTTGCGCAAAAATCCTACCATTAGATCAAAAATTATTCTGGAGAATAGCAACTTCCAAAAGCTTGAAGCAACATACATTCACTGTGTTTACATTATTAAATTTCTTGATTTAATAACAATTTAAATTAATTATTTCTACACGTTAGTTAAATTGTAGGAAAAAAAGTATTATATTTTGTGGTAGCTTTTATAATGATAAAAAAAACAATGATATTAATTTTAAAAACCACAAACAAATAGACATAATCTAGTTATTAACATCAGAGCTAGAATTTTAGAGCTTTAAAAAATATTGGAAAAAATGCGAAACGCTTTTAACATCCGTCAAAAAAGATTTTAAAATTTAAAATAATGCCTTTAAGTTTTAGAAAATTTTTTTATAAAAAATCTTTAAAAAAAACTAATAAATCTTACTTTGTATTTGTAAATTGAATGAAAAATGTAGAAATTAAAATAAATATGCAGTTTATGAGAAAAGTAAAATGTAAAAAAATACCACATAATATTAGAATTAGAAGTAACTATCTTAGAGCACATCAGAATTGCATTGTATTATTAAATGTTTTTGTGAAGTCTTTAAATCAACAGTTGCTTAGGGTGTTTTAAAAATTTTAATTTGAAGTCCTTAAAAAGAAAATTAATGCGAAATTAATTTGTGAGGAAAACAGTTAATCCACAAGCAAAATGGTCTTATAATAAAAATCATTCAAAATTAATAAAAAATGCAAATCTAAATACAGAAAAAATTATTTAAAACATTTATAAGGAATGCCATATGAAGGAAAAAATGACCAAGTATGTATTTACCATCAATAAGCTAGTCTAGTTTATCATAAATGGAAATGAAATTAACGGAACCGTTAATAACAAGAAAGGAGATCTTAATCACTATAACAATAATGAAAAATTACAGTAGAAAAATTCGATTAAATTCCATTTTTTTTAATCATAAATTTTTCTTAAAAGCAGCAAAAGAAATTAGTTTGCTTAAAAAACTTAGATTAGAAAATAAGGTCTTTCAACCTTCATCTTGACACACATCTACTTTTTGGCAAGTATTATCATTTTTAAATATGCTATCTTAATTCGAAACAGATTGAATTGATATTAGATATTGACAATAGACACAATTAGATTGATTTGCATATAATTTTTTTTTTTTTTGAAATTCTATTGTAAGTTCTTCATAAAGAAATTTCAACTTAAGGTTATTTAATTTTCTGAATGACTTTTTTTGTTCGGACATTGTGAGTATGGCACCCACGCAAATGCAAATTTGAATAAAAACGAACTTTTTTTAGGTCAAATTTTCTTAAAATGGAGTCTCTCTTATTCACGCTAATTTAAATCAGTACCATTTCGGATCACCGATAATTAATTCCGGTTCAAATAATGAAGCTAAAGGATCCTTGAGGAAAGGATGTTTTTAGGTCCAATATAGTGATGTCTCTGTAAAAAGTAATACTGTAAGATATTTTTTAATTTTATTCTGAAAAATAAAAAAAAAATTTGAGGAATTATTCTGTTTTGTTCTGTATAAACATGTACCTTAAAATGATTTTATTTCCAATATGAAAAGAAATAAGTGGGCAAATTTGTTCTGTACAAATAAAAAAAGATCAACATTTTACTGCGAAAATTAAATCGAAGCATTTTATCCACATTATTAAAAATGGATCCTCACATTTGACAAAACTTTCTTTGTTTTTGGCGAAACCATTTACTGGTATATGCTCCGAGCAAAAGATTCGTCAAAGTGAAGAAATAACTCTCCTTACTTCTTCGAGGAAACGACTTTCATCATAATTAACGATATATTTTGTCATTCTATTTTTTTTTCCAAAAAAAATGTGTTCATCTAAATTTTCTATTAATCACTTCTTCGTGAGCACCATTAGGTGGATCAAATGTCTTCCAGACAACACAAGAAGGTTAGATAATATAGAGGGATAAATTACACAGGTGCCCGAATCCAGATTCAAATCCGGGATCCTCCTGGTATGGTACGAGGCCAACTTCTTGATCACCATAGAGACTGTTTGACTTGACTTAATTCGCCAATTTTTTTTTCCAATCGGCTAGTCTTTATTCTAGTATCGTCATTCTAGTAAACAATCTCAAACAGCTGTGATGAGGTTCGGAGTAGAGGAAACATTTTCGTCATATATTTGACATTTCGCGTTTTGTCACAAATCATGTGGTTTCGTGACAAAATGATTCTCGAAATTAACGAGATACAGCTAAAGGGTTGCTGAATCGTCGAAAGTGGGAATTTTATTTCTGAGAGTGCAGCTAAGCTCCCGTTTATCGCGCATAGGCGGCCGATCGAATTTCTATTGCAGTGTATATGACGTGCATGCTCGTCATGTGAAATAAAAAATTGCAATTAACTATCAAAACTTGAAATTTGACTAAAATACTGTACGAATATTACTTTGTGGTATGTTTTATTTTTATACTACCAATAGAACTGCCAAATATTTTATATTGTGGTTCAGGAGGGAAGCTCGTGGCCCGAAACCATTCACATTCGTAAGCCATAACTTGGACGGCGAGCACTGATTTGCCAAGAAATTGCGTGAACAATTAGCTGAGCTAATATTGCTCTTATGTTCTTCTAGAGAAGAGATGGGTTCGTTTACTAAAACAAGTTTTCGGACTCTTAAATTTTTTTTATAAGCTACTTTTCAGCAAACATTTGCTTCAGTTACTAAATATAAAATTTATAAGGCATAAAAACTTCAACAATCTGCTACTTCTTTTCCAAGCTTTTGCTTTTGGCCTTTTATACCTCGGTTACGAGCGAACTCTGTAATCCTATGTATCTCGGGCTTGAACTAAAATCCTTCGGGGTCGAACCTCAAAAAGAGAGCATGAACTTCTCTCTCGGCTTAGGGGATAGAGTGTTCGCTTTCTAATGAGGCGAACCAGGTTCGAATCCCAGTCGATGCGAATTCAGCATCCAGCTTGCATCGACCACAGTGCTGACGCAAAATATCCTCAGTGGTAGACGGATCTTGGGTTAGAGTCTCCTTGCCTTCAGGCTAACCGTGGGAGGTTCTCTTGGTATTCCTCTCCATGTAACGCAAATGCGTGTTGGCTCCATCAAAAAGTTCTCCACGAAAGCAAATTTCTCCCAAAACTGGATCCAGGAGTTACCTTGTCTTCTGAATTGGGTTCAAAATTACTAGGCTACGGAGTTGAACATTAGTAGTCGTAAACCAATAAAATTGGGTCTGCTGTTCAGCGACGGTTATAAAAAATAAATAAATAAATAAATTTAAAAAAAAGCAGAGTCCTGAATAGTCTTGAATTGAATATAAGAATTGTGAATATTCGATCCAAAAGCTCTTCCTTCCTCGCTTTCGCCTCATATTCTTATATTGTATCGTATTATTTTTTGACATTTTTTTAACAACAGTAACCTTTTCAGAAATAAATTTTATTATTTTTTTAAAGACAAATGTAATCCTTTCTCGTATTTCATAAAATTTATAACAGGACTATTTGTCATGCGCTTGGCATGCATACGGGCAATCTGAGTAAACATATCTTTATTTTACGGATAGGAATGGACTTAAATCTATAACTAAGAGGGAAGCTACAGTATGAAAGATACTATCACAATCATTTAGCCAGGAGTGTGTAATAGTTAGTTAATAATAGTTGCATACTTAAGTTGGAAACACGCAAAAAGTTAAATTAACATTAAGAGGTCCAACTGTTTGACTATTGAGCCACATTTTTTCAAATTGGGTCTACTAACCTTCTCCCCCATATTTTAAGGGACAATATATCAAGTCAGTGTAAAAAAGTATGTTTATTCAGAGAAATACGTCGTTTTTAATTTCATGGCTTAAAATAACATCTGTTCCAATTAATTAGCATCTATAAACCTAAAAATTGCATAATAGAACGTGAAAATATGATTTTTACACAAAAAGTTATTAAAGTGTTCCGTTTTTAAATTTGTGCATTTTACAATTATGTCCTACTAGCTGAATATTCGTTTTTTCGTACGAGGTGAATGAATAAAGAAAATAATGAAATAGTACTGAACTAAACTACGAAATCATGCACAAAACTAAAGGGCGTATACCAACACAGTTAATAAACCTAAAATAGTATCGATTATTTATTTATCTATTATTATTTGCTGCCCTTCCCGGTGACTTTACGTTATTAAATTAAGTGAAACATGATTTTTTTTATAGTTCATTTCCTCTGAATAAAGATTAACTGTATTCAGTATCATTTGACATGACTTGGCAGTTTCATTTGAAGTTCAATGTTAGGAAAAAACAAAACCAAGTCTTTCTTCCAACCAACTTCTTGCATTTCAAATAAGATAGAAATTCAGTTTTTCCCAATTGTTGCATTATTTCTTAAATAAAAAACACTACAAATTTCTATGCATTTTGTACGCTGGAACCCCTTAAAATTTTTTTTATTTTTGTAAGACCTTGTTTTAAACATTAAGTACTACCATAGATAGTTAGGGCCATACAATTCTGTAGTTATAATTATTTACAGATCACTTCCACTGTTTAAGAATGTTCTCATATCAAACTTTTAAAATTTGGTTAAAATTAGTTAATTACTCTTACTCCAACTTTTAGTAACTTTCATAAGTTTAAAAAAAAATATTAAAAATAAAAATATGGGTGTTACGGAACATAAAGCAATATATTGCGCCTGTTAACAGACAGTGTTTACTTTTCTTAAAATAAAAAAACATTAAAATTCTAAAAGTTTCCAAAATTTAGAGCAGTGTAAATGTCATCAAGACTTATTTTAACAAAAAATATTATATACCTTCAAATATTGTTATAAAAATAGTTACAAGCTTTTAAAATCGGCAAATAGTAAATATTCGTAATTGGTAGAAAAAATAGCCCAATATTACATTTTAATACTTATAAATTTTAATTAGCTAAAAGAAAAATTATTGTAAAAAGTACTTACTTTAAGGATGCAGATACTTCAGAAGTCCGAAAGAAGAGTACTAAAATTTCAGTTAAACCCTAAGTTAAGTATGGAGAGGAATCATTCTGTTGTCAACTTCAAGGGCTGGCCTTCAATATTCCATATTGGAGGATACTTCCCGCTACTCATCTATGTTTTTGTGTCAAATGTAGAAGAATAGTCCAGATTTAGACACCTACGAATATTTTACAATTCTTCAATTGGATCTATGAGTCATTGTTTTCGTAAGTGGAGTTCAACACGCTTGGCGAGGTGCCCTTTGCATTCAAATGGCTATTGCTTTTTAATTTGGCTGGATGGAACATTTTTCTTATTAGATGGGCTGGAACCGTTGGCGTCACAGTGTTATGATCTCTGAAGAGTAAGGAGACAGATGATGTATTGACAATAGTGGTTTGAAGATACTTTTCGGTATAAATAGTTTTTTTTTTTTATAATTTCTATGATAAAAAGGAAGAAAGTAGCAGGAATTTTATTGCAACATTATTATAATTTGATATAAATGTAATTTTTTTCTCTATTCAGTTGATGTATTTAATTACTGCATATGGGAAATAAAACTAAAAAACATATATTTCGATTAAGAAGTTTTTTGAAATCCAGCTAAAGTGTTGCTTAACAGGGTAGCGCAATAAACGGAAATTAATATTGAGTAAGTGCTCAAAAATATTATTGGTAGTTTAATTAACGGCATTAAAAGGTTAGTACACCGTAATCAAGTTTTATTTTGAGAAACAAAAGAAAGATGGTGGCAGGGAGTTCATTGCAACACTATTGTAATTTGACAGAAATTAAAAAAGGAAAATTTTCTATATTCGGTTTTAAGTAGTTAATTACTCGATAAGGGAAATAAAAGAAAAAACACAGATTTTTATTAATCAGGTTGATGAAATCTCGCGAAAGTGCTAATTAACAAGGTACAGAATTAGCGAGAATTAATTTTGAGTATGTACCGAGCTCTAAAATATTACTGGTCACTTAACACTTTTATCGCGGCAATGACGCGCCTTTGCCGTGCTTAGAATTTTTCCACATCTCTTAAAAAAATCCTTTAAAACTTATTTATTTTATTTAAAAAAATGAAAATCAATTGCAATCAATAACCATATTCACTAATACAACAATAGAGCAAAGCGAATATTCCTGGTAGACGAGTTAGCTCGTTCGTCGCGATGAAAGAGCTAATAGCATTAAAAAATTGGTATACAAAGATCAAATTCTATTTTCGAATACCATTTTAAAATGTTAACTGTACAGTGCCAAAAATGGAACCGGTAATGTTAAAAATTATTACTTAAAATGTAACTGCCAACTTTTAGGGTCCATTACGTAAGTATTTATTTTTATAGTTAAATATGTAGCAAAGTTTCTTTTTTATTCTTCGATTTACAAATACTTTATAATTATACGATAAAATATTCAATATTTTCTTGTCTTTTACAGTGCGTAGTTTTTTAAATTACTGAACAATTTCTGCCCCAGAATATTATACTGACAATTTTCTAGAAGAATCTCTATTTTGGGATATTATTTTTAACGAATCTTATAAGAAAGATTGTCCTCATTAAATTTATATGTTAGAAAAACATAAGATTCGGGAATACTTTACTTTTTTATAATAGTCAACTAAAATTAAAAAAAGTTTTATCTATTTTTGAAAATAATAAATACTATTTTAAAGTTTTACAATCTTAAGGATCGACATACTTTTCTAAATTACTTATAATTTATTTATTATTATTACTTTATAATTATTACTTAGCTAAATTATTTTGTCCCACTTTAATATAATATGCATCGTTCATTTGCAAATAATTGCAGTGCTTATGTTTAGATTATTTCCACTTGGAAATTAAATGTATATCATACGATTCTGAAAGAATTCTTTAAAACCTAAATCTTAAAATAAAAAGTTTATGAATGTGCCAATAAAATTATAATTTCTTTACTCGTCTCTTTTCTGCCATGATATTACATATTTCTATTTGTCTCGTATTCGTGTCCTTATTAAAATGAATCATTTCTTATTTTCAAATATATGATTAAACCTAATATATGATTACATATTAGAAAATGATAAATTATTCACTTGAATGAGGTTTATTCTTTTGATACTAAAAATAGTTATGAATATAATGAATCAAGATTTAAAATTAAAAGAAAAAAATTCCTTTTTGAATTATTTTCTATTAAGAAATGCACATAATATTGCTTCAGGAAAAGGATCAAACACTCCTACATGTTCATCTTATTGCGTTAAAACGTGATAAATAACTCAGATTTATAAGTGACTACGTCATCGTTCTTCTCGCCTTGTTGCTTCCCAGTAACATCTACACACAGCGGGATCCTGTATATACTCGACTGTTAATAGCAACACGGGAGCTATCAGATACACACAACTGTGAGCTTAACACAGCACTCACGGCTAACGCTCAAAATCCGGTTAACTTAATACCGCTCTTCTAGACTTTAACAAATACGGTAAATAGAGGTATACATCGAATTCCATCCCTGATAGAATTCTTTGGGAGGAGGATTGTGACGTAACTACCACTATAAATATTAAACATCAATTTACTAGTATATAAGACATGCTAACTCGCTTTAACCTAGAGGCACCTCTTGATAAATGAAGGTTGGCGAAGTCGAATGCTCTTTCACCAGAAATATGAGACTGGCACCCAATTAGAATTTGAGATATAAAGCGTGCGTTATTTAGAATAGTTTTTACTTTTTTTTTCTTTCTTTTTTTGTCAAAATTATACTGATTCGATGCTACAATTAACAGTTTTTGAAGAGTAGTTGAACAATATACGATTGTTTGTTTTTAGATTTCCGATTTAAGAAAACTAGCAATTAACGTCAAAAAATTTTTTCGTATCATCGAAATTGTCTTTTATAATTTTAAACTGCAATCAATTTAAATTGCAACAAACTACTAACAAACGTATATTTTGAAATTACTAATTTAAAATCGCAAACTTAAAAATATTATTTATTTATAGTTTTGAGGAATATTCCGTGAAAATTCTAAACACGTTATCTCCAAATCTAATAAAGTGACCTCTTTATTTGTAACCTTTCTTGAAAGGTATTGTTCTACCAAATAGTTATGAATCATGAAAAGTTTTTAAAAAGAACAAAAATTATCAAGAAAACGCAAATCAAAAATTTAACCTAAAATACAAAATGGGGCGTGTGGAGACCTCTTAATGAAGATAGTCGCAGAAGTCCTCCCCTCCTATTTTTTTAAAAACTTTAATTCAATTATCTATTGTAATTCAATTATAAGAATTTCAGGATTAATGAAAGAAGTGACTTAGTATTAAAAACTTTACATTTCAATTCATCGTATAAACATAGTCTAAACAGATAATCGAATTATAATATGATTTAAATTGAACACATAAGCTCACACACATAAACATTCAGATGGTGTCCCAGGTTGTTGCAGCTTTATCTTATCTTTTATGACATAGCTTAATAGCTTAGCTTCTTCTACTTGCACTGAATCTTTGACTACCAATTCATTTATCCATTCGACTTCTACTATGCCTTCAGAATATTTAATTACACACATAAGTTTATGTGCTAAAAAGTGTTCTTATCTTCAGGAATTTGTTTATGTTTTCCTTCTGTGGCCAAAATTCTTGAACTTCGAAACTCTATTAAGAATTTTTTTTAAACTATTTGTATTCCCATGTTTAACTTTTAATCCAAATTTAAAATTTTCCAAGCATAATTTCTCTTTTTCAAATTAGTGTTACGACAATTTATTGTTTTCCTGAAGCATTAAATGTTTTATTTACGTTGATGGTCAGTGCTAAGCTCTACGACTTATGTTTCTAATTATGAAAAAAAAAAATGCTTCTAGACTTATGTTTCTAATTATGAAAAAAAATGCTTCCAGACTTATGTTTCTAATTATGAAAAAAATGCCTCTAGACTTATGTTTCTAATTATGAAAAAAAATGCTTCTAGACTTATGTTTCTAATTATGAAAAAAAATGCCTCTAGACTTATGTTTCTAATTATGAAAAAAAATGCCTCTAGACTTATGTTTCAAATTATGAAAAAAAAATGCCTCTAGACTTATGTTTCTAATTATGAAAAAAAATGCCTCTAGACTTATGTTTCTAATTATGAAAAAAATGCCTCTATACTTAAGTTTCTAATAAAAAAAATGCTCCTTGACTAATGTTTCTAATGATGAGAAAAATGCTCTGAAACTTATGTTTCTAATGATGAGAAAATTGCGCTTAGACTTATATTTCGAATGATTAAGAAAAGCCTATTATTTCAATAAATTCTATCTGTTTTAAAAATAATTTTTTCTGTAACTTTATGAAATAATAATTAGTAAGAAATTTTGAAATGAGTAATATTGAATACTTATTTGTAGGGCTTCATTTTCTTATGAACAGAGCACTTGCCCAGGGCACCTTAATAAAACGGGATGTTCAAATATTATGTACGCACCTAACAAGGGAAAGGGGTTATGGATTTGCTTATTTTTGCTGACAAGGGGGCGGAGGAGACTGAGAGATGCTTGAAGACATTAAAATCCCTTTATTTTTCAAATTTTTTGAAAAAGCAAAAAATTTAACAAGGAATTTACCCTGGAAAAATATCAAATATGAAATAAAATTCAAAATTGAGAGAAGATAAAATTGAAAAAAAAATGTTTCTTCGAACATTTACAGAGGTCGAGAGTTTTGAACATAAAAGGAAAGCACGAAGTATTCATAAGGAATATTCAACTCAAAATTTTTTTAAATGAATGAAAAGATAAATTTTGCTTTATGCAAAGTTTGCAAGGCAGCGATGAGTCAAATGACAGGTGTCTGTCATTTGAATTTAGTCCTGAAAATAGATATGATTTCGTTATTTTTTCTGAGAATAGGGGAGTTGAAAATAGCCAAAAATATGTTTATATTTGAATGAACTCTCTTATGTCATTGCATAAAGTTTCTTTTATTTTTACTTTATTTCTTATGCTTAATGGGAATTAAATCACAATTAATGTTTTTATTTTAATCCATTAGTGGATAGCACCATTTTATAAGAGCAGAAAGTTTTTATTTTAAAGGAAAAAGAAAGTTATAGGGTTTAGTTAAATTGAATATAGTTATACTTGGTCTGCTCAAATAATGCTTTAATTTCAGGTTTAATTCAAATCAGTATTTCGCCTAAGGCCTCAGCATATCTCTATCGGCCACTTCTTACATAATAATAAATCTTCATAAATACTAAAACTTGTTCATGAAGTTAAAGTTAAAAAGTAGATCATTTTGAAGATTATTTTAATATTAAAATAATAAAACAAACTAAGTTACGTTTTCATGAAACAACCAGACTCAGAAATAATAAATTTTATTACAAAATAAAATGTAACTATATTCAGATTCTTTTTTCAGTTTCATGGTTTTTAATTTTTTTTATAATTAATATTGGTAAGAAAAATTTCACAGAAAAAAGTTTATATGTTTTAAACCTATGGTGTTCATAGATTAAGCAGGATTATTTAGAATTCAGTACAAGAAACATATGTTATCAAATCGGAACAAATATCATAGCATTAGAGGTTAAAGCAATGTTGTATATTCAAAAAATGTTAACTACTAATGGAAATTTCAAAACAAAATATTTTTTTAAATTATTCTTAAGAAAACATAAATATTCTCCAAAAAAAGAAAGAATAAATTTTTATTGAGTTAATTTAACCTTAAAATATCGAAATTCTTTTATCATTAATCATCTATCTTATTTCACGATATAACTAATTTATATTTATCTGATCTCAGATTTTTCTTTCTGTAATTTGAATACTTTTGTAATTTAAATTAGATTTTGTTTAAGTTTTTACAGTAACGTTTCCATGATTTTATACATTTCATTATACAATTAGGCTGTATTAGCAATTGGTTCTAAATACATCTATCTTATTTCTTAAGATTTCTTGTTATTTCAAAGAAAAGAACAGGGTATTATGCTGTAAAAAATCTTTTTATAAAAGCCATAGTTTTTATTAATTAAATATTAATCTAGTATAAATACTTATGGATTTTTTAAGACATGTTCCGATCATGCTATTTCAGCTCTCTGTTTTCAGATACACTTTTTACTTTTCTTCATGTATAGTGTAATATTTAAGCCTTATTTAATTATTCGTTATCTATAACGGTTTTTTCTGTACGTGCTCAGCAACTCTTTGTTCTTTATTAAATTGTTTTTTATTGCCCTTATTATGTATTGCTTTCTGACATGTTGTATTTATTATTCTCGTATTCACCTTGCTCATTGCTATATTTAGGCCTTTATTTCTTTATTACTTGCTATCTACAACTTAATTCTTATTGCCTGCTATGCAGCTCTTTGTTCTTTATTACTCTGTCCTTTTGTTAGTTATTACCTTTTTATTTGTTCTGCTCATGTTTTCTCACACACTTTGTTTACTCCTCTTTTATTCTCCTTGTTCATTGTTATATTTAGGCCTTTATCTCTCTGTTACCTGCTATCTACAATTTATTCTTCATAACTTGCTATGCAACTCTTTATACCTTATTACTTTGTTCTTTATTGATTTTTTAAATGTTTTACTCTATTTTTCGATTTCCTCACATGCTTCATTTACTTTTCTTGAGGTCGTTTTCTCTTTGCCATATTTAGCTCTTTATTACTCATTTTTCATTATTGCTATACTGTGTTTTTTGTCCCTTTTGTCCCCTTATTATTTTGTTTTTTATTGCCTTTTATGTGCTCTAATCTAGTATTTTTTCACATGCTTTATTTTTCGTTCCTTAATACACCTTGCTTATTTTTATAGTTTGACTTTAATCTCTCTATTATCTCTCTGTTATTTGCTATCTACAACTTATTTTGAATTGCTTGTTATGCACCTCTTTGTTCCTTATTACATTGTTCTTTATTGCCTTGTCTTTCACGCTTTATTTATTATTCTTTGTATCTCCCTTATATGTTGTTATATTTGATTCTTTATCTTGTTATTACCTGTTATCTACAGCTTATTCTTCATTAATTTCTATACATCTCTTTGTCCCTTACTGCATTGTTCTTTATTGCCTTATCTTTCAAGCTTTATTTATTATTCTTTGTATACTCCTCATATGCTGTTATATTTGATTCTTTATCTTGTTATTACCAGTTATCTACAGCTTATTCTTCATTACTTGCTATACAGCTTATTCTTCATTAAGCTGCTTTGTCCCTTACTACATTGTTCTTTATTGCTTTATGTTTCACGCTTTATTTATTATTCTTTGTATCTCCCTTATATGTTATTAAATTTGAGTCTTTATCTCTCTATTACCTGTTATACAGCTAATTCTTTATTGCATGCTATGCACCTCTTTATTCCTTACTACATTGTTCTTTATTACCTTATCTTACACTTTTGATTTATTACTCTTGTATCTCCCTTATATGTTGTTATATCTGAGCCTTTATCTCACTATTACCTGTTATCTGTAGCTTATTTTTTAATACTTGCTATACCATTTTTTGTTCTTTATTACCCTTGTTCTATTATATTTTATACGTTCTACTTCAGTTTTCTGTTTTTTTTTTTCCTTTCTGTTTTACACGCTTTACTTACTACTGTTGTATTCACCATATTTATCGTTATATTAAGGCTTTTCCCTCTCTATTACTTACTATTTATTTTTCATTACTGTACTGACTACTCAGCTTTTAGTTTCTTATTAAATTATTTCTTTTTGCATTTTTACATTCTTCTCTTCGATTAGCCATACTCTTCCTTAGACTGAAATGTATGAAGCAATGACATTTTAAACTTAGGTTATAAAATTATTTGTAGCATGCCAAGTTGATTTTATCGAAGTGTGATCGGCAATTTGGCACATTATTTTATGATTTCTCAAATTCTATGAATTGCAAGGTCAGTATGATACAGTTTGACACTTTTCAAAATGAAGAACATTATGCTTCTAAATTTTAATATGCATACAAATATATCGTGCCTCAATGTTAAAATTTTAATCATCATATTTAGCATAGAAAATTTTTAACATTAAAACTACTTTCTTATGGCTTTTTATTTTTTTTTAAACTTATAAACCGTAATTAGTAACGATTGTTAAGGGGTCACAGTACCCAAGAAATGACCAAAATATCAATATTTTTTTACTGCTTATAACAAAACGAAACTATTTCAAACGAACGGAAAAAAACCCATTTCTCTATCAATATTTTTAAAAAAAGTTATGAATGATTTGAAAATTGCCTTAATACAGAAACTTGATCAGCAGACAGACTTTAAAGTGCTTTTTCTCATCGATGGTAATTTTGTGTTTTAATCTTAATTAAATCCCTAAGGAATTTTTTCTACTTAAGATAAAGCTTTGGAGTAAACTTTTTTATCTTAAATATAATACACTTATTTAAACTGTGCATGGAATAGCATTTTATGATGTATTACAATTTTTGCAGCATGTTATATATACCAAACAGGAATTTTTAACTTTTTTTCTACTTTTTGGCAAAATAATCTATAAAAAATGCTCGAATTGATATATCAACAAATGAATGCATAAAATTGTTAAGAGGAATATTGTAAACACAAGGAAAGCAAATTGTTTTTGAAAATATGTTGAAATAAAAAGGCCATAAGGATTTAAAAATTGTGAATTTTTTAAATTTTTTTTTTAAATTTAAAAAAAAAATTAAACAGTTTAACTATTTTTTGAAGATAAATTATTGATTATAAGTTAAAGCAAGTAAAGCATCTATATAATACATGATTATGCCTGTATCTTTATTTTAAAAAAAAATGTTGCAAGGGTACTGTGATCCCATAAAAACGGCTTTTCTACGCTTTGGAGTAAGTATCTAGATGTTCGGAACAATTTTCAATCTTTGTTTTGGCACACTTTTTCTTTCTCTCCTTTGCTGTAACTTTGATATTTTTGCTCTTAACTCTACCACTGCTTATTGGAACCTTGACAACAATGCTGGACTCCTTGGTTTGAAGAGGTGTTAATCACAATTATTTTGGGTTCAGGACTAGGGTGTTGTACTACTACTACGTTTGGTCCATCAAACTGCCGCTTGAAACTAAAAATTACAAAAAAATAATAAGTAATAAAAATAGTCATATTATTATTGCATGTTATGCAATATTTACCACTTTATTAACCCTTTGACGCAAAATTTTCATTAAACATATTTTTCATCTTTTTTTTCATTATTTTGTATTAATAACTAAATTCAAACTACATTTTTTGAATTCTATATTTTGGAACAAATATAATTCCACGAATATCATAGATTTTCTATAATTAAATTACAACAAAATATATTTTTAATTGAAATTCGAGTTTCAGAAAAAAATATGTTAAAGAGACACTGGTGTGCCATTTGCGCCAAAGGGTTAAATACTTCATACTAAGGTTATGGTTTCAAAATATAGGCTTCGTAATAAAAAAATAAGAAATATTATTATTTATTATGTTTACTAATGTTATTATTATGTTTACTATGTTTACTAATCCATTTTAAATGTATAACTGAATTTTTTGAAGCGCATGGTAATCAGAGGGGGGAAAGGGTGATCGAACCTGATTCATATCAACACGTGTTCTGTTTAATTATTTTTAAGTACTTTTTTTTGTTTCACCTGGGTTGCAAAATAGTTTTTAATCCTACGGTCGGTAAATTCATTTGATCTGTTTATTGCTTACGTGAATATGATAACTTTGATAGGAAATGTTTGATATAAATTTAAATTCTATTTTAGATTCAAATAATAAAATTTTTTGAGAGTAAAGTGAATGAAAGTAATTCCTAAGATATCATTTTAGCTCGTTGCCAATTCATTTATACGTTTTTAACTAGGAATGTGTTAACAATTATTCAGCTCTTGTGTTTACGGTTTTAGTCAGAAATATGAAACTTTCATAAATCAACACCGAAACGTGATTCTCATGATAAAAAAAACCTGAAAAGGAATTGGAACGATATTTTTAACATGTAAAATGGTGGCATTAGACAGAGATGGGAAAAATAGTATTTTAGAATTTTCTATTCAGTTGAGTAATTCAATGCTACTGAAAACGATGGAAAAAAATAAAGCATTTTGACTTGTATGTTGCTTCTTGCTCTCTTCATTTCCGCCTGGCGTCGCCATTGTTAGTGTTCAGAAAGATAGCGCTTGAGAATCACTTTTAATTGAGAAAAAGTAGATATTGCTGTTTAAAAATTTCAAAATCCGGCACTGTAACCTTAACAAGTGCTAGCTGAATAATCGTTTTTAACACTGTTCGTGACATATGCAAATACAGTAAAAATAGTGTGACCACTTCTGTACAAAATCTTTGTAAACAATATTTCCTTTACTTGCAAATATTTTAGAAGATTTTACAAGGCAAAACTATTTACACAATTTGAAAGATCATGCTGGAAGCTTCTAGAAATTGGGTCATTTTTGTCCATGCAAAATTCGGACCGAACAGAAATGTAATACATATAAAGAAATTTATAATTTCTTTCTAGCTTTAATGCCATCAATTTTAAAATCATTATATAGGATTGAAATGTTTATATTAGAATGTTTTTAGAATTATAGTGGTATTAAGAAAAGAAAAAAGCTATTGGTTAGTCCAAAAAATTCGATCCGGTTTTTGATAGGAAGAACTCCCAAAGGTCCGCTAAAAATATTCAAGTATAGTAACAAACTACTCGTCAAAGCAATTTAAAGTTTTCCTAATTTCGCAACCTCTTCAATTTAGATAATATTCATCTAGTATGCATAAAATTTATGTAATAAGTTTCAATATATGCAATAAATTTCCAAATCTTTATGGTGACTAAGAATATGTAATTATCAATTTTCAAAAGCAAAAAAAAATCTATTTTTTAGTAAAAATTTTGCTGCCACTTGAATATTTTTCGCGGACCTTTCGGAGCTACGCTTATCGAAAATCGGCACGAATTTTCTGGATGACCCAATATTAATTTCCTACTCTCACTTTTGTTGATGCAAATTTTGCATGGGTAATTACTGTAACCCCATTACTGTTACCTTCAAACGTAATCTTTCAAAAGTTGACAATAGTTTTGCCTTGTAAAACAATTGCTGTCAAAAGAAAAAATGTTTACAAAGTGATAGTATAAAAGTTTTCTCATTATTTTGTCCCGTACCTTGGAATACTTCATGCAACATTTCATCCCGTCCTCTCAAACGGCATTTTCGCAAAGTTTTCATATTTTAGCAAATATATGTGCAATAACCGGGTAATTACTTTTTTCTCTACAAATTTTTCTCTCAAATTTCTACAAAAGTGTATCTAAATGAATATTTTTTTTCAGTCGCTATACTATATTTCATTTTAAAAAGTAATAAGTCCTCGTACCTACCCATTTTGATTAGACTCCTTGCGGTTGGCAGAGAAGCTGAAAAATGTTGACATTTTGATATTTTAGTAAACGGTCACGGTTTGATGAGAATTTATTTCATATTAATTTTGCAATGTTAAGGAAACAAACATTTTAATTAATCTCTTTAACGATCAATAATTATTGCGTCGCAAATATGTTCAAATGCTGTTACGAATTGGAGAAATGTGGGTAATTTTAAATCAAGTGAGTAATTTTTATGTTTACTAACACTTACGCTTTAAAAATTGCAATTCATTTATTACCGATCCAATTTAGAAGCTGCATATGTCTAATTTATCGCTGTTTTTTTTTTCAAGATAAGAACTTGTAAAGGAATAACTAAGGATAGGTAGGTACTTTATTTACGTTGCACTAGAGCTGCACAATGGATTGTATGCGACCGTCTGGGTAACATCCCTGAAGATAATCCGAAGACATGCCATTGCAATTTTGTTCCTCTGAGGAGGGGATGGTTCCTCTGCTTTGGTAACCCGATGACCTGCTCGCGGAGACGAACACTTTACAGTAGAACAATTTAAAGAGGACCGATATCGCGCACCCACTCTGTCCCTTCGTTGGTACGCAGGTGGATCAAAGTGGTCACCCACCCGCTTGCTGACCGCAGCTAGTGATGCTTGACTTCGGTTTTCTACTGGGAACCTTGTTTTTATGATCAGTTCTCGGCAGAACCCGAATAAGTAAGGAACTGATTTTAATCTATGTTAAAAAAATCGTAAGTGCCGCCACTGTTTTGATTATTTAACTAAAATTTACATGTTATTCCGCTGTATAAAAACTATAACATTTTGAAAAATGTGCATGGGTTACATGGGGTATAATAAAATTAGTATCCGATGGTTAAATAGATAATTATTATCTATCAAACTTGTGGTAAAAAGTACCATACGGTAAGTATGGCACGGTAAGTATAGTATTAAAAAGTACTGCAAGCCACAGGAATTCACCTTGTTTTGTTTATGAATTTAGCGATCTTTTTTATATTCAAATTAGTTTTACAGTAACTGATTGCACTATTTAATATTTTTCGCGAATGTTTTCTCGCTTCTTTTCGCTATGCTGAAGAAAAAAAAACGGCTTTATGACAAATCCTATTTAAACTACACATCGTAATTTAAAGTATAGAAAAGAAGTGAGTCCACATAAACCAAGAGTAAACCCTGAAGTTTCACACGCTGAAAAAAATTCAAAATATCAAAATGCGAACGCTTTATGAAAGAATTTCGCAGTAGAGAAGTGATCATACCACAATTCGTTTTGCTTTTTGATATTTTGAAGAAAAATTCTCTTTTCACCATTTGAAACGTATTGAATTTACTCTGGGTTTACCTAAACTCTTTTTTTTCTGTACTTTAATTTTTAAATTACTTTTTAGAATATACTTTAATTTTTAAATTACTTTTTAGAATGTACTTTAATTTTTAAATTACTTTTTAGAATATACTTTAATTTTTAAATTACTTTTTAGAATATACTTTGATTTTTAAATTACTTTTTAGAATATACTTTAATTTTTAAATTACTTTTTAGAATATACTTTAATTTTTAAATTACTTTTTAGAATATACTTTGATTTTTAAATTACAAAAAAAACATTATTTACATTTAATTTTTAAAACACTTTTTAGAATATACTTTAATTTTTAAATTACAAAAAATAGAATTCACTTTTAATTTTGAAATTTAGAATATACTTTAATTTTAAGTTACAGTCGGTAAAACAGAATTTGCCATGAAGCGTTTCTCCCGCACTATATCACACTCTTATCCAATTACATAAGTTATTGGGTAATTTTTTTCCCTTACTTTTTACTCAAAAATATTTTATGCTATACTTTGTCTGATAAGTCTGTCTAGTCTCTTGCTCTCTTTATTAAACAATGGGTCAGTTTCTTCGCTCTTAGCCTTAGGAGCTACTGTTCTGACGATACAGTTCGAAAACAATCTGAAAAGTTTTATCGGTTTTCATCTTAAGAGAAGAGTGGATATATTCCTTTCTTGCCTTTTTGTTATAAATAAACGATTCTGTGTCGAATTCAAATGATTTGAAATCAAACTTTCAATTTTAATACATATTTACAACAATGCACCGACAAGAATTTTGTCACTTTTTTTATCAAATTACAAATTTATTTAAAATGTACATTTGTAAACTTAGAATTTGATTGTTGTATTTAAATTAGAACTATCAAATCAAATTCAGTTGGAATGCTCCCAAAGCTTGTAAAAATGTGTATTTTCTTTTAAGATTTTAACTTATTTATTGTAGTTAAATTTTCTGACAGAAATACTTGGATTATTGACAACAAAAAAATTATTATTAAAAAACGGAATAACAACGCCATGTGAAATTTATGAATTGCATGTATCTAAAATTCAACAATTAAACGATAGACTACTTAAAAGTTGAAGAAACTTGAGCGGGCTCCAAAACCTGTGTGCCCTGGAACAAACCCCTTCTTTCACTCGATTTTTTGCTTTCATTTGATTGAGTAGGCAATATTCCAATCCTTTCATTCAGAGTCGTGATGGCTCAGGAGATCCAATGAAATAAACCGGGTTCGAATCCCAGCGATGGCTGGTCGATACGAATCCGCATGTGGCTTGCACAGACCACAGTGCTGAAGTGAAATATCCTCAGTGGTAGACGGATCATGGGTTAGAGCCCTCTTGCCGTCAGGCTAACTGCGGGAGGTTCTCATGGTCTTCCTCTCCATGTAATCTAAATGCGGGTGAGTTCCATCAAAAAGTGAAGTCAAATTTCTCCCAATACTTGATCGTGGAGTTTCCTTGTCTTCTGGATCGGGTTCAAAATTACAAGGCTACTGAATTTGAACATTACGGATTGAGTCGTAAACCAAAAAATTGGTTCGGCTGTCCAATGACGGTTTTAAAATAAAATAATCTTTTCATTCTGTGTCTCGGAACTGATGTATTCAACGATTAACTACGACTAAAACGACTGCCTGAGTTTTTATTTTGTGCTTTTTGCATTGATTTCTACGGTTCTGCAAAGAAATATTGGTGAAACTTTTGTTAAATTTTCTTACCCTGAGAATAGGTCTCTCACCATATTCATAGAAAAAGGTATAGGTATAGGGATCATTCTAGGTGGACCTCTCATCATCATCCCCATACTAGCTCCATGAAGCAGTGCTTTCATCATGAAATCCGAATGATGAGCATCTACTAAAGCAATCATCATTAACAGACTTATGGCTGTATATTTATATGCTAACATCTTCGACGTCTGTAACGAGAAAAACAGAAAAAGTTAATCTATATATATCAAAAACAAAACCCTCTCTCAAAAAGGCAAAATTCTCTTTTTTATCAGAGAGATAGAACGCAAAAATTCAGATCAAGTGCTCTTTATGAGATAAATAGAAAAACTAAACATGTTTATTTTTACACTTTGGAATTATTTGAGTAGTTAAAGAGTAATTAGCCTAATTAACAATAATGCTAAATAACACGCCTTAACCATGATAGAAGTCTGAAATCGGGGTCATGTGTTAATTATCAGATATAAAGAGAAACTAAAAAAAAAAGTTTCATTTCGATATTTTGTAATTATCTGGATAATTAGCTTAATTGATATCACAAATAAAATGATAACTATGCGCAGTAGTTTAATTTAGTTGAAAAAGAGAATTTCAATGACAATATAGACTTACAGGGGTTGGAAAAAAATTATGGACACTTCTATACTTACTTATTTTTTCATATTTCTCAGAAATACTTTGAGAATTACTTTAAAACTTTAGAAGTGTTAAGATTATGCGAATTCTCAGACATATCAATAAAGTTTAAAGGTTTGAGAGACCGAGAATAAATTACGAGAGAAAAAGAATGTTTTTAAACACCCTATATCAAATACACTAGCAATTTCTATCAAATAATTGGGTTAATTTATCCAATAACTGTATAAAGTTTCGTAAACCTAGCTTAAATATTCATGGAAATATGAATATTCTTACAAAAACGATTATTTATATTTACTATTATTATTATTATTATTTATTTTATTTATATTTATTATTATTATTATTTATATTTATTATTTTTTTATTTACACTTTCTGATTATTACTACGGAAATATTCCATAAAATTAAGCAAACTTTTTAGAGTAATTCTTAAATAATAATGAAAAAATCGTTTTAAAATTTGAAAAAAACTTTTAAAAATTGCACTAAGTATGAGTACTAAAGTATTTTTTTCATAGTACGCACTCCCAAAAAACATTAAAAATAGTTTTTCTTCATAATTTTCCTTTGAATCGTATTTGATTACTTATAAAAGGCCAATTTTAAATATCTTGGAATTGTAAATTGCCATTAGCAATTTAGCAAGTAGCTTTTTTATTGAACAATAAGGGGTTTTTCGCGAATTTTATTATACAATAAAATTTAACAACGAATGATACTTTTCTAATATGATGGTTTGGACAGCAAAATGTGATGGCGTTACGTCAGTTAATAGGAACTCACTTAATAGGGTGAGGTCATATATAATGAGGATATCATTTTCAATATATCTTGTTTAATAATTTTTGGAAAATCATTTTCAGGTTTAAATTTGCAAAAAAATTGAGAGAAACTTCTATAATTTTCAAGATATTTAAATCACAATTGTTTCATAAGTATACAAATACGATTCAGAACAAAATTATGAAAAAATTTTTAATGCTTTTCGTGCTTGCGAAGTATGAAAGAATGGCTTTAAATGCTCATATCTTTTGCAACTTTTAATAATTTTAAAATTATTTTTTGTTATTATATTTTCTTGTATATTAATTAAAGATTACACGAAATATTTTTTTTTGTTTTATTGAATATTTCTGTAGTTATAGTAGAATAACGTAAGCCAAAAAAGATTAGCTTTTCGTAAAGAAGTCCATATTTCATAAATATTTGAGCTATGTTTACGAAATTGTGTGAAGTTATTGCATATGATAGCTGAAGTAGTTGATGCAAGTTACAAGCTTACTGCTGTATAGGCTGTTTGGCATAGAATATTTAGAGGCACTATTTTTTGTTCGTAGTATATTACCAGTCCCTCGAACCTATAAACGCTTTAAACTTTATTGATATGTCTGAAAAATCGCATCGTATTTCTTGAGAAGTATGAAAAAATGTGTTAGTATTTTTGTCCAATCCCTGTATGTCACGAATGCTAATTATCTTCTAACGTATACATAATTGCCAACTTTTCTGTATTTACCAAAATTTTTAATATTTAAAGTGATATCAAAATTAGGATTCTATAACTGATATCTGGTTTAATAAATTTGATTTTAAAAAAATTCGAGCTCATTTTAACAACATCATTTAGAAATGTCTTAATACATAAGGTCTAATAAATTTTTGATGGAATATTTAACTAATGACGAAGTTTAAACTAATACAGTAGTTAATTATTTTTTTACTCATATTACTACCACTAGAAAAAAACTTTTATCTGAGAAAGCAAATGTTGGCAGCTATGTGATGCATTACATCTGCACATTACTCTTCTTATACATACTCTCCAACTACAACAGAATTTCCATATATTTTCAAAATATTTTTTCATGTGGTGGTAAAAGTAATGCATCAATAATTTAATAAAAACAGTGATTGCTATTTTAACAATGATTTGGTCCGTATAGATAAAAGTAAAGGCGGTAAAATTTTGTGTATGCTTTTATGAGTTAAGTAATTTTAACACTAGATTGCCATAGGAAGTCATTGTGACTGCTTTTATTTTTAATTAGAAAAACAATGATGTATAATAATGACACAATTTCTTAGAATTTTGTACAACATACAATTTTTTTATTGTAAGAATTTACCAATAACTTGTTATATAACTGTAAATAATATAAAAAAAATATTAAAAATTAATTTTCAACAAATTTCTTTACACTTTATTTATTCTTTTACAATCCAGTCTATTTGACTGCTTTTGGGCAATATAGATATGTACTAAGTTTCAGTCTTTCTAGTGTTAAGGGAGGTTGTTTTGTTGATATACGGAGACATTCTTGTTACAGTTTGTCTATAGAAAGAGCCCCCTTAGCTACAAAGTCTAAGGCCGTCTGCTGCTATGAAAAGAAGAAACAGCGTATTTCAAAGAGGTGAGCTTCTTTATCCTCTGATGCCCTTTCTCTCTCCAACCCGAACGGAAACCAATCAAATATCGACCCAACACCTCTTTTTGAAATAGTTAAGCCTCGTAACCATAGTTACCGCAACTTATCCAGACGAATGGCGAGGGGAGTTCTTTCCATAGACGAACTATAACTTTCACTCTTTCGAGAACAATTTTTTGAAGTAGTAGTAAAGCGATAACCAAATTACAATCATAAGCAAGAATATATATATTTTTTATTTTGTCAGAGTTTCCATTGTTATAGTACAAGGTGGCCACAATTTGGAAAAAATTAAAAAGTGGTAAAAATTCGACAATACAAACTGTTTTAGCTTTATCTCGCTACCAAGAATATATATGAAATACCCAAATATGACGTCCAACTTGGGCAACTTACAAAATTTTCTTGTACAGAGTATAAACTTTGATGGTAACCAACCCGAATGCACAGTACAACTGTATATAAATATTCTAATTCTTTATCTCTTCCTTTAATCCTAACACCATAATTAGTTTTAGCCCCAGGGTGGGTTTTTACCAGTAAAAACCACTGATAAATACTAGTAGCCCATGTATATTTACTGACACATATAGTTATTTGTTATCAATATCAAACTGTTAGAAATATATTATTGCCATATTATAGCTAATATTAAGAACTATTAAGTAATGTATATTTATATGTATATGAGCAAATAACAAACAATTGGACAGGTGATATAATGTAAGCTTTCTCTTAAATTGTAATTGTAAAACAAATTTTTCACATAACCAGTTGAGGTAAATCTTCTCACTATTAAAAACTTAGAAAACTAATACTAGCTAATAACAATTAATTAAATATTAAAATCATATTTACAAATTGCATTATTATATACCATTACTTTACAGATGCATTTATATACAGAAAATAATTGAATAACTAGAAAGCTCAAACACAAGATTTTGGAATTTTATAAAAAGAATTAAATATTAATAAGAATTTCTTTTTCTTTCTCCTTTCCTCACAAAAGAATAATTGGAACGTTAAAAAAATATGCAGTAGTGACAAAGATATTGTTATATAAGGATTTATCTTACCAATCTTTTGTCATTTATTTTTATAAAATTAGATTAGGATAAAATAATGTTACTTTGCGTGAGCATTTGTAAGGACAAAATTATTCAAAATCGTCATTTAATCATGTTAAAAGTATAAAAAGTAAGTTTATATATGAAGATTTTAAAAATCAGAAGAACAACAAAAATGAATATCAGTTAGAATATCATTAGAAATCAGGCTAAAAATGCTATCAAGTTGTGAGACCAGACCACTGACAATATATTAATGCACTAATAATTAATTTTGGTCAAATGTTCGAATAAATTAAAAATCCATATACGATAAATATTAAAAAAATACCCATGCCAAAAAAAGTCTTATAGTGGTTAAAGAAAAAGATCAGAAGATAATACAAAAAAAAATATCAGTCCAAATCAAGACAATTTTAGTGTAAAATATTATTTAAAAAATTAGAGCAAGAAAACCAAGATGAAGAAAAACCAACTATGAAGTTATAATTTGCAAAATTAAACACCTATTTAAAAAGTTATAATTTATAGTTTGCTTAAATTTTTTTTCCAACTTTTTCAAAACTGGTAAACTAAAATTTTATTCCAAAGATTGGATAAAAAATTTTTGAAATTTCAGAATGACCTTATACTATAAACAAATACATATTCATATAAATTTGTTCCTATCATATTTTTAATATTTAGACTGCTGAAAAAATTACATTATTTTGTGGTTAGCAGACTTAAAATAGTTTTTATTAAATTTGATAAAAACTAATCCTTTAAATAGTTCAACTTAACATAGTTTTTACATAGGCATACTTAAGAATAAAAAATATATTTAACCTTCTGCTATTTTCGATTATAACACACTCATTTAGCGTAAACATTATTTATTAATACTTTTTAAGAATTAAATTCATTGTTGCAAATACAATACAAGATTGATTAAAAAACACAAGTAGTCATAAGTAAGTACACATACTTAATGCTAAATATCATTGTTTTCCGTTAATCCTGTATTCTCTTCCAAACACTACACTTCAACTAACATTAGAACTCAAACAAGTTAATAACTAACAACATATTGCCGAAACATAGAAAAGTTTTTGCAAATGAAGTGCAATGGTCTTTTGAATTCTTTGATAAAACTGTTATTAACACATGTAAAGATACATTCTTTTAAAGTATGCAGCAGAATTTTATAAAACAGCAGAGGTATTTTTCTTTTAGGGATTAAGATAGGCCGGGATAACCTGGTTGGCTGGGCGCTTGAGTCATGTTCGTGAGAACGGGAGTTCGAATCCATCCGGCTGAAGACTACCCGTGTAGCATATGGTGACTGGGGCATGTTGAACCTGGTGGATTACAAAGTCCTCCATGTTCCCATAACAAATTATACCTCTGGAGTACTGAATTGGAGATTGATCGTTCTCTTTTTCAGGTCAAAATTGCGCTCTGTGGATCAATGAATGAATACATGAAAGGGTCTGCTCTATAAATGGGTGTGACGTAAGTAGAATTCTTGTCCATAGATGGCGTCACTAGAAAATAAGAGCACTCGCACCCCCTTTGCCTTAATAGCCGGCGACAACAACAACAGGGATTTAGACAATTTAGCTGCCCTCTACGCATAAGCATTTCGGGTTGAAATTGTAAGAAAAAAGCAAAGTGAAATTATTTTTGTTTTTCGCTTTTCTACATTTTTACCATAAATAAAAAAGTGTCTTTTAGTTATCTTTATGTTGACTTAACGAACTTGTTACAAACATAAAGTTTTTGTATATTTATAATAATTTATATTAATATTTATAATTTATATTTATGCATTTTTTGCATATTTATATTTTGAATAGTATTATAAAGGAGTTACAATAAAGCTCTAAAACAGAACAATAAAAAATCAAGAGAAAAAAAAAGGTTAAAAAAGAGTATCAAGTAAATTTCAACACTTTCAAAAAATTTTAGATCTGAAAATTATAATATTAATGTTTAGTACAATAATGTTTAGTACAATATACCATTTTAACAATGTTCCAAATTCCTGTTTCAAAACTGTTAAATTAGTTACTGTTAATACCTGCTTCAATACTGTTCTGTACAATTTAAGTTGGTTACAGAAACAGCAGAAACAATCAGAAGTTTTTCTAAGGGTGGGGCAAATGTTCCTTTTATCAAAACAGTTAATACTATACCAATAATTGATATGAAATAAAGGGTAAAATTAAAGGGTAAAGGTTATGGGTATTTACGTATTAACATGTTATAGATTATATTTTACACACCCGGTTCGGGTTTGTAAAATACATAACATAATTCATAAGTGGCCATTAATTTCACGAAAAAATAGAAAATTATCTCAATTTTAAATTATCATGCTTTATTACGGAATATAAAAATTATTTCGTTTTTTTTCCAGGTTGATGCAAAATCGGAATGATTTTTCAACCAGTTTTTATTTTCAAAAATATACGATTGGTGTTTTAAGTACCATCGGTAAATAAAAGTTACTTACTTCATGAGTATCCAATAATTTAAATAAAGGTTAATCAAACATCTATTGTCTTGTTTTTTTTCTTCCTAAACTAATTTGTTACCATTCACACTAAAATACAGATTTCTTATCAAATAAGAAACAATGAATAAATGAGTTTTCAAGAACTAATACACAATGTAATCCATAGTTCTGTAAGAAAACACACATAAGTATTAACCAACTTGTTGCAGTTAACAAAATCAATGTAAATCCTAATGGAACAAACTACGCATAACAAACTCACGCTCCGACAACATTCTTAAAAAACTCTAATTTTTCTCTCATTTCATCATTATATAGCCAAAGGAAAGAAGGAACTTATATTCACGAGGAACTCAGATTTGAATTTTATTTAAACGAGCCGTGTCATTTTCCTAATATCTGGAGAGTCACTTTTCTGTGGCCACCGATTGGAACGAAATTACTCTCAAAAAATCGTTTGAATATCACATCTTCACGTAACAAATGAATAAGCAAATATTACTTTTATAATTTTTTTTCACTATAATGAAAGCTCTCATTCTTTTGTTATCCAAAATTGGATATTAATTAGAAGATGTGCAGTGATATTTTGTTGGATTTGCCCTAAAAATCCATTTAATCACTGTTATGGAGTCACAAAAGCAGCGGCTGGCAAAATAATGGCAAATGTTTGAAGGATGCATGCTCGTTTTAGTAGGTTATTCAGAGCTATAACAATCGTTTGTCGTAAAAATGAAAACAATTTAGAATGTTTTACGTTTATTCTATGGTACTGTAAATCTTTAAAAATGCTATAAATGTAAAATAAATGTTGTTGAATAACTGTCATTTATTTAACAACAGTTAAATTAGCAAATAAGAAAATTAAATTGAAACACATAATAAGCATAAAAAAGCATCAATGTCATCAATAGTAAAAAATGAAAAAAAGTGTTCAGATTTTATTAAGATGAGTCACAGAAGCACTGTAGCCTTCTTTAAAAAGACAATATAAACTAAAATAAACTCAGTGCAATAAACTGAGATGGGCACAGTAGGACCAAGGCCTACTGTGCCCATCTCAGTTTTCTTTGACCTTGGGCTCTGGGGTGCAGGAGCAGATGTTCCGGTTAGGTGGTCAGCCGAAAGCGAAACCCCCTGTGTTTAATTCCCAAGCATGCTTGGTACTTATTTATCGACCCACTGAAAGGCTGAGTCAACCTTGCCCGCCCCGAGGATCAAACCCAGGACTTGTGGCACGGGAGCGCGAAGCGCTTCCACTCAGCCACCGGGTGTCAAAAAGACAATATAGTCGAATATATAATCTGCAAAAATTAATAATAATGATTCAGGGCTCGAAAAAACTCAGAAATTCTACCCGTCCCCGAGGACGGCTTGTCCAACAATGTACCCGTCCTCCTTTGTAACTATCTCGTAGCTTCTAAATAAATAAAAATATAATTTTCTCTTATTTATTACTAACATTTATATAAATTGCACAATGAATTAGTAAGTACTAGGATTACAAATACTAGGATTACATTATACAGTAATAAAAGAAATAGGTTACTAATAGCAAAACCTAGTATTTCTTTTATGAAATAATTTATTTCTTTTATGAAATAATTTATTTCTTTTATGAAATAATTTATTTCTTTTATGAAATAATTTAAATGACAAAGGTCAAGTTATCTGGAATGTCAATTTATTCGAGGTACTGCGTTTTTTAAATGAATCAAATATGACGTTTGCCAGTTCCACATCAAGCGAATGATTTACAGAGGCTTCTGCACAGAAATCTGAAAGGGGTTTTCCATTTAGGTGGATGTTCATAATTGCGTTTAACTCTTCTTGTTTAAGACCAGTAAGTAATGTGTTTTTTTTGTAAGTTCATTGCTGAAAAGCCTCTTTCAACCACTGCAGTGCTCCCATACAGAGAAAACATTAATTCCACCATGCGCAGTATGTTGCTGTATTTCTAGATTAGAGGGTCATTTTAGAAGTGAGGGGCTAGACTCTTGTAAGATAACAAAAATTGAAAGTGTATCACGAACATTAACGGAAAAATGGCCGTCCGCGCGGAAGTTGGATTCGAGAAATTTGTTGTCCGCGAGGAATTTTTGACCGCCGAGGACATGCGGACGGGCGGTTTTTCGAGCCCTGATAATGATATATTTACAGACAAAAGACAACATATCTACCGTATAGCCAAAATAGAATAATCATAGGCATTGCACAACTTATAACTAAACATATTCCAACGTTAAAATGATAATATACAGGGATCGGACAAAAATATGGAAACACTTCAATACTAACTTTATGTAAACAATCTTACTTTCAGCGAGCAAGGGTTTTGAAAAATTTTGCATGGCGAAATTGCTTATTTAATTTGGACGAACATGTTTGAAGCCTTTAGGAATGGTGTCTTTTTTACCCATTCAAAATTTACATCGATCAAAATGAGCGTAGGAAGTTAAAAGCCTTTTTTCACCACTATAATTTTAAAAGCATTCATCAATCTTATAGCATGATATCAAAATTGCTAGTATTAAAGATGCTATTAATATGCTAGTATTAAATATATTATTAACTTCCTTTCCTAATTTAGGTCGTTCCTAAATTTGTTTCAGCAAAAAGTACCCCGTTTCTAAAGGCTTCATGATTGTGTCAACAGTTTTGCCATGAAAAATCTTCCAAAATTTATGCTGCTAAAAAATTAATTGTTTGCATAGAAGTGTCCTATTTAAGTTTTGCATATTTCAAAAGTGCAAAACTTAAATAGTATCAAAAGTGTTTGCACATTTTTGTCCTATAGCAATTTTTCTATAACACTTGATGCTAATCAATTTTTCCTATATCAGCATTGATAAAAACCACTTTTCTTTAAAAAAAATTGTATTTCCAGTCACCATCTAGTATTTCCGTTCCTGCGCCCTATTGAAAATAAAATCGCAGATTTTTTTGATAAAACGAAATATTTTAACTATCACAGTATTTTAACAATTTAAGTAATAATATTTTCAGAGGTGCAATAATTTGAAAAAATTTGAAAAGTGATGACAAATGTTTTGTGGGTTTAAAAACATTTGTGGGTTTTGTGGGATTTTTAAAGACATAAGTTTCACGCCAATTCTAGAAATTCAGTTGGTCAATTGTGTCACAGATATTTAATTTTCAAATATTTCCGACCAGTATTTAAAGCATTTTGTTTCCTCAACCTTTTTCAACCAGTTTTCAAATATTTTTTGGAATGTGGGTACCCTTATTTAGTTTTAAAATCGAAAGCAGAGTTGCTTTTAAAGTAAGGTAAAATTTAAAACTTAATTATTTTGCTAGCTTGAAATTAAATTGAAATTTTTGTTTTTTAATTTAAAGTAAATTGATTATGACTTTTTAATATTTTATAGGACGTTGTGACCACTATTAGCGGAATGCATGTTTGTTTCAAACCTTTGGAAACAGATAATGATAACCCAAAAACCTATAAAAGTTATAAAACTTCATTTATTTAGTTTCCTTAAAACGATCTTTGTTACATGAGCATTTATCTCTATATCTCAGTTGATATATAATGTATTTAAAAGTGAAAAAAAATCAAAATTTTAAGAAATATGAAAAGTTAACTTTTTAACTATTATTTTTATTTAAATGAAAACCTTTCTTATCTATTATATTTAATGAATTCTGTCTAAAAATTAATTCTATAAATATTTTTTAAAAGATAGAATGAATAAGTCTTAGCTAAGAAAAAGTTGGTTTCTCAATTTGATTACTCTTTCGTGATTACGCAAAATACATTCTGACTATCAATTGTTGATAAAATTAGATTAATTAAGAAAGGAAATTACATTTCCTTTTCCTTAAATCATTTTAATGATTCATTAGAGTTTATTAAACATTAAAACACTCATTATTAGACGATATGTTCCAAATTTAGTTTTATTTTATGAAATGTAAATATTATATAATCGCTATTTAATGACTCAATATAGATACTTTATTAATAATGTAAACTGGGTCTGATAATATACCAGAACAGGAAACTCCTAATTTACAAAGATTAGCTACAAAAAACCTCTTTTCTTTCAAAGCAACTTATGGAAGCCTGAAGGCAAGGAAAAGAATCGCCATTTTTTATTTCATGCACCACTAGAATTGCGGTTAACAGTTACTACACTATTCATCTGCTTTATAATAAGTCATTATTATGCACGTGATATTGCGATCATATTGATGGTGGTCAATGTTAAAAATAGACTGGGAGTCTGTGTGAGAAGTAGTTGCATTTCATTACACTCGTTTGGAAGGAAATGGAAAGTATCCTTACTATATGAGTTGTTTAATAAGAAAAGGAAGTAGTTAAAAAATGAATGGGTGAAAGGAAATATTCATATTTAATGGATGGATGTGTCCCTTTATGGTTATAAATCACAATCATAGACTAAAAGATTATGTTAGCTTCAATTCTAGTAATTCATATATGAGGAAGTTTCAAAAACCAAAATGAAATGGTACACTTGTAATATCATTTGAAATTTAATTATTAAATTATAAATTACTACTTTGATGGAAATTATTTTCTGTAGGATTTAACAAAAATTTATCGTGGGTCTTAAAAACGTATGACATCGGTAGTGAATTCAAGTTAATATTAACAGTGATCGAATCTTTGATTGAATCTTGATGACACTGTGGTTCAAGACATTAAGCTGTCATTTTGATGTTCTATACCCAGGAGCGGCTTAAATCCATTTAAGTTCAAAATTAGTGCGAACAAATTTGCCTGGGAATCAAATGGAAACTGGTGCATTGGAATATATATATATTTTCTTTTAATTTAATTTTTTTTTTAAAAAATGTTATTAAAATTTTGCTGAGTTCACAGGTTTTTTAAAAGATTATGCTGTACTGAAGTCAATTCTAAAACAAAAGACTAGAATAAATAAATAAAAAATATCAATAACTTATGCTTTCCCACATTTTAAAATCTAAAACTATTCTATGTAAAAAATTTATTCATCATTTCTTTCCCTTAACATGAAAATAAATCTTCGAAATGAATTTGAAATATACTTTAAAATTAAGATTAATTTGGTTAAAAAAAAATTTAAAATTTTTTTTTTTGTAATTATAATGCATCATTTTAATAAGTAGTACATGTCTCATTCTAACACCTTTTTTACAGAACTAAAAAATCTTAAATATTCAGAGCTAGAAAATTTCGTCAACTATTAACAATGTTTCAGTGGTGTACCATTGAAAGTTAAAATTTAAAAATGCGTTATATATTAAACCCACATTTTCATTAAGGTATATCAGTGCACAATTTATAATACAGATAGATATTGACCATCTAAAATAGTTGGATTTAATTACGTAAATTCAAAAGAACGCAAGAACGTATTGACCTTTCTTTTCGATTGACTTTTCTTTCACAGCGATTGTAAAGGAGCGGCAAATGGACCCGTGTGGCGTAAGTTCGTGAATAATCACGTGACTTCCGCTTTAAGTGAAAACTAAAGTAACCATTTTCGCTTTTAAAAAAACTTAATAAATAGCACTCATAGGAAAGTAATAATATGTTTTCTGGGAGTTTTGAGAGATTCTGAATGCATTAAGATTTTTTTTTAAATTACTGTAATTGGCCATAATTATATTTTTATTTTACATTATAACCGTCGTTGAACAGCCGATCCAATTTTATAGGCTTACAACTACTAATGTTCAACTTCGTATCCTTGTGATTTTGAACCCAATCTAGAAGACAAGGGAACCCCTGGATCGATTATTCGGAGAAATTTGCCTTCGTGGAGGACTTTTTGATGGAGTTAACCAGCATTTGCGTTACATGGAGAGGAAGACCACGAAGACCTCCCACGGTTAGCCTGACGGCAAGGGGACTCTAACCCATGATCCATCTACCACTGAGGATATTTCACGTCAGCATTGGGATTGGTGCAAGCCGGATGCGGAATTAGTATCCCAGTCATTGCTGGGATTCGAACCCGATTCACCTTATTAGAAGGTGAACTCTCTATCCCCTGAACCATCGCTGCTCTCCATTATTAGATTATATAGGTGGACAGAGTTTCTGCAAAACAAATCCTAAAAATGCGACCTTTTTCTTCTTTGGAGAAAGGAACCGTTCTTTTAAAAAGGACGCTAGATTCAAATGGGTTAAGAAGCATAGGCAAGATCAAATTCAAAAGCTTGCTTTACTTTTTTATTACTCTAACTTGTTTGATTAACCACAAAACAGAACTATAATTAACCATTTGCATTCGAGAGTGCTTCTCCGGTACCCGGTATGTACCACTCTGAATGTTAAACTTTTTACATTGATAACATTATTTAATGTTCTATTAAGCTTAAATATCATCATCTGTATATACAACTACATAATAGTATCCTACATTGCACGTCTGTAAATATTATGCATCATCATTATCACCTCAGCATAATTTTAAGTCCTACTAACAGCCGCACAATTGTAATTCCGTTTATTTTCCTCACTACACTACCATACCTCATCAAATCAATTTCAAGATAAATAAGAAAAGGGCTACTTCGGGGCCTCAGGCACTGTGTCTTTAATGGCAGTTGTGTAAATTGTAGGTTTTGTTTTGTAAACTCTTAGTTTTTGCTTATTTTTTATAATTGCAGAAAGAACTTAACTAAAGGAACTTAAGATATTGGCTCATTGTTTAGGATTTAGAAATAATGTCTATCTTTGTATGATAAGAAAGTTTCTGAGCAAAAATTACTAGCTAATTTCTTGATATTGTCAAAATCAAAATTAAGGGGAAAGAGTGAAGCTAAGTTTATATTTTTATTATTCTATTCATTTTTTCTTCTCATTTCGCTATTTGATTAACCTTAAAACAAACAACTATTAAATATTATTTTTTTAGAGTTTGGAAATAAGTAAAATGTACCTATCTTAATATTCTATGAAGAATTCTAATTTTTCAGCAAAGATTTGCAGATCAAACCTTGAATGTTGGCAAGATCAGATTCACGGCTATAATTCCAGCCCTATTTTTTATTATTATCATTGTTCTGTTTTGTTGTTCTTTTGTTTTGTGATAGCCTTGAACATCAACTTCTGGTAAAATTTAATTTTGTTTAAAAAAAAGTTTTGGAATAAAAAGAATGAACATGTGCTATCAGGTGTATAACGTCAATATGTTTCCCCCTTTTTTATTTTTGTATCTCCTATTTCAAATAGAACTACCTGTAGAAATCTAGGCCGATCATTTTATTCCATTGAGAAGAGTATTAAAAGGATAAATTTCATCATTTTAGTTTCTGTTCGCAACTGAATTCGAATCACGTGTTTGCTTGAAGCCTAAAACTCTCCCTCTCGTTCCAGAGAAAGTGTTATTTTTAACTTCCGCCGACACCCGAGGGATGGCTTGTTCCAATTCCGGTCAACAACAAAAAAGAACAAAACAAAACAACAAGAAGAAAAAATCTGATGATGAAAAAGGAAAGTGGTCATCGTGGAAAGTAGAACAAACGAGAAAAATGGCGGAATCTGGATTGGCCCATTTGCTCGGCCAATTTTAGAAGCTGATGCAGCTGGTTCTGGTTCAATAAACTTCAATTGCAAGAAACGAAATGCGTGCTTCAAGATTGGATTTATATTGTAATGATATTGGTGACAATGATGCCGACAAGCAGATTAGAACTCCCGACATGCATGTTCGTAAATTTAGTCCTTCATTATTATAATGTTTTGCATAAGAATACAAGCTATTGCCAAAACAAAAGTTTTCAATAATTTCTAGTTAATACGAAAAAAAAAAATTTTTTTTGTCAGACGTAAAAAAAATTGGTAAATCTCTTTTGAAAGGCGTGAGAAAAATTTACAGGGGAGATGAGCCTCAAGTTTTTCGCTTTAGGGCTGAAAAAAAAAAACGAAATTATAATCTCCTTCTTAGTTTACTTGAAACATGCTGTTTTTAAAATTTTTTATTTTATTTATTTTATTCTTATTTCTAGTTTTTAGTCTGATAATTTGTTTTAGACATCCGACAGGGTAAAAATCGGCAATTTGGGTGAAATTTTCGATATGATATATTATTATTGTTATTATTGTTATCATTATTATCCATATTAATATGTTCTTTCATTAGCTTTGCAAAACCCATTAAAATTTTTATTTCCGATTTTTAGAAACTAAGTTACAATTCTTTTTCGTTAAAAGACATGAGAAACTGAAACCGGAAATAAGCTTACGAAAACGAAACTAAAATGTTATTTGTTTTGTTCTGATTATTTGAACCTTTAGTTATTTGAATTGATTATACTTATAGGATAAATAAAATTCATTTTCAGAAATTAAATTTCGAAATAGTAATTTTATAGTTACCAAAATTTTCTTGTATATTAAATGTATTTTCTGAATAATGTTAATTTTGAGAAAGTTTTTTTTTTTTGCGCTAACACACATTAAAAAAAAATCATAATAGAATTTTTAATGTAGATTCCATATAATGTTAGCGCTGTTTTGAACTAAAAGCTAAGGTCTAAGTTCAAATTTGTTACTTTTTAGTTTTATCAAGCTTTAAATAAGGAAATTTATAAAAATTCGATATTAAACGAAGTATTCAGTTCAATTTTTAAAAAAAAAGTTTTTAAGATTTTCTTTAAAAACACGAGTAATCACAATATTGATCTAGAAAATTAGAGCTGTTAGCGTAACATGTGTGATTTTTAAGCTCAAATTTGCCGTTATTATAAAAAATATTTTATAAATATTTAAACTTAACTTTAAATTTAAAATCTTAGAGCCCCTGTCTACCTAACATAAAATTAAATAATTAATTGGTCTTTTTATTAAAAATAAGTTTGTAGAAACCATTCGAACATCTGAAATTGGAATGGGAAAGATATTATAGAAAAACAATAAATTTTGCTTTCACAATTGGCGCACAATTGTAGCGGTATCAAGCGCAGCTAATTGAAACTAGAATACTCTAGCTAGACGGAGAGCGGACGAAATTTTGATTAACGCTATATTCTTTTTGTCTATAGTATGAGATTCAATTCAGCGGTCAAAAATAATATTGAAACTAGCACTGTTGTTAGCTTCAGTCGAGATTGAATTTCTCTAGCTAATCGAAAAACAGTCGAAATTTTGATTGCCATACTCCACTTTCAAAGCGACTAAATAAAAATGTAAGCGAAGCACAAACACTAAAAAGAGCAACCCACCAAATGTAGTTCTGTCTAGAACAGTGTTTCTTAACCTTTTTAGTAGAATGGACCCCTTTTAAAAATTTTTAAGAAGTCACGGACCACCCCCAGTGAAAAAAATAAACGCAAAAAACATCAATTATTACAAAACACATAATTTCATTATTTTAATAGTATACAAAAATTTTAAAATAAATATTTTTAATGTGAAGGTTGTTGCCGCTTTTTCTTAATTAATAAATTGAATTGAGGAATGGTTTTCAACAAAGCAACGCGCATATCATGTTCAACATTCAATCGATTTCGATGTTTTGTTTTCATTGTCACAAGTGTCGAAAATCCCGCTTCGCAAAGATACACTGTAGCAAATGGAATTATAGCTGCCACAGCTCATTTTACAATCAATGGGAAGGCTTCCAAAAATTTTAAAAATTAGGAGTAGTCGGCGGACCCCCAAAATTTTACCTATGGACCCCTAAAGGATCCATGAACCACAGGTTAAGAACCTCTGGTCTAGAACAACCATTGGACCGAACAACCATTGGAGATTTGAGACTAGTACTTCAACACTTCTTCAATGCTTATCTATTGTTTCATTTGCTCCGAAACCGTTCAAACATTAGGTAAGTATATTTCCTGACAATTTTGAACGCTGTTCAGAAAAATTAAGCAAATCACAAATCCTTTGTCATTCTTATGTAATAAGTTGCAGCATCTTCTTCTTGTTTTTGACTGTAGTAAGCTAGTTCTAGGATTCAGTTCCATAAAAAAAATGAAACTCAGCGCTAAACAAAGTTTCTCTTTTCTCCTATTATAAAATTATTAATCACACTAATTATTATTATTATTATTAAAAAAGCTACGTCATACAATTATTTTTTTATATTTTATACCCGATGCTGAGCAGCCGACCCAATTCTAAGTTAACGGCTATCAATGATCAACTCCGTAGCCTTGTGATTCTGAACCCGACCCAGAAGACAAGGGAACTCATGAATTAAATATAGGAACAAATTGGTCTCCGGAAGCAGAATATGTATCAACCAACCACCACTGAGCTTCTTCCTACTCCGTTTCGTGCCTTCATGCGCCATAGTAGATCAGCATTAACATAGTTTTTTTTCCACTAAAGAGTTAGATATGGCTTCTGCTCGGTTTTGCTCGACAACCTCCTGGAACTGCTTGCGGAGTTTTTCTTCTTCACAATTCTCCGTGATATTGGTTCACGAACAATAAATTTGATCTTCTTTCGCATTAGTAATAATTTGTGGTAAATTTTAGTTTTTTTTTAATTAGCAGGTGAAACTTAACAATAATCGTTGAACAGCTCTTGCCGTAAACAAGTTGCAAATTTATTCAATGCATAGAAAATATGTCTGATAAATTTGGGCTCTACCTGGCTTTGGAACTTAAAGCTATCTTTTGATTGATTTTTGTATAGTATATTTTTATGTAGTGAATTAGGAAGGTAGGATCAGACATACCTATCTTAGAGAACATGTCGTTATGAAATTGATGAGGGTCTGTTAATTTGTAAGGGAAGAAATGCGACTGCAAACATTTTTTTTACAACCCAGAAACCTGCGCACCCTTAAGGATCTAAAGATACAGTTTATTATTTAAATGTTAGCCGTAAAACTTATTGGAGAAAATTACGCTGTGAATTTTTTTATTTATTTATTTTTTACTTATTTATTTAATTTTTTTTTATTTATTTGTTTCTTTTTTTTTTTTTTTTTTTTTTTTGCATTTATACAAATACCAGGTCTTGATTAATTTTGCTGAGGAGATTTCAAATCTAAAACCAGTTTTGCTCTCAAAACTACATATTTTCTTTTTAATGACATTTTCAACCGATTTTTTGTTGTAATACACTAGTTTAAAAAAGGTGATGTAGGTACATTACGCTATTACGTAAAACAACATTAATAAAGAGTAGCGTAAATGTAGCGAGTAGCGTAAATGTAACATCTGGGGGAGTTAGGGCATATCATCTGGGTTAAAATTAAACAGTAACACGGAAATGAGATCGTACCCGGCTAGGGATGCTTCCCTGTTATGACCTGTTCAGAAAGAAACAGTCCTTAATAGGTAAGTACCCCTAGCTGCGTATGGTGACATTTCCAGGCATGGGTTCCAATGTAATTTTAATTCTGATTTGATAACGTCATTTAAAAAAAAACGGTATCTTGGAAATAGAAATCGATTGCAGTTTTGAAATCAGCAACACAAAAGTTTCGAAGATCTGTTAAAAAATCTCAAGCAACAGAAGAAAAAAAATTGTTCTCCAGTGCTTCTAAAATTAATTGGCGCAACAAGAGTAATTTTCCGCCCTCAATAAAAATCATTAAATTTAAAAGCATAGAAGAAAGACTAAAGGAAAAAGTTATAAAAGGATAGTATCTAAATCTCTATGTTAATTCAACTCATAAGTCAATTCACTGTGTACAGAGGCGTAGTATTCTTCGTATGTTGTTTTTTACTCCTACACGAAAGGGTGTTGTTTAAATAATAAAAGGTTTTGAATTTAAGTGTCCACTTAACTCGTCAGTTGCCATTAGACGACAGGTGATATTTTCGTTATGTACGATAAAGACAAGTTAGTGTAAAGAAATATTTACACAAGCTGCCAAATTCACGCTTGAATTTAGATGCCAAATTTGCGTTACATTGTTTAAACTATAAACTGGCTCCACCTTCCTCTGTTTGCTCTGCTCGCAAACCCCCCATGATTGCTTTGAATTGATAATCGTTTCTCCCTAAAATGTCGATGTTTTTTTTTCTTCCAAATACAAATAAAATTTTGTTAAATGAGTATAATTATTAAGCAGAGAAAATTTTTAAACGAAATATATTTATCAAGCAAAGAACTTAGGGCCGAGAAAGCCTGGTTGGCAGAACATTGGACTAATGTTCGTGAGAACGGGAGTTCGAATCTAGCCGGCCGAAAACTCTCTGTGTAGTAAATGATGACAGATGCACGGTACATCTGTCGAGCCACAAAGTCCTCCTTGTTCCCATATTCTCCTACTAATTATAATCGAATATAAAATTCTTTTATTTCATCGAACTCTGTACATTTGTAAACATACCTACCTGGGCCATTTCTCTTTCAGGGCTGAAAGCCTATATATATACTGAAAGAAGCAAAAACTGATAGGATAGGCATTTCATTTTAGCATTTTTTTTTTCGAGAAACATTAAATATCTGCAACTACAGAGATTTTTTTTTTTTTTTTTGCAATTAGCATATGTATAAAACTGCCTCTTTCCTGAGAATAAATATTGATTAAAAGTTTGAGGAAGAGAATATATTTACTCTTCCTAAAAACAATTTAAAACTGAAATGGTTTTACCAGCTTTTACTCTTTTCCGTCACTTTCACCCATGTTCCCTTTCATAAATGCAAAGTTGCCAACCAACCAAAATGTATTTAAATGTTTTTTAAATTTTATGAGCATTTAAAACACAGGGTGGTCACAGTCTGGAAAAAAAAAGGGGGGGGGGAACAAACGTCTTATAAGGTTATCGCAAAGTTCATAGACTTTAATTGTTAGTGAATTTCAGGAATTCAGTAGATCAGTTATCTCAGTCAGATCAGTTCAGAGATATATTGACCGTTCTCTTCTGAAACTAAAAGCGCTTACTAGTTTTTGAAAGAATTTAGTTTAAATTTTTTTTGTCCTGTGGTGGTTTTTCTTTGAGAAATAATAACACAAAATATGTACTTTGACATTTCGTTCTTTGTTTTATACATAAGTTTTAAAATAATTTTGATCACCATTTTGCATAAGAAACTTTTGTTGGTGGTTTGGTTGGTTAGATTTTGTTGCACCAATAACTTCTAGGTGAAATTTTAAAAAAATTATCTGATCACACAATAATTGTCTACATTTTTGTAATTTTATTGCTTCTAAGAGCGTGGTTTCTATCTCTCTCTCTCTATCTCTCTTTATATACATATATAAGTTAAAATTATAGAGAAAAAACACGGAAAATAATAAAGATTAATGAAAAGAAAAGAAGCAAAATTATTAAAATAAAATATTTTTTAAAAATATTTAAAAGCAAATTTTAAAAAAAATCTATTTAAAGGCCGGAAAACAAAAAAAAAAAAAATGAAAAGATATAATTATAATCTCTTCACCAGCTCTCACGAGTACATCAGCAAAAAAAGAAATAAGGGACGAACGATGAAAATAAAGAAAAAATAAAAAGTTTTATTATGGTGCGCAGGAGCTGCAAGTACTTGAAACCCATAAAATAATTTAAAAATTCAAAGAAACAATATATTTTTTTAAAGCGAAGAAAATTTGTTAATAAATAAAACGCTTTTAATAATAAATAATAATGTTTCCATATCCTCTATTCCTTCTCTGCGGAAACACTCTGAATCAAGATCAAAAGTTGAAGCCAATTCCGAGTAGGTTTTCCCACCTTGCAAATACTGTAAATAAATAAAACTGTTATGAATAACACCTACATCGATTCAGATTTTCCGTGTGTTATTTTGCAGAGACCTGAAAAAAAATCTCGTTATGGAATTTGTTCTGTTTTCAATTCTTCCTGTCCACCCTAAAAAATTGTTTAACTTTGTATCTGATGCAATGAAGGAAACATTCTTCATAATCATAAAAGTCAAGTGTTAATCAAGAAATAACATTCTCTCCAAATTTTTTTATTAAATGGCGTCATTCATATTGGCGAAATTCTCTAACGTTAGATTTCGCCAAGCATATAAGAAGAACTAGTAAGATTAAAGAAGGTAAAGATAAATAAAATAAAAGGTGAAAGTGTTCCAAACAAACCTCAAGGCAACTGGATGGGGGAAGGGGTTACAGAAAGGGAAATCCCAGTAACCATGATGGACTGACGTATACTTTCCGTCTTGTGGTCAGTGACTTCTGTATCTAAAATGGGTCAGAGTTGGCGTTTAGTTGGCGTTCAATAAAATCTTGCTAATGATAATTTTAATAGGAATAAATTTTATGATGCACATTCTATAATGCGTGAACAATCTTTCGTAAGTAGATTTTTTTTTAAAAAAAAGCTTTGACAAATATTTAATAGTGTCTATCACGAAATATATATTTTTACCGAAATAAATTTTTTTCATTGGATAAAAAATTTAACAACTTTCTTATCAAATTAAGTCTTCCTGAATGCTCTTAATATTTTATTTTTTATGGATCAAAAACGTAAGTTGTAATTTTTTTTAAAGCATATATGCAAAAAAATAAATAAATAAGTAAATATTTCTCAAGTTTAAAATATACAATGTTTATAATGTAAAATAACACCAAGAAATAACACATGAAATGTTGTAACATTAAGTTCTCGAAACTTGCTTGAAAACCTTAAATTAACCCGAAATTCACGTATCTGCCATAAATATTAAGTAGAACAAGTAAAATAAGTGCTTATGTTAATAAATTTTTTTTTCTTCCAATGCCCACTTAGATGACCTAGGTCATACAGGCACCTGAAGGGCAGATTTGTTTGCTACTCTTTCAGGGGCACCATATCAGGTGGGCCAACGTTGCTCCGACAGTATGGACAGATAGTACAGAAAAGGAAAGAACATCCATGCCTTGCCCGGGATTCGCACCCAGAACCATTTGGATGCAAAGGCAGTTCCCTAACCCCCACACAGACGGGTCGGCTGTGTTAATAAAATTAAGGTCTTCAATTTAATGCTACTTTACATAGTCAACTTTACATTTCAGAATTTTAATCTAAAACTTGTTTTGCGTATATGTAAAAATTAGAATGTAAATTTTTGGTCCAAAAAATGATTGCCCATTCCTGGAGAATTAAATTTTTTTTTCCAATTTGACTGAGGAAATTTTGTAAGTTTTATGTGACCACGAAGACATCTCTTAATCGAATCTTAAACTTTACATTTCTACGGAAAAAAATCGTGGTATAGTTTTATCTCTCTATTCTAAAAAAAAGTTTTTGCAGTTAATTTTGTCCCCTGAAAAACGTTTTAACTACGTGATGAAAATCTAAGATTAAGGAATCAATTCATTCAGAATCTTTCAGGGAAGACATTTAGGGCATTCAAATCTTTTACATAATTTTAAATTTTTATTTATTTTAGTTTTAAAGCACGATTTTGCAGTTAATAATGAAGAATAACCGCCGTTCACAACAGCCAATCACATGTCTGAAAACGGCAAGCTTAAAAAAGCGATTTACAAGTCTGAATTTTCTTTTTCAGAGATGCAACCAATCACAAAATAGTTAGAATTTCATTCTTCAGTTTTACAACATCTCAACTTATTTCGTATTGATATATTGATTAATCTGATTATTTGTTTTCTAAAACGTTAATTCGTAAGTTTAATCTGGTTCCGGCATATAAGATAAAGTTGAATGACAAGGAATTTAATTAATATGCAATACAGTAAATAAGCGAAGAGATATTTTATAAAAGTATTTAATGAAAAATAATAACAGCGAAATATATGCGTTTGCGAAGCGTTCTATTTACATCTCTGAATGTTGCCACCTATTTTTATGAAAGTTAAACTATTCTCTGCTATAATAAAATTAGACTTATGCGAACCTTACATTCTATTGATCTAAGTGACGATGGGATTTGTATTTTAAAAAAATGTGATAAGATTCGCTTAAAAAATGTTGACGTTATTATATGGGACGAAGCAAGTATGATTCCCAGAAAAGCAATAGAAATGATCGATAGAACTTTTCGTGATCTTCTAGCTAATGAGATACCATTTGGTGGTAAGATAATCATTTTAGGTGGAGATTTTCGACAAGTGTTACCTGTCGTTAAAAAAGCTACACATATGCAGGTTATTAATGAAACTATAAAATACTCTTTTCTTTGGCCATTTTTTGAAATCCTCCATTTGACAATTAATATGAGAGTTAAAGCTGGTAACCAAGAATTTGCCAATTGGTTGTTGACAATTGGCAATGGAGAACTTTTACATCTTGATGCAAGCACTCCTGATCTTTATTGTAAAGATATCATTTCTTGGTTTTTTGAAAAAATCGATTGTCTTAATACTAACTTCATTTATCACATCATATTATCACCGCAAAATGATCACCGCAAAGTTAACAAAGTTAATGAAAATATTTTATCACGTGTGCCAGGTGAAGAGGTTATAAGTTATAGTATTGATAAGGCCACACTATATGGAGTAGATAAATCAGACGGGAGAGAAGAAGAAGCTACTTTAAGGTATTCTATTGAATATTTAAACTCCATAAATCTCCCGGGACTGCCACCTCATCAGCTCAAATTAAAAGTTGGATGCATTGTAATGCTGATCAGGAACATATCTATTGTTGATGGCCTTTGCAATGGAACTCGATTGACTGTTCTTAAAATAGGGAAAAGAGTATTGACTTGCCAAATTGCTACTGGTAATAAAAATGGTAGTATTGTCAATCTTCCAAGAATAGAATTAAATACATTATCAAGTAATTCTTCCTTACCATTTGTGCTTTATCGACGACAATTTCCTGTTAGATTAGCTTATGCCTTAACAATTAATAAGGCCCAGGGCCAAACCTTCGATAAAGTTGGGCTATATATTGAACGGCCTATTTTTTCTCATGGTCAATTATATGTGGCATTGTCAAGATGCACAACGAAGGAGAACATTAAAATATTTATTAAAGATGATCCTGTCATTAACAATATTGTATATAGAGAAATATTATAACATATATATATAATGTCAAATTTATAAATGTATTTAGCGTAAAGAAAATGCTATTGGTGCATTGTTTATTTTAATTCCGCGAAATTAATGTTTTCATTTATAGTTATTTTGCTGAATATTATTAAAATATTTTTTTAAAAATTACCCTGTTCTTAACAATAGAATTGCTTATTGAAAAATATTATAGTGTTTGCATATATATATATATATATATATATATATATATATATATATATATATATATATATATATATATATATATATATATATATATATATATATATATATATATATATATATATATATATATATATATATATATATATATATATATATATATATATATATATATATATATATATATATATTGAATTAAATGTGTTAAAAATATATTCATTTCTTTGGGACAAAGTCTGTATTATTGTGATTATCATTTTTTTTTAAACAAGTTTCATATTAAGATTATATCTGCACATTGATGTTAATTTCTGACAATTTTGGCTCATTTAAGGAACAAATAGGACATAGAAGGAACTGTAGTCAACGAAAAAAAGTGACATTGATATTGACACACTGCTTATTCTGCATTTAAGAAAATTAATTCTTTTCGATGATAACAGTTAATATTCAGTTTAATATTGAAATATATGAAATCAAAGCATTCTTGGTTTTGCGAAGCAAACCAAGCAAGAATTGCGAAGCAATTCTCCGGGGGTTGGCGAGCGTTAGCGAGCAGGGGGCGGAGCCCTCTAGTGTTTTAAATAAATAAAATTAATTTTACTTGGAACTAAATTGTACGGTATTTAACAAGCTATTTACAGTAAATTAGAATTTGTGAAGATTTTTTATTATTTATTTAAAACTTTAACCCTTTTGTACTGTTAATGTCCAGTCAATTGATTTTAACAAAGTACTGTTTTTTTAAAGCGCAAGAAACTCATTTCAATAATTTATTACGTTAAATTCAACCTTTAAAATTCGATTTGTGGAAAGGCACCAGAGTTAAAATAGAAATTAAAAAGTAACATTTAAGTAGAATGCAAGAATAATTTAGTCATTTTTTTTACTTTTTCCTTCTTTTTTAACTATCAATGAAAAAAAATTCAAAATTTTCCATAGTGTTTTTAAACATATTTATCGTTCTTTTTTCTACTTTGAAATAAGTATTAGAAAGCGAAATAGCAGACATAATTAAATGTTTTTTTTCTTTTTTTCTGTTTTTGACTTTTAGGAGCACTATATAATCTATATAACACAACTATATAATAATATATAACACCTTGTAGCGTGAGGATTATCATAGCTTTGCGAATGACACCAAATCTGAGATCCTTAAAAAGCCACCCTTGAATAGTCAATAACAACAATTGAGGAATTATAATGCGTAAAAAAACCCATTGTTGTTGGAAAATTTTCTTCTTTCAAATGCTAATAATTTCACTCATCTATTTTCATTAATTACAGATTTGACGATTATTTTCTAATCTCAATTCTTAAACAATAACTGATAAAACTCCAATATAGAACGAGTGGCTTCCATAAATCTAAATTATCGTCTGAAACTTTCAGATTTCTAATAAGATCAGGAAATTCGATTTTAAAGCAATAGCTTCAGAAAAATATTCTGAATTATATTTTTCCCCGAACATGTTAGGTAATTATCTTTAAAAAAAAAAAAAAAAAACAAAGAAATGGTATTTCCATTCAAGCTTTCTCTATCTTTTCCCATTGTATGTTCGAATTCATTCCTTATTCACACTGATGCAATGATTCGATAAACCTATTCTTGTGGAATCGTTCCAGTTTCTAAAAAGGAAAAGTATTCGGCCCCACATTTGGGCCCCTCAACATCTCCGTAGGGTCTAAATAATTCAATTTTCTTCCTCCTACAAAAAATGGCACACGAGGAAAAATAATTTTTTAGTTTTTAAGCGTAAAAAACTGACTTTATTGACCTTTTGCATTAGTGATTCGTTCACATTGAACGATTCATCAATTTCCATGACTAAGAATTAAAGAGACGAACGATTTATTCAGATCACGATTTGAGTAAGCTTGCAAATTGATTTGAATATAAATTGATTATTCGTGATTATGTATACAGATTATATTGAAGTTCGTAAAAATGATGATAGTTACTAATAGTCTGTAAAAATGTTTGCTACGTTGCTCCAAGAGGGGACCAAAAATAAAATAAGCATATGAAAGAGAAATATTCAATAATAAATATTTCGAAAAATATTACAAAAGATTAAACACGTTAATTTTATTTACGTTCATATTGTAATACAAAAAAAAATTTCAATAGTCAAATACACAATACAATTTATCAATAGTCAAAATAATTTATCAATAGTCAATTGGACTTCTCTTTTTTCTTGAAAAAGATAACTTAATTACAAATGGCAAATGCAAAGATTTATTCGTGACTCATATAGATGCATGAATATTTTACCAAAAAACCATGTAGCCATTTATAAAAGCTATATTCACCTTATTACTGACGGTGGTTTACTCTACTATTGGTACATGACAGTACAACAAGAGGCGCACGCAACGTTACGCGAAGTACGCAACGAACAATCTTTAGCGTTATCTGATAAAGAATAAATATAAAGTGTTTAGATATAATCAATACTGCTTCAATTCTATCGTTTCAATTGTATTAACAAACTAAATCTTACAGAAACATACTCAGGATGTTAATAAAAGAAATAATCACGTCAAGCTACGACGTCATGCTGGATCCCGAAACTTCCGGTAGGGTTTGTCTGTTTTTTTAGAGTATATGGTGAATTAACACTATAAAGACAGAAAATTAGTATATACCTATATTGTCCAAAAGCATTCAAAATGACTTAGTGGATGCGTAAATAAATTTGTTTAATATTAATTTTTAACATTTCTTATATTATTTACAGTTAGTTATAGAGCGAGTTATTAGTAAATATTAACAATAAAAAAAAATTATATGTTGGACAAAAAGTCTCAAAATTCTAAGAAATTGTGTCATTATATACATCATTGTTTTCTAATTGAAATTAAAAGCAGTCAAAATGACTTCCTTAGGCAATCTAGTGTTAAAGATAAGTGGCAATATAGTCATTTATGAAAGCTGTATGTTATACTGATCAATAATATATGGTTATATAGGCATATATTATGATTATAATGTATGGCTATATAGGCATATATTATTGGGCTGTATAATTTGATTAACCCACACGTGATCTGAAATTGCCCATCAGTTTACTAGTCAGATTGCTAATATGTGTACAGCACCACAACGCTTCTACTGCTGGTGTGAAGGTGTGTAGTGCCAACACCTACTAGAAGGTCAAGGCCTGCTGGCTGAGCGATTTCAACCCCGTGACGTCACGATCAGAAGGTAGCGTCTGTAGGCGGGTAGCTCCTCGGTGAGAACGCCATTCCTGGACGTAAACGTTATTACTTTACTATGAATGTTGTCAACATATAAAGTTTGATTAAAGAGATATCGAAGTAAGTAAAAGATGCTATTTTTATTTTACTAAAGTGTTATGTTTGATAACAATATATTTATCTCTAATATGTTGTAAATTAAGTTTGAATTCAGATTGAAACTACGTATTTAATTTAACTTTAATTGTTGTTATGTTGTGACTCGTTATTTGAGTCTCTAATGTATTTATACGTGTTACCTGATCTAATTGCATTTGAATTATGAAATAACTTAATTTAGTATTCAAATATAAAATTACAAAAGCATTCGATTGTGTTTTTTATTCATACTTCATGAGCTAAAGCATCTTAAATGAAACTAAGCGATTGAAATGGACTTAGAAATTGTTAGTACAATATTTATTGTGCTTCTGCTCAAGATTTTAAATAGCCCTAGAATTGTGATATATCTTAATTTATAAATTATACATTGCAGTATGTTTGAATTATAGATTTATAGAATGCATATTAAAATATATTAATTTTAGTAATTGGTAGTAATTAAATTTAAACACATTTTAGTAAAAAGTACCAGATATGTTTAGCTTATGAATATTGATAGAATTTACATTTGTTGATATTTAGCTACTAAATCTAATATGCCTGAGAAAAATTTTAATATAGAAGAATTTCTAAATGTACCAATATTTGGGGATAAAAATATTAGTTTTTAATACTATATCAAGGTTTGGTGTCATTGTTTACTAATAGTTCTTGCGTGCTGTTAAAATACTTTTAGAAGAAGTATTTGGAATCAAGAAAATTTTAGTAAATAAATTATTTCATTGAACGCTTATTTTAGAGATTGTTAACTATATGTAGCAGAACTTCATTTATGTTAACCAAAACTTAAGAAAATTTATTTAAGAATTCGGATAACTAAGAAAAAAAATTTTACATATTTTTTGGGAAGTAAAACAATTTTTTTTTGATTTTCATTATTCCAATGACAAATTAAGGTAGATGTTGATAAATTAATATTTTAGTTTCAGCCATGAGTCTTAATGTCTGTTTATTTTTCAGGCATCAAGCATGGTTTTAAGTTTGTTGCTTTATCTTGTGCCCAGGGAACTATGATGATAATCTTAAAAAGTCAGTATCTTGGTTTCTACAAGACACACAGCTGCAGCTATTGTTATGTGATTCATTTATGCAAAAAATATTTATAATTTGTTTTTAACTAAGAATATTTGCTTAAATTTCTAAAGATTTATTGTAATGTTTAAATTAACAAGGATTATCACTTTTGCTTTCCAAAAGTAGATTGTTTTTCATCACCCCTTTTAAAAATAAATATATAATTATTATTGTTTATTGTAAAATGATTAATTACGTCAAGACTTTTAAAAATAAATATTTAATTATTATCATAAATTGTAAAATAAATAATAGGAAGGTCATAGGAATTAAAAGCTTCAATTTAATCTAAAATGTTTAAAAGTTTTAAAACTGCATTGTAAATAATAGTCTTTTTTTTCATGAACTTCTTGTTTACTTTTAAAACTTAACTTAGTTTTAATTATTGGGTGATGTAAGGCAACTACTTGCATTATTTACATTATATTTTGTGGTACATCTCATAAGAAAACTACAATTTTGTTTTCGCTAGTATATATTTCTTATCATCCTCTAAATATAGTTCAAAGTTCCATAAGTACGAGATATTTGTGTTTTTTTTTTTTCGAAAAGGAAAATTTAGTTGACAATTTATTTAACTCCAGATTTAATTTAAAGTATAGAATGGTATTTAAAAAGTAAGTGGAATATTTTAGATTATGTATAGAAATTTCTGCATTTCATTCAATATTTTATTTAATTTACTATCCTTTTTCATTTTCTTCCTTCGAATAAACAACAAGTTTTTAAAATATGTTGTTACCAGAGCAAAAGTGTCGGGTAATTTGAATGGTTCATATATGATAAAGTATTTAATAACTACTATACAATCATTAGTAATTTACTGTTATATTTTTACATGTATATTAACAGTTTTATCAACTATCAGCATTTTCAAAAAAGATAGTTTCATTAACATGGACGGTAAAATACAGTATGTAATCAAATATTTTGAATTATCCATGAAATTTTTTTAGCCAATTTTTGTTTGCCTTCTGGGGTTATGTTTTAAAATAAAATGTAGGGCTATACATTTGCCTGCTGTACAATCATTAGTAATTTATTGTTTTGCTTTTACAGTATATTAACAGTTTTATCAACTGTCAGCATTTTCGTAAAAGATTGTTTCATTAGCATACACGGTAAAATACAGTATGTAAGCAGATATTTTGAATTATCCATGAATTTTTTTTACCAAATTTTTGATTGCTTTCTGGGGTTATATTTTAAAATAAAATGCTTGGAAATTCGGTCATTTAAAAATATATGACATTTGCCATATATTTTCTTCAGAAGTATAGATACTGGTGATAATCTTGAAATTGCAAGTAATGATATAATTTAATAAGTAAAAATTTCATTCATTATTTATATTGGTGTACTTTTTATGCTCCTGTTATTTTATTAAGGGAAGAGATTAATAGATAATGGTCAGTATATAAATTTGATGTATTATGGTAGAGTTTTCTAGATATTTTGCTGTCTTGTATGTCGAGATGGTATACTGGGAATTTTAGTCAGAAAAAATTTACAGTCTTGACCTTTTTCCCAATTTGCACCCATGACTATAATGAAATTATATTGATAAAGTAAAATGTTAGGATATTTGGTCATTTAAAAATATATGACAATTACAGTATGTTTTCTTCAGAAGTGTGGTAATCTTGAAATCGCAAGTAATGATATAATTTAATAAGTAAAAATTGCTTTCATTATTTATACTGGTGTACTTTTTATGTTTCTGTTATTTTATTAAAGGAAGAGGTTGACAAATATTTTTTGTTCAGTATATAAATTGGATATATTATGGTAAAGCTTTCTAGATATTTTGCATATGTCTTGTATGTCGAGGTGGTAAGTTGGAAATTTTATTCAGAAAAAAATTTCAATCTTGGCTTTTTTCCTCAACTTGCAAGCATGATTATAATGAAATTATATTAATAAAATAAAAAATTTTCAAGGTTCCAAATTTTTGTTTGCCATATGGCGTTATGTTTTAAAATAAAATGTTTGGAAATTTGGTCATTTAAAAATATATGACAATTACAATGTTTTCTTCAGAAGTATAGTAATCTTGAAATTGCAAGTAATGATATAATAATTGATATATGTTTGAAAATAAAATTTTTAAAAATTTTATTTGCTTTTGTGTACATATTTTCTCTTCACTGATTTAAATAAAGATTTTGTTCTATATATATGTTTGTGTCATTATTTTAAAGCATACTTATACTTTATGATAAAATTAATCTTCATATACTTAATTACCTCATTCATAATGTTCTAGTCTATATCATCAAAGTAATGATTCAGCTTATTTAATAACTCACATAAAATCATTTTTAACACATGTATGTAAAACAGAAGAACATAGAAAGAAATTAGACCGACAGATGCTAATTTGTCAATTTACTGCAGTAAGTAAAAAAATTTCAGAATAATTATATAAATTGGCTATAAATATTTCAAAGGTTTATAAAGGATAAACATTTGCTTTTATTTTCTTAAGTGTTCTTTTCAATAACATTTTGTTTCCATCAATGAATGTTAAGTAATAATTTTCAATTCTTAGGAAAATATTTTTATTTTTAATCAATTGATATTTATTTAATATGATTGATTACTCTTAAAATAGTTTAAAATAGAAATTTATTCGTAAAAAAAGGTTTGGATTAAATCTTATGAAAGTAATCCAAAAAAATTTTTAAAAACTAATCTAAGATTTATTACTGAGTTAATTTATTTATTTTTCATCATGATTTTTTCCGTCTTTTGGCTCATTTTAAATTTATTATTTTAAGGCAAGGATTATATATACACAATTATTTAGATCATAAAAAATTTTGATTCTTATTTTTAACTTATAAAAATGAAAGAAAAAACAATAAATCGAATAAAACTAATAAGGAATCGACTATCCTCATATCTTCACAACCTCCTCTGATCACTTTGAAGGTAGAAAACAGCAACGCTCTTTTCTGCCTTCTGATCGTGACGTCACAAACAAGCTCCCAGGCCTTCTACTCTAGGTGGTTGTGGTAGTGCCATGGCATACAACACATTACGACCTTTAATATTGATCTATGGTGCCATGAAAACGCAGTGGTACTTTCGTGATATCCTCCAGCTTAATGTGTTGCCACTCGTGGCAGCGTTCCCAGGAGTCATTTTTCAACAAGAAAATGCTCGGCCACACACAGAAAATGTGTCAAAAGAACGCCTCAGTCGCATAACCACCCTTCTCTGTCCTTCTCGACCTCAATATTGGTTCCCGAACGGGCATATCTGAAACATTTTGGGACAGTAATTGGAAAGCATCCGGGTTTAGTTCATTTGGAAGCGTTTGTACAGCAACTGTGGATTTTGATGCCGCGGGACACCATGCGGGACTTTACTGCCTCAAAACCAGATGTATTGCATCCTGCATTCATATTAGAGGGGACTCAAGAGAATACAAAAACTTTCATTCATTTATATTTGTCTAGCAATAAATTATCATTTCGCTTTGATTTTCTTAATCAGTTACTTTCAACATTGTACTCGCCTATGTAAAATTTCATTTCATTCTAACAATTCTTACTAGATGGCGCTAATTTATATGGCAATGAGTGTAGTTCGAGTAGAATCCCTTCATTGTAAAAGAATGTAACTCATGTTTCTTAATATATATAACGGCTGATATCTTCTGGTTACAATAACCTATAATTTAATATCGTTATAGCGGTATGTCGTTATAGCGTACAGGTATATCGTTATAGCGTAAAGAACCACATAAGTTTGAAAATTAGGAGCCTCATAATAAGGCATAATATTTTATATTTAATAACCGTCTTTCATCGATCGACCCAATTTTTGGGTTTAGGACTACTAATGTTCAACTCCGTAGCCTTGTAATTTTGAACCCAATCTTGAAGACAAGAGAACTCCTGAATCAAGTATTGGGAGAAATTTTGCCTTCCTGGAGGACTTTTTGGTGGAAATAACCCGCATTTGCGTAACATGGAGAGGAAGACCACGAGGACCTCCCACTGTTAGCCTGACAGGCAAGGGGACTCTAACCCATGATCCGTCTACCACTGAGGATATTTCACGTCAGCACTGTGGTCGGTGCAAGCCGGATGTGGAACTCGTATCGACCAGCCATTGCCGGGATCGAACACCGGTTCACCTCATTGAAAGGCGAACGCTCAATCCCCTGAGCCATCGCGGCTCAATAAGGCATAATAGGGTGCGCCTCGTGATATTTCGGGAAATAACTTTAAAGCTTGATTCCCGTCAAACTGTCGCAGTCCCTTGGTATGGTATGAAGCGCCAAACTGATAGTACCAAGGGAGACAGTTCGAAACCCGGGGTGGTCTGCCGTGTCGTATGTAAATAAAAAGGCTAATTAGAAAAATTTCTTGCACCCTGTATTTTGCACCCTGAATATAGGCTCTAAGGATTTCTTGTGTTCTCTGCATATGCATAAAAGGCGATATTTTGATTTTTTTATTGTATATATAAATTTTTAAACATTGCCTGATTTATTATTGCTATATAAATAAACACATGGCAAGCCGCAAAATTGTGGACGAATTATTTCTTGCCCAATATGGTTTAATTGTAGTGTCAATCTTTTTTTTCTCTCTTACATATTCATAAAGGCCTATATATTATCCTATAAATTTCAAACTTGGCTTAATTTATTAATTTAATAATCTTAAAATTAGAAATGAATTAGTTGAACCACAGTGGGAGAAACAGTATTAGCACTTTTTCCTTTATAAAAGAAAAATATAGCTCATGTTCTAAATTTATAAAAAGGCCTAAATTTTTTCTTAATATTTACCTCTAATTTTGAAACTTGATCAGATATATCATTATAACATATTAAACGATATCAGCAAACCGAAAAATTATAGACAAATTAGGGGAGGCCGCTCAGTAGGACATAATGAGTTTCGACCGGAAAAAAATCCGTGGAAATGAATTAGAAGCTTTAATTCCCGTTTAGGGGCCAGATGACCATGGTCCTGTGGTGTTGTATGAAACGTCAAACTGCTGGTCCCAAAAGTTTGAATTCGAATCCCGGGATGTCTGTCTCAACGTACGTTAATAAAAGGGCTAATTTAATACGTTAATTTTAATATGTTAATAAATAATATCATTTTAATAACTTTGTGGGGTGTGTTATCCGCTATGCCAACCTTCATCTATCTTAAGTTAACCCTACATAGAATCGAGTTAACAAGTCTTATATACTGGTGAATTGAAATTGTATTTTCGTAGTACACTACAGTACTTCCCCACCAGAATTTTAGATAGTGATAGAATTCGCTGAATGGATACCACTAGTTTATTCATTATTCTTTTGTGAGAAGTCGGGAGAGTTGTTTTAAGATCATTGTTCATTTTTATGCATATCTTATAAATCTGGAAGAGTTTATGTAAACAAGCTTTAAAACAATAATATATAAGTTTATACATATGTATGCATATTTCTTTTAAATGTATCTTATCTAAAATATATTAATTAATGAGATGTATCTTATTGAATAACAAGAAAAATGAATTTTAATAAATGCTTTTATATTTTTCTATCCTGATTTCTTTTTTAAATCACGATTTAACAAAAACTTGTGGACAATTTCAAATGTAGTTCAAAAGAAATATTCAATATTTTCTTGTCTTTTACAGTGAGTAATTTTTTTAAATTAAGGAACAGTTTCTGCTCCAGAATATTATACTAATAATTTTCTAGAGGAATCTCTATTTTGGGATATTTCTTTAACAATCTTAAAAGAAAGACTGTCATCAATAAATTTATATGTTAGAAAAGCTTAAGATTTTGAAATTCTTCACTTTTTTATAATAATCAACAAAAAATAAAAAAAGGCATATTTATTTTTGAAAATGATAAATACTATTTTAAAGTTCTGCAATCTTAAGGTTTGAAATACTTTGCTAAATTACTTATAATTTATTTATTATTATTGCTTTATAATTAATACTTAGCTAAATTATTTTGTCCCATTTTAATATAATATGCATCGTTTATTTGTAAATAATTGCAGTGTTTATGTTTAAATTATTTCCACTTGGAATTTAAATGTATGTCATACGATTCTGAAGAAATCAACTCTCTTTTATCGGTACCTGGTAGGAACTGCGATACACTGGAGGTCAACGGACGCATCTTTCAGAGCATCTTATCTCCGTGTGGAGTATATTAAAATAAATAATTAATGAATCGCTAAAATTCCATTTTAGTATTAAAATGTTGGAATTTTAGATAGTAAGTTATTTAAAACATCTGAAAAACTTAAAGCATTTGTAAAAGAAATTACATTTTATTGCAAATTATTCACTTTATTTTATTTATTTATATTTTATGCTTATACTATATAATTGACGCTAGAATGCTGATCCTATTTTGAGTTTAGGACTACTATATTCAACTCAATAGCCGTGTAATTTTAAACCTAATCCAGAATACTAGGAGCACCTAAATGAAGCATGTGGGTAAAGAGAATTTTTTGAGGACTAACACGTATTCACTCTACATGGAGAAGAAAACCATGAAAACCACCCGCGGATAGCCTGACGGCAAAGGGATTCTTACCCAATGATTCAGCCTCTAATGAGGATAATCAAAGTGGTCATCCACCCGCTAACTGACCTGACCACAGCCAGTGATGCTTGATTTCGTTATTTTACTGGGAACCGTAGACTCATTCACTTGTATTTATTTTTACTAAAAAAAAGACAAGATTTTAAAAAAAAAATTCTTTTAATTCAAAAGTAAGTAACCGGACCTGTGCATAGCCACCAAGAATCGTTGAGAGTTGAGATCACTAAGGTTTTCACAGTACAAAAAGTAGTTTTTAACTGAGTAGCGCTAATTTTAAATATTTGTCATTGAACATTGAACAACAGGTTTGTTGGCAGTCGGTTGCGTTATTCTTTGCATCTATTATTATTTAAATTGTAAGTATGCCGTATACATGTACAGTACCGAATGTAATAATAATTAGAAATGTGGGCCGAAGGTTTTAGTTTACAAATTCCCCAAAAATGAATTTATACAAAAATAGATACATTCAATTAAACGCGACATTTATCAAGTAGCAGCTAAAACCGAGTTAAGTGTTGTTTATCTTTTATTTCTTAGTACTCGCTTATGCGGACTTTATAATAAGCTTCTTAGTTACATAATAAAAGACGCATTTAAAAATTACTATGTTTTGGTTACTGTTAATTGTTTGTTAGCGGATATTACTATATAAGATTACCAAATTTATTTATATTTTTGTACAGCTTTACGACGTGAAACAAAATAAATTTAAGCATAATTTATTTTGTGAAGTTATTTATGAATTCTCAAATATAAAACTATTCTCGAAAATAAATGTCCAATGTCATTAAACAGCTGAGACTTTTATTATTTGAAAAACCAGTAAAATAAACAGTTTAGTTTAATTTCTAAAGGAAAGAAAAAATCAATAACAATGTCGATTGGCACTTGAAGCTTATTTATTCTTAATGAATAGTATACTATTATCTGATTTAAATTTCACAAATATTTTAGTTGAATGCATATAAATTCATGTATATTCAATGATAATAATATAAAATAGAATTTTAAGTCATTGTCATTTAAATTGTTTTGAGGAATAATTTAAATTAGTTTTTAAACTGTTGTTTCTTTTTTCTTTTGAATGTTTTTTTGGAGAAAAAAAACAGTGGTTTATCCAGCAAAAACAAATCTGTTTCGCCTGCTTGCTTTTTTGATTACATGTTATTAGAATCTCTAGGTATCTTTGATTTCTGTTGAAGATAAGGTAACTTTTTTCTTACAATCAGCCTAAAATAAAATTAAGCAGTGAATAACTGTTTTGAAAATTAAAATTTTTACAGCGATATTTTTTTGTTATTTATATCTGCATTCCATTTTTTCTTATATATTATTTATTTTTTTACTTTTAATTTTGCATATAGAAAACTATAAAAATTTTTTATAATTGATATACAAGCAAATGAATGAGCATATTTACTGCAAGAACCATAGTCCCGCAGTGGACTGATCGTTAAGACACGGTTCCCAGCAGATCACCGAAGTCAAGCATCACTGGCTGCGGTCAGTGTGCGGGTGGGTGCCGAAGCGGGGGTGCCATCCCCTCCGCAGAGGATCAAAATTGTGATGGCATGTCCTCGGATCATCCTCATGGATGTTTCCCAGACTGTCACCAATAGCCCATTGTGCAGCTCTAGTGTGACGTAAATTAACAACAACAACAGCAAGAACCATAATTCTGAAGAAAAAAAATTTATGAAAAAATTTGCTGAAATTTACAGATTTAGAAATTCGGAAATTCGAACGAGAATTTATATTATTGAATTATTAACGAAAAATTAACTAATAAACTAAAAATTCACAATTTAAAAATGTTCAAATACTAGTAAATTAGCTAAAGCTGAAATATTTTACTTCGCTCATAAAAGATTTGAATTATTTATTATAGTTTTCTCTTAATACAAATCTGATTACGGTGTTCCCTAGTCCCTATCTTTTGCTAGGATGACGTCACAACTGAGAGGTTTGTATTCTCGGTGACTATGGTAGCCTTAGCTATGGTAGCAGCAATTTTAAATATTTGTCATTGAACATTGAACAATAGTTTGTTTGTCCGTTGGTCGTATGTCTTATAACCATTATTATATAAATTTTAAGCATACCTTACACACGTACAGTACCGAAATTTGAAGGCAATTATAAAAATGGTCCTAAAGTTTTTGTTTACAAATTCCCCGTGATAAGATCTTTGATTTATACGATACCGCATGTTTGATTTTTACGAAAATGGATGACGCTACATTAATCAAGTAGTAGCTAATAGCCGAATAAGAACTATTTTAAGTTTTTGCAGACTTTATAATAAGCTTCTTAATAACATAATAAGAAATATTAAAGAATAATTCGGATACTGTTTATTGTTTGTTAGTGAATATTATTACGTAAAATTAGCCAAAAATTGATCTTTTCGTAAAACTTTTGGTCGTGAAATAAAATAAATTTAAACATCTTTTGTTTTGTTTAAATATTCGTGAATTCGTGCCAAATATAAAACTAAAAATAAATTTCAGAAGTCATAAAAGAGCAGAAACTTTTATTACTTAAAAAACTAGTAAAAATAAACAGTTTAATTTTATTTCTAAAAAGAAAGAAAAAAATTAATAACTTGAAGCTTATGAAAGTATACTATCATCTGTGGATTTACGATGAAATCGGCACACACGAAGAGCGTCAAAAGTGATAACTAAAATTCGAAACTCATGTATCGTAGTAATGACCTATTAAAAATATTGGGATTTTCAAAATTATGCATAGTGTCAATCATAAAAAAGCGATCGAAAAACTACATTGATTGAGATTGGGTGTATCAAAAACTTAAATGTGAAAAACTTCTAATTTCTGATTATTTTTTCAAAATTTTTTTTTTTCTTAATTTAGTTCAGATTGCTGCCGTGGGCCGCACATCGAGGGTTGTTAAGCCGCATTTGACCCGCAGGTTGTGCACCCCTACATTAATTAATAAATGAATTAATTAAAAATAAATAAATTGAACTTTTATGAGTAGTTAAACCTAAAATCGATCTTTTAATGAAAGAAAAGAAATCTATTTCTCGGTAGTTGGCACTCTTAACTGAGCGAATGCTACTTAATTTACACAAAAATATTTACTCATTGCATCAATTTTTCAGGAAACTTAAAAAATTATGTTCCCAACATTTCAAATTTCATCATTCGTTTTTTTTTTCCATTACGATATTGTTTTTAATAATAATAATACAATAACGAGAATTTAATTACATAAAGTTCACTTTTTGTTACCAAAATATCATTGCGCATATTAAATGTTTTTTTTTTCATATAAAATACAATAATACAATTTTAATTTTATATTATTAATCATAATTAATCATTAATAGAATTTTAGTTCTAAGGTGTTTAAAAATATACATAAATAAACTTAATGATGATAGTGAAAGAGAAATAAATAACATTTATTTATAAAATAAATTAAAAAAAACTTTATTTTGTGAGTTAAATTTATTTTTAGTTTCATATTGGTTAATGCATATTCTTAAAAATGAAATGTAATTGGCAAGTTCAAATAATTGACAATATCAATATTTTAACTTCAAAAATTACTGATGCTTCTTCTATGGTAGAAAGGCTTTATTAAATAAATAACTATTTTGTTAGACATGAGAATAATCATTTCCCATCGCACATTTTATCTGTATAAAAACAATATTTTTTTTAAATTAATTGCCATTAATCAAAAAGAAAAACAATGAAGCTGATTACAGTTAATATTTTAATAAAATGCATGCATTGTCTTATGGCACTTTCAAGGAGATTAAATCTTAACACTGAATACAACATTAGCTAAAAGTAAATGAAATATATTTGAGTGTGAAATTGTTTAATTAACAAACTCTTAAGAATGATATTCATGAGTATAAGCTTATCAGTATGTTTTAATTTATCTTGTGCACATCATATATCTATTTCTGCACATTAAGTTAACCTGTCCCTCTTTCAGCATAAAAAAAAACTTCAAGAGGAGTAATTTTTTGGAGAAAAAAAACTCTAAATTATCCTTTAACATAATTCGAAGCACTTTATTTTCAAATGAATACTATTAGCAGGATATCTGCTACTTTTTAGATTTTCAAATTCATGACTAATTCCAAGAATTTTTCATGACTTAACGAAGTTACCATTTTCTCCGACAAAAACAGAACAATAAATTTAAAAAAGCATCATAATAACGTTCATTGAAATGATAGGTATAACCAAAACTGTTATACTCTGCATCTTTATATTTAGATTTTAAAATTAAAAAAACAGAGTAAAAAAGAGTTGAAGCAATAAAATAGCTGAATAAAACACAAAAACAAATATTTTTTTTTCTTTTTTCTGCAGAATTACATTCTACTTTTCTTGTTAATCGGAAAGGAAAGAAATACTCCTGATTTTTCTGTTCTCATTTCGGAATAAAAAATTCCCCAATGACTGGCTTGCTTCAGTTAGAATTTTAAATAGATAAAATAAAAAGAATAAATAATAAAAAAATTCTGAAATCACAGAAGTTTAAAAGATAATTCGCTCTAGAAATATTTGTTCTTTCATTTTTTGAAGGAACACCATAATTTTTAAAGAGCACGACAAAAACATTTTATATTTTAATCAAATATTACTGTGAGTGGGGATTTTGTTACAAATTCAGATATTTGGAGCACTATGAAATTTGAGGGAAGGGGGTAAATTCCATTTTAAAAATTAGATTTTTCGGAGAGCGAAATCCATGACTGTTCATTACTTTTTTTGAAAAAAGAGTTAAAATCATGACATTTCATGACAAATTTTGTTCAATACCGAAATTCATGACCTTCCAGGTGCGCGGATACCCTATATTATAAATTGAACAAAAAAGCTCGAACCTAATTTAGTAAAAATATACTTCCACATTATAGTTGATTCCTCAGAGCTGCTATCAGTGCTTTTGGCTTTTACGAACAATAAACAGACCTTATACCACTTTATTTTTTAGATGACAAATTGAAAATAACTATGAAAAAAATATTAAAATAAATATAAAATTGAAAAAAATAATAAATTAAAAAAAAATTGAAAAAACAATTTGCAGTTTTGTTACTTTTCCGTAACATAATATACTGGCTTTCAGAAATTTCTAACTTTTCTCTACTCCTGTACTACATGTAAGAGGCTGTTCAAAAAGTACGTACATCTCGAAGGGGGGGGGGGGATTTGCTATTTTGTACGATGGGGAGGTATTATACAAAGTACGTACATTATAAGCATACACCAAATTCAAATTTGACTTTTTCCTACACACTCCTTAAATAAATATTTAATTTTGTTTAAAACATAATTATTTAAATTTTTATGAAAAAGGGGGGTAAAATAATAAAATGTACGTACTCTAAGGGGGGGAGTAAGATCTTATGTACGGTAAAGGGGGGAGGGGGTTAAAATTTCTCCATTTTTGTGTACATACTTTTTGAATGGCCTCTAAGGTGTGTCCAGTTCGCATGTTTATTTTTAAAAAATGGTCATCATGACCTATTTCGAAGACGGCCACTAGACAAAACTTTTCGTTTGGGTAAGAATTCATAATTCTTCAATCCACGATAGATGAGTGAACGTTCATTCTCTATTGAGTCGCATAACTATAATTATTACTATCACGCTCTGTTACAGAAACTATTTAATAACTGGAAAATAGGATGTTAATGTTTTAAAACTCACAGTTCACTCCAAATTAAACACTTTAAAACATAAATCAAAATTATAATTTTCAAACTATTTCTTTAATGTAAATTCTCAATGTTACATTATAACATAAAAACTCTAGATATTAAAGACTATAATTCAATACTACTAATCATTATTCAGAAAAGTAAAATTTTTAAGTAATTAAATCCTTGACTAAATTTATTTTATTTTTGAGACTGGATTTCTGGTTTCGAATAAAATTGCATTTTACAGATATTTTGAAGTTAGTCAAACTTAGATGTAATCATATTATGAGAGACCTTGAATCAGTAGGTTATTCAATAGATTTTAAAATTGGTAAAATATTATTGATATTTTTTGTGAGAAATATGTATCGCGGTAGAATAAATTTCATATAAAAGTTATTTTATGTATCTAAACAAAATGACTTAAAAATCATATTTAATAAGTACTTTTTGCTAATCTGCAAAAATTGAAAATTTAAAAAAACTATAAATTTCAATTGTTTATTAAGATTTACCTAATAATAAAAGACAGACAAATTCTGCATCTTATTTACCTAATATAACTTACATTTTTTCTCAATTTGGGAAATTTTCATTACAAATATTAATACCAAAAGTAATTTTAGATATTAATTTGGGTTTTTCACCACTTGTCTTTTTTTAAAGAAAAAGACATTTAGTAATAAAATTAAAAGAGCTACTTTTATAAAGTAATTGTACAACATGTATTAGAAAAGATTTATTAAATAAAAGATGTTACAAATAATTTTAATTACAAGTTGCTAGAAGTCTTTTTTTATTTCAATGAAAAAAACATATTAACTATAACTCAGGATTCTAATGCCAAGAAAATAAATAACAATTTGTATTTTAGTCAAACATAACTGGTTGTAAATAAAGTAATATAATCCAGTAATCAAGGTAAATTGAAACCAATATGAACATGAATACGAACATTTAGATCCCTATTATGTAAAAAACTATTTTATCACATACTTCAAAAATATGGTGTGTGACTCTACAATACTGTATTTAGTCAGATGACATTTCTGAAAAAAAACTCTTATTCCATTATACTACAACAAACAGTATAGTCAGCTTTGAAAAATTAAAACCTCCTTTTTTTTTAATATATTAAAGGAATGAGATTTCTCATCAATATGAATAAAACTACAATAAATTAAATGGACCTTAAGTGAAAAAAAAAGAAAACTTTTAACATAAACAAGCATATGGCTTTTAAATAGCGTGAACATGACTGTGACTAGTTAGATAATTCTTTCTTGAAAAAGCTTTATTACATATACTACATGAGTAAGGTTTCTCACCAGTATGGACACGGCTGTGTTTCTTCAGACTACCTTTTAATGAAAAACTTTTACTACATATACTACAAGAATAAGGTTTCTCCCCAATATGAATATAACAGTGTTCATTCAGAGTCCCTCTCGCTGAAAAACTCTTATTACATATACTACAAGAATAAGGCTTTTCTCCAGTATGAACACGACCGTGTGTAGTGAGATGACTTTTTCGTGAAAATTTTTTATTACATATACTACAAGTATAAGGCTTCTCACCAGTATGGACACGAACATGTGTAGTGAGATGACTTTTTTCTGAAAAACTCTTATTACATATACAACAGGAATAAGGTTTCGCACCAGTATGAACACGACTGTGTTCTCTCAGAGTCCCGCTCTTTGAAAAACTCTTATTACATATACTACAAGAATAAGGCTTCTCACCAGTATGAACACAACTGTGTTTTTGCAGATTACTTTTTAGTGAAAAAGTTTATAACATATACTACAAGAATAAGGCTTCTCACCAGTATGATCACGACCGTGCTTAGTGAGATGTCTCTTTTCGGAAAAAGCCTTACTACATATACTACAAGAATAAGGCTTCTCCCCAGTATGAAAAAAACAGTGATTTGTCAGATTACTTTTTTGTGAAAAAAGTTTATAACATATACTGCAAGAATATGGCTCCTCCTCAGTATGAACACGATTGTGTCTAGTGAGAATACCTTTCAGAGAAAAACTCTTATTACATATACAACAAGAATAAGGCTTCTCACTAGTATGAACAAGAATGTGTGTTATGAGATGACTTTTTTCTGAAAAACTCTTATCACATACACTACAAGAATAAGGTTTCTCACCAGTATCAGCACGACTGCTTTCAGTCATATTACTTTTTTTCTGAAAAACTCTTATTTAACAAGAAGGTTTCTCCCCAGTATAAACACAACTGTGCTTATTCAGAAGCTCACTTTGAGAAAAAATCTTATTACATATCTTACAAGAAAAAGGCTTCTCACCAGTATGAACAAGACTGTTTTGTCAGATTACTTTTTGTGAAAAAACTTTATTTTATATATACTACAAGAATAAGATTTTTCACCAGTATGAGTTTTAGTGCTTAGTCGGACTTTTTCCTGAAAAACTCTTGTTAGAATAACAAGAATAAGGTTTACAAGATAATACTTGTTCTGAATTAAATTAGGCCTTTAATAACATATGATACAAAAAAGAGCGTGCTCTCTGTGAAAATATTAATATAAAAAATATTAATAAATTATATTGAGATGTATTTTCTATTTTTCACAAACTACTTTAACAATATTTTTCTTTTGCTGAACATACCAAGATACAAAACTAAATTATTTCACTTTATGTTTTTTTATCACAAAAAAACTGCAGATTAATGTATTAGATACAATTAAATTCGATACACCATGAATGAATACAGTTCTAGACTTAATGTAAAATTAATGTTATTAGGAAGACATATTATAAAAATCAACATGAACAAACAATAATGATATTAACTGTTTTGAACATAAAATTATCAAATTTAATTTTGTTAGTAATTTATTCACACAGACACTGCAGAAATATAGTTTATTATAAATTAAGAAAAGCAACAAGAAAAAAAAATTTTTTCACTTTCACAAACTTAAAAGGTTTAACATAATCCATTAAAATATTTAAAAAAATTATTGTCAATTTTTATATCAATGTTCTATCATGCACAAGAAGAGCAAGCTCTTATTCATTACCATAAATATGAGAAATTCAAAAAAGTGTAATTCTATTTTTGAATATTAAATTGCCATAACAGAATATCAGCAGTATTTTCTCAGTGTGAACAGGAAAACCACAATTTAAATTTCTTGTGTACAAATATCAAATCGTATGTGTTTTATGAAAATGACAGACAGCTTAATTATCTGCATCTGTAATTTTAATCTATTTATAACTGTTTAATAATGCACTGCATGAAAAGCTTGTTTAAAGTGTTACTTAAGCCAAATTATTCTTTTTTCCTTCATTAATTTATCACAATGACTGCTTAAATAGTTTATTTCCATATTATGAACTCAAAACAATTAAATGAAACTACTTCTTTTTGAACACTTTTTAGGCTTATAAATTTAATCCAAGTAGGGGCAAATCAAAAACAATTTTTCTAAAGCTTTTCTTTACACAAATTGAGTTAATTAAAGTTGTCTTCGGTATAAGTAAGAATGTAAGTTTTAATATAGCTTATCTCAGCAAAGAATTTTTCAACAAATAAGTACATATTTGACTTGAGAGTTGGTTACGTTATCGGTTGCCTACTTCAACACACCTGATGTCCAGAATCTTGGGATAGTTTTTAAAAAGTAGAGGAAGCTACTGCAGAATATCAGCTTATCCTTTTCTTAAGAGAGCATTCATACTGCATTGTAGAAAATCGCATATGTGATTCTAAAGATGCCATGGAGTAAATGATTGGGACATTTTTTGTGAGTAAAGTATTTCACTAATGAAGTCTCGTTTGCATCTCAGAATTCACACACGTGAGTTTTTAGCATGCACTATTTTTGTGTCTTTAAGGACCATTCTTACAGTTTACATTTAACACACCTCTGATTGCTATCGAGGAAGAATGGGAGCCTAAATTGATGATCCTTTTCTCTTGGCGATGATTGAAAGTGCGTTAATCACATTCTGTGTCAACACTCCCTAAATTAGAACATATTTGTGTACAAAATAGAATTTTCTATATATTTATATATAATATAGAATATTTTAAGATATCAATCTTCCATATGAATTGTTTATTGAATTGACATTACATACATTTGCTGACTTGTGTGCTCAATATAGGCTTATAAGTCATTGTCAAGTAGAAAATACAGATAGAACAATTCAGAGAAAGACATCACAAAGAATACATCCAGGGTTACGGCGGGATTCGAACCCGCTACCTCCACGCTTAACAGAGCGTTTGGACCGGCGATACCGCTCGGCCAGGGAGGCCCCTTCCATATGAAGAGTCTTCAACTTTCGTAGATGAGTATGAAGAGCTCTTTGCTTTCGCTTACAGCTCTGTATTTCCATTTATGTGGTCGAGACTTGATTGATAGCTGAAGGTGGTTCACAGCAAGAGTTATCTTTGCATATTCAACAAACTCAAAAGTCGCCTTTCAAAGTGATTTTCCCCCCTGATAAAATTTAAGATTTACAAACATTTTAGGGTATGGTAATTGGGCTAAACCAGACAGGGACACCCCGTGGTTTTCACATTTCTCTGCCCTCTGTTCTGTTCCTCCCCACTTAATTGCCCTTTTACATTCTGGTAATGGTCCCGCAGTGGACTGATCGTTAAGACATGGTTCCCAGCAGATCACCGAAGTCAAGCATCACTGGCTGCGGTCAGTGTGTGGGTGGGTGATCACTTGGATCAGCCTGCGTAGGGACCAAGGGTGTGCGGTATTGGTCCTCGTTAAACTGTTCCACCGCAAAGTGCTTAACTTCGAGCGCAGGTCGTCGGGCTACCGAAGCGGGGGAGCTATCCCCTCCGCAGAGAATCAAAATTGTGATGGAATGTCTTCGGATCATCCTCAGGGATGTTTCCCAGACAGTCGCCAATAGCTCATTGTGCAGCTCTAGTACGACGTAAATGAACAACAACAACTACATTTTGGTAATGTGATATGAAGAGATGTCTTTTTTGCTTGTGGTACTGGAAAAATGAAGATTTATCTGAGGATCATTGGAAGTTTTCTAAATGATTCTTTGTAAATGATTCTTTTCAACGTTTTATAATTTTTTAAAAAATTTTGTTTTTGCTTAAAACAAACAAATATCAAAATTTTGAAAAATTTTGGCGGGGGGGGCGGAGTTATCACATTTCTCCGCAATGATTCATATTCACAGCAATGCCAACCTTCATCTATCAAAAGATACCTCATGATTGAATCAAGCTAGCATGTCTTATAGTGAATTGATGTTTAATAATCTTAGTGGTAGCTACGCCACAATACTTCCCCACCAGAATTTTATCAGGGATAGAATTTGATGAACGGATACCACTAGTTGCTTGTGAAAGACCGGGAGAGCTGGATTAAGATCACTGGGTTTCTGAGTGCTGAATGATAGAGGTGTATTAACTTCACGGTCGCAGTCGCTCCTGTGTTGCCTTTAGCAGTCGAGTGTATGCAGGCTGACGTTGTGTATGATCGAGACGAGACTGAGTAGCAACAGCGTGAGGAGGTGGATAATGTTGCAGTCACAAGTAGCAAGTTAACTGTTCGATATGAACCATCCATCGAAATAGGCGTTACCAGATCGAAGTGGGCGTTACCGTCAAGATAGACGTAATCATATCACGTCCGTAAGTCACCAATGTGGGAGGAGGAGCTATAGACAATGCCAACCTGCATCTATCAAAAGGTACCTCATGATTGAATCAAGTTAGCATGTCTTATATACCAGTGAATTGATGTTTAATCGTAGTGGTAGTTACGCCACAAATTGAAAAAAGGAAAAAAGATAGAAACGTTGGTGCTGTTTGATTTTGTGCCTCTTTCAAATAATGTGCCCATGGCTCTCGCCATGGGTGCCATACCCTAGATACACCACTGTTTATAGAATATTATTGAGTAAGAATACTTTCTCACTACATGCGGTTATTTCACTTCCAATGGCTGTCGAGGAAATATGAGTATCTGATTGGTACTCATCAGGTTTTCTTTTACTTTCAACGACGATCGTAGGTGTAGTAACCGCATTCTGTGAAAATGCTTTTCAAATTGTAATTTGAATGCGTAAGAAATCGCATCGTGCATGTGCCAGTATGTATGGTTGACTAAATATAAGCAATGACAAACTTTCAAAATCTGGAGGAAATTTAGAAAACTTCCAGTGTATCCTTCCTCTAATGTCATGTTTACTATGCGATGAGTAAACAGGCTTGATTTTCTGGGAAGTTTTATAATTGTGATTTGTGTTTAAATTTACACGTAATTTTACCATTCATAAGAGTTTTCTGTAATTTATAAATTCCAACAGATCGTCAGCCTAAAATAAATTTAAGAAAGTGAACATCGCAATATAAATAAAGTGTAAGGTTTGCCATGTTTTGAGTGTTATCCCATATTTGGCTATATTTGCATAAAATATGGAATGTTGTTATATATTTGGTAGAATCATATCATGCTTGAGAGGTCTTCCGAATTTTTTTGTTAAAATTTAGATTGAAGGAAAACATAATATTACGAACAATAGAAGTATAATAATATTGAGTGCATGCTTTTCCAAGAGTAGATGCAAAAATCGATCAAAAGTAGTAACCCGGAACACTTAGCGCCATCTGTGCGTGACTTTACACGGTCACCATTTTTCCAGAAAAGATTCCGTTTTTAATTTTGTTTCTTAAATCTGGCATTTCATATGAAGATGACGTCAGTCCTGTCTTCGTCTGTTTACTTTGAGTTTTCGTTTTATGAAATCCCTGTTATTAATGGGGGGAATTAGATTATTGTTACTTTTTATTGGGTTAGAGCGTGATAAATAGTTATAATTTTTTAAAATTTTGCACGGCTTTAACGCCGGAGTTTTTAATTATTCGTCTCATCCTATCTCTTTGTAACAAGTGTGATTCATCTAAGATCCAAGTCTGTATTGGCCTTCCTGTTTAAATCATGGAAACTAATAATTGGGAGGGTAAAATCGCAATTTATTTACCCTTTTATGTTTTATTGTTTTAACCTTAGTTAATCTATTAACTGAATGTGTGATATTGAAGATTTGATTCTTGTACAACAACAAATTGTTATTAAATTTATAACTTCCTTCTTTGATACGTATCTCAATTATGACTCAGATCAGCAAGGACGAAATTAAATACGTATCAACAGTATGCATGTATACAATAGATAAACAATGCGTACGTATGCTTATATATCGATACGTATCATGAAAGTACAAATATATAATTTACTTTCAGTGTTATTTACCATCATCACATATTATTATGACATTCTATTATACAAATATAATAATATTCTGCATAATTTTACAAGTGGGGGGATAAGTAGATTATGATGAATTTTGCTGTCAAGTTTGAGCTCATAGTTGGGGGGTGTATGTAATAAAGTAATACATTAATAAAAATAAAATTAAACAAATACTTAATATTTTATTTTTTGTCCTTAACTCTCAAGACCTTTCTGAAGAACATTCCTTTCTAACATGAGGATATGGTATTCCTCATTTTTAAAACACTGATCTTGTTGAATGACTCATTCAACATTGTTGATATTTTGTAAATAAATATCCTCTTACATTGTTTGTTTACAACATATATATTCACCATGACTAATGATATGTCTCAAATTTCCTTCTCTCCATTTAAAAAAAATAATCATGAGTGTTGTCGAACCTTAAGTTTTAAAGGACTAATTATATATTTCTTGTAACTCAGAACATCAGACATTTAGGAAGAGAATGGAGTTCTTTTCAATGAAACTATGCAAATCATCTGATTAGTACTGATCCTCTTAGTATCGTTATTCTTACATCAATTCTCTTTAGCAAACAGCAGATATTTCTGTATCAGTGCCTGTTCACACCTACTACAATTGGCAAATAGATTTAAAACAAGAAATTTAAAAAAAAATTTTATCTGTAGTTGTTTGCTTACGAGTCATACCCCTTGAACTGCTTTCCTTCTCTGATGTTTTTAAATTTCCCGTGAGCAACTTCTGGGAAGTTCACAAAACGTGGCAATTATTTTAGTTTAACTATCAATACAGAAATCTTTCTAAAATGTAGTCTTGTGACCCTGAAATGACCACTTTCTATTGTAACTTCTTAACTCCTACTTTCTTATGGCCATTATTATAAAACAAACTAAATTAATGAAAGATAGTCAAGGAAATAAATGCTTACCTGAGTTTTATGCTGTTTTGTTGACTTATTGAGCAATGCATGAATTGTTCCGATTGTTTAAACAAACTATTTTGTTATTGCATAAATTAAGAATGAACTGGTACTGCAATTAAGCACCTATAGTTTGTCTACAGTAGGAACTCCCCCAGCCACAAAGTCTAAGGCCGTCTGCTGCTATAGAATAGCACATCCAGGAAGGGTAGCTTCTCATCACTATAGGGCTAACATAATAGAGCGGAGAAAAAGATTCCTTTTCTCTTGCTGACCTGAGCTAAAACCTGTCCGAAGCAGTGAATACGTGATGTTCTACGTGAAATTGTTATATCTTATTATTGTTTTGATATTTTTAATAAATTTTAGCAACTCTCATTCTTATTTCATATACCTTTATAATGTAATTTTTCTATTATCTATTCCCTGAAGCAGAATTTATAGAATGAATTTTCCGCAATATCTTCCCAATCCAAATTTGTTTGTGACCTCGATGCAATCAGACTGAGATTATTATTGAAAAAATTCAGCTTTATCTAACGTATGGGGTCCCATATGTTATATCATATATATGTAGAAAAATTTGCTAATAAAAAGCCCTTTGAAAATTAAATTTAAACAGCAAAGATTTCATTTATAAGTTGGATTTTATTAAACGAAACTAAAAAGCTGATACAGCTCCATACAGATAAGCCTGTAATCAAATAACAGAATTTTTGTTATTTTTACTTTTTTGTTCTTTGCGGTGTTGAGGCTTTTTTCAGTTCTTCAAAATAAGTTTAGCGATGTTATAAGAAAAGAATCTTAGTAATTTCCTTTTTTTTTATCACTTTTCAAAAAAAACTTTGGTTAAAAATAATCTACAGATGCTGTAATAATTGCAGCCCTCTATGTCGAAGGGTTTATGCACCGTGTATTTGCAAGCAAAGCTGTCATTGGCAGTTGCAACCATAGAATATATATAATAGCTTAACGAGCATAGACTATAAGTTTAGTTGGAAGTCTCTTATTTAGACTATAATCAAAAATCTATCCGTCTATTGTCAATAAATTTTAATTATCTAAAATGCTAATATAAAGGTAGCTATAAAAGTACTCTGTATTACTAATCTAAGTATTTCATTATAAGGCAGGATCTGAAATACAGTGCAGGAGGGAAAATTAATAAATATATAATACTTAAAATAAATTTATTATAGTTAATAAATTTATTAACTTAAAATAAATAAATGTTTACAACTCTTTGTCTAAATGTATATGCATTAAACAGTTAATTTATGCTTAATGGGTTTGATTTTGATAGGCTTTTTTTTTCTTCCATTTTTACGCAAATTTAAAATACAGTGGAGCATCATTCATACGACAATCACTTATACGACGTTTTAGTGTGGTCCCAAATCATTCCTATTAATTTTAATGTAAAAATATATCTTTATACGACGCACAGAATCGGTTATACGTCGGCTTTTAGATTTTGTTCACGTTTAGTTAATTTTTTTCTTTTTTCTTGTGTATTTTAAAAAAGGGCGTAATTTTCCAACATGCTTGAATGACATGCTTGAATTTTTAATAGATGACTGAAAAAAACTAAACAATGTTATGAAGAGGCAAAAACAAAAAATTTTGCTTTTCATCAACCAATGTCCAGCGCACCCATCGATACTAATTATTTTGGAAAATGTTAAAGCTCTCTTTTTTTCCTGCAAATTGCACAAGTGCACTTCAGCCATTAGATTTGGCCGTGATTAGAAATCTAAAATTGCATCATGGAAAGCAATAAGTTCAACTCGCTATTCAAGGCATTGTAGAGACTAATAGCAAGAAAATATAATTAAAGTTAACATACATTCAAATTGCTCACTGCAATTTTTCTTCTTTGGTTATATGTTTGTTTTGCTTTGTCTAATTTAGAAATTTATGTAAATCAGCACGTTAAACATTAAAATTGACTGAAAACAGAGTAAGTTTCAGTTTTAAAAGTAAAAATCGATTATACGACGTTATCGTTTATACGACGTTTTTCGGTGGTCCCTTCGGCGTCGTATAAACGATATTCCACTGTATCAAGCAATAATTTCTATGTCTTTATTATTTATGTTATTTAAATAAATTAAGTTATTTAAATTTTTTTGTGATAGGAAAATGTGTGTTTAGTAAAGATGAGTATTAAGTAGATATTTATTTTAGTAGTAAAATTTCACAAAGTAAAAATGTCTCTCTTTCATACCATTGATTTAGAGTTAAGACGTCAAGCAAGGCAGCTTGAAAATGAGATTGATTTGAAGTTAGTCTCCTTCAGCAAATTAGGGACAAGTTATGGTACTCAAGAGTATAGAAATGAAAAGTAAGTTTGTAATGTATAATGTAATTTGAATATGTAATGTTAGTATGCAATGTATACATAAGGCATAAAGTTATTTCTTGTGTTTTAGATTTGAACTTTTATATTTTTATTTATATTGGAATTAATCAGAGAAAAGTAATTATTCTTAAACTTTAATGCATTAATATCTACAAAAACATGTATAATGTTTCAAAAATGCAAAATATGACAAAAGTTTAGTTGTGAAATTTAAATTTGAATTTTTTTAAAAAAAGTCAAAAAGTACAAATTTGAAAAAAGAAAATTAGCAAAACAATTACTAAAATCTCATCATCATCATACTTGGCTAGACAGCCCAATGTCGGCCTATGCCTACCTCTGAAGATTTCCCCATAACGACTTCAGATTTATCTTTGATGTAAAATCTATTTGAACCTAATTTAGATTTGTCACTTTTTAAAAAAAAATTCATTTGTAAAATAATTTGCATGTTATACTCTGGCTAGGTGTTTTATAACTTTAATAACATGATTTAGATTACTTAAATTTTGATAAATTAACGCAGATTTACTGTTGATAATTATTAATTTTATTTTAATCTGAGATAATGAAAATCGTAGTTCTGATGAAAAGACAGAATTAGGGTACTGAATCGAAACATTGTATGCAGTTATCAAATCGAAATGAAATTTATCGCAATATTACAAAAAACTAATACACTGTCTTACAAAAAATCTATCCAAAGTTTAGATATGGATTATTTTTATAAAGTGAAATAAAAAAAAATAATACAAGGATAAATATTTGTGTACAAATTAGATATAGTAAAGTTTCAATGTGAGTAAGTTTTCCTAATTTTTCCTATTGTTATTAATACATGTTCATAGTTCAACTTCTTTGGTTTTAACAATTAAGACTTTTTTGAATAAGTCTGTCAATATTTAACTTACAAACCTGGGAGTCTTCTATGTTTAATGCTGTAAAACCACTTTTTTTCTTCTGTTTTTGCACTTTATAGATACATCTTGATTAGTTTATAAACTCTCAGCTGATACTGACAATGTAAGAAATATAAAAAAAAATCAGTGCATATATTTGGATTAATAGAGGATGAGACATTGTTCTTTATCAACACACGATGAGTAACTTAAGCAATTTTTGTCAATTTTCTCTCTTTTATTTCACTTCACTAAATATTTTGTATATTTTTTTCTGTTACAATTGAGATTGACTCATCATTTTGAGACTTTTATGAAAATCACCTAACAGCTTGTATACAGTTCGACTGGAGGTAGGCAGTAGACATACAATATGCAGACACACAGGAGAAAAAAAGGCTGGGCAGAGTTAATTACGTAAACATCAAGTGGAGATTTCATTCATTAAGCCTTCAAATAACTTTGAATCGGGAGGAAATAAATATTTAACAAAATTTTCTTATTGTAATTTGTCCTGTTATTTATTTATTTTTTAAAGGGTACACACAGGTGTTTCTTATTTACAAAGCAATAAAAATAAATAAATAAAATGTGAGAAATAGAAATAAAAACTAACTAATAAATTGATTTAGGTTTGCTTTAGAAATTGTAAAGTTAATGCAGTTTATAGAGAGTTGTGTTATATGGATCTTCTACTGTATTATCATTTTTTGATTTGGCTGAGTTTGCTAAAAAAAAACATACAGTTTAAAATGAAAGGAAAAAAATAGATATTTAAAAATGTATTTATTTATTCATTATTATTATTATTTTTGTAGCAGTGATACTGTTCCATTACTCAGTAGTGACCACATGTTTGAGACCATGGCTATAGAAATAGAACAGTTACTCTCAAAGGTATTTATTTTGCTCTTGTAAGATATGTTTTACTTTTCATTTGTACAATACACAAAGTATAAAACTTACACCCTAAACAATTTTGATCTTACACAAATAATTTTATTACATATAGATATGTTCACATTTTCATTTTGTAAGATACAGTATTCATGGCTTTAAAGGCCTATGCTAATTATTATTGCAGTGATAATTTAACTTATGAAACCGACGTAAAACTATACTTTTTGTAATTAATTGTAAATATTTTTTATTATTATTATGGATTTGAATTTTGGACCCTAAGATGACGAATTTTGCCATAGTCTGAAAAATATGGTACAAATTAAAGGACCATAAATATTCATTCAATTCAAAAAATCCATAAAAGCATAATAATATGACCATAATTTATTCATTCAGTTAGTAGACTGGTCAAACACTTAAGTCCTTTAATGCTATCTTTACTTTTTCAATCATGTCTCTTAAATTTATTTTTAAAAAAATCTTTTTCTCAATTTATAAAACATATTTGTTTATTTAACGATAATTTCATGAAAAGTATTTTTTATTAAATTTTTTTTTCTAATATAATTTGATAATAATTGAAAGAATAATCAGAATGAAAAAGTTAAGAGTATTTGCAAACTTTTCCAGAATATAATTTAGTTTGAAAAAATTAAGCATTTAAAATAATTTTTAGTGCCGTATTTACTCATTGTGTTATGAAACAAAATATGTGTTTCTAAATTTCAAGATTTTTTAAAATTATGAAGTTTACTGAAAATTGGAGTAAATATAAAAATACACCAAGGAATATTTTCATAAACATTATTAGAACTGCTTGATTTTCTTAAAATTGAGTTGTATACTTTTAAAGTTAGCAAATATAAAATTCTTAAATGATGGAATCGCCCAATAAACATATTTTTCTTTTTCATTAATATAAATTTATTGGTTTTATGTTCTGATTTATTTAATATTACTCTTTCTTATTTTTAATGATTCTATAATAAACTGATTATTCTTTTTAATGAGTTAAGTGATAAAAATATTTTTGTTACAATTCTACAGTTAACTGATGTGAATGATCAAATGATTAGCTATTGCCAAACTCAAGCTGTTCCCGGTGCTACAGTAACTCACACACTGCAACGCCACAGAGACATATTACAGGATTGCACTCATGAATTTCAGAAGACCAAAGCTAATATCCAAGCAAGGAAAGAAAGAGAACAGTTATTGAGCTCTGTCCGAAAAGATATTGAGTAAATATTTAGCCATTATTTACAGGGTTGAATTGTTTAAAACATGTTTTTTTTTTTAATTTTTTAAAAATTAGTTTTGAAAATTAAATTTTCTATTATTTATATAAATTCTTTTACTACTTTGAATATAATCAAATGAAAAATTGTGAGATCTTCTCAGTTTTTTACAATTTTGAGCTTAATTGCTAATGTTAATATGGATTACTTTGTTGCAGAATGATTCAGTGGCGAATGAGTACATTAAATAAAGAAACCATATTTAATAACAAACAAATTTAATAATAAAAACAATAAATCAGTTTGATATGAAATGGGGCTTTCCAATAAGCCATCTAGTTGAGTCCATTGCCTGCCACATAAGTGATTACAGAATTATTGTGAGTGATTACAACGCCCCCTTCTGGTCAGGCAGAAATTCGTAACATACTTTGAATAAACATAAATCAGCAATTTTTAAATGTTTACATAGAATTTATTTCCCCCAAAATATCTGTGTAAAATAAATTATTATGAGCAAATTTAAGTTGTAATATCTTTTAAAAATGCTTAAAATAAAATAGACCATCACCAATTCCATGATTTGTAAGTTTTTAAAGTTAATAAAATTTTGTACGTATTGAAATTGTTAAAGTTTATCAAAATTAATTTCTATCTACTTGAAAATGATTGTTATATTCAAAAGTATATGTGGGAATAACATGCTTTTCTAAATTCATTTCTTCAGTTTAATTTTAGAAATATTTTCTATTACTGGTATGAACAAATTTTTATTGTATATATATTTAGTATGTTAATAATTCCTTTTTGCAATAATTTCAAATTACATTTTTCATATTATTTGGAAGAAAAAAAACAGTTAGAAAAATATATAAAATTCGTTTTAAATATTTTTAAAGTATTTTTTAAAATTTATTTAATGTTGCAATTTGTCAATAAAATATTTTTATATTTAAAGTTCCATCATGTTAAAATAATTTACTAAAATTAATTTATTATTTATTTTTTAAGCTGTTAGTACTAAGACATATCATTATTATTTTACATGTTTACGTTTATACAGTCCGTTTGTCATGTTCCTTTCTTTCCAAGACTATTAATGTTAAAAGTTTTTTTAATCAAAAAAAATATATATATATGAGTATTTTATGCTCCTTTATATTGAAATTTGTAATAATTCAATAATTTTTTTAAAAAAGTGTTCATTTTAATAACAATTAATACTGGTGTTACAAAATTTATGCTGTTGAATAATGGCACATTAGTGTAAATAATGCTGAAATATGATATTTTTATAAACAATGGTAATTATTTTTATTCATATTAATTTTATATATATGGATAGTATTTTTTTCTCAAGCTAAGCTTATATTGTGTTGGAAATTTCTATATTTTATAATTTTTTAATACTAGATTTATAACTTAGTGTTTTTTTCTTCTATTCTTGTGGTTTAATTGTAAATACTAATAGTACTTATTAATACTACTACTAAATTATACTTATTATTGGGTCATTCCATGTCAGTTCATCCAGCCATGGCACCCACCGACTCAGATTTTGATGAAAATTTGTACACTTATAGAGTTTTATGTGCTGATTTCAAAAATATCAATTATATTTAAATCGGTTAATGGGTTTAAAAGTTATAAGCATTTGTATTTTTGCCAAAATGGCACATTTGCCGCCATTTTGATTCATACATCAAAGGCTATTAATGATTGTAACTCACCTTATATTTGTGATGGAGCAATAATTTTTTTTTATTTTGTTCAGAATAAAGTAATCTGTCATATAAACACTTTTTTTTTGCAAATAAGTATCTTACTTATTTAGTAAATGGGTCTGTTTTGCAGTTTTTTGATCAGCGGAGTTGAGTAACTTCAGGAGATTATTTCTGGCAACTCGCCCCCTTCAATTTCAAAAATATTTTATTCAAAGATAGTTGAAAGTGCAAACTAACATCTGATACAAAAATTTTGATGGGCCGTTCTCTCACTTTTTAAAAAAAAAAATATTTTTCTTATGAATCATTATGCGTTAAAAGTACTCGTAGCTTGATGATTTATAGTCCTTAATCATAACTAGAGTATAATAAAATGATGTAAAAAAATGTGAATGGTAGAAAAATATGTAAAATAAAGTAATCATTTATTAAATTATTTTTTTCTTCTTTCTTTGAGCCCTCCCCCCCCCCCTCAAAAAAGAAAAGAAGAAAGGAAAAAATTTGAGACTGAGCAAGACAAACACAATTTCTGGCGAGGAATTGCTGAAATTTGCAATTTAGCTCTGTATGTTTTAGCCTGATCTACACTTATAACATGAAGGGAGACTTTCTTGGTCTTATTGGAAGGAGAATTAAATAAGTCACAATTTTTTTTTATTTTCTTATATAGGGTGACCTGTGATAATTCCTGATCAAAAAATGCAAACATCAATTTTGTGAAAAAACTATTCAAGATAGAATTTCAATATTTACTGGAAGTTTGAGACTATATGAGATGAGTCCTATGCTACCTTCTTTTGTTGGAAAATCTAATTAGAATTTAAAAGATTTTAAATTCTTAATGATCAGAAATTACCCCTTCTCTTGATCATTTCTGGGGTAATTCCTGATCACCAGTTTTTATAGTAAAGGGGTTGTTTAAAAATAATTATACAATGGTAATTAACAAATAAGACATCAAGATCAAACAAATAAACCAAAGAGATGTTTAAGCAGCTAATAAAACGATTTCTTTAAAAGCAAAAAATAAAGATTAACACTTTAAATTTTCCAAAAATCTTTGCATCATGCCATACATTTTAGGCAAGCAGCCAACTCATTCTCATGTTCTGTTGGAATATAAGAAGGAGTTCCTACATAAGTTACTTTTGCTGGATTTTTTAACTTCATTAAGTGAGAGTGTAAAGTTAAGTAAGGTATGTCAACAGCTCTGACAGTAGCTCTCACACTTAAATTTCATTTTCAATCATTAAAAGAAATTCACTAATTTTGCTTTCTAGAAGCTTAGTATCTTTTTTAGTGTTATAATTTCTCACCATATTTATATTAGGCAAATTTATAAACTTAAAAATTATTCTAGCAATGTACACACATAAAATTAAGATAAAAGCAAGGTAAGGCAAACCAGAAATGGGGCAAATCAGAACACATTTGTCTTGTATACAGTTAATAAACAAATTTTGTGATTACAGTTAAAATATATTTTAATGGTTGTTCCACTTAATAAATATGAACTGCTATTTAAGAAAAGACAATTAGCTATTTTTAATTACCCCAGATTAGGAATTACCCCAGTGATCAATAATTACCCCATGGGGGGCAACATTTGATATAGTTTCCTATAATTAATTATAGTGCTTACAGTAGATGTGAAACAATTAAACAAAAACTTACACTATTTTTATATCAAAGAAAAGGAAAGTAACTCAAAATATTTATTATTAAGAGAAGGAGGGGATATTTGCAGAAATGTGCACATTTTGAAACCCATCTTTAAAATGGAAAATACAGAAAGCAGTTTAAAAGATACTTATTTTGTTAGATTAAACAAAAAACTATAATTAAGTAAATGTAGTTATACTTTAGTAAAATCTACAAGCATTCTTGTCCATGTCTCAAATTTAAAAAAGAAAATTTTTTTTTAAAATAAAACTTAAGGGATCATTATTTACCCCGGAAACAGAGTGATTGTGAATTATCCCTGGTCACCCTATATATTTCATACTGATAAAGGAGATACTCCTTATGTATGAGGCATATAGTTGAACTTTCCTTAAAATCTAAATTGCTCCTAAATGAAATAAGTTATATATTCTCTGAAGAAAGTTCTAAAATCTTCTGTGAGTTTAAACTGCACTTAAAATCTTTCAAAGTTAATCCAATACTATATAATACTTGGGTTTTCATTATAACTCTTTTTTAAGTATCAAATTGATACATTTAAAACTTTTGAAAACTTATTTATTTCTGTTCTGTTCTAAATAAATGGAAGAAATACAATTTTACTGATTGGAAAGAAAATAAATTTTACATGACACTCAATTCTGATTGGAGCAAACAGAAATGTTTTGGCAGATGATACATTCTGATTAGTCAAATTTCTTTTTTGGGAAGGTAGAGATGGAATGTGTCAATAGTTTTCAGTATTTTTTTTTCTATTCAGAAGTTTTTTTTTAAAAAAATTGGATGTATATAATTATAATAAAAGTTTTTGAGAATAAAAAGGGCCTGCAAGTATTAGTGATGAAATAAGAGCATGCAAATTATCTTATAGTTAGTGATATAAAATCATTTCATTTCAATATAATTATAATAAATAGTTTAACTTTATCAGTGTTTCAAATGAAATTTTGTAGGGGTATCTCATTACCATAACAATCATTGTGACAAATAAAAGGATAAAATTAACTTCAAATATTCATAATTTGGTCTTACATTTAATTACATTTTAGAATCAAACAAAATGTTTGAATTAAATTAAAGTGTACAATGATTTTCTCCTTCCATAAAGATCAAAGTTAGTTCAATTAAAAAAAAAATTTAATGACTGCTTTTTATTATTTGACACTGCCCTCTACTCTTTCAGAGAAACTTTTATTTATATTTTTTTTAGATTCTGATCCCTCTCATTTACCAAAGCTATATGATTCTTGGATAAATTTATTTGCAAAAAAGGTGAAATTTTGTCTTTCTTTTCTTTTTTGAGGGCTCAAAAAAAGAGGGGAAAAAATAATTTAATAAATGATTACTTTATTTTACATATTTTTCTACCATTCACATTTTTTTACATCATTTTATTATACTCTAGTTATAATTAAGGACTATAAATCATCAAACTACGAGTACTTTCAGCGCATAATGAATCATAAGAAAAATTTTTTTTTTTTTAAAAAAAGTGAGTGAACGGCCCATCAAAATTTTTATATCAGATGTTAGTTTGCACTTTCAAGTATCTTTGAATGAAATATTTTTGAAATTGAAGGGGGCGAGTTGCTAGAAATAATCTCCTGAAGTTACTCAACTCCGTTGATCAAAAAACTGCAAAACAGACCCATTTACTAAATAAGTAAGATACTTATTTGCAAAAAAAAAAGTGTTTATATGACAGATTACTTTATTCTGAACAAAATAAAAGAAAAATTATTGCTCTATCACAAATATAAGGTGAGTTACAATCATTAATAGCCTTTGATGTATGAATCAAAATGGCGGCAAATGTGCCATTTTGGCAAAAATACAAATGCTTATAACTTTTAAACCCCTTAACCGATTTAAATATAATTGATATTTTTGAAATCAGCACAAAAAATTCTATAAGTGTACAAATTTTCATCAAAATCTGAGACGGTGGGTGCCATTTTTGTAAAATCCTGTATGATTTGACATGGAATGACCCTATTACTACTTTTTAATACTAATTATATTATAATATACTAATAATTTATTATTATTTATGGTTTTTTTTCTCAAGCAAAGTTTATATTGTAAATGTTTTTCAGTGATATTTTATTAATACTAGAATATAGCATATTTTTTTCTCATATATATTGATTCTGTAGTGAATATTTATACTCAAATTTCTAAATATCTTATTTTTTTAGTGCTTACAAGAATTCATCTGGTCTAAATAGAAGAACAGATTTGTACCTAAAAGAACATGAACACATTAGAAAGTAAGTCAAAGAACTTTGTTTTTATGTGACGCAGTATGATATCATTTAATTTAAAAATTCTACATAATTTAAAAAGAAAGTTATCAAACATTTTTGGTGGCAAATAGCAGTAGTAGGTGACAAGTGATAATTCTTGAAAAATATTGTTACAAAAATTTAGTCTACAATAATTTAAAAATAACTTAATCTTAATAAAGAAATTGAATAAATTAACAATACGACACGTTAAAAATTTCTCCAAATATTTTTTGAACTGAAAGCTAAATAAATTAAGTAAAACTTTTAATAATAAATCTGCAATGTAGTTTGTCAAAATTGTAAATAATTAATCTTTTATTAAATATAAAAATGTATCACTTTAAAAATAAAATGTTTGTATTTTATTAGGTTTTAAAAATTTGTTTGCTTATAAAAATTTTTAATTTTGGTGAATGCATTATGAATTCTAAATTCATTCTTATGAGGAAACATTACTCACCCAAGCTTAAAATTGTTTAATGATGGTAAATTGGTATTTTTAAGTGAAATTTTTACCTTACTTTATTTTATTTAATAACTGTTGTTGAAAAGCTGACCCAATTTTTGGGTTTAAGTTTAAAGTTAACTCAGTAGCCTTGTAATTTCGAACGAGATCCGGAAGATATGGGAACTCCTGTGGCAAGTATTAGGACAACTTACCCTTTGTGAAGGACTTTTTGATTGATCTGACCCGCCTTTTCGTTACATGGAGAAGAAAAACCATGATAACATCCCACGATTAGCTGAATAACAAGGATATACTAACCCATGATCCCGTTTACCACTGAGGATATTTTGCGTCACCACTGTGGTCGGTGCGAACCGAGTACGGAATGTATATTAGCTAGCCACTGCTGTGATTCGAAACCGGCTCACCTCTTGAAACGTGAACGCTCAATCCCCTGAGCCCTCACAGCTGACTTTATTTATAATATTTAAGACTACAAACTGAATTAAAAAGCAATATTTAGATGTAATATTCTTATTCTTATCATAATCAGAATATTTTAGAGCCTGTTTTTTTAAACTCTATCCTTTTTGTGTAAATTTTAATCCTTATCCATTTAAATTTTTTGATGTGCCCTTATATACATATACATATATAAAAGGAATTATTATTGTTAAATGATTCATAAAGTGATACTTATTTATTTGTTTGTAGCTCAGAAAAAATGGTTGATGATCAAATAAGGTATGTTTTACATTTATAATAAGATATTAATTGACCTTTTAAAATGAATTTTGAAGTTATTTATCATGAAAAATAACTTATATATTTCCAAAAAGTGTTTTCTTTTCTTTATCTAATATTGAGAATATTTTATCAAAGTAATTTACACAGCCTCTAACTTCATTTTTTATTTGTATTTTCACAGTTATTATGTTTGCATTTTTTGTCTTAAAATTTCAACCTATACTGAGCACTCTTGATTATCATCTTTAAATTTTGTACTTATCATTGTAATTTTTCTTCTTTTATATGTATATTTTATTCTACCAGCTTTTAATAAAAAATTTCAAAGTTTTTACATATCCAAATGGGCGTATTAGTCTACAAAATGCATGTCCTAATGAAACTATTATATGCCCTAACATGTCTTTTGATTGCTTAAACATATTAAAGTAGTTTATCTGTATAAAAAGGTATTAGCATTATTATATAAAGTAATATTTTTAGTTTTAGCATAAACTAGTAGTAAGTATTGATTACAAAGAAGTATTAGGTATTATCAACAAGGATTTATTATGCTAGAATAAGTATTAATGGAGTAAATGCAGAGCATTTTTGTTAACAAGGAAATAATCTTATCAGAAATATTAGGTTTTATCCACAAGTGCATGCCCTTCATGTTGTTTTAAAACAATGTTTTAAACTTTTATATGAATTATTTTCTTATATACAGAAATTGGAGTAGCCTTTTTAACAGAAGTAAACATGACTGAGGGAGCAGGATAAGCTAACAAAATATACTAAATTCTTATTTATTTAATTAAATTCAATAATATTTAGATTTTACCAAAAATTTGTAATTTGTAATTTTTTTTTATACCCCTTGGGCGCAAAATACTGCCACTATCTATCATTGGCACAATTATGAAATTTTAATGGAAGTTAATGAGTATTTTATGTGATCTCATGTCGGGCTGTATAATTTTTGTTTTCTTTTGTTTATTCAAATCTGTTGTCACGAACACGGATTTAGAGATTCACTTAATTTTATTTGTTTCTCTCACTTAGTTTTATTTATTCACTTTTGAGATTAGCTTACTCACTTAATTCTTTTGTATTTGTTTTGCTGTATTGAATTTTTTTTTTATTTAAATATTATTACTGTAGTGATTGATAAACAGTTTATTGTGGATTTTATTCTATGTATAATGTTCGAAACAATTAGTTTTTTTTTTTTAGTTATTGAAAGCTATAAAAGTTTGAAGTAAATGTAAATGACACCATGAGTCATTTAACAAAATTGTTAAAAATACTTGAATTTTTTTTAATGAAAAATTATATAGATTTGTAGTTTGTAAATGTTACACTTTTAATGATGGAATTGCCCAAATGACCTGAAAATATTTTTCATAATACATTAAATTTCTTTATATTATATTGTCTAACGGTAATAGAATATTGTGTTCGTAATGCATTTCGAAGAATCATAACCATAGTGTATGATGATTACTCCCTGGCCTGGTTGATTTTAGTAAGCTTTATGTACACATTCAGAAATACCACAGATTTTGAAATGTCTTAGAATTTATGATTACTGTTAAATTTATATTTAAAAAATTTTTATGTTGCACTATTTCTAATTAAAATCATTTTGAAATATTAAACAAGTTTGAAAAAAAAATTATGTATACAAATAGAAAATAGTATTAAGCTTTATTAAGTACTTTACGAATGAGATATGATTTTATGAATTAATATTGTATTTGCACAAAATAAAAGATTTTAATTTTGTATTATTCAAAAAAAGTTCATAATAAACTTATTTTAGTTTATGATTACTGGTTTAAAAAGTTTAAGTGTTATTTATAATTTAGCTTGTGTTGTGTTTAATTAACTCAATCATAATAGTTTTGCTCATTAATAATAAATCTAGCTTGACAAATTAATTACAAAATATGGGCTATTTTAAAATAATCAACCTCTAAATATTGTGTCTAATGTTTAAACAACTATTATTGTTTTAAATTAATTTTATAATTTGGGAGAATCATAGATGTAAGGGTTAATGTATTTTGTTCAATAGAAAAAAATATTTTTTCAATTTAATAACTGTAATGTTAAATAATGTTCAGGTGGGATTACACAAAACAATTTTAATTACATTATGTTACTTGAGTCTTTTTGTTCTATCTCATTTGTGTAATAGAACAATATGCACTAAATAGATAGTAATTCATTTTTTTGTCATTTAGTGTATTGACTATGAAATAGATTTTTAGTTGGCATTTTCAATTTTATTATAAACTACAACTACTATCTAAAAAAAGGAAAGGGTATCCTTTGTGCTATGTTGGCTAAAGCAAAAAAGTAATGTGAATAAAGCACAAATAATTTCTTTATTTGTGCTTTATTCTTGTTTTTTTTTCCCCTTCTTTATTCTTCACTTAATTTGCTGTAACTCTTATTTCAGTAACTCAAATATTATTAGAAATTGCTTTTATGTGAGATACCAACTTTTTCATCTTTAATTTTAAGTTACTTATTCTCAGTTTCAGGGTTTTATGAACTTATTGCATTAGAATTAGTTCATATTCTTTCTTTCTTTTTCTTTTTTTTAAAGGAAAACTGAAAACTAAACACAAGTATATTTATTTCAAATTATATTTTAAAGTATATTTATTTTAAGAAGACGATCTTTAGAGTCTTAGTAAGAAACTATTTCCTTATTTTTTAAGTTTTATATTCAGTCATTGCTTTAAGCAAAAAGAGATTAATTAATTAGTTACTCATTAATTTTAATTAGAGGTGTTCAAAGGAAAGAAGCATAGATATTTGAGTTTCAGTTGTAATGTATTTTTAAACTGAAATTAATAAATAAATTGAATAAATAAATCTTACCATGTTTACATTTTAATTCAGATATTTAATTGTAAGGTTTAAAACATTTTATATGCTTATATTTCTGAATAAAAGCCAAAAATTGTTAGGAAATTTTCCAAAAGCTATGGTTATGTAGTCAGCTTATATATCAAATCCACTTACTTTGAAAATTTCAATCCCATCGTCATTAGTAATACTTCTCTATTTGTCGAGCATTTAGGATAATCAGTAGATATCGTGAAGCATAAACTCAAAACATAAAAATACATAAAATAATAGTTGAATATGGAATGCCAAAATATAAAAATTTATCTTCCTGTGCTGAGATATGACATCAATCTGGGCTGCTTAGCTGAAATGCTTGCAGCGAAATAAGAGGTAAACGAAAACCAAAGTAAAGAATGAGTGGGAAAAGAATGCACGTTTTTATTTCCAAATGTAGCACACCTTTTTTTTTTACATCAGCTTTAATGGAAATCTTGAATTTTGGGTGAATTTCATAATAAAAAGCATACTCTTTGGCTTACACCTGGATAGGCTTATATTCGGAAATATACGGTCAATCTAAAATTTGTTTGAAAAGTGTGATATTTCATGAATTGTTAATTAATCTTATTGCTGTTGCTAATTAGTCTTTGGCTTACACACTGATAGGCTTACATTTGGAAATATCAGCCTAAAATTTGTTTGAAAATACAGTAGAGCGCCGATTATCCGAATTGCTCGGGACCGAACGTGGTTTGGATAATGAAATGTTCGGATAATTGGAAAGTTGTTTAAAACCTTATTATTTATGCACCAACTTCCCTTCACACTTTTTCTAAGCTTAGGACAGGCAGTGCTATCTAAAATAGCTCTGGCAAGTTTGACTTTTTTTTCTTTCAATTTTTAAATATATTTTTTTTCAATTTGAATCTTTTTTATCATATTTCGGCTTTTTTATAATTTTTTTCGTCAATTACTGATTTTACCACATTTTTCATTATTTTCCATTGCAAAAGATATCTAGCAAAGACTTTTGTTTCAAAGAACATGCTCTTTTTTGTGCTGCCATATCCCTTATTCTTTTTAAATAAATCAACTGAATTGGATCAACATCATTTTGACGTTCTAGGCAATTCATTGCAATATCTAATGAATTGCATGCTTCTTATGAGAAGTTCCATGATCTTGAACTTGATCATGTACTTCTTCCTGTTAATCTGAGGAGTTCAGATTTTCATTCAAAATTTCAGAAACAATTTCATGATCATTTAAAATTTGAAATCCTGAGTCGTTTTCAGTGGCTCGACACCAGTCTTCTATTTCCTCTATTTCTTCTGTATAACATGGCATATTTTCACCCGAAAGATCTACCGATTCACAAACCGCAGTTTTGTTTGTTTTTCTGATAAGAATTTTATTCCAAGATTTAAGATTCCAAGCACTGTAATCACTAATCATTAACCATGAGTGACTACTACCCATCCCCCAATTGTAGAATTTCGGCACTTATCTATTCATAAACACATTCCGCTTTCCAACAATTGTAGATTGTCAAAATGAAGCTCGCATTCTTTGATGATAATTTTCAGTTGAAGAGGGCTAAAGGGGTATGTAGGTTTAACTGTATGACAATACATGTATGTATGGCTACTATAAGAAAACTGCTGAAAAAGGTTGTAAATTAAATATGGTCTTCAGATGTAGTGGATATTATCTATTCCTTTAAATTTAGAAAAATTGTCGATAAGTGAAAAAAATTCTAAACTTAAAAAAGAGAAGAGGAAAAAAGCGAGTTCGGACATAGTTCGGATAATTGGACCTTCGGGTAATAAGGGTTCGGATAATCGGCGCTTATGTTATTTCATGAATTGCTAATTAATGTATTTATTTTAATTTTACAGTATTGCTGTGAAGACTAAAGAAGAGCTTATTAACCAAAGGCTTGCTATGAAAGCCATACAAACAAAAATGACAACTTTAGTCAGTATCCTTTTTTAAAAAGCCATTATTGTTGAATCGAAGTTACTTGAATTTTTAGTACTAAATAGAAATTCTAAAATTACTCATAGGAAAGCTTTACATTATAAGTTATTTACTTTTTCTTCTTTTAAATAGCCTTTCTCTTTTGAGAACACTTTCAGCAGCTCTTTATAAGGGATGATTCTGTGTGATAATAGGCAAGTAACTATATTTCATAAATAATTTTAACTCTAGCTGTGTTTCCGCTAATTTGTGGAATTGTGATAATCTCAAGATCGTCGATTCTCTGATTTCTGCAAATCAACATTTTGTGTTCAGACAAACTTTTCTCGGAATTCTGCGAATCTAAAATTTAAATTGCTTTACTTGCACAAAATCTTGTTAATGAGACATTTATTGACACATTGTTCTCATTGTCACATGATGACGACTTTTTTTACACAAAATTGTTATAGAAAAACGCAACTTTGGGAACATAAGACTGGGGAAAAAAATTCTCTTATAGCTTTGGCTAGAATTAATGAACTACTGAGGCAAACACAAAAGTATAAAATTGATTATCTAAAAAGTAATTCCAAAATGTAAAACATTTAAAAAATCGTTTGCAAAGTAAATGGTTTTTCTTTCCATTTTTTGTTTCTTTTTTAAAATTATAGTTTAATGAGTTGCAGTTTTGTTGCAAATTCCGATTTGAAATCGAAGAATTATTTAGATAATGTGATATATTCCAATTAATTTTTAATATGATATTTCTACATGTAAATTTTGACACTGTGCGTTTCAGTAAATACTTTTTAATACGCTCTATATTATCGTAAATACGTGTTTTGATTATATTTTTCTTTCGCATTTAATGCAATTGATTTTCTCATGGTTTTTAAAATTCCGATATTATTACACGCAAAATTTGAATCTGGAATATGAGTAAACACTTTTTGATACTTCTGATTTGCATCAGTACAATCGTAAAGCCATGACAGATCATTTTAGCAACTATTATTTCTATGAATTTTCGTAATTTTTTTTCACTCCCAGTATTTTTATACCTTATTATTATAACACACACATTTCAATTTTTCCTATTATTAGTAACTTTTTGATGCGACTATACCACTTTTTTTATAGACGTTATAACAGTTGTTTCTATTGTTATAGTTATGTTTATAGTTATTGTTATGTTATAGTTATTGTTATGTTATAGTTATTGTTATGTTATAGTTATTGTTATGTTATAGTTATTGTATTGTTTATAGTTTTTATAACAGCTGTTCCATGTGGTTTTATTTAATACCATTATTTTTATATAATATTATTAAGAACTTAAGAACCAAGAAATTCGAATCGCCCATTTGAATAATTACTTTTTGACACTCTCGATTTGCGCTAAATCCAGGCGAGTTTTGATCTTTTTTTATGACAGTTTTCCTTGAGTTTCTGTGCTTTAAAACTCCCTTTAAAATCAGCTGTAACAGACTATTTATTGACAAAGTCAAGGAAACTTGCATCAAAACTTTTAACAGCATTTCTAAAATTCCTATCATGATGTCTCAGATGTTGAAAAATCTTGCTATGAGCAGTGCATCTATGCAGGAGAAACCTCTTTTTTAAATCGTTAAATCATTGATCTAATTGAACTGAAATTTTTTATCTACTCACTGACATTACTTTTCTAACAAACTCTCTATGTGTATAAACTTTAATGCATGAAATTTTTAAAAAAAATCTTAATTTTTTATTTAATTTTCATCCTTTTTTATTTAAAGCGCAAACTAATGTATTGTGAACCATTACTTACTATGTTTGAAATCAATAGCTATAATTACAGTTTTATTTTTAACTAAAGATTACCCTTTTATTTTCGACTTGTACATAGATTTTTTTATCGTACGAAATTGAAATAGGGAAATTTTTGAATAACTAGTATTTCACAGTTTTAATAGTTTTTTTCACATGTAATTTTGCTTCAGATCTATGAGAATTGAAGAATTGTACTAGATTTTAAAATTAAGTTGTCAGATATTGAAAAAATTACTTTAACTTGGAATAATCAAATTCTTAAATAAATTTATACTGAGATTTTTTTTCTTTTTCAGTGTTCAAATATTGATAAATAAAAGCTATTTTTACCTTTTGAATTAACTACTTTTAATAATTACTAAAATAATTTAGCTGCTAACTGTGTGATATCAATTTAATTGTTAGTTATTTTTATTTAACTTGAAGTTAGTTATTTTTATTCAGCTGAACTTTCTTAACTAACATCAAGTTGTATAATTACAATTTTAAGATTGATTATGATAACAATTTAATTGTTCCTTACTTTTCATTTGACTATTATTACTTTATTTTGAAGTGCCAATCCCTGAACTAATATTGAAATGATAATTTCTGTCTATACTTTATTTTCTTGTTTCATGGTTTACATTCAAATATAGAAACAGTGATTGTTTTAATCAGATATTCATCTGCTTATCAAAATTTACTTTTTCTTAGAAGACTTAGATCTAAAGATTTTCACATATGTAAACAATAGTACAAGTCTATTTGTAAAAATATTTATTTATTTATTTGTGTCAATGATTTTTATCCTATTTTCTGTGGAATTTTCAATATTGATACTTTAAAGGGATGCACTTATTATGCGAATCCTAAAAATACTTCATAGTGCTGGAGTTTGAGGGATTCTTTGAATATTATTATTCTGCAAAACTCCTAGGGTAATGAATTACTTTGAACCCCCCGATTTTTGTATATATTAGTGAAACAAAAAAAAAATTTAATTCATTTTTTAAAAAAAAGCAACTAAAATTTTTTTTTCCTTTTCAAATTTTATTGAATCATTTAATTTCTATTCATAATCTAAATGGAGCTAGTAGCTCTTGGAGGTGAAGAATTTTGTGTTTTAAAACCCAAGTTAAATAGCTGTCTTAAAATGTTTAATTAAATTTTATTTTCTTATTTTATAATTTTGATATTAAGCTTTTTATTTGAGCTGAGAGTCTAAAAATGTTGAGACTACTGTATTTCTTTTAATTTCACCTGTATGAAAAATTAAATATTCAAATTTCAAATGCTAAAATAAATTTTTAAAGATAATGGATTTTTTATAATTATTAACGAAAATTTTAATATGAACATCACAGGACCCCCTAGATTATTACGGGTGTACAATGCTGAACGAACACCCTGCTTGCCTCACCCTTCTGACTAAAGACGACTAAGTTCCTTAATTTCATGTCATTTATGTTATTTTTGCATTTTTGAAGATTTTTTTCTCTTTGCATTTTTTCAAGATTTTTTTTGGCATTTTTTGCTTTTTAATACATTTTTCGACTCTTTGGGTTATTCTTTTTTCTATTTTTTTTATTTCTTAGGCTTTGGGTCATTTTTTATTTCATTAAATGCCATTAAAAACAAAATGTTTGGGAGTCAATATATTTTCCTTTTTATTATTTCAGCATATAACATTTATTTCAAACTTTACTGACCATGTAACATGTCTTGCATTGCTTTATATATTTTGACATGAATGAAAATTTTACAGTGGGTACTTAAATTTAGTAATTTTACTTTAATTAGGAATTTTTCGCATTTTTAAGGAGATATTTAGGTTATCAAATTTCAGACTCTTCTAATGACCATTCTGTTCAAAGAGTAAAAAAAATATTTATTCATGGTTTTCAGCATTGGATCACTTATTTTACTAACAATAAAATATGTGATATGAGTATTACTGTAGTTCTATTTTACTGAACTTACAGGGCTAGTAACAGGGATGTGATTCTTCCGCGGATCCGCTGATTTCCGCTTTTTTCAGATTTTTCCATATCTTCTGCTCTTTTTTCATAAATTTCCGCTCGGAAAAAAATTTTATGCAGTAAATGGTATTTTGTTGAAAATTGTTTTCCTCCGCGGAGCGAAAGTATTGAAGCCCCCAATAAACCTTTCTTCACATGTCAATCTGCTGGATGGGGTAAAAGTGGTTGACCTTGGTAAAACAATGCCGTCTCCTACTCCACTACTCTCTTATCTTTTCAGGGATGAAAGACTTTTTAAAATTTCCGACCATGTTCCAAAAACTTTTGGGGAGTCGAACGAACGATATGGTCGGACTTGCGACGAACTCCCCCCCCCCCTCTGCAGTAGCTTCCTGAGAAAATGATCTTCAGAAGAAAATGGGTAGAATTTCGACATGTACGCCGTTGCCTTGACAACCGCGACTTCCGCTATAGATTGGAAAAAAGAAAAAAAAGTCCTAAGCAGTTTCATTTCGGCCGCTGATATTTGATTTCTTTTGATTGGCTGATTTACAGAATTTTAAATATTAGGAACTGGGCCAGAATCTGCTAAAATTGCGATTCTTATTTAGATGATTTTTATGTAAACCATCGATTTTCGTATTTAACTGATTTAAAAGTTACTTAATGAGATTCGTTTTTACACGATTTAAAAATCATTACTCGCTATTCCCATTCACGCAATTTAAAAAACCAATATCGCGATTTGTATAACGTTTTTTAAAACCCAATATCGCGATTCATATTCTCGCTAGTTTAAAATCGAATGTCGCGATTCGTATTCATATATATTTTTAAATTTCAATATTGCGTTTCGTTATCACGTGGTTGTAATATCAAACATCGATTTTCGTATTTATACGCGGTTTAAGCATTACTCGTTGCGATAAGTATTCACGGACTCTGAAAATTATGCATCGTGATTCTTATTTACGCGATTTAAAAATTCAATACCGCAATTTGTATTTTCGTGCTTTTAAAATCGAATATCGTGATTTTTATTCACGTGATTTTAAAATTGAACATCGCGATTCTTATTCACGCGATTTTAAAATCAAACATTGTGGTTCTTATTCACGCGATTTTAAAATCCAACATCGCGATTCTTATTCAAGCGATTTTAAAATCCAACATCGCAATTCTTATTCACCCTATTTTAAAATCGAACATCACGATTCTTATTCACGCACTCTTAAAATCCAACATCGATTCTTATTCACCCTATTTTAAAATCGAACATCGCGATTCTTATTCACGCAATCTTAAAATCCAACATCGCGATTTTAAAATCCGATATCGCCTTATTCACGCGATTTTAAAATCCGGCATCGCGATACTTTTTCACGCGATTTTAAAATCAAGCATGGCGATTTCCTATTCACGCGATTTTGAAATCCAACATCGCGATTCTTAATCTAAGGCTTCTAATAATTGTGTGAGAAATGAACTTTCTTGTCCTATCAACACTGATGATCAAAAGTCTGCAAAACGCAGTCTACAGATCAGTCATTCTTAATAAAAAACCATCAAAAAAACAAAGAACTAATGAGAAAGTCCATAAAGGTCATTTGACCATTAAAGAAATGTTTTTTTAAAATGATGTGATACATAAAATTGTGCTTATGCATAATTACTCAGTTATCTAAATTATGAAAAAAAATTATTTTAATCAAGATTTTATTTAAAAACATAATTAACATTTATTTATATTTATTTGAATAGATAATAATGTAATCATTATTAGATTGGCTATTGAATTCATATCATTTTTTCTTTTGCACGTTTAATGCTACAGTATAAACTTCCTCTTTTTTGTGTTTTTGTCTATCACATCCCTGTAGTAATCTATTATGTATTAGTCTAATGACTAATGTGTTGTGTTTTAGTGTTAAAAGTTTATCTGTATTAACATGCAGTATGTGTTATAATCCAATTGATATGTGATTTGTGAAGGAAAAAAAACAGTATGGCTTCCTTAATTTCTGTTAGATCGTTTTCCTATGATCAACAGTTTAATTCAAAGGATCAATCTAAGGAAAAGAAGAGATTCCATAATTTTAGCGATAGTTATTAGTATTTGTCTTATTCTTTTCATATTATATTCTTTCCACTGAACTTTTTTGTGAACAAGTGAATCTATTGAATGAGTTTATGAAATCTAAATGTGCCTATTATGATGTTGAAATGTATAAATTGTATCCTCATGTATAAAACTGAACAAGAATAAAACTGATTTCTATTTTGCAATTTGTTTATGGATTATGTATGCTGTACTTAATGAACACCACTGATTAAGGTTGGCAATGTATTTAATTTGTTTATGGGTTTTACTGAATTGAAGCAACCTGTTTTTTCCATAATTTTTACTACCGATAGAAGAAAAAAAAATTTTTTTATTCCTGCCATTTCTGTTAACATCTGTCTTTTTATTTAAAGAAAAATAAAGCTATGCACTTGAACATTCTTTTAATATGATCAAAGTCTTGAAATTTACACGATCATTTTAAGAGCTAATATTCAATAAATATTTGACATAGGTATTTTTTATGATTAAATTCAGAAAGATTAATTTTCATCATATGCTAATAAAAAAAGGACAAGAGCTATCTAACTTTTATATATTAATATATAAAGCCATGGTAGCCCGGTGAATAGAGCATTAAACTTCAGTCTAGAAAAATCGTGGTTCGATCCTAAAAGCAGCTAAGATCCACCAAGTATATGCCATATAGATTCATGTAAAATCTGTTGAATGGATGGCTCTGTTGTGGGTTGCTGAGCACTACCATGGGTACAAGTATCTGGAGAAAGTTTCCTCCCCATTCAGATCTATGGTTAAATTCTGGAAGTGGCCTCGCAAATGAGTGAGGCTGCCATCTATTGGGGGGTTCTGTGTTAAATCGCATTTTCTCCTAAGCTGTGCTCTCTTGTCTAACGAAAAGTATTCCTTACTGACTGAATTCTCATAGAACAATGCCTGACGAGCTTGCCTTATCCAAGTGTCATTAGAAGCAACTACACATTAATATATTATCAGTGGCTGATTTATGACTGAATTGATTGCTTTTATGACTGAATACTAGCAAAACTTTTGTGAATTAGTCAATGGGGTTCATTTTAAATAATATAGCATCTTTTTTTTTATTATTTCTTGTAAAACATGGTTAATTGTTTTTAGATTTATTCAAACTGAAGTAGCAATTATGAAAAAAAACTTGTTTAACATTTTTTTTAAATGTAACCACTTTTGCAGTTCAATGATATTATGTTTTTAAAAATTCTTCTTTCTATATGAATAATTTTTTTTTAATTGTAAGATATATGATGCTTGACTATCTTAACTGATATAGCTCTATTAATGAACCTTGTTAAATTCAGTTTATAAATTTTTGAGGTATTTGCACAAAATATTGCCTTCATCTATTTATATACCTTTCTTATTTTAAATTGATTTGTTAAACCTTCACCTCCTAAAATTTTACTTTTTACAAAATGTTTTATTTGATTGATTTTTATCAAATAATAAACTTCATTGCTTATCGAATAATATATATATGATAAAATATTGCTGTGTATTGCAAAAATATAATCTGTAGTGTTGCTGAAATTTTCTGGAAAACCTGGAAAAGATGGGAATTTTATTTATAAAATTGAGTTGGAAAACAGCTGTATCTCTTTTAATGATTTTATATATTAATGAGGGTATGTATTTATATGTATATAAATTTTATTTTACTCCAACTTTATCCATGTTTTTGGTTAAAACCACGAATGCTATATTAGAGTGCATATCAAAAATAGCTTGTAATTCAGCAGTTCAGTCATGTGGCACTTTTATTGTATTTCAAATTTATTTGCAATTAATATTAATAGTACATTGCTCACTGGTTAGTGTCATACTTAGGTTGCGAGCAATATGTTGCTTTACAATTATTGCAAAACACTTGGATCTTAAATAATAAAGATTAAAAGTGCACTCTTTAAATTATAAAACTTGGAATCTTTAAGTTTGAAATTTTATTTGTAAAACAAATTTAATTAATAAATAAGATAGTGTAAAAATGTATCGATGCAAAAATAACTAAAAATGACACATAGCTATGTAAAGAAAAAAAAGACATTTTTTGTAATTGGTTTGGACCTCAAAAATGTGTTAAAAATTCTTTGGAAGTCCCTATCTTTTTATGCACTTCTTAGGGGCAGCGCCCAAATAAATTTCCCTGACGAGTGCAACCAAGAAAAGCATTTATTACAAAACTATTTGAAAAATCTTGTATAAAAAATTTTTTTTTAAGTATTTCTAACATTTATTTTTATAAGTGTGCACCAAAATACTTCTGAAAATTACATTCAATAATTTAAGCTACCAAACTAAAAAAAAATTTTCAAAATGTTTACATTTTTATTGTATTTAAATTAAATGCAAAAAAAAATATTTTAAATTGAATAATGTAAGTAAAAAAGGTAAAACAACAAGCTCAAGTGTCTTATGTTAAGTGTCAGATTTTTCCTTGTATTATTTTTTAAGAATCAAAAAAATTTCTATTAATTATAGCATTTAATTTAAGAATGCAACTTTTGAGCTCAGTTAATAAATTAAATATGACATGTTCAAACAATATTTGTGATTTTTTTAGATAAGAAAAAAGTTTAATTTAAAATCGAAATATGGTTTTTGTTTATTGGATTTACGCACCCTCCCTTCTGGGCAAATATGACTTATCTTGAGTTTTTTTCTTTAGATTTTAGCTCAGGACGGTCTCACTCTCAGCCTTATTTATATTTTAATTTTCACATCACACCTTTAATGATTCCTTAAACGTATATAAGTATAAGATGAAAGAAGAAAAAGTTGTAGTTGCAGGAAAAATCAACTTTTATTTGTCAGTTGCTTGTGTTGGTCAGTATTTTTAAAAAAGTATTTTTAAAATTTTAATCAGTGATTTAAGGGATTCCATAGCTATTTCTCTCCTCTTCCTATGTAGTATCTTCCTTTTCTTTCTGCAAATAATTGTACTTTTTGGTCCGTTATTATGTTTTTAAAAGCATGGTTTGGAAAGGTAATTATCACAAAATATTTTAAATTTTTGCTATAATATATTCCGATAAATTTGCGATTAGTCTGCGAATTCTATTTTTTTTTTTACTGTACCCTACAAATTATCCTACTGAACTCAAATTTGATATATAATTTCCATTCATTTTACTAATTAATACTTTACCATATATATACATACACAGTAGTGAATCTCAAAATTGTTCCCACACTTTGAATATTTGTAGTAAAAGTGTAAGTACATTGGAAATTAATTCAAATACGAAATTCTTTTTCATATTATCTGTATTTGGTTCTGTATGAAACTCAACCTTTACTTTTAAATATTGACTGTTTCAGAAAGAAAAAAATTCCCAGAAAACATTCCCAGATTCCCAGAAAAACTTGCTACCAAAGGTCATTATAAACTGAAATTCAAAATTAAATTTATCGTCTGACTCTGTAATTTAAACTTATCGTCTGGTACTTTAATTGGGTATAATATAGCCTACGTCACAGGTTGTGTTGTTCCTACTAAATTTAACCCATGAACGGCATTTTCTGCGAGCCTAACTTCAAGCCACAAATAAACAAACGAAGTGTTCGATCGTTTAAATAGCTGCTCGCCAGATTTTATTGCATTATAAAGAAAAGTTATTGAAACTAAATAAACAACAACAACTAAAACAAATAACAACAACTACTAATAACAATAACTAAATAAACAACAACTAAATTCCATTCGTTTAGCATTGCGTCATATGTTGTTCCTACTAAATCGAAGTAGTTGTGTTTTTTTCATATTATACCCAATTCTTAATTTATTATTATTGTTATTGTTTTTTATTGATTAATATCTTTCTGCATTGTGGTGGCATTTGAAATATTGTTCAGCTTTAACTTTAACTTGCTTACTTCGCAATATTATATTTATTATTTTTATAACTGCTTTTGTCGTTGAGAAACAACGACTTCGAAAGTTGATTGTTTCCATCATGCTTGTCGTAAATCAGTTCGGAATGTTGTAAGTAAGTAAGAATGTGAAGTTGTTAGTTAGAAAGTCAAATCGAAAACAAGGAAAAAGTTAATGAAACGTGATCAAAAAGTTATTGTTCGTAAGTTCGTGAAAAATCCACGTTTGAGTGTTGTAAAAGTTTCTGCAGAATTAAATGAATTTTTTCTTCTACAATTTCGCATGAAACTGTTCGACGACTTAACAAAGCAGCTGAATTAAATGGACGTTTTGGAATTTTTTTTTTTTTTTTGTTTATTCGAAAAACGTAAACAGTACGCTTCCTTCGCAAAATCAATGTTAAATAAACCACAAACTTATAGGAATGATGTCTAAATTGTTGATGAAAGCAAATTAAACATTTTTGCTTCTGATTTGCGTATGGAGAAGAAAAAATAATTAACTTTATCCTAAGAACTCAGTTGGAACAATTAAGCTTGGCAATGGAGGTGCGCTTGAGAAGGAGTACGCGTCAGCATCAAGAGTAGGTAAGTTAGTATCTATTGATGGTATAATAAATCGTGCTGTTTATTTAAATATTTAAGAGACAAGTTTCACTTTCCATATTTAAAAGAGCTCCAACCAAAAAACTAGAGCCTAGAATCAATCAAAAATTTTCCGCAATAAGTATTGTATCAGCTGTCGAAACTTATAATGACTATGTGAAGTTGGCTGGAAAAAAATACCATCAACTTCTGTTTAGAAAAGCGAAATTACTTTCCTAACAACCCAATAAAAGTAATAGGAAAAAGTCTTTTTACAGCTGTGCTCAGATGGTTTAATTTAATTTTGAAATTATGGCAATGAGTTCATTCATGTTTGCAGTCGAAATTATTTTCTTCCTGTGCTCTCTAAATGGAAGGAATTCCAAATACGAAAAGTAAGTAATAAAACAGATATATATATATATATATATAGCACAAAAGGGATGAAAAGAGAAAGAAAAAACTTTTATTTAAAAAAATATTAAAAATCCGGAAAACAAAATGATGAAAATATATAATCTTGTCATCAGCTCACACGATTATATCGTCAAAAAAAAGTGCTTTCTAATGTATTAACCTAGCCAAAGCAAAATATATTAATACAATAGTATGAGGAGCACCTGAAAAAAAAATTTTTTTGAAACGAAAATAGAGCATGTACTATTTTCCTTTCAAAGTTTTATATATTCACTAACTTACTCATTTTTCAATTTTTCTCAAGAAATATTTAGAGAAAAGAGCATTTAGGCCAAGTGATTTCTCATACATATCAATTAAGTTTAAAGCTGTTTGATTCACCGGCAATAAATTACGAACGAAAAAAAGTGTTTTTGAAAACCCTATGCCAAAAAAAAAAGCGATGTGCTTGTAACTTGTGTCAATTACGTTGATTATTATACGCAATATCTGCACAAAATTTCGTAAACCTTGTGGAAATGTTAATTCGCAATCGGATCTTGGGCATTAGGTTTTAACTCTTATAAGAATATACATATTTTTTTCTGTTTATGTACAAATATTTTTCCGATGTGTTTTGGATATTCCTTCTCTAACATAAAGAGATATCCCATTTTGTTTTCATTTGCATAAGAAAGAATATCAAACATTTTCCTTTTTTAAATTTAATTAGCCACAATAAAGAAGGAACGTTGCAATGCAACATTAAAGACGTCTCTAGAGTAAGTGAATGACTGTTCGTATAGAAATCGCTGGTATTCGTCTCATACAACAACGCCCCCTATAGTTCATTGCGATCGCGAATATAATATAATGATAAACTATAATAAACTTAAATATGAACATTTTTATTAAAAAAAATTTCTTACTTGTGCTTTCTTACTATAACTGCAGAAATTCAATAAAATTAAACAAAATATTTAGGGTAATTTTTAATTATAAATAAAAATATCATTTTACAAGTTTAGAAAAATTCATTAAAAATTGAGCAAGATTATTTTATTTAAAGTAATTCTTTCATACTGCCGTTGCGTAGAAAACATTTAAAAAAATTTTTTCATAATTTTGTTTTGAATCGTATTTGGCAACTTATGAAACAACTTACGCACAAATATACCTGGTGACCCTTTTATTCCATTATCTCTAGGAGGCAGGTTCTGAGAAATTTTTACTCAAAACTATTAATTGAGATAATACTAAGATATAAATTGTTTTTCATTAACTTTAAGATAGTGTCTTGGAATATTAATATCGTTCACAAATATTTTGGAATTAATGACGTAAGTGAAAATGTAATATAATTTCTAAATTTGAAACATATTTATTACAAGAGCTATTGATGTCAAGATTAACTTGTTTTGTTTACAAAGCAATAAAGATAGCAATATAGAAATTTGGTGCATAAATTTGGTAATTAGAAATTTGGCAATTTTGTGCATAAAAATATAATTATTGAAAAAAAAATAAGCACGATGCTTTGTTTTATCTCCTAAATCACACTAACTTCAACACTTTGTATAGTATTTAAGTAGTACTACATGCTACTTATACTACTATTTAACTGCAGCACTTTTTGTACTTTTTTATTTCATAATTAAAATTCTTTTAATTATAAAATTGCGTTAGTGGAAGGCACTAAAAGAAAACTATGTATTGCAGAGATTTTCAAAAGCATATTTAAAATTATGTTTCTTAATCTTTCGACGACAAATAATCCTGTTGTTGATTCTAATTTTACTTGGATACGCTATGATCGACAGGCATTGAATTTTCAAATTAAGTCAAGAAGGCGCGCCTTTTGTTTGACAAGAGAGTACCGCTAAGGTATTGTGAGACTCAACTCAGAACACCCTGGACCGATGACAACATCACACATTCGTGAGTATACTTCTATCAATCTGAAGAAAAAGGACATTTTCTCAAAGAAATAATCACAATATATTCAAAATAAGTGAAAGTAAGATGATACAACTACAAAACATTTAAATATTAATATTTTATTGCTATAAATTTAATAAAATTTTCATATTTACAACATATATACAAAAAAAATGTAAACAAATATTTGTTTCATTTATCAACTGGTATGACCTATAAAACATACCAATATTCCAATTATTTCTAATTTTCAGAAATCATTGAGTTAGATATTAACTCATTTAGTTCAACATTCTAAAGGATGCGCAACTCATTTTATATAATACTAAGAATAGTTTATTTTATTTTATTAATTGTATTTTAAATTAACCATCAATAATTCAGTTTTATACATATAAAATTAAATAATTGATGTTTATTACTAAAATACACACAGTGTAGCATATTAAAATATACTGTAACATTCAAAATGAGAGTGTCTAAATTCTACAATAAGCTCTTTTTTGTGACGAATCTTCAAACAATTTCCCATGCAGCATACTATCAAAACCCATACATTATTGTACTCATATATTTTAAGAACATCCTTAAACTACAAAATCATTATCTCTAAACGAAAAATATTTACAAATAAACACAGGTATTCAGGAAATATTGCATCACATGATGGAACTCATACCTATTGCAGAATAATTTTTTTATATTTCTATTTAAAAAAATAAAATAAATAAAATGTTACTGAATTACAGATAACTGTGAAATGCAAAAAAAAAATATATATTCTGAAAAGATGGGTGATGCAACGTTATGGCTAATTACTGCAATTGATGTAAAATAATAAACATTTTGCGCCATGATTGAGATTTTTTGGTTTGCCAACCATGTTGTACCAAAAACACCACTGTTCTCAAGCCCTAACACTTCTGAGACACCTTCACTTTGGAGTCTTTAGAATCAGTGAAAAATATTTACATTACTTCAAAAAAAAAATTTTTTTTCTATGCGTAGTATCCCCATATAAAGGAACAGACAACTATAAGAAGTAAAGCATTGGCATTACAAATTCTTCTCCACAAAGGTTTTTCTTCGATTGCCTTAGCTGCCAGCCTAGCTTCTTCTTCGGCTGAAATTGTTTCTTCAGCTATCCCGTCGATTCCATCTTTGTTGATGCCACATATGAAATACAAAACTCTTTTCCATTGAAATTTTTGATCTGAAATCGAAGAAACAAATCGCTTTAATGCACGCATTTTGTTACCAAGATTCGGTTCCCAAATATAACTAGTAATACTTCATATAAACTGTAGGGGAGAGTGGGGTCAATTGTAACAGGGTACGATTGTAACAGAGCAAAAATTTCGAGTGTCGGGTTCTAGATTTGGTTCCTAGGTGGCGCACAAGGTGTATTTACTAAATCTACATGTACACCCCTGATGGCAACCATTTTTATGTACTTTTGAAAGAGTTACATCACAAAAGATATTTTCACGGCACGCAAGTACTTCTTTTGGTATTAGAATATTATATTGTAACAGAGTAATTTCGTTTAAACAAATAAAAATTAGTAACTGAATATGTAAGTGGACACCTTAATTAACATTTCAATAAAAAAAATATTAGTTTTGCTAATTAACTAGCATTGTTTTTAACAAATGAAGCTAAAATGGCGTCTTGGAGACAATTGTAACAATAAGTAAAGGGACGATTGTAACAGCTGAAAATAAATAATCTTATGTTTACAAACCATTACTTAACTCTTTAAGAGCCACCAATAGTTTCCTACATCATTTATATTATGTTGCATGTGCATTATTTTATTTGTAACCTTTCACAGCATAAATTAAAATTTTTAACCCCTTAAAGTTAAAAGTTTAACCCTTTAGGTCTCTGCTCATTATTATTTTTACTCCTAAAATATCACTACTATTTTGATCAATAAAAAAATATATCACAACTATGATGATATGTATAATTAACTATGTTTTAGTTGAATTTATGAACTGTTACAATTGACCCCGTAAGTGGGGACAATTGTAACAAGTGCACGACTGCCAAAAATTGCTAATAACTAATATAATAATATTTAAAATTAGGTATTTATTTTTTTTCTAGTAGAGGATAGTCTACTTTACTCGTCTGTCAATTAGTACTAATAATATATTGGATTTTTTGTTAGTTAAAAATAGTTAAGTAAAAAATGTTACAATTGACCCCACTCTCCCCTACATAATAATTTTCATCGACATTGTTCGAATGTCGGCAGTTTTTGAAAATTAATGATTAATTACGAATTTTCATAGTTAGACTATTGGTGATTGATTGTGAAGTGGCAAAATTCGGATATGTCTTATTAAGTGTTCGAAGTTGTAGAAAAACGATCTTCTGAATTAAATAAAGAGGCCCTTCTTCTTCCGATCGACCTCAATTGTTGGCAAGGAAGAAATTCTAAATATGCTTTTAATTTTCTTTATTTAATTTTCAAAAATAAATTGATAATGGATATATAGTCTATTTTGCAGTATGTTTCGATATATGTAAAATATCGTCACCAAATCACAATTTGGAACATAAAGCTTACAGTATTTCACATTCTCTATTAAATTTTTCTCACAAAATTATTCCTCTACAATTTAGCAATTAACAATTTTTGATTGGTAATTAAATAGCATGCGGTTGCCTGTTTTCAGATTTTTAATAAGTATCTTTGTTTTTATACAATTAACGTTAAAAAAATTTTTTAATATCATCCAATACTTTCCTTCCTGTATAAAATTAGACATAATGAACTATATTCCAATTCATCCGTTTAAACTGAAAAAAAAATTAAAAAAAATTAACAACTGAAAAACGTTTAGTTTTAAATTACTTTCTCAAAACCACAGATCGCATCATTTTATTGCTTTAAAGTTTTGAAGAAAAATAGAAGTTCTAAAAATTATCAAGCTCTATTTCTTCTCAACTAATAAAGTGATTCTTTTATTTTCTACCTATTTTGAAAGATATTGTCAATCTAATAATACTATATCATCAAAAGTTTGTTACGTACAAAAAAATATCAAGGAAGCGCAAATAAAAAATTTGATCTAAAATCCAAGCTGTCTTGGTTAGAGGCCTCTTAGTACAGGAGTTAGTAGATAATCTTTTTACTTGTCTAACCGGGGGGAGGGCATTCTAGGACTCAATCTTAATGATCGAGGGGGTGATTTTAAATATGCTAATTAATTAGCGCAGACGATATTTTAAGTTACGATAGTAGATACAAAAATGTACTTTCTCAGAATAAACCCTACCATTTTTTGACAGGTGGAATGTGGGAAATTAGGTCTTAATAGTTTGGCCAGGAAGGAGATCCAAAGTTTGGACCTCTTAATGTTAATTTTATGACATTTGGAATATGACTTGTTTAAAATTCGATTTTTCAGCTACTATTTGACAGATTTCGCACAAATTTTGTATTTTGCCATGTAAAACAATATTCTTTAAAGTGATGTAAAAAAAACTTATACCTTACAATTCAAAAATTTTTATAATATTAATAAATCTTTTATTTAATAATTATTATAATTAATGTAATTATAACTATTATAATATATTATAACACTTATTGTAATATATTATAATACTTATTATAATATATTATAATACTTATTATAATATATTAATATAATTATAATTATTATACAAATAGATTAAAAATCAAATCTCTATAAAGAATGACTTGTGAACTTACCGTCAGAGGATTCAGGATTTGAAGCTTCTACTTCTTTAAATTTTAAAACTGACTCTTGTTTTGTAATTGTAACTGCCACGTCCTCAAGGTTCAAGTCGTTATTGAATTTCTCATCGTTATATCTGTCGTCAAAGGCTGTATTTATTTCGCCGAGCTCTGCTCCCTTATCATTCGAAATGATCGTCTTCTTTGTTATATCCACCCGAACATCTTCACTGCGGCGATTCCAAAACAACAGTCTGTGTAACTGGAGGAAAAGAGTGAAATATCTTAAAGTGTAAGAAATTATTTATAACAACATATTGCAACACGGGAACAGCGCTTGGAACTCCTATATCGTTAGTTATACCGGGTAATTAACAGCTATTATATTAATTAATAATATTAATTGATTACATTAATTAGTTATAATAATTAATTATAGATTAATTATGTTAGTGTTTTACTATATAATTTTTAATTTATTGGATTACCAGGGAGGCGCTATAGTGGACTCTCTGACCCCAGTGCACTCTCTGACCATAAAACAAAAGATAGGGAAATAGATAATTTTAATTACAAATAATAATGTGAAATCTTCCCTAAAAATTTACAATAAGTTACGTATTTCATGGAGTCTAGGTCTAAAGCAAAAGCTTATTTCAAAACTACAGTAAATTCATGTTGGTATAATAAGTCAAGTAAAAAGAAAATGAATCGTAATACGCAATTTTTCTTACAGGGAGGAAGATGCAAAGAAGTTCGAAATAATTTGAAAATGCATCAAAATTGTCTCAAAGCCAGGAAATTAAAATTTTTCTTTATTTTTTTTTACCGGGTTGAGAGTTGAAATTACCCTTTATAAAGTTTTCGTTAATACAACTCTTGAAAATTGCGTGAATTTTTTATTTTCTAGAACTAATGAATTAAAGCAGGCATATTTAAAACAAATTAAATTTTTATAAAACTTTGAGCAAAACTTATGGTCACGAATTTATTGTCTATCTCACTTTTTATAATATACATTTAAACTTTTATGTAGTGGTAAATAAAAATTCTTTCAATTCTAATTAATTATAATATCAGTACGTTATTTTTTGCAATGGCAAGGAAAAATATTTTCTGAATCTACAAAAATTCTGCAGTGGTTCGGGGGCTCGTTCTTACTATTGCCTGTTTTGCATCGAAAGTCCAAGAACTAAGACTTTTGCGGGCTAAGTCTGGGTCCTTAAGACTCAACTAACGAGTCAGTGTGGCCTGTAGACAAAAAAATGTAGAGGAAAGGTATTGAGTAGTGAAACCTTTCATTGTGGTTTTGAAAAGTAAAATTTTAATTAAACGTAAACCATTTATTAAAAGTTTCCCCTGCTTTTTGAAAGAATAAAAAAAAAATAGCGTTTAAAAGTACAATAGTTTTATTTAAATCTACACTCTAAAAACTGTACCGCTGATTTCAGAGGCACATTTGGATCGTTTGTGCCTCTGAATTTTAAGGGCACAACGTGCCTTTAAAAATGAAAGGCACAATGTACCTCTGATTTCAGAGGCACATTTGGATCGTTTGTGCCTCTGAATTTTAAGGGCACAACGTGCCTTTAAAATTGAAAGGCACAATGTACCTCTGATTTCAGAGGCACATTTGGATTGTTTGTGCCTCTGAATTTTAAGGGCACAACGTACCTTTAAAAATGAAAGGCACAATGAACCTCTGATTTCAGAGGCAAAATCAGATGCTTGAAAAGTACATTGTACCTTAGATTTTGCTTTTATGAACCACTCATTGAAATAAGCATTTAGTGGTACCAAAACCTGTTATTTACCAGATTTGAACACACTTTTTTTTTTACCGATTTGTAATTTGCTTGCACTTCATATAAAAAGGGGTTTACACTATTACCAAGATATTAATTATAATAATTCTTAATGAAAAATATTTCTGAATTCTTTGAATATTGGCCACTTGAGGTGATCATCTCAAGGGATTCCATCTAAGGCTTTTTCATAGGCAATTATAAAATATGTAAATTTACACAATTTCTTTAATTATGTAGCGTTTAATGATACTTCAACAATTTCAATGATGTTTTTCTAATCAGATATAGGTATAAAAAAATAATATTTATTTCTGTTTATTCCAAGTCAATATAATTCATGGATTTTTTTCCAAAAAGTATCCTCAAAATGGAAATTTCTTATAAATTTAGATATTTTTTAAATATTTAGAGATTTAATAAAATAGCTTTATAAGAATCAAAATTAAACACTAAATATCATGAAATCTAATATCTTTTATTTTCACACATAAAGAACAATATTACATAATTTAGTAACAGTTGCACACAAATATGGAAAAATATAGAACTTTCACAATATTTTAAAATTATAGATGTAGATTTTGAACAATTTGTATGTTTTATAACATCAAATATGTTTAATCAAATGACTTTACAAGTGTAAAATCAAAGATTTCTTTCTATTGAAATGAATTTTTTTTTAAAAGCCTGATTTTGGCGAAGCATATTAACCCATTAGGCGCCATCATTCCCATTTTGGGAACATTAGCTTTCAATTTTTTTAGAACTAACCCGAGTTCGTGATTTTTTTGATTTTTTTTTTAAAAAATCAGATTTTTTTGATTTAAATCAGATTTTTTTGATTTTTATTCAAATACACTGTAAGAACTTTAATTTATGATTAAAAAAACTTTATAAATGCTTAATCAAAATTAATAATAAAACTATATTATAACAATATTTAGAACAATATTTTAACTTACTAAAATAATTTTTCATTATAATACATAGCTTTGAATGCATAGCAACCATTTTGAAACAAATGCATGATTGAAATTTAAGGACTAGTTCAAATAGAAAATTTAAAGAATACTTTAGTAGTCTGTCTAGGTTTTTCAAAGATAACTATTTTGTGAAAATGTAGACATAATTTTTGAAAATTAAAAATTTGGATTTATCTTTTCTTACGAGACACAAAAATAAAATTTTGAGAAAAAAGTATTTTGTGGAATTGTTCTACCGTTTTTCCTAAAGTTAAATTTGTGTAGGTACCGGTAAACGGTAGTAAATTTCACTTGGACAGACCCCTGTACTTTAACTATTAAAACAGAGTTTCAATTAGCAAACCATAATCTTAATTTAAAATTTCCTTTTTTTTCGTTTGATTTTTAAAATGACAAAATAAATGTAACAGATTGTGTTTATAAATGTAGTCATTCATCAAAAAATAAATATTTAATCTATATATTTTTATATTAAAATATTCACTTTTAATTCTATATCAAAATAGATACGTTAAGCTAAAAATATTTTTTTTTAAAAAATCTATGTACTCATAGAAATTTTTTTCCACAAAATTTCGTTATAGAAAATCAGATGTCAAAGATACTGTAAACATATTATGAGCAAAAATACCAGTTAATAACCCTACTGTTTCAAATAGAGTTTGAAAGGGAAGAATGACACTATATCAGGAAAAAAATATCTGAATTTATTGGCCTTTTTCTTTTCTTTCTATTTTTGGCAAATTGGGTATTTTCTTTTTAATATGCTTTTGAAAAAGCTTCAAAAATATACATTTTCCACCAATAAATATAATGTAGATTTTAATTCCATGCTTTTTCTTTCAAACGGTAGAATTTTAATTAACAATATTTACATTATTTTTTGAAAAAATTCATGTTTAATAATTACTTTCTACAGCTATGCAAGTCTATATTAAGACAGCATTAAATGTTTACTTTAATCTGTGCTTTCAATCTCAAGAATCAAAAGACTTTTAAAATTGTAATTTTCAATATGTTGGAATTTAACACACACCAAGAAAGAAAGTAATTTCGTTAACTAAAATTAATTAATGCAACAATTTATTTAAAATAAATTTTGAAACTAAGAAAAGAAAATAATAAAAGTATCAATAATTTAAAACACTGTTTTTTAACTTTTATAATCAATATATATAAAAAAAAATTAGTTGATTTAAATCAATGATTTTTTTAAAAAAATCATTTGATTTAAATCAAGCTGATTTAAATCAACAAACCCTGGAACTAACTGCACTTAATATTATTTAATTGACAATTTTATTTGAGCTCTGAATATATGAAAAGCATTTTGCAATTTTTTTTGAAAGCTTGTTTCAGAATTTTTATTTTTTATAGTATTTTAAAAATCGTGAAATTCCGCATTTTTATCCCTAATCATTAAACATGCATTTGTTTTATAAATATTATTAAAATAAAAATTATTTTAACTTAAACTTGATTGCAACAATCTAATGTACAAAATAAAACTAATCCATAGAGAAAATGTACAATGGCTAGTTTACAATTGAAGAAAAAAGACCTTGTTCCCTTTTGGGGGAAAGTATTGGCGAAAGCTGTTTTCAAACGAAAAACAAGATGCAGATTATTTTAGCAGAAAAATATTTTTTCATGACAATAATATATGCACTAACTTAATAACGCAGAACATAGCGTCGTTTCAGGTTTATCTTTATATTACTACACTAATCTAATACGTTGCCAAAAATAAACCTCAATCTATGTTTATTTCCTCCCCTCAAACACGATAAAACATCTGCATTTTTCAATCTCTTCCCCATTCATTGCACGTTTACTCCTCCCCAACAACAAAATGACTCTAAATTTCTATTTGCATTTTTATAAAATAATTAATTTATAATAAATTTGTATTATGTTTAAAAGTTTCCTACAGAAAAAATCTATCATAAAAAATTTCTAACATTTTCCTTTGGCTAAGAATTTTAAAATCTGGCAAATAATTTGAAATACTTAGTATAGGCTATGTATATATATATATATATATATAGTAATATCATAATTAAAGGTCAATAAAGAAAAAGTGCTGGTAAAAAAAGAAAACACAACACCAGAAGCAAAATTATAATGGCAAACATACTTAATACAATGAGTAATTTAACCAGTGAGAATAGCCTAAACCAGGGGTCGGCAACCTTTTGAAATGAAAGAGCCAAAAGTTACAATTTTACAAAATTTCCCGCTTTTAAAGAGCCACTGAAAATTTTTGATTTAATACTATAATATTTTTTTATGTATATATGATTTTTAATTTAAAAAAAAACGGTTTTGAATACAGAATAATATTTATTCTTTATTTTTAAAATACGCTAATAATTTTTTTAAAATTTAGTTTTTATTTAATTTTTAATTTTTTTATCTTATTTCTTTTGGGGGGGGGGATAAGAATATTTGGGTCATTAAAATTCGATGAAAATTGCAAATTTTCTTACTAATTCTTGTCAAATTTTCAACAGAAAACGCGATTTTTTTTATTAAATGTGCAACGAAACACAATCTTATCAGACAGATTTTATAATAATTCTTTTTAATTTTTCATAGCAATTCCGTAATAATATTCATTTATATTATATCAGAATTTTTTCACAATTTTCCTTTTTTAAGAAATATGTACCGTCTATTCTTGTTATTGTTAAAAACAATTTTTAAGCACTTAATTATTAAACATTTAAATAAATTTTGCATTTTTTTTCAAGGCAAACGTTAAATCGACTTATGATGAACTAGAAACGATGGTCACGTACTTTTTCTATTTATTGTAATTTCTATTTCTATTTATTTTCTATTTATTGTAAACATTTATAGAGCCTCAAGCTTTCCAACTCAAATAATTTAACATTTTTTTAAAAAATTAATTTAATAAAAGTCACTGAAAGTAACGATCTTCTATTATTTTAAATATCTTTTATACGCAAAATTACAACATTAATGTATTTGATTGCTAAATTTAATAATATGCAGGTAATTCGGAGTGACCGCTCTTAATATGCATTTAAAGAAATTTTGTTTCAAGTGAACGCGAAAACGAATGGATAGAGGTCACACGTTAGAATTTTAACAATCGAAAACAAACAAATCACTGTTGAGGAAGGCGAGTGTAAAAAGGCGATTAGCGATTTTTTACCAAATTAAATAACTTTATAAATTAAAAACTTCAACATTCACCTGGCAATTAAACAGGTCTGTTATTATTACTATTATTATAAAGATTATATCAATATATTGCATTAGATATTTTTTAAATTTATATGCTTGTTTTTTCCCTTTTAAATTTTAATTTACTATATCCGCTGAAGTAGATTTTTATCTTTATTTTTGACAAGGTTTATAAAAATTTATATTAAGGGTGGTCTTTTCATAACATCATGTTTTACATGATAATAACATGTGATACACATCAAAGGCTTTAAAAAATGTAGATGAAAATTAAATTAGTATTTATTCATTAAACTGAAACATTAAACTGAAAAATTATCAGACATCAATTAAGACTCGTGCATTTTTTTTAAACTCTTAATCTAAGTAGGATTCTTTCTGATGCATTTCAAATATTATATGCCTATTTATTTAATTTTAGTAATTTGATTTGAGAATAATTATTTTTAATGCTTATTTATTACTAAAATTTTATTTTTCATTTTCATTTAATAATTTTATTTATTTTTATTATTCATTTTATAATTTACATTGTTATTAATATAAGAGCTGTGACTAAAATCTTGAATGGGGATACAGAAATAGTTCTTTTTTTTCTGGGGGGGGGGATGAACTAGTTTTGGAAGCACAGATAAATTTTTTCACGCATTCTTGCCTTAAATTTGTAAAATGCTAAATTTTTTATACGAATATTTCTTTATATAAAAATAATACTATATAAATAATAAATTAAACTTTTAAAAAAATTTAACTATGTATTCAAACATTGCAGCGTGATAAATCATAAATAAATATTTTTAAAATTTGATGATTTGTAAATAATGCTTTACCGAAGAATGTTCAAGTCTTTTTTTAAAATATTAAAAAAAAATACCCTTAAATCGCAAAAAAAAATTTTTTTCTAGTTAAGGTAGTTAAAGTACAATTTTGTTAATTATTTATTTTGTTAATTATCGTGCCTTTTAATACAAAACTGCGAATTGAGTTTTTACATAATTACAAAAATATTAAGTTTCTTTTTACTAATAATTAACTAAAACAAATGGAAAATTGTTAACTTAAATCTAAAATATAAATAAAAAACATTAAATACATACGAAATACATCAACATATTAACAAAAAAGATGGAAAAAAAATTATTTAAAAAAAAAACTGCAGCTTTTCTATTTTTAAACACATTACATTTTTAATAAAATAAGCATTAGTTTTGTTCATAAAGGATTGCAGTTTGAACTTATTATAAAAACAACTGCTACGAACAAATATAGAATTTGATTTTTGAAATTTAAATTAAATAAGATCTGTGAAAAGTAATCTCAACTGAAAAAATTAAATTTAAAAATAAATTACTATTTTAAACACAAAATTAAAAAGCTTAGTAAATAACTATTTAAAAAAAGGAAAAAGAATTCCTATATTTAGAATTCAAATGTGATTTATCTGTTTCCATCTCAAGCTCCTACTAATGAATATAAATAACGTAAAAAAATTTAAATTGCTCTTTTTTTTTTCTTTTAATCATTTTACAGTTGAAAAGAGATTAAAAATTTTTTATCTACTTCATAAAAATCAATTTTTACCCATATATATTTTTAAAAAAAATATTTTTTTTCTTTTTTGAAAAAAGTCTTATACCTAAATTTTGAAGCAATAATTGAGGAATTAATTATATAAGAAAATAACAACATATTTAATGAAATTTAATTTTACCTTAATATTTAAACAATAAGACTGCAAATAGTAAATATTCATAAAAAATTTATACTTACATTCAATAATAATATTAATTTATAAGATATGCTTTGAGTAACTAAGTACTTGTAAACTGGTACTGGACAGTTAAAGACAGGTCAGTGAAGTAACTGGGGAGGTTAGGGAAAAGAAACTGGACAGTCATATAGAGAAAACCACAGCTGTATGTGCATTGAGCCCTTTTCTTAACGACATGGACAAAGATATTGTCTTCATTCTTAGAAAGAGCAAGAGAAAACGTGAGAAAAAGGCATTTCTAGATAAATACTTTTAAAGCACCCTGGATTTTTCAAGTTGACAGAAATTTCCGGGGTTTTGTCTGCTGTTTCACAAGATCAGAGTCGCAGGCATCATCCTTTTTTTGTGCCTTTTCATGGTGTCGGAAACGGCATGCTCAAACAGACAACAGACTTGCCACTTTTCCGGGTGAATACTCGGAATGAGACACCCCTCTAACCGGGCTTAACGACAGGCCTGAGGGTAGCGGTTTGTAATTAACGATTATAAGAATAGAAAGCTCTTGAGAAATTAGGTACTTAAAAATATTTTTTCTTATTTTTAAGGGCTTTGGTAACAATTTATTAATTTTTTCGTATGGAACTGGAGAGCCGCAACTTTACATCAAAAGAGCCACCTGTGGCTCGCGAGCCACAGGTTGCCGACCACTGGCCTAAACCAAATTTACAAAAATTACAGTTTAAAATAAAACAAAATTAAAAAAAATTAGCACTATAATGAGAAAATAAAATATCATAGTAAAAGGTGATAACATATAGATAAATTTGCTTTACAGAGTGGAACAACTGTAAGTCAATTTTACTTGGAGATGGTAAGATTCGTTTAATGCAGACTCTTATAAAAAAAAAAAGTCCACATGTTTCGCAGAGAACTTTTATTAAAACATTTTCCAAATTTTGAAAAAAAATCAAATGACACACATTTTTCTTTCTTTTAGTTTTCACTAGTTATTAATACAGAATCACAATAATTCGGAGAAATAGCAACGGACATTTAAAGGTTGTATCCGGAAGAAAAAATGCTCAAGTTAAACACTTTGCTGGGGGAGGTACATGGGCAAAGCATTTGCAGAGGAGGCCTGATCAAATCCTTCCCACAGCATCCACATTATTTATAGTTTAGCATTGACCACAGTGCTGATGTAAAATATCCTCAGAGGTAGTTGGATCATGGGTTTGAGTCCCCTGGACGCCAGACTAACTGTAGCAGGCTTAGTGGTTTTCCTCTCCATGTAAGTGTTTTATCATGCATTCAGCTCGGCTAGAACATTTAAAACAGGACTTATCAATGTAAGAGTATTTTATTTGAATAAGTAGTTAAAAGTTTCTATCACAATGTACACAAATACATTCATGAAGATTTTATTACATTAAGAATAGGTTTAGCTAAAATAATTTTTATATATAATATTATTGAACTAATTTAACACATTGAATGCCATAGGGGTCACCGGTGACTGGTGCTGAGTTTTTTCGTAGCGCCACTGGGGTCACCGATGAACGGCGAAACCTCGATTATTCGAAACACATAATTCGAACAAATTTTTAATGCTCTAATTTTTTTTAATATTATTATTATTACTAAAATGAATATACTGAAAAAATCATTTTGGCCAGACGGGCAAGCCATGAAAATTAGTGTGGCATTCAACATGTTAAAGAAAAAAAAAGTGTAAATCTATCTAAGCTTAAATACATAAGAAAGTGCAAGGATTGTTTTTAACACAAAACAAAATTGGAGTCAACAAAGAAAATTCAAATGTAAATCGAAAAGTAATTATTTATAAAAATAATTATTATTTATAAAAATATTTAATAATTAAAAACATTTTTTTGCATTTACTGGAACACAGTCAAGACAAAGTAACAGCAAAAAAAAACTATTAATCATTTAGTTATACTAATAATATAAATTTAGATTACACAAACATTAAATTGCCTTTCAGATAGCAAAAAAAAAAAAAAAAAAAAAAAAAAAAAAAAAAAAAAAACAGTTTCACTGTATCAAGTTTATACACATATCAATCCTTACAATCAATCAATATATTTTCTTTCTAAATATTGTTATCAAAATTGCTTCGCTTCATATTTTTTTTACTACAGTTCAGGAAAAGCATTAGTTATAGATTAATAAAAGTTTTTTGATAATGTTATTCTAAGTAACACAGGTAAGGTAGCAATAACAATAAAAAATAAAAAAAAAAGTTTCTTAAAAATTATTATCACTGATGCTGAATTAGAAAGTTTTACTAGGTAGCTTTTCGTAGCAAGAAAACATGGAGTATAAAGTGTTGAGCATTGAATATGAAGTACCAAATATTTTTTTAATAAATTATTCAGTATATATTGATAAAGCATTAAGAATTTATCTTGGAAAATGCCAGTGACACAACAGCGATTCTGCATATCTAATCCATTTGTGATCCAATGAATGTTATGCAAATAATTTTTTTATTTTTTATATATAGTTATTGATATCAAAATTATGTAAATTAAACTGCTCTAGTTAACAATACTTTAATATTTTTTAAAAAGTTCAAGCTGTTAAGTACTTGGCATTATATTATTTTAAACAAAGAGCAAGGTACTCATCACCGCCCATCACTCAACCATGACCAAAAATCCTATTTCTAGGGCTTTACTTTTTAACGGCCATGGTTAAAATGCCATGTAATTTTGATACTGGTCAGATAAAGTGGACTCCGCTTGAGCTAGCTCGTTTGAATCTTCTGCATGATAACCAATGAGAGAACTTTCACTTGTGGCATAATTTATATGCAAAGTATACACGCCAGTTGTTTTATACATTGCCAGGATCTAACTCATTACCCTAGTTCTCTAATAAGCAGTGTGAAAGATAATTTAACCAGCTGTGCCACAAGAGCACCCTGGAGCAAGCTATTAATCCTTTTTAAAAATCAAATAAATTAAATTTCAATTTGAAATGCTAAAATTTTTAAAAGGAATTTCACAGTCATAAATAATTATATATCCCATGTTATCTATTTTGAGTCATAAATTCAAAACTAAAATTTGAAATTATACACTGAAAGCTGTGATGTTAGAATAAAACATTTTTAAACATTAGTACTTTTTCAAAAAAAAATAATAACTAATTAAAAATTTATAAATCATTAGAAGATTGCCTTTTTCTCCCATGCTTACACCATATTTAAAATATAAATAAAGCATAATCTTATTTTTTTCTTCAGGTTTATATCAATTGTAAGTTTAGTAACAGTTTGAAATAATTATAATTAGATATCAATGTCAATTGTTTTCTAAAATAGCTAATGATTGAAAGTATACTTTTCATAATTATAATAAAAATTCGAAAACATTCTTCGTAGTTTTTTAAATTATTCAATCATTCTGTGAGAGAATTTCTGTGATAGCTCTCGAATGTAAACTAAGATAAACAAAAAGGCAAATTGGTATTTCAAATAAAAATGATTTCTTATTCATAGCAATCGCCACATTGAAAACCTCATACAAAATTATAATCAAACACTACAGAACAAATATAGGGCACATTAAAAACATTCCTCTTAATATTATAATGATAAAACATAAATAATACAACTACAACAGAAATGTAAACATAACTAGGGTTAGCTCTCTCGCTTAAACATTTTTATAAGATTTGTAGCATTAATAATTCACTAATAAAAATTGAAATGTATTAATAAAAAAGATGCCGTCGTTACTTAGGAATTAATATAAAAATAAGATACAAGTATTAAACTTACCAAATTCAAGCATTTTTATAACATCAATAGAGCACATTTGTAGAAAACTTCTTCCATCGGTAGCGTGGATGCGAGGGGACAGAAAACGTATTTCGTCATAAAATTTTTCACTGATGTGCGCATGCGCTTGTTCTCCGTTACATGATCGTACCGAAGAAAAAGAAATGAAGCGAATTTCAGAGGCACGAAAGTCTTTTTGTACCGCGCATTGACTGGCGTTTGCTTTGGTACCTTTAATTTGTTGTGGTGCCTCTCATTTTTAAAGGCACATTAGTTATGTGCCTCTTACGCGAGAAAATACACGGTACATTTAGCCTGTGCCTCTGAAATCAGAGGTACAGTTTTTAGAGTGTATTTTCAGTATCAAAAGTAACAAAAAAATAATGTTGAAAATCAATTCTTACGTGTTTCTTGGCGATTGGTTGTGTTAAGTAGGACACTGTAAATGTGACGATGCAGGTGATGAAAAACAAAATTATTCCAAAATGAAGATAGTGTACTTTGGTAATGATATCAGGACGTGGATCTGGCAACTTAGAAGCGCAACTGGGAACCGAATAAGAGAATTCCCAAATAAACCTGATCATGCCAACAATAAGTCCAACCATCAAGCCCCAGAAAGCACCCTAAAAAAAATGTTTCAATGATAAATAAACAATATGCTTAAATTTTCAATTAATGATTTCCATGCTTAATTGGGTATACTATAGCCTACGTCACAGATCGTGTTATTCCTACTAAATTTAACTAGTAAACAGCATTTTCTGCGAACCTGATTTCTAGCAACAAGTAAAAGCATCAAACGAAGTGTCTTGTTTATAAGTCGCTACTCGCCAGGTTGGAATTGTATTAGTCTAGTTCCTTTGGAAATAATTTATATTGTTGTTTTACCGAAGTTTATGAATTTAGTAAACATATTTAAAACTCAGTTTATTAATTAAACTGAAAGGTAAATGTTATTCCTAGTAAGTGGAAGTAGTTGTGCTTTTTTCATATTATACCCAATTATCTACAGACAATTGGATACCCGTGACGTTATCGTTAGGTAAATCATTGTCGAATTTAGGAGCCAATCAAGTTCGTCACACGCGTGTGACGTCACTTATAGGTATCCAATTAAATCACTGATTTAAATCACATGGTTAGGTACAATATAGATAAATAAAAATATTTTTTCTAATTTATTAAAATTCATGATATTTATTTACTTATTTTAAAACATCTTGTAAAAGTGACCATTACCTGCTCGTTGACTCTTTTAAATATGATGGCTAGTATATAAACAGCGCAGACAGGTGGAGCTAAAAATGAAGTGACACTCTGAATGTAGTGGAAGAGTTGACTGTTCTGTGCAGCTTGAACAATCGGTATCCACACTATGCTCACCACAATCAAGAAGACCACAAACAGCCTAAAAATAAAATAAAATCATCTCACGTCTTAAATAAAACCTTTATATATCCGCAAATAAAACGACTATTCTATTTTTTATTAATTTATTCTTATTATTGATAATTATTCAATACTCGAGCACACTAGTGGAGATTCGAATTCTTTGATTTAATAGAAAAGAGCGAGACTATAGAATTTTTTGAGTCTAAGTCTGAAATTTAATATCTCAGATAAAAGCGTTAATTCTTAAACGGTATAGTAATAAAATAAATTGACTGGTCGTTAGACACAGTTCCCAGAAGAACAACTAAGTCAAGCTTTACTCGCAATTCTCATTGAGCGGATGGGTGATCAGTTTGAGAACGGACCAAGGGTGTGCGGTATTGATCTCATTAGATTTTTCTACCGTAAAGATCTTGACTTAAAATTCAGGTCATCGGGTTACCAAAGCTGGGGAGTCACCCTCTTTGCAGAGGTGTCAAAATTGTGTTGACATGTCTTCGGATCATCTTCAGGGATGTCTCGGTATTTTTCCTTTCAAATTTTGAACCTCGGGGATGTTTACTAGTTGGTCTTCAGGGGTATTTGACAGTCGCCAATATCCCATTGTGTAGCTCTAGTGGAGTGTAAAAAGAGTACTATTATTGTTTATATAATTTAAACATTATTGTTACATAAAATCGAAAATTGTACTTGTGCCTAGTTAGAAAACTACTTCGGGAGAAGGGGTAAGGAAATCAGTTTAAACTAAATGCTTCATCTTTTTTTCGTTTTCCATGTATTGTAATATAAATTCCAATTTTAATTTTATTTGCGGATGATTTTTCCGTGAAAATAAAATAAACATAATTTTTTTTTTTTAAATTTTGTCAAAACTTATAAACATCTACGCATGATTAATAATTCTAATATGCATATAAGCGAATCATTTATAATTTGGTGATAGTTAAAATTTATCGACTTATTACTATTTTTCAAAAAGGCATTTATTTTTAGTAATTATGAAATAATTTCTACTGACCTTCCAACGATGAGGAGTTCAGTGTCAGAAGCATTTTTTCGAATTCTTTTCCAGATGTCTATGGTAAAAATGGTGGAACTGCTATTAAAAATGGAAGTCAGAGAACTCATAAGAGCTGCTAGCATGACGGATATCATAAGGCCTCGAGCACCTGCATGAAAAAACGAAATGTTTATTTGCTGGCAAAGTACGTGGGTCATTTGTATAAAATTTCAATTGGGCCGCCTTAGAAAAGAAATAAAAACGATAGAGTGAAAAGCCAAACGATATATGTACAAGCATGGTAACTTTTTAACGTGAAAAGTCTAAGCATTTGTATAATATGGGTAAAAAGAATTTAAAAATATTATCTTTCAAAAGCGTTTGAAGCTTCTCAGTGGAAGCTTTGGTTTATAAACCAATAAGGAGCCACCTCTTTTATCATGAACATAGTTCACTCCTCTGCGAGTCATGTGAGATGGGCCTAAATATCGGTTTCAAGATTTTTGTTGGTCTGGAAGGTATAATTTAAAGATATGGGATGCAGAATTTAAAGCCGTTTATAAAATGGAAAGATTAATTCTTACCACTGGGATTGCTTCTCATTGGTTTGATGTAGAGACCATGATGGTCATGATGTAGGTCCATCATAACCATCTAATATCACAGAGATAATTTTTTCCAAAGTCTTGGATGTCTGTTGTTAAAGAGTTCGATAAAAAATAAATTTCTGGTAGACTTTTTAAATTTTAAGACTATGCATATTATGTAGACTATTTATTATGTTAAAATACGTAAGTTTAAACTTCGAGTTTTTTAAAAAATATATATATTTTGTAGTTTTAGAAACGAGTATTTACCTTTTAAAATAAAAACATTTCTTTAAAAGTTGGAATATCATGCTCCAAAATAAATCTGATGATTATTATTAAAATTACTCTACGATTTTCTTCTTCATTTTGAATAGGATATTATATAAGTTTACCTGCCGGCATCAGTTCCAAAACTAGTTTCGGATAGGCTATATTTGTGCAGCCGAGTTCACTACCGCAGATATCTTTGCATTTTTCTGGATTGGAACATGCCACTTCATCTGAAATAAAAGTATAATTAATTCAAAGTTTAAGATTTTTTTACATTTTAGAGGCCCACCTAACATAGAGAGTTATAGAATAATCGTTATTGAGCTTAAGAAGTAATAAAATATAAAAAATAAGTCTGAATTTTTAAGTTAAGAATAAATATTAAACTATCTTATTTTAGAAACTACAAGGAGCTATTGCTTATAACCTTCAGAAACTGTTAATACAATTTCAGATCTCTTTGCGATCTAAGCACCTTCGTCTGCCTTATTTTTGCTTAATATTCTAACTTTATCCTTAAATATCTATTTTACTTTACAATAATCGTTAGTTCAGTCTCCCTTTGCATATTTTATTTCTCCAGAAATAATTCGGACTTTAAATAAAGTTGTATCACCTTTGCTCATTTTCATACATAAGAATGCATGTTCGCAAAAGAAAAAAGATCATAATTCTTCTGTTAATATTTATCACTAAACGTAAAACTCAAAACCGGCACACAAAAAATTCCGCTTAGAGATAAAATAAATAAGTAAAAAACTAACGACATTATTAATGACATTCTGATATCAAAATATTGCTTGGATATTTCTCTAAAAAATCAAATTACTCCAAAGCATATTCATCACTTAAAATAGTATTTCATCAAATAATTTTCGAGTTTTAAGTGTAAGAAGAGAGCTGGGCGAAAATTTTATGAAGCAGCAGTAGTTTCTTATTTTCAAAAAAGAAAGATTTTAGCTTTTAAAATATACAATTCGTTAGATTCAATTAATAATTTGTTGAATGTTCAAAAGTTTCCATGAGCATTTTTCTCTGAAATAAGAAAGAAATAATTATGTTTTTCTTCAAGTTTTATTAAAATTTCTAAAGGAAATAGAGTATAAATAGCGTGCGAGTGCTAGAGGTAGTTTGTGGCTGCCTACTTACTTGGAAACAAAATTCTGGCAGCCATTCCAGGAAAAATCAAGAGGAATAGAGGCAGAAGTTTCAAATATCCAGCCAAAATGCATCCGGCTTTGGCATGTGAGAGATTTTTTGCAGATAAAGCTCTCTGAACTATGACCTAAACGAAAAATCACTATAGGCAACCAGAACATATTAATGGTTTAAACATTTGTATAAAAGTTTGATAGTCTCATGATGATTCGTTTCAGATCAGATTAAATAAATGAGGAAATTATATTTAAATTGGTATTTCACTTCTACTTGGGAAAGTTATCCTCGGAAAGAATAAAAGTTGGTAGGCATGGTAAAGTACTAATAAACGCATTCCTGCCTACAGAAGAGTCTTAGCATTGCGCCTTAGCTGCGCATCTGGTCCACGAAGCTGCCCCTATCCAATTCATCGTGAATTTGAGCACTGTTTGTATTAGATCCATACCTGCCAACTTTTACGCATTTGGCGTAAAATTTTATTTTTATATTTAAAGTGGTAGTAAATATATACTATTTTTTCTTTTATAAACTAAATTTTTAAAGGATTTTCATCACCACTATTCCTAAAAAAATTAAGCATATATATTAATATGCGTTACCATCATGATAGGCAGCTTAAGCTTTTTCAAATACAACGTATTTTTTTGCTTAAAATTGAAATTTTTATTCCATTTTAATACCACTGGGAAAAATCATAATGGAAGGGATTAAAAGTTGGCAGGTATGTAGATCATTGTGGTTGGCAGGTAGTGGGTTTGCTGCCTACAGAAGAGATCCCAACTTGTTCCGCTCTGAGAGAATTCTTTTTAGTGGTAGCAAAATTCGTGTTTCAATGTATGATTCTTGTTTTCATAAATCATTTGATCTCAAGTTGTGTTACACACCTCTCTGTATAAGGGAATCAGAAATTCATCGATAACACCAATTTGTGTCTTTCGTCATGAGCTTTTCCAAGCTTTGCCAAAACCGACCAAAAATCTAACAATTTTGGTTTTTAAATATCTGCCACTTACCACTTCTTAAAGTTTTTGCACTAAGCTAAGCAGTTGGCATCGTAGCTACTGTCACAAAACCTCCAAAGTAGTGATGTAAAAAAGTAACTTTATCAAAAAAACTGGTGGGGCATTTATGCTTAGACTTAGATACCTCCATTTAACCATCACTTTAGTTCTGAAATATCACAATTAATTGATATCTAATCTAAACATAAATATTTATATTCCCGTGAACCTGAATGGCTTGTTTTCCGGAGAGGTTGACACTGAAAAGGAGTGGACTCATGCGCTACAGACCGTTGTACCGATATTCAAAGCAAGGCCAGATTTTAAAAATTTATGGAATAAAATATCTCGATAATGTGACAGTTTCAGATGTTGAAGGCCCTCGTGTAGTTCATTTAAAATTCACTGTGATAGCATACTATTCCGGAAAGAGGCATAATTAAACCATACCTAATGCACACTTACTTGATCAGAACACCAATACCAGATGGCGCTTATGGTAAGTCCGAATATCATTCCGGTCATAGGCAGATCAGGATCGCTTGGGGACCTCAACAAACTCATGTAATTGTCAGGAATAGCGCTGCAGGACTTATTGTTGACTCCAAATCCCAAGTACGTATCATTGATTGGAACATCTTTGAAGTCTTGTATCAAATTGGAATACCCGCCAACTTTTATAAAACCTGAAAAAATGTTTAAAAAAATGAGTAATAGTTTTGACTTGCATTATGTTTTATTCTCATCAACAAAAGCTGTAAGACATAGATCCAGTGTATCGCATTCAAATTAGCAATTGGTGTGCAGAAAGAAACTGCAGCTACTTTCAACTTATCTGAAACTCTCGTCTATGCTAAACATTCAGCTTTGTTTAATACTTGTTTACAATTAAGCTACGGATACTTTAGATAGACCATATTCAACATTATTATTAGATGTAATTATAATCATCCTATAAATTTATTTAATATTAACCTATCATGTTTAATATTAACCTATTATGTTTAATATTAACCTATTATGTTTAATATTTACTGTTCACGAGTACTTTTGACTTGCTTTTATGCTATATTTAAGTCTTAATATCCTGTGAACCAATATTGAACATATTTTTTAAAGAATCAAAATGTAGAGGTAAACACTTACTCATTATAGACAAGGCAAGGGCTCCAACAACCATGAGAATAGTTTGTGCGAAATCCGTCCAAATAACAGCTGTTAATCCACCTGTAATAAAACAAATTATTGCTAATCACTTATTGATCTTGTCATCTTCTTTTAAACAACTAAATGACAAAGATTTAAATTTGTGATGCGCATGTTCCAATGTTCATATATATTTTAATCTCACAACGCTATTAACCTAAAATGTATGCATGTAGTGGTTATAAAATTAATAAAAATTTTCATGAATCACAAATTTATTAAATCAAAAATTAACCAATAAGGGAAATTTAGTACCACTTTAAAATATTAAAAAGAAATCTCCCACCTCAACAGGGGCTGAAGAAGTTGACAATTTTGCACTTTAATTTTGAACTTATATGCAAGTTTAAAGGTCCCGCAGTGGACTGATCGTTAAGACACGGTTCCCAGCAGATCACCGAAGTCAAGCATCACTGGCTACGGTCACTGTGCGGGTAGGTGACCACTTGGATCAGTCTGCGTAGGGACCGAGGGTGTGCGGTATTGGTCCTCGTTAAACTGTGCTACCGTAAAGTGCTCGACTTCGCGCGCAGGTCGTCGGGCTACCGAAGCGGGGGTGCCATCCCTTCCGCAGAGGATCAAAATTGTGATGGCATGTCTTCGGATCATCCTTCGGGATGTTTCCCAGACCGTCGCCAATAGCCCACTGTGCAGCTCCAGTGCGACGTAAATTAACAACAACAACAGCAAGTTTAAAGACAATTCTGTACAGTTTTTAAATATTGCTTATTTCCAAACGTGACCATGAAATTAAATTTTTAAATTTGATATGATCTCATGAACTAAAGATTTGCAGTCAACTAATATTATGTTACAGTTAACTTTTTAATCTACATATTAACAGAGCATGGTCTTTGAGAAATGATTAAATTCATTATTAATCCTAATGGGAATAAGTGTCTTATCTAAAAATAAAGTGTTAGAGGTAGATGTGGCAATGTAAAATAGACTTACCTGTGACCGTGAATATGCCTGCTATGGCAAGAAGAGATAAAACAGATCCATAGAGATCGAGCTTAATTGATTGGTTAATGAAAATAGCACCTGCATACAGATCTGCCTGAAAGAAATATTAAACACATGAATAACAAGCATTTTCTTTGCTTATTTTACTCCTCCCGACAACCAGCTAGAAGTTGAATGGTTTTACTACCAGTTTTTCCGCTTTTCCGTCTTACATTAATATTCAACCATAGATCAGAATGACTAGCTACAAAAATTTATCTTCAAACTATATTGGAGTGCTGGGAAACTTATGGATTGAAGAAAGATGCCTGCTGCGTTTTCACTTTTTTGCTTTACTGGGGTTTCTTTGAAGTATTTAGCTTGATTCTGTACTATACGTTAGCTTCGTATTGTTGACTATTTGTGTTCTTAAACTTTTACTTTTTCTGTTTGTTCTTTGTTTGATAGCAATGTGATCTCTACATTTAATGGATTTAATTGAATTCCAAAACCACCGTTTACCGAAAGCTATTCTTTTCTCTTTCGGGGGCAAGGATTTTTTAGATACGTTTTTCTTCAACGAGCGTTTTTTTTTCCTTGTTTAAATATATATGCTTAACCAATATATATGCTTTCTGCGAAAAATGTTTTCCTTTAATAGTAAAAAAAAAATTATCAGGCAGAATTTATTTAGATTTAGACAGTTCTTTAAAGCATCACGTGATGATACTTTAAGGAGGCAGGTCCCTCACAAAACCCCTACAAGCAATTTTTAATGTAATTTTAATTAAATGAATGAATGAATTAATTAATTAATTATATGAATTAGTTAATTTCAATAAATAATTTAACAAAATATAACAAATAATAAGGAGGAGACTTTTTTTAAATAAATAAATTCAACTGGCCTGAAAGAGGCTGCTTTTTGCAGCGGAGCAGAGTCATAAACAATTATTTAAATTTTCAGCAATTGATCCCAAGACAAACTAGATGTTTCAACAAGACCAAGAACCAGCTCACAAGGTGAAGAAGTAAGAAGGGCGCAAAGTGCAATTTCTGGATATAATATTTTCTGAAGAATGGTCACCCTACTCCCCAGATCTCAATCCGATGAATGGTATGGTTTATTTTGGAATCTAGGATCTGCACTGAACCACATAATTGTGTAAACTCTCTGAAGCAATCACTTAGGATGGAATGGGATAGATAAAAGGTAGAAGACTTGATGTCCATTGTTGGATATTTTACTAAGCGTTTGCGCTTCATTATCGTTGCAAAAGGCAGCCTTTTTGAAGCCAATTGAATTTATTAGTAAAATTCTACTCCTATTAAATTTATTTATTTGTTATATGTGGTTAGTTTATTTATTTGTTATATGTTGTTAGTCTATTTATCTTTTTTGAAAAATACATTAAAAATTGCTTGTTTGATACTTTTGCCGCACTCTGCAATTATTTATATGTTGCGATGATATAAGTATTATTAATAATAAAGCCAATCATACTCAAAAAGCACAAAAATACCAACTATGCATATTTTGTATAGAGTTCTCACTGGTCTTGAAAGAATTTAATACTGAAAACGGAAATAAGACTAACTTAACCATTTACTAAATTTTGGACCTCCAACTAGTATTTATTTTCTTAAAAAAAGAGAAAAAAACATATCTGTATGAAATCTCTGTATAACTGTCATTTTTTTGCATTTTTAAAATAAGGAATTATTATAGTGGGAGAGATATCACAATTTTCAACAATTGTAACTGATAATTATTTCCAATTCACTCCCGATAATGCTGTTAAATAATGTTGTTAGGTCTTTTATACATTTTAAAAATTAATTGTACGTAGTGGCGGTTAAAATCATTATAAATAAACTTTATTAAACAAAATTAAAACATACATTAGGCTACCACTTTAAATGGAAAAAAAGTCTCCCCGACAAATTAAGAAGATTCAAAATGAAATCGTTACTATAATAAATTGTGAAACTGTTGCAATAATGAACGATTAATGCCTAGTCTTACAGTGTTGCACAGTTATGAAAGTCAAACTATACCTCTATAAATAAATGCTAATAATGCTACACTTTTGCTATCAATTATTAATTTTTTTAAATTTATTTTATTTATTACCATCTTAAAATTCATTTTTTGGTTATTAGCTACCATTTAAAAAATGTAGAAATTATCTATGAGTCTAAGAAATTGGCATGCCTGTTATTATTTATTATATAACAAATATTTTCCACATTGTGTACAATTAAAAAAATATCAGATTAATCTTTTTATACACTTTTATAATTAATATTTTTTATTACGCTTTTTGTATAAGAAAAAATTATTCTAAAATATTTTTACAACCAATTTTGATTTTTTTTTTTAAAAATTTTTAACTTAGCTCAGGAAAAATATGTATACTTATCTACCAAATTTGGAATTACATGTATCTATTAAACTTCTTACATGTATCTATCAAACTTTGTGTTTCTTTATTTTCTTTATTTATTTTAACATTCGAACTTAGTACATATTGAAAAATGAATAATATTTTTTTATTCATAATCAATATTTTCACTAAACCATATTTTTTATAGATAATCAATAAAAAATACGTTCGTTTCCCTCTTTTAAAAATATTGTTTTTGATAATAAGCAGGAAATTACGCGGAAAAAATTTTTATTCCGATAAATATGATATACTATTGTATTCATTTCCTTCCAAGAAAAGGGAGAGAGTGAATGAAATTTTCTTTCTTATCAGTTGTTAAACGCTGTGTTTATTGCTTTATGTTTACTGCTATGTATATGTTTTGTAATTTTTCAATCATTGGTAATTTAAGTTCAAACTATCAAAAATATTATAAATTCAAACACTGATCTAATATTTCAAAATTCGTGTTATTAATTATTTCGATGTTGCGAAAACTCATAACTTGGTAAAGTAATGTGAAAAGTACCTTGATGAAGAAAAAAAATGATAGAGTATTTATAAGCTGAGAGTAACTTGATATTTTTTGTTTTTGTTTTAACTCTTTAAAGTAGAATTTTTGTTAAAAATATTTTGTTCGCTTTTTTCATTATTTTGTTTTAATTTAGATCAAAATAAGTGAAAAATATTATATTTAGCGTTTTAATAATTTTTGGTTATGAAATACAGCGTGAAATAGCAGTGTTTTATTTTTTTTATATAAAGATAAAATCTTTTAAACACAACTCACTTCCAAACAATATATTTTTTAAAAAAATTAGCATTAATTTACAATTATTTAGATCTAAGTGAAGCAGTTACTCATGACTGAAATTTCTTTAATTGACAAATGTTAGAATACGAAAAAAAAGTCAAATTACATTTTGTTGAACTTTATATTTTAGTGCAAGGATAATTCAGATAATATAAATTTCTTTTAGCAACGATTAGATTATTTTTTTATAATAAAAATATACCAAAATATATTTTTGTCCGCAAGCAGAGCGTCAGAGAAAAATTTATAAAAGAGACACCGGCGTCAAAGGGTTAACTACTTTTTTTAGTTTAGTAATATTACAATCATTTAATTTATGATAAAAATATATGGATTCATTAATACATAAAGATAAAATAATAAAATATATATTCCTTTATTCTGAGAAAAAATATTATGTTTATCATTAATTTATAATGCTTAACATGAATGTCTTGTTTCTTCAAGATAAATTTCAAAAATGAGATGATTGAGTTAGCAGTATTTTTTGGAAACGTTTCATTTTTATATTACATATGATGCTGAAATTTAAACCTTTTTTTTCTTATATCCATTACATTCTTTTGTTTATTTAATTATAGAACTATAAAAAAAAGAACATACCGAAATTTTCGTAAATACGTATAGCAGTAACGCCAAAACTGACAAATATATTCTAATTCTTTGTCCTCCAAACCTTTTACGTAAATATTCTGGCATTGTATAAACCTGAAAAATAGGCAAGAATATTGCTAATTAGCTTCTAAAAATAGAAATTCTTTGAATGGAAATACATCAAATAGAAAAGAATGAAATAAACATATTTACCCCAGATGCCATGTACACGGGAACAAAAAACCAACCTAGCACGAGAACTACCATCATAGCCTGTGGAGAAAAAAAAACGAAACATGTAACCGAAGTACAGAAAGAAACAGTACATGAGTAAAAATTATCTCAAAACTTTTGTTTTCGAAAAACAAAAATGTTCTGAAAAATATCATACAAGTTTTATTTTACCACATGAGAATCAACGAACAATCCATTTAAACAAGTTTTTGCACAGTTAACTGAAACCTTTCTATTACCTCTCCTCTTTTAAATACTATATCTACCGTATAAGGATCCCTTAATTTTTTGCAGACATCATACATCTATTATGTAGACTGAAACGTTTTATCCAAAATGTTTTTGCTTACTGAATATTTTCGATATAGTTCGTAATTAATGCTACATTTGAAAAAAAAAATATATTTTGAATTTCCAGATTGCGTAGAAGTTTCAAACTGCTCCGAATGCATAAAATTGTTCCAAAACGCTTCAAAAATTCAAAGTTGCTGTTCCGAATCATACAAAAACACCTGCCACCCGTTTATTTTACTGTGCAGGGAGCATAATACAAAACAGACTACCCTGTATAACTTATGTATAATAATTGCAACTTTTCGTTTTAGGACTCGATCTTAACCGTTCTAGCGGGTGCAAATTAATTAGTGCAGACGATCTTTTTTATTTATTTTGCGAGGGACATTCTACGGAACAGTACCTTACTCACGCTCATATATACCTTGAGGCAGCTATTTTGTTGTGGTGGGTGTAATTTTCGTCTATCACGTTTTGGGCAGGAGATTGTATTTCCGTAATAAATACTGTGCAAAATACACTTTTTGCAATCCCAGTTGCTCAAAATCTATTTCAATGTTCCAGGTAGTTTCAGAGCTTATAAAGTCTACGCAGTGCTGGGCAATTGGGAAGCATGTTGAGGATCTCTCTGATCGAAATTGCAGTAGTCTAGAGTGCGCCTGCGCAAATGTTGTGTCAGAATCATAATTTAAAAATGAATCCCAGACCGTCTCTTATGATGCATTGAACTCCAAACTAATGCATATAATGCACTAGTTTGACGTAAAATTCCCAAACCAAACTTACATTGAGTTCGAATCCAGCAATTCCGATTCCTGAACTGGCAGCTGAGCCCGTCAGTCCGATAAAATGACCACTTCCAATGTTGCTTGCAAATAAAGAGGCACCGACCTGAAAAAGAAAACAATCATTATGTTGAGCCGAAATTGACTATTTTGAGCCAAAATCAGTTGACATTTGTATTCAAGATCGCAAATTTAAGCTGCGAAATAAGTTTTTGAAAATGAATTGGATTTCTATTTAAAATATTAAAAGTAAATAGACCCTAATACCCCCATAACCACTGGCCCGAATTTTTATAAGTGTAAGGTACCCTTTATCGTTTGATTTTTATAGCCTTCCCGAAATTCTAATTTATTTCCGAGTTTAAAAAAATAAATAAAAGGGAAATGTGATTAAACAATTGTCAATCTGAAATTTTTTAGATCCTCAGGATTGTTACCTAGGATTTTAAAATTACCTTTACGAAACGTTTGGAACGTTTTAAATAGTTTCCCCTAATATGAATGATAATGAAATGAATAAAGTAACAGTAATAATTTCCTCTAGCATAAATGCGGAATACAAATGAGAAAAGTAACAGTATTCCTCATTCAGTTACTAATATCTGTAAAAAAATACTATTTCTAAACCAAATCATATTATTAATAAAACACGATTATTAGACTAGTTTTAAAATAAATTTTACCTCATTAATTATAATTAATAATGTTTCGTTTGCTAATATGTTTACTGAATAAAAAAAATTATAAAATAGGTTAGTAAACTTAATACTTTTCTTCTTTATGTTATGAAAAACTAAACCGAGCAGGACTTGAATATATATAAAATTAATTATTACCGATGAAACACGTAAAACGTGCTGGTATTGATAATGTTTTAAAGAAAAAAATAATTTGTGGCGAAAAAAAAAACTGATGTAGGCTTTTAAAACTTTCTGAAATAACCCGTCTTCATAATAGAGCTATAGGCATATTTACCTAACAAAACTGCTAAGCTGCTTAACATTCTATATTCTTAATTAAAAAAAAATTCGTCTCCACACTAATCAGTTACAAATATATCTACACTTATAAAAAAACCTTATATTCATTTTATTGTTTTGTAGTCTAGGTTAAAAAAAAAAAAGCATCTTTTAGCTCAGATTGTCTGTGACACGAATTAAACTCGAAAGGTCAAGAGACTGATTTGGCATAGATTCCTTTAAGAGACGAAACAGAGTTAAAGAAAGGAGGTGGGGGGAAGGATTGGTGAATGTCATGAATTGAATAAAGCATAATCATTCAGGAGAGGAGAAAAAAAATAGCAAATTTTGTGTTCATATAAAAAACTTTGCTTTATCGAGGCAACTTTCAAGATCAGTTAATAAAATTTCAATTGTGTCCTGATGGCTGAAAGGCGGATATATGCATGCGTATTACGTATTTAAACTCTATATATGTGTCTCAGATCTATTACAAGCTTTTTTTGACATTGATCAATGAGGGGTGTGGTTAAAATTGCTAGAGCAAAATTAAAATTGAGGAGGGATAGTTGGGAATCTCCCTATGTCCTGGGGATGTGATAAATCTTTCTAAAATGTTTGCAGAACCAAAATTTTTTACTTCCCAAAAGAAAAATCCTTCTGCAAGAACTTTCTAACAATTTGCGTGTCGCTGAGATTCTGACTCGGGGCTGATAATCATGAAATGAAATGTTTTAGGTGCTGGTAAAATTGTTTAAACTTTTTTATTCTCATCTAATATCTATGAATTTAATTGAAAAAAATTTAACCACCACTTCATAAGATTAATTTTAACATAAATATTTCCATAAGTTATGCATTCAGGTATGTGTGAGCATTAAAAAGCAAAACTAATAAGCAATGAACAAATTGAAGAATTGGCGCATTCAGGGCTATGAAAGGATTCAAACCTTTAATCTTCCCTTTGCAGAACCTATGTCTAAACTGACAAAGAAATTCCTCCCCAAAACATCACTGTAAAGTAATAGGTTTCATATATAAGTTTTGATTGTCCGAACGTGTAGTGATGGTTAGAATTCTACTATATCTGATTCATTAAACTAAAATTAAATTATAAATCCTTAAATCGTTCGCAATTGAAAGCAATCTACTTCGAAATGCAAGTATAAATGGGGTTTTAAATCATAATGGTAGAAATTAATAGCTTTTTTAATCTATCATTAAAGAAGATTCTTTTTTAAAAAATATATTTAAATTAAAAACAAAATAGACTTAATGTAAAAGAATAATGTTAAAAACACGAAAAAAAATAAGAATTAAAAGCGATAGAATATCATTATTGGTGTTTCTTTGAAAATGATATCTTTCTCTTCGTTGAAAAATTCTAGGAAAATGTTTACTTAAATTCTTTTTTCTCTCGTTACAAGCATATTATGACAATCACAGCTCTATTATGCCTATTATCTCTCCTAGAAACTGTGAAAAATGAGGAGATTACGCAACCACAACTTTTTCGTGGAATATTAAAAAAATAAGAGTGTTTATTGTTTTTTCATAAACTCTATCGATACATTCATAACAATAAGGAGAGAGTGGAGGGGGGAGTCCGAGAAGGAAGATCAGCTAAATTACGAAAGCGACAAGCTCTCCAAATAATTACGCCTTTTAACAAAATATCAAAATATACACATAAAATATACACTTACGGGAATCCAATGCATACTTCTACTTGCAAGAAAGTATCCACTCACGCTGTCTCTTTTGCTTCGAACAGAAGACTGAAAAAAGAAAAAAATAAAGATTTAAATTAATAAGCAGGAGATGGGAAAAAGAACAAAAAGCATTCAGAATAATTAACAAAATTCAGAAAAAAGAAAATCGTTAAAATTAATAAACAGAAGACTGAAAAAAGAAGAAGAAGTCATTTAAATTAATAAACGGAAGGCAGAAAAAAAGGAGAAAAATTATTCAAGTTAATAAACACAAGACAGAAAATATAAAAAATAAATAAATAAATAAATAAATCATTCTAATTAATACAAAAAATTTAAAAACCACTTAAAAAATCTTTGAGACTGTAGCACAAATGAGAAGTTCTCGGGAGAAGTAAAATAGTCATGAATAACAAAATGTATTAAAAACAACTCAGTTATAGAACAGTTTCCAACGCAGAAAAAAGAAGAGGAGTTTGCCTGGTCAAGCTGTATCGTCTATCAAACGATCTGTATCTGTAACGTTCGAAACCCGTCATAACCCTTTGAGTTGTTCTTCTCTTAATTATCTGTTTTTCAGCCTGACAAAGGCTTATAAGCCGTTCTTCCTATCAAGCACACAAGCCTGTATACGTATGTGTACCAATAAATAAAAGAAATTAAACACGGTGCTTAATAATCATAAATAGTAAAAGCTTTTAATTTTTATTTCAGCTCATTTTATAAGGAAAACGTGACTCGGAGATATTTTACTCGCAAATACATGCTAAAACGTTTAATAAATTCTGGCAGCCATGGATATTTCACTCCTCCCGAAAACAAGCTGGAATTGAAGTTCGTTTTTTCTAACTAACTTCCCTGATCTCTAATTAAAATTAAATTCCGTTGGATGCTTAAGAAGGAGTTCAAAGTCAGTCCTTTAAGAAGGAGTCCAAAATCAAATTTAATTCATTGGATAAAAGTTCTAAGTGACATTTTATAGTGATTTTGAGTAAATCAGGGTAATCAGGAAAAAAGTTTATAAACTGGTAGAAAAAGATCGAGTAAACAAAAAGTCTCCAACTAATTACCATCAAACAAAAATATTTGTAAATTAAATATTTGTGTAGGAAATTGCCGAAATGAAATTGGCATAAGTTTCAGCTCATAGTTTTTTTTTAATTTATCGAGAAATGAAGATATTTTGGTTAATTAACTTAATTAAATTTAGTTAATTAAAATTTCTAAATTGACAATACGAAATAAAGATTGTGCCCTCCTTTATTTCTTGTTTGCAATCTTCAAGTTGACGAAATCTATATCCCGAACACTTCTTTAAACTATTCGCGTCATAACGTTCTCACTCTCAGCATTTTGATTTCTGTCAGAAGGCAAGTTTTCACCAGCTATCGACTGCTTGCTGTCGAATGCCATTGAATATTTTTTTTACTTAAAAAATGCTCAAAGACTTTCACATAGAACTATCACCCGAGATCGCCACCTGTTTCTGTCAAATTCCCTTGAAGCTTTCTTTTACTCTGGAAACATACAAAGATTTTCACTTATAATCTTCATCCACTGAGATCTTCATCTGTTTGCTGTCGAATATTTTTGAAACCTATTTACTCAAAGATTTTCGCTTAGAATCATCGTCCGCTTAGAATCATTATCCACCTGCTTACAATCGAATGTCTTTGAAACTTTCTTTTTCTCCAGAAACACTCACCAGAGAAAGACATTAACTTAGATCCTTTATCCACTGTGATCTCCGAAACTTAAAGACTTGGGAAAGTAAACCAAAGTTGTGTAAATAAAAGAAGACTAAATGAAGATCTTTATATTTTCAGAAGTGTCACAAAGAAAATAACCTTGTTCCACTATGCTCCTGATTTCCTTTTATTCTGCTTTATTAATTAATTTTAGAGTTTACTAAATAATCATCATGGAAAAAATAGAGGCCGGCAACAAAGTATGATTAAAAACGAAACTAATTAAAGATTTTTGTTGACAGTTTCTAATGTTTCCATTTCTGTTCTTTGGCTGTATAAGAGAGAAGAAAAAAAAGAAACCATTTGGATAGATCCTCTCAAAGGCTATTCTTTTCTTTCTATTTAAATATCAGGTTATTTTATCATTCAAGGTTAAACAGTATTATTTGAATTCAGCAAAGCACTGTAGACAGTCGTGAGCAGACATATTTACAGTTCTTTCTTTTTCTCTCTCTTTTTTTGTAGTCTCCGAGTATTCCAAGCGAAAGCAACGTTGAATTAATTTATCTATTGCATTGCATAATTTGAATGCTATTGCATAAGTTTATGTAAAAAGAGCAAAAACCCGAGAAGTGTCTCATTTAAATAATCAACAAAGATTATTACACTACTGCTTGTGGAAAGTAAAATAAATGTTGCAGGTAGTGGTCATTTTAAGCATTGCTGAACAAGGGCAACATCATTAAGTTACCTGGGAATAATTTACTTGGTTGAAAAAAAGCATACATTAATATTAATGATTATAATAATTACCATTATTTTGAATTGCAATACACTTGATACATTATGTCAATACAATGAGCTAAAAAATGGCACTTTTTGTTTTAGAGTTTTATTTTTATTTGTACGTTTTCTACATTTCCCGTTTTATTCATTTGCAAATCTTTTTAACCTTCGTCACCTTTTCTTGATCATTTAAATTATTTTTTTCATTCTGAAACTATATTCGAATGCTTAATTGTAGTATTAATCAATAAGTTTTGTTATTTTAATTGAGTGTTTAAGTTATGTTTTAATTAATAACTAGGAGGCTCCACCCCCTGCTCGCTAACGCTCGCCAACCCCCGAGAATTGCTACGCAATCCTATGTGGTTCACGCCGTGAACCATGGCTCGCTGCGCTCGCTCGCCAATGAACACAATGTTCTAGCACAAAGACATAATATATTATCATCAAAGACATAGTATTTTATCATCAAAGACATAGTATTGTACTTATGTAGAAGAATTCTACCAATGTTCTAATTGGCTTTTAAAAAAGTATATTAGCTATTTAGATTGTACATGGTGAAAAAAATCAAAAAATTAGCTAAATAAGAAACATATTAGCAAAATAAATTATCAAATATTGCTTCACTAATATTCTGCATTTTAAAGAGTGAAAATTCAATGCATAAATAAACGCGAAATATAAAAAAATTCAATGCATTCAATACAAACATTTAACGTTTTTTAGACGTTTAGGTAGCTCCCAGTAGAAAAATGTCAATTCAACAGCGGCCTTTTAAAGCATTCTCACTTCAATTAATTAATTAATTCCTAATTGAGTTTAAATTAAATATTGTCATGTTTTTAGTGCATGAATCTGAATTGAACAACCTGATAATGCTCACTCTGGTTATTGTTATCTGGTTGCTCACTACGTGCTCTTGCGCGCCGAATCCAATCAATTAAAAATGAAAACTGTTGCCAGTGCGAGAAAAGAAATATCATCGGTTTTATTGATACATACATACATACATACGTACGTATTAGCGTTTTATATAATATAGATTTAAATAATTGCTATTATTTGGAAAAAACCTCTACCTGACACGTGATTACTAAAAATAAATTGCACGCTCTCTAAGCACCCAAGTTTTGCTAATTTGTATTTCTTTTTAATCAATATTTTTTTAACTTTTTTTCCTATTTTATAATTTTGTACATAAAATTAACTTCGCTGAAGCTATATTCGAATGTTTAATTCACTTTTGCTTTAATTAATTAAAAATTTTGAATAACTCTCTACTTACTATTACGTAGTGTCAATACAATGAGCTAGAAAATAAAACTTTCATTTTATAATTTTTTCATGTTTTTTAAATTTTTGGTTTCATTGATTTTTAGTTTCATTCCTTCTTTCAAATGTTAAATTTTTGTACATAAAATTAATTTTCATAACATAATTTTGTCGTAGTTAATTTTTATCACTAATTAACTAGTATAATTTTGCATTCTAGTACATCCCTAAGCATTCTAGTACAGTAAATTAAACTTGCATTTGAAATGATTCAATAATCTCTAGATTATAATATATGTTTAGCACATGAAGATCCAATCAATAAAAAAAAAAAAAGCTATTCACAAAGGTTACAATTTTTTTTTTGCTCTGTAAGTGATAAGAATTTGTTAAAATTAACGAGTGTTTAGTATTTAAACTATTAGTTAGTTATTATTAAAACTTATTGACCTCTTAAAGGAAGAATATCTGAAAGCGATATTCGTTGTAAAACCAGCGATAATAGGATTCGTTCGGCACTTATAAAAAGTATTATGAGATAAAAATATTGTGATAAAAAAATTATTTATCAAATATTGTTTTATTAGCTTTTATTTTAAAATTTAGAATTAATGATTTTTCAACTGGGATTGTTTAATATATATATAAATTGGGATTGTTTAATAATATTTAGAAATATGAAGAGTAGTGATGATTACGAATGTATTAGGGTATATCTTTGTTTTTACTTTTACTGCCACTTTCTAAGTTTTCTGTGGACCGTACGGATCCTGCGATAACTATGTTTGATATTCTCCAAATATTACTTCAAAATTGAAGTGACAGTTAAAGAGAGAAAATGTCCGCTACTCTTAATCGTAGAATTTCTAATATTTTTCATAATTTTCAATGGTTTATCATTGTCTCACAATCAGGCTTTCACATTAACGGTAAAACCAGAAATGCGAACTGCTCCACTTTCGGCTAACCATTTTGTGAAGTGATAGAGAAATAAAAACCAAAATTTCCATAATTTTTATAATATTTCATAATATTTTTTTAATTATTATCAATTTTTATAATATTTCTTTAATAATTATAAATTTTTATTATATTTTATGAAATTTGCCAATATTTTATAATTAGTCGTAGGGGTCCAGGGGATAGAGGACTCGCCTTCCAATGAGGTGACCTGGGTTTGAATCCCGGTGATGTCTGGTTGATACGAATTCGGCTCTCGACTCGCGCAGACCACAGTACTGATGTATAATATCCTCAGTGGTAAACGGGATTATTGGTTAGAATCTCCTTGCTGTTCGGCTTATCGTGGGAGATTTTCGTGGTTTTTCCTCTCCACGTAACTAAAAGGCGGGCTAGTTTCCTCAATAAGTCCTTCACAAAGGTTAATTTGTCAAAATGTTTGATCCAGGAGTTCTCTTTATAACCATCTTTGAGCAGCTGACCAAATTTTTGGGTTTACGACTACTGTTGTTTAATCCCGTACCCTTGTAATTTTGAATCGACTCCAAAAGACAAGAGAACCACTGGATCAAGTATTAGGAGATATTTGCCTGCGTGGAGGACTTTTGATGGAACTAACACGCATTTGCGTTGCATGGAGAGAAAGACCTCTAGAACTTCCCACGGTTAGCCTGACGGCGAAGGGAATCTAAACCATGATTCGTCTACCACTGAGGATATTTCACGTCAGCACTGTAGTCAGCTCAAGCCGGATGTGGATTCGTATCGACCAGTCATCGCTGGATTCGAACCTGGTGTAATACATATTTGAATGAAATTAAAAATTTAAAACATTTGCATTATTATGAAATGTATAATCAATTTTTTAATGTGACTGATAATGATCCAAGTTATGCACATGCCCCAGACCGCCTCACTCCTTGACCCAGCCCTACAGGAGGACTTTTGATGGAACTAACCCTCATTTGCGTTACATGAAGAGGAAAACCACGAAAACCTCCCGCGGTTTGATTGACGGTAAGAGGACTCTAACGCATGATCCGTCAATCACTTAAGATATTTTACTTCAGCACTGTGGTCGGTGCAAGCTGGATGCGGAATTCGTATCGATCAGCCGTCGCTGGGATTCGAACACGGTCACGTCATTGGAAGGATAACGCTCTATTTCCAGAGCCATCACGGCTCTACAGGAGTTCCTTTGTCTTCCTGGTTGGTCTCAAAATTTCAAGATTACGGAGTTAAACATTGACATACGTAGACTCAGAATCGGGTCAGCTGTTTATCGCCGATTTTAAAATGAGATAATAAAAAAACTCTGTAACGATAGCTACGAAATTATTCTACTCTTCAACTGGGTAAGTGGAGCCGTTTGTGGAGCAAAATTATTCGAACTAAGCGACTTGTAAAATAAATATTTGAATTTTTTATATGTAGTAGTGGCCAACATTACTTAAATTGATGTTTTCTAATTCAAGAAACAACATTAATCTCTAGAAAAACTACTTTCACAAAACAAGTTGGTCTCCTGATAAAAATTAAAAAAAGCTCTAATAAACAATATAAGATGTAATTTTAAGTTCTTAACACAACAGTTTTATTTCCAAAATTTTACTGTATTCGAAACTGGATGCACCTGCTGTTAACCAGAAACAAGTTATTTTGCTCTTTTGATAATAGGTATTGTTTTATTTAAGAGGACAACTTAGTCTTTGGAATGAATGTTTTTGTTTTATTTATGTTGAATTACCAGATGTTGCTATTTTGTTTACTTCTAAAAAATTTCAAAAGTTTATGTGTATGTTACAATACAGAAGTGACAGTTGCAAATAATTTACTTCTTTTGAAAATGAGGAAGAAAATAAATTACTGCTGATGTTTTCTTTTGCCGGAAAAGAAACAGCCTCGCATGTTGTTTTTTTCACGTAAGGAACTCATTTTGTCAGTTTTTAGGACATCGCATTGAAAACTGAAAAAATTAAAGCTTAATATTACCGATATTTTCTTAATTTAGTGTAAATATAAACTATTTTAACGTTTCAACTCATAATACTCATATTTTATCCATTCATGCCCAGGCACATTAAGTAGTCTACGTATAAAAAACTAGAGTTTGAGAAAAGTGGCAGTACATAATTGTTTTTACCAAGTGAATACTTCTTTCTGTTACCTACCACTTTAAATTAGAAAAAAGTAATCCAACTAATTTCAGATCCATTTAAATTATTATTATTATTATTATATTACGGTAGATAGAACTTCCTTTTTCTGAAAAATAAATCCTATCAATAAACCATTTATGCTACCACTTTTTTTCTTTTTTGAAAAAAGTAACTGTCCCTTTAAAAGGACGTTGTGGGCACATGCCAGGAGTTAAGACATGCCAGGTTGATTGTCAAAAAGAGATTCAATATTTAAAACTAATATTCATATAACTGCTATGATCTAAATTTATACAAACTTCACGATCCACGAATTTAATTAAATTAAAAAATGGTAGCTAAATTTTCTCAAAACTTCTAAAATATTTTAAAAATAATTTTTCAATTATAATTTACAAAAAAAAAATCCCTAATTTTTTAATCCATTTTCAATTGAATGTTTTTAAAAATCGAATTTCGTACATACTAATTCTCAATTGGAAAAATAGAAAAGTTACTACACAATTATATATATATATATATATATATATATATATATATATATATATATAGAAAAATTGTTAAAATAAAATTTTATTTAAATAATTTTTCTTCTACTCTTTTCATTAATCTTTATTATTAACTTATTAAACTTATTTTATGAGTTCTATATATTTGCAGCTTATGGGCAGTAAATAAAACATTGATTTGATTTTCTTAATTTTCTTCGTTTTTCTCTTTTTATCTCTTTTTATTCTCTTTATATATATATATATATATATATATATATATATATATATATATATATATATATATATATATATATATATATATATATATATATATATATATATATATATATATATATATATATATATATATATATATATATATATATATATATATATATATATATATATGTGTGTGTGTGTGTGTGTGTGTGTGTGTGTGTGTGTGTGTGTGTGTGTGTGTGTGTGTGTGTGTGTGTGTGTGTGTGTGTGTGTGTGTGTTATTTGCTGAACAAAATTGTAAGCACGTGCCCTCAATATTTTTTTTTAGGCATTGTAATTCATTTCAATAAAATTATGATAATGAAAGTGTATATTTCACATGTTTTATTCCTTTGCAATGTCAGATTAAATGTGACAAGAGATATTTACTACATTAAACTAAATTATTTTTTGAATAGCCTAAAGTGTAATTCTGCAGAAAATAATTGAAGAAAATGTGATAAAAAAGAACCAGCTAAATGCTGTCATATTTTAATTTTTGTTTTATCTGTGATGTCAAACAGAATAAAACTATAAAACTAAGGGGAGTCGAGCAGCGAGGACAAAACAGCATTTTAGATAATAAGCTTATTATGATGAGTTTACATAATAAGATATTCATCATCAATTCTAACATTTTGGCTACTTTTACTTTATTGTTTACCAAGGATATAGCTGTCAACTTTTACACTTTTTGCTCAGTGGAATTGTAAACCGATCAAAGCGCATTTAAAGTAAATTGAAATGTTTTTATCTTCCAAATTATTGAAATTCGACTACCAAGGTAGCATGCAGAGGGGGAAATGCGATGGGGTAACAACCCTAAGTATCAGTAGAACAAAAAGAGTAGTTTAACCCACCATAATTAATCGATAATTTAAACATTAGGGAGAGGATAACATCGAGTTCTCAGAAACTATTAGTCTGATTTCGTTAAAATTTTGTATTTTGCCGAATAAACTTACATCCTTTATAATGATGTAAAAAATTGTAAACCTTACTATTCAAAATATTTTCAGCTATCATTAAATAAAGTAGTAAAAATAATAAAAGATTATTCAAAAATATTTTTGGCATGAAATTATCTTTGGATAAACGAATTATAAAATTCGTTTATTGTGTGTAAAACTTCTTTGATTCTCTTAAAAAAATATCTTGAGATATGTCGAAAAACGCAAAAAGTAAAATAACAACATGGGTCCAAATTTTGTACCGCTCTTCACACCAAACTACCGGTACCATATTTCCATACTTCGGATAATTTTGGGGTCTGGAATTCAAATCCATCGGAAAAAAAGGGTATGCTAATTCAGAGAAAATGCGTTTTTGTGTCTGATTTCGTAACTTAAAATGTCGTCGACACTAATTAATTAGCATATTTGAGGTCACCCCCTCGAACCATAAAGATTGAGTCCTAGGACGTGAAGATTCGATAATTGGATCAAAAGTTATTCAGTTTCCGTTCAGACTTCATTTTTTGTTCTTTTTTTGCGCTCTTTACATTTTTTTCCCTTTTAATAAACAACAATTAATTGAAAGAGGACTATAAATTTATAATTGACTAATAATTAATTGAAAGTAACTAATTAACTAATTAATTGAAAGGGGACACTATAAATTTTGGCAGATTTGGAAAACTGTTTTGCACTTTCGTATATTCTTCGTTGCCAAACAGCACATTATATTGTTAAGATGCAAATAAAACAAAGCTTTTACACTGAATGAGTAACTTAAGTTGCGCTTAAATAACAACTTCAGAGAATTCTTATTCATCGTATCTTAGATGTATCATGTTAATAGATAGTATGAATGGAATGAATATGCTGATTACGTATTTTAATAGTCAATTTCGATCTCTTTTCTTTAATAAAGAGATAATGAGCTTGAACGGACAAAAAACTCTAAGAGTCTTGTGTGGTCAAGAACAAAGTTTTCTAAAAAAAATACTACTACATTAGTTTACATTTGATTCAAAATAAAGATAACCGTTCAAATTTCTTTGTAAATAAAATAGGTATATCAAGAAAAAAAACTTAACGCGACCAAAGATTTAAAGCAAAGATTAGTAATTTTTTTTATGAAATTTCAAAAAGTGTCTACACTAGCTATCCCTACTTAAGATATATTAGTTTTAAATCTATTAATTCTACTGTTAAGTGCTCGCAAAGTAGTTTAATTTTTCTAGAAAAGAATTCTTAGTTGACTATTTGCTTCTACTTTATAAAATCTTTCATTATGATCATTTAAGCTGGCAACGATCCAACTTTATATAACAGCTCACTGAAATTTTGCGTTTTATAATTGAAAATGATTGAAAAATTTATGCCTTAATATTTAATTTCATTTTTACGTTTGTAAAATTAATTTAAAAAGATTACCGACACACAATCATAATTCAATTAAATGTGTTAAAGTCTTGGTAATGATTTTAGCATACGCTTAAATTCCAGCAGAAATTGTTTAATTTTAAAATTGTGAATTCGATTGTTATTTCACTAACATTGAAAAGAAGAAATAAAAGCATTAATAAAAAACCATGAATGATTACAACTATTCTATGCGTGTTGGCCTTGAAACAGGACTTCAAAGTTTCATTTAATTTTATTTTCAATAATTTATATTTTCTCATTAAAAAATTTAGTTTCCATTAAAAATAATTAACAGTGGTTACAAAAAGTTCTGAAGCTAAACAATCTTTAATGGATTTTTCGTTAAATGATCTAAAGTGATTTTTACATCAAAGGTTTTTCTTGCATGTGTGATTTCTAATAAATAAGTAAAAGTTATATATAATATATATATATATATATTATTTTATTTTATTTTCTGTTTTTACATGTTATTTTTACTTATTTTTACTTTTTGTGTTCTATTTTATTTGTTGTAATTTTTTTAAAAAAAATTTTGAGTTTCTCTTCACACTATTGTATTAATATATTTTGCTTTGGCTTTATTGATACAATATCAGAGAGCACTCTGTTTTACGGATATAATCGTGTGGGCTAATGAAAAGATTATATTCCGGATTTTTTTCCCGGTTTTTTAATTAAATTTCATCTTTTTTTTTTTTTAGCTGTTGTTTGTTATTTTTTATTTATTATTTCCCCCTTTTTCATATGTCTTTAATTTTTCTCTGTTTTATTTTTCATTTTGAACATTTTGAAATATATATATATTTGATCGAAGAAGAAAAATTTTTTAGTAAAATATTAGTGCTGCCATCTATGAGAAAAAATTAAAAATTAAAAATTGAAATAATAATAAAATTGTTTAACGGATTGATTAAATTAGCAGACTAAAAAAATATATCATTCATAGGGAAATTAATTTAAAAGTCAGTCTGCACAATTGGATAGAAAGCCGCTTATAGACTTTATCCTTCATTCATAAAGCCTTGCATAATTTGATAGATTACACATATCCATCTTTCATAGGGTGACTTACTTAAAAATCAGAGCCTGCATACAGGCTATATATATATATATATATATATATATATATATATATATATATATATATATGAAATATTCTTCCCACTTATATCATTCATTTTCAAACGTTAATTTTTTTTAATTTTCATATAACATTAAAAAATACAGAAGGAAAAAATGAAGGGTTTTGTTTACATACATGTGGGTAACAGTAAAGGTCCTCGTGGGATCAAGAAAAGTGGCCAACACTGGGAATTTTTTTCCTCCTTTCTGTGTTATGCGTTCGTTTATTTGAACATTTCTCAACTAGTTTATTTATAGTTATTAACAGTGAATTTATAAAACCCGTTGTGTATAAGCACAGAAGTTCAAGTTTACGGTCAATTTTGTACAGTAGGTAAAATTTTGAAAATACCACACATCTTTACACCAAAAAATTAGTCTAAGGAACTATATTTATCTTAGATAATAAGCTAAATGAATTTCTCTTTATAAATCTTTCTCAATCCCAAATATATTTTAACATTGCATTAATAGAAAAAAAATGACGTTATATCTGGTTAAAAAGAAATATAATAAGTTAAGCATGCTAAGAATCTTTAATATTTCCTTCAACATTATTCACTAATAAAATGGAATGAAGAGTAGTTTGAAAATTCCAATGTTGCAAAACCGCTGTTCATACACTTATTTCCTAGAAATAGTCACGTGATCATAGTGCTATTGTATTGTCTTTAACGCTCATCAAATAATGTTATTTTGCGTGTTAGAATGCCTATTTCCATAGCAAAAGTCATGATTTGTTTAAGTTTGCGATTTCTGAAATTACATTTTTGTATGATTACGTAATTTGTCGAGTAATTTAAAATTCTACATCCTACACAAGGTTTTTGAAAAAAACTAATTTTAAATCTATTTTCCCTAAAGGAATTAGCTTTATTTGTAATCCTAAGATGACAATAGAAAGTTACACAATACGTTTTCTTGATCGTTTAGTAATAATAAAATATTATTTCTGCGAATATCTTATACTTTACTTCGAATCTTTCAGGTATCTAGTCTCTAGGTATTATTTTTATTTTTTCATATTCGTGTAAAACAAATTTGTCCTTATTTTACTGACTTTTAAATTAATTAAAACGATTTTCCCTGCCGTTAAAATACGAAAAGAGCGTGATGCTGCATTAATAAAGAATGATTTTGGATAATCGTCCTTAAAAAAACTGTAAAATTATATTCAACTATATGCAGGGCCTGATTTGGAAATGGGGGGCCCTAGACTCAATACTGTCAGGAGCGCCCTAGTCGTTACTTTAAACCAAATTTACACTTTGCTTAGGTATAAAGTGTTTTTAAATTATTTATAACATAAATAAATTACGATATATTAGTAAATTTCTGCTTATATTTCAATTTTCGTTTATTCATAATTCGATTAGACAATTCTTAAGGGAAAAAAAATATTTGTAACATTAAAGAAGCCCCAAAAATGTGGGGCCCATACCCACACTTGTGACCTATGACGTCAGTTAATCTCTGACGTCAGTTAATCAGTCTGATCTTTATCAGCAAAATGGAGTATTAAAGTTTAGCTAACTTTCTCTACTTAAATTAGAATGTTAATTAACGATAAGTTAATTAAATACAGAGCATAAGTTAATTAAATCAGTCTGATCTTTATCATCAAAATGGCGTATTAAAGTTTAGTTAAGTTTCTCTACATAAATTAGAATGTTAATTAACGATAAGGTAATTAAATACAGAGCATAAGTTAATTAAATCAGTCTGATCTTTATCAGCAAAATGGTGTATTAAAGTTTAGTTAAGTTTCTCTACATAAATTAGAATGTTAATTAACGATAAGTTAATTAAATACAGAGTATAAGTTAATTAAATCAGTCCAGGGCCGGATTAACCTATAGGCACACTAGGCACGTGCCTAGGGCCTACGAAATTCAGGGGCCTACGAAAAACTTGGGAGAAAAAAATTTGTTGACAAAAATAATTTAACTTTAAAAACAACAAGTGTATTTTGCACAAAATTATGAAGATACAAATAAAAATATAATATTTTACGGTAATAAATTATTTTGCAGAATCTTATGATCTAATACATTACTTTTTTGCGATTTTTGGATTCAACGAAATCTTGTATTATGCTGTCGAATTCCTAACTGCGCAAAATGTCGGATTCAATAGACATAAGTGCGAGCGATGCCAAACGATCTTGATTCATTGTTGAAAGCAAATAATTTTTTATCAATTTTAATCTGGAGAAAGATCTTTCTCCTTCTGCATTTGATCCAAGAATCGACAAATATATTCTTAATGCAATGTGAACGTTAGGAAAAGTAATCACAAGTTTAACTTTAATTTGAGCCTTCAACATTTCTTGTGCAGATTTATGTTCATACAAATTTGAAAATAGTAAAAATTCATCTACAAAGTTTTCCTCTAAATCGGATGAGTAAATTTTCACTAAATTTTGCGCTTTTAGTTTAATCTCAGATTCTGACAAATTTTTGTGAACAAGAAAACCGAAATTATCGTACAAATCACTGTAAGCTTTACGCCTTTTAGTCATTTCTGAAATTAATACATCTAAAATGGCGTAATACGTTTCCATACGAAGAAAATTTTAGCATATATTTTGAAAAGAGGGGAGGAGTGGGGGGCCCATAAACGGCTGTGTCTAGGGCCTACGAAAGGTATAATCCGGCTCTGAATCAGTGTGATCTTTATCAGCGAAATGGCGTATTAAAGTTCAGCTAAGTTTCTCTACATAAATTAGAATGTTAATTAACGATAAGTTAATTAAATACAGAGTCATATCGCACATCGAATTAGTTGAAATATAATTCTTTCTCGTCTACTTCTTTCACTAAACTTTGTTATTTGTTTATGTATTTTATTGTAACCGTGATGTATTTTTGTTTAGTGTACCTGGCAACTTCGATGCATAATTACTTTGTTTATTTTGTTTATTGTTACCACATGGTTCCGTGCCTGATTTTGTGTTAAGTCTCTGTGTAAATATATAGTGAAAGAATTGAAATCTTTGAGAAATAATTTAGAATGTGTCATTTAAGAGAATTTATACCTGACGGGCTTAGCTTACTCGAATCAGAATGGAAAGAGCAGTTGCTAACGTAAGCAAATCCCACGTTTCAACAACCAATCAGGATCCAGACACCCACACTACGTCACTTGCAGGTATCAATTTAACAAAATTTTAATCTATTGAATTGCAAAATATTTGTTATCTAATTAATTTGATTTCAGTGTTCCTTTCAATATAACTTTGAGTATAGAAATCTACTTATTTTATATCGCGAAAGAAATCTTAATGAATCTGATTTAAACGGATACTTCTGGGTTATATATGGGATCACCTATATGTCTTACCTAGACGAAGTTCCAAATTTTGCTAGACAAAATTCCCCAGATATCTCATGGCTTTTATCTGCTCAACCATATAGTTTGTAAATTTTTTATGACTAAAAATAATAGCATCAAAACACGTTGTCGGTTGTTCATATGTTTATTTCTTTAAAAACTACTCATAGTTCTTTCTTATTTTTAATTTCTTATAATTATAGTATGTTTTAAAAAATATATAATTAATAGCAAAAGTATATAGATAACAAGATTTAAATAAATTTTTAGATTTATTAATCAATATTGCTCTTTTAATAATTAATTATTATGCTACTCTTCATTTACAAACTTAGTGACTTAATCAGAAAATTGTGACAGACAAATTTGGCAATGAGGGCAGCTTTACACAATTTTTGTTAACTAATACAATAGTGAAACAACTACAAATACATTAATGACAGCAAACTAAATACTGAATAATTTTTCAACTATTTGAAAATTTGTTTAATTAATATCTGCAAATTTGGAAATTAAATGGACTGCAAATTAAAAGTAATTGTCAACAAATTAAAAAACAAAAACGAACAACTATTTTCATAACTACACTAACTAACATATTTTTCTTAAAAATTTCTTTAAAAAAATATTAAATCTTTTGAATAATAAAAAGTAATAATGTTTTTAAATTGGTGAAAAACTGTTGGAATGCAGCAGCAACTAAAAAAGCATAATCAATATATTGTTTTAAAATTAATTAAATCAAAGCTACTTGTTTTGCTGAAATAATTAAGAAAAATAAAATTTAAAAATTTATTATAAGTAATAATATCTGATTGAATGAAAATATATGTACTTTCAATGATTTAAAAATTAAGATTAGTAGTCGTTCATTAAAAATATCAATTGTCTTTAAATAATTAGGAATATGGCATTTAAAAATAAAAATAAATAAAAATTCTCACCCATGCTCCTACTGCTAAAATCATAACAAAATAAAATGCTATGACCACAGCATCTTCCCAAAACAATTCTGTATTTCCCAATTTATCCATAACTTTCAACACATTAACTACCGATACCAATCTAACTGCAATAGCATATTAATGAATACAAACTACCAAAAGAGAACACATAGAACTTGACTGGAAACCACTTTGGCGTTCTTATTTTAAGTTGGCACCAAAAACTTCTTTAATCTTAAAATTCATGTCGTCACTGTAACAATCAACCTATGGAAATACCGCTCGCTTTTTCGCCTTTTCCGCTTTCCTACTTTTCTACACTACAGGTGAGGATTTCGCTTATCGCATGCAACAAGTTTTTCTCTCTCAAAGGCTTTGAAAAGAAAAAAAAAGTATTTCGTGAACTTGGAAATTGCACTTTCGTTTCCGAAGATTTACGTATCGCAGGCATGAAAAAGGAAATTAAACGTCAATTGGCGGGACTAAACGGATTGGGAAGTTCCTAATTTCGTCGTTAGAATTATTGCTTTATTCGATTATATCATGATTAACTAAGCGTCGATTATATCATGAATAACTTTAATGGTTTTAAAAAGTTTTGCTATCATCTTTCCTCAAGTTGCTCACAAGAAATTCCACGTTTACTGTCAATCAATGCAACAAGTTTTTTTTTAAACGTTTTGTTTTATTGGTTTTAAGAGCCCTGATATATATCTTAATTTTTTTCTTAATTTTTCCTGAATTTTTAGTTAGTTAATATTTTTTTTATAGAGAATTCGTTTTTATTTCTAATCGCATAAAACAAGAGTTTTATATTTTTGGTTTTAAAAATTTTTAACAGGTAAACAGACCCAAATTCATTAAATTTCATTTATTGAACAATTTTGATATTCTAAAAATTTTTTTCGCATATTTTTGGTTCAATTTCTTTTTTTTTTAATTTTAAAGTTTTTTAGAAATTTAAAAAACTTAAAAACTTAAGTTAGGCTGTTGTAGTTCATTTACGTCGCACTAGAGCTGCACAATGGGCTATTGGCGACGGGCTGGAAAACATCCCTGAGGATGATCCGAAGAAATGCTATCACAATTTTGATCCTCTGCAGAGGGGATGGCACTTCGGTAGCCCAACGACCTGCACGCAAAGTCCAGCACTTTACGGTAGAACAGTTCAACTAGGATCAATACCGCATACCCTAGGTCCCTACGCAGACTAATCCAAGTGGTCACCCACCCGTACACTGACCGAAGCCAGTGAGGCTTGACTTCGGTGATTTGCTGGGAACCGTGTCTTTATGATCAGTCCACAGCGAGACCTTAAGTTAGGTGTCATCACAATTTTGTTTTCATTTTTCTCATGATTTTCTAGTTCATTTTATTTATTTGCTTTTGTACTTTTTTATCAAAGGAAATCGTCACAATGATTCTTGATACAGCGAGAGAATAAAGGGGAAAAAAAGGAGAGAGAAAAAAAGGGAAGGGAGTCAGTAAATCGGTTATTTTTTAATTGATATTTCGGAAAATAAGAGAATTGGCATATAAGTAAGATGACGCGAAAGGGGTAATTGAAGACTCCCCGTGTAGTAAATTGTGACTGGTGCACGATAGATCTGTCGGAACACAAAGTTCTCCATGGGTCACAAATTATACTTCTGGGGGTACTGGATTGGAGCTTGATCACTTTCTGGTTAAAATTACGAGCGAGCTGAGGATGAATGAATGAGTCCACCCTGTAAACAGGTGTGATAGAAATCAAATTCTTAGCCATAAATGGCGCCACTGGAAGACAAGAACAATCGCACCCCAGTACATTAATGGCCTATGACGACAACAATAGGAATTACTCTGAATCAGTTCCGGAAATTAAAAGCTAAAAAATTCTTCAAGTGGTGTCAAAATTTATGATTTAATATTTGATTCTTATTTTGAAAAATAAAAATCGATTCAAAATAATTTTGGTCACCATGATTTAATAATAATTGAAACATATCCTGAATACTTGGTTTCGAGTGTTTTCAAAATTTTAAAAATATTCTGTTCACTTACGTGCGTCGTTCCATCATAACTTCGAAGCATTAGGAAAGCTGAGAATGTAACAAGGTGCCTTACAAAATAGTTATAGGTTATTTTGAAATTTAAAATGGATAAATAAGTATAAATGAATGTCACAAAAAACGAAATTTTTATTTATGAAAAATATATCAAAAACTTTTTTGCGTTAAGTGTATTTAATCTATAACTGCCTTCTAAGTAAAGCGACCATTTAAAGACGAGGCAGGGTAAATTTAAATTTTTATTTTGGCTGTGAATGCCGTTAAATGAAAACGCTATACATGAGAAATTTTTTGTTAATTTATGTACTTAATTGTTTACTTTTGCTAAGATTTTATTGACTCGCTTTCATATTTGTAAAAGCGAACTCGTTGCAATTCAAATTTCAACCAATGTCCGAATAACTAGAGCACTAAAATTTCTGCTGGAGCTTCGTGTCTATTGTTTTTTCCTGGCCACTACAAAGAGAATTGGATCTCGTAGAATTTATTGCCTGTAGGGCTGGAGCAAGGAGTGAAGCGGTCTGGGGCATGTGCATAACTTAGAGCATTATACATTACATTAAAAATTTGATTATATGTATATTTCAAAATCATGTAAATTTTTAAATTTTTTAATTTCATTCAAATATGATACATACAGAAGTGTTAAAAAGAACCGCTCTTTGAAATGTTTCAATTTTAGTAAACATTAATTTTTGTTTCTATAAATAAATGTGACTAATTTTTAGTTCAATAGAATTAAGTTTTTAATCAAAGCGATAAAAAAAATCCTGCAACAAATTACAAATATAAATATTTTTCATCAGTAAAATTCTTTTTTTCAGTTTATGCTTACAATTATTTTAAATATCTAAAGCACACAGAAAAACATATTAAATTTATGTTTTTTCAATAGTTAACATTTTGAAAGAAAACAAAACTGGAAATAAAATACATGGGATTAGTTAAGAGAAACAGACTAAACAAAAGAAGATAAAATTAGTTATTAGTTATTTATCATATGAAATAAGAGTTATTTGAAAAATATATAATTAGAAAAAGATTAAGTTGAGTTTCAACATTGATTAATTTATCGATGGCAATATATTTTACATATTTTGAAAAGGAAATTTTTATTTGCCTAACTTGTTATATTCGGGCAATCTCATAAACCCTCAAAACTTTTTAATTATTTCATAATGATCCCTGGTGGCTCAGGAAATAGAGCGTTTGCCTTCTAATGAGGTGTTCCAAAATACGAATTCCGCATCGGACTGGCACCAACCACAGTATGACGTAAAATTTTCTCAGTTGTAGACGGATCATGGGTAAGAGTCCCCTTGCCGTCAGACTAACCATGGGAAGTTTTCGTGGTTTTTCTTTCCATGTAGCGCAAATGCGGATTAGTTCCATCAAAAAGTTCTCCACTATAGCGGATTTCTCGTAATACTTGATCTAGGAGTTCCCTTGTCTTCTGGATTGGGTACAAATTTACAAGGCTACGGGTTTGAATATTGGTAGTCGAAAACCAAAAATTGGGTGGACTGTTCAAGTATTATCAAGGATTTTAGCAAAAAATTTAACAACTAATGGTGTCTAATTCATAATTTTGAAACTACAGCTTCTTGAAAGACATTGTTTCTGGGATGTGGATTTTCTCCTTTTTCTTTTATTAAAAAAAAGATAATTTAATTTTAGATATTTACATGAAGTACACCCTGGCAGAAGGATAAACTTTTTATGAGTTTTCATAAAGCAATAAAAGACAACCTTATTTTTGTAATATTATAAGTAGAGTTTTCAAAATTTTACAATAATAATAATAAAAATAGAGAGGAAACAATAACACCTGAAATTACACTCAAAATATAAAAACAGGGGCTGCAATATAACTCTAGGGGGCTTGGGGGTGCAGCTTCAAACCTCCCGCCCTCTCCCTAAATCATGATCGTATATAAAAATTCCTACCACTTTTCGACAAATTCTGAGATTTCGACAAATTCTGTGACCACAAATTTGTTTTTATTATATGACAATAATAGAACGTGCCTAAGGACAATCAAAGTTTCTATAGTTCCTTGAGCACTACAACCAAAATTTAACGCCATTTTATCATCGACATAAACAGGCTAACAGACACTAAAAGTTTTAAAAAAAATAGTAGTAACAAAATGTAATAAAAAAAATAATAACTAAGTTTTCTAAGTAGACAGCAGAAAAGAAAAAAAACTTAATTTTTTTCTGACATTAAACAAAAAAACGTAAAGGGGTATTAATTAAATCAATTTCTATCACTATTAAAAAACCCCTCCCCTTTTTAAGAAAGTGATGAGCCCTTGTGTCGTTTTAGATTTGACAATAAGACGAAAAATATCAATCAACTTTCTACATACAAGAACGGATTACAATTTTTATTTAATTTCATTAATATCTTCTAATCTAGTGTTTTGATTATTTGTATAAATATTTAGTAAAAATTGTATGATTTATTTTGTGTTTACGAATCGCCAGCAAACTACATCTTCAACGATTGTTTTGCTGCTTTCATATATTCAAACAATAGTAAGGAAACTAACTATTTACCTAAACTATCTTTCACCTTGAACAATGAATACATTTTGTCTACTTTTCCGACAACTAGTTTATCTAGTTTTTTTATTTTCCTTTATTTGCCGGTATTCGTCACATTTCTGATTAACAGCATGCATCCGTTTCTCTTTACAAGAATTAATTTTAACGCCAGTAACTTTTTTCAAAAGCACGTATTTGTCGCAGGTGTGTTAATCTGTCATAACTAGAGTCAGGAAGTTCACGTAAAATGACAGGAATACCTATTTTAAACAAAATACATCATTCCTTGCTTCAAAAGGAATGTATTAACGTAAACTTTCGTTACACGAGCATTTGTAATATTTTTGCGAAATTTGAGTGTGTAGTAACTGAGGGCAATACAGAAATAATACGAAAGATCAGCTCTATGAAGAGAATGAAATAAAAAGCTCTATATTACCCATATTAAACATACCATTAATTTTTGTCGCAAACACTATATTTGTAAAATATCAGTCGTATAAAGGAATTGATCTAAAAACCAAAAATTATCCAGATTATAAATTAATACTTTATATAATCAATGTATTATTTTTTTATCAGTGTATTATCTATAAAAAATTGAGAAATCGTAAAATATCAGCAGCATGAAGAAACTGGTTATATATATATATATATATATATATATATATATATATATATATATATATATATATATATATATATATATATATATATATATATATATATATATATATATATATATATATATATATATATATATATATATACAATTAAAGTAGAATTTATTAAAAATAGAGATTATATAAGAAATTAGCAGTATGAAGGAATTGAGATAAAAATTCCAAAATTGTGTGTTGTAATTTATTATCTTATATGTTATTAAAATTATTTTTTAGAATAATTTGTTTATCACTCATCATCTCTTTAGCATATATCAATGATCAAGCTGTTGGTCTAGATATTGTAGATCCTTATCCTCCATGGACCCTTTTGTCGATAGCTGAGAGTTGCAAGGGCAGTACTTTATATTTTACTATAAAAATTAATAATCACAAATATGATTTATAGAGCTTTACTTGCTTATATGTTAATAAAGCACTAAGCTGTTACTGGGATGAAAAATTTTTTTAATTCACGATGGCTGTTTGAAGTCAATAATAGAAGAAGTTAATTGGCATCAAAATTAAAAAGCGGAAATGCTTCGAGCTCTCAAAACGAAAACGCCCATTATCAAGACTCACAAGACATTAATTCTTTTGACACTCGAAGCATGTCACATTTTTTCCACTTTAATTTCTGTCTCCGAAAAATTTTTTCCATTAGAAAGAAACAATAACTCATGTCTTCACCCCTTTTTCGTTAAATTGTCTGTAACCCTCTAGTTTTTCCGAATACCTTTATAAACTTTTCTAATTAATGTTTTAAACGATTAAAATAAATTTTAAATTATCTGTGTTCTTATGATAAATAGGGTCATTATAAATTAACTTAATATTTTATTTTATAACTGGGGTGACGTTGCACAACCAACCCCATTTTTAGGTTTGCGCCTATCAATTTTCAACTCCGCAGCCTTATTTTTTTAAACTGGTCTAGACGGATAATGGGTTAGAGTGCCCTTGCAGTCAGGCTAACCGTGGGAGGTTTTCGTGGTTTTCCTCTCCGTGTAACGCAAAAGCGGGTTGGTTTTATCAAAAATATCCTCCACGAGAGCAAATTTATCCCAATACTTGATCCCAGAGTTTACGTGTCTTCTGGATTTGGTTAAAAATTATGAGGTTAAAGAGTTGATAGGCGCAGAACTAAAAATATGTTTAGTTGTGCATCGCCATCCGGTTATACAATAAAATAATGAGTAATTTATAATGATCCTATTTTTAGAACTCGCTTAGCAGAATTAAGAAAACCTTCAGAAAACAAGTGAACTCAAGGATCAAGTTTGGGACAAACTAATCTTCCTTTAGGATTTAAAATGAAACATTTCCGCGTTTGCATTGCGGCATTTTACCTTAAAAATTTGAAAAATAATTAAGGTTTAAAAACTGTTAAGACTTGAAATAAAAGCTAAATTAAAATGAACTGTTTTTTTTTGGATCGATTTTTGTGTCGCAATATATATATAATTTATTTATATCTTAATTTCTGAATGCTTATGGTGTTTAGTAATCACAGTCGCTTAACACTTAAAATATGAAGTCCAAAAAGTGATCAGTTTTATCTAATCTTGCGTTCTGCTTCAATGACTTATCCGATTGCATAGCAATATTTTAGACATAAATAATGCTTTGAAAAAATTGGGTATATTTTATTTTATTTTCAATATGAATTTTAAGGACTTATAACAGGCAGTGATTAAGATCATCATGTAAGTCACACATTTAAGCCTAAAGACTTTGATATGTTGCATATTTTAGCCGAAATAGAGAAAAATAAATTAGGATGATAAAAAATAATTTGGATACATGCAATACAAAATTTCAAAGCTCATTAAAATATTACTATCTTTCAAATAATTTTCAAATAAACTTGAAAACACCTCTATATGTATTGCGTTTTAAAATTCCAAAGTTCTAATGAACTTAAGCTTAAAACTTTGTTTTTAAGATGGATTAACGGATATTGGATTTAGAAATGGGGATAAAAAATGCGACAACTCTTGCTCAAACGCGGAATTTAGACACACTAGGACTTTTGTGGGGAGAGTAGTTACAGACCATGTCAACTTTCATCTATGAAAAGGTACCCCAACATAGAGTCGAGTTAACATGTCTTATATACTAGTGAATTGTAGTTGTAATTTTGTAGTGGTAGATACGCTACAGTACTCCCCCACCAGAATTATAGCTATGATAGAATTCGATGAATGGATGCCACTAGTTGATTCATTGCTGTTTTTTTTGTGCGAAGCCGGGAAAGCTGTATTAACATCACCGTATTTTTTTTAGTGCTGAATGTGAGAGGTGTATTAACTTCACGGTTGTAGTCGCTCCTGTGTTGCCGTTAGCAGTCGAGTGTATGCAAGCCAACGTTGTGTGTGATCGAAATGAGACTGAGTAGCAACTGCGTGAGGAGGTGGATAATGATGCAGTCACAAGTAGCAAGTCAACTGTTCAATGTGGACCATCCAACGAAGTAGGCATTACTGCCGATGTAGGCGTATCCAGATCAAAGTGGGCGTTTTTGCCAAGGTAGGCGTGTTCACATCACGTCAGGTCACCAATGTGGGGAGAGTAGTTACAGACCATGTCAACTTTCATCTATGAAAAGGTACCCCAACATAGAGTCGAGTTAACATGTCTTATATACTAGTGAATTGTAGTTGTAATTTTGTAGTGGTAGATACGCTACAACTTTAACTGTGCGTCTCGTAGCACAATCCTGTTGGAAGATCTATTTTTCGTTTCCTAGAAAACTAAAAATATCATTTATTGAAAAGGCTAATTAACTACGCAAACCTTAAAATGATTTTTAACACTGAATAAAGGAAAACGTTTCCTTCGACGCCTCATAGAAATATCCATTAAAAGTGACTCTTTATTCATATATAACTCTTTAAAGTTTTATTACACTATAGAATATGAAAATTAGTACTTTTTTATTTTAATTTGAAGCTAAAAATTGAGAAGGAAAAAAAAACTTTTATGTTTTTTTAGCAACTAACCATACACTGAAATAAGTGCTGGCTTTTAGTTATAGGGTCTAACAAAGAAATTTGAGAGCAACTAAAGTTTTCTTTGTTATTCTACACATTTTGAACCTGAAAGTTTAGATAAATTATAAATTAGTATAGCTATACAAGCGTTAAACCCTGAAGTAGTTATAAAAAAATAAATATTAATGTACATTATTTTTAAATTTTGTTTATGATATGTAAATTCAATGCATGTTTACTTATTAAATATTTAAATAAAAAGACACTTATTATTTTTTTTTTATTTCTTTTTTTATTTTCTGTGATATTCAATTTACATATTTTTAAATATTGTATCATGACAATGTACGAAATTGAATTGCACTTTTCGAAAAATTTTAGGACCTTCACAGCAATTGCATCTTTTATGACGTCAAATTAAATTGCAAACGTCAAATTAATTGCATCTTTTATGACGTCAAATTCTGCAATGTCCAAATTACTGTTCTTAAAGTTCCACAAGAATATACTAAATTAAATAACAAATTTTGGCAGATATAACTCTTTTACAATGATATTATGTAGTTTGACGTCCGATTACGTTTCTCTGGTGTCCAAATTACAGTACTTCCACAAGTTTCACAAGAGTATATTAAATTACAAATTTTGGCAGATATAAGTCTTTCACAATGATGTTATCTTCTATAGTGCCCAAATGTTTTTTTTTTTTTTTTTTTTTTTTTTTTTTTTTTTTTTTTTTTTTAAACTACAATGCACTATATAAATTTTCAAATTACGATAGAAATATGTTGTTAGATGTTTGAAGATGGTATGTTCAAAATTTAATTTTTTTTGAACAACATGTTAAACACTCTTGACAGGAAAGCGAAACAGCCCTTTTTTATTTTGTTTCCATCTTTTTCATCGCTTTCGCTGTCTTCTATGTCCATGTAATCCTGTTCATCACTTCCAGCTCTTAAGCAAGACTCACAAGAGTCATATCTCCAATATCTAAAATTTAAAAAGAATATTCTCGCATTACTATGAAGCTCAAGATTGTATTTCATGTTAAGTAAAATTATTGTCTAAGCTCACAGGTATTCTAACAAGACAGTTTATTTTATTCGTCTGTTTGCTATTGGAATACTATTTTTTATAGAAAGTAAGTTTTATAGAAAGCTATAGTTAAGTGCTTGTTGTAAAAATACAAAAACTTGTAGAAAGTAAACTGTGTTAAATTTCAGATAAAATTTTTTAAAAATAAAACAGTGTTTTTGCTGCGCAATTTTGTTTTAAAAATACTAATTTTTGTAGTTACTAATTTGAGTTTAATTTCAGTTTAATTTTATAACGCACTAGTTTTACATCATGTTTTTTAAAGTCAGATAAAAAAAGTTTGAGTATTAGAAATGATATGTATTAAAAATTTTAATACCATAAATAATTTCTTTTAATATTTGATTAAGAGTCGATATCTTGTTCCTTATAAAAATCATATGGTCCCCCAGAATTGGAATTTTTTACAACTTAGAGTCAGTGTTATAAAACAAATCTTTAAACTTTTACAATATTTTTGAATTCGAAAGTCTTGTTTCTTAAAATTTTTACGAAGCACGATTAATTCCTGGTTTTAAGGATGCATACGATTGTTCTTATAATTAGAGCTTAAAACGAAATATACGAATTTTTTTTAAATTTTTTTTTTATAAAATATCAATGCACGGATCAGATCAATTTTTATATATCATTGTTGTTTTTAAGGATGCATTTGATTGCAAATGTATTTCTTTAGTTTGAGGGTGCGAAAATTAACGATGCTATCAAGAAATAAATATTACGAAGAAAAATACAACGTCTCCGCCTTTTCAGAAAAAATGAATTTTTTTTCTTCGCTGCAAACTTTTTTTGTAATAACAAATACAACGTACAAACTTTTATGTTTTGTATTTTTTACTTATCTCGACAAATTAATAAAATTATCTTAATTATCAAGATTGTTGCCCATGCATAAGACAAATTAGTGTATCAAGAGCACAGACTGTTTCGGGTCATTTATAGACATTAAAATTTTAAGTTATATCAAGATATGAAAAAATATATTATGCGAATATAAAGTATTACTACGTATAAAAGGAAGTTGAAATTTTACATAAAAAAAATTTGAAGCAATACATATGTCTTATGGCTGAGTCTCTAATTGAAAAAAAAAATCTTGAAACAGTTTAAATACCTCCTATCCGAAATGCCATACTCGATAGAATCCTTGTCATGGACTTTATCCATGCTGTACAGTTTTGCAATCATTTCCTCAGTAAAATAACTGGAATACACCTTTCCATCACTATCACTAGAAAGAAAATAAATTATGAAATTTAACATAGTGTTTTTGCGAAGCATTTTTAAGATAGCATTTCTGCTACCTGAATTTATTATTGAAAATGATGTGTTGTGTAATTTTTCTTAGTTTTTGAAACACACATTTTATACCGATTGTTTCATAACTTCATTCATTCTTAGTGGCAAATTAGATCTTTTCGAATTTAATATCCCATATTAGAACCCATCCCATATTAGGTTTTATCCCATATTAGAACATAAGTTCCTAAGTTTTGTAGATTTGTTATTATTTTTATTTTTTGAGATTACACAGAGTTCTTCAAAAATTCAGAATGATTTACACCAGACACTTGCATGTATTAAAATCATGAGCATCGGATAATCATTATGCGTCATTTTAGGTAAATTTATCATAAATTTTTCTCTACGTTGAATCATTTATATTAATAAAATTTATACGACCTAAAAATATAAAGGAAAAGGAAATTTCTACCAATTTTAATCTTTAAATTTTTTTTGAGTAATAAGAATAATTTTCAAGATATGTAAAAACTAAGTTCACAAATGCAAATAATTTTGCCAAAAAATTACCACCTAATTAAAGAATATATAAATCAATATACTTTTTCATTTCATCCACCTCATCCTCGTCATTCATATTATTCTCTCCATCAAATTTATAATCCATATCATTCTTAAACTCCAAAATCATTCTCTCTCTAAAAATAAAAAAATTCTTATAGAATTTTTTAAGCACAAGCTATAAATTAAGTTATGGAATCTGACGCAAAAACGTGGTTTCTCTTAATATATAAACATTCGTTTCATTCAACGCATTTGGATTTTTGCCTTTCAAGAAAGTAAGAACAAGAAACTGAAAATAAGGTTCGTATAGTTTAGTCAGGGGGTTACCGGCTTGTGTAGCGGGCGGGAAACTGTCCTTGCGTCAGCGAGGTTCTGGGTTTGAAGCCCGGGCAAGGCATGGATGTTCTTTTCTTCTCTGTACTATCTGTCCTCACTGTGGGAGCGACGTTGGCCCACCTAATATGGTGCCTCTGAAAGAGAGGCTAACAAAATCGCCTTGCATATGCCTGAATTGACGGATGTTAACACAGGCGGGCATTGGAAAAAAAATAGTTTAGTCAGGAGAGCTGTCTGAAATATCGACACTTTTGATGAGGTTTTAGTAATTTCACTTTTTAAAATAATTTGGGAAACATTATGAAAAATAATAACTTTTTAATATACCTTTCATCAAACTCATCTTCGTCTTCCTCAGACATAACCTCTGCCTCTATCTCAATCATATCCTCATCACTTTCGATGCTGAAAATATTAAAGAAAAAAATCTTTTAATCCAAAAGTCAAAAATAGCTTTCTTTTGAGAAATTTTTTTTAATCTAATATGTATGTTTTATGAATGTTTAGTTCAAAATTTTCAAACATGGACTTCATAATCACAATTTATAACTTCAATTAAGCAACAAGAAATTTGCTTGCTAAGAATTATGATGCTTTCAAATTATGTAGCTTTAAAATAGCTATTTTGAAATATCTGCCAAAACATCATTTCCTTCATTTATTGTTTTGTTTCATAAAGTTAAAATTTTTCCGTTATTTGTGAAAATGGACAAAAATTTTATCTGGATCTATTAAAAGGACGCGTTACATTTTGATATTTTTAACTCAAAATTTTAAGCAGACATGCTGCTAAAATAAAAACAAGGTTTTTTGTGACACATGGACCGAAATAAATTAATGAGGCAACATATTTCATTGAATTACAATTCCAACTTTAAGCTCGTTGCTGGATCACGTGATATCGCAAAATTCTTCCCTACAGTTTGCGTCAATAAAACAGGTAACAAGATGCATATTATCATACATTTACTTTCATAGAAAATTAGCTGTTTTCTCATGATAACGACACATTGTTGATTAACATGAGCTAAGTGTAAACATTTAGAACTATAGTGGTTGCCAAAATTAGTTAATTAAAATTTTATTTTATCTTTATAAGTTATCCCCCTTCAATTTCAAACTACTACAACCTCCACTCGGCTGGAAGGAACGTAATAAAATGAAAAATGCTTAATTTTTTTTTCAAATGGCTGAGAGGCCCATCTCCAGTTCGCTTTGGTCTTTAGCCTCAAATTCTTGCTGTGCAATAATTTTAGTTTCTCGTTCTGTGAATTTTCAGTAAAATGATAAGAAAATAAACGAGATTTATTTTAATTGCAACTATTTTTTAAAAATATTTTTTTAAACAAGCTCATTTAATTTCTTTTGCATATTTCCTTCAGAATAAGGTTTCTCAATTGAATTAAGTTTACCATGAGCTCTGAACTTGAAGCTCAAAATTGTTTTTTTAAAGAGTTTTTCCATTAAGTCTTCATTTGGACATTTTCCATTTTAGTTTCGTTACGAATGCTCCCTTTTCTAAAATAACAAAACGAAAACTATAATAAAAGTTGAAATGTGATATTTCAGAGAATCACTACTTACTCATCATCGACATCAATCTCATCCACTTCACTTTCCTCATCAAAAGCTAAAATATTAGTTGAAATGAAAATTGAATGAATCTTATTTAAAAATAAATTAAATTTACTTATTTAAAGACACATATTTTTCAAAATTTTAAACATCTATCAATTTTATTGTAAAATAAAGTTTTGATGTATTGCTACACTAAATTTCGTTTTTGGCTATTTATATTGAAACTCGTTTAAGAAAATGCGGAATTTAAAGAAATATAATGCAGCCCTGTCACCAACAAGCGAAATAGTTTAGCCCTCATTGTATAAAATTCAGTTGACATCATTATGGATTGCGACTAATAGATCTTATGAATTTTGCAGAAGTTTGTAAAGATGGTTTCATTACTATATTACCATTATTATTCTTTTTTTTTTCAATTTCTCCTTAAGTCGTAAAATTCCTCTGTTAAAAATGTTCCGAAGTGCCAGTTTTTAACACGGCTGGCGCTGTTTGACTATCACATAGTAGACAATGAAAGAGTTTCTGTCTGTTTGGCCTGATTAGTTTCATTTGCTTACGAATGAAATTTATTTCAAACCTTGTTTGAACTAATTGCGAAATAATTAGCATAGAAATCTTGTTCTGTTGTACAAATATTAAAAACAGCTTTGCGTATCTCAGCTAAAGTAGTGGTTATCCCAACTGTGTCAGTTCTCAAAGACTAGTTATTTTAACAAAAGGGTAACATGATACTGAAGAAAATAATATCTTAGATTTAAATACAAAATTATATTACGTTAGCACTAATTGTAAAAAAGACAAAATTTTTCTAAAGAATAAAATGTTCCGTATATTTTTAGTAAATGTTGTCATAATAAACCAAAGGTTTAGCGAATTCAATTTATCTTTCATACTACTGCAAGATTTTAAGTTTCGGGTTTAAACTTGATTTTAATATGTCTTGTTTTATCTTATAGTTTCCTTCGGTGGGATTTTCCATTCCTTTCCTGTTTATAAATTGACTAACACTACCTATTTGGCAAAGGTGTACTATAGCAGTAGTGTCAATAAACTTACCAAAATAATACCTGCCAATAAATTGTCAAAATTTTATCATCATTTATATGGTTCTTTGCAGACATTTTTATTTATTTATAAGACTTTTTAATCATTTAAATAAAATGAAAAATGTAGTATGATATAAAATATTATTTTAAATTACCGACCAACTTAAAAGTAAAAAAGTGTAAACTTTTTTGAAAGTTTGAGATTCCGTTTTATGAAAATACAAAATCTATATTTTGTTTATGTTTCTACATGTCTCCAAAAACATTTTATTAATTGATTGAATACTGTAGTGGACCAGAGATTTTTATTTAACTATCCTTTAAGTTCAAATCTGTATCAAGATGAATATTGAAGTGTCTTTTAAAATCTGAATGAAAATTATAATTTACAAAATCAAGACTTTTTTCTTATATATTTTTTTAAATATTTCGGAGAAGCATTTATTCTGTACACAGGCTTTAGATGGTCCTTAACTGTTCTAGTCAGGTATCCAGATATATTTAAAGTTACAAAAATATGAAGAATATGATTTTTATACATACGATTAGGTCTGGGATATTTCTCCCGTTCCTTCTCCCAATTATTCAAGAGAGCAAATATGTAATATTCACTCATAATTTCAATAAGCACCTTTTTGATTTTTTACACAAAAAGTTGGTAGTTCACTTGAGAAATCTCAAATAAGAATGAGAAATGAATTCTTTTTTTATACCTTTGTTGACGGATTTGAAATATTTTTTGTCAACAATGTTTTAAAAGCATACTCATTGTTGAAACAATGGCATAAATTTAGTTTTTTCATGTATTGTTGTAACAGTTTAAATTTTAAGTATTGTTGTAAATATTTTTAGATTATTTAAAATTGTATGGTACAAAAAGCAATGGTTGAAACATTTCAAAATATAATGAAATCATTTTATTTTTTACAGATATTTTAAATTTTTTTTTAATGCGACAGTGGTGTCATTGAAAGCAAATACCACAAAATACATCATGGTAACAAGAAATGAGATTTCAAAAAAAAAAAAAAAAAACTGAATGTAAATTATAACCAGTCCCAGGGGCACCTCATACTGCATCACTATAGTCGATAATATTAATCGTCTTATAATTATGGGCATAATTCTTATAATTTAGCTCATAATAAACGTCGGGGGTCATTTCGAGGGAAATGTGGATCTCCTAACGTCTTGGTCTCAAATTATTTTATTCCAAAAAAGGCACAAAATATTTTATTTTAAGAAATGGACTATTCAAGTCCTATTGAAGTCCATTTTAACACTTGCTAATTGTGCATTTAAATTTTTTTTTTTGCATTTATGTTAATTGTACATTTTAACACTTGTAATAAGCTACTTAATCTTTTTCGTCTTAAGTATTTACAGAAGTAAAGAATTTCAGAAATAAATTATTGAACTAGGCTGCTGAAGCGAGGGTGTCATCCCCTCTGTAGAGGATCAAAATTGTAATGGCAGGTCTTCGGATCATCCTCAGGGATGTCTCCAAAACCATTGCCAATAGCCCATTGTGCAGCTCTAGTTCGACGTAAATGAACTAGAACAACTTTTCAGAGCCATGTAAAAAAGCTTTCGGAAATATTTAAACTGGTCACACTTTTGAATGAAATCACTGCGACCATTTGCGACTCTATAGGGAGTCACACATTTCATCGTAGGAGATTAGTCGCAAAAACGTTCTTACAATACTTGTAAATGTCGTTAATTATTGTTCCGCATAAAGTGCAATCATAACTATAATGATAAAAGTAGCATAAATGTATATACGAGACTCCAATGAAACAAATTCGACAGAAAGTAAATATTAGAACAAAATGAGATAAGCCGCAAAAAATACTTCTGAAACTTCAGTAAGACAAGTCATGATATAGTTTCCATGTGATTTTCAAGTGATCAGAGTGACAACAAAATTTCCATGTGACTTTAGTCTAAATAAAGTATATTTGTGACTACCAAGTGGCGAAAGTCACAATAAATAGTCATGGAGACTCTTATGTGATATCACAAGACAGTTTAGCATCAAAGTCACATTGTGACTTCCTAGAGACAATTCAAAACGGCCACACCTGGGACTGCTGTAACCGTTTTTTTACTTTATTATGATGTCACTGTAACAATCAGTGCTATCAGGGTTATATCTTTTCTTAATATAACCTGTTTATTTTGAAACTTTGTCAGATATATTAGTGGGACAGACTAAACTACGTCTGAAGAATTATAGACAAATTGAAGACAGCATAATAGGATATATTTGAGTCCCCATTGTAATAAGAGCGTCGAAGCTTAGAAGAAAATGTTTCATTTTCAAAAATTAAATAATATTCCATCTACAGTCCAGTCTATCAGCCAAATGTTCTCGGGTCCATGATATGGTATGAAGCTGGAAACTGCTAATACCGTGGGTGCGAGTAAAAATCCTAGGGAGTTGCTGTCGTAACATATGTGAATTACAGTGCTTGATATTTGGTAATTAAATTTTCTTTTTATTACAGAATTATTCTATTTTATTGAAAACTTTGCATGAAAATTTTCCTTTTCTTAGCATGAAAATTTAAATAAGATATATTAAATTATCGTTCTATATAAAACTCAGTGGCGCGACAGCCCACAGAAGGCCAAGGCCTACTGAGCCCATCTCAGTTTTCTTGACCTTAGGCTCTGGGGTGCAGGAGCAGATGTTCCGGTCAGATGGTCAGCTGAACCCCCAGTATTTAGTTCCCAAGCATGCTTGTTACTCATTTATCGACCCACTGTAGGGATGAAAGGCTGAGTCAACCTTGCCCGACCGGAGGATCGAACCATCACCTCCTAGAACTGAAAGCCACCACACGTCAGGAGTGACTCATACTAGGTAGTCCATTCGACCACTTCCTCCTAGAACCGGGGATACGACTCGCCGGTAGCAAAGTTAATTTTAATCATTAGTTTATAGTTAAATTTTGTTATTCCGACACACTTAAGCTTTGATTATAATCATATTTTAAATGCTTTAAGCGGCATTTCAAACAAAATTCTGCAATAATAAATTTAACGCTATCAAATTGAACTTTCGTTTGTTATAACTGCTCTAACATATGATTCATTTAGACTAAACTTTGAATGGTAAATCGACTGTTCCAGCTTAAATTAATGCAGGAAAATATATAAAAATATTAAAGAAAAGTTTTTACTTATTAATCATGTAGAAATAAAAGTGATTATAGAAACTTAAAAAGTTCCTATAATGATTGATTACTTATATTCAATATAAAAACAGTACCTATTTCAAACACTATACATTTATTAAAGCAATTTTAAATTAAACTTAAAAATTTTCGATAACCAAGTACATATGTATATATGAATGTAATGTTTAGATTGTTAAACAAAGACATATACTATAGGAAAATCTTTATTTTATAAACAAATATAAAAAAATTTTATGCATAAAAATCAGGATCGGCAAACCTTATATACATACAAGTAATAGTACGATATTTTTATGTATAACACAAATGTTCCACACACAATTTGGAAAGCCAATAAAATCTTTGTAAAATTTCAAAATTAGCTTCTTGACATGAAGATTAACAAGGAATTTTTCTAACATAAAAAGGTGCTCATTGAAGTATAAACAATCAAGAAAAATACTGCCATATTTAAAAACTTAGTTTAAATGTAAAAAATGCACAATATTCCAAAGAATTAATTATCTTTCAATAATTAACGCGTGACAGATGAAATTTTTTAAATAAAGATTTAATATTTTTTTTTTACAAATAAAGCCTTGATTATTCAAACAAAAATATTTATTCCATTTCTTTCAAGTTAATTCTATTAAAAAATAATTTCTCCATCTTTGTTGAAAACTTTTTTTTCTTTGATTAATAATAGTAAAACTCAAAATATAAAACAATGAAATACATAATAATACAGTAGCGATATTTACAAAATAAAATCAAAAATCGATATTATAGCAATCATAGGTTTTAAAAACATCACTTTCCTTAGTCTCAAAATTTTCTTTAAAATATTGGCTTTAAATACCTAAAAACCATTAAAAATACTCACTGAAAATCAACTATTATCGAAAAAAATTTTATAAAAAAAATTCAAATATCTTGTGGCTTGATAGTATAAATATAAAATTTTAGCACATATATATAATTTCATTATTTTATAACTAACAGTAATAAACAAATAGGACATTTTAAGGTAGGTTTAAATCTTCGATAATGTTAATTTGATACACATTAGGTTATAGATATAAAGATCGATTAACTCCAATAACCATTAAAATAGAATGCCCCTAAAATTTTATGATGGAAAATATTTTACTAATGTGTTACTAATTCAACTACTTTTTTGTGGACACGTGAAAAGAAATTTTTATTCATAATGAAAAACTATTTTTCTTAGTTAAAAAGTCAACAAAAATTTATTGAAATAAAATATTTTGAAAATAAAAATTGGATTATAATAAATGCAAATTTATGTCTAGAATTCTAGTCTTCCTTTATGATTATTTTTGTAATGTTTTAAGTTTTCGATTTTGTTTTTGAAGTTTCTTTTGAACTAAACTATCATTTTGCTTTTTACAAACATTATTTAAAAAGACATTAGTGCATACCCAAATTAAATGTTTAGATATATAGCTTTCACTGTGTCTTTTTCACAAGTCTCAAAACCTAAGAAAATTTCTTCCTCGACAAGAATATCCATAATAATTGATGTTGCAAATTTTCGGTGATTTTCTACAAACATAAATTCTTTTTCAAACTCTGGTGATAACAGTTTTTTAGTAATAACATAACAAAACGTTACAACACAGACAACATCTGGATTGGGATATTTCAGACCACCCCTATCAAATTTAGCAATCCACTCATTGGAAGCATTACTATTAAGTAATTCATCTGACACTAATACATCTTTACAAGAACAACAATTAATTCTTTTAATTAAAACGTGTGATGCATAACCAGCAATATATGTTAAAACAGGCATTAAGTCTTTACATGCAATAAGTTCATCATTATTTACTGTTACTTTGGTTTCCAAATTAGTATAACTATCAATATTTTCCCAGTCTTTATCATCATTAAAAATGCTAAGATTAATATCCCCAAATTCTTGTGATTTTAAATAAAGGGGCAAAATACTTTCCAACCTTAATTTATGTTCATTTTCAAATACTTGCCTGACAGATATATTATAGTGTGATCCCGAGAGTTGCCTATATTTACCAAATCTTTCTTCCAGCAAATCAGTTTGAATTTTTCCAGGAAGAAAGTATTTGAAATTTAGTTGATCTAAACAGTATCGTGCAAGTTCCATTAAAGCACAAGTAGAGTTTCTTAGTGCAGTGTGAGTTTCTTTAGTTAGATTACCTGTCGTTGATTTCATATTTTTCCAACTATCAAGCCACAACACAAACTTGTTTAAAAATTTATATTTAATATCATCTGTATTACATGTTAAGGGTTTCTGAAAATCATCCAATTTGTGAATACCTTTATAGGGAGTTTTTACGTTTATGATCGACCACCATTTATATATAATTTTGATATATTCTGATGTGCTATTATAATTTTGAATTTTATTCTTTTCCCCTAATACTAACAATCCTTCAATCACCTGAGGACTGAAAATTTGCAAAACAAGTTTCACACTTTGGCGCTCAAGGTTTGAAGGATTTAAAGCCTTAACTGTTAAACCATATGCATATTTAACTAATTCATTATTTTCCAAATTTTGTAAGGCTTTCAGAGAATTAAAACAGGCAGTCTCAAAAGGTTCTAAAGTATCAAATTTTGGAAAATACATACAACAACCAGAATTTTTTTGATTTAACCAATTGTTACGTATACATTTAAGCAAATGAACAGTGTCTATAACAAAAAAAAGAGGTCGTTCTGGATCACAGGGATGTTTATACAAATATTTCAGTTCCGATGGATTTGAAAAAAAAGACATAGCTTTCCTATTAATTGAGTTATTATCAGTAACTACAACAATTACTTTGAAAAGCATCCTTTCCAAACCAAAAATTATCTTTAAAAGATACTCGTGTAAAACTTCAGCAGTTAAAGTTTTTACAGGAAGTATATGAACTACATCCTTAAATGATGATAGCAAACTTCCAACCATAAAAACATAAGCACTACTAGCAGCTTCAGGTTTATTGAAAGCCATACCTGTAACTTTCCCTCCTACAAAATCAAAATGAGATTGTAAATGTATTTCATCGACCATTAAATTTACAATTCTTTCATTCTCTATTAAACATTGTGATTTCTTCTTAATATACGAGAGAAAATATTTATCATTTTGTTCATTACCTGGATTTACATTTATTGAGGAACATACTCTATTTAGAGTTTCAGGGTGGGGGAGAATTAAATTTCGAGAGTTTCTTAGATATTTATAACAATGTGGAGATATGGAATTTAAAAGGCTACAGAAAATTATAAGGTCAGGAGAATATCGGAGATTATTTTTAGAAACATTTAGGCACGTTATTTGCTCTAGAATAAAATTAATCATTTTACTTTCACAGACTTGAGAGCTTTTCAGCTTGACAAGTAAGGTAGTTAAAACCTCTAATATGTTTTTAACATCATTATTTTCATTAACATTACAATTTGTAAAACATTCAATTTCTTTTAATAGATTCATCAAAACATTAACATCTTTTATGGAATCAGGGAAAGTGAACTTACCGATTTTTGTAATGGGCACATGTTTAATAAATGCAGTGCACTTAAAACTTGAATTTATGAATACAGAGCATAGAGTCTCTGGACAATTTTCAGAAATGTTCAATAAAATTAAAGCATTTTCTTTTTCGACTAAAGTCCAAAATGGTGATAGTTCCTCTTTTCTGAGACACATATAAAGTTCTTTCAAATTTGAAAAATGTCTTGCTTCATCATAGGAGTATTTAGTTTTTAAACTGTCAGCAACTGCTTTATTAATTGCTGCTGTTTCCATTCGCATCTTTTTACTTTCTGGAGACATTCTTGCATTTGATGTACTTGGCTGCAAATACTGGGGCACACCAGGAATAGAAGATGGTACAGCATCAGGTTTTAATTTCGGAAATTTAAGTGGAAATTTGTGAATCAGTCCAGTTTTTTCATCAAAAAACTCACTCTCTCTAATAATATCCTCCTTTCGGAAGTGAAGCTCACAAATCTACGGGAAAAAATGTAATTAACAAAGGCTAAGTTACTTAAAAGTCGTTTAATCACTAAAATGTAATACTTATTTATAGGGTATATTTTACTAATATTATAAAATGTTAGCTGCACAATGTGCACTATTATATCCTTAAAACATTTTACATTAAATACTATTCCATAAAAATTTAGTTTTAAATTTTTGTTTTTAAATAATTAACATTTTCTATTTTATAATTAAATTCTCAAATCTAAATTTATACTTTTAATTTTTTTTATAAAAAATTACTTTTAATCAGTTCTGATCACTCACGACTTCATGCTGGCTGTTAATTCACAAGAAAAAAAAATTATTTTTATGAAAAATGTTTATAAAACGGTAAGACATTGCTTTATTTATTTATTTTTTTTACTTATTCAGAACATAGAATTAAGGAATTCATAATATAATAAATAATTCACAATTCTTCCTTTGAATATTAATAATACTGTATATTAATAAGAATACACTTGGCGTAAATATGTGAGTTTAAAACTGTAATAAAAAATCACCTTTTTTAACCATGAAGCTGAACTATTACAATAAAACTATTTTCGAATTCAACTATTGCAAAATTAACATCCAGTCTAAATTTTACGTTTGTTAATCATTAATAAAATACAGAAATAATGAATAAAGTCATAAGAAATATGTAACTTACTCTTGAATTTGCAGTCAGGGTAAAATCTTCTCGTAAGATTCGGTGCTTCCATATCTCAGCTAAATTTTTATCTTTCGGAAACTTGAAGACCGATACTTTCGGACCTTTATCGTAGTTACCACGGCAATTAAAAACAGAACATCTAAATGGCATTCTGTAACAATCAGGTAAACATGTGCCAAGAGGACACAATATGGCAATTGAAAAAAAAATGTGTAGTATATCGTTTTTCTAAACGTCGTTGTTCACGCTCTCATCTCATGAGTTTGTCAACGGCTGAATGCGCAGTACGGTTCACTTTACAGGTAGTCTGAGTGGACTACTCTCTTCAAAATCCGAGGAAGCTGTCAAACCCGTGTGGAGGCTTTTCAGTTCTAGGAGGTGATGATCGAACCCAGGACCTGTGGCACGGGAGAGCGAAGAGCTATCACTCAGCTACCGGGCTTCATCGTTCTATATACTCAACTTTAAACAGAAAGCGTCGTTGCACTCGGAACAATTTCTGAAGATTTCTTGTGTTCTCTGCATTTACATTAAGGCCTATATTTTGCCCTTAAATTTATCTATTGTTTTTAATTTTGGTCACCCCACTTTTTATTATATACGTAAACACGGGAACAAGTCGTAAAATTACGGACGAATTAACTGGGGTACTGGGTGAATTAATAATTATGCGTTTTTTAAACTCATTTGGGCGCATGCATGAATATCGACAGATTAAATAGAAAAAATGATGGCGAATCGGAAAAATGTTTAAAGATCTAAAATGTGTATATTTAAATGAAGTATTGTTTAAATATATATATATTTAAATAAATATATTTAAATACATATATTTAAACAAATATTTTTAAATAAATATATTTAAATAAATATATTTAAATAAATATATTAAAACAAATATATTTAAATAAATGTATTTAAATAAATAAAAAAATTTTTTTTATATATACTTAATAAAATTTTTAATACATTTCTTTGAAGTAAATCGAGCTCCTTAATATTTCCATAATAGTTACATCCCCAAATCATCAGATCATAATTTATTTGCGAATGAATTACGTGTAATAAAGAACGATTAAATTTTTTTTGCTATCTTTATATTTTAAATGATAAAAATTGCAAATTTAAAGATGAACTTTTTTGATATATGATTAACGTTTTTTCGTATATGTTGAGATTTAAAATTCAATCACCGTTTATAGACCATTAAGCAGCTCTAGTGCGACGTAAATAAAAGTTACAAGTATCAAAATTCAATATCAGATTATGATTTACCGGATCAGGACGGAATTTACCGGTGTCAGGTGGGATACAATAATTAGCAAACGTTTCGAACATATTCCAAGTGACTATGTGAGTGATGCCATTTATCAGATTTGAATTCTGCACCCGGCTCACACCTACCACAAAGCTGACATAAACTATCCCCAGTAGTAGACGGATCATGTGTTAGAGTACCCTTGCAGTCTGGCTAACCGTGGAAGGTTTCCGTGGTTTCAGCAACACATGTTTCTCAATTTAGAATATTAGTGTAAGATAAAGAGTTGTGTTACGTACAAGGAAACATTTGTAGTGCAAATAAAAATAAATAATAGAAGCGAAATTGCTTATTTTTAAATTTTTATTTATTGATTGTGACAATAATTTACAGAATGAGAAAAAAGTCATAAGAAAATGCATTTCAGATCCAGCTGAAATTAATGCTGCAGATGGTTATCTCCACCAGCCCCCTCCACCGCCTCCTCCACTCGGCACTCTGAAATAAAATTTATATAAATGGATAAATAAATTGGATACTTTAGCTGCTATCTTCTATTGTATTTGTTGAAAAGTATTTTACAAAATGGTCAAATACTAATAAAGCTAGGAACAAATTTTTTTTCTTTGTTTTCTGCTGCATGGGATTTTTTTAACCGTTCTTAGATCAGTAAATTCTAATCTGCAATCGCTTTCTATTTAAAAGCTACAGTTTGGCCTTGCATTGACAATTTTATCTATTTTTTGTAGAAATGTATAAGTTGAAAAAACGTTATATATACATCGGGGGGGGGGGGGGAGCTAGGGTCACATAAATGCAGTTAGGAAATTCTAGGGAAGATAATAAGGCACATCATTAGGATTAAAATTGCATACCCCATGGCTGGAAATGTCGACCGGTCACAGGCTTTTCAAATTGCCCCAATGAAATTATAATATGACTTTGATGTTATTGTTTTCGTGAGATCACATAAAACTTTCACTGAAAATTTATTGTGACTTTTGTGTGTTGGTAGTCACACCTATACTTTCGTGGGACTAAAGTCACTGAGAATCTTTGTTGCCACTTAGATCCCTTCAAAGTGGCAGGAAGAAGATTAGACCAGTCACTTTTTTGTTTTGGGAGCAGTTTTTTTGCAATCTCTTAAAATTAGATATGTAAATCACAATAGTCATGAATGGTCACAACAATTACATTCACGTCAGAATTACGTTCTTTTTTAAATGATTTTGGAAAAAAAGATAAAATCTCATTATTTTGAAAAAAAATTCTTTCCTTACAATATTGCTCCATACTCTAAGGCTCAGAGTGTCAGAAAAAAGACTCTGAATGTAAATATACCCCTTGTCCGAATTACCGAACAATATTTAAATAAATCTATTTTAATATTATCTTTTTAAAGAAAGATAATATTAAAAAGATCATCTCTTTTCTCTCTGATTTTAAAAGAGAGGTATGCGCTTATATTTCTAAGAGGATTCATGTTATAATTTCCAAATTTTATACAACTGTTTATAACAGACAAATCGTCTTGATAAGATTTATTTTATTAAAAAACATTATTGCATAGGGATAAAATAAAGTTTTTGGATCAACAATCCCATAAACTAAGCATTTTTGTAATCATTTAATGTGAATAAAATGCTTCATTTATTTAGCAAAAAGCAAACGATTTTAAATCAAACGCGAACTACAGCTGCCGCCATTTTTTAATCCTCAGCACATTTTTTTCCCCCTCAAGGAGTGGTTCAAATTTACAAAGCCAATGCTTTGTTGCACTTAAAATTCAACTTGTTGTCGATCGTAAAAGATATTTCTTAACGTTAAAATTCATCGCTTTGTGTTGAATCAGTTGAAAACGATTATATATGTTTAGCTTTACAAAAGCTTCGTTAAAATTTCATTAAATGTTATTTGATACATGTTGATTTTTGACAATATTTAGTTACTTAGTTGTAATGCATTATTTCGTTAAAAAGGACAAACAACTGGATACTCTATACCACATCTTTAAAGTTAGTAGCCTCTTTTGACATTGTTCTATTGAATATATAAACGATGAACTCATATGATAATGGTTGCAACGATGATTTCACCAAAAAAGAATATTTCAAAACGGTGATGACTTTTAATGAAAATCTACCATACGAAAGGTGTGAGTGTAACTTAATTTGTTTTCTTGTCTACTTATTTTGTTTTCTTATCTTAGAGATAAATTAGTATTTGTGATTTAAGGTTAATTAGAATAAGTTAGTATTTTAAGATAGATGATTTTAAAAAAATTATATGTTTAGAGCTCATTTTTGTTGTTCACTTTCGTTTGTTTTAACTCTATTTAATTTCTTCGTTCAAATGTTCTTTCGTTTTATAATACTTGTTGGGAGTTCGTTTTCGATTGCTAAGTCAATCTTATTTCATTTTGATCCCTTTTTATTTTAGTTTTTTCTTCATTTGTATAATAATGCTCTCCAATCAACAATATTTTTTATGGTTTTAATTTTCTAATTTAGATTGCTTGATTTTGTAAAGTAATTTATTTGTTTGCATATTATTTTAACATTTATTTTAGGGTTTTTTCCCACTAAACGCATATAATTTTGAATAATTAAGACATTAGGTTATTTTAAATTTTACTTTAACTCAAATTTTGATTTTTTTTTTTTCATTAGCAAATGTATACTGAATTCTTTTAAAATTATTTTTATCGTTCCATTTACAATTCTCCCTGCACAGAACTATTTATTTAAAATGATTATAAATAAATAAATTTTTAGCATTATCATTACTCGTATTTCAAAATTAACTATTCTCATTAGCATGTAGTAATTAAAAATCCATACATTAATGTACATAATTTTTAAATATCGTAATCCTATCTGTCTGTAAACACAAATAATTGTTTGAAATTAACATCTTTTTTACAAGTGGTTTTCAGAGAGTAAAATATGGTAGCGTTTTACAAACACTAATTTTTTATTAAAATTTATTAGTATTTTTTTTTATTTCTTATTTTTTTCTGAATCATAATGTTTATTGATGTTCTAGTAAGCTACGTAGTATATTTTAGCAATTAATATGTGTTGCAACAATTAAAATAATCGAAAAAAAAATTCTAGAGTTTAAACTCGGGGAGATTTCCGTATCGTGATCTGTGGCAGAAAAATCGTCAAATCTTGGCAACTTCTGGCAGCGGCCTCAGAGAAACTAAAAAAAATATCACACAAAGGGACCAACTCGAAAAGTATAACTCTTAGTCACCTCCGGGCAAAACCCCATCTTAATATTTTTTTTTTTTTTTTCTATTGCCAAGGTGCCATATAGCTTAAAGTCACCTTGGCAATTGTAGTTGGCGCGACAGATCATGATACGGAAATATCCCTTTAAACTCTATAGATTAATTTTTAAAATACGTTCAAGTGTGTAGAATTCAGTATTCGGCTCAAATGCCAAATAGTTCAGCCGAAGATTACAAATATTACTAACATTTACAATAATTTCAATCGATATATTTTAAAATACAGAGCTATTAAATTATTTGTGAGTTAACACAATAAGAAAATTTAAATAATTTTTAAATTTGAAATAAAATTTTATTTTAATTACTAAATACTGCTTTATTTTTGATTAAATTAAATTATATTAATTTTTTTAATTAATATAAATTTACTAAGCTTTTGCATTTAATGAAAAGATATACTTGAAAAATGTTATTAAAAATTTGAAAAAATGTAAAGCAAAATGTGATGTATAAGAAAGGATAAGATTTTAAGATAACTATTTGCTCTGATTCAAATAAAAATAAAACCCTGTGACGTTATAAAAAATGGGAAAATATTTTTCAGGGAATGTATTTGTTTCTTGATACAATTTAAAAATGGCTAAATAAGCATTAATTGGCCAAAGACAATTTAACATATAATACTGTATATATACATTGATTTTTATATTAAATTTAAAATAGTAATTTTACGCTTTATTTCTTCTATTAGCTACATGACTGTTGTAGTGGTAGGGTGAATAAAAGAAAATTTTCCAAATTTCTTTTAACAATTCCTATCTACCAAATCAAAGAAATTATAAAAAAATTTTCAATCTAATTGGGTAAAAACAGAACCCATGAAATTTCTGAAAGCCTCATTAAACACTGGCCACCACTTTATCAAACTTTTATTTAATGTGATATTAGCCATCTTGTTAAAATTAACGAGAATACAATATTCAAATCATCGCAATATTCAAAATTAAATTTCCTATATATATGTTTTGTATTCAAAGTATACTTACGGTACTGGAATATATTTGACTTTTCCTCCTCCTTTGCCGCCTCCACCTCCACCTTTGGAAAATAGTGGTATCGGTATTGGCACAGGAATTACCGCCGTCATTCCTTTGGACCTTAGACCAAACGTAATTCCTTTACTTTCGTAGCCGCCTCCTTCTGCTAAATGATGCATCATGGCTTTGAGCATCATCTTGTGAAGTCCACTTTCGACATAGCCTGGTAGAATCACAAGGAACAGGCACGTGGCTAAAAGTTTTAAAATCATCCATTTTTTTGAGTGACCAAATAACATGGAAGTCTCTTCCTTCTTTGTTTCAGCTTTGTATCTAAAACAATTTCTGTCAACTGTAAAAAAAAAAATTTGTAATTATTCATTAAAGGAAAAATTTTAATAGATAATTTGAATTATCTTATACCCTGCTGGCGTAGCATAAATGCAACACTATGTAGTGATTTAAAATGTACCTCTATGAATTTTATTGAATTTGTTGGATAGTCGGTAGGGCGCCTGGTCGGTAGGGCGCTGGGCCCATATCCAAGAGGTCGTGGGTTCGATCCTCGCCGGCCGAAGACTCCCCGTGTAGTAAATGGTGACTGATGCACGTTAAATCTGTCGAGTCTCAAAGTCCTCCATGTTCCCACAACAAATCAATACCTCTGGGGGTACTGATCCAGGAGTTTCCTTGTCTTCTGGATTGGTTCAAAATTACAAGGCTACGGAGTTGAACGTAAGTAGTCGTAAACTCATGAAATTGGGTCGGCTGTTCAACGACGGTTATAAAATAAAATAAAATAGTGTATAGTGGGCCGTGATGGCTCAGGGGATAGAGCGTTCGCTTTCCGAAGAGGCGAACCGGGTTCGAATCCCAGTCGATACGAATTCTGCATCCGGCTTGCGCCAACCACAGTGCTGACGTGAAATATCCTCAGTGGTAGACGGATCATGGGTTAGAGTCCCCTTGCCATCAGGCTAACCGTGGGAGGTTCTCGTGGTCTTCCTCTCCATGTAACGCAAATGCCGGTTAGCTCCAAAAAAGAGTCCACCACGAAGGCAAATTCCTTCCTATACTCGATCCAGGAGTTCCTTTGTCTTTTGGATTGGGTTCAAAATTACCAGACTACGGAGTTGAACATTAAGAGTCGTAAACCCATGAAATTGTGTCGGCTGTTCAACGACGGTTATAAAATAAAATAGAATAGTGTATGGTGTCTAACGTTTATAGCTTCTTTTTTAAAAAATAATGCATATCAAAATACATTTGTCATGAGCTGATTGGAAAAGTATAGTCTGCTCTTGACAAGTTGTCGTCGTCATTTGTTTAGACAAGCCTTTTAGGCGCACTGCAAAGTAATATTGACAGCTTGCAAAAAGCAAGATTTTCCAATTTACCTACGAGAGATTTTTTTTAAAACACACAATTAATCTTGACAACCAGTGTATAATGTATAGTGGTGGCAACCAGTATATGATCTATAGTGTCGTCGACATATGCCATGTATGTTTGATAACACATGCTCAAAACACATATGTCGTAGGGTGATTAGCGAAATATACTTTAAAATGCTAAGTATGCTTCATACGCTTTACAAAAATGACTAAATATGCTTCTATTTGATTTTCTTAAAAAAACTGATGGCGGATATTTTTACTCTATTCGGCAGTGTTTTTCGATATAAGGAAAATACAAGTCGTCATCCCATCAGAATTTTAGATATAAAGCGGTATTTGATATTCTCTTTTAATTTTTTTTGACAAAATGTTTCTAATACAATTCTGCAATCAGCAGCAAGGTTTTATAAGGTTAACAGTGTATACTAATATAATTAACTTGAACTGCAATAAAAGCAAGTAAAAGATCTAAAATCTAACAAATGTGTAATTTTAAATTACAGACTTAATAAAAAACATTTATTTTTATTGCTTTAAGGTTTTAAGAATTTTTCACAGAAGTTTCGAAGATTATCAAGCGTTATTTCCACTGGTTTATTGAAGCTACGCCTTCGTTTTCCATCCTTTTTCAAAGGTATTATACTACTGAAAATAACTATAGCATCAAAAGTTTGTTAGATGCAAAGGAAGAAGAAAAAAATTGAGAAAACGGAGATCAAAAATTTAACCAAAAAATCTAAAATAGTGATGTAGAATTATTGTTATAATCTGAATTAAATCTTGTGAACACAATACACAAACAATTCAAAAGTATGTACAGTGTGCTAAAAAAATAAATAAAATAAATAGCACCCTAAATAGCTTTTTATCTAATAATTGTTCTAGGACTCATTCTTAATGGTTCACCTCAGATATACAAATTAATAAGTGCAGGCGATATTTTAAGTTACGAAATCAGGCATAAAAATGTACTGTCTCTGAATAAACATACCTTTTTTTTTTAACGGATTCGGATTTTTGACCCCAAAATACAGGAGGTAGCCGCAATCTTGGAAATATGGTCCCCATAGTTTGATCAGGAGAACTATTCAAAGTTAGAACCCCTTAATGTTAATTTTACTTTTTGCTTATTTCACCATATCTCGAAAAATTTTAAAGGGAATTGAGGAATTTTTACACACAATTATAAAATTCGCTTATCCAAAGATAATTCCATGCAAAAAATAAATTTTAGTAAATTTTAAAGTATGTTTATTATTTTATTAAATGAAAGTCAAAAAACTTTTGAATTGTAAGGCAAGCGATTTTTTACATCATTTTAAAGTATGTAATTTCACATGGCAAAAAAACAAAATTTGAGCTAAATTGGTTAAATAGTTCCTGAGAAATCAAATTTTAAAGAAGTCGTGTATTTAAAATTATATTTCTCAGGAACTATTCAACAGATTTAACTCAAATTTTGCATTTTGCCTGGTATAATTACTTACCTTAAAATGATGTAAAAAATTGTTTATCTTACAATTTAAAATTACTTTTACTTTTTTAATAAGACCATAAAAATTATAAATATTTACTAAAATTAAATTTTTGCGTGAAATTATATTTAGGCAAACGAATTTTATTATTGTATGCAAAAAATTTTCATTTCGCTTCAAAATTTCTCCATATTTGGCGAAATACGCAAAATGTAAAATTAACATTAAGGGGTTCGAACTTTGGATAGCTCTTCTGACCAAACTGTTGGGACCATATTTCCCAGGTTGCTACTATTCTTATATTTTGGGAGTCAGAAATCCAAATCCTTTGAAAGAAAGGTATGTTTATTCAGAGAAAGTACGTTTATGTCTGATTTCGTAATTTAAAATATCATCTGCACTAATTAATTAGCATATCCGATGTCACCCCTTCGAACCATTAAAAATGAGTCGAACGTGTAGATACGATTGTTAGGTGACAAATTATTCAGGGTGGTCTGTTTTTTTTTTTTTTTTTTTTTGGTAAAATACCATTTTGAAACTGTATTTAAGGTGACGTTATTACCCCTAGACAAACGATTATGTTTTGTTTCTATTTATTTATTTTAATTATCTCACGTGCAAGAAATCGGAAATAACATTGATGAACTTGTTACGATTTCTCAACCTGATTCCCAGAAGCTAACACTATTGACCCAGGCATCCAATCAACGATTAAGTAAACTAAAACACAAAATTTAGTTTTAGTAGATTACTAGTTATTATTTGTATGAAGAAAATTAAATTCTTTATTGTGTTAATACTTGGCACAGGCGAAATATTTTATGAATTTTTTTTTTTAGTTTGATTTTTTAACAATTTAATAATAAAATTCTGGATTATTAAAATGTATTTTTTTAATGGAAGGGAATTAAGGAATATTTTGTTGGAAGTAATAAGTTTTTTTAAAAGAATAATTTCTTCATATTTTTATATAAAATTGAATTTCAAATATGGTTCTAAATTTTTGTGAAACCAATTGTTTTTCTTTTCGATTCAAAATAAGTTTAATAAAGTTTAAATAATGTTTTATAATAATAATAATAATGTTTTAATGTAATAATATATATAAATAAGTTTGAATTATGTTTATTTGTTTCCTACATTACATTTCTACCATGGAGTCCATGATTTCTACCTTCCTCTTTATAGAAGCATCGAAGAAGGAGTTACAGCCCCGGACTTCCCCATACTATTTCACTCAATCGCAGCTAAAAAACAACTAAACTTTACTATACTATGACTTAAAACACACATTGCAAGAGTTGCAAATAAAGATTCATAGTATTTATAGTCTACATTCCTATAAAAGTCTACTGTTGTAAATAATCAATCAAAATTTAATGAAAAGTGATCAGTATTTAGTGGTTCATTAATAAAAAAGTCAGAAATGGAAATTGTTAAAAAAAGAAATCATAAAAAAAATTATCGATAAACTAAACTAACTAAGAAGAACAAACTAAAAAACTAAACTAAACATAAAGCTTAATAAATCGTTAAAAAAATAATTGTTATTTTTTTTTCTTCAAAGTGTTAAAAGAAGTTGCAAAACGATACCGAATTTATGTTCTTACAGTACCTTTAAAGTAATATAAAATTTTAACTTACCTCTTAAAATTTCTTAGGACAAGTCTCTCACTCTTGATGCAGTCGGCGGTAAAAATAAAAACAATATTTATTCCATTTTTCTTTTATAGACTGATACATTTTTGGCAGATGTCCCCGTTTTGGAACATTTACCATTTCGGGATGCACTTGAGTGCACAACTTTCTGTTTTGGTGGCTATTATCACCTAAAGATCGGACCGTGACGTTCTCCCGTGATTCCATCACATCACTACTCATCTTCAGTTTTCAGAAAGGAAAGATAGGGTTCCACAATTCTCTACACTCTACACACTATAAATTACAGTAATGAAGCAGAAGAACTGTTGTCATTTTTATAAACAAAACAATAAACTATCAGAAGACAAATAGCTTCTCAAGCAATCTTTATTTTTAAAACCATTGTCCATCATGAAGGTAATTTTATTTATTTGTAGAATCACGCTGATTATCAATTTTAGAAAATCCTAGAACAGGGTGCGTTGCATTTTTAAAAAGTGCTTAAAGGTGCTTTTTTCGATTTTCATTTTTAAAAGCCCTTAAAGGTGCTTTTTTAATTGGGTGTTTTTAAAAAGTGCTTATTTTTTCCTTTTCCGAAATGAGATATTTTTTTCTTTTCCATGTTGATTTTCGCCATTAATTATACAAAAAGACATTGTTTACAGTGTAAGAACAGTTTCAAATTTCGGTCTTATTCACACAAAACTGTGAAATGAACTTGGAGTGCAGAGGGCTTCAAAACTATTTTTCTGTAATAAGTTGCTTTGTGGAAAAATGTTTTTTTTTTATAAGATAATTATGTTTGTATTTTTATTTTCAATAATTAAACAATTTAAGGGATCGGATAAATTGCAATTTGGCAAATTTTTATTTAAAATTATTTAATATTTTCTACACCAAAGCTTGGGTTTTAAACCAAAATTTTCAAAACAATAAGAGTTTTATGGTAAAATTATTCAAGAACATAATTGATGGAACGCTTGTAATTTTACATATATGTTAATTTAAAATTACTTCATATTTATATAATAGCTAATAATTATCCTTAAAGTCAAAATTTTGAGTTTTGGACAGTTTTCAAAATTTAAGTCAAAAGTTTTTTTTTTGGCATGACGGTTAGAACCGGATAAAACCGTCAATTGACAAAATTTGCGAACTATTCCTGATTATGATATTTTTAAGTGCTTGAAAAGTGCTTAAAAGGTGCTTATTTTTGTTGAAAAATTTGGTTACGCACCCTGTAGAAAGTCAGGACAATTTTTTTAAAATTAAAATTGGCTATGGTGCTTTTTGATTTATATAGTGCGGAGAGAATTAAAATATTTGAGACTAGAACAAATCATAAAAACATAAAGGCAATATTTATTTTTAAAAAAATCTGTTGAGCTGACCAACCTTATAAGTTAACTACCTGTCTAACTTCTCGATTATCAAGCCACTTCTCTATTATCAACCTCTATTATCAAGAATCGAGTTTATCCCTCCTTATAGAGGGCTAAAAGATCTGACCACCTACCTACCATTTCCTACAATATTAGGAAAGACTTCTTTTAAAATTCTCTAGAAATACTCAGAGGATTATTTTGCAACTTTGGAAGTGTTTAGTTCATGCGATTTTTCATACTTAGCAATAAGGTTTAGCCCTTCCAGATATTTAATGGACGGACAATAACTTTCCGCAAATTTTAATTTGTAGTATTGAAAATTACACTACCTTATAATTATCGGACAGCAAGAGCAAAATGAAATCTGTTGAAAACCCCTTATTGTTTTGAGCTTTCTTTTAAAAAGTGCAAAAACTACTTAGAAAATTAATTGAAACGTTTTAATTTTTTTAGAAATGCAAATGAGACCTTTTTTTTATTTTAGTTGCTTAGTACGATTCACTGCAAAATTATGACAAGAATTTTTAAACTTGTTTCGAGCATGCGCACTGTTAAGGACCTACTTTAAATGCTCATATCTTGCCAGTTTTCAGCGATTTTTTTTTCTTCATATTTTTAAAAAATTTTGTTGTTAATTTTAAAATACTTCAAAAATTTTGTTTAATTTTATTGAATGGTTTTAAAATTATAGCAAAAGAACGAACGATACAAAAGTACGTTTCATTTCATTAAAATGACCATATCTTCATAGATATTTAAACTCGGTTTACGAAATTTTATGCAGTTATTGCAAATAACAACTCAAGTTATCGATAAAAGTCATCGACATTCAAACAATCTATCTTTTAACAAAAAACGTTTCAAAGGATCTAACTAGACAAAACACATTTAGTTTACAAAAAAAAAAAAAAAAAGAAAAACATGAACACAAACATGGTTTACACAATTTTGAAGATCACGCTTGAAGCTTTTAGAAATGATGCCATGTTTACCAATGCAAAATTCAGATGTATCAAAATGAGGAGATGAAGTTAATAACTTCTCTCTCGCTTTAATACCAGTAATTTTGAAAACATTCCATAATATTGAAACATTTATAAAATAATGCTTTTTAATTACGGCGGCATCGATAAAAAGCTTTTAATTTCTTAAGGTCATTTTAGTCGATGCAAATTTTGTAAGGGTAGTAATAACACCATTTGTAAAAGCTTCAAGCATAATCTTTCAAATCATGCTTGCAGTTTTGCTATGTAAAATTTTCCAAAGCATTTGTTACTAAAAGAAAAATTTTAAAGTTACTAAAACAAACGTTACTTAGAGTTAGTATAGAAGTGTTTCCATATTTTTGTCCCACACTTGTAAGTTCAGATTTGAAAATTGATGAAGAAGGTGAAAAAAAAACTGAAATGAATGACTAAATGAAAAAAGCCCATTTATGCAGTTTTTCTGAAACTATCACTCATAGACTAATAATGTACGTAGACTGCTCTCTCAATACTGAAATCACACTCACTTTGTAACTAACATCTATCTGAATAATCCCCTCATCACATGATGGAAAAGAAGGAACAATAAGCAATGTTGGCTACTTATCCCTATCTTTGGCAATAACAGTAGGTATAAAAACATATTTTCTCGATTTCATAAAATGCTTTTTGAGATGGTGCCTGATTTTTTGCCTTTTTCTCATAGCACCAAAATTTAAGATAAACGTTGACTACCCTTAATGACGAAATTACTTTTTAAAAAAAAATGGAATAAATATTTCCGACATCGATTATTCAACTTTCATTCGTATATTTTATCACTAGCATCTAGCAAGTTGGGAAAAAGTTCAGAATATTTTGAGCTAAGTTTAATAACTCCTCATAAACAATTCCTAACTTAAACATTAAATATGACTTTGAAGTATATGTTATTCGGATAAATAAATATAATTATAACTTGAATCTTTTAATTCTTCCACAATATTCTGATTGAGAAATAGTTTTGTATATCATACTTCAAGAATTTGTTACTTACAAATATGTGCACATAAAAAATATGTTTAATTATTCAATAATATAAATTCAGATAATGATTTTTCTGAGTAGTTCACAAATTACAAGTCTAATTAAAATAAAACTATAAATTATTTGCAATTTCAGTAAATAAATGTATTTATATTGCATTGCATATTCGTATTTCTTAATTGATCAACAATTGGTTTGGCAAAAATTTATTTATTTTCTTTATAATTGAATTGCAACAGATCTAATTGATTATTTCTGTCTGTTAAAACATAAACAAAATATGATGAATAGTTTCAAGTTGAATGTTTGTTTAAATGAACTCATATTGCCACTGCAAACTTTAAGAACTGAAATAAAATAAACTCCAACAGATCAGACCCCACCTAATTAAATTCATGGGTTATGAACAATCATTATATTTGGATTTTATAATTTGTACTTATTTTAGAGATTAGAGATAAAAAGTTAGCTTTTTGTTTCATTTCCTGATTATATAAAAAAATTATTAAAAATGAATAGCTTCTTGAAATAACATTGTGTAGATTCGCAAAAGGAGTGAATCAGTCAACGGGTCACGCGATGAGGTAGCTGGTTTCGGTATTGTGTAGCCCTCAGTCTACCTACATTATAAGGCTTTGTATTCACCACAGAAAATAGGTATAATGATTGGTTATTGCACTAGTAGAAGAAGCTATAGTGTACTAAGTAAAAAATGCACTGAAATAGTTATAAAAAATTGGATTTGCTTGATACTAGGAAGGTGAATCTCATTCAATTAATAACCAATATGAAATTTTTTAATATTTCTTATTATTAAAATATTTATCACTGTTCATGTCAAAAAGAATGTTCTGGTTAATTAATTAAATTACAAAGGTGCACCTATGTTTATATTTTAAGTTTCCACTGTGTTTCTTTTAAAGTACTGCTGTTTCTTCTCTTCATCTACTTTCAGAATTGATTTATCGTAATTGTTATGGATCAGCATCGTAGTTGGTATATCTTGATTTGCTATTAAACACACCAAGCAATTAAATGCGTATTTATAATCTATATATAATTAATTTTAAACTATACAGTGCTAGAGTAAAATTTTTTTATTTGGTTAGATTTTTCTATATTGAATCAGAGATGCCATCTTGATCTGATGTGTAAAAAAATATTTTCTTGTGGTAAGGAAATTTAAGTTATTTTTAGTTTAGTATTTTTCATTTTGAATAGTTTTTCCCCCCTCTACTTATCAAAGTGTCATTTGAAATGCGACTTAATTGCATTTATCTCGTGGTGACGCGTTTACAATGTAGGCGTAATTATCCTTATTTTGCAAGTCTTTAATCCACATACCAATTTATTAAAACTTTTACAGAAAGCGAAACAGTTGGCATTCCTGTCGAACTACAGCTCTTTCTTTAAAATAAACATACTTGAATTCGGATGTCGAACTCTTTCACTGTACCACAAAGCACTCTATATCGTGTGGATAGCGGGTTCGAATCTCACTATAACTTTTGATGTGTCTTTTTGATGTGCTATTCTAACATGTGTTCAACTTGAAAAGGGCTCATAGATCATACGCTGAAATGAGCAGACAAGCCTGCAGATGTGTATTGAACAATAAATAAACATTTAAAAGACTTCCTTAAACTTTTATTAACAAATTGTTGGTAGATTTTTTTTAAAATTATAGAGTATTTAAAATTCCATTGGAATTTGAAAGTTCATATTACGCCCATAGTTCAATACAGGGTGCGTTCTGAAAGTAATGCGCATTTTCTGGGAAAAATAGATTTATTGATCCTATGAGTACAAATGGTTAAAATTCTTCAAAATAGTTCCCTTGTGCATCAATACACTTGCGGAGACGATTTTGCCACGTCTAGAAGGCACCCTGGAACTCCTCAACAGGAATGCCTCTCAGGAACCTTGTAACGTGAGCTTGGATGTTCTCCACCGACTCCCAGTGCTTTCCCTTCAGCTCTCTTTTCTGTCGGGGGAACAAAAAAAAGTCACACGGTGCCAAGTCAGGGCTATAGGGAGGCTGGGGCACCAAGGGGGTCTTACTTTTGGTCAGGAAGTTTTTGCTTCTCCGTCAACACCTTCGGCACAGGCTTCACACAGACCTTTCTCATTTGCAAATCCTCCTTCACAATCCCATGTACCACACATTTTGACAAGTTCAAGGTGTTAGTGATTGCCTGAATGCTTGACCGACTGTCTGACTTCAAAACTTCGCGCACACGCCGGACGTTTTTATCGGCTCGGGCTGTTGTTGGGCGTCCAGAACGAGGCTCGTCAGTGACGTTCTCCCGACCCTCCTTGAAGGCCTTGTGCCACCTTCCACACTGAGATCTTGAAATGCATTTCACCTTAAAGGCGTCTTGAAGCATCTGATGAGTTTCCGTCGCATTCTTCCCATACCGCACACAAAACTTTATCCTGTAACGCTGCAGTTCCATCGAACACTTCACCACTCTATGACTCGATAGAAAAAAAAGACTTCGCGCAAAGACACGTTCTACTGCTCCTATTGCTCGGAGTGACCTGAGACCAGGCTTGTTTGGAAGGACAAATCCCTCACCACATTTTTTGACCAATCTGAGCGCGCTGCGATCAATTGTCGCGTCACAATAAAATCATGCGCATTACTTTCAGAACGCACCTTGTATGTAATATATCTGGAAAACCGAGCATCATTTGATTTTTCTGTAACTGTCAACTTGTAACGTTGTTGAGGAAAAGTTTTCTAAGTTGTAGCAATGGTTAAACTTTAATGTATAGCTATTGGTTCATTGAATTTTATAAAATTGGGTAAATGGGTAAAAAAGGCGCCATGACTCGCTGAGGGCAGAAAATTTTTAATCAAAAACTTTAATCAAGGAAATTCAAGAGAATTGTGATTATAGTATGCACATCCGATATCTGGGAATTTAACATTTGGATATAATTGGGATATTTTAATGTTTTCCAAAAGGAAAAGATGTTGATTAAAAAACCAAGTTGTTCAGGAGATTAAAAACTATTAAAGTGGTTTATTGACAAAAAAAAGTGGCTCAGCCCCTGAAAGAGTTAAAAAAAAAGAAATATTGATTAGCTTTAACGAAAATTTGCAACTACTTCAAGACATTTTAAAGTCCGTGGGAAGCCTGATCATAGCCAGATTGAATAGTTATAAGTTCCATGGAAAAACATTCCAGGTAATAAATTCCCTGCTTTTGTAAATCATTTTGGCCCTAAGTGAAGGAAATCACAGATGCCAACTTTTATTTATTATCATTGGAAAGCTGAAAACTGTTAATAAAGCTTTTCAAAAGGACATTCGAAAACTCGCAGCTTATTTTCTGAATAATTCTTAAGGATCAATCTTCTCGAAATATTTTTTTATCAAAAAGATAAAGATTGGTTACTCAATTATTATAGTGTCCTTTAGTTTTATTTTGAGTAAAACAGGACCTTCGTGTTTTGATCACCATGATCTATAAAATTCTATATTTATATCTTAAATTATGCAACTGCGATATTTTAAAACTCAAATGATAGTTAACTCTGAAAATTATCCAGTTAGTTAAAGCATAAATACCTTCCCTTAAGAAAATTTGATATAGGCAAACCTATCGTCACCATAGAAATTTGTATGGCAAGACGCCATAAGCCTGTGACAACCATAGAAATGTGTATGACATTTTTATGGCAAGACACCATAAGCTTGTGGCAATCATAGAAATCTGGTATTTATATGACGGGATACCATCCATAAGCCTATGGTAACCATAAAAATTTGTATGGTATAATTTATTTGATAAGACAATGCTACTACCTTTTTTTAAATATACTCTTTGCCTCACTCCAAAATTTTGCGTTTTCGTAAGAGTAGTCCGGTATGCGTGCATGCAATAACAATTAATTCAATATTTTGCATTTAACAGTATCGATATATTGAATTAATTTTGTAAAGAATATGCCTTATAAAGATTTCATAAATACTTCTCATGGTACTTTTTAATTCGAAATAGAATAATTGAAGAATAAGGAATTAAGTTTTCCTGATAACTATTTTCATTATTTATAACAATTCTTTTTTAAAAAGCATAATTCAGCTTATTTTATTCATTTTCAGCCAATGCATACTCCAAGAAAAAATTCTTAATATTAAATACTTCATTTTATGCATCGAATAGTTTCAAAATAGTGTTTTTTTTTAAATTTATTTATTTATTTTTTATTGTTAGCATCGATGCTAATGAACGTTTTTAAGCGAGCAACCCTAATTTGTCGCACCCGTGGGGACGATGAATTTGTAATTTTAGTATGATGAGCAACCCACAAACGAGTGGAATAAACCAGGTCATCACTATAACAGAGTCACAGACAAGGTTTTTCCCGGGCTATATCTATCACTTATGTAACCGTTCCTTTGTCGTGTACAGATTTTTTTCTCAATAACGTGTAAATATGTAAATAGTAGCATATATTTTCTCTATTATTTTCTATTTTATTACACCTGCGTGAATGTTAACATTATTTTGACCCCTGTAAATATTATTATATTCTAATCTAGTTTAGTCTCAATTGTGCTGAATTTCCTATTGATCTCATCATATGTTCAACCAACTGGTTTTCCACTCATGACTTAACTATTTGGTGCTTGGCACCCCCTCTCCCCCCCCCCCCAAATCGACTCCCATTTCTCACCATTATATGTCTCAAAAATCTGACAAATCAGTTTATGCCGGTTCGCGGCAGTGCATTAAGATTTGAACTACGTTCGAATGTTCTTTATAAGACCGGGGGATCCGCCAAAAGAAGCTTTATGATTTAGGGTTTCATAGCCGAGAAAGATTGGGAACCGCTGATTTAGAGTTTGAATTGCATTCGTCAATTGGAAAGTGTTGCATTCCTTTAATAACCAATTAAAATCGCAAGGAACAGCTTTGTGTAAGAAAAAAAAAAAATAGAGTAGAAACTTGCACCAATTAAAAATACAGTACCTCACAGGCATTAGTTGTTCATCAATTTATACTATCCTTAGCATTCATTATTTAATTACATTATCCTTCAATCAAATAATTGAGTTTGTGTCAATATAATATCAGAAATTGTAATTTTGTGTGTGAGTTTTTAAAACGCAAACAGACTCTTAAAATTCCAATGTTGTTTTATTTTGAGCATTTTATGTAGATACAAATATGACTGAGCAGTTTTGGGGATGAATATTCAACAGAACGTTTTGCAGACCAGCTGAGAACGTTCGAATTAGTTATGATGTTGATTTTGATGCAAGTCAGCTTTATCGCCACCAGCCTCCGCCACCACCACCATTATCTGCCCTAAAAATAAAATAATTGTAAACTAAATTATTTGGAAAACTGACAAAACCTGATCTGATTTAATTGCAATAAAATTAAAGTCAAACCGGCTAAAAAATGAATTTTAAGAACTAAGAGAGTTTTTTATTTTATTTTTAGATTCAGACTTCAAGCAAAAAAAGTATCAGATAAGCTATGTGAAATAAATTATACAACTGGTTTTACTATTTACTAGCATTGAATTATGAAATTCGTAAAAAAAGACAAATCTTCCAATACTTATCATTTAAATGTACTTTTTAAACCTTCAAATGTATTAAACTTTTTTTAAATGTATTAAAATCGTAGGTATTTTCTTCCAGTGTTTCGTATTTTTGGAAATTTTTTAACTCCAAGGTAGAAGTGTCGAACACAAAATTTAAAAAGGGGTGGCTAGCAACATTTTTAATTTTGATCAGCTGAATTGGACATTTAATTCCAAAGTGAAAGCTAATACTGAGTTGATTGCGTAACTAAATTGATACTAATTTTTAGATTTTCTCCTGAGCGTACGGATCTTGTATACTTTATGAACTGTTGTCGTCATAATTTCAGACATCAAAGCTTATTTTGAAATATAAAAAAATTCAATGCGTTTTGTGAACGTGCTTTGAGACTGCCTGGATGATTTGAAAGGATTTATTACTTTACTTTTTACCGCATTATTTATACTTTTAACCGATTTTCGTTCTTTTAATGCACCATGTAAGACGATGATAGGTTGAAAAAAAAGATTTTAGACTAAATAAATAATATATAAATACTCTTGAGAATTCTTTCATGGAGGTGATTTTTACATCTCTACAATGTAAAATATCTGCACATTTTGGTTCTTATATAAAATGGTTTTGTTTATACACCTCACTGAATGCACAATAGTTTTTCTCCTTTGTATTTTTTCATTATTATTTTTTTTTATTTTTCACTTTAAAAACAATTTAAGCACATCAACAGTTACGGAATAAAATACATTGATTGAATGTTCGAAACAGTCTAAATTCGTTGATCGAACTTTCAGAATAATTTAAACCCACTGACTGAATATTTGGAACAGGATAAATTCAAATAAAGTTAGGGTAAACTTTGTGCTACGTATGATTAAAGCAAAACAACTTGAATAAAGTACAAATAAATGGATAAAATTTTGTTCATTTTGTACATTTATTTATGCTTTATTAATGCTGTTTTGCTTTATTCAGTGCAAATTCGATGATTTATAACTTGGAACAATCTGGATCTATTAACTGAATGCTTGAAACAGTGTAAATTCTTTAACTGAATATTCGGAACAATCTAGATCTATAGACTAAATTATTTAAGGAATCTGAATCCATTGATTGAATGTCTTAAGCGATCTGTATGCATTGAGTGAATATTTGAAGCATTTAGAATTCATTGATAGAATATGTTAAAAACAATCTCAATTTCAAGTAAGAAATTTGAAGGATAAATACTTACGGTGCCTCCCATCCTCCCGTATCTCCTCCTTTGTCACCTCCACTGTCTTTTTTCTTGTCCTTCGAGAATATAGGAATAGGTAAAGGTATGGGAATAATGGCTGTCATTCCTTTTGACTTTATGCCGAAAGTGATTCCTTTGCTTTCCCAGGGGTCGTCCCAAAGTTCGGACATCATTTTATAGAGACCAGCCTCTGTCGACACGACTAGAAACCCCAACAGTAGAAGTGTAGACAGTACCACAGATGGGATGTTGCTTTTTCGAGGCATTTTTACAACGTCAGAATGTACTTAAAAATTATCTGAAATTATTAATAATAAATTAATTTGAATTATTAGAGTAAGGAAACGCTCCTTGGAACAGAGCTTTGCTTCTATAGTAATAATAGATTGAGAGAAGTGGAACGATAATTTAAAGTAAATAGATTGTAGCACACATGCGGCATAACTAATTGATACACTTATAAAACTTAATCAAGTCATGCTTGAAGTAAGTTGTTTTGTGTTCGTGTAACGATAATCTGTGTAAAAATTAAAAATTGTGGCAAATTAAAATTTAAAGGGTAAACACACTGTAAAAACTATTCCGTAATATCTCGCCAAATATGATGTTGAACAACCCCGAAAAAATTGTGTAAAAGAACACTTTATCCCGTGTTAACACTAAATCGAGCTTCCATATACGATTTAATGCGTGTAAGTTAAATCTAAGCTCCATAAATTGAATAATCTTGCACCGAACTTTCATGCTTTTACACCATACGAAAAATATATTTACTTCTGAAAACACCAAGGCTGGCACTTTGAATATAAATCTAAAAGAATATAAAATGGATAAGGATATAAATGGATCTAAACGATATAATTCGGATATAAAATTTTAAAAATCGCGAGTTTTGGATATCAAGAAACACCAAGTAGAGTATCGCGAGTAGTTTTTATAAGTGTTTTTTGAAGCTTTGTCGCCATGGTAAATAAAAAAGCTATAGTTTAAGTACCTTACACTTTCATTTTACCTTGCATTTTAAACTATAAATATAATCTTGCTATGAAGAATTATCGGGGCTTTAGAACAGACCAATGACTTAAATATTTTAAAAGTTATTAAAGTTTTTTTCTAAAAATCGCCAAGTTGGTGATATTTTTACACCTAAATGAAAATTATCACTATCTCTGCCTTAGTCTCGTTTTTTGTAAATTTTTATGATCCCAGGTAATGCAGCATTGGAGTAAGTTTTGGAATATTAAGCAATTAGACAACAAGTTCTCTTCATTTTCACAAAACTTGCTTTTCTCCATATTGACGTTTTGCACCATTTTTAAAATAAGTGTAGACAGCATTGGATTTAGATAAGCTAAACTTGACCTAACAGTTGCAAACTCACATCAGTTATAAAAACAGCACAGTTAATTATTCACAAAAAAAATCCTCAGTTCATATTACGACGGAGCCATCGAAAAACAGCCTTAACTATCTGAATCTGAAATAAGATGGAATGAGTTTGTTATAAATTTCAGCACAGATATTCATCTACAGCACCTCTTAATATGTATGTTTTCAGTTGTGAAATAGGTAACTGTATTAACTGATGTCCTAAAATATAATTTCTATCCTTACTTTTCTTAGCCTTGTGTGTATCTTATTGTACCGTAATTATAAATTTTAATATCATTGAATAACGAAAATGGTGGTAGCTACTTTACACAAAGTAGTGTAAAAGAACATTAAAATACTAGATTCAAGAGTTAAGTATGCCGGTTTTTCGTACTATTTTAGTGTTAAATAGTTGCCACCATTTTGGAGTGGAGATAAATTAAATTTTTTCTTTTATAGTGCTGGGGCAACAATTGTTTCATCTGGAGTGATTGAGTAAGTACTAAAGTACTAAGTACTAAAGTACTTCAAAAATCATTTTAAAAGATAAGCTCTGCTTTGTAGTCTTCTTTTCATGTTTCATTTTGAAATTTATGTAAATTGGTCAACCTAAGTAAACAGTAAATATTTACAGTAATTTTTTTTAAAATAAAAAGCAAACTCTCATTTAATAAGAGATGAGTTAATAGTTTTGCAAAGTATGCAAAATATTGCGAACACAGTTACGAGTAAAATTATTCTAAAAACTTTTAAAAAACAACAACATAATTTTGTCTGAAAAGTGCGGAATCGACACTTAATCTTAATTGATACTTTCTAATGTGAATACCTCTTTCGTTTTAAAAAATTATGCGTATATATTATTTCAGATCAAAATATGGCTACTTATATTTAATTTATATTTTGGGGAAGGCTTATTAATATTTACTTGTATTTGCTTTATGATCCCAGGAAAATGAAATAAATTTAAAAGCAAAATAATTGAGCTAATAGGAACGGATAATTGAGTTACACAAGAAAACGAGGTTTTTAGTGATAAATGGGTTAAAGGTAATTTGCTCAGACTAATTAAAAAGTGAAACCGGTATGCGTAAAAACTTCTATTACAGAAATTTGCCAAAGAAGTTTATCATAATCGATAATTTATATACTTAGTAGGATTAACAAGAAAGTGAGAAAAATCAATTCTATTCAATAATGAAGTAGGTTTTAAGATACACTAGTGAGCTCCTCCCACTATTCGTTGGCACTCCCCCTACCTCCGAAGATTACTATGCAATCTTATGTAGTTTGTTTTGCAAACCATGCTCACTTTGATCGCTATTAAGCTAAACCCATTTAAAAGGTGTTTCCCAGCGTAAAATTTTAAGAATTTAAAAAATTTTTTAAGGTCTTTCATTTTTCAAAAAATTACAATTTCTAGTCATTAAGAAGTTAAAGGAAAAAAATTGAAATAAATGATATTCAAGTGAAAATCTTTCAAAAACAGAACGATAATTATGCTTAAAAAAAAAAAAAAAAAAAAAAAAAAAAAACGTGTGTGGCCACACGTCTTTTATGCATTCTATCAGTGTTACGTCTCGTCTTTCATAGCTGTCATCAACGCTTTCTTCTGTTCTTCTGGCACGCTTTTTTTTTTATTGAACTTTAAAAGCGTAACAGCACACCTATTGCTTATTTTTCAACGAACAATTATCAAAGTGAAGAAAGTCATAATTATGAAACCTGCATAACTATGATTGAAACAGAATTTGGAACACTTTTTTTTATATATGAACTATTCGATTTTAAATATTCGATTTTAACCGTTTAATTCTCCCCAAGATACTAATCAGTTTGTTATGGTTTTCCATTGTCCATGCGAAAAAAAGAATTTTCATTCAGAAATTGGTTAGCACGTACGTGCTTCATGCTCATGACAGCTCATGCGCTTGATATTCCACTTCTTTGTTACCAATGTGAAAAAAAAATGTGAATTTTCTTTATCGCCGTGTAAGAGAAGTATATATTGAGAGATATTTGCTAGCACATTTTTTTTCACTCTCTTAAACAATAGATTTATTTTCAAGTCGGAAAATAAGATGGAAAAACGAAAAAACTGGTGGCAAAACCTTTTTAATTATAACAAGTCTTCGGAAAGCGTAAAATAAAGCGTCTTTCCTTAATCATAAACAAACCACCATTTGCTTTCTTTTCAAGCACGAAACAGTCCTATTTACATGTTATTACCATTTTGTATAATTTTCTTACCAGGTTCTTCTCTTTTCCGTCTTGATATTTTCCGTTTTAATAACTCTCTGCCGTCTCATCTGTTTCCAATTTCAGAATAATCCATAAAGTACCTTTGTGACAGCAAGTATGCTAATAAATCTTGTGGAATTATTTTTTTTTCGTTTGCTAATAATTCGTTTTAAAAACATAATTGTTTGATAACAAATACATAATGTATCATGTTTGATAGAAATGCTCAGCTTCCTTAATGTAAATGCTAACAATAAAATAATTCAGTTACAAGTCTATAATTTTTTTGAAAAGAGACACGCTCCAAAAATGGCTACGTTAGCATTGAAACCGGTACGGTAAAAAATAAAACAAAATAAATTTAAACCTAATAAATGGTAGCAAATTTAAGGAAATTAAAAATTGTTTTTTGATTGGTTCAAATTCATCACCAATCTTCAATCCCAAATAAAAATAACTAATTGCAAAGCGTGGGCTTCTTATCATTGAATTTTAAAGTGAATGCTGGCAAAAAGAAATTTGCAATTCTTTATTATGAAGCACCATTGTAGGACGGTACGAATCCTACTCTCCTTATACAGAATTGCAAACCCTGCCTCTATTTAGTAAACCGAGGGAAGGCTTTCGGTTAAAATGGATGGGGGACAAATTTTTTTGTAACATTTATACAAATATTTGATCATGCCTAATTCAGAGATTTCACAGATTCGGAGATAAGTTTTGCTTCTTAAGCTACAGATCTTTCTTAAAATGACATTTTTAGTTTATTTTTTTAACTATATTTAACTGAATCAACAATGATGTTGATAAATTGTCCCTTTTTAATTGCTTCTTTAGCAGAGTTATCTGCTTGTTCGTTTCCATCGTTATTATTATGAACTTTAATCCATGAGATTTGGAGGCCATTACTATTATTAGGTAGGGTTTGGATATCCTTTATAATCTGGAGAGTGGTATTATAATCCTTATGCGGTATTTTGAACCTGGTTCACCTCATTGGGAGGCGAACACTCCATCCCAGAGAGACTGTGGATCCAAAACAATTGTTTGAAAGTAATTCAAACATCATGGAACAACACTTGATTGTAGGGCAAACACATCATAAGCGGAAAAAAATGTGTTATTTTACAGAACTTAACGATATCCAAAATAATAAGTATTTTAAAAAAGTTATAAAGGACTGTTGTTTGTTTCTAATAAATAATCCAAAAATGAAACAGTGATGTCATCATATCTTCACCGAGCAAATATTTTAGGCTGAAAAACGCATAGTTTGCACCCACCATCCCCGAAAAATATAAACAAAGAAACCTACCTTTAAAATGTTTAAATGTTGCATCAATTCATGTGTATATCAGATCAAGATCACCAGCTCATTCAAATCTTTCTTACCAATTTGACACACGTTAAGAAATTTTTTTTATATTTATATCAGTATATTGTTGCACTATATTCTAAAAAAAACTGATAAGTTACACTTGATAGAACATGCCCTTTAAGGTCTTGTACCTTGTCACACATTTCATTCATAATATTCCCTAGATTTTAATGCCATATAAAAATATACATAAAACAAGACTGGGTCTTTTTTAAGAAATGGGCAAAAGTGTAATCGCTGGCGTGTAACAACATTCTCATCGCCTTTTTAGAGGATGATGTTCATTTATGGCATGTAAAAGGAAATTTTAACGATCACGACATATGTTCGAACAAATTACTCACATGGAACGTTAATTGGAATCATAGTATGTTATCACTGATCCATATCTGTCCAGGTTTCTTTGGGGTCATAAAATACTGACTGAAACGTATCCAAAACCTACATATTTTAAATATGTTAGACTATAAAGTGAATTTATGAATTTATTTTGCATATTTGACTGAAATATAACGTAATTTAGGTCTCTAACTTCAAGAGCCGATCTAGTTTTTGAAGACAAAGGGTTTTTTGTGTTGTAAAAAGTAATTTTTTGAAAGAAATAGATAGGTATATACGAGTAGACTAATCTGATATTTTTCAGTGTTAACTAATTTGAACATCAGAACTAATTAGAACAGTTAGAGCATCAGAGCTAGTTTAATTGCCTGATTAAACTTAAGTGCGAATTTTGGAATTATCTCTTAAATTTTCATTGTTCAAGTAGATTTTGATATTTTAAGTACTGCTTTCTTAAGCTGGGATTTTTTAGATTTTTATAATATTTTTGTTTATTTCTCAGTACTGTATAATATATTGTGCCCTACTGGACCTCTGAAACGTTAGAATGGTATCATGTTAAAAGGAGTACCTAACAGCAGTAACGTAAATTTACTACCACTCCCGAAAACCGAACTAATACATCGCGGTGGATATTTATTTTGGCTTTGCTGACAAAAATAAACCAAACATTTAAAAACGGACAAAATTAAATAACATTTTTAAAAAATTGGTTTCTTTTGAATTAATAACTTTCCTTTTACTTACACAAAGTTCATCTTCTCTTATTAAGTTTCATTTAATTAATTTTAAAATCCTACTTTCTACTCTAGCTTTCACTTAATTTATCATGTTTTGCTGTATTAGACATTCTTGCCCTTTGAAACTTTTAACGTACCGAGTGCAACATCTGGATGCAAATATTTATTCATGATGTTGCATATCGATGCAGAAGTTTTATAAACCGAAGAGCCATTACATTATGACCACCCTGCTAATAATATGTAGGACCACCTTTAGCCCTCAAAACTGCTAGCGCACGCCGTGGTATTGATTCCACAAAGTGCTGAGAGGTACCAAGCGCTCACCAACTGGCCCTGCAATTCCCTCACATTGCGAGGGGGGAGCGTGGCAGCACGAATTTGGTTTTCCAAGTAGGACCACAAATGCTCTATTGGATTAAGGTCAGGTGAATTTGGGGACCAAGACATGACTTGAAAGCTACTGGAATGTTCCTCGAACCAATCCATAACGATTCGACCCTTATGACATGGTGCATTGGTAAACACCATCCCTCGCAGGAAAAACTGTTGCCATGAATGGGTGAACCTGGTCTGCAACTATGTTCAAGTAGCTTACAGACGTCAAGGATTGTTCTATGAAGATTATGGGTCCTAATGTGCCCCATGAAAACATTGTTCCTGGGCGAGAAACCATGAAAACCTGAGCGAGCCCATTGTTACAGATGGAGGGTGGTCATAATGTAATGGCTCTTCGGTGTATATCCGTACCACCACCAAAAGGGCATTATTTCTCAATCGCTAATCCGCGGTTCGGTGCCTGACCGTAAGCTCTTTTCACAGGTCCGCAAACAGTATTACCTTTTGTTATTTCAGTAATACCGAATTTATACCTTGTTTCCTTACTTAATAAACGGATAATGAAAAAGACTCTGTTACCGTAAATGACTAAAATCAAGAGAATGTCGACTTTCACCTGTGAATGTCAACAATCAGATAGTCACTTTGGAGAATGTCCGAACTATTTATTATATCCGATTTGGATATTAATTTATTCGTTGATGTTATTATATTCATTCAATGTTTTAATTTCTGCTGAGGATAGATTAGGAGAAACCGATTAATCGGAGTACCGGTTAAATGCTGGCAGTGGCACTTAACCTTACAAAAAACATTGATGTTGAGCAAACCGGGAAAATGTATACCAGGCAGTGGCACTTAACTAGACCTAATATATATTTCGGACATTTACCAAAGCGACTATGTGAATGTCAACATTCACAGGTGGAAGTTCCCAACCACCAATTTCGGTCATTCACTGTAATAACTGTAGGGGAGAGTTTGGTCAATTGTAACAGGGTACGATTGTAACAGAGCAAAAATTTCGAGTGTCGGGTTCTAGATTTAGTTCCTAGGTGGCGCACAAGGTGTATTTAATAAATCTACATGTACACCCCTGCTGATAACCATTTTTATGTACTTTTGAAAGAGTTACATCACAAAAGATATTTTCACGCTACGTAAGTACTTTTTTGGTATTAGAATATTATATTGTAACAAAGTAATTTTGTTTAAACAAATAAAAATTATTAACCGAATATGTAAGTGGACACCTTAATTAACATTTCAAAAAAAATATTAGTTTTGTTTATTAACTAGCATTGTTTTTAACAAATGAAGCTGAAATGGCGTCTTGGAGACGATTGTAACAATAAGTAAAGGGACGATTGTAACAGCTGAAAATAAATAATCTTATGTTTACAAACCATTACTTAACTCTTTAAGAACCACCAATAGTTTCCTACATCATTTATATTATGATGTATGTGCATTATTTTATTTGTCACCTTTCACAGCATAAATTAAAATTTTTAACTCCTTAAAGTTAAAAGTTTAAACCTTTAGGTCTCTGCTCATTATTATTTTTGCTCCTAAAATATCACTACTATTTTGATCAATGAAAAAATATATCACAACTATGATAATATGTATAATTAACTATGTTTTAGTTGAATTTATGAGCTGTTACAATTGACCCCGTAAGTAGGGACAATTGTAACAAGTGCACGACTGTCAAAAATTGTTAATAACTAATATAAGGTATTTATTTAAAATAAGGTATTTATTTTTTTTTCTAGTAGAAGGTAGTCTACTTTACTCGTCTGTAAATTAATACTAATAATATATTGGATTTTTTGTTAGTTAAAAATAGTTAAGTAAAAAATTTTACAATTGACCCCACTCTCCTCTACTCTAATCCGATTTTTTCCCCTCAGTTGCTACTTTAATATAGTATAACAGATCAGAAGTTGATAAGATATTTTATTTGAGCATGTGCTTTTTACTTCATAACAGCTTGAGACAGATTGCCTTTATTTTTTTCAACTTATTTGCATCAATCTACATTTTTGGTTATGAGTGTTATTGGGACTGAACATCGAACTCCTTTTAATATTGCACTTGCTCTACGCATTACTGTAACTTGGTTTGACACCTGGAGTTGACATATTAGTCAGCAACAAACAACATCAATGATATTAAATTCAGTTATTTTTTGTGAATGTTTATGATTTCCTTTTATTTATTTTGTATTTACTTGCATTATTTTGCCACTTACACAAGGTCACATAATTTGATTTTACTATTTTGATATTCGAATGGCGAAATTAATACTTGTATTAGAATTAATATAAATTTTATGGACCTATAGATACGAAAGTGACTCGATCAAATTACTTTTTCTGTGTTTTTTTTTCCTGTTATTATTTTGTACTTTATTGAATTGATAAATTAATTTTATATTGTTGTTAAATTAAGTTTCATGTCCAACCTAAGCTTAGAATTTGTAGAGCAACATCTAGTCTCGTTATTTTTTTCTCTTTTTTTTCGTGTCTGTGTGAGTTTGCATGCGCTAAAATAAAAATTAAATAGTAAAAATTTATTATAGTACAGTTGAAATGAAAACAAAAAAAGATCTGTTACAAACAACAAAATTTCGAAACGTATTCGATTTCATTAGTAGAAAAAACGTTTCCTTGACATTTCCCAGAATTGGCAAAAATTGAGGAAACATATTTCTTTATTGTTGAATTAAGTTATTTTATTTGTAGTTGAAAAGCTGGTGGTAATCTAATGCATATCCTTTTATTAGTTTATTCAATGCATTGTTGAAGTAAGACATATATTTCAAACAAGATTATTTGCATTTAAAAGGGTTTACGCTCATAAACTTGAGTATGTGAATGATCAGAAACAAAACAGTCAAAAAACTGTTTAAGTGCCACAATTCGTATACGTTAAAATAATGCCAATAGCTCAATCTTACCGGTCCGTAATAAAATGCAAAAACATTTTACCGGTCCTTCGAAGAAATTAAGTGAAGAACACTGCTCTTCAGAACCCTGTTCATGTTAACGTACCCAAAGTAACCCCACATCAATGTATTCTCTCTAGCCACTTTGAGTCATTTGTTCCAGTAAACTCATTGCTGATAATTTTTTTTACGAAAAAAAGCTAATCAAAACTGACTTTAAATTTTTAATAAGCATTATTTGATTAAAAACTTCGTTTTCTTCAAAAATATACAAATTGAGAAAAAAAAACAGACAGTCGAAGTGTTTTAAGAGCTCAAAAATACAGGCACCCATTTTCAAGACAAGGCAGACATGAACGTAGTCAAACTTTTTTCTTTACTATTCGTATATTTTTGAAGCGTGTGAAGTTTTCAATCAAGTAATATCGTACCACTTTAGTTTCTTGAGATTATTTATTTAATATGTAAGCATAACATTAAATTCTATTATTTCATCAATTATGCCTTTCATTTTTCAAAAATCAATTACTGTACATATCAAATCATGTTTTATCTTTATTTTTAATTTAAGTCTACAATCAATATTTCTAGTGTTAAGTAAAAGCGTCTATTTGTCATATTAAATTTTTTCATTGTTTTATCATTTCACAAGCAAACGACTTGATTTTTTTATGGCTACCACAGTGTATTCGAATGAACTTCAATGTATGTCACAATTAAATATGTGCTAGTTAAAATATAGAAATTTAATTAGTGAAATATGTATCAATTTATGTTAATATTTATTTATGTCAACTTATGTATATATATGTCAAATTATGTTTATATTTATATATGTCAACTTAGATTCGATTAATCAGATATTCAACTGTTATATTTACTCAAGCAAAGTGCTTGTTTTTCTATTAGCTACCACATCGACTGCTAAATTCAAAATGTTATTACTATAAATTTTCTGTAAATTTCTAGATGTATGGGATTGGGGCCGCTAAGTGGCCCAGGTGCCCAATTTTTGTAAATAAAGTAAAAATAAATCCTATTATTAAAAGCAATGAAATAAAGTCTAAAACAGCAATTAAAAGCAAACTAAGGAGTAACTTTTTCTTAATAAAAACCTCGTTTTCTAATTTGCTGATCAATCGAGTGTTTAGTCATGCAACTATATCTAAAAGTGTAACAAAGTTTTGCCAATCAGCCAAAATTTAGTGAGAAATTTCGAGCAAAAAAACGCAGATGCCGTTACATCCCCTTTACCCTATACTGCTATTACAATACATTTAATTAATTGGAAAGCAATCAATTAAAAGCAATAAATAGTTTAAACTTTTAAATAAAAGTGAATAAATTTCTAACCGATATAATCAGTTCGCAAAAACTAACAATATAACAGCAAGCAAAACAATCAAAAAATAATAAAATAATTTCGACTTTTGCATTTTTGAAAAAGTTGATCTATTTTTAAAACGCTATATTACGAAATGTGGAAAGATACTATACATTTTTAAGTAACAGTATTAAGATTTTCTTATTAGAAAGAAAAACATTTGGCAAAATTAATAGAAAACATAATATAAATAGAGAACTAATCAATTTAATATAAAATTAGTTTAAACACCTTTTAAGTTTTAGGTACCAATGCAAAGTTGCTAAACTTGCTCAGCTTTGTGAAGAAAAAAAATTTAATGGTAGCGACGTTTAGGGCAGCGTGTTTACTAATCTTTTGAGCAATTTTTTTTCTAGTGGTTGCTAAATTTATGTTGTAACGTATGATTCTTTGTTTGAAAATTTTGATTTAAAGTTACCTTCAACAACACTACATGTAAATGATTCAAAAGTTGATATGAAACGCTACTTTTTTCAAGTTAAATGAATGTTGAGGCTTTTATGTATGATTTACAGTTAAAATTTCATTAAAAATAATTTTTCCCTCCGCTATATGTGAATAATTCATGTAACACTCCACTTTGTTTCAATACTACTGTGGTAAGACTTTTTAATATGTTGGCTAACTCAACTGAATTTCTAAAAATACTTAGCTTTAACTTTGGAACAATCTATGAAACATTTTGCAGAAAAGTGGAACAGCCGGCATCCCTACGAATATTTTTGAACGAAAATTTATTAAATAAGTCACAAATCTAAAAGCATCAAAACAAATTCCGCAAAATACAGTAAATAAATAAAAACTAAATAATTTTTTCTTTGTCGAAATGGCAACAGTTTAACCTCAACATTAACGTTTCAGAAAAAAAAACACATTAATCTTCCCTCATGAAGGTTAAGAATGAAGTAAATTTCCCGATTCTAGGTCCTTTTTTTACGATATGTTTGTTCCAACATTCTAAGAAGCGGAAAATTTTTATTTACTTCTTTGAATTTATTTTTAGGAATGGCCGAATTAAATCAATCGTTAAGAAATGATAAGGGCCGTTCCTTATTCTTTGATGTCACGTAAGAAGTTAACGCACGAAAAATTAAGAAGTCATCCACCGCTATGCGCCATGGATAGCTGAGTCACAAAGTTTTTCAATACGTTAGATCGTATCTCTCTCTCTCTCTCTCTCTCTCTCTCTCTCTCTCTCTCTCTCTATATATATATATATATATATATATATATATATATATATATATATATATATATAATGAAGATAAAATAAGATAAGTTCAAAATGAAGATAAAACAAAGAAAAATTATAGACATGTGAAAAAAGGGGGGGAAATAATGAGGAAAAAAATAATGAACAACAGTTTAAAAAAAATAATAATAATTATAAAAAGGGATGAAATTTTATTTAAAAAAACCGGAAAAAAAAGATTTAATCTTTTCATCAGCCCACACGATTATATCCGTAAAACAGAGTGCTTTCTGATATTGTATCAATTTAGCTAAAGCAAAATATATTAATACAATAGTGTGAGGAGGACTCAAAAAATTTTTACAAAAATTACAACAAATAAAATAGAACACAAAAAGTAAAAATAAGTAAAAATAACATGTAAAAACAGAAAAGTTGTTTCTCTTAACTTTCTTCATGTTTTCTTGTATTTATTTATTTATTTATTTATATATATATATATATATATATATATATATATATATATATATATATATATATATATATATATATATATATATATATATATATATATATATATATATATATATATATATATATATATATATATATATATATATATATATATATATATATATATATATATATATATATATATATATATATATATATATATATATATATATATATATATATATATTCCTGATCCTGAATCTGGAGTCGCTTGTGACTGCAAGCATATTCGCAGAGACCGCAAATATTTGAGGAATTATTTTTTTTTTCAGTGGTAGTGAACGTTAATGGTAGTTAATTAAAATTTAATAACTTTAACATTCTGCATAACCTCATATGTATCTATTTGAATTATTTGTGCTTAGTGGTTGGACAAAATTCTTTTAATTGTATTTTATTAAAACTCAAATAAAATATCTTTGCAACCACTAGAATTTTTTTTCTGAAACTAAGGAGAATCCGTAGAGGTTAAAGTCTATGTATTCTCATCATCATCAAAATTTTTCGTTTACGGCCCTTTTCCCATCCATCTTCCGAAGTTTTATCTTTAAGGTGGTATTTCTCTATTCTCAAAGAAGCGATTTGCTTTATCTTAACATTTTTCAAAATAAAATATAGTGGATTAAGAATCGCGTTGCTTGAGAGACTATTTATTAAAAATTTTCAGTTCTTTATTTTATTGCCACAAATATGTAGGGCAGTTTTTGTCTCACAGCCTTATCTCACTCCTTAAATTTCATACCCTGAATCAAATTGGTTCAAATTAAAACTTTTTTCTTAAAAATCAAAACATTAAAATTCAATTTAATTATGATAAAAATCAAAATCACGTTAAAAATTTAATTACATAAATTTAATTACTCTATTTGTATGAATAGTATATTATACATTGAAAATGCGTTGTCTGAAATAACATCAATTCAAATATGTAAACTTTAAACTCAAATATTTAAAAAAACTTAATTTCACTATAAATGATCTCTTAATTAAAGCGTAGTTTTGAAATTTACTTATAAAAAAATACAATGAGTAGTGTTTCTTTAATATATGGTTGGTTTTTTCCAAAAGTAATTAATGATTCAACAAAGCTATGGAAATTTTTAACGATTTGTATTACTCTATTTGTATGAAAAGTAAAGTTTTAACTGTTTGTAATTTATTTTATGAATTTTTGAAAATAAATTAGAGCATACAGAATCTTACATTTCTTCTTTCTATTGACTAAAAAAATCATAACATAGACTTAAAAAACATTCATACTTTGAAATAAGGAATTTAAAAATTATTAAAAAAAAGTTCTTTTCCACTAGGATTATATGAGCGTTCTAAAGTAATAGACGATTCTAAAGTAATAAATGAAACTATTTTTAGCCTTTAGATGCAGGGGGACACCAGTGTTATTTTTATATATTTTTACTGAAGCTGTAATTACAAGTAAAAACATATTTTGGTATTAATTAACTTAGCAAAACAATCCAATAGTAAAAAAATCTGTTAGATTACAGATATGATATTTATACTAAATATAGAATTTTCAACGATGAATAACTATTTATCTTCGATCTAAATAACTGAAAATATGTACAAATGTGAAAAATTATTGTTCGGTGGTGAGCAGCGTTTGTAAGATTTTGCCTTTAAAGCAGAAAATGACACCGGAGTTTCATAACCATAGGTTATTAAAATGATAAATATAATATTTTTTACTTATTTTGATCTAAATTAATATAAAATTGATATAAAATAATGTATCTAATTAATTAATCTAAATTAAAATAATGTAAAATATACAAAATATAAGTACATTATTTAGATACAGAAATTAACAATCGTGTCAAAATGGAGTGTTTCTTTGGACTGAGGAAACAATTAAAACCGAATCTTCTCAGCCGAAAAACAAAGTTAACTCTATAAGACACTCATACTTACTGTATTGCTTTATAGAAGCGAAAGTTGGACGCTAAATTCAGATATGCAGCTGTTACTGGACACTTTCGACAGAAAGACAGATCCTCAGAGTTATGTCTGGCGCAATTCACGAAAGGTGATACTCGCGAATCAAATATAACTGCGAACTCTACTGTACCGACTCTATAAGCAGCCCCAAACTATGCAAATAATCCGCAGTAATAGACTGAGATGGCTGGGCCATCTATGGAGAAGCCATGAAAATCATAATTTTTAAGAACCCCGAAGGGTCACATCCCAGAGGTAGATCCCCGACTAGATAGCTCACCGGCATCGAAAATGGCCTAAAAACCCTCAAGATTAGAAAATGGAAGGGAATTGCCATGGATGGGTATATAGTTCAGGCAGCAAAGCCTACAAGGAGCTGTTGCGCTAACAAAGAAGAAGACATTATTTACAACATGGAATTGTAAAATGTAAATATTTCTACATTGTCTAATATATATATATATATATATATATATATATATATATATATATATATATATATATATATATATATATATATATATATATATATATATATATATATATATATATATATATATATATATATATATATATATATATATATATATAAAGTTTAAATAAAATATAGAGAAAACATGGAAAATAATAAAGATTAAGAAAAGAAAGAAAAGAGAAAAAGAAAAATTATTAAACGAATTTTTAAAAAAATATTTAAAAAAAAAAAGGAATTTATTTATTAAAAAAATTATTAAAAAGTCTGACAACAAAATATCTCAAAATAAAAAAAAATTGACTTGACTTAACATAAAATGAAACACTTTTAAAATTTTAATAATACAATATATCAACATAAAAATAAAGTATTTACAATAAAACTCCGTCTAAAAACTAAAATGTGCGTTTATAAAACATCATGGTAGCAAGTAACATGGGAAATTTTTTGTAACCGTTATGAATATAGAGGATTATTTGTCTTTTAATTTAACACTGTGTTTTATAGTCCTGTAAGTAAATGCCTTACACCAGTGTTCCCCAACCTTTTTATCACCGCGGACCGGTCAAAGTTTGATAATTTTACCGCGGCCCGCTGGGGAGGGGCGTTGATTGTTTATATTTTAGATTATTTTGATTTATTAATTTTAATTTAATTGTATTTAAACATGCCTTCAAAATAGAATACAAATGCACCAAAAAATAAATATAAAGTGATTTAACATTTTAACTTACTAGAACGTTAAATCAATGAGAACCCTGAGCTTGTTTCTTTGCAACGAGACAATGATACATTACAAACATTAAAAAATTTATGTCACTATCTTCGGGGGCCCCTTTTTTTTTAAATAAATAAAATTTTAATGGAACAGATATTTTTAATTTGGGGTGTAAACCTAGGAATTTAAATTCAGTTTCAATGGAATGGGCGGCCCGGTATCATTTGAACCACGGACCGGTACCGGTCCACGGTCCACGGTTGGGGAACACTGCCTTACACGACCATAGTAAATGCTTTACACGTAAGCTTTTGCAGATATGCCAGCTTGCTCAGCTTGATTAAAAAATATTTTCTTGTCGTAACAAAATTTAACATATTTTGAGTTTAGTATTTTTCATTTTAAGTATTTTTTCCTCCTAAAAAAAAATTTAGTATTATATAAAATGCGGCTTTGCTGCATTTATCTCTTGGTTACTCTTTTAAAAAGTAGGTAATTATCCTTATTCTACAAGCTTTCTATTAATTCGTTATCAATTTTTTAAAACTTTTGCTGAAGGAGGTGCAGTTGGCATCCCTACTTTTTGCCCCAACTGCATTCTTATCAAATGCTTAATAGTCAAGTACTTAATAGTCAATACTTAATAGTCAATACTTAATAGTCAAAGTCACATTCCATTCTTTTATCAGAGTTTGAAAACTTTGATCTCTGAAAGGTAGCTTGAATGCATCAATATCTTTCATAAAACACTCAAAAGTTAAAGTCATATTCTATTCTTTACTAGATTCTGAAAACTCTACTTCCTGTCTTATCAGTAATATTTATATTCATATACTGAAAGTCATATTCTGTTGTTAAATGAGACTTTGAAAATTATGATTACTGTCTGAGAGGAACTTGAACGCATTAATATTTATAATCAAAGACTCAATAGTCAAAGTCATATACCATTCTTTTATCATAGTCTGAATGTTTTGATCCTTGTCTTAAAGGCAGTTTGAATGCATTAATGTGTAAATGTTTATCAAATTTGTAAAAGATTGCCTCATCTAAGTTATCGCCTTTCATTTTCACATCACTGTCCATCTTTTGATAAACAGGTTCTGGGTTCGTATCCCATGCATTCATATCCTCCTCAAGCTCTTCGTCGTAGTAGTCGGGTTCCATTACTTCCGGTCTCTCGTCGTCGCATGGTGGGCATTCCGGACACATTGCTTTCATCATTCCTTTCATCATCGGTGATGGCCAACCGTTGTTCATCATCATAGGTGATGGCCAGCCGTTCATCATCATTTCTGGAGCGGGCCAGCCATTGTCCATCATCATCATACCAGTTGAAGGCCAACCACTTTTCATCGCAGGACAACCTGGAATGACATAATTTAAAAAATTTTTGAAATAATTATTTCAACAAAAAGAAACGAAAATTTTTTACAGCTGTCGAATCTCCTTTTTTTTGCGGAGATTTTATTTTTTATTTTTAAAATGGTCGTTAAATGCATACGCTAATATTATCTTCCTTTAACAAGTTGATGTATGAAAATTTTGTCCACCACTAGTGATAAATAACTTAAAAATATACACAATAGTTCGAACAATATTCTTTAAAAATAATAAGTGTTTGAATAATATAATTAAAACTACAATGACCGGACAGGTCATTTTGTAAACAAATAAATTTTAAGAGGAGCTAATTCCTAAAATAACTATACGAGCTTACTACTTTTACGTGACTTTTCCTACCTTTTAGAGGTCTTTAAAAGCAGTAAATTTTTTTATTTATTTGGTTATATACTAAGTGCATAAAACGAAGTTCTACCTAGAACGACCATAGCTGTAAAAAGGTCCACAATAGAGATTTAAACATGTTTCTTTGTAATATTATATTCTTTCTTTTTCATAACTTATCTTTATTTTATCGGCAAACGCGCTTGCGTACATGGAATTTTTTTTCTTCATTAAGGAGATCCATTTCCATTTCACTGTCGTTCACCAGACCCCGAAATCGCATTTTTTTCAGATCTATTTGCTCTTAAATCGAAATAAGAAACGATAAATTTGCAAATCTTCCTAAGGGTAATTTTATTTTTTCTGAAATTCTAACGTTGTTTTAATAGCAGGAGAAAATTATAACAATTGATGAACAGCTCTTGCCGTGTAACACACATTGCAAATTTATTTAAAACATGGAAAATTATTTTGATAAATTTGGATTGAAATTATATCTGGTTTTGGAATTAGAAACCAAATAATTTTTGATTGATTTTATGCAACTTGTAAATGATAAAGATAGTGACTAGTATTCGCACGTGGATGAGCATGTCGTTATAAAACTATTAAGTCTGTTTCTTTCTGAGGGAAAAAGTGTCCAACCTGACATTTATTTTATATCTCCTTGACCTGCGCACCTCTTATGGGCAAAAGGTGCTTAACTCATTACTATAATATGGCTAAATCACAAAAAACTTCCACCTATTTAAAAGCTACAAAAAGGACTTGTCTTCAAAACTTGTATTAAGGATAAGAAAATTATTATAAACCAAACAATTTACCAAATTACCGTTATATTACCGTAAATTTAAAAAAAAATTAGCCTCCTGAGGATAAGTTTATTCACGGATATGTTAACATAATTGATAACCTGAAAACCTAAAAAATCAACAACAAAAAATAAATAAAAAATTTAAAAAACAGCTATGCATTTTTGGCTGAAGATAATTTATCATTGACACAGTTTTTTTACACTGATTATTCTATTGCAAATGTCAGTGCGGAAAGTTTAAAATGAACTGATAGCAAATAGTTTTGAGTATAATAATACTAAACTACAATTTTTTTACGAATTTTTTTATAAAAAAACTAATTTTTCAAACTTTTAAATTAATTAAATTCAGTAGCAGTAAAATCAGCAGAAAAATTAATTTAAATCGTAGCTGGATGTCTATTTTTTATTTATTTATTTTATTTATTTATTTATTTATTTTAAAAAGGAAAAGTAAATATTCAGCTATTGATTTAATTTTTCTTTACTTAGTTATTAAGCTGAGAGTTTAAACAAGTCAGTTCATTGCATTTCCCGAAATTGATCTATGTTTATACTCCCAGAAAAATTATTCAAACCTTGAACCAAAATTTCGAGAGAGATTTCTAAAACCTAAACAAGATGCCAAATAGGACCGAATTTTAGATAAATCGGAACAATTTAATTCGAGAAACTCGATAATACTGTTCAAATTGGCACTATATTATGGTTGAGGCAGATTTAAACGATGATAAAGTTCATATCGTTCCAAAATCTGTACATTTATAAACATGTGTTAAAAGAAACCTTAAAACTAAATTAAGTGCATTAAAAAACATTTTCAATGAATAATTTTTCGTATGTTAGAAAAATATTTTTTTTAAAATTGTTTAAAAATATTCAGAAACACAAGTTTAAAAATACTATACGATAAAGGGTATAATATTTCAAACAAAAACTTAAAATCTTCCAGTGTTCGTTGAAAAAGCTAAAAGATAACATACTGTCACAACTGTTATCCATCATAACAGGGCAGGGTGTTTCAGGGCATTCTTGTTCGCATTTCGCTTTCATCATTTTCATCATCATGCATTTGGGCTTACATTTATTGGGTTTCATTTTCATCTGTTTCATATGCATTTTCATCATCATCTTCATCATTTTCATCTTCATCATTTTATCCATCATTTGCATCATCATTTGTCCCTTCATCTTCTTCTTCTGCATACCCCTACAAAATGTTAACACATACAACAATTAAAAAAATTTTAAAAAAGAAGATGATTTTTTTAATTTTATGGGATATTGTACTAACTATAACAATACTGATATGAAGTTTAAAAAAATGATTTACTTTTCTTTTCTTTTGCATACATTAAGTTTTGCATTTCATACGTTAGCAGTTTGCAAGCAGGTAAATATTGATCGATAAAGAATGTATCCGGTAAAGTGACCGGTAAAGAATATTCCATGCAAAAGAGATACGTCATTTTTTTTTAACTCGTCACAGCCTAAATGAGTTTCTACACGTTTTAAAATAATTTATACTGCTTTTTCCTGCTGGTTACGGTGACTTTGCTATTAATTTAAATTGAATTTTAAATGTTCATTTTACATTAAACTGGGTTCATATTATAGAAGAATTTTTCTCTACTTTTTTTTTTTTTTTTTTTTTTTTTTTTTTTTTTTTTTTAATCAAGTTCAAAATTTTGGCATTTTTTAGAAGCATTTTAACTCACGCATCAGTTTTTATTTATTTATGTCTATAAAACTAATTTATCTAAGTTGATAAATCTTTTAAAGTGAAATTATCCTAAGTATGGATGGAACTATATCAAGTGTATGGATGGTGTTTTCGACGTAAATATAAACAACAACAATCTCGACCTATTCTACTTCCGGTTAGAAAGTTTACAACTGCTTACTACAGCTTAATCTGCGAGGCGATATTATCAAACAGATAATTTTGTTTTTAATGAAAGAAATAAATTGTATAATTTATAAGCTGAAATCTGCTGTATTTCATCAGCGATTCATAATCTAGTGACTTTCCCCTGTTCTTTTCCATTTCGAAGAGACTCTAAAAACCACAGTATCTATATTAAACGGTGCAGTTTACGACATACTAAATACACTGATGTAATGCTTTGTTCCTGTATTGTACAAGGTCTGGCTATTAATTTCCAGGACTCATGGAATAACTCAGAAGAAAAAAAAGTTAAACACATAGCCATTTAATATTATTCGAAGTAATCCCCATCAGCCGTAATGCACGTCTGTGCTCGGCTGTACAAATTTCGGAAAGAAGTTTTAAAGTCCTCTTTTGGAATGCTCTTTATTAGTGACGTTACAGTTTTCGTGAAGGCTTCGACATCCTGAACTCTTGTTCCCTTCAGTGAATTTTTCTGCTTAAGAAACAGGAAAAAGTGTGTGCTAGGTCTGGCGAGTATGGTGGATGCTGCGACTCAACGACACCATGCTGAGTTGAGAATCGCCTCACAGCAAACGCAATGTGTGGACGCGAACTTTTTCAATTGCTTCCGGCTTGCGTACGAACTGTGTGCGGATCATCTTCCACGCTTTCGCGTTCGAAAGCTTTTTAAACCATTCAAAAATTCTTGAGCGAGATCATGCTTCCTTGCCATAAACTTGTTTTAACAATTTGTAGGTTTCTGCAGCTGTCTTGCACAATTTGAAGCTAAATTTAATGTTAATTCTCTACTCCATTTCACTTCGACAACAGGAATTTAAGAGCTCCGTTTTAATGCGCCTTTCCACGAGAACCACTTACTTCAGAATGGCGCCGATTGCACTGCACATGAGCAAGAAAACACTCTTCAATATGCAATCATTAGCGCCACCTTCCGACTTTTCTTTCTCCCACAGTTACGTCAGTCCTGGAAATTAATAGCCGGACCTTGTATTATTTTGTAGTTCTTAAAGATGGACCAATAACATTAATATCAATCTTGCCTTTTACCAAAATTAATTAAGCATCATTGGCGTCAATATTAGTATGGCGTTTTTATGCGTTTCTCTTAGTATCATTTCTCCATTAATTTTACTTTTAAGTATATTGCTTACTTTTCGTTTCTATTTCGTTCCAAAATTAATAAGGCATTAAGAATAATATGGCATTTTTTACACTTCTCTTAAATGATTAAGTACCATTTCTTCATTATTTTTGGTTTTTAGTACAAAGTTCATTTATTATTTTAATTAGTACCAATTACTAAAATTAATTTAAAATCATTAGCATCAATCGTAGTATAGCTATTATTTATAGTTTGCCTAAGCGAATTAAGTACATTTTCCCATTAATTTTGCTTTTTAAAACATTCCCTTATTTTTTTTCAACTTGAACCTATTCCCAAAATTAATTAAGCACCATTTGCGTTAATAACATCGTGGAAATTGAATAATAGTATATCAAGGTATGCTTCTCGTAAATGAATTATTATTTTTTTCCATTAATTTTACATTTTTAATAGATAACGTACTTTTTTTAAATCTAAATCATAGCTATTATTAAAATTAATTAAGCATCATTGACATCAATATTTGTATGTCGACTTTTCAATGTTTCTTTTCGACGAATTAGTATTATTTCTCCATCAATTTTTGCTTTTCAGCACATACCTTAATTTTTTTTATCATTTATGTTGCCGTTGATTTTAAGAAGATTTAGTTTTATAGAAACACGTTTTAAATGCATAAATATATAACCTAAATAAACCCGTTGTTTTCGATAACTTTGGGAATACTAATTTGGTGACGTAATCCACCCATAATTGCAATTAAGTTTATCTTTAGAACGCATAAAATATAACTAAATGTTAAAGAACATGCAATGAACTCTATCTTTTATTAATGACAGCTATAAACTAGTAGATCTATAAAATGTTATTTATAAAATTTCTGATAGGACAGAACCGTTTGTGGTTTTATTTATAATGTCTGGTTGTCATAGAAACAATTTCACCCAATGAAAAAATTTCGTTTTTCAATCGCCTCACCTGAACTATCTTATCGAAATTTTTAAACTATTTTTAGTATCAGGAACTAAAATTGTTCTTTTCACTCAATGTCTGAATTTCAGAACGCTAGCACAAATGTCTTTGGAGTTGAAAGATAATTCAAATATTAGAGCAAATAATAAAGCAAATATTAGAGATTAAAAGCATTTTTTCTTTCCTTACTAGCATTTTACTTAAATAATACAGAAAAATAATGAATATACTAAATATATTACGGATATTTAATTATGTTTAAATTTAATTACAGGTTTCGAAAATCATAACTGGTTAAAGAACGTTCTTACTCTCGGGATCTTAGTGACCCTTCCACGGAGCCTATTAGGGTGTCGCTTCACACCTTTTGGGATCTAGAGAATTTTTTAACCTCATTGGCTTAAAGATTAGTTGAATGTGTTCAGACTACAGGTATGTTGAATCAGATATTAGTTACAGAATTTTTTTTTATCATTGATTTAAAGACAAGTTGAAAGTGCTGAGACTGAAGGCTCATATCTGATATTTGCAATTTAACAGCCGCTACAAAGCAATATTTGTTTCAAAAAATAATATTTAAGGTTATATTAGTTATCTTTAAGCCCGGTTACATATGTGTAATCAAGACGTGGGGGTATAAAACTTAAGAGTAATTTCTTACTTATTATGTCCTTTCATCATCATTTGGTTTTCTACATATGGCATTGCAATGGGAATCGGGATTGGAACTTTGATCGCTTTGATTCCAATGGTGATTCCTTTGTGTTGATTCTCCTGATGCTCTTTCATCATCTTCATCATTTTCATTTTGTGCATGAAGCCACCACCCCCGCCATGGATGCAGATGATGATGATCAAGATAGTAATCAGCCGATGAACAGTGATTATTAAACCAGTGAAATTCATTCAGATGACAATGATGCGTCAGAGGTGACTTTAGATTCATTCAGATGAGAATGATGTCGAAAAATGATGTAGCAGATTTGGCTCAAGATTCATACAGAGGATTGCGGTGTATATGCTGTTAAGTATAGGGCTTTAGATTCATTTATGTGATATCGATAAATGATGTCGATTAAGCTCAAGATCCATTCACGATGTAGACAGATGATGTTACAGATATGGATCTAGATTTACTTAAAGAGATCACAGTTTAAGTCTGTCTTGTTGCTGTAATAGTGATGAAATTTTTAAGCTGAAAGAAAAACTATTTGTTATCATTTTTCCAAAAGTGACAATAATTTATATTAACACAATATATTCAGAAACTGTTGACCAGATTTATTAACCATGATTTGAGGACAAATCAGTGGAGCCTTCTCGAAAATTTTACGATTTGAGGACACTTGCATGTTTATGGAAAATAATAATCTATGTGTGCAACAATTTTTCTTATTTTTTAAGCTAACTAATAAAAGGTGCAGAACCATCTTCTTGAAACTATAATTTGACAATTTGAGGACACTTAATTTATAATTTGTGGTTAAAACTTCATCAAACTTATTTCATCACTAAGCAGTTTTGAAATATCATACAGTATTCTGCATTTGAACAAATAAATGAGAACTTGATGATTAAAATTTGTTTATTTTTTGCTAAAATTATTTTCAGACGAGTATGGTATTGTCATCTGTTAATTTTAGCATAATGCTTTTTCACTTTTTGTTTGTATTCTCTGTAAGATAAAATTCTCTTTTCTTTGATATTTGACTGCATTTAAAAAAAAAAATTTAAAAAATTTTTAAAAAATTTTAAAACATTTAAAAAAAATTTAAAAAATTTAAAAAAATAAACATACTTATTTTTTCTTTCTTTGATATTTTACTGCATAAAAAAACATATGCATTTTTCCTTTTTATATATTTTACTGTATTTAAAAGAAAAGAAAAAAAAAGATTATACGTTTTCAGAGAAATTCGAGGATATTTGAGAGCACGTTAAAGTGAAAAGACATTTTCTGTTTTCATAGAGTTTAAAGCTTTAGAGGACAATCAATGAAATTCGACCACTGTACTCAAGATTTGAGAACATCTGGTAACCTACCTTAGCCAAAGCTTTACAAGATAGCTTTACAAACATACTTCTTAAGTAATGTGACACAGTTAGAAATTAAAATTTCTAACTTTAACGTAATACCGCAATGAAAACTATGAGAACAGGAATTAATTTCAAACGATTTTCAGCATTCATTAGCATTCATAAATACTTAATTAAGAATCATTATTTCAATTGGAGAATTTAAATATTGGAAATAAAAAATAATGATAATAATTACTTATTTCATATGCATATAACAGTTATTTTGACACTGATTTCAGGCTCAACATTGCTATCTGATTTCATTTTTTTTTTTTGTATTTAATTAATAAAAATATACTCCTTGATCTACGACACTGTAAAATAAATTTTCATCTTTATTTAAAAAAATTAAAATATATGAATTTTCTTCTTCATTAAAAAGTTTTCTCATTTTTCTCGATAATTGGAAGAAAAGAAAAACTTAAATATTTAATTTAGTTTTTAGCTCTTAAAAAAAATTGCCTAAAAATTTTGCTATTTGTTTAAAATAAAAACGTTTTAAGACAATAATTTAAAACAAATTTTATAACTAAACAGAATTTATGTTAATGATCTTCTGAAAAAAGTAGCATTTTTTGTCAAACTGTCAATTTAAATCTCGGAAGGATTTAAATATTTACAAAAAAATAGAGGGAATGAAAAATTAAGACAATTTAGTCAAAGGAATAATTTTACTATGTCAACACTATGACGCTTTTCAAAGATTTTTTTTAATCTAACGCTTTTGTGTTAAAAGGGGGAAAAATTGATTCAACTGATAAAAAAACTGCTACTTAAAAATTTTGCTACCATTTATTATTCTTTCTCTACCATTTTAATAAATGTCCTGATAAAATATATATCCTGACTATACCACTTTATATCCTGATAAAATTAAAATATTTCTTAGGATTAAATTCGTAGGATATTTAAAAAAAATAATAATATCAAGAGACAAGATTTAAGTGTTGCCAACCATTGTGGAATGAAACTAAGATAAAAACTGAAAACAATAGAAACTGAGAATAACTGTACTAACAATTAAAAATGAAAGCATTTTCAGAAATTTATTAAGAGCAATTTTTTATTATTTAAACGCTGTTGAGGAAGAGTTTGTTTTGTTCTATCCAAATGAAGTAATTAACTGGAAAAAATTGTAATTTGTTGTCATCGCTTAGCTACTGTTAGCTTTTATGCTTTTTAAGTTTCTGATTAATATTTGTATTGATATGAAACTAAAATTGACAATTATGAGCAACAATTATTTTAATTTCACTAACAACTTAAAGCATTTTCGTGGTATAATCAAAATATTTTTAAATTATCTTTATTAATTTTAAATATAAAAACAAAAATAAAACTGCTAAATGGAATACGACAATGCTTTTATTGCATGCATATTCTTTTTTAAAAAACATCTAAGTAGAAATTCAAATATCATAACCGTTAATTAAAAATAATTCTGAAATGAAAACATTTAAGCGTTCATGGAAAATCATAAAATGTTGTCCTTTTTTTACTTTAGTGCATTAAAAAACATACTTCTGTCTTATAGAATATTTATACTATAAATATTACATACTCTGCCAGTTATATATATATATATCCCTTTTTATCAATTTTTTAAACTCTTTCTTTATAATATAGATGGCAGCACTATATACATTATATTAGCCTATAAAAAATTTCTTTTTCCCGTTTTATTTCATTTCTTATAAACATGTAATTAAAAAGATACAAAAGTCGTTACAACCATCTTATATTTTATTTTTACTACAACAAAATCTTAAAACACATATAATACACGACGCAATTATAAGCATATAATACAATATATAAGCAGGCTAGGCATTAATTCACTAATTTTTATTTTTAATATGAATTTTGTTTGAAGTAGTTGTTTCACCACGAAAAAAAAAATTATTCCCCGAAGTTCGTAGAACTAATTTCATATGTTTGTTTTTTATTTTTTACAGCTTTTTATAATAGAATAATACTTTTAATTTGAAGCCAAAAGTCAAAACAAAAAAGTTCTGCCTTGAATTTTACAGTATAATAATGAGAAATATATTAGATACCTTTATATTTAATATATATCTAATAATATTAAAACACAGTCTTTGAAATGTAAAAATAGCATAATTTTTCTAAAAAAAAAAGAAAAGTGTCTGTCAGTATTCCTCAAAATAAGAAAATTCCTGTCCTCATATATTTTTAAAAAAATATTTTTCTTAAATTCTTTTCACAGTTTTTTTTTTTTTTTTTTAAGTCGAGTAAAGTCTGTGCGTAAATCTGATGTCGTTTCCACTTAATCCTCTATTTCTATAATTTAAAGAGATGGAAAATGGAATATTAAAGTCAACCTTTTTTTTCCTTCCTTCTTTTTTGCTTTCTCATGAAAGAAAAAATTTATTTTGGTCTACTGAAGATCATTACTGTATTGAAGATCATTTATTCATTTTAAAATTTCTTCCAAAAATTTCATATCTCAATTTTAACTTCATAATGAAACTCTGTCTAAAACAATTGAACTCAGCTAAAACAATTTAATTGTATTAGAAGCAATTTAATGCTTTTTCAAAAGCATTTTGTGGAACTCTACAACATTATACTTTGCCGGATTTTTCTTGAAACTAAAAAATAAGCACTAAAAGAGGGAGATTTTTACTATAACTACTGCTCCAAATCTTAATTTCCTCATATATATATAGATATATATATATATATAAAGAGAAAAAAAAAAAAAAAAAAAATATATATATATATATATATATATATATATATATATATATATATATATATATATATATATATATATATATATATATATATATATATATATATATATATATATATATATATATATATATAAATTATCAATGTAATTGTAATGATGCTTTTTTTATGGTTTTCCGAAATCACCTTTTGTGTCGAACAAAAGTGTTAAAAAAATATTAATCAAAATTTTTAATAATTCTCTTAATAAATTAATCCAAATCGTATATTTATTGCTGCAAAAAACTATCAATTTTCACCAAAGCCAATTTTCAGAAAATATTATTTCGCATAAACCTTTATAACTCTTATATATTATAAATAATAAACTCTGTCGACTTTACGTATTTCATTCAACTTGCTGTAAAAGAATGCGTATTAAACAATATCTCATTTGTCTCGATAGTAATATCAGGCAAGTACATGGGTTTGAGTCTAAAATTGTACATTAAACATAAAAAATAAACTCTTATAACTTCTAAACCATTAAATCCATGGACTTAAGTTTGGTTTTATTTGATACAGCGTAAAACAATTCGTAGGTTAAAAATATATCATTTGTCTATATAGAAATGTCAAACGAGTTAATAGGTACAAAATAAAAAATAGTACTGTTTTTACATAAAACTTACTGTAGTTGGAGAAAAATGGGGAAACACTTCTATACTAATTCTACGTAAACAATTTTTATTCAAGAGCAAATGTTTAGTTTTTTTTCCATTTTCAATATCATTATAATTAAAGAACATTCTAACATAATTATTGCAATTCTATAGAATGATTTCAAAATTGCTGGTTTTTAAACTGAAAAGAAGTTATCAACTTTCTCTCCTCGTTTTGGTCGTTCCGTACTTAGCGTGGGTAAAAATGGCATCATGTCTAAAAGCTTCCTGCATAATCTTTCAAATTGTGCAAAAAATTCTATGCTAAGTGTAAATGAAATCATTTCAGTCTCCCACCTTGTATAAATTAATAAAGAACTGCAACCGTACCGTTTTTAAAAAATATTGCTATTTTATCTTTAAAACTCGTTTTTTTTTTTTTTTTTTTATTTTTTATTTTTTTTTTTTTTTTTTTTTATTAATTATTATTATTATTACTTTTCGTCGCTTTTTTTAAGGACAGGTTCCATAACCAATAAATAAATAAAATGTGATAACGGCATTATTGTTAGTGATTTGAAAAAAATAAAATAAATAAAATCACAAGTTTGAAACGTTTTTATATGAAAAAGGTGCCTTTTGCGAAGTTCATATTTATTATTCAAAATTTTATTTAAGTCAAAAATTGCATCGATGGCCATTGAAATAGCTGTAAAGTTCAGAATTCTTTCCTCACAAAACTGACAAAAACAGATAGATAAAGAATAATTAGCTTTCTAAGGGTAGAAAATAAACTGTCAAATTTGGTTATAGTCTTAACATTAGATGGACAAGTATGCAGAATAAAGTTTAACCAAATTACAATTCTATAAGCGGGAAAACTACTACTATATTCATATGTGTGGAATTTGAACTTTTCACTAACGTTTATTGCTAATTACAAAGAAATCGCTTGAAAATTGTAAATTTTTTTTGCTATTTTTCTCTCGCTTTCTTTATGAAAGCAAATCAAAATTTACTCCATGGCTGTATATCGAGTTTCAGCAGGCTAATAACCCTCAAATTATTTTTTTAAACTTAATTGTCGCATAGAATTTGACTATTGTAACTTTAATAATGATGATCTCGATGCTATACTTAAACTTATTTTAGCATAAAAATGAAAAAAAGTTTTAAAAAATAAAAAAATTTAAAAAATTAGAGTTTTTAGTTAATCAAATTAAATATTAATTAACTTGGAAGAGATATAACCTCTTTCTCAACCTTACGGTTACATTGCAAAAGATACTTACTTCATTTATCATATTTAGACTCAATTGTGCCTAACTTGCCTAGTGAAAATAGGTAGCCGTTTTCGCAGTTTTGCCTGAAGAAAACAGTTTTACCTAGCGCAAATAGGCCTTATGAACTCTTTAACTCAAAATACCTACCAACAGTTTTTCAAACTACTCAATAAAACGTATTTTTACGCTAAAAAATAAGAATTAGGAAATGAAATTATTTTATCAAATTTAATTCTTAAAAATTAAGAAATGAGACTTTAGAATAATAAATAACGCTATGTTATTTAGAGTGTATAATGTACTGAATGCTATTTTCGTTATTTGGTTCTTAACAATATTTTGTAATAAAATTAGTCACATTCCTACACCATTATCTTATATTTTTTAAAAATTTAAATGATATTTTTGACAATTTCTAAAGAAATCTTAGAATATAATGTTTTCTATGCCTTAACATTAGAAATCAGCAAATGTAACAAATATCTAAAAAAAATAATAATATAAGTACTTACAATGAAATATTAAGAAAAGCAATCCGACCATCCCGAATTCGTTCTAAAAAAGAATGTTCAGAAGTAGAAGTTTTTCGGAAATATCCATTTCCTTTGATGGCCCTTTCCTTTAAGGAAATAATGCAACATTTCAGATAAATATCAATATTTAATAGAGGGAAAAAAATAGATTTCCGAAAGCGTAAAAAGAAGCCGATCGAAGTTTCAATTAAAAGATGGTCAAGCTTTCGTGGTTTTTATGACCATTATTTGTATTGCTTAAGCTTAACTGTTTATAAGCAGTTTAGAAATATTCGTTCCACGTGGGTTGAAGCATGTCTGGTTGACGTATTTTTGCAACATTTAATGAAAGTTTTCTTTAGTCTGGATCATATTGGACATCTTCAACAATGTTATGTATTCAATATTTTATGCGCTTATGAGCGGAAGTTTGGTGATTTATAATTTTTTCTTTCAAATTTATTGTTACCGGAGTATTTATTTGACAATGGAAAATTTACTCAATTGCTCATGAAAAATAAATTATAAATAATTTATTTATTATAAATTATTAAGACGAATAAAATTTGATTTTTGACAGAGTAACAATAAATATTTCCGGATTTTAATTTTTTTCTCCTTAAATAACGGAATTTTTTGAAACTTTGTAGAAGAAATTAATGGAAAACTAACTACTCAACTATTCTCTCAAACTTTTTAAACCAATTTATTCTAGATTCAAAGAATTCAGGATTTTACTCATTAACTTATCTCATTACTCATTACATTACTCATTACATCAAATTTACTCATTAACGTATGAAAAATAAGTTACCGTCATGTGGGGCTACTTTGTGCAGCGGGGGCTACTTTGTGCAAATTCGAATTTGGCACTTTTCAGGTGCTGCTATTCAGTATTATGTGTTTTTTTCACGTTAAAAATGTGCGGAATTTGAAGATAGAAGTTTCCTCTATTTCTACAAAAAAAATTTCGAATTTTAAAACTATTTCAGAGTGTGTTTTGTTTATCCAATGTCAACAACTTTCCGAGAACGTCGGACGTCGAAAAGTGTGCGTAAAAACTTTAGCTGTGAAATGCAAAGACGTTGGTAAAATAATTGTCGTAAGTGCAAAATATTTTATTTACATACATATTAATAAACAATTATATCATGTTAGCGTTAAAAAAATTTGAAAATTATTCACAAATAAACGGAAAATGAAAAGAAATGCACTGTGGGGCTACTTTGTGCAAAGTTTCATTCGTTTTTTTTTTTCGACAGAAAAATTGTCAGACGTTATAAAAAAAATATACCTGGAACGAGAAACTACCGTGATTACTCTTTAGAAAAGCTGCAACAATGTTTGTAAGCAGTTAATGGTGGTATGTCGATTGCAGAAACTTCTCTGAGGTACAAAATCCACAGAAATACTATCTCCAATAAAATTCACAAGAAACACGTGAAACGTGCTGGTAAACTATTATTTCTCTTCTACAAAAATTTTCTAATGAATTAATCAAACGATTTAACACATAAAAATATATTTTATAGGACATCAGGTGATTTTGACAGAAACTGAAGAGCAAGTTCTGTCATGCTCATTCAAGCATGTTATGTTCAAATTTATCAATTTTATAAATGTTAATGAATATGTAATAAATATTATTTTTGAAATTTCATCCATTTCAATGTTCAAAAATGTATATGGTTTCCTTTTGTTTAAACTCAAATGTTTTGAAATAAACATTCTTTTTAAGAAAAAATTCTTTATAAAAAATGGTTTTTTAACGCTGAAAATTATTTTCAAACTAATATCTTTACATATCTTGATGTTTTTGTCTTTAAAAATGTCAACAATTAACTTTTTTTAACAATTTTATATCAATATTTTACTAAAAACATGATTATTAAACTGAATTCCTATCGCTGCGCAAAGTAGCCCCACTTGGGGGCTACTTTGTGCAAGGTATGTTTTGACTTATTATTTGTAAATATTACATACAAATAATGCCAATATTGATCAAATTCACTCTTCTGAGTCCAGTTATGAATATAATATAGATAAATTTTGCTAAAGTTTGAATTAACATTGTTTTTTTTACATGTCAAGGCTCAAAAACTGCGAAATCCTGCACAAAGTATGACGGTATAAAAGATTTTTTTTATTTTAAATTATGACATTTCAAATTTACTTTCTGGCAGAGTAACAATAAATATTTTTGGACTTTAATTTTTTCACCAGAAATAATGGAATTTTTTGAAGCTTTACGGAGGAAATTAATAAAAAAAAAGAAAAAAGAGAAACTTTTTCAACCAAATAGTTCTGAACCAAAAGATTAATGAGTTTTTCTTTCAAATTTCTAACTACCGGAGTATCTATTAATGTTTTTAACAGCTAACAATTTGCTCACTAGCTTATGAAAATAAAATTATAAATAATTTTTAATTATAAATAATTTTTAATTATAAATTAAGAGATTTACGATTTATTTGAAACATTAAATATGTCTTGAATTTAATTTTTCCTCCAGAAATAGTTGAAATTTTGAAGACAGAGGAAATTAATGAAAATACAAAGAAAAACTTTTTAAACCAAATAATTCTAGATACAAAAATTTTGGATTCTTCTTTCAAATTTACTATTACTGGAGTATTGAATAAAGTTTTTGACTACAAAAAATTTTGTCAATGGCTCAAGAAAAATGAATTATAAATAATTTCTTCATTTTCAACTATTATGACATTTAAATATTGGTTTTCGGCAGAATAACAATGAAATATTTCTGAATTTATATTTTCCCTCCTGAAATATAGGGATTTTTTGAAACTTTACAGAGGAAATTAATGAGAAAACAAGGAGAAACTTTTTAACCAAATACTTCTAGATCCGAAGATTTTTGAATATTATTTCAAACTTATAATTTCTGGAGTATTATTAATGTTTTTCACAACAAATAATATATTTAGTAGCTTAAGAAAAATAAATGTAAATAATTTCTTTATTTCAACTGTTATGACATTATTGATTTTCGGCAGAGTAACAATAAAATATGTCTGAATTTATATTTTTCCTGCTTAAATATTGGTATTTTTTGAAGCTTTATGGAGGGAATTAATGAGAAAATAAAAGAAACTTTTAAACCATTAAACCAAATAATTCTATATCCAAAGATTTTTGAATTTTACTTCAAATTTATAATTTTTGGAGTAATTATTAATGTTTTCAACACTGGATTGCCTAAGGAAGTCATTTTGACTGCTTTTAATTTCAATTAGAAAAACAATGATGTATATAATGACACAATTTCTTAGAATTTTGTACAACATATAATTTTTTTATGGTTAATACTTACTAATAACTTGTTATATCACTGTAAATAATATAAAAAATACTAAAAATTAATTTTAAACAAATTTCTTTACGCATAATTTATTCTTTTACAATACAGTCATTTTGACTGCTTTTGGGCAATATAGGTATATACTAAGTTTCAGTCTTTTTAGTGTTAACAACAAATAATTTACTCAGTAGCTTAAGTAATTATTAACTACTAGTAACTTTAATAATTTCTTTATAATAAATTAGTATATCATTTAAGTATATCATTATTAGTATAACGTTTGGAAGAGCAATAATAAATATTTCTGCATTTTGACTTTTTTTCCGAATAAATATTTTCAGCTACATTGAGTAAGGTGTTGAGAAAAGAGAGAAATTTTGTAAACCAAAAATGGTTTAATTTTATTATTGTCCGATGTAAGTAACTCTAAAAAAGTCGAAGCTTAACACAGACCAAAACTTTATCTCCTGGCAACATTAAAGTTTAAAATTAATTCACAGTAAATGTTTTAAAGTAGTTTAATAACTATGTCCATTGAAATTAACATAAATTATTCCAAAAGTTTCGATAAAAATATTTTTCATAACCAAAAAGGCCAATTTCGAATGACTAAGCTGTTAATTAAAAAATGTTACACCCAAAATAATAATTTTTTTAAGAGTTTCAAACTGAGAAAATAAATCTCCAATTGGATCATCACTTGATGATATACTTCAGTGTTTCCCAAAGTGTGGTACGCGTACCCCCTGGGGTACAGGAACAGTTTAGCGGGGGTACGCGTTCTTATGCAAAATATATTGCAACAAACGAAAATTTCAAAAAAAAAATTTTTTTTTTAAGGACAATGCTAGCCATGAAAATTTACGATTATGTAATTTTTTATTGGCTATTTTTTGCAGAGTTAGCAGCTAATAATTAGTGGTATCAACAGCCAGTTGTGATTTTTAACTTCTGTGCAATTTTTTTATAGTAAAAAATATATTCATTTTTTTATTAGAGGTACACAGCGCTACGAAAAATTTAGAAAGGGTACACTAAAGTCATAAGTTTGGAAAACACAGATATACTTGATTAATGGCAGCAGTGGATAAGATATATTTTATTGTGTGAAAGAATTTTTGAAAAATTAATCTAGTTCTGCTTTTTCCAAATAGTGTTTCGAGGAACCCTGGAAATCTAGAGTTCCCTGAAAGAATAACGTTGATTCCAAGAGTTAGAACTTTTAAAAAAAAAAAATCTGTTAGGATTCTGTAATTAAATATGTAAATATATTAAACCTGTAATTAAATATATATATCCAATTGATTACACTGGGCTACAAGTTTTTTGTGGAATTTATATATATATACATATTATCTTCTCTAATTCGAATGTGAGGATTCCAAATCTGAAATTAGTTTTGCTCTTAAAGCTATATATATATTTTCTTTTTTAAATAATATTTTTAGCCTATTTTTTATCGAAATGTACAAGTTAAAAAACGTTAAATATGACAGGGTGATGCGTAAATTTTGCTACAAAAACTGCTGTAATAATTATATAAATATCATTGCTTTATTATTTTATCGACTGGTTTGAAGTTTCTTTTCTTTTTTATTAAAAACTGCGAATCTGCAAAAATGAGTATTTTTAAAGCCATTACGTTGATAGGCAATTCATCCGGAGAAAAAACCAAAACTCAACAGCGAACGATTCTTTCTGTTGAAATGGATCGCCTTTTTAAATAAAATTTATTCTTAACGAAAGAAGGATAAGAAATTTGTTCTTATATATCTTCGCATGTTAAACCAAACAGCTATTAGCGTTCGAATTGAATTTTACATCTTCTGTTCCCAACCACAATTTACTGTATTCATAAGTCCATTATCCCTAAATTATCCTCCAAACGACTTGCCACTTTCGCGGTAGAAAGATAAGAAGGAACAAGGCTTCCTTCTTATCAAATGGTATTAAAACTTCTTATCTTTTTTTATTTTTTCTTCATTCAGCATCTTGAACACCCTAGCAGTATTCAGCGCCAAAATGTCTGCTGCGCCAAGCAAGCCATCCATCCTGGTTTAGAGACCGAAATTGTTCTCTTTTAAACCGTGGAGCTTCCTAAAAGCTCCCATAAATCCATCAGGTGTATGACTTGTGCGGCTTCTTTTTGTTCTAAGAACGGTTTTTATTCCATCTTTTGCACTAAGGCAAAATTTATTGCCTCTTGTCTTACACGGCGAGGGATTTTAATGTATTTTTAACATAGGACGGCTTGAAATTCGAGTGAAAAGAGGGGGTTCTAAAACTGAGTGATATGTTTAAGATTTGTTGCATGTATCCTAAGAGCTGTGGAATTAGCAGTTAATCTTAAAATTTTGCTGAGAAACAAAATTTAGCTTCAAGGCAATCAACTTTTCAAGTAAAATTGTATCCAATATTAAATTACCTTGTTGATAATTGCTTAAATTTTACCAATTATACAATAAATCAATAGCTGTTGCTTAAAAATAATTATTCCATAACGGAATCAGTAAGTTTTAAATTATTTACCCTATGTAAGACACTTAACAAACGTTTTATTATTTACGTCGTATTTTCTTTAAACTAAGCATTTTCTATTAGTCACTTTTGCCTTAGATAGAAAAACTTTTTTGCAAAGTCTTCTCTCTAAGTAATTTTTATTATTTTAAATGTTTTTCTTCTTCTTTTTTTTGTAATTTTTTTTTTCATTCAAATATTTATTGCCCCTCTTGAAGTTCTGTGGAAAGTTTGTATGTTTTTTTAGTTGTATACCATGCTTATCGAAAAGAAATAATGCTGAAAAAAATATTATCTTTGCAATATATTTTTAGTGCCATAGTAGTGTGATGGTACAGTTCCTTGATGGTTAATATGTTAGCTTGTCTGTGAAGTAAAATCAACCGCAATATAATATAATACGTTACCACCAACCAAAGTTGTGAAGACTTAATTTTTGTGTAAACTAAACTCTCTTGGGTTGCCTTGGGTGTGTTTTACTTTTTACCAGTATGGAAAATTAAATATAATAGTAAAAATTAAACATTCCTTTGCTATCTATGTTTAAAACCATTGTGGAAAACTAAATAACAGAAGAAAAAAATATTTTTCCTGTGCAATTTTAAACTTCACTTGAAATATAAAATAATAACAAAGGTAATTTAATGAAACTTATTTACTATAATGAGTATTTTCATAAATATCTACAAAGAAGATCACCCTGAATAGTTAATAGCTTAAACTAAAACCAATTTGAAGTGAAATTAAAACTTGTGTTGTTTTACTTATTATAACTAATGAGATCGTCTTTCTGACCAATATGTGACCCAAAAAGTCAATTCATAATAAATTTTTTGAGTAAAATTGAATGTATTTTTCTTAGACCTTTTTGCTCCATTTTAGTGTAATTTTTTTTCGGGGTCAGAGAACTTAACCCAGACATTCACTCACCTTTGAAGCTCCCGATTTAATCGTTTTAATTTTCCTTTTTCACAAAATATTTTTTTTTCACATTTCATTATTTTTTTATAATTCTTAATATGTAGGATTTTATTATTTTGCTGACAACAATTTTGAATATATATTAAAGAGCATAAATTAGACAAATTCTGCCTTTAATTTTTTAATATAAAAATACTTTTATTTTGTAGATTTTATATTTTTTTCATAAAATTCTATTGTAGTTAAAATAAACCAGTTGTGGGAAACTGCTTTGTAAGTAGAAAGAGAAATAAAAAAAAAAATTCAATTACAATGACCTACTATAACATATTCTAATACTTTAAAAAAGTATGCAAATATTCTATTATAATGCATACCTGCTAATTCTTCCGGAATTTCCGGAAGAAGTTATCACCGTTTTTCAAGTGGTACTAAAAATTATGCTATTTAGATTTTAGACATTATCCTAGACTTAAAGATTTACTTTTAACTGACTATGGGTTTTTAGGTTTAGCCTAAATCATTCATTTACTATATTTTTGGTGAAGCCTAAATAATTCTTGCAATTTCAAACTGTCTATTTACAAGCATACGACGCACAAAGATGGGGGATACTTGAAAATGATTCATACACTTACTAAGTGACTTGTACATACAATGAATGCAGAATGCATCAAATGTGCACCCATTGTTTCCCATAACAAGCACATATCCATATGATGAGCCAATTCTGTCTATTTATTCAAGTACGTGCTTATATTGATGTCCTTCATGGTAATGAGATTTGTTTCTGTTGGCATTGAGAGTACATAAGGTGGTAAAGAACATAGTTTACGTATCCTAAACCAACCTGTTAAGATCAATGTTTAATTACCCCAATGTCGACAACACTGCAAAAGCATCTCTGCCTGTTTGGAAAAATGATTAAAAGATATTGATTGCATGAATGGAATTGGATCACCATTGGGATGTGCGTCTGGTGACAAATTTGATGAGTGTATGTTTCTTTCCATGTATCAGCCACTTTAATACGCTGTAAACTTGTGTAAAAAGTAATTTAAGATTGGATGAACCATTTAGGCTACCTTCTATATAAATAAATTTAGCATGTATATTAATGCGTGATAATTATGTAATAGTGTGTATGACAATTTGATAAATCAAAATGATGTTCTAATTCTGATGATGTCAGTAAAGCTCATAGTAAAAAAAACGCTCATTCGCATACATATAATGAGTCAAACAAAGCGCTAATTTTATCGACGTGATGTACTAAGTCAAGAAATGTCTGTGTTTTCAAGACGCTAATTGCATGAGCTTATCTTTTTTTTTCCCTTCTCCTTTTCCTCTAAATAAGTTCTCCGATAAAAACCACCTACCATTCTATTTTCTTCAAAAAGCACTGTACAAATTCAATGATTGTGCATATTCCCCCATACCACAACGCTAATTTATAGCTCATCCGAATCCTTTTAACACACAGTCCTGAAGAAGATAAGGGGGAGCTGATACGGGGGATTGGGGCAGATGGAAAACAGTTTTTAGATACAGGGAGGGGTTGTTTTGATCTCCAGATGACTTCTTGGCGCCATTGTTTCTCACTTGTTGTGTCTGGTATTGCAGTAGTTAAGAGAATATTTTTAGGTAAACAAATAAATAGAATGGTGACAGAAATATGACACTATTTAGACCACCTTGACTTGCTAGATAAGCGGGATGTGAGAAAAAGAACTTCATTTTTCCAACTTTGAATTCTTCTTCAAAAATGTATTCAGGGTTTTTCGATTACCTTTAAAGTAAAAAAAAAAAAAAACAATTTTATTAATTATAATAATAATATTAAAGAAATAATTTATTTTTATTAAAATAATTATATTCAATAAAAAGAATACTTTATGGGGGTTATAAGTGGTAGGAAGTAAATATTAGCTTTGATTTAAGCAAAAACAAAATTTTCAAATAAGCATAACTGTGTTTTAAACTTTAATAGAACAGAGAAAATCTGCAACTAACACGTAAGGAATTCTAATTTTTTCGACAGTTAAAAATTTATGTAATCGCAGAAAATTTTTAAAAGCGGTAGTAAAACTATTTAATTTTTCATTTGTTTTTGGGAAAAATAATTCGTGCTCTAAAATAAATTCTACTAAAATAATTCAGAAGATATGTAGTCAGTACAATAATAATTTGGCAATAGAAAAAAAATTTAAATTCAAGCTTTAGCTATAGCGAGTTATCTTTGGTAAAAATGAGTACCATTTCTTTAAATTTTAGTCTATACCAATCCAATTATACTTTTTGAATTCATCAAAATTTGCTCGAATGCAATATGATGTGCTAATAGGAAATGTATATCTACGTTAAACTATCATTATTTTTTCCAAATGGCAATTTATTTTCAATTCTGTAAGAACCTCAGTCAAGTACCTTTGCGCGATATAAATTTATATCTCAATTTATGCGATTTATTTAGTGCGATTTAGTGAAACTGTCTAATAATCAAGCAGTTTTAGCTTTATCCAATTCTACATATGTTCATTGAATCAACTGTTAACTGATTAATTTCGAAGAACAATTCATCGGCAATCAATCAATTGTTAATCAATTATTCTCAAGGGAGATAAAAATTTCAAGGGAACACTTAGTGGTGTTTAGGGATAATTTTGTTAAATAACCACTTGTTAAGGAAAGGCCTCACCCTTGATTTGCAAATGGAACTGAGAAAAGCTTGGAAATTTACCCTCTTGATGCCAGATTTTTCCTTATGGTTGCAAAGCAACTATCAGGTAAATCATTTAACAATTTAAATGATTTCTTCAAGTCAGCACCATTTAAATGGTATCTTTAAATTCATTTGGCATAACTTACGAATTCAAGGGGACAATAAATATTAAATAATAAACACTATTTTATGTTAAAATATATTTTTTCTAAATAATCTTAGAAGTCCGGACTAGGGGCTATTATACACGCATAAGTTAATATATAATTATACATACATACACATATATATATATATATATATATATATATATATATATATATATATATATATATATATATATATATATATATATATATATATATATATATATATATATATATATATATATATATATATATATATATATATATATATATATATATATATATATATTCTAAATAGTCTTAGAACTCCGGATTTGGGACTAAATATTCATTTTGAACGATTTTTAATGTTTCGAAGGTTAAAAATAATTTTTGTCAAACTTTTGAACAAATAAAATTAAGTAGTTTTATTAGTTTTATTATCACTCCTTATAGCATGTTTGGGACGGTATTATCAGAAGGTCAGTTCATTTTTTAACCCCGCGCTACTGTCATTTTGAAGTATAATTTTGTTAGAATATTCTAATTTTCGAACATTTTTCTCTGTTTATCAGGAATGGTTTGGAGGGATTGATATTTTTGCTAATTAGCTAATAACTTCGCATGACGACCTAACTATTTTCCAGAGCTAGGAATACAAGGGAAAATATTTAGTAATAATTTTTTCTTTTTCTTTCCTTTCTATCTGTATTTTATTTTCATGCATCATATTGTGTATTTAACAGATGTATAGTTTCCTAGACGATTTCCAAGATGTATGTTTGGACCTGAAATTGTGAATTTTATAATTAAAATTGTAAATAAAGAAAACATTATGTTAAATACTACCAATTTTTCAGAGTAAAAAATAGAGAAAAAAACGGGAGCTTCTTAATACCACTTTCTTAAATTGTTCCCATGGCCAAAAGAAAAAAAGAAAAAAAAATCTATACACTTTGATACAGAATTGGCCATGTTATGTAGGCTATTTGCTTTTGTACCAGCAATTTTCTGTTGTATTTTCTCAATGTGTTTCATTTTCAATTTTAAATTCTTGAAATAAATCAAGGCAGGTTGAAATCCTTTTTAAAATGAATTTAAATTTGATACTTGGAATTCATTTATTTCGTGTTAAGCGTAACCTATCCCCTGCTTTTCCTTAAATCTATTTCATACACTATAAATAAAATAAAAAGAGAGAGAAAGACATTGGAGGAATTATTTCATTTTTAAACAAAAACAGATTAATTTTCAAAGCTATAGTGCTGCCATCTCTGTATAAGAAATATAAATATTTTATTAAGCTCCGTTTCAGCGAACCAAAAAACAAATAACGAAGAAAGAAAGCAGTTAATAAAGCATGTTTTCAATTCTAAGTTGCTAAACAGTTAAAAAATATTTAAATATCTCCTAGCTTCTTTTTTTGTAAAAATTAAAATCTTAGCTTCCAAATTTAACACTCGTTGGGGACGACTTTTTCATTGGGAGTATTGCTTGCATACGCTTCTTTTATCAACTGCTTATAAACTTACAATTTTAAGAAGTTAATATTTAAAGAATGAAAACATTGACATTTAAGTAATAGATCAATACATTTCTTTTATACATTAGAATATTGCTACAATAGATAAAAAATTTTCTTCAATATAGTCCAATAGAAACTCAAATTACTATGATTAATCTATACATTTCTACAATAGAAGAAGATACATTACTACATAGATCAATACATTTCTACAAAAGGAGAACTAAACATTATTACAATAAACCGAACATTATTACAATTGCTGAATACATTTCTACCATAAAAGTAGCAAGCATTACTAAGATAGACTTCTACATTAAAAGAAGCTAACATTACTACAACAGATCAATACATTTCTACAATAGAAGAATTACTACATTACTACAATAGATAAATACATTTCTACAATGGAAGAAGCAAACGCTATAGAAGAAATAAATTTAAAAAAATGGCGATGGACAGGTACATAGGCGTAATAAGGGGGGTGTCCATGGGGTCCGGACCCCCCCCCTTAGCTTGAGTTTTTTTTAATATCCATATTTCCAAATATCGCATAGAACTTCTTATAATATACGTCTTGCCTTGAAAAAAAAATTTTTAAGAAATATGTGGAAAAAAAATTTCGTTTCCACCTTACAAAAGCTGAAGAAAGCTTTGCATGTTTCATTGAGCGAAAGAAACGAAAGTTTCATCGAGAAAGTTCCGACGAAATTGTAAATAAGTTACCAACAAGGGGCAAAAGATTAAATTTATTACTTTAAGCAATTATATATATATATATATATATATATATATATATATATATATATATATATATATATATATATATATATATATATATATATATATATATATAATGGAAATTCTCGACCCCCCCCCTTGTAAAAACTATAGCTACGTCCGTGGACAGGTAATGTGCTAAGAACATTAAAAAAGAATTTAAATCATGTTTCACTCTTTTGGGCTCCTGATGGGAGAAGGGAAACCTTTGAACAAACTGGTCAAAACTAGAGGATGCCTTATGAACTAAAAGTGTAAAGAGCCTAAATACCACAAATTTACCCATGGATCATCACTTAAATGATTAATTGCCTGGGCATGATAAGTCACATTTTCGATGCTTGAAACTTATGAAATAAGTAATGGAACATTTTCTAGTTTTTAAATCGATTTCTGATCGAAAAAAAGTGCCGATAATATTTATGTAGCATAAAAATACATTTAATTTAAAGTTTTATTTTCTCTTGGTATAACTTTTTTTTTTAATTGATGTAATAGCTGCTACTGGGAACTTTTTTATCACGTTAGCTCGCAAAAAAAGTAACTTATTGTTTTTCTTTTCATTTTAACAAATTCGAATTTAAATTTGCCTTTTCTAATTATCAGGGATATACAGAATATTTCTGAATAAATTTATTGAGTTAATTGGATTTTTTAGAACAAAATAAATATTAAACAAGTTGTATGGTGGCGGTCTGGGAAACATACTTGAGGATGATTCGAAGGCATACCATCACGAATTTGAACCTCTGCGGAGGTGATTGCTACCTCGCTTTGGAAGCTCGATGACCAGCGACGCTTGAGCCCTTGGCAGGCTAATCAAGGTGGTCACCCACCCGCACATTGACCGCATTCAGAGATGCTTGTCTTCTTTGATCTTTTGTGAACCATGTTTTAACGATCAGTAAATTACGGGACACAATATTTTAAAAATGTAAAAAGTTTCACTTTCTATGCGTACCAGTTTCAAAATTTAAGTTTTATTCTCAAATTAAAAACTATAATTAACTAAAGATCGGAACATGCAAATTTGAAAATTTTTTTAAAAAAGAAACATACAACGAAATTAGCATACGTATCATTCAAATAACGATCAAATAATAGCGCTGAAGATGAGCTTGTGAATTTAAATTTAAAAATAATTTATGTGCTCAATACAATAAATTAAATAGTGAGTTTTTCTTTTCTTTTTTTTTTTTGTAATTTATAACAATTTTCCTCTTTATTTAAAGATATTTTATTCCAGGTGCCAATACACCTTCGTTTCGTTTTCGAATCTAATTTTGAAACTGAATAAAATTTTTATATAGTTTTAAAATTTTGAATCAAAGCATCTAGTTTTGTATCTTCAATTAATTTCATTAAGTTTATTTTATTTATTTATGATTCTCTGCAATCTTTGTAAGACTTTCCATTACATGCATTCTATGATATATAGTTTATTTTGCGAAGAACATAAAATATTTTTTTATTAGCAGAAGTGACGGTCGTACTAAACTGCATTAGTATGTAAATATGAATCAGAGCTATGGAATCGGTAGTTAAAATATTCGTCTCTGACTCCAGCTCCGACTCACACTCAATCCACCAAATCCTTTGAAAGTATAAATATTGTTATAAATATAAATATTTTTAATTTCAAATTAGATATTTCTATATTTATATTTCAAATTAGATATTTCTATATTTATATTTCAAATTAGATATTTCTATATTATATAACTAAAAGGCATTTCATTTAAAATGATATTTTGTATTAAGTATTTGTATTCAATCAGAGAAATAAATTTTAAAAATATATTTTTACAAAGCATTGAAGAAAAAAAAGCATTATAAAAATAAGAACTTCATATCAATATCTCCCATCCATGCATATGTATAAACATATTATGACAAAAAAAATTATTTAGTCAATATTCATGAACAAGAAATTATTACAAATGATGCATTAAAATCATTCGCACATTTTTTTAATTGACTAACTAACTAATTTAAGTAAATTTGGCATCAGAATGTACTAAATAAAAATTACTATTAATTTTTCGTTCATAAATTTCCATTTTTTAATGGTTTTTAGTTGTTTTTTGTGTTCTTTTTTAATAGTTTGGCACATCAGGCTCAAAATGTGGTTAGTTAAATTTGTGATAATAATAATTTAATTAACTGTCATATTATCTATATGCATAATATTTTTGATTACATAATTACAATTTTGCTTACATTATATGTCTAAATAACATTATTTGCCTCAATAATTTTCACGCGACATTGTTTGTCTCAATAATTTCACGCGACATTGTTGGTCTCAATAATTTCACGCTAGCAAAATCTTTTTTTTTTTTTTCTTTTTTAATCTACTGGACCTAACTTTAAACTATCCAGTGTAAATTTTCCAATTTTTTCAGCAAAATCAAAAACAAACTTTACAACCAATATAGAGACCTCCTTCAAAATCATCATGAATTTTAGGCTAAATTTTTTGATTTGCGTTTTTTGATGATACCTTTCTACAAATATTTGACGAATCAGTATCACTCAACAGTATCTGCACCTTCTAAAAAAAGTCAAAAATAAAATTATTCTTTAATGAACTAAGAGAAATTTCAGTTAAGTTTTTAGGGATTGCTGAATTTTTTCTCTAAAATTTTAAGCAATAAGCTGTTGCTAATTTTGATTAACAATGTTTTTGGAAGTTCTTTCGCCAAGGAAAATAAATTAATAAAGCAACTGTTTAAATGTTTAAAGGCTTATAAATTTAGCAAAGCTGTTTTATTTAGCACTTAAGCAAACCTATAAATTTGAACTTAAGCTATAATTATTTAGGCTTTAGAACAGAGAAATAAACTTCGATATTTTAAAACGTATTAAACTTTAAATGAAATAAAATAAAAAAATATATAAAATAAATTATAAATAAATAAATAAAAAAAGAAAAAAAACGCCAATTTTTCAAGATTTTTTTCACTTGGGGGAAAAATTATCAATATCAATGAATATTAGGCAAATAAATGTAAATTTTTGTGAGCCTAAATTATAAATAAATAAAAGGAATAAGAAAGAAAAAAAACGCCAATTTTTCAAGGTTTTTTTTCACTTGGGGGAAAAATTATCAATATTTATGAATATTAGGCAAATAAATGCAAATTTTTGTGAGCCTAAATTATAAATAAAAAGGAATAAGAAAAAAAAACGACAATTTTTTGAGATTTTTTTCACTTGGGGGAAAATTATCAATATCAATGAATATTAGGCAAATAAATGTAAATTTTTGTGAACCTAAATTACAAATAAATAGAAGGAATAAGAAAAAAAAACGCCAATTTTTTGAGATTTTTTTCACTTGGGGGAAAATTATCAATATCAATGAATATTAGGCGAATAAATGTAAATTTTTGTGAGCCTAAATTATAAATAAATGAAACGAATAAGAGGAAAAAAAACGCCAATTTTTTGTGATTTTTTTCACTTGGGGGAAAATTATCAATATCAATGAATATTAGGCAAATAAATGTAAATTTTTTGAGCCTAAATTATAAATAAATAAAAGGAATAAGAAAAAAAAAACGCCAATTTTTCAAGATTTTTTTCACTTGGGGGAAAAATTATCAATATCAATGAATATTAGGCAAATAAATGTAAATTTTTGTGAACCTAAATTATAAATAAAAAGGAATAAGAAAAAAAAACGCCAATTTTTTGAGATTTTTTTCACTTGGGGGAAAATTATCAATATCAATGAATATTAGGCAAATAAATGTAAATTTTTGTGAGCCTAAATTATAAATAAATAAAAGGAATAAGAAGAAAAAAACGCCAATTTTTTGAGATTTTTTTCACTTGGGGGAAAATTATCAATATCAATGAATATTAGGCAAATAAATGTAAATTTTTGTGAACCTAAATTATAAATAAAAAGGAATAAGAAAAAAAAACGCCAATTTTTTGAGATTTTTTTCACTTGGGGGAAAATTATCAATATCAATGAATATTAGGCAAATAAATGCAAATTTTTGTCAGCCTAAATTATGAATAAATGAAAAGAATAAGAAGAAAAAAACGCCAATTTTTTGAGATTTTTTTCACTTGGGGGAAAATTATCAATATCAATGAATATTAGGCAAATAAATGTAAATTTTTGTGAGCCTAAATTATAAATAAATAAAAAGGAATAAGAAAAAAAAACGCCAATTTTTTGAGATTTTTTTCACTTGGGGGAAAATTATCAATATCAATGAATATTAGGCAAATAAATGTAAATTTTTGTGAACCTAAATTATAAATAAAAAGGAATAAGAAAAAAAAACGCCAATTTTTTGAGATTTTTTTCACTTGGGGGAAAATTATCAATATCAATGAATATTAGGCGAATAAATGTAAATTTTTGTGAGCCTAAATTATAAATAAATGAAACGAATAAGAAGAAAAAAAACGCCAATTTTTAGTGATTTTTTTCACTTGGGGGAAAATTATCAATATCAATGAATATTAGGCAAATAAATGTAAATTTTTGTGAGCCTAAATTATAAATAAATAAAAGGAATAAGAAAAAAAAACGCCAATTTTTTGAGATTTTTTTCACTTGGGGGAAAATTATCAATATCAATGAATATTAGGCAAATAAATGCAAATTTTTGTGTGTCCAGATAATGCAGAGTTAGAATAACTTTTAATTTTAAGTTTTTAACTAGTTTCAAGTAACATTTAAAATATTGTACCACAAGTGCTTTTTAGTTTTAGAAAACTGTGGTTTTCCTTCGTATAGACGTTGTGCACCATTTTTAGAATCAGCATGAATGCGATAATCACGAGTTGCTAATTCACATCATCAATGAAATTGGAATATTCATCGCAAAAAAAGTATTATTTCCTGTGACGTTAGAGACTTCAAAATTCAGCCTTAAACTTTTATTTATTTATTTTTTTTCTATCAAGATTTTGATGATACATTATCATTCAACACCAATCAAAAATAAAAGCATTGCTTTGATAGAAATTGATAACACTTTAGAGCTTTCACGAATTTTTCTCAAAATCGTTAATCACAATACGGTTATAATTTCGATTAAATTATTTAATATTGTACATTTATCAATTTCTAGATTGTTTTTTAATTCACTTTTATTGTTCAAAATGATGAACACCATCTTGGATTCCTTTGAAAAATTCTTTTAAGGCTTTTTTTCAAAAGCACTGTCGCCACTTGAAATAACGATTTTTTTGTTGAACATAATATGTTATTTTCATAATTGCTTTGAGTAGTTTACAACAGTTAATTATGACTATTATGTCGAGTCAAGCTTATTTTTAGCCAGCTCTTTTCTTAACTATAATATAAATAGAGCATAGTTTTGCAAAAATGAGTAGGAATTTTAATGAAAAAAAATTTTGGTGTATAGTTCCCTGCATTTTTGTTGGGAAGGTAAACTAAAATTTTTAACAGTGCATATAGTCACATTTCTTACTTAATTTTGCACTGTTATAGTTTTGTTTATTTATTTATTCATTCCATGTTTGTTTGTTTACTGAAAATGCATATTTTTAAGTAATTTAGCAATAATTTATGGCTTGATTTCAAAAATATTTTGCTTAAAAAACAAGAACATGTTTAGTAATGCAACAATTGGATAATTGGATTCAGACAATTGGATACCTGGAAGTGACATCATCGTAGGCCGATTCAGAAGCAAATCAGGTTCGACACATACGCGTGATGTCGTTTTCAGGTATCCAATTAAATCTGATTTAAATCACGTGATTAAACATAATCACTTTACTTCTTCTCGAGTTGCAAGCACCCAATTATTACTTTGTCAATTTCATATAATATTTTGAACTATAATTACAGTACTGTACTTAAAAATGTATTTAGTTTATCTCAACTCTAAAAATGATGGCAACTGAACTCCACAAATTTTTACAGCGTGTTTATGATCTAATTTTTTGATGTTGTTTCCGCTTTCACCCCTGCAATGGCTTAAAATACCTCAATTCTACGCCGTAAAATCGGTAGTGTTAAATTAAATTATCTGTGCAGAGGTTGAACAAAATTATAGGCACATTTAACTCTATGTAAACAGCTTTACTTTCAGCGGCAAATATTTTGAAAAATTTAACAAGTCAAAACAGTTGACATAATTTCAAGATCATGCTCGAAGTTTTTAGAAATGGCGTCTTTTATACCCATTTAAAATTTACATAGCCCAAAATGTGCGTAGAAAGTTACAAGCTTTTGTCCTTTTCAACACCACTATAATTGAAAAAGCATTCTGATATAAATATAGCAATCCAATATAATGATTTCGAAATTGCTGGTATTAAAGCTAGAAAAAAGTTATTAAATTCCTCTCCTTATTTTGGCTGATCCAAAATTTGCATGAGTAATAATAATATCATATCTAAAACAGTTATGTATGATCTTCCAAATTTTGCCAAAAGCTTTGCCATATAAAACTTTCCAAAACATTTGCTGCTGAAAGAAAAATTGCTTACATAGTTAGTTATGAAGTGTTTCGATAATTTTGTCTAACCCCTGTAATGTTAGACATGATCGTAACAATAAAATTCTTAAAAAAATTTATCTTTAGCATTGTAAAACATTATTATACTGTTTGTGTTGAGAAGAGATGAAATATTTAATAATTATTAAGAAATAAATATGAATCATTTTAAATTTCTCCTTTTTTTTAAAATGTCAAATGTTTCTTTATGAAAAAAATTAAGATATCGCAATCCTTCGTTCCAGAAGGATTGGCAGGTTCAGATTTGTAAGCACAGGTCCTAAATAATTCAATCAGCAGTTTTTTAAATTTTTTTTTTATTTTTTTTTTATTTTATTTTTATTTTTAGATTCATTTATTTAAAAAAAAATTAATTATTTATTTCCATTTAAACATATTGCTAGATCCGGAGAATGTTGGAAACTCAATTGCAGGTGCTTCATATAAATCATACAAAATATACTTAAATGCAAGGCTTTACAGCATTATTAAGTTTCATAATTTTAGAACTGTATTTTAAAAAGAGTGCAGCCAATCCACTTGCATTGTTATAGCATTGTTTCATATAAAGCTGATCTCTAAGAAAAAAAATACCCAATGGGTGAGAGAAGCAAGCTTGAATTGCGAAGCAATCCGCTCGTAACTGCAAAAACAGTTTTGGCAGTTGGCGAGATCATAGTGGTAGCTGTTGAAAGAATATTTCAAATTTCGTCAGCGCTCAAAATTATACCTAGTAATTATCTCTAGTATCTTGTTTCTTGAAAACTGAATTATATCTTGTAAATTGAAATGTAAGTTTCCGAATCAAAGGTTTTTATGCCATGCTCTAGCTATTATGATAAAATTACTCAATTTTACATCATTTACCAAACTTTAACGCATATTATTAAACAATATCTTATCGCTAATTTTACCAAAATCATAACCAAAACATTTCGGTAAAAATTAGCGAGCTTTTTGATGCTGCTATAGAACCAGAAATATGGTAAATTTTACCATATTCGGGTATTTTTTACTATATTTTTTCTCGGTGTATTGTTTCATTTTTAGAAATAGTCTTTATTTTTATTTATTTATTTATTTTTTGGACAAAAGTTCAATTTTGAGATCTTTTCTAATAAAATCCTCGGAATTTAAAATCAAATCTGAGTGAACGGAATCATTATAATATCAAATGATGCTATATTAGTAAGGGCATATGTTTAAGAAATAAAAAAAACTCTCCTTTTTTTCTTCTTTTTCTTTGCCTGAATATTTAGAATTTTTTAATTTTCTCTAGATTTAAAAGATGTGCAGCATATAAAAACGAATTTCATTCTGCCGTTATGAACGAAAATATCTAAGTTGCAAGTATGGATTACTTAAGAAAATTGAAGTGTGAGAGATTAAAAATTGTAAATCATTAAAAGATAATCTTTATGAAATAAGAAAAGTTATGGAATGCTTATCATCCTTCAAAATCAATGATCATCACTCACTCAATCATTCAATAAAGTATTTCTATCTTTCTTTTGATGTCAGAAAATTGATTGATTTTTAAAAATAAACTTTACAGCAAAGGAAAGGCAATGAAAGCTACAAAAACTTTAATAAACTTTACAAACCCTTTATTTTTGCTAGTCAAACAAGTATGCTAATAATTTTAAACTCTTCTGTATATTAAAAAAAGCACCTCATGTTTAACTAAAATGTCAATTGTAGATTCAGTAAAAATATAAATGTATTATTCAATTAAGCTTTAGGTGTGCTGTCAATTTAGCTTTGAAAATTTCTTTTTTCCTGAGTTTATATTTTCCTGTTTAAAAACTCAGTCGCCTTATAAATCAAATGTTCTGAGAACGGATGTGATTTTAATAGGTGGCAACTCAATTGATTCGTTGTTAGCATTTATCATGGTTACACAAGACATGCTACCAATATATTTTAATAAAAAAAATATTAAATATCATTCTTAAATCGAGTAGTTGCTATATTTTTAAGCTCACCGGACTACTGAATCATTGAAAGAACCCTTTAATTTAGTCACAAATGAATTGTTTTTTACGAAAAATCTGGAAAATAACCAGTTTTAGAATTGTAAGTAATAGTAATCAGTTATTGATATTCAAGTTAAAAAATTCTAATATCTATTACACTTATTTTATAAAATTCCACTTTCAGTAAAACTTTTTCATGTTTCCATTCTTATTCTTATATATGTTTTTGTTCACAAAATCTAATACCTGACATTACAAATAAAAAAAATCAAAGTTTTCTGATGAAAAATTGCATGGTAAATATAATACATATGGTATGAATTTTAATTGAAATTTACCTGATATACCTGGAAACGTCACGGAAATTTTTTTCCAAAATTGAGTGAATTAATATTTTTAAAATATGTTTTATTTTTTATTGATTTGTTTAAATTACTTATAGGTAATATGTATCATCAGCATTATAAATCAATTTTGTAAGACGACGAAAAATCATTTACTTATATATTTTGATAGCCTCGTGCAAAATATAAATGTGCAAATATTTTGTAGAGAACTTTGTGTGTTTTTGATTAACAAGGACTATTTAAACATTTTATACACAAAATATTTTAGTTGCCACAGTTGGAAAAACAAAAAACTTTTTTTTTTAGCTTATCGTATAAACTTAGTTTAAAAAAAAAAAACGTGTTCTCATTTATTTTTAGTTAAGGTACTCTTTTTTGAGTACATAAAGTTTCAATTTTGTCAAATATTAAATTAATTTCTGATTTAAGTACTTATTTTTGAGTTCATGAAATTTTCAGTTGTGTAAACAAATCCACTTATTTCAGATTATAAGTTCAGATTATAATATTCAGATTCAACTTATTTCAGAGTATGCATATGTATTGTACTCAGAGCATATATATTCCCTTTATCTACTCATATTTGAGTATGTATAAATACCTAATTTTGAACACATACTTCATGAAAAAATTAAATATGACAGTTAACATGTACAGATAAGTACATCGAATATTTAACTCTAAGTACAGTATCTATTATAGTTTTCTTTTTTTTATTGTTTAGCACTTTACAGAAAGTACTTTTGTCATTTTTAGAATGTTGCAATGTATTTTCAATAACAATATAACTATTGTAAAAGTTAGCAGTTATTTTTTATTACATATAGATGTGAAAATAAATTTAAAATGAAATCACATATGATTTAACATTGCCATTTACAAGAAATATCTAACACATTTTCTGACACAGAATTTACAAATATGAAATATTTTTTAAACTATGCCCATGAAAAATGACATCTGCATACATACGGATTTTTTAAGAAAGTTTGTTTATACAAATGGCAAATATTTTTTAAATGAAAATTCAAACAAGATAAATAACATTAAAAATAGAGATTTATTTATTATACTAATAATATATTTTATTAAGATACAAAGCACATGACAAATATGAATTTTAAGCATATTTTCTCAAATGCGTACATATAAATGAGTATAATAAACATTCATTAGATTTTTGGAATATTTATTATTTTCTTAATGTACTCTGCATTAATAAATGATGTGATATGATACTATGATATGTACTATGATGCATTCAAACATTTTAAATATCACAATAACTTTAGTGTAGTAGGGAGCAGCATTATTGATATTTTTTTCTGTAAGTTCAAAGTATTGTCCTTGAAAAATCACACAATGATATAATATATTTAATGTTTGCTATAATATATTCAACAATTAATACATACTGTGTCTATACATTTGTCAATACTCTATACAATTTATAAAATAATGTGTACATATGTAAAGTTTAAAGCAGTAAAATTTAAAAAAAAAAAACATCAAATTTTTTATCTATTTTTTGTAATATTTGAATCAAGTTCCAATATGTACTGTCAATATCCTTCTGCGCTGGTTTCTTTACACTTTATTTTTCTAGAAGACCAATGCAAATTCTAAGCATTAGGGACCATCATTTTTATCATCATATACCAATGCACATTCTGAAACCTGAAAAAGAAGTGGGTTAAAATTCAACAAAGTCTAACTGATATAATTGTAGATTGAAGTAAGGTAGCACAAATATTTAATAAATTCTACGTAAAACAGTAGGAAAAAATACTTTCGATAATAATCGATTTTAAAATTTAATTATATTATTAATTACGATACAATTTAGAACATAATTTTCTACTTCAGACAAACTATAAAATAATATTTATTACCTATATATTTGTTATTACCATAGATATTTGGTACCGTACTTATGATACCCTACTTATTACCATAGATATTTGGTACCTATTAAAACTGTATCAATTAAGATAATACCGGTTGGATCTGTTATCAATATTAAATTTGTATCATTGATGTCAATAGTATGGCGATTTGTTTCTTCGATACCAATCATTAATATTTCTCCATTAATATTTCTTTTTTGTGTATAACTTATTATTTTTATTTAAATTAACACTTATCACCAAAATTAATCAAGCATCATAGGCATACATGAACAGTATGGCGATTTTTTACTTTTCTCTTTCACTAAATATTACTATTTCTCCATTAAATTTGCTTTTCAGTACCTAATGTTTTTTCATTTCAATTACCGATGATTTTCAATTATTTATTTTTATACAAACACGTTGAAAAAGCATAACTATACACCAAAAAGACAAAAAAAGACTTAATTTCTGCTAATTACATCCACACATGCTACCATGCTCATTTGTATCAAAGAATGGGCAATAAATTCCTCTTTTGATTAATGAATGATCAAAATCACTCATGTTGTTTTTAAAACAGGCTCATCTATAATTTAATTTAAAATAATGTCTAAACCAATAAGAAAATTTCATTTTTTAAGCGTCATTCTCGAATAATCATATTAAACGTTTTGAAGGATTTTTAGGATTGAAGTCTAAAATTATTTTTTCCACAGTTCAAATTTCAAAACGTTAGAGGAAACAGTTTTAAAAAAATCAGACACAGAGACATTTTTTTACGTAGACAAACTCCTCATCTTATTATGATAGATGGGTCATCATTACATTTGTATCAAATGAGCGCTACATACAGGTGTTGGACAAAATATTAAAAACACTTCTATACTAACTCTATGTAAAAGTCTTTAGTTTAGCAGTGAATGTTTTGAAAGATTTAACATAACAAAACTGTTAGCACAATTTGAAAGATCACACTTGAAGCTGTTTTTTAAAATTACATCATTTCTACCCATGAGAAATTCGTATCAAGCAAAATGAGGAGAAAGTTAAATACATTTTTATAGTTTAAATACCTTCAATTTTGAAATCATTCCATAGGATTGCAATATTTATATTCGAATGCTTTTCTTATTATATTACTATCGATAATAAAAATAAACTTTTAAATTTCTGGTTTTCTAGTTAGTTCTGGTTGGTTGATCTTTCAAAATGCGTAAACAATTTTGCTATGTAAAGTCTTCCAAAACAATTGCTGCTAAAAAAAGATTATTTAAGTAGAGTTAGTTTAAATGTGCTTCCATATTTTTGTCCCACTCCTGTATACTTTCTTTTCAATATTAACTTTATTCTAACCTTTGAAACATAAAAAAAGTTATTTGTAATTTATATTATTAATTATAAGAAAAAATTATATTATTAATTTTTTCTTATAATTAATTACATTATTAATTTAATTATATTATTAATTTTTTCTTCAAAAAAGGTTTTTTTAATCTTGTAAAAAGCAACTCGTTTAATTTATTCCATCATAAGTGGAGCATTTATTATACAAATTGAATTTTCAATTAAATTGGAAAACAAAACGCATAATTTTTAATCGTACACTTTCAATTTTTTTAACGAATTAGTATAAGTAAGAAAAATGAAACATATAATATGGAATTTAAATTTTTTTAGTTTATATTAATTGAGTTTAAACCTATATTTACATGATAGTTGATTTTTAAAACCATTGCACGTAATTTGATTTCAAAATGTTTTTTAAAGGAGTTAAAAATATCAAACAGTAACAAAATTTTAAAAAAACTTATGGTATTGTAAAACAAATTACTTAAAATTGGATGCCTGCAAATGACATTATCATAGGTAAATCGTGACATTCGTCGACTCAAAAACCAATCAGGTTCGCAAACAGCAGAGGTTGAAACAAGATTTGACATAATAACACACTCAGAAATTTTGAATGTATTATTGCATATGAATCTACTATGATTTTGAATATGCTAATGAAATATTGCTTTTTAATTGATACTTTAATTGTTGTAGCAGTTGAAAAGATATTTTTTAAAAAGATAAAAAACAAGCCGGGAACTGTGTTTACTAAATTATATAAATAATGTCATTTACAATTGCTAATTGCGTAATTTAAGCAGCTTTCACGGCTCCCTAAGTTTTGCCAATATTTTTAAAGTGTCAGCCTAATTTATTTCATGAAATATTTTTTTTCGTTTGTTTGTTTTTTAAAAATTTAGATCTCATCAAATATTCGTAAATTCATAGGCGCCAAAGTAATTCGGATACTTATAAGGCAAAGATGTTGCTGATAAAGGGTTTTTTTTTAAAAAATATTAATATTATTGTATAAATAATTATATAATTAAATAATTATTAATAATTAATATTGTTCATGTATTATATTAAATCATTTACGAGGTCATTACGTTCGTCCTTTTTTATTTTTTAATAAGTTTTTTATGAATTTTGATGAATTTTGAGTGATAGTTTTTATTTTAAGAACATTTTTCTTGTGATTCTCTTTTATCAGGGATTTATTTTGATTTCATACTATTTATAAATTTCAAAGTTATTTTAATTATTATCTTATTTAATTTATTAAATTTATGAGCATAAGTTACAACTTATAACTTTTTTTAATAAAAAGAACAGTTTTTTCTTATATTTTGAGAATATTTTAAAGCATTTTGTTTTTCATTTTTAAATCAGTTTTTGTAATTTTTAGAAGTGTTTTAGAAGAAGTGAATGTTTTAAGGACATTTTTTAAGAATTTTTTTAGGCCATCAGCATCCTAGTCTTGCGTATGTAGGAATCTGATACGTATGGGGTGAAAATTATTTGAATTAAAGTTGTAGTTACTAAATCAGAATGCTTTAACGATTTATTTGTATTTTAGTTTACTAGCGTATAAATATTTGTGGCGAAACTGTTGGATCCCTGAACTTTGTTATCTAAGAGTATGACTGTATTAATTAAAACAATATTATTTATTTATTCATTTATTTTTATAGAAGTTGAGAAACAATAATGATACAATAGCTAGATCATTTTATAGACGACAAATATATGCCGCATTTTTTTACCCTTTGTCCTCCGTTCTCCGCTCTGAAGGAACACATAAAGTCACCACTTTGAGTCACAACTTGAAAATTTCTTTATCTTAATATTTAGCAGCTGTATTGTTTTATGTTTGTTATTTTATTTCATGACAGGTGTTGAACAGCCGATCTAATTCTGAGTTTACAATGTTCTACGCCATAGCCTTGTAGTTTTGAACCCTATCCAAAAGACAAGGGGACTCCTGGATCAAGTATTAGGAGAATTTCGTCTTTGTTTAGGACTTTTTGATGGAGCTAATCCGTATTTCCGTAACATGGAGAGGAAAACCACAAAAACATCCCATGGTTAGCATGGTTAGCTAGGGGACTCTAACCATGATCCGTCTACCACAAAGGACATTTTAAGTCAGCACTACGGTTGGTGCGAGCCGGAGGCTGAATTCGTATCGACAAGCCATTGTTGGGATTTGAACCTGGGCCACCTCATTGGAAGGCGAACGCTCTATCTCCTGAACCATCACGGCCGAGGTGTTATGATTTTTTCTTCTTCCAATGCCCACCTGGATAATGACCTAGGTCATTCAGGCACCTGAAAGGCAGATTTGTTGGCCACTTTTTCAGGGGCACCTTATTAGGTGGGCCAATGTGGATTTATGATTGTTAGTCATTAAATTTAGAATATTGTGATCGTGTAATATATTTTAAAAAATTAAGTGCTCACATTAACTTAAGTATGCCGATTACAAAGGGTTAAGAGAACACTATACCATGGGAGAAATCTTTCGTGGCAAATTCTTTTTCGTCTACACAAGTAATTTAAAATCCAACATATTGAAAAAGTGAGTGCTCATTAACCAAGAGTAAATCGTAACGTTTAAAATGGTGAAAATAATTTTTTTTTCAATCAAACTACAAATAAATTATGACAAGATTACGCTGTGGGGAAGTAATCCAGCAGTAATTTGCTTGCGTTTTGGTATTTTGAAAATATTTTTTCAGCTTTAGAAACTTCATGGTTTAGATTCATCTGAACTAGCTTTTCCCTAAATATTAAATTTTTAAAATACTAATAAAGTTGAAACCGGAATTGCCATTTTGTTCTCGCTGTTTAATGTCTTTTTAACATTACATAAATAATTCCAAGTTGAAACTGAAGTGGTAAAGTATTACTTGATTTGAAAACTTGAACCCTGTCGACTTTTATTTCCATAAAAGTAGCATCAAAATTTACTTGTTTGTTAAATAGTTTTTGAAGGAAGCATAAAGATAAAATGATAACCTTTTTACCTGAAAATATTTTTATCTAAAAATTTATAAGTTAACAATTATCAGACATGAATTTTTGAAATAAAACGATTTTTAAAAGGAGAAACTTACCACTGAATTTTATCTGTTTATAAAATCTTCATATTTATCTAAGCTGAATTTTATAATGGGAGCTGTTCGAATGTTACGTAAGCATTGAAGGGGAGGGGAGGACCTCATTATTTTCACTGGAATAGGGGGAAGGAGGTGTATGAGCAAAGCCTACGTAAAACATTAAAACCTACTTATTTTCAAAATTTTCCTAAAAAGCAAAACAAAAAAAATGTGATTAAAAATCCATATGAAAAATTTCATATTTGGAATAAACGTTGAATTCGGGGAAATAAAAAATTTAAAATAAATTCATTTGAAGTGTTTCAGAGGTCAACAGTTCTAAACACAAAAGATTCCTAAAGAATATTCAACTTAAAATTTCATAAAATGAATTAAAACGTATTTTTTGTTTTAGGCTATGATAAATTTTATTTAAATTTAATCCTGATGTTAGATAACTATAATAAAAGTGGAAGAAAAAAGCAAGGGGTTGTTGCAATTTTTCTTACGTAAGCATAGGAGGGAGTTTCTGATTTGCTTTTTTTTTGTGTCATGTTATTGTTTTACAATACTCTCATGTTAATGATTGACACGGGGAAAACAAATATGGTAAAATTGTATTTTGGTAAACTTGTACTTTCTGATATATTTATATGACACGTCTAGTAAGAAAAAAAAACTAGCATAGTATTTGTTTATAGTACTAAAATATATAGTATTTAAACTTTTCATTTGGTTGTTTTTAACATATTTTCTAGTGAAGCACAATTTTGCAAAATAATTGTACCATGCAATAGTTATAATAACAGTATATTATTTTAATCGATATGAAAATAAATTGGTGGTTCTTGTAGATTTCACTTTATTCAGTTGGCTGATATGAAGGAATTTAACCAGAAATCCGAAATGGTATCAATTTTCCGCAATGACGTCACATTTTGGCGCAAAGGCGTGACAATGCTTGAGGATAAACTGCAGATATACCGGCTGCGATGCTTTTAATAATTTAGAAGGGAAGTATTCATAAGTTCTTAGATTAGAGTTACGTTAGATAACAAGATTCAGAGGCGTAAAATTAATAGTAAATCCTTACTCCAGAGTGTTGCTAATTCCCTGGCAGGTTTTCCATAGATATCGGTATTTACATATATGTTATTGTTTTGTGCCTCGATTCTTGCATTCTATTTGCGTCCTTTGTGCCATTCAAAACTTCGAGTCGATGCGGTATTTAGGACATTATAATTATTATTGTTCAAACAGTGAGTTTATACTATAGTTGTCACTCTGGATAGTTTTTTGACAAAGCTGTTTCGTATTTACTTGCTTAATTTCAGTCCAAATTGCTATTTAGTGCGTTATTTCAGGCTTTATTATTATTATAGTTCAAACAGTCAGTGTACATGATAATTGGTACTCTGGAACATAAATGTTTGAAACCACGACTGTTTCGCATTTGCGTTCTTAATTTCAGTCAAAATTGTTATTTGGTGTGTAATTTCAGGCTTTATTCTTATTATTATTCAAGTAGTCAGATTATGTGATAATAGGCAAGCTAGAGCATAGTTGTTCGAAACCATGGTATTGCAGAGAAATAGCTAATAAAGTAAAGAAATATTTTCTTAAGTTATAACGCACTTTTTGTTACTTCACTAAAATTCTGAAATAGTTAAAACATAATTCGAATTCTTAAAATAGTTTAATAAGATATTAAAATTTATTACACCAATGCGAATGATAAAACGGATGTTAACGGATGAATGATAAAACGGACAGTTTATGGAAATTAGTATCTCCCATCAAAATGATTAAAGTACAGTATTTCCAAATGCATCAAGTGAAAAAAAATGACTTTTAATTCAAGTTTGTAAAAATCACATTATATAAAAATTCCTTTTCAAAAAAATAAATAAATAAATAAATGAAGAAGAAGAAAGAAGGAAAGAAACGATAAGTGCTTACTTTGTTATGTGTTTAAGAAAATGACTAGTTTCTTTTTCTTAAAAAAAAAAGAAAAAAAAATTACTGGTCAAATTTTTTTAACAAAAATCTTAGGAGTTATTATTTTTCCTTTAATATGCAAACAATTTATATCATAGTTGGGATGTTAAAAACATAGTTTCTCAAAACCTGCGATTTGGAATTAGTTTTGGTTAAACGTTATTAAAGATTTTTTTTAAAAAAAGTAATAATTTCCTATATTATAAATCACTTAAAAACTTATATTGACCTTTTCCTAATGTATAAAATATTCCGATTATATTGAAACACGTGACAATTATGAAAAAAGAAAACTTAATCATAGTATATAAAAGTTTATTTAATTTAAAGCTGTACACTTCATCTATCATTCTTTGATTATTCATTACTATTTCAATAACAATCATGCATTTAATATCGCTTTATAGATTATTAATCTGTTAAGTCTCCGTGCATTTTGATAAAATACCAAATTAATCTTTTTACCATCCTTTTAAAACACAAAAACTTTTAATCTTAACTAATTCAACACCGTTTTCGACAGCCATGATAACGAATTAAAATATATTCCAGTTCGAAACAAATCTCTAATCAATCTCGCCTATCGAAAAAGACGTTACTATGGAGATTAGGCAGAGTTCCGCCTAGGAACACTATTGGCGCAGTATCTATTTAACATACCACGCCCATTTTTAGTAGCTGATCCAATGAAACGAAAAAGAGGCGTGTCAACGAAATTGGGCTCCTAAAAACATAAGAAAGTGGTAGTAACGAGTCCTAATAACGTGATTCGCAAACAAGGTGCTTTAATCATTCTGATAATTTAAAAGATGGGCCGATACTGACGTCCATGAACTTCAAGGATGTTTCGTTTTATCCTTCAGATGTGTTATCAATTTTATTATTTTTATGAAACTATTTTGACAATGCGAATTATTTATTTCTTTTAATTACTGTAGTATTTCGGTGAGGTAACAAAAAAGTGCGTTATAACTTCGGTGCGTTATTTATCTTTTCATGTACACGGACTTTTAAAGAACGTGATTTTTAATTGAGTGCTATACCGTGGTTTGACTTAATTTTCAATAGTCGAAGAGAGTTGCCTAAATTACACCATTTTTCACGTTAAAATTTTTATGAGTCACAAAACACTGACAATAATTGTATTTAAAATATTTTGATAATGCAATAAATATTTAAAAATGCAATAAATATTTTGATTTGGTTCAACTTAATTTTCAATAGCGTAGAGTAGAGTTGTCAAAATCATACCATTTTTCACATTAAAATTTTTATGTGTCATAAATCACTGACAATAATTGTATTTAAAATATTTTGATAATGCAATAAATATTTAAAAATGCAATAAATATTTTGATTTGGTTCAACTTAATTTTCAATAGCGTAGAGTAGAGTTGTCAAAATCATACCATTTTTCACATTAAAATTTTTATGTGTCACAAATCACTGATAATTAATTATGTTTAAAATATTTTGATAATGCAATAAATATTTAAAAATGCAATAAATATTTTGATTTGGTTCAACTTAATTTTAAATAGCGTAGAGTAGAGTTGTCAAAATCATACCATTTTTCACATTAAAATTTTTATGTGTCACAAATCACTGATAATTAATTATGTTTAAAATATTTTGATAATGCAATAAATATTTAAAAATGCAATAAATATTTTGATTTGGTTCAACTTAATTTTCAATAGCGTAGAGTAGAGTTGTCAAAATCATACCATTTTTCACATTAAAATTTTTATGTGTCACAAATCACTGATAATTAATTATGTTTAAAATATTTTGATAATGCAATAAATATTTAAAAATGCAATAAATATTTTGATTTGGTTCAACTTAATTTTCAATAGCGTAGAGTAGAGTTGTCAAAATCATACCATTTTTCACATTAAAATTTTTATGTGTCACAAATCACTGACAATTAATTATGTTTAAAATATTTTGATAATGCAATAAATATTTAAAAATGCAATAAATATTTTGATTTGGTTCAACTTAATTTTCAATAGCGTAGAGTAGAGTTGTCAAAATCATACCATTTTTCACATTAAAATTTTTATGTGTCACAAATCACTGACAATTAATTATGTTTAAAATATTTTGATAATGCGATTAATATTTCGAAATGCGATAAATATTTTGATTTGGTTCAACTTAATTTTCAATAGCGTAGAGTAGAGTTGTCAAAATCATACCATTTTTCACATTAAAATTTTTATGTGAATCACTGACAATTAATTATGTTGAAAATATTTTGATAATGCGATTAATATTTCGAAATGCGATAAATATTTTGATAATAAAATACAGTTCTTACAGCTACATATTTGTGCATATTTTCTTGGTAATAATATTTGTACAAGTACTGTAAATTAATTATTTTCGCGATTTCTGCAAGTGACATGATTTAGGAAATCGGTTGTCTAACTCATATACAACCTGCTTCCTAAATCATACCTGACTTAAAAATATTGTGTATTTGTGATTAAGTGAATAAGACAAATAACCGTAGTTCAATAGCACAATAAGGAATGTAATAATACATTTTAGAACTGTTACAACAGTATTATAAGCCTATAAAATGTTAAGGGATCATGTTACATTAAGAAAAAAAAAAGGTCTAAAGTACCAGAATACGGTAAAATTTACAGCGTACTCTATGGGAACGCCAATAACCTCGGTAATTTTTACCGAAGTGCTTTGGTAGTGATTTTGGTAAAATTAAGAATAAAATAAGGTTTGAATAAAAACTAAGGTAAATATAGTAAATATACTATATCTAGTAATATATCTGGTGAATATAAAAGGGATAAAATGTGATAATTTTATTATGAAACCTTAGAGCATGGCATAAAAACCGTTTATTATGCTAAATTTACTTTTCTGTTTTCATTTTACGCTAAATGTGTGATAATAAATACTATAATTTTAAGAATTACCAAATGAATTGTTTAAATTCTATATATTTTGGTTCTTATTTACCAGAATGATGGTGTTTTTTTTATTTATTAATTTTTTAAACTAGAAATATCCTTATTATCTAGTACGGTAATTTTACCAGAATTATTTTTCTTTGTGTAAGTTCTACAAAATTGAAATGCCACTTTTAATAAGCACTACTTTTTAAGACTACATCTTTTTGGAATTTATACTTTTCCTTTTATAGTTTTTAGAAGTGAGGAAATTGCCTCGGCTTAAACCTTCAGGGTAAAAGGTAATTGGACAATTCGGTCTATCAAATCACCGACAATAATTACTAGATCACTGCTTGATTCGTCCGCCTTCCAGTTATTCCAGGATTCAATTTCCAGCGGTGGTTGGTAGATACGAATTCTGCTCCCGGCTCAGTCTGACCACAGCCCTCAGTGCTCAGCTCTCAAAATATCCTCAGTTTTGGGTGGAGCGTGGGTTTAGATTCATTTTGACGTCAGACTGATGGTGGCAGGTTGTGTGGTTTACCTCTCCATGTAGCGTAAATGCGAGTTAGTTCCATCAAAAAGTCCGCTTCGAAGGCAAATTTCTCCCAATACTTGATCAAGGAGTTCCCTTGTCTTTTGGATTGGGTTCAAAATTACAAGGTTACGGAGCTGAACATTAGCTGTCGTAAGCCTGAAAATCGGGTCAACTGTTCAACGACTGCTAAAATATAACCAGAAGGCTTATCACTCATATTTTTCCATCTTTGGTAGAAAGGAAAATACCATCTCCTTCTAAGGATTTTAACTCTCGTTCAATTTACTAATATACTTTTCCGATTAGATTCACTTGTAGATTGAGGTTTTCTTTTGTCAAAAAGCGATTGAGGTATCATAATAGTTAAATTTTTTGAAACGCTGTTCTCAATAATTGCAGTTTTATTTATATAATTCACTCGCGAGATAAGAAATATGGAAATCGGTGAAAGTTATTTCGGAAATACTTATCAGTCACGTCTAAACATTTTGGGTGAAGTACAATTTAAATAGCATGAAACTCAACCTGTTCAGTAGTTTAGGTTGATGCGTCGTTCCTAAATGTACCGTTTCTATTTAGGAATGCACGTGAAGACCGATTCAGGCATCTGCGTAACCTTTTAAACAAAGTGTTGTTCCAAGGCTTAAACAATAGTTAGCTATCAAGGAAACAAGTAGAACATAAAATTTTAAAATGCTTAACGATTATATGAGGAGTTACATAATCGGTATGATAATTATTAATTTAATGAATTAAATAACCTTGCTGTATTTCCGTTTTATCCTTCCTTACACGGGATGATCAAAAATTACATCTGAAACTTGTAAAACTGATTAACGGATTCCTGGTTCTTTTAAATAGGACGTAAATAATCTGTATAATAATTATTAATTTAATGGATTGGATAATCTTACAGTATTTCTGTTTTATCCTTACACAGGATGTTCAAAAATTACATTTAAAACTTGTAAAATCGATTAACGCGCGTACACAGCGTCTTGGTTTTTCTAATTGGGATGATTCTTCTACTTGGTTCTTCTACATGTGAGAAAAGCTTTAAAATTTATCAGCTAGAGCGATCTTGTTTCATCAAAAATCTTAAATAATACGATTTTGCAAGTGATACAATAGGTGATACCATAGTGATACGTGGATTTAGCATCTCTTCTATGTTTCTAGCATCTCTTCTATGTCTAACAATGTGCTTTAGTCATTCTAATAATGGGTGATACTGACGTCCATGAATTTCAAGGGTGTTTTGTTTTAATCGTCGCATGTGTTATCAGTCTAAGTATTTTATAGAAACTCTTAAGACAATTCAAATTATTTGCTAAATTACTTCAGTATTTTTCTGAAATAACAAAAAGTTCGTTATAACCTAAATTATTTAACTTAATTAGTAATTTATAATCCGTTACGTTTTTTTTTTATTTTTTATATTAGCATAGTTATGTTTAAATAAGCAACCAAAAGTATAAAATGACTGTTATTTGCACGAAAAAAGAGAGAATATATAATTCGAAAATAGTGACGTAATCTCGTTATTTTTATTTTGGAAATTTTATTTATTTATTTACATATTTTTTTAAATTTTTTTAACTATTATTAAATATTTCTTTCATTAGATCATTTTTCTTTATATTTTCAAAAGGATTTTTAAAATAAATGGGGAATTTTTAAGCAATCGTAAATGTGATTAAGTGACCATAGCCGATACGCGTAAATATTTCAAAATAAGTCTTAAAAGTCAAAAAGTATTTCCAATCAATGTGTAGAGCAAATCCTAATTAAATAAAAGTTGGTCAAACTAAATATACCTTTAAACTTCGACTTTAAGAACCCGAAATTTAGGACAAATCAGGACAATAACCATAACTAGTTGGAATCCTAACCACAGATTTGAGTTTTCCTCTGATGAAATCATTCAACACTGTCCTTCATCTACCGAACCTAATTTCTGGGAATCATTTCATATTCTAAAAAATTCTAATAATTTAATTAATGATCTTTCTAATATCTTTCAGTTTCTTAATATTTGGAAATCTATTTTAATTTAATCTTTTACATCCTCTGTTTCCCGCTAAACCCTCTCGCATGTATTTCTGGAGTATTAGCATGTATTACTGAGGAAGTATTACTGAGAGCATGTATTACTGAGGAAGATTTTGTTTATAGAACCGAAACTAAAGTATGTCCATTTTAATGTTAGCGATTTGTCTTTTGAAACTGCAACAGTTCAGTTGCAGCAAAATAAAAAAATAAAAATTAAAAACTACTTTTAAGTTGAATTCTAAATACCGACAAACTTTAATTTTAAGCTATAGGTGTGATAACGCTATAGGCTATAGGTACTGTCTAGGCGGCTATATAGGCTGTAGTTTTGGTCTACTATATAGGCTATAGGAAATACAGTCAAACCCCGCTATAGTGAACCTTCAAGGGACCGAAATTTTGGTTCACTATAACCGGGAGTTCACTATATCCGTTCCGCAGCCAATTTAACTAATGGTTCCCAAACTCCTCCCTTTTATTACACATTATTTAAATAAATGTCTGAAAAATATTATTTAGTAACGAAAAATGTGTTATTTTTCATTACTCTTCGTCTTGCTTACAAAAAAAAAAAAGAAAAATTAGTAATCTTTAGCTGATAAGCAAATCCTGACAGAAAATTCATATTGATCCCACTGACACCTTACAGGTGCACTATCTGCTTGGTTTGTTTAGGGATGGGAAAATGAGATAAAAGAAGATTATCGCTAAATTCCCCTCTATAGATGGTTTTGAAAATCGGTATAAGTATTTATTTTAAAGTAAAAATTTCAAAATTATTACAAAAAAATGAAGAAAAAAATCAGTTGAAGACAGAAAAAAGTTCATTATATCCAACTTCCTCACTTTTTTGGTTCACTATATCCACAAAAAATAACATTATACGTGTATAGCAAGGCACGGGACCTAACATTTCGTTCACTATATCCGGGAGTTCACTATAAGCCGTGGTCACTATAGCGGGGTTTGACTGTATAAGCTATCGGTACTGTCTTGCTCAATATGAATGTCTGGTCTTCAAAACGGACGGGTATAGTCAAACCCAGTTATAGGTCTTAGAACCCAGTGATTAGTTCACTATAAACAGTTGTTCACTATATCTGAATTTTTTGAAATACTATTTTTCTACTATATTTGAGAACAATTTCATTTTTACATTCTATAGAAGAAATGAGTGATTTTTGACTGTTTGCAATTCAATTAAGTAGAGTTCTCCAATTTTTCATATCAACAATTAGTAAAGAATCCAGTATTTTCTAGTCCTCATTATCTACTGGACGAAATATTTAGAATACGTAATGCACATTTCGAATTTTTTCTGATCGTCTTAAGCAAGGGGAAGGGGAGGGATGTGATGATTTACTCGTTCGCTCTAATTTAATAGTAAAAAGGATGCAAGAGTAAGATTTTACACAATGTAAAGAATAATCATAATTTGCAATCACAATTTTTACAAATGTAAAGTTTTAGGGAAAAAAAAAATTAAGAAACGAAATTAGAGTTCACTATAACGAGACAAAGCTTAGCTAACAGTTGTGAATAACTGTAAACTCATAACAGTTGTAAGATTTGCATATTATTCAGATGCAAAGTGTTTTTTCTCTATCTGACGACACTGGCCTTTGAGAAATCTGCTCTATTTCTTTTTTTTTAATCTAAAATAAAAATAAAAAAAACGATTTGTAAACTGTTTTTTTTAAATTAATTTATAAAAAATTAATTTATAAAAATAATTAATTTTTTTTAATATTAATTTTTTTTTAAATTAATTTTTTTTAAAAATAAATTTTTTTTAAAAATTAATTTAAAAATTAATTTTTTTTTAAAATTAAATTAAGAAAGAAGGGCCGTGATGCCTATGGGGACAGAGCGTTCGCCTTCCAATAAGTTGAAACGGGTTCGAATCCCAGCGAATGCTGATAGATACGAATCTGCATCCGTCTTGTACCACAGTGCTGACGTGAAATATCCTCAGTGGTAGACGGATCATGGGCTAGAGTCCCTTTGCGCCAGTCTAATCGTGGGAGATTCTCGTGGTCTTCCTCTCCATGTAACGCAAGTGCGGGTTATTTCCATCAAAAAGTCCTCCTCGAAGACAAAATTTCTCCCAATACTCGATCTAGGAGTTCCCTTGTCCTCTGGATTGGGTTCAAAACTGCAAGGCTACGGAGTTGAACATTAGCAGTCGTAAACCCAAAAATTGGGTCGGCTGTTTAACGACGGATATATAATAAAAAAAGAAGAAAAAATTAAAAAAGAATAATATTACTTATTAATATTTGCAATAAAAGTTTTTCAGATAGTATTAAATGATTGATAATGATCAACTCATAGCCAATTATTTATTTATTTACTTGAAAGTTTGACCTAAGTTTCATTTAGAGTCTTAAAAGAGTGAAAGATTTTTTTCTAAAAATAAACATTGCAAAAAATTTGATGTGGCTTAAGATCAATAATATCGATTATAAATTTAGTATGAAAATACATATCAAAGGTCTTCTTTTCCTTAAATACTACTAAAAGGGCGTTCAAAGATTACGTAAGCACCCAAACGAGAGAGAGAGAGAGCGTTTGTGAGTTGCTTAGTTTGATTGATAAAGGAGAGGTGAGGTTTTAGTAATTCTAACGAACAACACTAAAAGCTTCTTAATTTCAAGAAAATAAATAAATAAATAAAATAAATTCAAAATAAATGTTACAAAAAATATACATTCAGAGGAATTTTAAATGTGGGAAAAATTTAAATCATTTCAAAGAGTTTAAAAATTTTATAAAACAAATCCATTAACATATATTGTCTTGCAAGTTAAATCTTTTACGAAGTCAAATCTTTTACTTCAATTCACTTTCAGAATTCTTAAAATCTAAAAATAATAACAATAAAAGCCAAAGTTAGAGCACAAAATAAAGCGTTATTGTAACTTTCTTATGTAAGCATGCGCTTCGTTTTATTATTTGCTTTATAAGCTAGGAGTTTATATTTGCTGACAAAGGGTTATAGGTGCCAAAAATATCTTGGCCCAATTTTTGAATGGCCCCTAAAGTCAAACAAAAACTGATCCTTGAGTGCATTTAAATTTAAAATATGCACCTGGAAATGAAATTCGAAGATAGTGAGTCCTATGACATCTAAGACAAATAGAATATTTCGTTTTATGTTCTTTTTATTACTATTACATATTTACATATTTTATTACTATTTTGTTGAATTAATCAATAAATATTTTTTTAAATTTTCATATATTTCAAAATTAAGCTGAACTATTGAAATAAAATTTAGCCAGAAGAATCTTGTCGCATACACCACAAAAGCAAATTCTACTCAATTTAAGTAATTTCATTAAAGCAGTTATCAATTGTAGTAGTATTATTAAATTTTCATGCATTTCAAAATTAAACTTAACAATTTATAATTTTTTTTCAAAAAGATCATCTCACATATGTTTTAAAAAGTAAAAAAATTCTATTTAATTTAAGAAAATATATTAAAGCAGTTATAAGTTTAAATAACAAAGTTTTGTTTTCATATGTTTCAAAATTAAACTAAATGATTTATAAAATTTTGTTAAAAGAAGCATGTCACTCATGTTTCAAAAAGTAAAGAAACTTTATTCTATTAGAGTACTTTATTGAATTATTTATCAATTTAAGTAGCTTAATTAAGTTTTCTATTATTTCAAAATCAAGCAAATTATTTATAAAATTTAAAAAGAAGATGCATGTCGCACATATCTTATTAGCTTAGAGAATTAAGCACTAAATTCGCCAAAGCACTTAATTCAACGAATCACTAAATTAATCAAAGTACTAAATTCGTAGAATATTAATATATCTAACTAGACATAATTATTATAAATTAGACAGATTTAACGATCAGTTATCAACTTAAATTTAATGAGCACCTGAAATTAAATTAAATTAAATTTAAGATAATTTCCTTCTTATATAAAAAAAGATTAATGAAATTTTTTAAGTAAGAATTGCTGAAAAGGGATAACTTCATTATTGTTGAGAGTTATGAAAGAAAAATCATTCTTTTCAGGTATTCTATTTTAGAAAAATATAGCTGTTTTAAATTATCAAAATTAAACGAAGAAGAAGATTCAAACCTCTACATAACGTTTCATCGCTCTGATGTGCTTTTGATGAAAGTACAAAGTATCAATTTCAAGCAACAATGAAATTTAAATTTTCTTTAAATTGCTCATTTCGTGATGAAAACGATAAGCATTACGTTTTCATACGATAATATGAAAAACATCTTTTGTCAAAAGAACAAAAAATTGATATTCTTCGCGCAACATTCTCGTTATCCTATCGCCATGGAATCGCTGCCGACCTGTCAAGATAAAACGATTCGCGTCAAAGATTTTTTTGTTTTCATTTGACACATCTTCTAACAGTTAGGATAGTACGACCGTCTCTGTTGCGGGGAAGTCGGCAATCAGCCGACTCTCTGATTAGTTGCTGATTAGATACACGCAAACCTCGTCAAGATGGAATCGGATTTAGGAGTTACGTGTAGAAAACTATTAACGATTGCTAAAACTTGACTCTTGTTTGTTTTCAGATTTCAGCGTTTATTTACCTTTGGTTTATTTGTTTTGCTAAATGGTATTCAGAATAATACTCTATTTAATTAGTGCAGGTGATTATTAGAGCGAAAACGTAGGCGATCACTTCAAAATTTGCGAATTTTGCGGAACCTTCGAGGACTTTTGATTAAATACGCTGAACGTCTTCAAATTTGAATCGGATTTACGAGTTACGTTTAGAAAACTATTAACGATTGTCTATAACCTGTCTCTTTCTTGTTTTCAGATTTCAACGTTTATTTACCTTTAGTTTATTTGTTTTTTTTAAATGGTATTCAGAATAACACTTTATGTAATTATAACAGGAGATTACGTGCAATAATTAGGGAATTATAAAAAAGTAAGTGCAACGCTTTCGTGAAGTGCCTTTTTTTTTTTTTTTTAACTCCCTAATTATCGCACGACAATATTAAACTTAAAAATTTCTGAATTTAGGCTATATTGTCGTATAATAAATAGGAAGTTAAAAAAAAACAAAGTAAGTACAACTCTTTCAAGAAGCACTTACTTTGTTTTGCAGTTGCATGGCCGAATGGACTATGCATTAGGCTTAATATAAATATCTCAATATATTGAACCATGGCGATCAAAACCACAATAGTTTTTTTTCCTTTTAAAATTTGGCTATAAAATAAATAAAAATGAAAACCCATCAGTTAAGTGTGTAATCTAAACATCTATGTAGAGAACGTTTGTGCAAAATTTTAAGTATATCTGTACTTAAAAGATTTAAAATATCGACATTTTAAAGTAAGAGAATAATCAGAAAATACGATTAAAGAAATAATTAAAGCAGATGAGCTGACAACATATGTCTTTCTGTATGTTGATAATTTTTTTAATTTTATTTACTTTTGCTTTAATTGAGAGAGCAACAAAATTGAAATGGTTTCAGAAGAGCGGAGGTGGGTCAAGGGATAGAGAGTTCGTCTCCCAAAATGGTAAAAAACAAATTAAAATCCCAGCTGTAGCCTGATATGAAATCTGTTCCCAGCTCGCGCCGACCACAGTGCTGACGTAAAATATCCTCAGTGCTAGACGGATCATAGGTTAGAATTCCCCCTTTCGGGCAAACCGTGGGAGGTTTCGTGGGTAGTCCACGTTATATCAATGGATGAAGACAGTACCACAGAAAGAGTTTTTAATGCCAGACCAGTTGGCACATGAAAAAGTGGCAGGCTGAATTTGAGATGGATAGATGGCCTAGAAAAAGACCTTTTGATCTTAAAAACTAAAAACGTTAGACAATAGATCTTAAGATTTTAAAAAACTTCTTGAGAAGGCCAAGGCCCACTCTCGGCTATCGAGCCATTGATGATGATGATGAAAAGTAAATTTAACAAGAAGTGTTGCCTGTAATTTCAATAAAACATTAAAAAAAAGTAAACAGAAGACAAAAATTATAAGCATTAAATTATGTCATCTTGGATTTTATATTGAGTGGGAAAAAAAATAGAAAAATATTTTTGAGAAATATGTGACTAACTTCACATGTTATTAGTTATACTAAAAGTCTTCCAAATGCAGAATATTTATGACAGGAAAAGTATTTCTTATCTAATTAAAAAGATTTCCTGTAGTTTTTTTTAACTGTAGCAATAATACTATTTTTGTAATTTTAAGGTAACTGTAATTGTGTTGACCAGACTGTGTAGGGGTCAGGAAACTAGTCTAGCATCAGAAAAGTTCTGGGTTCGAAACCCGGGCAAGGCATAAATGTTTTTTTCATTCTATCTGTTCATACTGAGAGAGCAATGTTGGCCCATTTAATATGGTGCCCCTGAAATAGTGGCCAACAAATTTGCCCTGTAAATGCCTGAATTGACGAACTGGTAACACATGTGGGCATTGGAAATTTAAAAAACGAGAAGGAAAAAAATAATCGTTTTAAAAAAAAAAAAATTCGCAAAGGAATTTTTATCTAACCTTCATTTTTATCGATCGTTAAGCCTAGTGCTTGAAAAAAATCTGTTAGTGGATTATTAAAAAAATAATTTAAATTTATTATCTTGTTATTCTTACAAAAATATTATTAACTAATAATATTTTTATTTTACTAAAAGTATTTTCCCCCAAAAATGACTTTTTTTCCCACTACATATTTAACTTTTAAAATAAATTATTTATTTAAAGTAACAATGCGGACAAAGACACCGGTCTTTTCATAGGTTACTATTAAAGTATAACTAGCTTTTTTTTTTCACCACACGATCCAATATTTGTGAAGGTGACAATTCATGCATATTAATTTGCTCATCTGCTATGTAAGATAAGAAATCAAGAGTCATACTAGAGATAGTTTAAAACGTAAACTAAGAGGAAAACATAATAATTTATGTGTTTTCTTTTGCATAAGTAGTTAAGAGATAAAATTTTTTGTTTTGTTTGAAGTGTGTGCATTGCGATCTCACACATTTTTAATCAATTTTCAAGGAAATGTTATTTTTTTTAATAATTAATCATTTTTTCTAAATGTTTAACAATACTTAAGATATTTCCTTTCCTCCTGTCTTTCTTTTTCCTCCACCAATTTTGAGAATTATTTTCTTTTTGAAATTTGTACAAAAAGTGTTTTACTACAAGCAATTTGTAAAAGCCGTTTATCATAAGTTTGTGGTATTCAATATATTTTAAAACGCGTTTAGAAAATTTTTACTGACAATTTTAGGGTATAAAGAAAAGCTGAATGCTATTTTGTATCAATTTGGTTTTTAGATGCTTCTCAATATTAATTATAGGACTACTATGCAATTGAAAAACAACGACAATTAATAATAATAATAATAATAATAACAATTTCAAAAAAAAAAAAAAAACATGAGTAAAAATTATGGGCGAAAAAGTTAAGTTTTTTTTTCTTCTTTCCCCCCTACTTTCTACTATAACTTCACAAGCTTCAACTCAAGTTATATTTGTAAATCTTAACATAAGTTGCTGTTTTTTGGCAGTGATTTTAAAATTTTCCTTTCTTTGCTGGTTTTATCGGAAATTTATCCTTATAAATTAAGTTAGAACATGGATTTGCTGTTTCTAATTGACAATGATTTTCATATTTTACTTCTTCGCCAGCCTCATCTGATGCTAATCATGAATAAGTTAAAATATTGAATTGCTATTTTCAGTTAACAGTGATTTTTCACTCTAGACTTCACTTTGACTTTTTTTTTTACTTCGCTTTTTTATTCACAGTGCTATCATATTTTCATATGCATACATTCATATTCATATATCATACATTCATATAATTCATATTCATGTATCATACATTCATATAATTCATATTCATATATCATACATTCATATAATTCATATTCATATATCATACATTCATATAATTCATATTCATATATCATACATTCATATAATTCATATTCATATATCATACATTCATATAATTCATATTCATATATCATACATTCATATATCATGTATTCATATTATCACTTCATCTGGAGTTAATTTATAATAAGTTAAAATATTCAGTTGGCATTTCCGGTTGAAAGTATTTTTATTTCTGACTTAGTGATCTACAACTTAAGTTCTGAAATGGATTTACTGTTTCTTGTAGACAATAATTTTCATATTTCCTCTTCTTCGCTAGCTTCATATGAAGTTAATCCATTTTAAGTTAAAGTATTCAGTTGATGTTTCCAGTTGATAATGATTTACACGTCACATTAAGCATCGCGTTTTAGTATTTCATGAAATGCAAACTGTGCTGGTACTATTGCATTACTGGTCTGTATTGATTAGTAATGGAATCCCGATATAATCTGGACAGCAAGCTCTATCATATCCACTAAGTGATCTGCTCTTAACATATTTAAGATTGCGCACTGCAGATTTCATTTACTTTGCCAAATGTTTCACGCGTCGATAGCCATGTGACACGCGTGGTACGAAGTATCGTTACGTACATCAATAAGTTTAAGAAAAGCCTTGTCCACGTGCCTTATTCACGAGAGTAACCATCAAGTATCGTTCATATCCAAACTTTCTAAACAATCAATGCAATCAATCTACTACTTCTACATTTTTTCTTTACGTCACTGCGCAACTTTTGTTTGATTTATGAATTTTACGAAATGAGGATTTTTTTTCCTACATTGACTGTAGAGATGGGATCCTGAATTAATCTCTAAGACCAACTTAATCTCATCACAAACTGGTCAAATATAGTGGTACCTTAATTGCATTTAGCTCTTAACATATTTACAACTGTACGTTACTGATTTCATTGACATCCACTCCGCATCGACAGATGTTTCACGTGTAGGCAATCATGTGACACGCGTGGTACAAGAATTCATTCCTTAATTTCGTACATTGATTAGCTCAAAGTAATCATTACCCGCGTGCGTTGTTCACGAGATTAGAGCTCGGGTAGCATCACGTGACACGGGATCATGTGAAATAGTCAAATTTTTTTCTCCTAATTAAAATACCAAATTGATCAGTTAAAAGATATATCCAATCATTAAAGCGTAATTTGACCATTTCAGCGTGCTGCGTTCTTTATGGAAATACTAAATTTATTGATCCAGTATTAGATACTGAGATCAAACCGTTACTTGAAGGACAGAGGATGTCACAAGGGTAACTCTCGTGAGAGATAAATCACGCGTGATTGAAATTGGTCACGAGTTTTACGGTTACCAACCGTGAAATATCAAGTCTCATTTTTTTGGGTTTAATGTCACTGCTAATTTTCAAGGTCACAGAAGAGAAATTACCATTCTTAAGTATTTAAATTAGAAGTCTGATAATTTAATTTAGAAATTAAGTGTCATATATTTAAATGATAAGAGCTACCTGGATTAAAAGCATCTCCCTTTTTTCTTACCTCTGATAAGAAAATTATTTAATATTGATGTTTTTTTTACAGCAAGTTTTGCCTTAAACCTTACGATTACATAGTACTTACGAAATAACACGCAATATATGGAGGGAATTACTTAATCATGCATTACATAAGTCCATATACACCTTATTTTATTACCAGCGATACGAAGTATTATAAAAGAGCTTATCACTTGTCAATCTTACTGCTATATACCAAAGCTTCAAGGCATGCGCACATATATTTTTGTGTCATTAACACATTTGCTGCTTGATAAGCAAAATGTAAATGACAGTTCTTGATTTTTAAAGGTGACTTTTTAGAAAACTTTTGGCACTGAGTTTTGCAAAAGAAATTTGCATTTCATATCACCAACTTCTACGGTTGTTGGTAAAGATTTGCTGAGTGTTAGTAAAATAATTTAAGGAAGGAAAATTTTTCTAAAAATTAAGCTATTTTATTTTAAGCTATGCAAGTAATTTTTCTTCCCCAAAAGATTTTAGTTGAATTGAAGTTAGTTGAAGCTTTTAGTTGAAAATTTTGTGAGACCCCATAGGCTTTGAACTAATATGACACACAAGCAGTTGCGCCGATACGTTTCCTATAAATTTATTGTTTAAGCAGAGTTTCTTAAACTATTTGGTGTGGGACTCCATAATATTTACAAAAATTTTGTGAGATCCCAAAGGCATTGCACAAATCTGACACAAAAGCAATATTAGATCATTAACTTTAATTTTTAATTTTGAAACATCAAATAATATGAAAATTCTGAATTAGTAGCTGACTTAAAAAAACGCAATACAATATTAAAAATAAATTCAATTAACTGTGTAAGTTTAAACATATAATTCGCTAAGTATTAATTGGAAGGGTGTGCCTATTTTTAATTATCGAATCTCGGCAAAATCTCGGTCTCTTTCTTTCGCAAAAAGCGTAAAATTTACCAGTTCTCCAGATGTTTTCCTACTATTATTTTTCTTTTTTTGTAATTCCATTATTACTCACAGTGTCTGAATAGTAAACTACTTTGCGTGACAAACCATAAATCAAATCCTTAAAGCACGCGTTAATTAGAGAATATTTTGTGCACATAACATATATATCAGGAGAATTTTATTTAGCTGCTGTTTCCAACTTTTGAGAAGTACCCTTTGTTTATTTATCAGTTGTGATGATCAAAACCATTAAACATTCTGCTATAAGTGAGAAGTCTTTCACAAAAATCGTAAAATATACCAATTCCGGAGATGTATTCCTAATATTTTTTTCCCTTCTGTAATTCCGTTACTATTCACAGTGTCTGAATAGTAAACTACTTTGTATGACAAACTATAAATTAAATCCTTAAAGCATATCACTAAGATTACAAGTGAGAAAAGTCTTTCGCAAAAAGCGTATAATATACCAGTTCACGATGCATTCCTAATATTTTAATTATTTATTTTTGTGATTCCATCACTATGCACATTGTCTGAATAGTAAACTACTTTGTATGACAAACTATAAATTAAATCCTTAAAGCATATCACTAAGATTACAAGTGAGAAAAGTCTTTCGCAAAAAGCGTATAATATACCAGTTCACGATGCATTCCTAATATTTTAATTATTTATTTTTGTGATTCCATCACTATGCACATTGTCTGAATAGTAAACTACTTTGTATGACAAACTATAAATTAAATCCTTAAAGCATATCACTAAAGGCCTGGTTTCTTAGCCTGTCGTCCTAAACGTCGGCGTCAGCTGGAAATCAGCGCTAACCTCTGATTGGTTTATTTGTGAGTTTGATAGTATACGTCATCGAACGCTTATCTTGAACTTCAATTGCCGTCCAACTCAACTGCAGTTGGATTACAGCGTGACGTTAACCACAGAAGCAATGGCGGACAACATCCAACAGCACATTGAAATCAGCCAAGATTTTGATTTTGACATTAAACATAACTTCTTCATTAAACATAGCACTCTTCATTTAGCTCAGCTATAATGTGTTTTTTCTTGAACAAAGTCATTATTTGTTCTCTAAAACACTGGTCGACAATAACGAAATCAATACAAATTCAAAATAAATATTTGTTTACGTTATTAACGCATGCGCAATGAGAGATAATGTCTGCGTTGGACCGACTGCTCACGCTGAGCTAACAAAAAAGTATTTTTTTGGCGTCAGATCTACGTCAACTTTCCGCTGACGCCCAGATAAGGCGTTAGTTCTAAGAAACCAGGCCTTGAGCTAACAAACCAGTATTTTGTTGGCGTCAGCGTGACGTTGACGTCCCGCTGACGCCCAGATAAGGCGCTTGTCCTAAGAAACCAGACCTTAAGATTACAAGTGAGAAAAGTCTTTCGCAAAAAGCGTATAATATACCAGTTCACGATGCATTCCTAATATTTTAATTATTTATTTTTGTGATTCCATCACTATGCACATTGTCTGAATAGTAAACTACTTTGTATGAAAAACTATAAATTAAATCCTTAAAGCATATCACTAAGATTACAAGTGAGAAAAGTCTTTCGCAAAAAGCGTATAATATACCAGTTCACGATGCATTCCTAATATTTTAATTATTTATTTTTGTGATTCCATCACTATGCACATTGTCTGAATAGTAAACTACTTTGTATGAAAAACTATAAATTAAATCCTTAAAGCATATCACTAAGATTACAAGTGAGAAAAGTCTTTCGCAAAAAGCGTATAATATACCAGTTCACGATGCATTCCTAATATTTTAATTATTTATTTTTGTGATTCCATCACTATGCACATTGTCTGAATAGTAAACTACTTTGTATGACAAACTATAAATTAAATCCTTAAAGCATATCACTAAGATTACAAGTGAGAAAAGTCTTTCGCAAAAAGCGTATAATATACCAGTTCACGATGCATTCCTAATATTTTAATTATTTATTTTTGTGATTCCATCACTATGCACATTGTCTGAATAGTAAACTACTTTGTATGACAAACTATAAATTAAATCCTTAAAGCATATCACTAAGATTACAAGTGAGAAAAGTCTTTCGCAAAAAGCGTATAATATACCAGTTCACGATGCATTCCTAATATTTTAATTATTTATTTTTGTGATTCCATCACTATGCACATTGTCTGAATAGTAAACTACTTTGTATGACAAACTATAAATTAAATCCTTAAAGCATATCACTAAGATTACAAGTGAGAAAAGTCTTTCGCAAAAAGCGTATAATATACCAGTTCACGATGCATTCCTAATATTTTAATTATTTATTTTTGTGATTCCATCACTATGCACATTGTCTGAATAGTAAACTACTTTGTATGACAAACTATAAATTAAATCCTTAAAGCATATCACTAAGATTACAAGTGAGAAAAGTCTTTCGCAAAAAGCGTATAATATACCAGTTCACGATGCATTCCTAATATTTTAATTATTTATTTTTGTGATTCCATCACTATGCACATTGTCTGAATAGTAAACTACTTTGTATGAAAAACTATAAATTAAATCCTTAAAGCATATCACTAAGATTACAAGTGAGAAAAGTCTTTCGCAAAAAGCGTATAATATACCAGTTCACGATGCATTCCTAATATTTTAATTATTTATTTTTGTGATTCCATCACTATGCACATTGTCTGAATAGTAAACTATTTTGTATGACAAACCATAAGTCAAATCTTTAAAGCACGTCACAAAGATGAATTTTTCATTCAAACTGACTCGTCGCGAAATACATTAAAATCTTTAAAACAACAATAAAGTGATTGGTTGAGCCCTCAGGCAAGAAAATCGGGTAAGGGTTTCTCACTGTTGCCAACTTAAACAAGGATATAGAAGTTTTGAATTCTAAATTAAACAAATCTTTTGTTTATATTTTGATCCCAGCCACACGAAATGAACCGACAAGAAAAGGTCCCAAAAATAGATTGAACCTTCTAATGAATTCCATCAAGTCACGAATGTATATAATACCATCAAAGGGACTGAAATTTATGCCAACCTCTGGACAATGGATACTTAATGAATCGAAATCGGCATAATAGCTGGAATGTTCGAAATGACTTTTCTGAGGTCTTCCGGACTTTCTGAGAAGGCTGGGCTTCGAGCTAAAGGGACAGACAATGGACAGATAGGCAACTGCTTATGCATAGAAATGGTTTGATTTGACGAACTGAAGTCGAGTTTTGTTACTTCCTTTTTATTGTTGAGGTTTAATTCTTGCTCTTTATATTCGATTTCTTTTTAGGTTACGATGGTTCCACAATATTCAGAGTTATTGATCTTTTCTCTTCGTTACTCTTTATCTTCATGGGAAATTCATTTAGGAAGAAAAAAAATGTATGAGTCAATTAGAAATGTGTCATTGACTCGGAAAAAAACACGATATTTAATATTCTATTTTATTATTCTCAAACTGCCAACATAGTTTATAATAATGAAAAGATAAGTATTAAAAATAACTAGGCTACTTGATGTCCCCAGAGATGCCAACTTGCAACGTTTTGTGGTAAAAAAATTTTTTAGAGGTAAAAAATATGTTTCTTTTTTTTTACATGATTCCAGAGCGGTCAACTATTACACTTTTGCAAACTATTTTATTGGACGATAGACGAACAAAAACTGAATTTTTTAGATTTTTACTAACTTTTAAAAGCGTCACCTCAAAAGAACTGGAACAAAGTAGCTTTTTACATGAATGTTTGAATTATCCTCGTGTATGGTGTGGAGAATAACTTTAAATCAAATTTACTACACAAAGAATCATACCTCAAAACACAAAATTTGCTACTCTGGCATCTCTGGGTTCATAAAATTGGATTGAAAATTATTTTGTCCATTAGTACATGCAAATAATTTGAAAGTTCATATAAAACGCCTACTTCTTGCCGTAATATTAATGGGTAACCCTTTAAAGGGTTGGCATAAGTAACTAAGATTCTGCTCATTTAGTTTTTAAAGCTCTACCACTTTTCAAAATTTTTTTTTATAGAAGGGGTGAATTTGGGGTAACCCAGTGTCTCAGCCGGAGAAGCCAACTTGCAGCTCTGTGTGGACTCATTTTTTTATAGGTGTAGCAGAACTAAAGTTTTAATGTTTTTTTCTCATATTACCTAAGTTTCTTTAAAAACATACCCGCCAAATGGTACTCTTTTCAAAACGAATACCCGCCAAATGGTAATCTTTTCAAAACGATATGATTATCATGCATTTGCTTATAAATTTAATTAATTCGTTTGTAATGATAGTTATAACCATTCCTGAGAAAATTTATAAATCTAAGAGTGATATACTGCCGTGCAATTGAAAAAACAACTAAGTGCCTCTCGATAGATTTTGGGAAAAGTGGGTTGACAATTATTTCCTTTCTATTGCAATTACTACAAGCACCAAAAAAATAAATAAATAATAATAATAAATAAATAAATAAAAACTGATAAAATAAAATTTATTTTTGAAAAAAAAACCCTTTTTTTTTAACAAGTATCTGAATGATTATTCACAAATGCTAAATAAATATAAATCTTAATTTTGAATTTTTTATTTCTACTTTGATTTTTCTATTGTGTAGCAGTAAAAAACAACAAAGTTTTTGCAGTCACTTTAAATATGAAGAAGAAGAAAAATCACCAAGAAAATCCGGAAGAATTGGCAGCTATGTTTAAAGTTATTTTGTTTACGAACTACAAATAAATAAATAAATAAATAAATAAAAGAAAAAGAACTACGGACACAGAATTAATGGATTACTTAATTCCTATGTTTTGGATTTGTGAAATTCATTCCTAATCCCCCCCCCCCTATTTTTTACAAAAAATATTATATTGCAATACTGCACAGGGTTCGACTTCTCATTGAAAAATTAAGAAAAAAAAATAGTAGTCACATTAAGATGAAAAATTTTATTTTAATATGTTTTGCAGCATCATCAGAGTATTTTAATATCTCTAAGTAACTTTGAAAGACTCTTTAGACTCTTTTATATAAGATTTGAATTTTTTATTCTAAATTATAACCTAATTCTAAAAGGTGCGTGGCTTCTTTATAACGCAATTTAAACCCAGTTTTTAATGTTTCCCAGTTATACATATAATGCATACGAATCCCGATTAGCTAACTAGTTCAGTATAATTCTGAGCTTACACAAAAAACTTTTCTTGGAGCTTATTTTTATTTCATTTTCCATTTATTAATTTTTTTGTAACCGTCGTTAGACAGCCGACCCAATTTTTTGGATTTACGACTACTAACTATAAAGCCTTGTAATTTTGAACCCAATTCAGAAGACAAGGGAACTCCTGGATGAAGTATAGGGGGAAAATTGATTTCGTGGAGGACTTTTTTTGATAGAACCAACCATCATTTGCGTTACATGAAATGGAAAATCTCGCCCCCCCCCCGGTTAGCCTGATGGGAAGGGGACTCTAACCCATGATCCGTCTACCACTGAGGATATTTCACGTCAGCACTGTGGTCGGTTCAAGACTGATGCGGAATTCGTATCGACCAGCCATCGCACAGTGGTCCAGAAGACCATGATCTTTGGCCAAAAGTCAAAAATTAAATTTCAACTAAAATATGTTTAGACAGCCTTTATATAGCCCAAATTAAGTATTCATAATCATTCCGAACATTATAATTTACTTTTTGGGCCGATGAGAGTACAATGTAGTGAAAAATATATTAATTTTTTTTTTTTAAAAATGTAACTTTTAAATTTATATTTCGGAAATACATATAGGAATTTCACCTCTCTGTTTCATTTTTATCAGAGTAATTGGTCTGAAATTATAGTACAATTTTTCAATTTGTTGGATTAGTTAATACTCTTGAAAAACTTACAGTTTATATTTTACCATTTGACATTTTACAATGTTTGAATCACTTTCGAAACTTATCTCCAAAAAGTTCCACGGGGTAATTAGCCAAACCTTTTTTTGTTGTCTTCTTTGATGTTTCTTCTTTCGAAAAAACCTGCCCCATTTTGCCCATATTGCAAAAGTGGACTAAATATACCAAAAAACAAAAATTATGTTTTTTTCCTTTTTTTTGATCTATTTTGAAATTAATTCGCGCTATTTTGTAATATTAATTCGGAAATATAATTTGCTTTTCATTTTTAATATAAAATTACGAAAATTATCATATTTTCATTGCTATATTTAATTATTTAAACGTACTAAGTATATATATATATATTTTGCTCGCCATATTTCAGCCGCCATCTTGTTTTTTTGTTGCTATTTTTAGTATATTTCAAAATTTCAACTATGAATTCAATTTACCTGCACATGAAAACCCTAAATTAAAACCCCCAAATTTTGAAACAAATTTTATCGAAATACTAATTTTGGCCACGAAACCTTGGATGCTGGCCTACTGTGCATCGCTGGGATTTGAATTCGGCTCACCTCATTGGAAGGCGAACACTCTTTCCCCTGAGCCATCGCGACTCCTTGGAACTTATTGTATTGAAGTTTCTTGATAGCATAAACCGGCAAATTTTTTTTTCTCCGTATATTTCCGTAAATTCTGAGTCTTTGCATTAACTCAAATCATGAACCCGACTGAATTTTAATCTGATTTCTTGTAAAATAAAGTGAATAGTCTAATAGAAACGCTATATATAATTTTACATCTGAAACAACAGTCGCAAAATTTCGTTTGTTCGTATCAGCAGTTTGTAAACTGTCCTCCGAGGTAAACTGCAACCGTTCCCCCGAGATCCCCGGTACTGATTACAGCAAAGTGTCTTCCGCTTACACATATCGGTCAAATCCATCTATTCGTGATTGGAAACAAGAAGACCTTTTCTCTTTTTTTTTTTTTTTTTTTAGAGTAAAAAAAAACATAACGTCAAGCAAATCTCAAAAACTTTAAATCATACTCATTGAATTTAAAACATAGCGTAATCAGTGGTAACAAGCTTTAATATCTGAGCTGTAAATCAGTTGCCAGCTCTTACTTCAAATGGTTGATCTTGTTTTTTTTAATCGGCTCAAAGTGAACGATCACTAGAAATCTAAGCTGTGGTGATAATAAACCTGTGATTTTGAAGTTTGAGATTAAGGCAGTTAAGTTAACAAATATGCTCTTAATTTAGATTGATTCTGACCAGATATGTGAAAACTGGTTGTTAAATGATTGAATGAATCTGCTACACAGTTTTACTTCGTTTTTTTCACTAATAGTACTTAATTTTTTGATTAATTGTTTTAAATCATTTTAAAAACTAGGAGGTTCCACCTCCTGCTCGCTCAGCTCACCAACCCTCGTATTTGCTTCTCATCCATCAATTTTTTCCGTTAGATGTCAATTTTTTCAACAGAAACACATAAAATTTTATTTTCAAAATATACAGTTGTAACTTTATATAAGAGGATTTTGTTGATACGTTAATCGTAGCGAAGTAGACGACTGCCTAGACTTGAAAAATAATCCTCTGTACTTTAAAAAAAAATTTTAACCTAAGAAATACAGACTGTGTTTCATTAAGAGGAAATAAATAGGAAGTAATATTACTTGTCGACGAAACTTATAACAATTATCATCTGCACTTTCAAAAAAAAAATATTAACATAAAAAATACAGATTATGTTTCAATAAGAGGAAATAAATGAGAAGTAATATTACTCGTCGACGAAACTTATAACAATTATCATCTGCTCTTTAAAAAAAATATTAACCTAAAAAATACAGACTGTGTTTCAATAAGAGGAAATAAATGAGAAGCAATATTACTCCTCGACGAAACTCATAACAATTCAAGTAGGGAACGGTTTTTGTTACTTATTAAGTTATTTATTTTAAAATGTCATTTTAAATGTTTAGATTAATATCTGACAACACGTAATCTATCTCCCCACCTCTGTATTTTTTATTACTTTTTTTTACTACAACTTGAATGCAAGCTTATAAAATAAAGAAATAAAGATCTCGCGGGGAAACATTACATTTTCTTTAACAAAAATAAATAGTCAATATTTGTTGCAAAGAACTGAGAAAAAAGATAAATCACGAGAAAGCACTTAAATTTGCAATAACTTTCAGACAAATTGAAACAAAATTTGCGTTAAGTTTACAAGTAAAAATGGCACTTTCAACACGTTAAATTTTAAATCCGTAGTTACATTTCAGTGAGTTTTAGATCCATCAAACATATTTCTTTTCCCTTGCAAATTTAACCGTAATTCCCGAACTAATTGTCGAATGTTTATTTTTTTTTCATTCCGACGTACCTTTTTCTACAGCCTATCGTAATTTAAAATTTTGTAATTTTGTAATTTTTGCGTAGCCAAGCAAAAAATGTGGTGTAAAGAAGGGAAAGCGAGGAAAAATTTGCGAAAAAAGCACGTAACAAAATCAAATAAATTTTAATTTCAGAAAAGTTACCAAATACGATTCCAAACGAAATTATGAAAAAAAAAATTTTTTTTTTAAATATTTTCCGCACATGCGCAGTATGAAAGGATTACTTTAAATGCTTATATCTTATGCAATTTTTAACGTTTTTTTTTTTTAAATGTTTAAAGCATATTATTAATTACAAATTACCCTAAAAATTGTGTTCAAATTTATTGAATATTTCTGCAGTTATAATAAGAAAACGCAAGTCAAGAAAATTATTATTTTTTTTTACATAAATGTTCATATCCTCTTAAATATTTTAGCTAGACTTAAGAAATTGTGTGCAGTTATTGTATATAATAACCAACGTAATTGACATAAGTTGCAAGATTATCTCTATATTGATTAGCATAGGGTGTTAAAAAACTTTCTTTTTCGTTCGTAATTTATTGCCAGTCCCTGAAACCGTAAAAAACGCTTTTAACTTTATTGATATATGGGTGATTCTTTTTAAACGTGACAATTCAGACCAAAAAATTTCCTCAAATTTAAAGTCTTCAAAATAATCTAAAATTTTTTTTTGTATACTTCTTTAGTTACGCTTATTAATATCTTACAGACAGCAGTGTAGTTTATTGACGAAAAAAAAATATAGAAATTTACTAAATCTTGAACCATATTACAATCATACATAAACTTGTTATTAGGTTAATATTTGCTTTTCCTCTTTACAGTATTAGCAGTTAAAAAAATTTCTGGTAACACTTCAATGTCCTGGAATTCATAAGCCAGGAAAATGACAGCCAAATTCACTCCTTTATGGCATATAACTTTACTTTAATTTAATATTGTGGCCTAAGACGTTTACATTCTGCAGAAAACAACTGGATTTCTTAAAATAACTCAGATAAATCTTCGGTAGTTTATGTTATTAATGACTTCAAGAAGCCAGGAAAATGACCACACGAAAACCTACTCATATTGAAAAATTTTTTGAAATAGATTTTGAACCAGAAAATTGGTTCTTTATTCATGCAACAAGACATGTTCATATAGGAAGGTATCTAATCAATCTATTAATATAAGATATTGATTGCTGGCTCTATCTATTTTGGATATAAACCACTAAATAAAAGTAGCCAGGAAAATGACAGGTTTTCTTGGCAGGTTTTTTTGTAAGGTTTGTATGACAGGTTTTTTTGTAAATAATACCCTCTGCGTATATTCTAGAAATGCTTACACCGGTTGAGATAAAAAAATTAGATATTGAAAAATTTATGGGAAGTTTTGAAGCTAGTTATTTCTGGAAACATTGTTTGGGACATGCCAGAAACATGAAATTTTGAAGTTCAATTAAATTTTTTAGCTATACAAAACAGTCAATGATAGTGCAAAGCCATTTTAAAATGCTAACAGCAATGCTATTTATTAATTTTTTTTTAAAAAAAAAGTTCTTTTAGTATTATAGTATTAGATCTTAGAGCAAGGGTCAGTGAATTGTCATATTTCGTGAGAATCACCCATATATGAGAAATCGCATGACCTTATCACTTCTGAAATTAGAAAATAGTATTTCATGAGCAATATGAAAAAGTGAGTTAGTATAGAAGAGTTTCCATTATTTTGTCAAATTATTAATTATTAATTTCCATTATTTTGTATAGTGCACGCGTGTGAATTTTCACCCGGTTCCTAGAATTGAAAATTCTTCTTTTCTCAAATTGGAGACTATTGGACTAAAGTTCAAATTTGTATAAATACTGCAGTAATCGTCGCTAATATTTCAAATTTGCTACTTGTATAGAACTTTCAACTGTTCATGGGTAAGGATAAAATAAATTGGCGACACGATAAATTATTCACTATAAACTTTTGCACAAAAATATGACTAATCCTAACGATAAAATTTTGTCATAAGTAAAACTGCGACTTAAAAGACAAAATGGTTAAAATTTGAACTGAGAAGAAAAGAAAAAAAGAAGGAATGGAAAAAAAGAAAAAAGGAAACACATTTGAGAAATTCAAATAGACCACCTGCGACTTAAATCAATTTGAAAAAAAAAAAACATGAAAACATATTAAAAACGAAGACAAAGTTAGGAAAATCCCTCCGGGGGGAAAAAAATCCCTGACATTGAAGTCAGTATAACAAATTAGCATCCAAAGGTAAATTCATAAATCAGGCTCCTTAATTACGCTTAACGTGAAAGCGTTTCAACGATTGCCTTATCTGGGTTTCTCTTATTCTTAAACACACATCACAGGAAACTGGTTTTATAATTTTATTTTATTTGTTTTATTTTTTTATGTATCGGATGAAGAGCCAAACGATTGAACTGATGGGCAAAATATCTTTGTATTTTTTGAAAAACTTTATATATTCTAGTCTTGTTTCAAAAAAATCAGTGGTTGTCAATTTTCAGTCACTGATGAATATAGTTTAGAATAAAGATTTTTTGTTTGGATTACGTTTAACACACTAAATAAACACGACTCCATTTTTAGTAATAGTTTATTTTAATATCAGAAATGTTCTTTTTAGCACATTGATTTTTTTTTCTATAAAATTAACAAAATAAAAAAAAATAGAAACTGATAATTTTTAGTCGCAGATAAATGTATCTGTGTAAAAATAATTTTTTTTTCGATTATCTTCAACGCACTATATATACACAACTCCAATTTTGTAAAAAACACCATATTCAGCATATTAATTAATGATTTTAAAAAGAGTATCAGAAGAAAAAAAAGGCAATCGAAGCTCTTACTTTCTATTTACTGATTAGTAAAAAAAAAAAAAAAAAAAAAAATAGAGATTTCCAATTTTTAGCTCCTGATTAGCAGAATAATACTAAAGCGTAAATAAATAAATAAATAAATCAAGGCTATTAATTATAAGTTACTGATATATATAACAGAGTGAAACGATTTTTATTTTCGATTATAATTAACCCACTATATTAACAACTTCAATTTTTACTACACTTTGTTTAAATGACAGAATGTCATTTTTAGCGTTTCAAAAAAGAAAAAGAGAAAAAAAGAAGAAAAAAAAATTAACGGAAAAAGTTAATTAATTAAATTTAATTAAAATTACAAATTAATTAACGGAACAGAATAATCAAAAGAAATTTTTTAGCAAATAAAGGTTAATTGCACAGTTTTTGAAGTTAAAGGATAAACTTTTCTTTGAATTTTGACGGAAAAAATAATTTTTGAATCATTCGTTCTTCAATTAGCCTGATTTATTTCAGGAAGCGAGCAGAAAGTCCAGACTATTGATGGCTTATTGAAAATAGCTTTGAAGGTATTACAATAAGAGTAAGCAAATTCTCTGAAATCTCATGCTTTCACAGCATAGGAGAATTATTCTTAATACAAAAAACGTCAATAACGCCGGACTTCGTCAAAAATTCAAGAAACGCCAAGTAGAATATTGCGAGCAATTATTTACAATCTGCATTGAGCTGGCGAGAGTAAATTGTCATTTTCGACTCTGTTGATCATCAACAGAAACAAAATTTCGCCGTTAAATATGTATGCATATTTTTATTTGTGTAAGAAGGATAATTATGTTTTAATTTTTAAAATTCAGAGAGCTGATTTTATAACGTATAATTTCTATTCACTTTCGTTCTGTTAAGCCTCGTTTGAAAATACATTCTAAATTAATGATTGTTCCTTTATATTGTATTGTAAATATAATTTTGCAGACTCTTATGCGTAACTTATATTACTTTAATTATGAATGTTAGTGCTATTGAATAAAAAATGGTATCTGCTATTTTACACGAAGTAGTGTAAAAAAGAAACATTATTGTATAATGAAATACTAGATCCCAGAGTTATGTAATGTTGCTGCACCACTTTGGTGTAAAGTAGTTGTCAGCAATTTTTACATTGAGATACACTTTTGCAGTGCATATACGCTAAGAGTAGTAAATGATAAAAGATGTGTCATCGCTGATAGATACAAATATTAGTGTTATTGAATAACAAATATGGTATCGGCTACTTTACATCATGTAATGTAAAAGAACATTGGTGTAGAGTGAAACACTAGATCTAAGAGTTATGTAATGTCACTGCACCACTTTGGTGTATAGTGCCACTGGTTCGCCTCATGAAAGTAGTTGCGGCCATTTTTGCTGTTGAGATACACTGAAGTTTTTTACAGTGCATATACGCTGATAGTAATAAATGATGAAAGATATCATCGCTCATAGATATAAATATTAGTGTTATTGAATAACAAATATGGTATCGACTTTACACCAAGTAATGTAAAAGAACATAGGTGTATAGTGAAACCTTGGCCAAAGAGTGAATCGCTAGATTCAAGAGTTATGTAATGTCACTGTACCACTTTGGTGTGAAGTAGTTGCCACCAATTTTTGTGTTAAGATACATTAAAATGTTTTACAGTGCATTTACGCTGATAGTAATAAGCCTAAAATGTATCAGGAGAATATTTCACTTTCCACGCATTTAACAGAATTTATTAACTAGACGTTTTTCCTAATAATATGTCCGATAAAAAATATTTGTGACATTGTTCAGAAACGTCATATGATTGAGTCTTCAGATTATCTCTTCTGATGAGTTATGCATTATCATCTCATTCGATTTTTACGTTAGATATAAGAAAAAATAATTTTTTTTCCCTCCACAATTTAGTCTCCTAAAAAAATCGTGAAAATTGGCTTCAAAATTGGCAGGCAGTATGAAACACAACTTAAATTATTGCCACGATGTGATTTCTGTGCTGCCTGTCTAGGCCTCTCATTATAAGATATTTGCACGATTTCAGAATAAAAAAATAAGTTTTCGAAGCTCCTCAAATGAATTACTGACAATTTTTTCTAAAATATAGCCATATTGCCATCATTTACAACAACATACCGCCTACTTCTGTTACATTTGATCACGAATTCCACCAGTAGAAGTTCCGAATTTTCTTTTACCTTTACAAAGAACACATAAATTTATTTATACAACAGTTATTTAATCTTCTATAGGTTAGATCTTAGAACGTCTTACGTTTCCCCCCTCCCCATAATCCATTCGTCAGAAGTTTATATTTCTCTTGCGTTTACCTAGAACCAGTTGTAGAGTACACTTTCATGAGAAGTAAAAATATATTTGCCGCATTAAATGTGAAAATTCTATTTAGGCTGCCGGCTCACGTACAACTAAACTCACGATGAGTTTTCCTTTCTTTTTTATAATGATTATATTTTTTATAATGTTCTTATTTTATATACCGTTATGTCGAAATGAATCTTAAGTAAGGGACTCTTGTCAAACTAGAAATCTAACTTGCTTTATTGTGCTTTGCTTTAAAACATTCTCCCTTCATTATTATTATTTTTTATTTCCTGTAAGTGAATTTTATTTTTTGTTCTTGCATATCACTTTTTTTAAATTTTATTTAAGACTTTTGTCGCTCTAGTCTGGCATTTCTCGTTATTAAAAGTTTGTGTGGATGTTCACTTAAATTTCATCAACAAATTGGCAACTTAATCTAGTCCCCACCTCCTTTTAGTGGGCGTTCCAAATTTTCAGGTGGATGGTTGGACTTTTTTTAACTAGTTACGTAATTATTTTATTTTATAACCGTGGAACAACCGACCCAATTTTTTGGGTTTACGACTACTAATGTTTAACTGAGTAGACCTGTAATTTTGAACCCAATCTAGATGACAAGGGAACTCCTGGATCAAGTGTTGCGAAAAATTTGCCCTCGTGGAGGACTTTTTGATGGAACTGACCCGCACTTGTTTTACATGGAGACGGATATCACGAGAACCTCACATGGTTAGCCTAACTGTAAGGGGAAGCTAACCCATGATCCGTCTACCACTGAGGATATTTTACATTAACTCTGTGGTTGATGCGAGCAGGGTGTGGAATTCGTATCGACCAGCTGTCGCTGGGATTCGAACCTGGTTCGCCTCATTGGAAGGCGAACGCTCTATCCCCTGAGACCCCACGATTCACTCTTAAACTATTTTATTTTATAACCGTCGTTGAACAACTGACCCAATTTTATGAGTTTACGACTACTAATGTTCAACTCCGTAGCCTTGTAATTTTGAACCCAATCCAGAAGACAAGGGAACTCCTGGATCGAATATTAGAAGAAATTTGCCTTCGTGAAAGACTTTTTGATGGAGCTAACCCACATTTGCGTTACATGGGGAGGAAGACCACGATAACCTCCCACGGTTAACCTGACGGCAAGGGGACTCTAACCCATGATCCGTCTACCACTGAGGATATTTCACGTAAGCACTGTAGTTGGTGCAACCGGGTGCGGAATTCGTATCGACTGTGATTCGAACCCGGTTCGCAGCATTGGAAGGCGAATTCTCTATCCACTGAGCCCCCATGACTATCTCTTAAACTATTATTTTTTAATTTTATAACCGTCGTTGAACAGCCGACCCAATTTCATGGGTTTACGACTACTAATGTTCAACTCCGTAGCCTTGTAATTTTGAACCAATCCAGAAGACAAGGAAACTCCTGGATCAGTACCCCCAGAGGTATTGATTTGTTATGGGAACATGGAGGACTTTGAGACTCGACAGATTTAACGTGCATCAGTCACCATTTACTACACGGGGAGTCTTCGGCCGGCAAGGATCGAACCCACGACCTCTTGGATATGGGCCCAGCGTCCTACCGACCAGGCTATCCCGGCCTCCTCTTAAACTATTAGTCCAATCAACATTTATTTTCTCCTATTCTATTCAGCGTAAAAAATGCATAGAAGACAATACCTGTGTTCGCCTTGATAGCAGCGCCAAGCGGGTAAATAGATATAAATACAAAACTGCACTTTTAGAGCATAAGACCTTGATAAGTTCTATAAACTATCAATAACCCAGCATAAAAGGTTATGCATATAAACTACTTCGTTCAGTCCGGGGACATTAGGAATAGCTTATCATAACTAAGTTTTCACCTTTCAAAATAAATTAGAGCTAATACTATGATCAGAAATAAAAAAAACAAAAATTAATTCTGTAAATTGCTTATAATTTTGTTAAAATGAAATTGAAAGAATGAATAAGGAAAACTGTTACTAATTTAATATGTTTTAAAATTATCAGTCTTGTTTAAAAATTCTTAATAACTGGAATTATTTCTGCAAAATCTAAGAATCTCATTGGCAATTTGGAAAAGAAATATTGGCTTAGGTTGGAATTAAAATCGATACTCTTTTTACGTGGAGAATTAGAATAATTTCTTTTGTCAAAAAGTTTAAAGGAATTTGTTTATCTTCATTAATCGAAGAGTTAAATCTAGAATATTGGCTGAAAGATTTCAAATATTAGTTTTGTTAAGAATTAATTCACGTGGATAAATTCATTTAGGGAAAATTTCAAAATTATCAATATTAATAACCAAAAAATCTTCAACAAATCTAAGAAATAAGGAATTTGTAGGAATATTAATATTATTAAAAAATGGATTCTTAGCTTAATCGAATGAATTCTTGGAGAAGATAAATATTGCAAACATTTGTACTAAAATTATTGCCCTTAGGGATACTATCTATTTATTAGAAAAGACAGTCGCTAAATAGAATATAATTGCTGTTTAGATTAATATGAACTTGGAATGTTTAACTGCAGTGAATCTCAACCACTGTACCGCGGCACTTTTGTGTGCCGCTAAATTCTTAAAATGTGCCGCCAAATATTAGAAATGATGCAATAAAAATTATAATGCTTTTTTTTATTATGAGTAAAGTTTAAATTAAAGATACTTTTTATAATTTTTCCACACTTTAACCGCGTGAACATCTTTGTCGGCGATTGTCTTGTCTCTGACAATCTCAAAATAAGATGGAAGTGTTTAAATTGTATATGACACAAAATTTTAAAAAAATGTAATATCTAATCATTAAAGTAAGCTATGCAATTAATAAACAAATTAACAAAGAATAACTAAAAAACAAATATATAAAAAACAAATTAACAAAGGATAACTAACAAAAACTAAGCTAGCAATTAATAATTAGAAATATAACAAAAAATAACAGTTAATGTAAAGAAAACTAACTGTTAATAACTGTAGAAAACAGGCTGACAATTAATAACTAGCAAAAAAAATAAATAACTGTTACTAACTAATAAAAATTGATCGAAAAAATAATTAATCCCTTAATAAATGTGCTTTTGTAGTACATATTATTTTATTTCACATTCAAAATTATTATCACAAACTATTTAACATACTGTAAAATAGGTAATTCAACAACTTTTAATCTAATTTTTTTCATTGTGTGCTGTTAAATTTCGAAAGCGTTAAAAGTGTGCAGCAACAAATAAAAGGTTGAGAATCACTGGTTTAACTATCTTCATCAGTTATATCATTAAGATGAAATAGGCTATGAAGTTTTAGTAGGTCATCTAGAACTTTAATTATTGAAAGGATGGAATTTCGAAATCAAAACAGCTTAGAGAATCAATTTTATTTAAAGTTTTAAATTTTTTTTAAAACTTTGCTAGTTCTGTGTGTTCTGATTTAATATGTATATTTAATGTGAATGTAAATTTTAATGTGAGTTTTTATGTATGAGAATTTAACAAAGTAAATGCCATTTTCTTTCCAAACTACTGCTGACGCCACTAGCATTAAATCTTAATTTAGCTGGGATTTTATGTAATGGTAAATTAGAAAAAAAAATTATATTATTTGGTTTAAGTCCTATAAAACTAGCTTTCATTTTATTAAAAATAATATGCAAAGTTTTTTGTATTTAATGCTACTATAAAATCCTTCAAATGGAAAATTATGTTTGCATGATAATTTTATAATGAACTCATCAAAATTTTTAATCGAAGTAGAAATCACCTTATTTTTAGAAGTAAGAAAAGATGTATTAAAAACAATATAATAATTTATTTACATAAAAGTCTTTTAGTTTCCTAGATGGATAGTTTTACATTCAAATCCAATTCGGGCAAATCCGTGGCTAGAAGAAAGATAGAAAAAATTAATAGAAACTATTAAAAAATTTTAAAAAAATAAATAAAAAGTATTTAAAACTGGAAAATTTAACAACGAAAATATATAATCTTTTTATCAGCTTACATGATTCACAAAAATAGTGCTTTCTAATATTGTATTAATGTTACCAAAGCAAAATGTATCAATATAATAGTGTGAGGAGCGCCAAAGAAACAGGAAGAGAGAAAGGGGAGACGCCGATTTGTAAACAAAGTTTTATCAAATAAAAATATCACAAAAATTTAAAAAAAAAAAAAAAAAAAAAAAAAAAAAAAAAAAAAAAAAAAACATTAAGAGCGAAAAGAAAGAAAGGAGGGCCTATACTGACAAATAACTTTCAAAATTCATGTTAAAAAATTCTCGTAAGTTGCCAGATTACAAAATATTAAATTAAAGCGTAAATAGAAATTCTGTGGGACATATTTTTAAGGCACATTCGTAATGAAAAACATTTTATTTTTCTGTTAGCTTGAAATGGCTCGAAAACTGGATTTGCACAATGTAATAATATATTATACTAAATAATTCAAAGTTTATAATAAATAAAAGAAAAGTACAAAGGAAGTAATAAAAGGATAAGCGTACAAATCGAGATAAATGGGGGATAAGTAATAAAATATCTCTTAATTGTGACAAATTAAGTGTAAATTTCATTTCTAATTTGGAAAAAGATTTTAATAAACACTATAATATTAAACCAATGAAAGATATTGTTTTCACTCTTAAGGATAATGATATATATATAAGCTTCAAGACCATGTTATTAATTTTTCTTTTATAAATTTACATTTCAAAACTCTTTGTTTCGATCTTGTAAAAGCTAAAATTAGTAAAATTTCACTAAATGAAAAGAAAAATTTAGATAATTTATATTTCGTTACTGACTTTCAAAACTCTATTATCGATAAGATTAAATTTCATAATATTTTTGAAAATTTAAAAAATTAGCTTCCATTAAAAGTTTTCAATATAATTAAAAGCTTTAAATGCAATTAATCTCTCGGTAGAAGTATTTTTAATTATAATGATATTATCAAACATTTGGGGGAAATTAATATATCCGATTATGAATGCTACTGTGAAAAAGAGAAATATTTTGAATTTGTTGCTAAACATCATAAACATATTATTACTGGTAATTTATATATTATAGAAAACTTAGGAATTTCATGAAAATGGCACAAAATTTAGACCTATTTACCATATATCAATTTATAAAATTCCAAACTACTTTCTTAATTATCTTAATAGTTTTTGTTTATAGATATCAAATAGATTCTCTTTACCTTTAGGTAAGTTAACAGAACAGAAATGGGGTATTTATTATTAATTTAAAAATTTTGTTTTCAATAATAAGGATAATTTAAATAACAGTAACAATTCAACAAATTTTTCTAAAATTGTTGAATCAATTAAGCAACTACAAAAAAAATTATAATTACCCTCATGGACAAAGCTAAATAATAGCTAAGTAATAGTAAAAATTTTAAGCTTAGTAATTTAAATTATATTGTCATTAAAAATTTTTTAGCTTTATATAGGACATAAAAAATTAAAATTAGCAATATACAATTTTCTTACTGAATTATGAGTCCTAAATTTCATAAAATTCCTATAAAATTTAGAACTATCACATGTGGGTCTAATACTTATTTAACTAAACCTGGCACCATTTTCTCTAACTACTTAAAAAAAATTATTAACAATATCATCAAAGTAGGTTTTTCTTGGATTATCACTAATAATCAACCGATTTTAGAATTTATTAAACATAATAAAATTGATTCGATTGCGATTTTTGATATCCGGGATCTTTTCAATAGCATTCCCCTTTCTAAACTAAAAGATGTCCTTTTGAATTTTTACTATGATTTTAAAAATATCCTTAATTGCAATTTTGATTATAGGGAAATTCTAATTATTTTTCGTCTTTGTAATAATTATCTTTACAATAGCAAAGATATTTTTCTTCAAATTGATGGAATACAACAATGTTCTAATTTTTCATCTATCTTATCTAACTTATTTTCACACTATTATGAAACAAAATTATATTCTTAATATTAAATTTGTTTTCAGATTTATTGACGTTTAATTATCTTTTATTTTCAAGATTATACGACTTTGTTAAATAATATTTACCCTGAGGTAATATTTACCTTTGTTAATTATAATATTTACCTTTGAGATCCACTTTCCCTATTTACCGAAATATTTTAGAACATTTAAGACTTGTTGACGCATTTATGGGCGAAAGGATCTTGAATTGATTTTCGAAGCCACTTAACTTTTAGACAACCCTTTCCCTTTTTGTTTGCATTTCAAACGAAAAACGGATTAACGGATAAACGGAAAAACGGATATTATCAGTAGCAATTAAACTTAAAAATGCATGTGGTAATATATATTTAAAATTAGTTTTATAATAAATGCAGCTATAATTTTATACATAAATTTAGCGTTTTTTAATTTGAAAATGTATGTAGCAATATAGTGTAACACTGGATAATATTCTTGTTTTCCATGCGGATTTCTTTTATGGTTAAGATTCATAAAATAAATATAGATACTAGTTTACAAGATAAAGGTGCATCAATTGCTATTTTAATTATGTATAGGGCTTAAGAATTTGAAACCTGCTTTGTGTTTTTAAATATTTCAAAAGGAGGGTGATTTTCTATGTAACGAATTTTCCATAAAACGAACTTATTACTGGGATTTAGCGACTTCGTTAAATAGAGGTCCGACTGAAATATATATATATATATATATATTCAAATCCCGCAGTGGACTGATCGTTAAGACACGGCTCCCAGCAGATCACCGAAGTCAAGCATCACTGGCTGCGGTCAGTGTGCGGGTGGGTGACCACTTGGATCAGTCTGCGTAGGGACCGAGGGTGTGCGGTATTGGTCCTCGTTAAACTGTGCTACCGTAAAGTGCTCGACTTCGCGCGCAGGTCGTCGGGCTACCGAAGCGGGGGTGCCATTCCCTCCGCAGAGGATCAAAATTGTGATGGCATGTCTTCGGATCATCCTCCGGGATGTTTCCCAGACCGTCGCCAATAGCCCATTGTGCAGCCCTAGTGCGACGTAAATTAACAACAACAACATATATATTCAAAATGTAGAATAAAACAAAGAAAAGTTATAGACATATGAAAAAAGGGAGGGGGGGAAATAATAAGTAAAAAAATAACAAACAATAGTTGAAAAAAAAAGGGACTAAATTTTATTTAAAAAACCGGAAGAAAAATAAAAGATATAATCTTTTCTTCAGTCTACACGATTATATCCGCAAAACAGAGTGCTTTCTGATATTGTATCAATGAAGCCAAAGCAAAATATATTAATACAATAGTGTGAGGAGCACTCAAAAAATTTTTCATAAAAATTACAACAAATAAAATAGAACACAAAAAGAAAAAATAAGTAAAAATAACATGTAAAAACGAAAAATAAAATAAAAGAAAAAGAAAAAACAATATAAAAATGGACTATAAAGCGAGTAACGAAATCAGATCACCTTACATGGACGGGAATTTTTCAAGAATGATTTAAAAATGTTTTCGCAGAATGATTGCCAGATTACAAAATATGAAAACAAAAGCGCAAATTGAGTGTAACAAGAGGGTTTTAAAGTGTCGTTCTTACTGCACTGCTGAAGTGATTTGTTATTCTATGCATTGATTTGTTAGTTACCAAGGATGGGCCCGAAATGGATGAGCGCAAGGTAATATTATACTGGATAATTTTAAAAATTGACCATAAAAAGTTTTAGAAAATAGATGTTTATTTAAGAAAAAATATAAAATAGAAAAGAGAAACATAAATTGCCTGTTTTGCAAATAATTTTAGCTACGGATTAGCACATGGAAAAATTATAAAAATTATCAAAGAAAAAAAATTTAATAGATAATTTTAACACGGATTTGCCCGAAATGGATTTGCACATGGAAAAATTAACAAAGAAAAAAAAATTAGTACATAATTTTAGCCACGGATTTGCCCGAAATGGATTTGCACATGGAAAAATTTTATAAATTTATAAAGAAATTTTTAGCAAATAATTTTACCCACGGATTTGCCCGAAATGGATTTGCACATGGAAAAATTTTATAGATTAACAAAGGAAATTATTTAGTAAAGGAATTTTTAATAAATAATTTTAACCACGGATTTGCCCGAAATGGATTTGCACATGGAAAAATTATACAAATTAACAAGGAAATTATTTAGTAAATAGTTTTGACAATTATTGTTTTTCTTAACTTTCTTCGTGTTTTCTTGTATTTATTTATTTATTATATATATATATATATACAGTCAGACCTCGATATAAGGTCACCCTAAGGGACATCGCAAAAGTGACCTTATAAGCGGGGTGACCTTTTAACCAATTCAATAGCAGTTCGTAAATAAGCACGTAAATAGTACACATTAAGACTTTTTAAAAATGTTAATACAAACGAAAACGATCAGCCATAAATTAAATGTTTAAGTCAATAAATTTTAACAGAATTAGTAAAGAATTGAAGAAAGTTAGATTTAAATTTTTTTTTATTTACAATAAAGCTGTTTACAAATTTCCTCAAAGTGCACAGACATACATTACATCTTACCTTATTTAAAATAATCATTTATGCAGGTCTGTCTCGTTATTGGTTTCATTTTTTGAACAATGCTTTCTAGATTTTGTAACTTCTCAAAATGTTACTCAGCTCCCTCATGATTTGTAAAAAAATTTCGTATCACATTTATTGCATTGGAGGCTTCCACATGTGTTACAGCTACAGTCTCAGGATCACTGTCATTGTCCTCACTGTCCACAACTTGTGAAAAAATTTCAGAAATTGTAGCTTGTTCGTTGGCTGCAACATTTTCTAGAACTCGAGAGGGGTAATTGCCTTGTAAGGAAGTTAAATAGGCTTTTGTTAGAAAAGAGCTTCCCTCGCCTCAGATAAAAATGACCTTATAAGCGATAACGATTTTTAAAACTTGACCATATATCCGATATTTTGTAACAAAGAATTCCTATTCAGTGAGCCGGGACTTTGGAAAAGTGACCTTATATGCGGGGTGACCTTATATGCGGATGACCTTATATCGAGGTCTGACTATATATATATATATATATATATATATATATATATATATATATATATATATATATATATATATATATATATATATATATATATATATATATATATATATATATATATATATATATATATATATATATATTTATATATATATATATAATTAAAATAAATAAAAAACTAATTTTTTTGTCTTGCGATTTTTGCTATTAATTTCAAAACTATTCAGTGAAATTAAATTAACTTTCTGAAGCAATTTAAAACTAATTGCAAAAATATTGTTTTAAAATTTGAAAAAAAAAAGAATCATTTAAAACTGCTCAAGATATGAGTATTCAATGTAGTTCTTTTCTACGGATGAAATTTAAATTTTTTTATTTTTCATAATTATGTAGAGTCGTATTTGGCAACTTATGAAAAATTTCTTATTTGAACACCTTAAAAATTTTAGAAGTTTCAATCAAGTTTCTAAGTAGTTTTTGTACGTTTTAAAAAGAAGTCTCAGAATCATAAAGAGTTTTCCGCAAATTTCATTTTATTCCTGCTGTCCGATTATAAGGTAGGGTCATTTGTAATGCAGCGAAATGAAATTAGTAAAAAAGCCCCTATGGCAGGGATGGCGAACCAATGGCGCGCGTGCCATTTATGGCACGCGAAAGAATATTTTGGGCACGCCACCGATCACAATTGTTATTGCACTATGAATTGTTATTACGCAAATGTCACACACTATGAAGCATATGTAACAATTAAATAAAAATTCACAAAAAAGCAAGCAAAATACTAAACAATTATTAATAAAAAAATTAACAATTAATGCTAAAAGAACAATTAATAACCATAAAAAAGTAGCTAACAATAAATAACTAGCAAAAAAATCAACCGTCCTCCTTAAACTAATATCTTACAACCTAATATAAGTTATTTGTCATTTAATCTGTAATAACAGAAGTCCCACTGATGCTACTTTAAGTTGAATTACGCGTATAACTGAGACATTGCAAAATGTATTTTCTTTTCAATGTAAATAAAGAGTTTTGAGTTGATAGTATTTAGTATTATTATTTTCCCAATAATCATGAAGTCAAAACTATTTGACGGCACGTCTGTGATTTCATTAAACAATTTTTTATAAAAATGACACGTTGGTGTATAAAGGTTCGCCACCCCTGCCCTATGGCCTTGAGATTTCTTTCAGAAAGTACAAAATCTACATAGAAAATTGATTGAAACTGTTTACGTTTTTAAGACATTCAAATAAGACTTCTTTATTAGCTGCCAAATACGATTCACAACAATAGTATGAAGAAAAAAAAAATTTTTTAATAATTTTGAAGTTAAAAAATTTTTTAAAATTTTTTTCGTGCATCCGCAATGCAAAAGAGCTAATTTAATTACTCATATCTTTCGTTGTTTTTAAGCGAAGTTTTTTCAGATTTTAAAACAAACTTAACACAAATTTTGTTTAATTTTACTAAATATTTTTGAAATTGTAGCAACAAAAAAAAACACAGGATTATATTATTAGTTTTTAATAAAATGTCCATATCTCATTAAATATTTAAGCTTGGTTTACTTAATTCTTAATTTAACACAGTTATTGCAAATAAAAACCAAAAAAATCAATACAAGTTTCAAGCTTATTGCTTGATTTTCTGGCATAGAGTGTTCAAAAATACTTCTGTTTTTTCGTAATTTATTGTCAGTCCCTTCAACTTTTTCAAGCTTTAAACTTTATGCTAACTGCTGAGTTTCACTGCTAAGTTTGAAACTCACATGATCCAAACAACTCTAAAGTTACAAAATAATCATATGATAATTCCTTGAGTATTCTTTTGACTGCTTTACCCACTGGCAGCATATTTTTTCTCTGGAACTATAGTTTGTGAATTTAGAAAGAAAAAAAAAACTCCAAAAAAGATATGAAAATTTATTTAAGTTTTTTACCCAGTTATGATTGTCCGCAATTAATTAATATATGAAAATAACGCATCACCAATTTCCGTTATCTATGATTAAAAATTTTTATGATTTTTAAGTATTTTCTGAAAATAAAAATTAATAATGCTTTTGCGAATATATTCAATATATTTTCGAGATAATATTCAAAGATTAATTCATAATAATTTGTTATAAAAGAATATATTTTCTGATCTCCCTCCCCCCCCTCATTAAATTCTCGATCTAATAAATTGGTTGAAACTTGAACAATATTATTAGTACTTTTATCTAAGATACGGTGCAAATTCGTTGCAACCTTAACAAGGTATTTATTTGAACCATATTTTCATTCAAGTTGAACCATAGTATTTTGCCATACCATAGTATTAGCTATTTCAAAATACTTTTAGAAGGTTTTCAGGCATTATGATTGAATTTCGTATATCTTGGACTTAAAGTTTTTTAACACTAATAATAGGTGGCGCTGTTGTAGTAAAAACGTAACATAGAAAAATAAAATGGAAAAAGGCTACCAATCTGTAAAACAGCGATAAAAAAAAATCCTTTTCAAAGAAAGATGTTAGTGTTGAAAATGTATGCCACATAAAGAATATTTTAACGCAAAACATTATTCATTTTTTTTCTTCATACTTTTAATTACTATACGATAATTTATTTCTTTTTAATGACCGAATTTGAAAACTACTTCGTTCGGAAAATTATTGACAAATCTGTGCATCACTTATATCTGACAGATCGAAAAAATATTATCATTATTAAAATCGTGCAACACATAAATACCCAGACGCAAAAAGTGGTTTGTATACGAAAACACCCATAAAAAAAAGGTTAGTACAAATTTGATGTAGTGTATATTAAAAATTAACCAAAATTCGACAAAAATTTTTTAAAATCTATCAAATCGAAGAATAATAACATAATATCAAATCTAATTTTTTTTTCAGAACATATGCGTTTAATCATAAGTTAAATAATTTAAGAACATAAGTAGGAGATTAAAAATTTGCTTTATTAATATTAAAAAAACCACTTACTTACCGATCATCTTCATCTTTACTCATTCAAAACTAAACATCTCAACTTTTTGTAAAGTTGCAAACGAAGTCGTCAGATACTTCATAATCTTCGAAAAAGAACAGACGATGTTTTGAAGAGTTGGTAGAAGAGAATGTGAGGAGTAGCGATTGGGAACCGGCACGCGAGCAGATAAAATGCTTTTTGACTCAAAAGAATGCCGCTTTCGTAAACATAAAGCCTTCAATTGATATTCCAAACCACTATTTCATTTACTTGAAGAAGAAAAAAAAAAGTATAATGGACATTCTATCTCATATGATTGCATAATAAGTTGTAAATGAGCTGCATTTATTGTAAAAATTAATGATCCCAAAAAAAAAAAAACTTTTTTGCTGGCTTTTACATAATTTGATTCTTAATAAGCTTGAGAGGTTTGATCAGCCTTTTCTTTTCGCATATTTAAGCATTTATTCACTTAATAATCATCAGATTGGAGTATGGTATCAAATATGGTATGATGCCCATGTTGTTTCGTTGATCAGCTATTTGCAAGTGCAGTCAAGGAGGTATCACGCGCGTTATCATTTTCACACAAAATAAATAAATAAAATAATGATTTTTTTGTTGCAACTTCTTCTCTCCTGTGCTATCTGTCATATACAGACAATTCGAATTCTGTAAGTACCTAAATTTAGATATTAAAAGCCATTACACCTATTGTTTAATTTTCTTTTCAGTTTTAGTGTTTCTTACTTAAAAAAAAATAGCTATTAAATTGATGTTTAAATATTGTGTAAGTAAAAATGGCCATTTTGAACTCTCCACCCCTTTGTCACCAAATTACAAACTCCCATAATTACGTAAGAAAGTTGTAACCCCCCTCCTCCCCCGTTTTTTCTTTTTTCCTCGTATCATTTTATCCATTTTTTTTTATTTTTAAGTGCTAAAAAATATGAGATTCAGAGTCCTACGTAAGCATTGCTTAAACCTTTCCTCCCCGCTGTCGAAAACAAGGAAATGATAAACCTGCTCTCCACTTTGTTGCTGACGTAATATTTGATTGATTGAACGGAGTCTAAGGGATGCTACATCTAGCGTATCAGATCAATATTTTTGCAGATACTCTTGTGAAAAAGGTTAGTATTACATAAAAAATAAATAAATAAGTAAAACTGCATAAAATATTAAGTAGATCAATAAGCAAACAAAAAAAGCGAATCATGGAAATGTTTTCAGATAGTTCAGGGTTTGCTGATTTAAATCAAATGATTTTTTTAAAAAAATCATTGATTTAAATCAACTGTTATATATATATATATATATATATATATATATATATATATATATATATATATATATATATATATATATATATATATATATATATATATATATATATATATATATATATATATATAAAACAGCATTTTAAATTATTGATACTTTTATTATTTTCCTTTCTTAGTATTGGAATTTATTTTAAATTAATTGCTTCATTAATTATTTTAGTTTAGTTAGCGAAACTAATTTCTTTCTTGGTGTGTGTTAAATTCTAACACATTTGAAATTACACTTTTAAAATTCTTTTGATTCTTGAGATTGAAAGGCTGATTAAAGTAAATATTTAATGCTGTCTTAATATAAACTTGCATGGCTGTAGAAATTATTTAATGAACATGAATTTTTTTCACAAAAAAAATAATAATAATAATTTAAGTAAAAATTCTATCGTTTGATTGAAAAAGCATGGAATTAAAATCTACATTATATTTTATTGGTGGAAAATGTATATTTCCAAAGCTTGAGGTTATCTTAAAAGGAAATCACCCTAGTATACCAAAAATAGGGTTTAAATTCTCTATTTCATCTAGTCTTTAAATTTCAATCGTGCATTTGTTTCAAAATGGTTGCTATGCATTCAAAGCTATGTATTTTAATAAAAAATTCTTTTAGGTGGCTAGAGCTTCTGAAATATTGTTATAATATAGTTCCAATATTAATTTAACTCTGATTAAACATTTATAAAGTTTTTTTAAGCATAAATCAAAGTTCTTAGAGTGTATTTGAATGAAAATAAAAAAAAATCCGATTTAAATCAAAAAAATCACGAACCCTGGTTCAGTTTACGAATACAAACTAGACTCAATGATAACAAGTTCAGTTTAGATTTGTTATTTAACTTTAGTAAATAAATATTTCATACTTTAGACACGTTTGTAACATTTTTTAGAAATTTAATTATTGCTTTATAGGTGTATTAAGCGACTTAACTAAATGAAATTTAAAAATTATAACTAAATAATAATTTATAATATTACTTATAGACAATAAAATTTAAAAAAAAAAATCAAATTTTAAGGCAATACCATTTTACACCATTTTAAAGAATGTAATTCTATATGGCAAAATACAAAATTTCAACAAAATCGGTTGAAAAGCTCCTAAGAAATCGAATTTTAAAAACGTAGTACTTTTAAAATTCGATTCCTCACGAACTATTTGACCGATCTCGCTCAAATTTAGTATTTTGCCGCGAAAATTACTTTTTTTTAAAATGGTGTAAAAATTTTATATTTTGCATTCCGAATTTTGACTATTATCAAATGAAATAATAAATATTTAATATAATAAATATTTAATATAATAAATATTTACTGTAATAAATATTTACTGTAATAAATATTTACTGTAATGAATTTTTTGCGAAGAATTATCTTTGGATAAATGAATTTATAATTGTGTGCAAAAATTTTTAATTCTTTTTTAAAGATCTCGAATTATGGTGAAATAGCATTAAGGGTTCCAAACTTCGCTGTCCTACCCAAGCTATTGGACCCATATTTCCCAGACGGCTGCTACTACTCCTTATATTTTGGGAGTCACAAATCTGAAACCGTCGAAAAAAAGAATGCATATTCAGAGAAAGTACGTTTTTGTGATTGACTTCGTAACTCAAAATATCGTCTGCGTTAATTAATCAGTACATTTAAGGTTACCTCTAAGATTGAGTCTTAGAACGTGAGGATTCTATTATTAAATCAAAATTTATTTAAGTTGATCCTCTTTTTCCGCATTGTAACATCTTTAAAAAATCGTTAGAAAAGGTGGATTATAACTTCAGTGAAAAAGTGATAATCGATGCCGAATATTATAAGCTATCAAATCTAGAATTGAAAGTTGTATTTCTTTTTTTCTTCCCTTTTTTTTTTAAAGGAAGAAGTTTTTTTGTGATAAATCTCTCATGTTTTCCTTAATCAGTAGGGGAGAGTGGGGTCAATTGTAAAATTTTTTACTTAACTATTTTTAACTAACAAAAAATCCAATATATTATTAGTATTAATTGACAGACGAGTAGAGTAGACTATCTTCTACTAGAAAAAAAATAAATACCTTATTTTAAATGTTATTATATTAGTTATTAACAATTTTTGACAGTCGTGCACTTGTTACAATTGTCCCCACTTACGGGGTCAATTGTAACAGTTCACAAATTCAAGTAAAACATAAGTTAATTATACATATTATCATAGTTGTGATATATTTTTTTATTGATCAAAATAGAAGTGATATTTTAGGAGTAAAAATAATAATGAGCAGAGACCTAATGGGTTAAACTTTTAACTTTAAGGGGTTAAAAATTTTAATTTATGCTGTGAAAGGTGACAAATAAAATAATGCACATGCAATATAATATAAATGATATAGGAAACTGTTGGTGGTTCTTAAAGAGTTAAGTAATGGTTTGTAAACATAAGATTATTTATTTTCAGCTGTTACAATCGTCCCTTTACATATTGTTAGAATCGTCCCCAAGACACCATTTCAGCATCATTTGTTAAAAACAATGCTAGTTAATTAACAATACTAATTTTTTTTTTATTGAAATGTTAATTAAAGTGTCCACTTACATATTCGGATAATAATTTTTATTTGTTTAAACAAAATTACTTTGTTACGATATAATATTCTAATACCAAAAAAAGTACTTACGTAGCGTGAAAATATCTTTTGTGATGTAACTCTTTCAAAAGTACATAAAAATGGTTGCCAGCAGGGGTGTACATGTGGATTTATTAAATACACCTTGTGCGCCACCTAGGAACCAAATTTAGAACCCGAAACTCGAAATTTTTGCTCTGTTACAATCGTACCCTGTTACAATTGACCCCACTCTCCCCTACGTATCGATGTAATCTGAAAGGCTTACTGTGAAACATTGATTAACTTTTCTTTTTCCCATCTCAATGAAAATATACAATCATCAGAGAAGTATAGCTAAGAGCGGGAAATGCCTTATATCGTTTCAATTATACTTGTTTAATTTATATAGTATCTAAGACAATAATTGCTATTTTCTCTATTTGGGAATAAATGAAATACATTTGTCAGTTTTAACAATTATCTTTATTTAATTTAATCAATTGTCTTTATTTAATTTTAACATATAAGATAATAATTGGTATTTACTCTACTTGGGAATAAATGAAATGCATTTGTCAATTTAAACAAAAGTTATAAATTTATCTCACACTCAGAAATAAGATAAACCACGTGGTTTTTAAACTTATTTAATTTCTTTACACATAAGCACATGAGCATTTTCTGCAAAGTAATTTAATTATAAAGGTCTGCCTGTTTTTGTACTTAAAAAAATATCTTTGTAAAGAAATTTTTTTGTGTTTACTTAGGAACCGTTCAAATTAGGGTTTGCTAAAGCCGGGTTTTTATGGGAGAAAACGTGTTTCTTTTCCTGAAAAAAAAATCCAATTTGGCCCAAGAGAAAAAAAATCCAGCTGCAAAAGCTACAATTTCAAATAGACTATTTATTTATTTATTTATAATATTCCACGTGCATACTTAGATCTATGCTAAAGGAACTAAAGAATAATGTATAGTATAGATATATACAATATATATACTGGAAAAATTTTGCTTGATTCTTGCAAAAGGGATTATATAAAAGAAATTGTAACAAAAATAACTATTTCAATCATTTTTTTCTTTCTTTTTAATTGTTTAATGATTTGCATAATGATGGAGTTACTGAAATGATTCTTTGAAAAATTAAAAGCAATATATGTTTTGCGGTTAATTTTTATTTAATAATAAACACATTATTTGCTTTAAAACTAATGAATAGAATTTCTAGAAACATTGCATACATTTATGAAAGAAAATGCCCACATTTTCTTGTATCACATGACATGTTTTTAATGCAGAATTTCTTTATTTGTGTTACAAAATTTTACCAACTTTTATCTTTATTTTACTTTTCGCTTTTCAAATGAATGAAAATAGGTAATAAGCCTTCCAAATACATATATAATTTATTTAGGATTTTAGTGATCATGTAGATTTTATCGTGAACAACCAATATCTACGAAATGGATTCACAATCCATTAATAAATAATTCAACTGTATGTTCACTACATAATTTATTCTTTCTCTTGTAATTAACAAATTTTTTGACCTAACAAAATATTCACAAGCAAAATGAGCTTCACAAATATTAAATAAAATACATTTTTGGTACATACTTGTTAAAATGTAAACTTAATTTAAAGTGCCATGATAATTTGATTAAACTAAAAATTCAAAATATCAAAAAGTTTTTTGTAATTTTTTTTATTGAAATATTTAAACTTAATTGAAAGAATTTTGTTCGGCTTTGAGAAAAAAATTCTGAAAAAGTTACCGTAATTTATAGTAATGATATTTCTGGCAAAATAAATAAACACAGCTTTGGTTGATAAAACCAATATATACAGTATTTAAACCTTATCCTTTGTTAATTTTTTTTTGCTCGTATGGTAACGATTTACCATACATTCTGGTTTTCAAAATTATTGTTCTTATTATCAATGCACATTTAGTAAAAATACAAAACTGTAACGTAAATTTAATTGAATGATTCAATACCATGCTCAAAGACATTCTGATTAAATTATATCACATATTATAGAACTATATTTTACTGTTAATTTTATCAAAATCATTACCAAAGCACTTCTACAAAGATTACTGAGTTTTTTTGATGTTCCAATGAAACTAGGAACACGGGTAATTTTACCTTCTAATCTTGACTGTATTTTTTTTTTTTTTTTTTGTCATTGTCCATAAGCGATTTTACAGTTTTAACTGAACTAAAAATTAAAAAACGTTCTTCTAGCCGTTCCTTCTAGAGGCGGTGAATAATTGGGTAAATAGATCATATGATTAAATGAGGCTTTAAACTGATATTCTAAATTGCGGTATTCTGCTTTAGAATAACAGAATGGGTTCAATATTACGATCCAAATAAATTGTATACATAAAGTGTAATATGTATGCATATTATGCATAATTTGTTTTGCAGATATGTTATCTACTTTAATTTAGCAAAATACTTTTTATTTTTTTTCACGTATTTTGTTCGTTTACCTCAAATTTTATTTGCAGAAATCAGATTCCTGAAACATGTTTCAGTTTATAATTTTATATAAAAAGTTACAAAACTAAATTTATAAAACAATAAATTGATATTTTCAAAGAACAATTTGGTTTAATAATTGCAACGAAATTTTATTTTGAATTTATAAATTTGAATTCGAACAAAAAATTTTATTTTGTAAATTTGAAGAAAAAAAAATCTGTCATTGATCAGACATAAAGTATTAAAATAACTAGATAAAGCTACTGTTAACGTGATTTTATTATTTTATATTTTATTTATAGTGAATTAACTCTCTAAAAATCAATGTTTACAAAATAATCAGTGAAACCGAGAGTACTATTTTACTGTAATTCTTTCAGATTTTCTTTGGCATTTCTAGCTACTTATTATTTAACGTTTCTTAACAACAATTAGCTTACTTTAAATATAACATTATTTCGATATGGTTTTATCATTTTATATTTATTGAATTAATTGCATAATTAAAAATACAACACTTACAATCAAACAGAGAGACCTAGAGTATTATTTTAAACTAATTCTTTCAGATCTTCTTTAGCATTTCTAACAACCCATTATTTAACGTTTCTTTATAACAATTAGCTTACTTTAGACATAACATTATTTCGATATGGTTTCATTATTTTATATTTTATTTTAGTTGAATTAATTAACAGAAACCGCAACGTTTACTAATTAATTAGAGAGATAAAGATTACTGTTTGAAGCTAACTCTATCATATCCTCTTTAGCATTTCTAGTTACCCATAATTTAACGTTTCATAACAATAATTAGCTTACTTTAGACACAACATTGTTTCGGCAGGCAATAAAAATTTAAGTGCGCCGGCGTGACACCTGCTTTTTTTCTAGCCGGACATATTTTTGGGGTTTATTTTTCGGGTAATAATAGAAAAGCACTAAAGATAATGTTGTCATTGCTGTGGGTAATAAAGGCTGCTTAGAGTTGCCGTATAAAATAAATACTGCCAACGGCTACCTACTTAGAGGTGCAAATACTAGTATTTAGGTATGTCCAAAGATAAATTTAATGTTATGACTTAGCCATTGGTTTTACTCAGCTTATAATTGCATTTTATGAGTTTTAGAACAAAGATATAACTAATAAAAGATTGAAATATATCATTCTAAATTGTGTTTGGAATTATGACTTACGTAGTAGGTCTGTTTACTTATTTTTTTTAAAAAAAATAATGTGTTATTTTTTTAAAAATCATAGCACTTTTTTTAAAAAAATAAATCATGTATGGCACTGATTGATTACAAGATAACAATAAAAATACAATTCTAAAATATTTTTAGGTGTAATTTTTCTAAACTTCTTTTAAAGACTTAAATAACTAAATCCTATCACATAGAGTGGGCAAAATAAAAAAAATAATAAATAAATAAACGAAATCCCCACATCCTTTTTGATCTAGTGATGTGATGCACCTAATTTTAGCAGAATCTGTGGAATAGGCTTTAACAAGTGAAAATTTGAAAATACGTCTTTTTCTTAAATTTTATTACTCAGAAACTATTTGGTTAAGCTTTGCTCAAATTAATTTAAATTAATTTGCCGTCAGGAAGCTGCAAAACATTTTTAGATTCGGTTTAAATCTTTTTTTTTCTCTTTATGTCCTGGGAGTTTTAAAAAAGAAAATATATACAATTTTAAATGCTTCTTGAATTAAAAAAAAAAAAGAAATTTACCGAAGAAATACAGAAGAAAAATTACAGTATGATAATTTTTAGTCGAAATAAATCGAAAAATTTAGTATTGTGATAAATTATTTTCAGTTATATCTAATGCCCCTATTATGTTTAATGCCAAATAATTTTTAGTTATATTTAAAAGTTTTAAACCTTAAAATATTTTTGTAAGGTTGTATAGTTGATTTGTGAGAAATTTTTTATTTGTTAGGTACAGAGCGCCAAAAAAAAAAAAAAAAAACTATTTAAAAAAATGGACCACTCCGAATGACTTTTTATCCTAATGATCGGATTTTCACGTTCTTGGACTTAATTTTAATGGCTCGAGGGAATAATCTCAATTAATTTTGATTTTAAACTCTCAAATATGCTAATTAATACGCCTCTTGAGGTGTTAAGATTGAATCCTAAAACGTGAAAATCTGATCATTAAAATCAAAAGTTATTAAAAATGGTCCGTTTTTTTCTTCCGAAGCATTGTAGATTAATAATAATAAAAAAAATCATGTATTTTTAAAACTATACAACATTTTTATAATTTTCAAAGATGTGTCCCTTATTCCCATAAAAAGCAGTACGAAAAAAAACAAGATAAAACACACGCGTACACATTTTTTTAAAACAATAAAAGTGAAATTTATTAAAATTTCACTTTTTTTTTTTCGCTGTACTAATAACGAAAGGGGGTAAGGAGCACAAACAATCGTTCTGTTAAAAAAGACAAATTTAACGACTGACAAGATGACCAGTTGGTGGCATTAATTGGTATCTACTGTTACAGTATACGTATCATCACATCACAAGTGAAGATGATAGCATCTCCCGTGGAGCCAGACAACTTAAAAAGGAGCGACCCCTTGAACCAGGGGGGAAGGAAGCTATGTAAACAAAGGTGTCAGGGGGCGGAGATTGTGACTTTGGGGTCTTAAAGACCACCAGTACGGGCACTGCGGGATGATTTACGGTAGGTGGCAGAGCCTGGCGCCTTCTAGATCTTGGGAAATGAAGCGAGGGATCCCTCAGCTTGTTTTCTTGTTAGCAGTCTTCCCCCCATTCCCTTTGCTTCCAGAGAGAGTTGTTGACGAAAAAAAGAGTAATTGAGATGTCATATAGTGGAGTAATTTTCGCATATTGTATGACGGACAAAGCATTGTGCAAATATTTGGGTACTTACGCGAAACTTGTGGATGAATAAGTTGAATGGTATTTTGGGGGGAACTTCTTGAGGTGTGACCACTGGGTGGAAGATCTCCTCCCCTAGGAATTCCGGAAGTGATGACTGTATTTCCGAAAGTCGGTACCTTACCAGTAAACTAATTCGTTATTTGTTATTTGTAATTGAGAAAATAAATTTTTTTTTTTTTTTTTAAATTTTCGGAATATTTTCAATTGTAAAAAGGAACACTACTGGATTTTTCTCAGTTGAATGCACAAATGAAATATTGGCTTTCAAGTTTTTAATTATGTTATAACAGCAAAAATAAAAATGTTGGTTTTCAATTGTTTTAATATGTTGTTAAATATTATAATAGCAAAAATAAAAATGTTGGTTTTTTAATTTTTTAATTTGTTGTTAATTATTATAATAGCGAAAATAAAAATGTTGGTTTTCGAATATTTTAATATGTTGTTAATTATAGAAATAAAATATAATGGCTGTCATATACTTCATGACTTATAAAATAGTCTTACTGGAAGAGAGGGGAAGGGGGGAGTAAAAATAAATAGAGGAAAGAAAAATGAAACTTACAAAGATTTATCCTCTGTCACACTTGATATCTAAGGCGCTTTCTAATTGTACTCTAATGAAATCGAAAATCTAATCATAAAAAATATAATAGAATAAATACAATGGGATTACATCGCCACTCCCGAAATAGGAATAATTGTGATAATTTGACAAATCTGAATGCAAATTTATTTTCAAAATAACAAAGTTTCCTTTTTAAGAAAGAGAAAGTGGGAATAATAAGTAATTAAATAATATGCATTAATAGAAAATGTACTCGTGAGCACACTGAAACTTTAAAGGATGAAATTTTAATTACTTTTGTCAAATTTTAAACAAAGGAAAAACAAAGGAAAATTATAGACATATGAAAAAAAAGAGTGGGGGGGAATAATAATGAAAAAAAACCCCACTAATTTAAAAAAAAAAGAAGAGAATGAAATTTTTTCAAGAAAACCGGAAAATAAAAGATGTAATCTTTTCATCAGCCCACACGATTATATTCACAAAAAAGAGTGCTTTCTGATATTGTATCAATATAGCCAAAGCGAAATATATTAATACAATAGTGTGAGGAGCACTCAAAAAAATCGGTAGATACTTGCCGTACCTGCTCTAAGTGCCTCAACTGTCTCCTTATTCTATTGTATATTTTTCTCCCATTATTCCCCTTCATTTCATGCATTTTATTACCCTCAAATTTTTTTTTTTTTTTTTACTGAGATAAATCTCTTTTAGTTTATTATTTAATGATCTTGTTGGTTTCCTTCTTTCTGGAAACATGGCACAATGTCGAAAAATATTTTTAAGAAAATGACACCCAAGGCATACGATTGCGTGGAATGATAAGAAAGATGGGTGGTTGCGTCTTTGGCGCCATGGCGACACCCATCTTCAAGAATCACGCCAAACTGCGACCCCCGAAACCCTAACAGATAACCTGTCAACACTCCTGGAAATTACTCCTCAAATGCCAGTTATTCTTAATTAATAGCTCATCTGTCAATATGGAAGAGTCAGAAAAATATGAAGTTCAAATGGCGTGAGGAAGAATCTGATTATTGCCGGGGCAAGTGCCCCGCTTGCTATAAAATTTAAAAAATAAATAAATTATCAAAGTATGCTCTTAGTGGTGAACTTTAAACTAAAATCATCAACTCTAAGTTCAAAATTTAAGGAGATGAAATTAAAGGCGTATTTTGATTAATTTAAAACAAGTTGACTTTATGTTGTTTAAACATGGAAATTGAAAATCGCATAATTATTATTGTAAAATAGTTTATATTATTTAAATAACAAACTAATTAATGCTTAATATAACTAATAACTGATATATTAATAATTTGTAATAATACATTAATTATAAACTAAAGTATTATTACAAATTAATCTTTATTATATTTGCAAATTAATATTCATTAGTCAATAATTGCAAATTAATATAATATAATTGCAAATGTATAATATAATTGCAATAAATATAATATAAAATAATTGCAAATATAAATTAATATAATGTAATTTTAAATTAATATTCATTAATCAATTATTAAAAATTAATTATTTTAGATTTGCCTTTTTTCTATCTAAATAATTGCAAATTAATATAATATAATTGCAAATATGTAATATAATTGCAATAAATATAATATGTAATATAAAATAATTGCAAATATAAATTAATATATTATAATTTCAAATTAATGTTCATTAATCAATTATAAAAAATAATTATTTTAGATTTGCCTTTTTTCTATCTAAATAAAAAAACAGCTAATATTAGGATGATTGACACAGATGAATTGATTGAATTGATCCAAAACACTCTCGTCGGCATATTTTAAAAGAGAGTTAATTTTACATAGTTTAAAATTATTAAAAGTTGTGTGTGCATGTTGTAGGTATTGTGCAAAAATATTTACTCTTTACGATAGAAAATCGAAAAAAAAATTCAACAAAGTAACTATACTGTGTAATATTTTACTTAATTCTGTGAAATCTTTAAGATAATTTTCAGCTTCTATAAAAAAAAATAAAAAAATTATCAATTTTATATTATCGATATTAATATATTTTTTATTTAAAATTATATAAACTTAAAACGGCATTTAATGATTTTACTTCAGTTTATCATTTCATAATTCATTTTTCTTTTAAAATAAATCATAAAAATAAAAACCAAAAAAATATGTTCTTAAAACTATTAAATCAATTTTAAATAATTTAATTTTCGTTTTCTGCCTTAATTTAAACGCATATTTCTGGAGCATTTATTTCTCAATAATTATTATAATTAAAGATGATAATTTAAAATAAATTTGCTGAATGTAGTAATGAATGCGTGCATCTTATCATTTTCATATTCCAGTTTGTGTAAGGATAAAGTATTTTATGTTACTTAATAAAGTAAAATAAGTAAATAAAAATGAATAAATGAATAAAATTTATATTTTTGTAACTGTCACTGAAAATGGCACACTTTATTTTTTTGATATTCTACGAGAATGATTGGATAGTTGAATTGATTATTGCATAGTTGAGTGGAATTTTTCCCCAAGAATGATTTTATTACGAATCAGTTCATTAAAAAAATATAAATTACTGAATTAAAATTATTCCTTTTAAGTAGAAAAAAAGAAAAAAGAAGATCGTGAACCTATGACAAAAGAGGGAGGATAGTTTCTCGATTTAGCTACCATTTTGCAGTTTTGGAATTCAAATCTAAACTGTACATAAATTTACTAGTTGAAGTAAATTTGAAATAAACTAGTAAATAAACGAGTAAATGAACTAGTTGAAGAAAACTCGAGTATGATCGAGTATCTTTAATTTTCTAAGAAGATAATTTTGTTTTAAGTTAAGTTTTTTTAAGGATCCTACGAATTCAGTTTATGTTCACATGTTATGTTGATATGTTATAAACGAGTTATGTATATAAATGATTTACAAAATGTTTTAGTAAAGTTTTATGTTGAGCACAAAATATTTAATCTAGTAAGAGCTAAAAAAAAATGACAAAAATGAATCGTAATTTGAAAAATTTATATATATTTGTTTTATTTTTTTATTTTATGTTTAGAGATGATGATAAGTTTTGCTAGGAAATGCGCAGTTAATGTTTTACAAGCATAACTGTGCAATTTACATTTTTTATGGAAGTTTGCGGCGCCAAATGAGCTGTTGAAAAAAATTGCACATTTATTTAACACTTTACAAGCATTTTTAAAGAAAGATAGCAGATGTATCTTTATTTTTCTAAGAAGATAAGTTTGTCTTCATCTTTTCCTTTTTAAAGGCCTCTACAAATCCAATTTATATTATTACATTAAAATAATTTACAAAATGTTTCAGTAAAGCTTTATGCCATGAAATATCAAATCATAAAAAAAGACGAGTAAAATAAATTTGAATTAAAAAAAATGAAAATTTTATTTATTTTAGGAGCTATTAAAAGGAATCACACATTTACATTTTAAAAGCAGTTTTAAAGATTGCAAAGCCAAATGTTTGATCAAAAATGAATTTATCCTGAAAAAATTCAGGAGTGTTTCATAAATTAAAAAAGTAAGATCACGATTTTTATTTTCGAAGGAAAATAAAAGTGGTAAATAGTATGTTTAAGGAGAGTGTTTACTTCTCGCTTTGTCACCACTTCTATCAAAATTAGTTGTTGAAATTCAAATTGTGTATAAATTTATTTAAAAATAAGACGTAGCAATTACTAGAATAAAATGAGTATCTTTATCTTTCTAAGAAGATAACTTTGTCTTCACTTTTTCATTTTTTAAGGACTGTGCGAATCTAGTTCATGGTGCGTTGCGTTTTTAAAAAGTGCTTAAAGGTGCTTATTTTCGATTTTCCCTTTTTAAAAGCCCTTGAAGGTGCTTTTATATTGGGTGTTTTTAAAAAGTGCTTAATTTTCCCTTTTCGAAATTGAGATTTTTTCTTCACCGTGTCGATTTTCGCCACGTATTATGCAAAAGCATGGTTTTCAGATTGTTCTATTCAACGTTTTAACGATTCATTCAGACACAATGCATTTCGGCGTACCATTGGTCGGTAGCATATGAAAGCACCAATCATTTTACATGTTTGACGAAGTACTTGCAGGTCCGCATGTGCATATATTGAGCTGTGTTCAGTGAGATTCTTGCTCTCTCGTGTGCAATTCTGCTGCATTTTGCACGATATTCTTAATTTCAAGCTTCATTCCCTCTGAAATCGAACCGAAAAATCTCTCGATCTTTTTATGGTGGCTAATATAATCAAGAAAAGAGTTCTTTGTCAGAAACTACGTTATTTTATCATGATCATGCAAATTTTCTGAAAATTATTTTGTATTTTGCTAATGTATATAGTGCTTAAAAATATTTTTAGTGCTTAAAAAGTACTTAAAAGGTGCTTATTTTTTGTTAAAAGATTTGGCTACGCATCCTGCAGTTTATATTATTGCATGAAAATAATTTAGGAAATGTTTTAGTCAAGATTTATGTTGTAAAATATTAAATGGAGTATTAATAAAAAAAGATGCTTAAAATAAATATTAATTTAAAATTTTAAAACAAAGTCTGAAAATTTTATTTAGATTTGCAAAGCATTTTTAAAGAAAGATTGCAAAGCCAAATGTTTGACCAAGAATGAATTTATCCTGAAAAAATTCAGGAGCGTTTCATAAATTAATAAAATTAGGTCATGATTTTTATTTTATAATGAAAATAAATAAAGTGTTAAATAATATGTTTAGAGTAAGTGGATACTTTCCCGTTTTATCAGCAATTAATCCAATCTAATTTTGATGCTGGAATTCAAATCCAAACTGTGCATAAATTTATTTATTAACTAGATGGCTCAATCACGAGTGTAAAATATACGCGTATTATTATTAGTCTGTTTTAATCTTTTAATTTTTAAAGGACTATAGGAATCCAGTTTATATTATTGAATTAAATTAATTTGCAAAATGTTTTAGTAAGGCTTTATGGCATAAAATATATAATCAAGTAAAAAAAAAGAAAGAAAAAAGAGGCGTAAAATAAATTTTAATTAGAAAAAAAAAGGAAAACGAAAATTTTATTTATGTTTTTTTTTTTTTTTTTTTTTTTTTTTTTGTATCTGTTGCAAAGAATTACACTTTCACATTTTATAAGCATTTTTAAAGAAAGATTGCAGATGTTGTTGCAGATATGTTATATTTCGAAATTTAAAAATTAAATAAAATAAAATAAACTGAAAAAATTATTTTTGTGTTATATTAAATTTTAAGTTGTATTTATTTATTATGTAATTTTAAAAAAATTACAAGCATTTTTAAATAATGATTGCAGAGCCGAATGAATGCAGGAATGTTCCGTAAATTGATAAAGTAAGATCATGGCTTTTATTTTAGAAGAAAAAAAATTGGTAAATGTTATGTTTTAAGATAAGGGATGCCTTTTCCACTTCAATTAAAATTTGTTGGTAAAATTCAAATGTAAGCTGTAGATATATTTAATTTTAAACTATTTGTAGTTATCACGTGTTTGATACGTGTTTCTTTATTTCTCTAGGAAGATTAATTAGATAGTCTTCACATTCTTTATTTTTTTTAAAAGAACCGTATTAATCAAATTTATATTAAAGCTATCTATGAATTGTTCTAGTAAAACGTTATGTAGAGTACGAAATATTTAATAAAATAAGAATAAAAAAAAAACACTAAGTAAATCTTTGTAATAACTAGCAACTTGTTAAAGAGCAGAACGCCAGAAAAAAAATTGATTTACGCACAATCAAAAATGAGAGACGTCAAAAAAATAAATAAATGAAAAAAATGAATTCCTCTCTCTCAGAAATAAAAAAAAAAAAATATCGCTAGTAATTGGTGTGGGAGACGCCGTCTCATAAAAACGAAGCCTAACACGAAAAAGCACTTAGCGCGAACTATTTGGGCGGTACAAATTCTGGAACCAGCTGGCCAATGGCTGAAAATCCAGCTAAATTAACAGCAACTCCTGATTCACTTTCTATGGCTATGAGCCTCCCAAAAGGTCAGGCCCTATTATGCAAAAACGTTTTATTTATTTGAACGGAGAAAGAATTATGACTCCTTTTAAAATTCTTTATCCTTGGCGGATTTTCTTTCAAGTTGTACAATGCGCCAAACAAATACCCGCCAAGGCTTTATTAAGGCGAAAGGCCAAGTCATTTAAATTAGTCTGATATGGCGTATCTCAAAGAAGGGCTATCAAAAACTAACAACTGACCGATAAGTTAAAGATGCCGGCCACACAGTGAGCGCCTTACTAACTCAAAAATTGCTATCTGATTCTATTAATGTAGCAACTGACGACAAACTTATGAAATAAATAATATTACAGAAATTCGAAAACGATCTGTGTTTGAGATTAAACATTTTATTGAAAGAGAACTTGGAGATAAAATTTTATGGTCGTAGTAACACCAAAATAAAGATATAATTTTAATACCTTCATTTAATTATGCTTTTATTGAAGTTTTTCGTAGATTAACTCCGTAATTTTTCGCATTGGACATCCGTTAATTAACATCGTCGCAGGGACATGAAAATAAAGATCTATTTTTAGTTTTATGGTTTCATTAGAATTTCTACGAAGTTTTGCGCAAAGCTATTTTTTTTTGTTTTTTTTTTTTTGTTTTTGTTTTTCTCTTTGGATTTCTGCTAATTAACATAGCCATAGGAAAATGAAAATATATTTTTAGTATTATAGTTTAATTAGATTTTTGATGAAGTTTTGCATATATCTATTCCGTTATTTTTCGCTTTGGGTTTCTGTTAATTAACATAGGTAAATGTGATTAATAAAATACATTCGATTTGATTCAACTTTTTATTAAAAAGAAATTCAGAGATTATGTTTTATAGTTTTTGTTACATCAAAAGTTTTTGTATTGGGTGTCCGTTGATTAACATAGGTAAATTAAATTAGTACGAAATACATTTGATTTGATTAACAGTTTATTTAAAGAAAACATGTAAATTAAAAATTAAGGGCGTAGTGACTTCATAATGAATACATAATTTATAGTACATTTCGGCTAGCCGGCGCAAGAAAATTTGCCGATTTCTTTTATAATTTTTTTAAAATTTACTTAATTTTTAATTTTTATGCGTATAAAAAAATAAATAAAATAAAAATATATCAAATAAAAGCTTGACTGAGGTATAAATTTCTTGACTTCTTTTTACTTTCTCCCTGCTAACTGAAAAGTACCGATTTTCGTATTATTATTTTATTTTATTTTTTATGAAGTTTCGCACACAACATCTATTCCGTTATTTTTAGTTATAAATTTCTGTTAATAGGTAATAGGTTCATAGGTAAAATAAATATGAAATATATTTAATATTTAATAATAATATAATACATTTAATGATTAATAATCAAGATAATAAATTATCTTAACTAATTCTATTAAAAAATAATTAATAAATAATTATTTTTTCTTTTTTTTTCAAATTTTAATTAAAAAAATTTTTATTAATATCAATATTTACTATATTTTATACACTGAAAGCATAATAATTTTTTTTACCAGTTTTTAAAGTGAAACTTCCGTTTTTCGCGACCATCTACGAAATAGTCAAACATGTTTTGTGCATGCTTACAGTTTGAAACAGATTTTTAAATCGCTTTCTCATAACTATAATTTTCAAACTCACGTGCTTTTATAAATTGAAATGCAACTACTCATTGTTTTAATTTTCCTCATTTCAAATATATTACGGATACATTCCCAATTGCCTTTAACTTAATAAGCTAATTAAATATCATTTACATTATTTATTATTAACCTTTGCACGGCACTTTTCTATCAACAGGAATGACGCTGTGTAGATTATTTCCTTTTTTGTTTTGTTTTGTTTGTTTATTTCCTTTTTATTTAATTCTGTTGTGTGATAAATTTTACTGTAAGCAGAGATAATATATCAAAAAGAATTTATGTAATTTCTATAAAAATAATACTTACTCGAGTTTATTCGTTTACAGAGATGTCCAAGTCAGAGGCCGAACTGGATCTGTGTTCCACTATCATTCAATCAATTTCCGTTTGCATTATTCCATTGGATAATTCTTAATCCAATCGCGATAGAAACGCATTCCTAATTGTTGCATCTGTAAATGATTGATCATTGATGGATTTTCAGCATGCAGGTAAGTGATGTGTTGTCAGCTTAGACATGTATCTCTATTAGTTTAAAAAAATTATTGGTGCATATTAAAGATGTAAACATACGTTATATTTGAACTTAAAGTAAATTTATGTACAAAAAAAAAGAAGTTAAAATATTTAAATTGTAATTTATTTTACGTGTTTTTATGTGTGTTATGTCTATTTTTATCAGTTGATATCAAGAGGCTCTTCTTTTCCTGACCGAACTCAACTGACAAAGAGGTGGAGAAGGGGTGGGAAAATTTTAAATATGTTTTTTATCCTTTTTATTTAATTTTCGCAAATAAACTTGTGATGGAAATTTACTTTATTTGACAATATCTTTCGATTAGGCCGTCACCGAATCAGAATTAATGATATAAAGCGTGCGGTATTTTACATTCTTTATAAATTTTCTCTCTCAAAATTATGCCAATACAACTTTGCAAGCAACAATTTTAAAGAGATATTTAAGTAGAAAACAGTTTGGTTTTAGTTTTTTGTTTTTAGATTTTTGATAAGTATCTTTCTCTATATAAAATTAATGTTAAAGGGAATTTTTAACATCACTCAAATCGCTTTTCATCAATTTAAACTGCATCAAGATTAGATTTTAAAAAATCTAAAAACTGAGAAACGTGAAGTTTTAAATTACTTACTCAAAACCTTTAATTACTTGCATTAAAAACGAGATATTGTTGACTTTTTAATATTAAAAATAAATTTGGACAAGGTTAATAATCAATCATATCAGAAATGTATTAAGAAGATTTTAACTATTAGGATAATTTATGCATTGTAGTTCTAAATTAGAAATATCATTAAGAATTTTTATTATGTATGTATTTTGACTGGTAATTTACTCTTTTTATTTGGCATAGCTATTCTTTTTCCTTTGTACTTTCTTAGTTTTAACTTAACATTTTTCAAACTATAAATCATTAAAGAAGATTATTTTACATGATATTCATGACAGGGATGTGATTCTTCCGCGGATTCTCGGATTTCCTCTTTTTTTCAGATTTTTCCATTTTTACAGCTAATTTCCGCGGAAATTTGTTTTTTGCACAAGTTAAAATATTTTATTTATATTTAATTTTCCGCGGAGCGAAAGTAATGAAGTCCTCATTCCTTCCTCTGAAGTTTCTCTAAAAATCATTTCCTTGGGATAAAACTGGTTGACAAAGATGAGATTTTTACGTTTTGTCTCTCGAATTTCAGCCTTTTTATCAAAAACACCGATTCTCTAATAGTCTCGTTATTTTTTTAAAAATAAATATCCCACTTTTAAGAAAAATTCAGCCGTTGAAATAAAATAATTATACTTATTAACGATTTTCAAAGATAAACAGAAAATTCAAACTACGTCCTAGCTGCTTACCCTTTCGCATTTTTACTTATTCTAACCATTTTCTCAGATTTTACGCAGAGAAAATAAGATTTTCCGTATTTTTATCCGTCCGCCGGATAGCTTGTATTTTCGTAATTCGAACGTCGCTGTTTCCGGTTTTCTGGCGTGAAAGCAAACGGGGGGGGGGAGGGATAGAGGTGGATTTGCGGTGAAAATATTTATTTGCTCATTCAATAATTCTTGTTAATTTTTATTTATTATGTTTAAACAAAAGCAATAAAAACTAGCCTTTTAGAAATATGCAAATATCTCGATTACAGTATCTCGATTCCTATTCGCGCGATAATAATATCAATCATCGATTTTCGTATTTAACCGATTTAAAAGCTGCCCTTAGCGATTCTTATTTACGCTATTCAAATATCGTACATCATGATTCTTATTTAGGAGATTTGAAAATCCAATATCGCGTTTTGTATTTATGCATTTTTAAAATCGCGATTTTATTATCAAACATCGATTTTCTTATTTACCTGATGCAAATTTGAACGTTGCGATTCTTATTCAGGCGATTTAAATATCGTACATTGCGATTCTTATTTACGAGATTTAAAAATCCAATATCGCGGTTTTGTATTTACGCGCTTTTAACACCCTATGTAGCGATTCGTATTTACGCAAACTTAAAATCCAATGTCGTGATTCGTTTTTTCGGTTGTAATATCAAACATCAATTTTCGTGTTCATACGCGATTTAAAAATTATGCATCATGATTCGTTTTTACGTGATCTAAAAATTACGCATCATGATTTGTATTTTCGCATTTCTTAAAATTCTATATGGAGTTCCATATTCATGTGATTTAAAAGCCTCATATCGGGATTCATATTCTCTCAATTTAAAATCATGCATGTGATTCATATTAAACATAATTTTTAAATTAATCATAGGGATTTATAATCACATGGTTTACAGTTTTAAAAATTGTACTATATATATATATATATATATATATATATATATATATATATATATATATATATATATATATATATATATATATATATATATATATATATATATATATATATATATATATATATATATATATATATATATATATTTATATACACTCATGGACAAAAAAATTAGCGCACCAAGAAGGAGTCGTCAAAATGAAACGAAATTTTACATACGTAATAACTTCTTTGATATAAGTAAATGATTAGAAAATGAAAGATTATCGTTTTTCTCTGATTTTCTAATCATTTACAGATATCAAAGTAGTCATTACGTAAGTAAAATTTCGTTTCATTTTGACGACTCCTTCTTGGTGCGCTAATTCTTTTGTCCATGAGTATATATATATGAATTTCCTCTTTTTTACTTTCTGACTACTCTCATCCCTGTAAGAAGGCAGCCATCATGGTCTTAACAAAAGAAAATAAACATTTCTTATGAAATCATTTCATTAATATTTGACATCATCTCGCTATTCTGTCGCACACGCATTAAGTTTTTCTGCATCAGTCCATATAGAACAGAAGATCGAGATCTGAGAGCGCCATACCCTTAAAAGTTTGTCAAGTACAAAAAAGTATCAAAAAAGCACAAATTTAAAATTTCGGACGCCATACAGCGGAAGAAAATTTTCCTAGCAAATTCTTGTTTTCCTTCATTAGGAATTTAAAATTTAAAGTATAGAAAAAGTGAGATTAGACAAACCTAGAGTAATCAATGAAATTTCAAATACTGAAGAGAAAATTTTAAAATACGAAAATTAAAGTAAATTCTGAGAAGATAACTTGGGATTACGCAACGGTGAATTTCTCTTCTAATAATTTGATTGCAATTTAATATTTTGAAGTAATTCTTTCAGCAACTGAAACTTTATGACTTACTCTAGGTTAAAGAAGAAAGAATTTGCGACGAAAATTTTCTTTCGCGTTGTGGCGTCCTCGTTGGGTACAACCAGCTCAACTTCTTGAACACTTCTTCATTCTTGTACACATCTCTGTACTCACAAACACAGAAGGAAATTGTACACTGTAGAACATGAAGTGCTGTGGAAATACTTCTCAGCATTTTTCATGCAAAAACTACAAAAGAATTCAGCAACATAAGCAGTTAAAATTGACATATTGTTTATTTCTTTACTTCACTTTTGATACATATTCTAAAAATATATATTAAGTGTAATGACTATGGAACACCATGCATGGACGTAAATTCTATAATATAATGTAAACCTTGTGTTTATTTATGTTTTCATGAGTATAACAATTTTTAATATATCATGTCTTGTATTTTTGTTTATTATGTTATTTTGTTTTGTTCGTTATTTTGTTATTTATTATTATTTATTCTTGTATATATGATCTATTTTTAAGCAGTTTGTTGAAAATTATATCAACAAAAAAAAATAATAATAATCCTTAGAACTTAATGAAAGAAATGAAGGAAACAAAAAGGGGGGGAGAAAAGAAAAACATATTTCTTAATATGAAAATAAATAAGTAAGTTAGTAAACAAATGAATAAATAATCAGTAAAATAATCCGATATGCTTTTGACTTTTAAAAGCTGACAAAATAAAAAATCAATAGCGATTTTACAAACTAAATCAAAATATGACTTCAATGCAAAATATTCATTAATGTGTTTGAAAAATATTTATCTTCTTTTCAATAATTTATTGCTTTATTCCCAATTTTTTTTCTTCCTTTTTTTGCTCAAGAATATATAAAAAAAATTAATCTGATGTGACATTCTAGTCGTGTTCTCTAGTAGATATTTCGATAAAGACGGGGGAATCTTAGTGAGGTACTTAAGAGAAATCTAGCTTTAAGCTCACTTTTTCCTACCCTAATTCAGTTCTACCGTGAGGTTGTGATTATAAATACTCCTCATTTGCAGATCTTTTAAAACTGTTAGGGTGTGGTGAATCTTCAGAGTTTTTTTTCTTCTTTTTTTTTTAGATTGACATTGATTGAAGTGCAGAAATTTATTGGAGACAGACGGATATTTATATTAGTGAAATCTGTATTTGTGTATACTTGAATTAATAAATTATTTCCTGTTCAGGATATCGAAGATACAAATCAAAACAATTCAGATTGCCTGAAAAGGCATGAAAAAACTGAAACAAGGGTCACCGAGAAGCTTAGCAATAAATTGATTTTTTGCAAAATTTATTTTTATAATTCTATTTTTGTAATTCTATTTTTTTAATCAAATTATATTTTTCTTGCACTAATCTTTAATTCTATCCGATAACCTATTAGCGCTCGACTGCTTATGTCAGGGCCTGCTCTAGGAAAGCTTCTTGGGATCGAGGCACAGAACTGATAGGGGCCCCCTGTTTGTTACTTTAAACCGAATTTATATGTTGTTTAATTATGAAGAGTTTTTAAATTATGTATGATATAAGTAAATTACGATATATAAGTAAATTTTAAGGTTATACTTATTTGAATTTTTGCTAACTCTTAGTTCTAATAGACAATATTTAATGAAAAACACAAATAGAATATATTTGTAACATTTACTAGGGGCAGAAATGTGGGGGCCCTAGCCTCTCAGGCTTTATGATAAATCAGGCCCTGGTTCATGTAACAATGATATGAGAAATGCTAATATGAAAAAAGTATAAGATAAATGTTTAAATAGTTGAATAAATATTTTCTTATACAGTTAAATCTCAATATTATGAATTCGAACGGAGACACTAAAGATTTCGTGATATAGAAAATTCGGAAACAAAGAAAATTAAATATTTAAACATTTTAATCAAGCATAATTTTTTTTACAGTTTAGTTCAAAAATAACTGTACTGAAATTGTAAAAATTTTATAAAAATTGTCTAAATATTTTTTAAAATTTGATTTTGAGCTTCTTCTGTTTCGCCATTTTTCTTTTCTTGCATATCTTCTGATGTTTTAGTTTCCTTTAATACTTTTGATTCTTCCTAATCAACACATACATAAATTAAATAAAATATAATAAATAATTAATAATAAATAATTAATAATTCTGCAAATAATTCCTCATTTTTTTTTTTTTTTTTTTTTTTTTTTTTGGAATCATTAAATTAGCAAGTTCTTTCCGATTTTAGGAGTGGATATTCTTATGTATATACACACCTTGCATTTAAACTTCTGTAGTAAGGTATTTTTTTTTTTTTTTTTTTGGTAATTATTAGGGTTTTACGAAATGATTCATAAAATTGCTCAAAAAACAATTTAAAGAAATGAAATTCAGAAAATGCATTTTAAATACTTTTAAATAAAGTAAAGGATAAATATTTGGTGAAGGAAAACATTTCATGAAATTGTCGGTCGCCGAGAATTGGCGACCTTCGATTTCACGAAATGTATTCGGTTAAAAGAGTAAAAGAGGTTGTTCATTATTAGCATCTTAGCAAATGCATAAGAACTTTTTTGTGATTCCGTATAATTCGTGTTATCGAAGTTCATGATGTCATGGTTCATTGTATTAGCTCTCACTTAAGTAGAAAACAATACTGTTCCAGAATTACAAATCCAAATTGAAATGTATATTCTCTTGATCACGATATTTTGTTTCTCCTAGAAAAAACTTAAGAAAATAGAGTATGTGGCAAAAATGGCGTTTTTAATCAAGTTTCTATGACTCAAGTCAGTATGGATGAAATAAAATCATAGTGAAAAAATATATGATTCATTTTAATATTTTCCTTTCATGATGATTTAAAACTGAAATAACACCTAAATTGTAAAATTATCAATTAGCTCCTCCACCCCCTTCTCTCTCGCTCTCTTCTTTTTTTTTTTTTTTTTTTGGTAGTTACTATTTCATAATGAGATATTGAATTCTTAAATATTAGGACGAGGCTCAAATTTTCATTTAGGGGGGGGGGGGGTGCTGAAGAAGGATTTTTATAATTAAAGGTCGCTGTCCTGCTTTGTCTTAAAATATCAAGAAATTTATTGATAAAGAATGAAAATCATGATGTAACAACTTATAGAGTTTGGTTATTTAAATCTGGTTATATAAATTTGGTTATATAAATCTTGACAACATTTTAAATAAATAGTTTTCACCGAACTCGAATTTTGTTTCAAGTTTTCAGAAATACCTTTACCCGAAAACCTTACATTTTCTGTCCTCAATGTCTTTTAATCTACTAGTTTTGGAAAATAGTGATTATTGACGCTTTTATTCGAAATTAGGCTAGGGAACACTAGGGAACAAATTTTTTGTTGCATTTGTGCAAATATTTAATCTTGCCTAATTCGGGCAGATTTCAAACCATAAATTAGTTTTACAGCTGCAGATTTCTCTTAAAATTTTTATTTATTTATTTTGCAAAATAAAATTTTTCGTCTACTTCTTGTCAAAATGTATAAATTTATAAAAACATTATATTTAACAGTAAGTCGTTTTTACGTTACTACAAGCTTCATTGTGAATTATGGCTCATCATTAAGATTAAAATTGTATTGAAACCCGTGAAAAGATACGCCATACGCAACTAGGGGCGCTTCCCTATTATGAATCGTTTGCATTTTCGGAAAGACGGATGATTTGGCACCAAATGACTCGGTAGCAAATAAACGCTATAAAACCACAAATATGGTAACCCTACCTAGTGAGAATATCACATTTAATCTTACAGTACTCTACAACCCTATTTCTTGGTTGAGGAGGAGATTGGTTGACGTAGATTGAGATGCTATTTTATTTTGTGCAAAATTTTTTCCCTGTCCGAAAAATGGTTAAAAAAATAATCGAACTTTTAATTTATCAGTTTTCTATAAGTTGAACGAAAAAACGTAGGTCACTGAATTTTCTAGAATCGGTTATATTTTTTAGGATAGCAACGAATTTTTTATTTTGAAAGATGCAAAGCTTTTTATTGTGAAGGATCCATTTTGATTAATAGAAATTTTCATTACTGTAAATTTTAGTGTAATATTTAAAATAAAATTTATATTCATTATTTATTATAATACATTAATACTCGAACTCTAATGAATATATCATTATTAAACAGTGCATTTGGGTACTATTGTGTTTTCAGGGACTGTAAAAAAATTGCCATGCAGTTATTGTCGTCAGCGATGGCTAATTAGTTATGGTAATAGGTATTTCTAGAATTGTGATAAAAAATACCTAATTTGGCAAATGTAGTACTAAGTTTTCTATAACACCTGAAATTAAAATAGTGCTCAAATTAATATTATACAAAAATCATTTAAATAGTTTTTATGTTTAAATATTTTAATAAACGTTGATATTTTCTGTCATTTTTCCTGTAATTTAATGGGCACAATAACAATGATTTGCATGTTGTGGAGGAAGTAGGTTTCTTTCAACTCTAAAAAAGCTATTTTTAAAATAAAAAAAATTATCCAACAGTAAAACAGTTTTAAAGATTACTTAATTGCAATTTCGTTTAATTACGTGATTAAATTTCCAAGATATTTAATACCTCATTTTTAAATAAGACAAAATGAGGCCTTAAAGAAGAAAAAAAAAATTAACGAGAGATTAAAATAATATTAAAGAAATTAAAATAATATTATTTCCTTCAAAATTTTATGTAAAGCATAGTGTAACTTTTTATATTTATGTAAAATATCTCAATCATATTTTATGGATACAATTAAATGAGCAATTCGTAATCATAACTGCAAAGGTCATATTGTATTCCATTACAAGTAGCACGCTAATTTTCTAGGAATTAGTAAATACTTTTAAGTATGAATGATCTAAATAACTCTTAATTAATATGGTGAAGGGATTTTGAAATAAATATATTTCATTTAGATTTTATTATTGCATACAATTAGTCGATTAACTTTTCGATGTAGACCTAAGAATTCTTTAGCTACTGCATTTTTATTCACTAATTACCTAATTTTCATTTACTAATTACAGAAAAATTATATACAATTTAATAAATTGTAATTTTGGTTGACTTATTACTAAATAGTTGCGGGACTTATTCCATTTCTGGAAGAAATATCAAATGATTTTCAATTGTGGAGCATCGTTTATACGACGATCACTTATACGACGTTTACATTTATACGACGTTTTAGTGTGGTCCCAAATCATTCCTATTCATTTTAATGTAAAAATATATCGTTTATACGACGCACAGAATCGGTTATACGTCGGTTTTTAGATTTTATTCACGTTTATTTAATTTTTAATTTTTTCTTGTGTATTTTAAAAAAGGGTGGAATTTGCCAACATGAATGATACAGAAAAGGGTGACAACAAGAATTCTTGGATGACGACCGTAATTTTTACTAGATGACTGAAAAAAAACTAGACAATATTATGAAGAGGCAAAAGCGTAAAATTTTGCTATTTATCGACCTATGTCCTGCGTACCCATCGATACTAATTATTTTGGAAAATGTAAAAGCTCTCTTTTTTCCTGCAAATTGCACAAGTGCGCTTCAGTCATTAGATTTGGCCGTGATTAGAAATTTAAATTGCGTCATAGAAAGCAGTAAGTTCAACTGGCTATTCAAAGCATTGTAGAGACCAATAGCAAGAAAATATAATTAAAGGTAACATGCATTCAAATTGCTCACTGCAATTTTTCTTCTTTGGTTATTTGTTTGTTTTGCTTTGTCTAATTTAGAAATTTATGTAAATCAACACGTTAAACATTAAAATTAACTGAAAACAGAGTTAGTTTCAGTTTTAGAAGTAAAAATCGATTATACGACGTTATCGTTTATACGACGTTTTTCGGTGGTCCCTTCGGCGTCGTATAAACGATGCTCCACTGCATTAGTTTGTTTGATTTTGCTATTAATTTTAGCTGGTTTTATCGTGGAATTACCCTTAAAACGTAAAATTAAACCACAGGAGAGATTCAATTTTCACTTACATTGAGCTACAAGAAAACAGGTTTTGATATTGGAAAATTTCAAATTCTCAATTACAGCGTCAAATACGGTATTTATAACACATTTTTTTAAAAAAAAATATTTTATTATATACATGGTGTATCGCTATTAGACAAAGGAGAAATGCTAAACTACAATGTTTAAATCAAAATGAATATTATATAATATTCAATTTTATTTTTATAAAAATTTTCTTCGTAATATTTAAATTTTATTTTAATAAGCCTTTGCATAACATTACAATTAAGGCTGAACTAAATTATCTATACCTACTTTGTAACTTTTTGACAATTGAAGCAAATTGTAGAAAATTTTTTTATTTCTAATGTTCACGAGCAGTAATTTTTTAACAAGGTCAATTTATGTACTTTCATTTGCATATCTCACTGAAGCAAACTAAACCTACCATTAAATTTTGGAATATTAAAGCATTAGGCTAATCCATGAATGAATTAGTTAAATTATTCAAAAAAGAATTAAATGACCTGGATATATCAAATTCTCAATGTGGGAAGTAATTCTCTATTGTTTTTTTATTATTTATTATTTTATTTATTTATATCTTTACATTATGTAACACCAAGATATCATTTATTCAATTCAAATAGTGCATTTTAAATGCTATTTTCATGCGAGGAATTATAAATACAAATGAGATAAATATGAAAACTTATGAAAAAAGAGATGATTAATTCATATTCTTGAGAAAAATCTGGAATAAGATTAAGCAAAGTAAAAACATAAAATAAAACTTGGGGAATGAATTGAAAAAAAAAAGTCAACGAATATAAAACTGAGAAGTTTTAAGTTTTAATTTTAAACAATAAAGATAAGTAGATAAATTATGCGTTATTCTTCTTTTCCTTCAGTCAAGAAACAAGAATATAATAAATAGTACTGTAATATAAGGAACAAAATTCTCTACGCAAATGTCCTAGATAAAGTTTTAGTCAACACAAATTAATTTATCAACGCTTAACACGTACTTAAAATTTTTAGTAATATTAAAAAACTTGGTTATAAGCAGTTTATTTCGATGTAAAATTTTTTGTGCCTTTACTTTTTATTGAAAAAAAAAGAAGAAAGAAAAAAAGAAGAGGAAAAAACATTAAATACAGTGGAGATGTGGCTTTTCTTGGATCCAAATTTCATATTTGTTGCCGACCGGCCTGTGTAGGGGTTAGGGAACTGCCTTTGCATCAGAAAGGTTCTGGGATCGAATCCCGGGCAAAGCATGGATGTTTTTTCATTCTCTGTACTATCTGTCCTTACTGTGGGAGCAACGTAGGCCTACCTAATATGGTGCCCCTGAAAGAGTGGCCTACAAATCTGTTATTCAGATGCCTGTATGATGCAAGTCATTCTTCAGGAGGGCATTGGAAAAAAAAATTATATTTGTTCAGAACTAATATTTTTATTTTACCTCCTTCATAACGCATAAAAAAAGGAGAGATAATTTTTCATTTTTCAGACGAAGAAGATTTTTCCATCTATTAATGTTGATGGAAATTGCTCAAAAAAATTTTGGGAGAAAAAAAAATGAAAAAAAAAATAAATAAATAAATAAATAAAATAAAATAAAATAAAAAATTAATAATGTTCCCTGCCATTGTTGAGAATGCAAAAACTTTTTCAGTCCCTCGTTTACAAGCGCTGTGCAGAACAACTTGGTGTAAAAACTGGGTCGTCTTAAGAGTTTTCGCCAAGAATGCCAAGCGGTGCCTAAATCATGAGTTTTTCCTTGAATACGTTCAGAAGCACACGAAATAACATTTCTAATAGAGAAGTAGCCCTAGAGACGTATGATGACATTTTCGGGCATGGGGTCCTCTGCAATTTTGATCCTGGGGAAGTGCCTTAACTACCTTAGAAGTTTGTCGCAACATTTATACGACCCCCTTTTATGCATAACGTTTTTAAACTTGTATATTTCGACAAAAAATAGACTAAAAATGACATTAAGAACTGTAGCTTGGAGAGAGAAACCAATCTCATGCAACAGAGAATAAAAAATAAAAAAAAGTCGTAATTAAAAATTAAATAGTAAAAAAAAAAAAATTTCTTCAGTGTGCAGTAGTGTAAACTGTCGTTATTGATTTCGCACTTTATTAAAGAAAAAACAAAAAAATAAATAAATTAATTAAAATTTTAAGGTTTTAAGCGATTTTTTACCATATTTTTCAAATCAAAATTTTTTATGAAATTATTTTTAGACAATAAAACAAAATGAAAGAATGATCTGTAAAAAATTCCGAATTTGTAAAAAATTCTGAAATTTTGACATAACTTAAAACATAAAATTAAAACTTAAAATTATAACTTAAAAAATTAAATTAAGAAAATAATACAATAAGTATGAGTTTTCTTTTTAATTCGGCAATTTCTAAATCAAGTATCCGTTAAAAAAAAGAAGGAAAAAAAATCGCAAGCGTGGACAGAAGTTACGCAGAATACTTGCAACTTACCGCTTTCACTGAGGGGGTGGGGCAGATTGTGCCCTCTGGTTATTATGAGCAAAGACTCTTACCAACTGTTGACAGCTCATGAAACCCAGGGGTGTCCTTTGTCACCCCATCCTAAAAAAATCCAAGGAAGAAACCACTGACCCCCCGACCAAAAGATGCTATAGACAGACAGCACTTAGCGACTAGACGGCGACAATTGTACGGTCGTCCGGTTGTTTCTCACGAAAATGTCCCCGTGTGTGTGTTTTGGCGAGCAATAAATAAGTCCAATGCTTAGATTTTTTTTCCGACTGTTTTTTGGACAGGTGCTTTTAGTGTCAAGTCGAATTTTGTGTCTAAACAAACGGCAGGACATGCCGATTGGGTTAGGTATGCAGATGTTTAGATTGTGCGTAGACTGACTGTCCGGAATTACGACAAAATTTGGTGACAAATGTCATCAAGACTTAGAATAATCTGCCTTAATAATTTTGGTAATTTTTGTAGTCTAACAAAATAGACTATAAACTCATTAAAATATAAAATAATGACCTTCCATAACTTTTGTAGTTTTGTAGCATAGACTATAAAATCATTAAAATGTAAGATAATAACCTGCCTTAATAATATTTGTAATTTTTGTAGTCTAACAACATAGATTATAAATTCATTGAAATTCTCTGTATAGAATGAATAAAAAAAAGGAGTAACTTACGATAAAAACTTATATAAGCATATTACTTACATTTTCATCCTGTGAGCAATTTCTCACATTGATATTGCTATTGCAGCATTCTTTCCTTATGCTAAATTGTGCTAGAATATCTTAAAATGTCATATTTATTTTTAATTAAAATAACTTAATATTTTAAACACTGAGTTACTTATCAAGAAAATTTTAATCAGTGTTATTACATATATTTTTAAAAAATTAGATAAATAAGTAAAGACAACTATGCCTAATTTTAAGGAATAATATTTAATCAAATATTATAGAAACATACTTATTTTTTTCTAACAATTCTGATAAGATTGTTGAGAAATGTTTTAAAGGTATTTTTGACGGATGAAGGAATGGGATGCTCTTTTGTTGCACAAATAACTAAATTTGATTCTTTTATATGACTTGTATTTTCGGCAAAGGGAGAATTAGATTCAAAATAATTGAATCTTCGTTGGTCTAGAAGCTTTGGCCTGCGGTAAAGTAGCGTTACTGCCATTGGGCTGCACTGAGCGAATTAATGCTCAAGATGAAAGAAGGAAGGCTTATCATTAGTCTGTGAACAGAAATTGCAGAACAAAAGGAAGGTTTTAGACCAATTCCAATAGTTAGAATTTCACATATTGTGTATAACAATCGGATATTGATGTAGTTTTTACAAAAATGAAAGTAATTTTTTTTTATAAATTGTATTTAAATGAAGCATTTTAAATTTATCATTTTATTTTATTGTTTAGCCGTCGTTGAGCAGCAGACCCAATTGTTAGGTTTACGACTCCTAATGTACAATTACGCAGCCTTGTAATTTTGAACCTAATCCAGAAGACAAAGGAACTCCTGGATCAAGTATTGGGAGAGATTTGTCCTCTTGGAGGACTTTTTAATGGAACTAACCCGCTTTTGCGTTACATGGAGTGGAAGACCACGAGAATCTCCCACTGTTAGCCTAACACCAAGGGGACTCTAACTCATAATCCGTCTACCACTGAGGATAGATCACGTCGGTGCAAGACGGATGCGGAATTCGTATCAGTTATTGCTGTGATTCGTAAATTTATCATTAATGTTAAGACTTTTACCTCTGTAGCTATTGGCTAGAAAATAGTAAAATTCTTTTCCTTAAGCTTCAAGATAATCCTCGTATACCGTTCTAAATTTGGTCCTACAGAATTTATTTATTTATTTATTTTTTGTTGTTGAAATTTTGTAATGGGTGACCAAAAAAATGGGTGAAGGAAAGAATACATTGGGATTAATTATAAAAATTTACCGCTACAACATTTGAGTTTTTCTAAACCATTGTTTTTTTAGAGCGAATTGTTAACTTCCAATTGTCCCAGTGTGAACAAATCCAGTTGAGTGATGAAAATAATTTAAATGTCAAAAAAGTAGAGATTTCAATTACAGTAGGGAACCGATTATCCGGAACGATCGGGACCATCGCTATTCCGGATAAATGATTTTTCCGGTTTTCTGAAAATCTACAAAAAGTCGTTTTTTTTATTGTTAAACCCAACTAAAAAAAAATGTTTCAAAATAATCTTAAAAAAAAAAGAAAAAACGATGAAGTAATATACTAATGATTATTTCCAAAATGATGGTAAGGTAAACACCTTTCAAAAGAGAAAGAAAAATTCTAAAATCTTAAGAGGAAAAAAAAATTTTTTTTTAAAAAAAATGGCGGTAAAATTTATCGAATTTCGTTCAGGTTTTTTGGTTTTCCGGTTTTCTGATTTCCGGATAACAGGTTCTGTACTGTATTTGAATATGAGCAGCAATGGCTCAGGGGATAGAGCTTTCGCCTTCTAATGAGATGAACTGGTTTCGAATCCCAAAGAGAGCTGGTCGACCCGGCTTGCACCGACCACAGTGTTGACGTAAAATATCCTCAGTGGTAGACGAATCATGGGTTAAGGTCCCCTTGCCGTGGGTGGTTCTCGTGTTCTTCCTCTCCGTGTAAAGCAAATGCAGGCGAGTTGCATTAAAAAGTCCTCCACGAAATCAAATTTCTCCCAATATTTGATCCAAGAATAACCTTATCTTCTGGATTGGTTTCAAAATTAGAAGGCTACGTAATTGAACATTAGTAGTCATAAACCCGAAAAAGTGTGTCGGCTGTTCAACGACGGTTGTAAAATAAAAATAAAAATCATTTAAAGATTTGTCTTAGGGCAGTTAAAATTGTATAAGGTAACCTGTTACTAATATATGATAACTGCTTTTGCTCATTTTAATTGTTTCAGCAGTGCATTTTGAAATTCCCATTAAAAAAATACATAATTTTGGTAATTAAAACCGAAATAAACGGTATTTGAACCATTAATTTGGTAATTTTTCCGCTCATAAGGTAACTGTTTAAAGAAATTCTGATTTTTAAAACTATAGTTCTTATCACTCCACATTTAATAAAAAAATACTAAGATGAACGATAACTTTAACTTAATAAAATTAATTAACTTAATAAAATAAATTAAAATTTTGGGGTTTTAAGTAATTTTTTTACCCTATTTTTAAAATCAAAATTTTTTATGAAATTATTTTTAGACAATAAAACAAAATGAAAGAACGATAGTTCTTTCATTTTGTTTTATATAGCGATAGTTAATAAATGGTTTTTATGCCATTTTCTTAGATATTGTGATAAAATTTCCAAATTTTTCCTCTTTTTTTCCGGGATTTTCTTTTTGAATGCTCTTTTCCGGCACTTTTTATTCCAAATACTTTTTTTTTTATTGATTCGGTCACCCCGATGTAAAACATTGAAAATTTGATTAATTCAAAAGAAGAGATCCTCAAACATACTTCCATTATACTATGATAAATAAAGTACAAAAGGCCCTAAATTGGCATGGTCTTAAGACCTGCATGTTCCTACTAGGAAGCCTGATTAACACGCCTAAAGTAGAGTAGAACGCCTTACGTAATCGCTAATGGGCCAAGAAGTGGCTAAATGGAATGGCGACCACAAGGGTCACAACGACCACCCCCAGAAAAACATAAATTCGTGAAAGAGGTGGGCCTGGAGATAGACATCAAGTCAACTTCTAATGACCCCTGACCGAGCAGGGGATGCACCAGTGGGAAAATCTCATAATTGACGGCCCGCGCGTGCCAGGGCGCCACAGCGGAATTCCGCATTCGGTTTGACGACCCAAAGAAAAAAAACACATTGGCGACAGAAAAAAGTATTTTCTTAAAAGGGTTTTTACGTAAACGAAAATCAACACAAATATGTCACGTTATTTTATACTCCATTTGAGCAGATAGTTGTTTTTCTTTTTCTTATAAGTTGACACGTGATATTTCATAAACAAAGAGAGGAATAACTTTAGGAATGAATTATGGGGGTTTTCTCACTGTTCCACGTCACGATATTCCTTATTCCGCACGTTAAGGACTGAAAGCTCAAATAAGGTCTTATTTATATTGGATTGCTACGAGAGAGAAAAAAAATTAACACCTACTCAAACAGAATAAGAAGTTGGAAAATAAATAATTTGAAGACAGTTTTCATTTTTAAGTTACATATTGAATATCGTGTTGCGTTTCTGTGTGTGAGCTTTTAATTTTTTTTAACTTTCGTCTCAGAGTTTTAATGCAGCTATTGATGTTGTCGCCAACGTGTTTAAATTACGATGATATAAGTAACATCTGTTTAAAATGTCATCTTAATTCCCGCTTTTATAATAAGAGAACTACGATATGGCCAATTCAGTGGCGATGGATTAAAAAGTGTCACATTTATATATCACATTGGGAAAGTTTATTTTTAACAGTAACTGTGAGTTGTTTTGAAGTACTCCGGTTGTGAATAGCTCAGTTATTAGTGACTAATAACTGACTCTTACTATTACTCAAATGAGTTTACTTGTTTGATATGTTCACAAATAATGCTACGACAATCGGTGGAAATTATTATCCAAAACATAATGCCTGAAAGTTTTAAGTTCAATAATTTTCAAGAGGTATCATCAAATGTTACTTAACCTATTTAGAGGGAGGGAAAGACTTAGTGATTTACTTAACGAAATGATACCAAGGGGCCTAGGTAAGCTATGCCTACACAAAACGCTGTAATTCCCTGTTTTCAAAATTTTTTAAAATGCAAAATTAGAATCTAAAAAAAAAATCGATACAACTAAAAGATTTATTAAAACTACAGTTGATAAATTTTCTGATTTTGAAATAAAAAGTTAAATTTGGGGAATGAAAAAATTGGACAAACTTTTTCCAAGGAATATTAAATTTTTAAAAACTAAAGAAAAATGTGAGCTTTGTTTTACAGTTAGATATTTTTGTGGAATTTAATCATGAAAGTTTTATGATTAGATTCATATTGTTAAAGGTCAAAGTTAAAGCAAGAAAACGAAGGATGTGACTTTCCTATGTAAGTATGGGAGAAGGCTTGTTTTTGCTGACGAAGGGGCAGGGGGTGTCCTAGTATGTACCAAAAACTTGCTTCCGTAATATTAAGATATTTCCTCAGAGGAAAAAAAAGAACTCTTTTAGCTTAATAATTTTTGATATAAAATAATTCTGAGTTCTTTAATATTATAATAGATACTGTAATGTGCTTTGTACTTACTTTAATTTAAACCATTTATCGAGTAAGTTTATGAACATAACTAAGCAAGACTAAGTTAGTTAGCTCTTAATGATTAGGTAAGTGTAAAAGGGCTGTTTAAATATAAGTAATTTAGAAATTTAGATCACTAACAATTTAAACAAAATTGTTTTGGGAAATATACTAACACACTAAATTGTTCTTATTTAATTATTTCACAAATCTCCCTGATTATTTCCTAAATATGAGAGTACCCTATATTATTCACAAATCACTTTTGAAGGGGAATACTTTGAAGAAGAGGGGAGGTACCTTGGGACAATTTTCACATCTTAATATCTCACCATTTAAATACACGAACATTTTTTCTCAATAATATAAGTTTTCCAACACAAACAAACAATTCGTAAATAAAAATTTGTGAGCAACTTAAAGTAAAAATTACAAACTGTTTCATGGTACAACAAAGTGCTGTTGGGACAGACCTCCTGTTTCAGACAACAGTCATACATATATTTGAACCAATTTTATGATTATAAAATTGGTTGAAATATATGCCTGTTACAAAAATAATTATATATATGACTGATGTAAAAATAGTTAAAATATATGACTGATGTAAAAATAGTTAAAATATATGACTGATGTAAATATATGACTAAGGTTTACAAATTTCAGCAAGCAAACATTTTGTTTTAGAGCCTAAATTAAGGAAAAGTATAGAGCAGATATATAATACAAAGAATAAAAGCTACCAGTCTAAGCCTTTCATTCCCTACCTTTCAGAGTTACCGCACTGTATGGTAATGGCATGTCCGGTAAAAAAATTAATAAATAAATAAATTTTTTAGTTATTAAAACCAAAATATACGATATTTAAACCATGTATTAGGTAATTTTTTCGTTCGCTCGATTACGGCTTGCTGGAAATTTTGGTTTTCAAAATTATAATTTTATTACCACACACTTAGGAAAAAATACAAAACCAATAAGAAAATTTAACCGAATAAGGTATCCTGATAAAATTACAAGCTTTTATCATATTTACCAAATTTTCTCACAGATTATTAAACCATATTTTACTGTTAATTTACAAAAGCACTTGGGTAAAAATTAGGGAGCCTTTTTGGTGTTCCCATTAAATGATACTTTGGTAGTTTTAACCATATTTTTTTTCTCAGTTCATTTATTGCAAGAAAATGGTGAATATTGTGTTTCTAGAAAGTATTGGTATGTTTTCGTGTTCTGGTATTCATATTTTTTAGAAGTGTAAGAAAGAGATCAAAACTCAAATTTTTTATAGCTATTTTTAACAAATTATAAATTTTTTTTAAAAGTTACTTGCCATTTGGACTAAAAAACAAAGGACACAAAAGCTAACTATTTCGGAAGAGATGGAAGAAAGAAATACACTCATCAAAAATACAACATCATTTCTAATCAAAATACAAAAAGTTGCATGTCATAAAATACATTCCCTGCTTTCAAACAAAAATGAATAATAAAAATATTGTAATAATGCATTAAACTAAAATAAACTTATGGAATCTAACATTCAACAGATTTCTTGTAGGTAAACATATCGATATTATTTGAATTATGTTGCTGATCGATATTATTTACATTACGTTGTTGATTATGATCATGTTGGAATTGGTCCTTGGATTTTGAGCACATGTAAAGCATGCAATTTTAGGCAAAGGTACCATCATCACATGTGTTATCACCAGACAGTCGTAGCATTATTTAACATGTTTTTTGTTTGCCTCCTTTTATTTCGTTCAGTCTACATCACCTAAATAATTAATTTAATGTAATTGTGACTTTTCTAACAAATCGATGCGAATCTCATGACCATATTTGAAGTTAGACAAGACGCCAAGTCATGCTGAAATGTCTAGTCAAATCTTTGCAAGTGTGGTATAACCATAAGACGCTATTGTTGTTGTTTCCAATGCTACTCGCCAAGCCAGTAAGCCAGCTTGGAGAAACCAAGCGTAAAGGCAGAGGGTGCGTTTCTTGTTGTATCAGTGGCGCCATCTGAGGCCAAGAATACGATTTCAGCCACACACACGTCACAACCTGTTTATAAAATTTTGACCTGAACCAGAGAGTGATCAATCTCCAATTCGGATGATTTTCCAATTCGTATGATTTGTTATGGAAACATGGGGGGCTTTGTGACGCGACAAATTTAACGTGCACTCCCATTTACTCCACGGGGAGGGGAGTCTTTGGTCGACGGGGATCGGAATTCACTGCCTCTTGGACAGGGACCCAACGCCCTATCAACGTTACCCTAAGACGTAATTGGTTGAACTCACTAAATCTCACGAAGGGAACCAAGCGTTCTGCACCATTTGCTGTGGAGACGAAAAATCCAAAAATATTTTTTTTAAATGATTTTTACAATGTGATCGACATGATTATGTCGAAGAAAAAAAATTGCTTATCCCAATTGATTCATGCAGTATAATATTTAATATACGACTATGTCACTTTTTAATTTTTCATTCCGTGCTCGTTTTATTAAATTTTCAAAAAAAAAACAAAATATTCAGTTGAGACCCTTGGGAAATATGATAAAGCTATTCGTTGTTATCTTGATGGAGTGGCTCATTTAGTAGCCAAAATTCACTATTTCAATGTCAACAAATTAAACGGCAGTAAAGATATAGACGAGTTAATCGCCGAGAACAGAGGATTGGGAAAGTCGCTAAAATGCTGAGACCGACACATGCATTACATGCCATTTTGTGGGAGATAAAATGGATCTCAAATGGGCCAAACACCACAGGAGACGCGTGATTTGTGACGATCGTAAACCTCCAGGAAGGAAAGGTGATTCATCAAAACACACTTCCTAGCAAAAGTGATGGGTGTTTTTCACAGAAATGTTGGAGAGTTAAAACAAAAATTATATTTCAACGTAGGACAGGGAACAAATGTTAAGTAGTTTTCTAACGAGATGATTTGTATATTAAAAATTATGTAAATTACCCCCTAATTTTGATATTCACTAGTGTCCAAAAGATAAGCATACTTTTACACTGAACATATATGTTAAAACGCATGCTTCACTCATGGACAACAATGTACGAGCAATATAAATTTTCATTTCTGTTAAATATATTAAGTTATCAAATCACGATTTCTTTCTTTAAAAAAAACGACTTTATTAAAGTTATCGTATTAAAACATACATTTACTCGCAACAAATGATCGATTTTTAAGTTTTATTTCATACTAGCTGAATGCTGTTCTTTGTACGGTATTAATAAGCATTGCAAAATCATGAACAAAACTGAAAGGCATTTGCAAACGTAATAAAGCTCAAATAATTCCAATTTTTATTTATTTGGTATTATTTGTAGCCTTTTTTAATGAATTTGCGTTATTAGACTCAGACGTTTTCAGTTAGTCAGTTCATCAAAATAAATTTAAGTACGTCGTCATTTGGCACAGAAAATAATGCTATTGATAGCTATCAACTTATAGTAGTCACAATTTATCTCAGTCAAGCGATTTAATTTATATATTTTGCTCTTGAATACATAATTTAATTTATATTATTTTAATTGCTATTTGTTGGAAATTATTATGAATAAACTAGCACTAACGGTTCTGGTGTTAAAAGAATGACACACATGCACACAAGCTTTTCCTTTCATTAATTCAGATTTCTTTTTTATAATTATAGATTCTTCTATTGTTGTTTTTTCATTGATGAAATGAAACTTTTCATAATTGCAACTTTAGAAAGCAAGAATAAAACTTAACATTTTGAAGATTCTGATAATTTTCTCAAATATTAAATCGGCATACCTTTGAATTAATTAGTATTAATTAAAAACGGTATGACTAACTATTAAAATGAAATAAAAAACTGTCAAGTGGTATTTGAAAAAGAACATTTTTTTTAAGCATTGACGTAAATTTACTACCAGTATCAAAACAATTTTAAGGTTCGTGGGGAATGTTTTACGGGATAACACCCAGCGTCATATTTATTTACTCTTATTAGTTACACTTATTACTTACTACAGCGTCTTATTAGTTACACTTATTACTTACTACAGCGTCTTATTAGTTACACTTATTACTTACTACAGCGTCTTATTAGTTACACTTATTACTTACTACAGCGTCTTATTAGTTACACTTATTACTTACTACAGCGTCTTATTAGTTACACTTATTACTTACTACAGCGTCTCATTAGTTACACTTATTATTTATTACAGCGTCTTATTAGTTACACTTATTACTTACTACAGCGTCTTATTAGTTGCACTTATTACTTACTACAGCGTCTTATTAGTTACACTTATTATTTACTACAGCGTCTTATTAGTTACTCTTTTAAAAAAATATGCTGTCGGAGGACAATTGCTTCATGGTCATAATTTCTATAGGAAACATAAGAGGTTCTCCCCCCTCATAATTTATTGATGATTTAGGCATCCGTTACTAGAATTTGTAAAAATAAATAAATAAATAAAATGGTAGTAACAGTAGAAAATATCCACTTAGTTTGAACGCAAACATCATATCACTTTTTTCATTAAGCTTGTTTTTTTGTATCACTTCATTATAAGAAATTGGATGAAACGGGTTAAACGAGTTAATTTATAAAAGTTCCTAGCAAAGATTTTTAAAATTTAGAGTTAATCACAGCATAAAGCTGAAAATATTACTTGACATTCGTATACATTGTAAAAAGTTAGTTCAGATAGCATAAAGCTCGTGGATGTAGCATAAACCTCATGGACAAAGCATAAAGCTCACGGACAAAACATAAAGCTCATGGACAAAACATAAAGCTCAGGAACATTGCAAAAGATCTAAAACATGATACCTTGTAAGACCATCTAACCATCACTGCCATGATGGGAATTCGACGGCAGGTAGTTCATATAACTTGCTACTTCATATAAAAGTAAGATTTTGGAACATGCTTTTTACCCTCCACTGTCAAGGAATAGAACATTATGGCATCAGAGGTTCAATGTTCTAAATGTACTTCATGTTAGATGGTCGCATACTTACTTATGTTTTTTGGAAAAAGGCATTAAGATTTTATTTTATTTTATAACCGTCGTTGAACAGCTGACCCAATTTTGAGTTTACGACTACTACCAATGTTCAACTCTGCAGCCTTGTAATTTTGAACCTAATCTAGAAGACAAGGGAATTTTTGGATCAAGGAATGGGAGAAAGGTTGCCTTCATGGAGGATGTTTTGAAGGAACTAACCAACATTTGCGTTAGATGGAGAGGAAAACCTCGAAAATTTCCCATGATTAGCCTGACGGCAAGGGGACTCTAACCCATGATCTGTCTACCCCTAAGGATATTTTTCGTCGGCACTGTGGTCGATACGAGCCGGGCGAAATTCGTATAGACCAGCCATAGCTGGGATTCGAACCAGGTTCACCTCATTGGGAAGCAAGCGCTCTATCCTTTCCGTCACCATTCCTCAGGCATTGAGATGGGTGTAATCATAGAGAAGATTTTGAGTCAAACGTTCACCTTTTTGTGATGTAACTGCCTCACTTTACATCTTAAAGGATGACAACACACAGACATTTAGAGCTCATATTGCCGATGATTCTGAAAAATGACGAAATTCTCTGGATGGATTGGCCAGCCAGATCTACAACCGTCAACCCATATAGAAAGTTTGAGCATAATTTTGGGTAGCGGAACCTCTCAATTTCCAATCGGGAACTATCCAGGTCCTGAAAATAGTATTTCTAAATGAAAAAATAAATGACGCAATAATAATTGAACTGTTTTAGTTCATGGATAATATCATTGTAAGAAACAGATTGAGAGAAAACCATATCCCGTATTAATAAATTTTTCTATTTTCGATTTGTTAACTACATCTTACCTTTTCGACCCCATAAGTGCTATTTACGATCATTCGCTTGCATTATAAATAACTACAGATAGTTAATTTGTTAGTATTATTGCAACTTACCTCCGTACCTAATTTCTTTTCACCCTGTTCAAAAATTCTGCAGATAATCGATTCAGTTCGTCCACTAATCCTGGAAATAGTCAATTAATCGCTTAATTTAAATTTGTAATTCTGCAGATGATCGATTAATCGATTAAATTGGTCATGTAGTTCTTGCTGTAATCGAATAAACTAGGCCAATAATTCTCGAGATTATCGATAAACCGACTAAATTAATCTCGGGACAATCGATTAACCTAATAAATTGATTCAGAGGTTCTGGAGATATCATTAATCGAACTTTTTTCATTCAGAACACCTTCATATTATGGCGTATTCAGGGAATTTAAGCAGTGATCATGGCGTATTAAAGCAATTGTGAAAATTTGAAAAACCCTTGAGAAATCCAAATCTACCACAAGGTTTGATGACGCTCTACCAATGATTTTTTTTTTAGCTGTTTTATGTACTATTTCATTTATTGAGTGAAACATCAATACGTCTTGTAATTATGCTTGTTGGCTCTTGTATTGCATGGAGCATTGACAGATCGCATTGCAATTCTACTTTTGGCGGAGTTAAATATAACCAGTCTTCATTTATTTCTATAAAAACAGAAAATTGCGTTTCGTTTTGGTTTCTTACTTCTAAGAAGAGTAGTAAATAACATGTGTTAGCTTCCATTATGTGTAAACTTGCATTTTATTTTTATCTCGAATTATTACTCGTTTATCAGTTATATAACTAAAACTGCAAGGACCAAATTTAACTAAAATACACACTTTTTTTTCTTTCCTCCAAGCCCTGAGCATGTACCTAGGTTATGAAAAACCCTTAACCATATAGCCCAGGACTTGGCCACTAGTCCAGATCCCTCCAGCCTAGGAATGGGTACCTACTCTATTGCTGTGTGCTTTAATCCAGAAAATTTGTATTGCTGTGTGTTGAAGTTCTTGTTGATTATCAAAAGAAATTCTATTATTTGTGCCAAAATCAAGTATTGATGATATTGATGCTTTTGAGTCTGACCAGATGATATAACTATCAACTAAAATACAAACTTCGAACTTACCGCTATCTCGAGTATTTTGTTCGTAAAGTTTCTCGAATAGATTACGTTGAAATAGTTTTTTTTTTCTACGGCCATTCACAAAAAACTGAGACACTCACGTACGAAAAAAACAAAAAATGTGAAAACGAAATAAATAAAGCAAACTTTGAATGGTTGTGATGGGAGATGCTCTAAAAGAAAGGTCAGGTAAGATCTTGACTTCGATTCAGTCTATGAAGATGAGCGACAAAGAAAAGAAGAAAAAGAAAAAAAAATTATTGAGTGTGCGGCATACGTTGGGGCTCATAAAATCTTTTTAAGAGGTCATAAATCAAAAAGGGTGATTTTTTTTCGCCCTTCCTCCTCCAGAACTTGCAAAAAAATTTCTCAGGGACTTTTTCCAGAGCTTGATTTCCTCCAAAACGAGTGCAATCATATAATTCACAGTCAAAAGTTGAGATAAACTTTTGCTTTCTTTGTTTCAATTTTTTTTTACACTCAAATTGCCGAACGTCGAGAAACAAATATCTCGATAATATGCTGAATTCATACTGTCAATATTCTAGTGGCATAGCCTTTAAGTTGAATTCATCTGAGTAATGTTTCTAAAGCGTTTTATTTTCTTTAAAATTGATTTTGTTCATAATTTACTGCAATATAGTTTGACATCCTTATGCTAATAACATTACACTGTATGAAATACCCGTTGTTCTTTCGGAATTTCTCTGTATATTTAACGCTTTAAAGCCGTTTTTTTTGACAAAACGATTTTTCTCCGTTTTTCACCTTAATCATCAACGGATCAAAAACGTCAGTTTATTGCAATATTGTTTGACAATCTTAAGCGAATAAAATTACACTCTAAGAAATACCCGTTGTAATATTAGAATTTCTCGGTATATTTAAAGGGCTTAAAACCGTTTTTTGTTATATTTTTTTTTTGAACAAAATGATTTTTCTCCTTTTTTTATCCTAATCACTAACAGATTAAAACCATCAGTTTATTGCAATATAGTTTGACATTCTTATGATAAGAAAGTTATACTGTAAAAAATAAGATGTCTTTTCGGAATTTCTCGGTATATTTAAAGGTTTAAAACCTGTTTTCTTTTTCTTCCTTTTTTTTGACAAAATGATTTTTCTTTGTTTTTTATCCTAATCATTAACGGATTAAAATCATCAGTTTATTGCAATATAGTTTGACATTCTTATGCAAATAAAATTGCTCCATAAAAAATATTCGTTGTTCTTTCGGAATTTCTCGGCATATTTAACGATTTAAAGCCTTTTTTTTTAACTTAACGATTTTTCTCCATTTTTCACCCATATCACAAACAGATTTAAACCTTTAGTTGAGATTTTGTGTTAGTATTTTTGTGTTCTGTCACATAGTTTACCTTTTTTCAAAATCATTTTAACATTATTTCTTTACTCTCTCTTACTTTTAGCAATAACTTTATGGCTTTGAACATCGTACAAATGAAAATGTGATTCGACATTTTTGTTAAAGTGATACAATATTGAAGCAAAATTCTATCTCTATTTTTTTCTTCATTACGAATTCCTCGAACCGCAGTGACTCAGGGGACAGAGAGCGCCTCTAGCAATGAGATGAACCTGGTTCGAATCCCAACTGAGATTAACCGATACAAATTCTGTCATCTTAAAATATTCGCACTCACATTTTCGTAGTTTTACGGAATTATTTTTTTTCTTTTTCTTTATGGTAGAAAATGGTTGAGGCTACGGATTTCCTTTGTAAATTTTACGTGATTTCTTTTCCTCCGTTTTTTTGCTGTGTGTATATATTTAAACTTGATTAACTGATTATGCATGAAACTTGAAATTGAAACTAAGCAAAAATTTTATAGATGTACTAATTCTGGGGAAAACTATCTTTTTTAATCTGAAAAAGTATGAAACTCAGAAAAAATATTAAAATATGACTACTCAATTACTTCGTTTTTAGAATTAATTTGATGACACAAAATACATTTGCTATAGGCAGGGATCATTGTGATCCGGAAAAAATCCGGATTTTTCGCTATCCGTGATCCAGAAATCCAAGGTCCAGAAGTTTCAAGAAATCATCAATCACATTTATGTATAAAAATTCTTCTCTATTTTATTTAAAAAGATTAGAACTGGAATTTATACTTGGCATCTCTTTCATTTGTAAATATTTTTTTCTGGTAGAATAATAAATGTGTCTAGAGATAAAGGTAAACTTATACGAAATTATTAATTTAAAATATGCTGCATATAATTTAATTAGAATTTCATATTGTGAAAATATCAATGATTTAAAGTTATAAAGACATTAATTTTTTGAAATGCGTCATTAATGATTTTACTCAAGATATTTTCAGAATTTTTGAGTTGGGCTTACAGTCACCCCTGTTAGGCAATTTCACCATTTATGTATGTTATGAGCTTTAAAGGCATATAACTTAGTTAAAAAAAATAATTCACTTCTCATAATTTCTGTTAAAAAAAATTCTTAATGCCACTTACTCCAATTTTTAGAAACTTTTAGAAATTTGAAACTTTTTTAAACATTAAAAACTGACTGCTACTTACGAAACATAGTTTTTAAGTAAGAAATACCCAGTCTTTAATTTTTTAAAAACTTTTCAAACTTATTGAATTTGCTTAAAGTCGGAGTAGGTGTAAATGGTACCAATATTTATTTCAACAAAAGCTATGAATACTGTTTTAGATTTTTAGACTGAGTTAGTTATATGCATTTGAAGTCTGCAAATGTGACATTCGTGAATGATGGATGGAATTGCCTCTTAATATATTAATAATATAAATATATTAAATCAGATTAAAAAAAAAATTATGGAATTACGATCTCTCTAAGCTAAAGCTTTAGCTGACACTAGATTTCACTTAAATTTGTATCCGGGGATGGATGAAATTCTTACAGTTTAGTATTCTTTCAGGAAGCAATGAAATAAATAAATTAATAAAAGTCATGCAAAAAAAGTTTAGGACGAAAAACAAAGGTTCCAAGCTTTCCCAACGGGTTTAAAACCTTTCTCAGCTGAGACACAAAATTAACCGTTAGAACAGCTTTGCCACCCAAAAATCTATTTTAAAATCTTTTTTTATTAATATGTGAACTTTTTTTTTTAAAAAAATCTGAAATCTTGACATATTGTTTGCAAAAATGTCAATATTGTTTATTAAAATGAGAAAACCATTTATAAAAAACTATTAAATATTGTTTATTATTATTTTTAAAAAAAATTGATTTTTTCCTAAAGGCACTTTTCAGATATGCTATTCTTGCTCTCTTGTCTAAGAATGGATAAAACTCCGATAGTTTAATATTCATGCAAAAACAGCGACAACATTTATTATTTTATTTCAATATTCATGCTTGCACCGACCACAGTGCGGACGTGAAATATCCTCAGTGGTAGACGGATCATGGGTTAGTCCCCTTGCCGTCAGGCAAGCCGTGGGAGGTTCTCGTGGTCTTCCTCTCCATCGCAAATGCGGGTTAGTTCCATCAAAAAAAGTTCTCCACGAAGGCAAATTTCTCCCAATATTTGATCCAGGAGTTCCTTTGTCTTCTGGATTGGGTTCAAAATTTCAAGACTACGTAGTTGAATATTGGTAGTCAAATACTCGAAAATTGGGTCGGCTGTTCACCGATGGTTATAAAATAGAGAGTAAAAACATGAGATGGCCTGTGCATTCTTATAAATATTTCTCATAATATAATTTGAATCGGGCATTTTAAAAATTCTAAAAATTTCAAAATCAAAAATTCTTTGCATCAAAAAAGACTAAAGAGAGTTATATAATAGATAAGAAGCCTTGTTTTTCAGATAGGATTAGACGATATTTTTTTAAAAAAATGAAGGTAGGAAAAAAAAGTTTCTATGTTCAGTTAGATATGATTTTAGATTTAAAAAAAAAATGTTAGCAAAATATCCCGGAAAATTCGAAACAAGTAAAATTTCAAGCTCACGTGCTCAATTTTAAATGATTTTACTTTATTTTTTATAACCGTCGTTGAACAGCCAACCCAATTTTATGGGTTTACTACTTTACTATTACTAAGGGAACTCCCGGATCGAGTATTGGGAGAGATTTACCTTCGTGGAGGACTTTTTGGAGTTAACCAGCTTTTGCGTCACATGGAGAAGAAGACCACGAGAACCTCCCACTGTTAACCTGACGGCAAGAGGACTCTAACCCATGTTCAGTCAACCACTGAGGATACTTCGCGTCAGCACTTTGGTCGGTGCAAGCCGGATGCGGAATTCATATCGACTGGGATTCGAACCCGGTTCGCCTCATTGGAAGGCGAGCGCTCCATCCCCTGAGTCATCGCGACTCAATTTTAAATGATTGGGAGAATAACTATCACAAGATATTTTCTGTACAGGCAGTTACTTGGTTTTGGAGTCATTTAATGTCAATTCATAAAATTTGCAGCCGCCTCTTTTCTCTCAAATTTATTCGTAAATTAAGCTAGACAATTTCAATTTCAGATAAATGCAAAAATTCATTTAGTGGAAACTACATGAAAAAAAAAATTCCAATTTTCTTTTATAAATATAAAGGAACTTCCTACGGATGGAGAGCGAATATGGAATCTCCTCCTTGCCCGGTTCCTTCTTATTTTATGCATAAAAAATTAAAAGTATCATGGAACCTAATTTAATTTAGTGCAAGAAAGTTTAACATGCTTGGAGCAGCTAACCCTTCCAATCGTCTGGTAAATGCACTCAGATTAGACCCACTTTTTGAAGACGGGGAAGAAAAAAAAAAAAAAAGAAAAAAAAACAAAGAAAAGAAAAACAATCCTATCTAAAAGCATGAAACTGATTCACTTTCTAAAGGAATTAATCGAAAGAGTCAATAGTTTGTTTTTAAAAAAAATCGGAGATAGTTTAAAAAAATATATCTGAGTAGTAAAAGTATCTCTGTACCTATCTGAGTTACGTTAGTACAAGTTCTTGAATTTTTCGCTATTAGGATGGAAATTTCATTTTATTTCTAACGTTGAGTAGAAGATTGAAGATTCACTAAAAAATTCCGGATCGAATTACGGCAAGAAATAACAGCACACTTAGTGCAAAATCCATTTTTCCCGAAACATGTTACGGAATAAAAAATCTGATATATACTGTGATTCTTAAAGTAATAAACAATGTAAAATCACTGAATCACTCTAATTAACTAAATATTAATGAAAAAATTACGGTATAATATTCTACGGAAAAATGGATTTTAGGGATCATGAGACCAAAGTGCCGTTACTTGATTATACCGTAATTTGACCCAGAATTTTTTTTACAGAGTAGAGCAATTTTATAATAAGTTTGCAGAACATTTTGCTGAACTCTATATTATTATGAACTCAACCCTGTAGATAAATCAATTTCTATATCTAGCATTCGGACTAACTCACCGTTGTAAAGAGGTTTTTCAGACAAAACCCACATTTGTGTTACATAGCAAAGGAAAGTCCCATAGTTCGGTGGGATTTGGAGGGGTAAAAAATCTCTATCCTGGCAAGGTTGTAAATTGAGACAACCAGTAAATAATGAGCTTTATGGAGAAAATTTAATTTAAAATCTAATTAATATTTTAATTATAATTTTAATTTAATTTAAAAAAGAATAAATTTGTCACATATCGATTCTTTGGTTCGAATTTAAAATGAACCACTAATAAAATTTTTAAAATGTTCCAAATTTAATTTATTGTTTAGTGTAATAAAGTTGTAATATCGCACAGAGAAAAAAAATTCTATTAAAATTACCGTACTGTATAGTGATGACAGTTCTGTTAAAAATGTCCATAATTCTGGTTATAAAAACCATAATGTGCAGTATATAAACCATTCATACAGAAATTTTTCAGTTCATTTGGAAACACTTAACTTATATTCTGGCATTCAAAATTATAGTTCTTATTACCCCACATTTCGTACAAAATACAAAGCTGAAAAGTAAATTTAATCGAATAAATGGAATGGCCTTGCAGTAAGATATGATATTTACCAAAGTACTTCGGTAAAAATTATTGAGCTTATTGGTGTTCCCATATAGCCATAAACACGGTAAATTGTACCATATTCTGATAGTTTCAATCTTACTTTTTTCTCAGTGTGTTCTTTGTTTAAAATAAGATTGAACTGCTCAAAATAATGTAAGGTTCTCCCGTCTTAATAAGCTACAACTGAGTATGTAATTTTTATTCAGTTTTAAATGTTTCTCATTTGCATTTCTATCAGCATTAAAATTTCGAAAAATAGTAAAATATATCATGTCTAAATCAGTTATTTTAGTTAAAATGATTAAGAAACTAATCGACACGGTATTTTACACGAAATATTATTGTTTTTTTTAGATTGCTTTAGCTTACTATAAATTTTTACGTGGTTTGTGTCTCACTCAACAAAATTGATTGGGTATATACTTAATACTGAAATTTATAAAGCAAGTCCAGATAATAAGCTGGTTATGAAAATTTAGCCGGGTGTCTGGTATATCCAATCGTGGACCTAAATGAAAAAATAATTTTTTTTTGGTGAGAAAGTTTTAAGTGCCCAATTTATTATTTGAAAGCAACTTTTTTTCAAACTTGAATTTGCTTTTAAATTTTTAAATAAATTATCGGTTTAGAGATTTGTTAGTTTACTTTAATTTCTCTTTCAACTATATACATGCTTTTCTATAGTGTAAATAGTTGCTAATTGATTAAAAAATTTGTTTTTTAAACAGTTATAACAGTTTATATAGCTACGAGACTCTTGTTACTTCTTCGAAATAAGTCTTATTATGATCTTTTTTAATTTTATAAAAAACACCAAATTGTTTTTTGGTAATTTTTTTATTTATTATTTTTAAAAAGTGACTATAAGTTTAAGTCGAATTTAAGTAAAAGTTTTATTCTCATTTTCGCACAAAATGCTAAGTTGGAATAAATCGTCGTAAGTTTGATTGATTTTTTCTAGATCTGTGTTTAGTGTTTTATTTGACGCATATGTTTTTTTTTTTTAAATACGTTTTCTTCAAATGAAATTTTACTTCATATTTTGAAATATATTAAAGCTAAAATTAGACAACTGTAATTAAAATGATTCTTTAAAATAAAGTTTAATTTAATAGATGGAATTATAGTAGAACTTAAAATTAGATTTTGAACAATAACAGTTTTTGAAAATGAAATATAATTTGATACTCAGAATTATCTTAAAATTGAAATTGGATAATTTTAACAATAACGGTTCTTCAAAGCGAAATTTACTGTAATAGCTGAAATTATGCTAAAATTAAAATATGAAAATTCGAATTGTAACAGTTTTTTAAAATAAAATATAATTTAAAAGTTGGAATTTAAAGTAATTGGAATAATGTTTGAAATTATATTAAAATTAAAATCAGAAAATTCAAACCTTAATAATTTTTTTAATAAGATTTAAAATAATAGTTGACATTTTGTTAAAACTATAATGTTAAAATTTGAACAGCAATAGTTCAACAATCGAAAAAAATTGAAACAATATGCATACTCTTATGCGCTCTGCATTAAATGCATGTTCTTTGAATCTTGGATAAAAAAAGTAACGTCAAACAAATAAAGAATAATACATTTTTTTTATTGGAACATGATATTTACATTTTGAATTATCACAAAGCATTGTGACTTCTTTTAACTTCTATAAACTACTAAATATACATACAAATCAACTATTTGATTGCAATTTCAATAGTAATCATTTGGAATAGAATAAATTTAATTTACATTGCACTTTCATTGTTTACTGACCATTTTATCTTTGTGAATGGACAGAATTCACAGCAATTTGAATCAATACAATCTTAAGGATACATCTCTGAATATTTTGGCAATATAAGTCATTCTGATTAAAAATAATGAAAATATTCTGATCATTGTTTACCCAAGCGTTGAATTTACTCATTTATAAAGTATAATTTTTTTTAATTATAAAATCTTCAATAATAGATACTGTTATGCATGTTTAACATAGATGGCGCAGTGAAGTCTCTAATTATTATTAGCTTAAAAATTGCGGGAAAATTAATGGAGTTTTAACTTTAATTGTTGATGATAGTTTTACACTGACAAGTTCTTTGAGTTTGGAATATCTTACTGAATTTTGTCTTTACATCATTATTTCTTTCTGTAATATTACATGGTTGCTTACTGTCCGGCGATCACGAAAACCGATTGAAATTTGGGAAAATTGAAAAAATGACGTAAATATCCCAACCTCAACCAATGAAAAACGGTTAACTAACACCCATATTCGAAGTGACCTGTCTTCGTAATCACAGTAACTGCCATCACGCGAGTCTGATGTCTGGAGGAGTACTCGTGGTAGTCGGCCAGTAAGAGATTTTGTTTATAACAAAAATTCAAAAAACATAGTAAGGGTAGCGTTTTATAAACACCTTGATTATATGACTGTCAATAGCTTATTTGCCAGAGCAGGAAACTGAGAAGTAGTGGCGTGTACAGTATTTTGAGATAAATGTCTAATTAATAAATAGAATTTTACAATTACAAACTGTTGTTAGACTCATACCTGAATAATTTTAATAATAATTATTGAAGAATTTATAAAATTTAGATAAACATTATCATACAATTGTCTTAAATCATATATACAAGCTGCATATTTACAAGTTTTACAATTACTAGATTATCATGTAAAATTTCCAAAACATTACAACAAATTTCAATGAATACACAAACTAGGTTTGTTTAGATTTACCCAGCCGCCATCATCTATAAAGTCTGCTTTCATATATTCAGTTGCAGAACTACCATATTGATAAGATTATGAGATGACTTAGTCTATATGTGTATACAAATTATAAGTCTGTTGGCATCATATAAAAGCAGACCTATAATCATAATATACAAACTATAAGTCTTCTCTCTTATGCTTAGTTACCACAATCATCATGATAATTATCCTAGAAGAATTGACTTACAATTATGAATATACAAACTATGATGCTTTTCCCATACACTTAAATACTGCAATCATCAATGATGATAAATCATCATAGCATGATATAACAGCAGACTCATAGTTCTGAAGCTCTTACCCGTTATTACTAATTTTCTTACCCGCTTCTACCAACACATTATGAGAGCATAACTTATAGAAATGAAATTTAAAAAAACTATAGATCTGAACTTATATAATCATCATATGAGAGTAGACCTCTAGTTATACACATATATATGCAAACTATTGGTCTGCTCTCATACGTTCAATTCTCACAAGTATCATGTCCTCATAAACAATTCGGGACGTTCGGTTACATAGCATTTCCATATTACGCTACATGAATTGCCAGTTTGTTACGTTTATTTAAGGCATAAATATTGAGGAAAAATGCGAGTGTTCATTAATCTTTGTCTCACCACATATTGATATTAGTTATCGTGTCATATTGCATAACGGTGGTGCTGGCGTCAATGTCATGGCGCATCTGACACGAGAGCAATTGAAAAAATGGCATTAAATACTCCGTATCCCTTACAATTTAGATGATTATGAAGATGCATAGAAATGCATGAGAGATTAACCATCACGAATCTCATGTTTGATGTATGGCGCGGGCATTCTATTTGACGACGTTCCCGACGTCGTTGAAGTCGATGCAATAACAGACGTTGCACCGTGGTGTTGGTGGTGTGAATGTGCCGGATAAAAGGAATTCATGCCCTGTAGGGCGTGCAGTGCTGATTGGTGGTGATGGCTTGAACTGGAGTGGTCCATGCTGTGATGACTGTTATAGGAAGAATGCTGAAGACCATGTCTTCCAGCTTCTTCACTGCCAGCGGTGTGTTGTTGATGATTGTGGTGATTATTATTGCTGCTGCTGCTGTGGTGTTGCTGTCTTGTCAGCGCAGTTGCATCGCAAGATGCTGGAGAAGTAGCAGGGGTTGAATTGTTGCTTACTACGTAATTAGCTGGAGCTGTTGAGGAGGAATAGTTGGTTGGTGCTGCTGAACTGAGATCTCCTGGGCTTTTGGTACCTAAATGAAATGAGATAGTCATGAGTTAATACACCTTTAAGTTGTATTACAGCTTAAGAACTACCTTTTTCTCAGATTTTCACTTATCCGTAATAAACACAATACTATTTATATTTTTATTATTGCTTTCATTTGTAAGATATGGTGTGACGATGAACTGAAGGGTTTATTTGCTAAAAATTAAGGACAAATCGAAACAAGAGCTGAATGGTAAGCCATAAACTTATTGTCTGATTTAGATTCGCAGTAAGACTATAAATTAATTTATAAGTTTCACTCCTTCAAAGTTGTTTGTTGGACAAGATGTTGAAATTCTGATGGAATTTCGGTTAGAATTTTCACCACTTCACGAAACCCTTTTGACCCTTCCGTGGAACCCTAGGGTTTTTACGGAGCACCATTTAGGAACTTTAGCATTAATCAATGTAATATACGTTATGAAATTTATACTATATTGAAGATAATATGAACTGAAATGATTGTTTTTTTAAAGATTAAAGACAGATCTGGACAAAGACTGAATGATGAGCCATATTCGATTTAGTTTCTCAATAAGACTCTGATTTAGTTTATAAGTTTTGTCTTTTTGTCCTGTCTGTTTGTAGGATTGGATGTTTCAATCCAAGCGAAGTGACGATTAAAATTGTCCCCATTTTAGAAAACAACACGGTAAGAGACTTTAGTATGTTAATAATATTAAAATTTATTATAAAATTTCAAATTTTTGAAAAAGGCACTAATTTACTCAAAATACCACAAATTTGACTTTAAAAGAACTTTAATCCAATTTCGACCTAAAAGACGTCGTTTTGGACTTCAGTTTTAAATATTTTCTTAAGTATTAAAAATTATGGTATGCAGCCGATTTAATCTTTTCAGATGAGTTTTGTGTTTTTTTGCACCTTTTTGAATAATGCCTTTTATGATGTTTGCACTAGGCATAAAATGTCTCCTTAGACTAAAATATAATGATTAAAATATTATTTATATCGTCATATTACCCTTTACAACGGACCTTGGAACACACGTTCGTTATGTAGGAGTTCGGTCGTTTCTATGTGTCGACTTTGACTCAAAGAAAGTAAATAAAAGTTACTCAAACCGACACATTCGGTATTTTGCATATCACACCTGGATATAGTGTGACATTCGCCACCCTTTCCTTGTCGGAAAAAGAAGAAATACGATCAGGCGCAGCGGAAGTCATCTGATTTGCATTTCCACCTTCACTAGCCATAAAAATAAAGAAAGAATAGAAAAAAGTCGATACAAATAACAATGTATTAAATAGAAATACCGTCGAGAAACGTTCTTATGGCCCTTTCATTTGTATTTTGATGCCCCGTCGCGTGCTCAAGCTTTGAACGAGGTCGACTTGCCATAAAGCATGACAACTACGCCTACATTATGACATTACTTTTGATGTGGTATTGGCACTTAAAATGAAACGTACTTTCACTTTTTGTATCTGGGCTTGTTACAAGTGTGACTATATCAATCAGTTTCTGAGCTAAAGGAAACGAAATCGCCATTTTGTAAATGCCACGTCATTACTTATTTTTTTTAAATTTTATTTTGGGGTATATTATATTATACTCTCTATACTTTCCACTTATTTTGAGTATATTGAGCTCTAATAAAGTTCAGAAAGTTTGAGAAACTTTTTTTCATTAACTCCTTAAGACAAAGAAATGTTATCTGTCAACAATGAAACGTTGCATTTATGTTTCTGAAACATAATCCTTGCAACCAAGGAAATTTTTCACTTCAATTAACTTTTTTAAGTAGTGTTTTTTTTCTTTCTAAGAGGAAATAAAAATTATTTTAGTGTAGCTCCCTTAATAACATTGAAATAATCGTCTAATTTCATTAAATACTCATTTCAGTAAGTGGTGATTTGAATAGGAAATAATCAATTTTGATGTATAATTTAAAAATTCTTACTCAAATTATGAAATTAAAATTTTAAAAAAATTACCTGGCGTTGAAGAAATGGACTTTCTTTTTGTATCTTGCTGATTGGCGTTTTTAGGCTTACGCTTTCTTTTTTGAATTCCTTCCTTTTTCATTGCTGGTGGTCTGTTTACCTATAATAATACACATCAAAATAAGTTATGCATTCCTCAAAATAACTGTTTCTTTGTTTATCTAAAAGTGTTCTGTAAATGGAAGACCCTTAATATATAGATTTAAAACTCTTTCTAAAAATTAAGTCGAAAAAAAGTCTATGCAAGAAAGGTTGTAAAATAATCTACATCACAACCAATCTATGTTACCACCTATTTATCTTATGTGGCACCATAAACTCGCTTACTTCTTCATGTATAGACAAACTAAAGTCATTATTAATTTCTTTAGATTGTCTTAGGTAATAATTTATGCTTTGTTAAAAAATTAGTTATATGATAAGTATTTTTTGGGATTCCTTTTGTTAGGTTGTTTTTAGAAATAATTAAGTAGGGTAGAATAGTTAGTTATACGTTAAGTAATAAAAACCTGGTAACGAAGTGATTACTTAGATTTGTTTTTGAAGCTTTCTAAAATGGCTGTGCAAATTTTAAACCTGAACTGTGCTATGGTGCCGCATACTGTCATATCAACTATTGGTGACGAAGCTTGCCTTTTTTACATAATAGTTTATATATGTTGCGATCAATGTGAATAGTCGGTTATTATTAAAATTAACCGGTCAATATTAATAATAACCAATTAAAGTGAATAATCTAAGCGAATTTATCACATTAACCGTTTTTTTAAAAAAATAATAATGAATGAAGTTTGGTCAATGTCATGCTTACGCTTTTTTATTGGGGACATTTCCGTATTGTAATCTGCCACGCCAACTGCAATCGCCAAGACGCCAAATTGATTTTAAGTTGATTTATTTTTTTTTAACATGTAGATGTTTGCCTACAAGTCATACTCTTCGAGTTGGTCACTTTGCGGGCCGCTGCTCGGAAGTTGCCAAGACTTGGCGATTATTCTGACGATACGGAAACGGAAATCCCCCTTTTTTATTTCTCACATTGACCAAAAGAAGCGTTTATTAGTAATATTTACCAGTTAGTAGTAATATTTACCAGTTAGTAGTAATAATAACCGGATTTATTTCCTATCCGGATTTATTGTAACGTATATATTATAGGATACTCAAGTTATAGGTCGAGAGGTACGTGAGGGAATAGTAAAGCACGTAATGGAACATTGAGATAATTTTTCTAATTTTAGTACTTCTGCAGCCTACAATGCTAAAATGCCCCGAACTCATACTTATAAGGGTTTGTGGGATATAATGGCTGTCGGACAGATTTTAAATTATTACTAATTATAACTTAAAATCTGCGATATTGCAAAACTTAAGGAACTTTGACAATACCGCGGAGCTAAAATCGAAATCAAAGTACTTCTGCTCGGGTAAAGCCACGGGTAACAGCTGTTACGAATTTCTGCCTGACCAACAGAGGGCGATGTAATCACTCACAATAATTCAGTATCACTTGTGTGGCACGCAACGGATTGGTATGGAAGGATTCTTGGAAAGTCCTAAAAAATATCGTACCACCATATTGTTGTTTTTATTGTTTTACTATTAATAAATTTGTTTGATATCAAATACAGTTTCTTTATTCGATATTCACCACTAAATCGTTCTGTAATAACAGCAAGGGGGTGAAAAAATTTGGTTAATATATTGTTTGAAACTAATGAGGCGTTAGGATTGGAGGAGGGATTGAAAATTAGAATATTCAAATAGAGTTGTACTGTGCATTTGACTTGGTTACCATTTAAGTTTATATGTTGTGCAGGATAGTTTTGAATGGTGACCAAGCTGTTCGCAAAAGTGGCTATTATTCAATTAAAAAAGGGTTTTGAAATCTGTCGAATAATTGGATGAGCAGGGTGAACGAAAAATATCAAAATCAGTTTAATTGTCTGATTAAAAGAAGAAGTGATTCAAATTACTACCTTTCAACTCTTCAATGCTTCCTGGTTTTAATATTTCCAGTGTAAGAACCCACAGTAGTGATTCATTAGATTTTAAAAGTATTTTTTTATTTTTATTTCTTTTACATCGCTTAATGAGAATTCTTTTTTAAGTGAAAATTATTGTTAAATATGTAAAAATAAGTGGTAATCATTCCAATACACCTTGTATAATTTTTAATTATAAACTATAAGATAAAGTTCTCATTGAAAAGAAAAAAATAAAACGAAAAAGTTGCTGCGTCAACTCAACATACAAAAGCACAACATTAGTCACAACAAAGTACACTTAATTGCTAACTTTAAAATGCTGTAATTATTCTCTCATTACTTTAAAAAATTAACAGTAAAATTTAATTATTGGACAAATTTTATTCTCAAATAAATTTTTTCGTTTATTGTAAGCAATAATCAGATTATTTCAGAATTATAGCAAGGAAAATATTAAAAAAATTATGCCCCTTCCCATCTGTCTAATGCCAAGTCAATTGATAAAACTTAAATATTTACTTTAAGATTTTATAATTATCTTGGAAATTAACAGTACAATTAAATTAATTAATTAAATACACAGTTAATTTAATTTTATCTCGTTATTAGTATACAATGATTTGATAACTGCACTAATTTGATTGCTACAAAATTGGAAAAACGGAAGGGGAAATTTTTTCCTTTTCCTGTTGTAGATTGTTAAATCAATAACTAAAACTTAAATGTTTACTTACAAAATTTTGTTCTTTCTATTAAGTCAAACTGAAATAATTATTCTCTAATTTATTAAAATGCTAACAATAGGACTATTGAGTAAAGCATGTATTTAAATCATATTTTACACTGATAACTGATATGTAATTATCTGATTAAAATTTAAAAAAATGAAAGAGGGTAAGTTTGTCAGCCTCCTGTTGTTTTTCTCATGTTAATAAGCAAGACATAAATGTTGACTTAATCCGAGTTCAAACTTTAAAAACTTCATAAATACGTATAAATAATAGTCCATTGAAATTACTTATGAAGTTTAAATAAAGAATTGCCAAAAAATAATTTATACCTAATAGTATCTCATTTTAATTACCATTACACGTTTACAAAACTATATCAATATATTGTGTCAAACCTAGATATTATATATATATATATATATATATATATATATATATATATATATATATATATATATATATATATATATATATATATATATTATGTACTTCGCTCAAAACTTGTTGCAACTGAGGAAGTTTAGTCCATTTTATATTTGTTTATGTATGATACATGAAAACATCGAAAAAGTGGTTTGTCACTATACAACAATAAACCCTTTTAATCAAATATGGGCACTTTATCTGATTACTAACCTATACAATTCTCACGTATTTCCAATGGCATTGTATCCTAAGTTCAAGTTTAGATGTTGAAAAAAGATAATAATCGTAAACAAAATTAACATTTGAAATTAGCCGAAATAAATGATAATTAGGGACGGCTTTTATCTAAGAATAATCAAACTTTCCAAAATGGGTGCAAAAAGCTGTTAAAAGAGTAACTGATACACTGAACAAAGTGCAATGGCATAAAACTTTGCTGATACGCTTAGTATCTGATTGATGCTGATTGATTCTGTCGGTAATTGAGTGGCGTTTGAGATTTAAGAAGACGCGAAAGATGTAACAAGCTGTTTTTTTTCTCCACATTCATCAACAAACAAGGAATGTTAGTCAAAAATGATACAGAGCGATATTCTGCGAAGTTATACGGACACTGTTTTCGTTTAAAGAATTGTTTGACGTCTTTAAAGCGTAATCTTACAATTTATATTTAGAATATCTTTAAAAGATAAAGCGTCAAATTATTATCAATAATTTAACTTAATTTCTCTTTGTATTATTATTAATATTATTTTAATATTTCTACTACGCCTCAGTCTTTGTTGAAATTTTTTAAAATTATTACAAACTTTTAATAGTAATGAGCATTTTATTTTTATTATTACTTCGTTTTTGAAGTGAAACTTCTAATGCGACTTCCAACAAGGTTGCGTTAAACGTTTAACGCTACCATGGCAACGAGCGGCCTGTGATCCTTGCAGGAGATTTTAATGTGAATTTCTCGTTACCTGAAGCTGAAACATTATTAACCGTTCTTAAAGACAAATTTGGATTGGAAATGATAAATAGTAGGAATGATCCAACAACCAAAGGGGGAACTACCATTGATGCAGTTTTTGCAAGAAATATTGAAAAAATAGAACTCAAACATTTCGTATCTTACTTTAGTTATCATAATCCCATTGTAAATGTTATAGATTTGGATATTTCTCCACACGAAAATAAATGATAATTAAAAGATGCGATCAATTGTGAATTGTAAGCAATGTTAATTAAGTTTGTCAGAAACAATATGATTTCACTAAAAATCAATTTCTACCCCTTCCTATTTTCATTTCCACACTACGAAGTTTCCACGCACTATATTTATTTACTAGTTTTCTTGCAAATAAAATTATAATCCCTAACCTTGCATTGTAACATGCTACATTCATATAAGGTGAATTTAATAGTTGCTTATCGATAACCACATTTTTCGTTGAAAATGTATCTAAGCTATTAATTTTTTTTAGAAAACATGAAATTTTTGTTTGGATATTTTATAATATTTTGAAATCTGCTTTATTTTACCATGCTTGGGAAAGAGCTTAAAAAAATTTCTTAATTGATAAAAAATATATTTTTTCATTGTTAAAAATTTTTAATTTTTAAAAAATTGGCGACACACTTTAAAAAAATTAGCCAATGTATAAACTTTTAAGTGGTTAATGGTTATTAACAAAATTTTCGAATTTTGTCCTTTGTTTATAAGCATGAAGACACGTATTCATTTTTATTTAAGTTAAAAAAAATTCCTGATTTACATAAATCATATAAAAGTTATTTAATTAAAAAAATATGCCTTAAATGTAAATTATATCTATCGTGTTTAAAACATTATTTTTAGTACTTTTACAAAATATGTATAATACACAAATATGCACTTACCCCATGTAATTTATAGTATAGTCCACAGGCATTGCACACTGGTTCTCCGTGGTTGTTTCTTCGCCACAGTGTTGTATTTGTAGTGCCGCAATTCGTGCAGATTTGGCCGGCACGCCTGTTGGCAGCCTACGAAAGAACGAAAAGAGATCTTTCACTTTCTGCGAAATGGTTTTGTTTTTAAATGGAATTTTTTTTTTTATCAAGTAAGACACAGAGAATGAAGTGAAAATTTTAATATGATAAAAAAGTTTAATTGAGAATTTTTGTATGAGGGTAAAATAGATTGTTTGAAGTGAAAATTTGTATCTGAGGATAAAGCACATAGTTAGATTGAATAGTTTAATATGAACGTTAAACAATGAGATTTAATTGAAATTTTTAGTAAAAGGCCAAAACAAAGAGATTGGAAAAATTTTTGCAGTATAAAATTTTTTTTTTCCAGCTATTCGTATAAAGATTATAATTCAACATTATAGAACTAATACATAAAACTATCAAATAATAAAATAATTGTAATTCGAATAGTTTTATGTACATATATTTTTTTTCCATATTTATTTGATACCATGCAACTGTTTTTAAAAGTGCACTTGCATTTAAAAACTAATCTAGTATTTGCAATATCATAAATATAATTTATTACTCATTTCTATTGATGTAAAGATGTACTGCGAAATTTTTGTGTATCTTAACACCAAAAATGATGGCAACTACTTTTGGTGTACAAAGTGGTATTGTGAAACGATGTACTTGGATCTAGTGTTTAGTCTATAAATCAAAGACCAACTCAAACTAAGCTTAACAGAACGGAACTGGCTAAAAATTATACAAAATCTGTTAAAACAGTTCGAAAAAATTTAAAATTCAAAATATAATTATGCTTAATACACAACTAATAATATACATTCAAATTCAATGGCGAATTTTTGTTTCGATTGATGAATAATGGCGTTGAAACTGCCAACAAATTCTCGCCAGCTCATTCTGGATTGTATACAAACTACTCGCTGTATTCTACTTGGCGTTTCTTGAATTTTTGAAATTCGAAGTGCGCCAGCATTGGGGTAAGATGTGTAAGATTATTCAATTTTAAGTGTTTAGATATAAATTACACTTTCTAAATCGTGTATGGACTCTCAATTTGGTGTTGACCCGAAATAAAGTGTTCCTTTACACAATTTACTTCGGTTCTTCCACATCATATTCTAAGAGTTATTACAAATCAATTTTTACAGTGTTGTTGTTAGTTAAATTCTTCTGATGATTAAATATTTGAATTCAAACTTATACGAAAATAATGAACTAAATTCAGCATCTTTGCGTGGAAGTTCTTGTCTTTAAGATAAAACATAACTATAGCAAACGACAAAAGTATTTCTTAAAATCTTTTAAATTGTTACCTAACATAGTTTATTTTCCCTTTTCTTTTTGTCATTTTTTTTAGGTATCAAACTGTTGTAAACCAATCAAAAGTTGTCCTCCAAAATTTCAAATTTGTTTCAGCACATCTTGTTGCAGAAAATCTAGGCAATTTCGCCATTTTATTATTATCAGATAATAATTTAATTTTTATTATTTTAAAATATAGTGCAAAAGAAAAGAAATTAGTAGATAAATATTTTATCTTTCATCTTATTGGTAAATCAACTTAATTATTAAATTAACTTTTAATTCCGGTAGACTTTTCGTTTGATTCTAATATCTCCATTGATAAAATTTTTTTAATTACACTTTAAAAACTGCTGAGTAATATCTCTCTGATTTTGATGTTGACAACCTTAAAAGTTGTGGGAAGGAACACGTTTTTTTCCTTCAAATTAACGCCAAATCGAGCTTTCATATATAACTTAAAGGGTGTAAAGCTCTAAACACCGAAAATGCAATAAGTTTACTCCACGATCATTTGCTTTTACAACCTACGTTAAATAATTTTAGCTTCCAAAAACTCCAATGTTGGCACGTTTTGCTTTCGTCTATAATTGTTTACAATCGATAAAAATTTGGCGAGAGTTTGAGGCTGTCTTTAATGCTAGTTTTCATCTATAGAATCCGAAGTTTGCCATTAAAAATTATTTATTTATTTGTCAAATGCCAGTTACATTAGCCGTTAGGCCATTAAACTTCTTAAATGCCAATAGCGTTGAAATTCGTTAAAAATATGTAAGTATGTTTTTGAATTGTGTAATAAAGGTACTTATACTTTAATTTTCAAGTCTCTGTAAGCTATATTTAATAAGTTTATTATGTATAATCTCTATCCGCTCCTGCTCTGTAAAGCTTAGTTCGAATTCGTCTTAATATTCTCTCTCCTACATGTATGTTTGAATTACAAACTCTTTTTAGTTTACGAAACAAAAGTTATTTCAAATCGTTTTTTTTCCCTTCGCATTCACGCCTGGCAAGTTTTGATAATGGGTGCCTATTTTTGAGCGCTTTAACGTATCGACTTTCATTTTCAACTGTGTATTTTTAAAGCCAATAGCATTCTTTAATCAAGTTATATCTTAACGCTTAAGACTCTAGTGATTTATTTATTTAAATCTTTATTGTTTGTTAGGATATGAATCTTTAGTAAACCTTTAATAAACTAGACAAAGAATAATTTTTATAACTGTAATGGCCAATGAATAAGAAAAGTTATTAGCAAATGAACATTATAGTGTTCCCATTGTAAAACAAACTTATCGACACAGATGCTGTGAATTAATCAACGACAAACGCCTATATAATATATTCATAAATATTTATATAGTAGAATATTATAGTAATACAGTAATATATAGTAATTGTAATATATAGTTATAGTAATATGGTATAATAATATAGTACAATTCAGAGTTGGTCCACGAGAACAAATCACTAATCTTGACATAATTAAGATGCCCTGTCTAAACCCAATCCCATTCTTCCCTATGGGGGTCTTATCCCATTCTCCCCTATTTATTTATTATCTCAAGCCAAGCAGCGTTGAAATATTTGCTGCTTATTCATTTCACAAAACTGTGGCATTTCCTCATGTCAAACGCAACCAAACAGCCAAGAATAAATTTTAAAAATTTCTGATATTTTTAAAAACAGCGTAATTCACTAAAGAGCTTTACTTCATGCAACAATGGAACTTCAGTCCATTGGAAAAATCCAGAATAGAAAAACCAGTCCATTCTTTTTTTCTGCATCATTGCATCATTATTAATTTGTGTATTTTGTAATTATAAATAACGTTTAAACTCATGAGAGTAAATGATAAAACCTCTAACAACACTACTATTAGTATGCATTATAAGAAAGGGGTAAATGAGATAAGTAATTAAATTAATTGAAATAATAGCCATATAATTTATAGTCAGAATACAAATAATAAATTACGAAAATTGAAAAAATAAAAAATTTAGACAGTCACTATAGTTTCTTACATAAAACTGATGAGAAAAAACAACATTATCATGTTCAATGAGAAACTTATTAAATCTGAAAGTCCACCTTAATTTTTTTAATAAATAAATAAACAATAATAAAATGAATAAATAAATAATGTAACATATTTACTAAATGGAAATTTTCAAAAGTTTTAATAATATTTCTTTGTTTTATTCGATTGGGTAGTAGTTGATGGAGTTCAAAACAAAATTTACCTTTTTTCCCCTTCAACTTTAGTAGCTTTTTGCATCTTATAGAAAGAGTAAGTGTTTGTGAAGGTATTCAAATATCATTCAAGAAAAAAAGGTTTTGTGATATATTTATTCTGTCAAAAAAGGGAAGGCTGTGTATGAGGAATAATACTTAAGGTATACAACTGTTAGGTATGAAATTAAAAAATAGAGAAGGAGAAAAGCTTAGAAAATAATTATGTTTCATTTATTTATTTATTTACTGACAAAGGAATCAGGTATAGTCCATTCCACCTTAAGTTGGCACTGGAGAGAAAGGTAGGAAATGTAATACTCCGCCTTTAAAAAGTAGTTCTTCGCTATTTTGGAATTAATTGCAGTTTAAATGCGCGTAGAAATATAAATAAATGTTGCGTAGTAAGAAAAGTATATCTTGAAACATTCATTAGAAGTTTTTCATGTTTAAATGTATTTAACTTATAAATACTTTCTCAGTAAAGCGAATGTACAAAGAAGAAGGAGGTGTTTTAGTTTGGCGCTGAATTAGTTTTCAAGGACAAGGAATTGGCTCATTGGCTATGTTTCTACACTGGTCAGTCAGCTTTTCCATTCGCCTTGGCTTTGTCCTATCTCTTGTGCAGTTCTTATTTCGTTTTTTTTTTTTTTTTGATTATTTAATTTTCTAAATATTAACCTCATCTGTACAATATTTAATGAAAAAATTTTTCCCCTCAGAATAAATGAAAAGAAAAAAAAAAACAACAACAACACCCCAATAGACAGGTGAATATTATTAAACTGATGACAGTTGAGCATATTTGCTGTGTAGCTAATTCATAATGTGATTTTATTATTATTTTTTTACGACAAAAGCAAAAATTGTTTTCGCTTTGATCGATCTCTGTAAAGATTCAAATTTTGCGTCTTTTGCGCCATGTTTAGTTCTGAAGTACAATTCGCTTTTTATAGGAACTTAAATAATGTAAAAATTTAAGATTTTTAGTTTGTTCAATTAAAGGGACTTTTAAATATTATCTGAAATACAATTTCCATAATAGAAGTGTTAATCCGTTACTTATAAACTAATAAAAAGTATAGGAATTGAAATAATTTCAAAAAAGACGCAAAATTTGAATCATTAATTTTTTTTTAAACATCGAAAGATTAATTTAAACCAATCAATATTTTAATAATTATTTTTGAAATACAAAGCCCAAAAAGCTGAGAAAATCTTTCCCTTATGTAGAAAATATTAAGATATTTCAGTATCTGACAAAATATTTCGAGGCTAACTAATTCTACTGTACTTAAATAACAAATTATACGGATTTTTCTCGTAAGCCTCCTTTCACCTGCAAAGGTCCTGAAAAGTAAAGGAAAGTTCTGATATTTCAAAATATGTATTTTCTTTTGAACAAATGCGCCTACCCATCCAAGTAGAATTTCGCCTGATGAGAAATTGTGGATTGAGTTCAATTCAGGGGCGACCCCACAAAGAGTTTTCAAAAGGAACTGTCAACTGTTAAAATATTAAATGAATAACATGATAACCACCAGGATAGGTGGTTATTATGTTATTCAAAGAGTTCCTGTTGAGTCTAAGAGGGTGGGATATGGCAGCTGAAAACATGGAGGGGGGGGGGCGAACAAACAGTACGCCCCCCCATATGGATAATACTAATTATTTTTTTCAGGTAAGTTCTTTTGTCTCTTAGAAGCAAATATATTTCAGAAGAAAAAAAATTTATAGTAAAAAAAAACTTTTTGAAAAGATTTTTTTAATTTTTTATTTATAAAAAAAAAAAAGAACAGTAAATATTAAAAAAACATACATTTTTCATGATCAATGATTTCCTGCCTATGTTGACTTTTTCTTCCCCAACAAAACACCAATGAGGGATAAATTAATGTACATTAATCTACAAAAAATAAGCATATAAAATTAAATATTTAAAACAAAGTATTTATGCGCATCTATGCATTTTGTTTTTTTTTACTTAGATTTCAGCAAAAAAGAATCTTTTTAAATATATTTTTTTTTTGTTTAAAATTAGTTTCGTTTGATTAAAAAATTATAATAAGGAAAAAAACAGTAAGTATTATAAAACATAAGTATGATCTTTCCCATGATCAATAATTTCCAGCCTATGCTGACTTTTCCTTCCCCAACAAATCACCAATGTAGGATAAATTAATGTACATTAATCTACAAAAAATAAGAATAAGAATATAAAAATAAATATTTAAAACAAAGTATTTTTGCGCATCTATGCATTTCTTTTTTTTTTTTTTTTTTTTACTTAGATTTCAGCAAAAAAGAATATTTTTAAATAAATATATTTTTTTCTGTTTAAAATTAGTTTCGTTTAGTTAAAAAATCATAATAAGAAAATCTGCTTTTTAAATACTAATTAAGAAATCAGCTTACAACTAGTATCTTAAAATAATAATTATGAGAAATGCTCTAAAAAATCGTGCTCTTTTCCGTATTCTGTACAAAATTTTAGTACGATTCTTGGTTTTAAAAAAAAAATCGGCGTTTTGCTTTCTTAAACGCCAATACTGGCCACTTTCTCTCCCTTTGTTGCTACCTCATCCCCGTACTGACTTAAAGAGTAACCCAGTTTCCATGTAATCCGGTCTACCTACCTTTCTCTCCAGTGCCAACTTAGGGTGGAATGGACTATAGACCCAAATCTCGAATATACTTACGAAACATTTGAGTGAGCCCCTAGCTTTAAAAGAATTAGTTTGGGTCAAGTTTTTTCATTACTTATATTTGCTGACAGAAAATCAGACAGATTTTTATAATTTTTCTCGATTTAATAGATGAAACACAAAGTGTATATCGTTAAAAACGATTTTGAAATTTGATACTAAATTTTTAATAGAATATTTTGTAGGGATTTGGCGAAATTTCTTGAGTGATCTGAAATGAATGTTTAAGTTTATTGACATTCAGGAAGAAAAAAAAAGAACAAAAAATTGAAATAAAAGGGAGAAAAAAAATTGACTTAACTAAAAGAATTGCATTAAAAAAAAAAAAAAAATCTGTTTTGTGAATTTTGCCTCTAATAAAGTAGCAAAATCATGTGTTAAAATTTAAACCCTGTTAACAAAAACATGGAAAAGAAATGTATAAACTAAATATAAATAATTGATCGAACAATCCTTAAATTTGAAATTTTTACTGAAAATAAAAAATAAAATCATGAAAATGAAATAAAATTCATTTAGAATTTTCAGTTTAAATATTTAAAAATGAATTGTAATTCTATATATTTTATAAAATTAAGGGACTTTTTGAATTAATCTTTTTAAAAAAAACTTGACATAAGTTTTTAAATCAAACTTTTAGTTTCCCACACTGTAAAATCTGTTATGTAATACCTATCCGAATTTGATCTTGAAAAAAATTGTGCCTTAGTTAAAGTTAATATCGAACCTAGTGAGCAAACACACTTTAAAGAGTGTAATCGTTAGTCTTAGAGGTTTTTAAAACAGAGAAATGTAGATTTAATCAGCAATGAATCCCAATGTTATTGTTAATAATATTTTTATTTTATTACTCCTATTAAAGTTAGCTCCAATGATATTATTTATGTAATTTTCCCGATTAATGAATAGGTTTTTCACTGGTTTTCTCATAAAGAAAAGTAAATCTAGGAAACTAAACTTTCCTAGCTTTACGTTATGAAGAAATGAATGTTATAATTAAGGGGTCCATAATTGGTTTTTATTTTGTTTTTTATTATTGGTGATTTCTAAATCGCACCCTTTTTTTATTGAATATAGCGTTTATGTTTTCATTTGAACAGATATGCAAACAAGCAACAACAGAGTCTGCTAAAGAAATCAGCAATGCTTTATTTTAAATAATTTTTATTTTCCTCAGCAGTTAAAACTGTGTTGGAAAAATTTATGTACATTTGATAAAATTCGTCGATAATAGATACAAAATTTCTTTTTCCTCATGACTCAAAATTACTGATTAAAAATTGAGAATGTAAGAACGATTACTGAACGAATTACTTCATTTTGTAAATATTATGTATCATGTAAAATATTTTGTTCATTATCGTATATACCTCAATTTAAGAAATTTTTTTCTTTGTTTATACTTTTCATTCGAAGGAATTCAACAATTTTAAATGAATAACAATTCAATTTAGTATATTTGTTTAATATAAACTCCTTTATATAATTTTACACCTCATAATTATATTATTTATTCCAGCAATAAACTTTTTATTTGCCGTGTTTTAACAAGCTAGGAAAAACATAAATATCAATCACATTTTTAACAGCAATCGTAAATGTCACGTATTTTTGGCATAAATTAATTCATGATTGAGAAAACAAAGTTATATAATCTGCAATAATTATTTTTGTTTTAAGTTTTTGTAACCACGAAACAGTGATATTTAATCAACGTTTTAAATTACGCTACATAAGTTTATTTACCTCAAACAGACATTAAGTAACGAAATTATTTACAGGCATATAAACTAGTTATTTAACAATTCTTCAAAAAAAATTTTTTTTGATGAGAGGACGTGCAGTTTAACATGTTTGTGAACTATAAATATCCTCGTCCGTAACCAATAACAAGTAAGACTTTTAAAAAAAGGTAAAATAAATCCCCGCAAAATAATAATTTTCGTGATATTAATTAAGATTTCTTTGTGGCTTTTGTAGAAGTCGTCCAGTAAAACCGGTTTTTGGGTATCACGTGACACACCTACCTAGACAGTAGTGTGTCGCAGAAGAGAGACACATTTTAATTTATGTTTTGTGATTCGAAAGCGTTCTCAACTGATGTGGAGGCCGCTAGTCATGCCAGACAACGAGGATAAATGGATTTTGAATTATGGGGGTGATTACGAATTTTTTTCCCTCCCCCCTCCCTTAGGAGTATTTTGATTCTCTCAACAAATGAGTTGTCAGATTGCTGGAAGGCGTTATCGTTTGAGCCGATGTCAGGTCGTCAGTCAAAAATTGGGGAGGGCGTGTAAAAATAATTGAAACAGTTTGAATGTACTCTTTAATGGGATATTGCAAAAATGGAACCTAATTTAGCTTTCCAATATTTTAGAATGGATAATCCAGAAAAAAGAATTGGGATTTAATGGAGTTATTACAAAAATGGAATTTAATACAGCTTTCTATTCTTTCAGAATTCAGAATACATAAACATAAATATATCTATACTACAAAAATGGGATTTAATGGGATATTTAAAAAGTAAAATTCAACATAGCTTACCATTCCTTCAGAATGAATGAAATTGAATGTTGAAAAAAAAAAGATTTAATGGGATATTACAAAAATAGAATTTAATATAGTTTTCCATTCCTTCAGAATGTATGAAAATGGATATTACAAAAATGGGATTTAATGGGATATTATAAAAATGGAATCTAATATAGCTTTCCATTCTTTCAGAATTCAGAATACATAAACATCAATATATCTATACTACAAAAATAGGATTTAATGGAATATTTAAAAAGTGGAATTCAACATAGCTTACCATTCCTTCAGAATGAATGAAATTGAATGTTGAAAAAAAAAGATTTAATGGGATATTACAAAAATAGAATTTAATATAGTTTTCCATTCCTCCAGAATGTATGAAAATGGATATTAGAAAAATGGGATTTAATGGAATGTTATAAAAATGGAATCTAATATAGCTTTCCATTCTTTGAGAATGTAGAAAATGGATATTTCAAAAATGTGATTTAATTGGATATTATAAAAATGGAATCTAATGTAGCTTTCCATTCTTTTAGAATGTATGAAAATGGATATTACAAAAATGGGATTTAATGGGATGTTATAAAAATGGAATCTAATATAGCTTTCCATTCTTTGAGAATGTAGAAAATGGATATTTAAAAAATGGGATTTAATTGGATATTATAAAAATGGAATCTAATGTAGCTTTTCATTCTTTTAGAATGTATGAAAATGAATATTACAAAAATAGGATTTAATGAGATATTATTTAAATGGAATTTTATATAGCTTACCGTTCTTTGAGAAGGTATGAAAATGGAAATTATGAAATTGGGATTTAATGGTATATGGTAATGGTACAAAAATCGAATCTTATTTAGCATTCCATTTTTTTGGAATATATGAAAATAGATATTACAAAAATCTGATTTAATGGGATATTTTAAAAACGGAATCTAATATAGCTTTCCATTCTTTTAGAATGTAAGAAAATGGATATTATAAAAATGAGATTTAATGGGATATCATTAAAAAGAGATCTAATATAGGTTTGAGAATCTATGAAAGTGGAAATTATGAAAATGGGATTTAATGGAACTATGTGGTAGTGATACAAAACTGGAATCTAATTTAGCCTCCCATTCTTTTAGAATGCATGAAAATGGATATTGCAAAAATGAGATTTAATTAGATATTACAAAAATGGAATATAATTTAGCTTTCCATTAGTTAAGAATATGTGAAATGAACAGCGTATGATAAGGTTGATGAATTTTGTATATCATTAATTGCTCTTGTTTTGAAAAAGAAAAATTAATACAATCATTATTTAGTTTTCCCTAAGACTTTTTTGACGACTACTAAGCTAGACGACTAAGACTTTATTGAAAAAAAAAATTTGAAAACATTCTAGCATTAAAATGAATTGTTGATGTTGAATTAAAATAAATGCAATTATCTACAATGAAAAATTTTATTCAATCAAATGTTTTTGCTTTAAAAATAAATTATTAAATTTGAGTCATTTATGATAATTTATAATTATATTAACTTACTTGAGCTACATCATTTAATAAATATTATAATGGTTAGATATTGACAAGCAAATTAGAAATTTTATATTAAGTAAATGGGCTTGATAGTTCATACATACATTTCTATCTAACATAAATAAAAGTATTGAGGGAGCGGTTTTGAGAATTGCTTTTTTTTTCAAAAGGGGTGACGATGAGATCATAGCAATGCTTTTATAAGACTCTTAAAACGTTAATTTTGTTGTATGCAAACCTATATTTTTTATTTGAATTTAATTCTAAAATTCCTAAAATTGGATTACTTAAGTAAAAATATAAATTCGAGCAAAAGGTGATAGGGGTGTTATGACCTTATTTACAAGCTTATTGAGGGGTTCTGGTTTGCTTATTTTTCGTGATAAGTGGGGTGGGGAGTTCAAAATATCAACAACAAAAAAAACGTTCTTAAATAATATTAGGAAAGCCCGTTATGCTTTTGCATCATAAAGTGTTTCTCGTGGAAAAGTTTTAAGTTTTTTTTATTACGTAATTCATTAAATTCGCTCCTATCTGTTTGTGATTTGCTTATTTTTGCTTATACGGGAGGAGAAGGAGTACGAGAAATGCTTATGTAAGATTCAAATATTCCTTTATTCTCTTTCTTTTTAAACTAATAAAATAAAATATTTATACATACTAATATTTTCTCCTAACTATTTGGGATTATCCATAATACCGTAAAGGCATTTGTCAGTACGTGTTTACGTGTTTTTTTATCTTTAAATGCTTATCTTCTAGGCAACATAATTGTTATTTAAAATAGCTCTCCTTATCAAATACAGTTGCTTTTTCGCCTAATTCATTACATCGCTTATGATAGTATTTAGCTAATTAGTTATTCCAAAATATTTTTTTTCTTCTCTTGGTCAATACTAACTTATCATAAAAATTCTTAAATTAGATATTTAGCATCACAATTAAGAAATGGCATATCTTTAAACTCTTTTGAATAGAGTGTTTGTCAGTTTAAATAAGGAGAGTAATATAAATTTTACAATTTAAAGTTTAGAAATGTTAGGTTATTGTAGAGAGGAAAATCAGGTGTGGTTGGAGTTGCATGATATAATTGACTAACTGAAGATTGTGATGAAAACAGGATAATAAAATTTGACAATTGAAGATGAAAACTGGATCATAATAAAACTTTCATTTAGTAGTATTTGTGGAGCTCGAGACACAAAATTATATTTTTATCCATAGGACTTTAAGTTGTATAAATTTTGTATAATAATATTAATAAGGACAGGCCATGGGAGACAATTCCCCCGTGGCCTGCCTAATCAAACGCCAAATTAAAAAGCCAAATTGTAATGTTCCCAACAGACATTAGAATCAAGAGAAGAGATCCATAGTTGGTGATTTATCGAAAAATAACAAAGCCAAAAACAAAGCGAACCCCCCATAATCAATATTAGGTTTGAAAAATACCTTGGCGATCGCGAATCGCCAACAAGACTGTAAGAATTATTATAACCATGCAATTGAAACATATTTGTGGTAAGAAATTAATAATAAAGAGTTATAAATAGATTTTGTTTTCAATTAAACGCGGCAGTGGATTAATGAGTCTACATTAGTATTGAAATAAAAAGTTAGACGTTACAATGATGGATAAGAAAAGAATAAATATCACTTTAAGTAAAAATTAACTAATTGAATTAATTTAAATATAATTCGATTAAGAATGATTAAAAAAATTTAAGTTTTTAGTAATTAAAGATATTTTAAAAGTTAGGAAATATGTAATGCTAATTGTGGCATCACAGTTATAATAAAATATGCTTTTCAATACCAGTCATTCATTTAATTTTTTTAGCATTTAGATAACTTGTTAAATTTCATGATGTTGTAAATTTTCATATCAGGTTATCAAAATTTTCTATTTTCAGGAAAGCACTCTGCATATTGTCTTACACGAAGCAATACACAGCACGTTAATATAAACGAATTAAACAAGAAATTTTGCATATAAATTATATATAAAGTAGACAAAAATTTATCTGTAATTTATATGTAATTTTAAGAAATGCAACCAACTATTTTAAAAATTTTATTTAAATACATAATCAGTATGACATTAGGTTTACTCATTATTTGAAATAACAGTTTTTAGCGAGCGATAGATTATTTTCATTAATTTTCTGCTTTCATAACTGTTATGTTTTGTTTTGGCTATCTTCAGCCTGCAACTTCTACACTTTTAAAATTTTCATACTAAAATTATGGTAAAATAATCGGCGGCAGACTGTCTATCCAATTAACAGTAAAATTTACAGTAAAGAAAACTTGTTACCTTTACGGTTTTGAAACCGTTTACAACTGGGATAGTTTTTTTTTTTTTTTTTTTTTTTTTTTTAACCATTTGCAGCTAGCATAGTTTTAAAACCGTAAGAAAATTTAACTAGACATAGGAGCTAGGCTTTTCGTTAGGTTATAGGCATGGGAGAGTGCAGGACACAAATTGAGGAGTACCAAACATTGAAACTCCTCAGGTGTTAAAGAGAATGGAGGAAGTATTGTGATGTAAGCGCTGGGACACGAAACCCAGTTCTGTCGGTCATGAGTTATTTTTCATTGTTTGGGTTGAAAAAATATAAACAGTGAGAGTAATTTTTTGATTTTGATGATTGGTTACTTTTGTAAAAATTGTTAATAGTTTTCCTCTTTCTTAAGTACGCAATCTATTTGCCCGTATTCAAGTTAAGACAATTCCTTTTAGCAAGGTAATATATATTGTATAAAATTAATTCGAATTTGAGGTATTCAAAATGCGATCTTTTTTTCTTTTCCTTGGCGAAAATACCTTGAAAAACATCCTTGTGTTACATGGTAATCATTACCAGAAATATTAAAGCAGTATGGTAATTAAAGAGAATGTTTATTCATAATGACCTTCTAGAAATTCTTGTAAGAATATGGAAAGAGAAAATTTTACGTAATAAGTTTATGAAATTCGGGATGGATGGACATAAGAGGATCAGAACGAAATAAACAAATTTATGGTATACCTATATAAGGAACCAGACATTGTAACTATGAGAATAAAAATAATCCAGTGGTTGGGATATATCTTAACAATAGACTCGGCAATAAGTGTTAAAAGAATATTAAACCAAGTAAAAGAAAAAAGATATGGGGAAAAAAACAAGATTTAGAGGAAGATCTAGAACTACACTGTCTAAAATTCTGGTAAAAAGAACAGCCACTCGTGGGGCTTTTGTCACAAAATCCATCTTTACCGGAACATGTTACGGAACAAAAAATCTGATATACCGTGATTTTTACAGAAATTATTACAATAAAACCACTGAATCACTGTAATTAAATAAATACCACTGTAAAATCTACGGTATAATATTCTACGTTAAAATTGGATTTTACTGTAAAATGAACTTTATGGGTGATGCAACTAAAGTATCGGTACTTTATACCGAACTTTGACATGAAATTTTTTACCGAATAAGTGGAAGAACAAATTGATGAAGACTTGAAATTACTTAAAATTATCAACTCCAAAAAAAAAAAAAGGATCCCGACGGAAAAGAATTTTCCAAAATCTTTAAGGAAACTTGGGCCTTGCAAAGGGGCAGGTTGATGAACCTTTTTTCGTTTGCTTTGAAGAAAAGGAGGAGAGGGCAGAAAAAAAGAAAAAGATAACTTACCACCATTGGTCCGGGAAGTCTCTTTTGCGGTCGCATAAGAGGTCTGTTCATTCCATTCATTTTACTGTACAGTCCACAAGCATTGCACAAATAATGTCCAGTACCGTCCCTTCTCCACAGTGGGGTAGATATTGCCCCACAATTCACGCATTCACGTTCCTCGTTGAGGCTGAAGTAATCCCCACGATCTGGAACCATAAAAAAATTAACTATTAAACTAGTTTTTTATCTGTAGCTATTATAATTGTAAATAAATTAATTTATACACTAAAGAAACCGTCATCAAAAAGAAAAACTTTTTTTTTCAACATATATTCCTTTTATTCTTATGTGTTGATAGTTAAGAAAGTGTCATTTTTAGTATGCAATTTCGTCTTAATTTTTTTTAAAAATTTATTCATTCATTTATTTATTTTTTGTACAATACGAATGAATTTTATGATGGAAATATGTCTGTTATTGCAATTCGATTTCTATTATTCGATTTCTAAAGAAAGCTTGCCCTTTTTAGCATTTTGTTAGAATTGATAACCAACAGTTTATTAAATGTAACTTTAAAATTAATTTTAATTAAAAAAGTTTATAAAGAAAGAGTTTTTAAGAAAAGTCTAGCCTTTTTTGAATAATTTTTTTTTAAATTTTGACCAACAGTTAATTAAATTCAACTTTTAAATTCAGTTTTTTTTTTTTTAATTATAATTTTTTCTAAATTTTTTGCTATTTTTTCTTCTTATTTTTTTAAAAATTTTTTTCCTCATTTTTATTTTATATATGTTAAAATTAGCGTACATTGAAGATTTCGAATACAACATATTCAAAATATGTAACGCTTTATAGCTATGGTTCCCAAATGACGATCCTTGGAACCTTATGGTTCCCTGAAAGATTCTCCAAGTTCCGATAGTTAGGATTTTTTTTAGTAATGATTGTTAAAATCTGTAATAATATTTATAATCAATTAATCATCCATTATTTATTAATTATTTTTGTAATTTATCTGTAATTATTTTAGTAAAATGCCATTAAAAAAAAGTCAACTTAAAAAAATTATTACTTTTTCTCTAACAATATAACAAATAAATTATGAAAAGGATATGTATTTATAAAACAATCCATCAAAATTTCTCATCAAAATTTTCAATCCAAAATAAAATAAGAAAATTAAGATCTAATGCATTATTTTTCTCTTCTAACTATTCTCTCCACATTTATATTAGTTTCTTTTTTCATTTCTTTTCAATTTGTGCATAGTTCAAGAACAAATTTAGTTGCCTCTCTAGACCTGTGAATTTAATTGGCTGACATAAATCTAATTTTAAAACTATTGTTGATAAAACAAAAAACTATTTCGTTCTTCTCATTAATTATTAAAATAAAACAGTAGTCTTTTCTTTGGTTACTAATAAAAATCCGCAAATTTTTTTTCCTCTCATTTAGATTCAATTACCGAAAAAATTTGAGAACTTTTGATTTATAGAATACTTAAAAGCATAGCATTTTCAACATTTTAATCTGCAGTGCACTTTTTTAAGAATTTCAACTGATCCTTTCAGTCTTTTCAAAAAATTGCTTCAACTTACTTTTATGAACTTTAATTCTTTTAGAGTTGCGTAACTATTAATTTAGATTATGAGTTAAATAAAATCGCTTCAACTTACTTTGATGTTACTTCAACTTTCATTTAGAGTTACGTAACAATTCATTTAGATTATGAATTAAATAAAATCGCTTCAACTTACTTTCATGAGTAATTTTATGACTCAACTTTCTTTTAGAGTTGCTTAACTATTAATTTAGATTATGAGTTAAATAAAATCGCTTCAACTATCTTCATGAGTAATTTTATGACTCAATTTTCTTTTAGAGATGCTTAACTATTAATTTAGATTATGAGTTAAATAAAATCGCTTCAACTCATTTTTATGAACTTTAATTCTTTTAGAGCTGCATAACTATTAATTTAGATTATGAGTTAAATAAAATTGAAATTTAATGAGTTAAAAATAAATAATATTCAATTATGAAATCAATAATTATTATAAATGCACATAAATAATTAAATCAGAGATAATTTATTAATGAAATCATAAACTTATACATCTCACCATAAGGAAATTTCATCTGTCAAATGTGTCAAAAAAGTGGGTGTGAATGGTAAGAAAGTAATATTTTTGGTAGACTTGTATTATTCGATATCACATTAAATCAATTATTTTTAGAATAAATTTAAAACACGTGAATCAAATAAGGCTTTCACCTCTAACTTCTTTTCCTTATTTAACAATCACAAATATACCTAGATGACATTGAAAATATTTTCAATAATTTATGTCACGCATTGACATTTTTCTTTTTCTTCCTTAAGGGTACAGGGGACCTTCAAATTTGAAAAAAGTGACCAAAATTTTGATTTTGAGATTTTTATTTTTTCAGAAAATAGACGTTGTACGCTTTCAAACAAAAAAAAAATTTTGGAAATCGAACCCTTTTTTACTGAGATATGAGGATTTTAATTAGGCCACGCCCCTTTGTTTACATTCAGAAAACAGAAGTCAGTAGTTTGAAGCAGCCGATTTTTTTTAGTTTCGTTTTAAGCTAAAAGCTAAAGGAGCCTTATATTATTCATTTCAGAAGGGTTCTTCTGTAAATATTATTGGCAAAATAGTTACTTAGCTGATTGATTGATTATTTAATGCATTCGTTTATTTTTATTGTCGATATTGCTCTTTTTTCGTTATTTCTACAACAAACAGCTTTTTTCAAAGCTATTATTCTTCTTAAATTGTTTTTGTTAGGTTTTTAATTGTTTTTGTTAGGTTTTTAATTGTTTTTATTACGTTTTTGAGTTGTTTTATTTGTTTTTATTGAATCATGGATTCTATTTCTCCCAAGTGGAGAAAACCGAAAGGTAGGATGAATAGAAAGAGGCGGGCTGGTTTTGAAAATGTAAAACTAAGGGGGGGGGGCAAAGAAAGCAAGTGAAAGTGAAACTGTTGGTCATGTGAGCAATATAAGCATGAACGAAATGTGAAAAAATACAAGAAAATTAGTGACAATCAAAATTATGTAAGAGTAGAAGGACCATCCTATTGTGCGGGAGGATTTTAAAAAAAATTTCTGTATTTGACACTTCTATATTATATATATCGCACACAATTAGTTTTTACATTTGAATCAATGTTTCATTTTTCGGTTGATATATCATTCATATTTTTTAAAATAAATTAATTTCATGTTTACTAACTTTTTTATGTTATTACTTTAGTGAATTTACTTGCGTTAAATTTTGAATAAGTAAATATGCTTGCTGAGTACATTTGTGTATTTCTTTTCATAGGCACATATTTCATCCATTTCAACCTAATTTTCATCCATTTCAACCTAATAATGGAGATAAAAGTACAGATATATGCTTAATTAGTCATTTTTTAGGTATTATACACAACTAATAGTGTTATTTTAAATACATTTTAAAAATTGCTATTTTCTCAAAATGAAATTTTGACGGATTTTTGTGTTTTCGAAATGCTCCATTTTTCTCAATTTTTAGTTTTTTTGGTTGAAACTTTTTTTATGTGTACTATGTATGTATGTGATTAACACTTACTATGTTTCGTTACCTAGAACATTGACAAAATTTGTTTATAGTAAAAAAAGTTTAAGATTTTTAAAATTTTTCCAGAAATTTTCATGAGATACAAAAAAAGTGCGTTTTTTTTGAGCTAGAGATATAATTAGCCACTGGTAACTAAGTAACTTTTATTTGGAAATAAAAAACGAGTCATATAAAAAAAAAATTATGATTCTGCGGTGAATTTTAAGCTTTGTGGAGTGTTTTGATTTTATGCTATTTTAAAATTTTAAAAGTTCAATAACTTTAAAAATTATAAATCAAATTACATGAAATTTTGTATACAGCTTTTTAAAGATATTATAAGTAAATACCGAGAGTTTCATAAATGTAGCATAAAAACTCTGAAAGTTGGTTTTTAAGGTCCCCTGTACCCTTAATCCGTCAAAAAGCATCGCATTTTTCACGTTTATTTTTTTTTTCTTTAAAAGAAACAAAACAAATTTAAGTGTGATGTAGATGTATCGAGTTACGTCACGCAACATCGACTTGCGCAGTTTTCTCACATCTTTGTTGTGCGCAACATTTGTTTTTTGATCATCAAATAGAGACAGAATATGATGCAGATGTCCGGTCACGCATATATGCACCGAAATATGTGACGTCACGCCTCATATGAAAGCTAATTATGAATAACGAAGCGAAGAACACAGGAGGAAGAGGAGAAAATATTAGCGTCACAAAACACTCATTATTCTGAAAATTGAATTTTAAATTTTTGATAAACTGTGACTTGAATTTTACGAAGGATTGTTGATTTTTACTGAAAAAAGTCAACCATAACGGATATTAATCTTAGTCTTTTTAAAATAATTTTCACTGAAGTGGTAATGTAAAATTCAAATATATTGTTAGTTAAATCAACAGTATTTATTTTCGATATGAATAACAATGCAAGCTAGCTTAATAAAACTTATCATCATTATGATATTAATGTAAAAGGTTTAATGTAAAACTAATGATAACGATAGTAAAAGAATACAAAATATTTAATTCTAAATTGACACATTCACAATTGGTTAGGATTAAAAATACTTGCAATAATGTTGAAAGTTTTCAGGAGGCTGTGAATAATTATTTGAATAATTTGAGTAATAATGATTTTCCTTTTAACTTTTGTAATGTTAATTTTTTGATTAAGAAAATGATTGAAGAATTTATTTCTTTTAACAGGGCGTAATTCAAGTCTTAACTGAGCAGCCCTAGTTAAGCATCATATTAATTTGTTACGTAATCTTCTCTTTTTTTCAATCTGCGCATTTTAATAGAGGGCGTTGTTTTCTTTTGTTTTAAGTGTTTCTTTTGCATTTAGTTTGCTTGTGAAATCGCTGTTTGTTTGGTTTAATGTGAGTTTTTATTTTCGCAAGTTTTTGTTCGAATTTATTTTCTGAATTGGTTTTATGTATTTCATGTATTTTTTCCTGGACTTATACAAAACCTTCGGGGCACTGAGAGAGTTACTTTTGGCATTTATTTTTGCCTCTCTCTCAATAGAAAAGGTTTTGTTTTATGACTTCCGAGATCAGTGCCTCCTGAAGACGTCGGCTTCGGTGGTCATATTTTTATTTCTTTCTTTTTCTATATTACTAATGATAACGATTCATTTTTGTGTGAAGAACTTAATGTGAAATTAATAAGGACAGTTTAATGTGAAGGACTAGTGATAGATTTAATCTAAAGACAGTGAAACCTCTAAGTAGCGACCACTCTCCGTTCCACAGTAAAATAGTTGTTGATGGAGGTTGGTCGCTTTTACAGGTTACCTCCATTGACTTCAAAATTGGTTTCAAAGGTGCATGATTTTTCGAATAGGATTTTTTTTTTTTTTTTTTTTTTTTTTTTTTTTTTTTTTTTTGGTCAGTGTCATTTTTTTGGTGCGGAATTGTCACTTCTGTTGGCGTCATAAAAAGACGGATCAAGGAATAAAATTTAGCGTCTATAAAAATGATACCAACTGATATAATTATGTGAAAAAACAAATTTACCAGTTATGAATGATGAAGCTATTTTAAATAAGTAAACAATTATATTTTTTGTTTAAGTAATTATTTTAGTTTTATATCACAAAAATTAGTTAGCTTTAAAAGATGAGAAGAAGTTTGTTTAAGATGCTTATTTTTTTCCTTCTAAAATAACTTTTTTTTCTAATTTAAGTTTCAACTCTAAAATCAAATCATGGTCCTTAGTGCACTCTGATTGCAACTTGAGGTTGTATGGGCAAAAAGAGCTCTCGAAATTAGAGTCTCACCCAAATATTTTGAATAGATTTTAATTTACATAGTTTTTTTGTTAAATTTCTCATTTTGAAATTTTTCTGTGTTTCCTTATCTGACCTTTTCCGCATTTGGCGCAGATGTTTGCCTGGTCACAGGGAAAGGTTTTAATGATCTCTATTAAAGGTTTTCTTCAACGTAAAGTCTATGGAAAAAATCCGTGCCTCCCAGAAGTGGTCGTAAATAGAAGTGGTCCTTCCTGGAGGTTTCACCCTGATAGCTTAAGAGGACACTATACCGCGGGAGGTATTTTTCATCGCAAATTGTCCCTCACCTCCATAAGTAATTTAAAATATAGAAAAAGGGAGTTCTGGAAAAGTCATGAAGTTTCAATTGCTGAAAACAAAATTTTCAAGATATCAAAATGCGATCAAATTATTAGAAAAGTTTACCCTTGCGTAGTTCTTAATCTTAATCGCAATCTTAAGTTTTCCCCTCATAATTGTTTTCTTTTATTTTAAAAATTTCGTTTCAGTACTTGAAGCTTCGCGGCTTACTCTAGACTTGTCTGAACTCCCTTTTTCTATTATTTAAATTCTAAATTGCTTATGGAGGTGAAAGATAATTTGCGATGAAAAAGTTCTACTGTGGTATAGCGCTTCTTTAATGTGAAACTAGTGATAGTGATAGATTTAATATGAAGAGCTAATGATAATGACAACTTCAATGTGAAGGGTGATAGTTGTGAAGAGCCGTAAAATAAATAATTATAAGTCCGTTGAAAAAGTGATCGTAAATCGTTTTTAAATAGTTAAAGGTCTTTATTGCTCTCTGATTGCAACATGAGATTGTATCGCCAAAAAAGAGCTCTCTAAATTAGAGTATCACACAAATATTTTGAATAGATATTAATTTACGTTTACGTTTTGATATTTTTTCGTCTTTCCTTATTTGACATTTTCCGCATTTGGTGCAAATGTTTACCCAAATGCGGAAATTTGGGCAAACATTTTCTACGAGATTCTACGGGAAAAGATTTAAAACGTAATGATGATTGCTACAACATATTTATGCAATTCAATTTTTGTAAAAAAAAGCATAAAATTATTATGATTTAAATTTTTAACGCCGATGTAGTATTTAAAACAAGAAATTTTCCTCCATCATTAATCATAAATTTGACATGACTGTTATAAATTTCAATTTTTTTTAAAATATGTTTTAATTGTTACAATTAAGCCATTCTTAAGTAAGTCAATAAAGTTTTGCTATTGTTAGGAAAAATTCAAGGCATGTTAAACTATAAATATTTTGTTTTTTGATTAACTTATAGCTGCAAAATAAAATATTGTGAAATTAAAATTGAACCAAAACAACTGTTAAGCAATCCTATCCTTTTTATATTTATTTATCAATTTGAACAACTGAACTGAAGAAATCTTCTCTATTATTATTTTTATTTCATAACTGGCGTCCAGCCGCCCACCCTGTTTGCGAATATCAACTCTGTTGCCTAGTATTTTTGAACCCAATCCAGAAGACAAGGAAACTCCTAGATCAAACATTTGGACAAACTAGTCTTTGTTTAGGACTTCTTAATGGAACTAACCCGCATTTGCGATACATGAGGAGGAAAATCACGAAATTCTTCCACCGTTAATCCTGGGGCACGGGAATTCTAACCCATGATCTATCTACTACTGAGGATATTTTACGTCCGCACTGATGTCGGTGCTAGCCGGAAGCAGAATTTGTATCAACCAGCCGCCGCTGGGATTCTAACCTGATTTACTTTATTGAAAGGCGAACGCTCTATCCTGTGAGCCACAGCAACTCTCTCTATTATCTGTAATTGAAGCTCAAAATTTTATATCATTATAATTATAATCATTATTTAAACTCTCGAAATTTAACGGTACAACAGTATCGCAGAGCTTTAAAAAAACGTATAGCAAAATTTTAGAAATGGAAAATAATATTGTAAAAATTCAATGTCTGGTTTAATATATGTTTAAAGTTGCTAAATTCTTTGACATGAAATACATTTTCGCTGCAGAAAACCCCTTGGAATAGTGAAATTTCAAATCAAACAGCTATATATCAAAACATTTTTCTCCCCTCTTTCAATTTGAACGACCAATTGGAAGAAATCCTCTCTATTATTCATAATTAAAACTAAGCAAATCGCATTCTTCTTTATGACGCAAAAATAATTTATTTAGCGGGTAAAAATAAAATTGCTTTGTTATGACCGGTTTAACTTCCACAATATAAGTAGAGTAGGAAATAAAGTCATTGACTGTTTTATGAACCCTCATTATTGAGTAGTTTGTGAACTTGAACATCCCGTAGAGAAAACAAGAATCACTGTGAACTCCCGCTGATTCCACCTGTGGAGGAGAAACACTTTCTCTACAGATTCACTTGGATCTCAAATCTATCTGGATTTAGATAGATCTAAGCGAGCAAATACGATAAAAGTAATTTGCTTGATTTCAGATTTTGTGTAAAGAAATTTCTCATAAATATTTCTTTACACAATACTAGTTTGAAAGTAGTTAGTTTTAAACTGGTTATGGGTTGAATCTATGTTAAATTCTGTGTAGAATCTATATTGAATTTGTTTTACATTACATTTAATTTTTTTTTTAAAATTTCTGTGTTCAATTTAGAGGTTTTAAATTAGCTTTGTACTAAATTTAATTGTTTAAAAAAATTCTCTGTTCAATTGGCGGTTTTAAATTAGTTTTGTATTATTTTGTATTACAAAAGCATTGCGCTAGTTTTGTGTTAAGATTTACAGTTTTTTTTCCAAAGTTTCTTAAAACAATTAAATCTTTATTGAACATGACTCTTTATTGAAAATTACTATCTCAATACATGAGTCTAATCTTTCTGCATTTAAACACCGTTGTGACACTGTGTTTAGACAAGTCAAATAGAATATGAGTAATTCGCGTGATTTCAGATTCCGTGTAAAGAAATTTCTAATATTTCTTTATAGAAAACTATCTGAAACTAATTAGTTTTAAACTTGTTTTGTATTAAATTTAACAGTTTTAAACAATTTCTGTGCTAATTTCAGGGTTTTAAATTAGTTTTTTTTATTTAAATTTAAAAATACTCAGCTAGTTTTGCGTTAAATCTTACAGCTTTTAACCCAAGCATTCATAAAATAATTAAATACTCATTCAACGTGATGGAGAAAAAAAATTATCCACGTATTGTTTTAATATTTTTTATTCCCTTTTTTACTTATAAAAATTTTGGGAAGACAAACTTTCGTTATCCAGGTTATTATTTTTAAAATCAAAATTATCCTTTGTTATAATTTCCTATAATTGATTATCTTTTTCTTATTATTTTTAAAATAAAAATTAGGTAAGTTTTAAAAGCCAAAATTAGGTTCAATAACTTTTGACAAATAATAGTTTAAAATTTTTGTATATGAAATAGTGAAATAAGCCGGCATAGTTATTTGTAAATTCGAATCAAATGATGATTTAATTTATACAGATAAATGACCAAAATTGTTATTTACAGAACTCTTTCATGACGTAAAGGCCACGTTTATATAATCTCTCTTTAAACCAAGAAGCTAAAGAACAAAACATACTAAAAATAAAAAGCAAGCATTTCAAATCATTTCAAACAAATTTTGAATTGCTTTCAAAAGATTGAATAAAAATGCATCAAAGCATGTAATAAATAGATACTATTGAAATTCATAATAAATAAACATCTCTTTTACAAAATGTAATATCTTATAATGAATATTTTTTAAGCTAGCTCAAGTTTTAAAATCCCATCTCGGGAATGGTTGCATATTTGAGTCGTAATAGGGGTAGAATAGAGTATATAATAGGCTATGAGCAAAATTATATCACTTTTCAACTTTATGTATAATTAAATATTTATTTAATTAAACGTTTATGTAAACAAGCACTTATATAAATAAAACCATTTTACAGATGATTTTGTTTTTGCAGAATAAAGTTTTATAAGAAATTTTTTAAGGATTACTTTTTGAATCAGAAGCAGAAAATTTTCTGAAATTCGACAGAGGGAAAACTTTACAGTGTGAATAATGTTTACAAGACATTTTTTGAGGACATTTTTTGAAATAGAACAATTAGCTTGAGCATTGTTAGTTTTAAGTGTTCATTAAGGTTTTGAGATGCACGCGAAGTGTACGCACGTCATTTTGAGAACGAGATACTATTAAAAAATGTTTCAGTTTTAGAACAAACAAAAATATTATTTTATCAAGAAAATAATTTTTGTGAAAACGATTTAAATTATTTTTTCAAAACCATTTTAATTTCTCTTTCAGCAAATGACGCTTGAAAATTTCTAATTCTTATCAAGCATTTCAGACGATTATATTTGCTTCAAAGTATAAATATTTAAAAACGTATTTATAAAAGTCGTTTTCTTTATAGAATGGCTCTTTTAATTTGGCTTTACACTATTTGTTGCTTAAAATTTCGCAACCGGATGTCTGAAAAAATGTCAAAATATTTTAACACAAAAATGCAGCTTGTTTTCTAATAGTTGCAAGGCATATCAAACAACCATCTTTTTTAAACGAAACAAACATGCATAAACACTATTTTTTTCCTCTCAAATGATAAATTTAGCAGACGATTCACCAATATGTTTGCCTGACAAATTTGTGTGTGGCTCTGACAGCTTACTTGACGACACCGTACCAAATTGCAAAGTAAACACACTTTATGAAAAACTGCAAGAAACTTGGGAGTTCTAAAAGCGCGAGATTCTAATTTTAACGCCTTTTAGTTAACGGAACTTGGGCTATAAAACTTCCCAACTTCTGCTTACGAATTTGATGGCTTATTTCTAGAGACAAATTTCATTGGCACTGTCAAGCAAATGTCGCATTTGAGTTAAAAATCGCGTTTTTCAATTCGCTATTTTGAATTCTGGAAACGTATTTGGCGATTTTTCATCCATGAGAAAACAGTGTTTCCTGAAGCAGAACACCAAAAATGTGATGTAAAATATGAATAAAATCAGCTTCATTTACGCGATAAATTTGGATAATATTTTTCAACTTGAGGATTTTCGAAAAGTTTTAGATATCGAGTTTTTTTATAGCTCACAACAGTTATTTGAAGTAATATATATTTTTTTCCAATTCCATCTTATTCTAACTCTTAAGGAAGGCAATATATGTATTGTTTGTATTTTACTTATTAAGTTTTTCTTTTCATCATAATTATTTTTTATTTTATTTTGTAAATGAACGTTATAATGAGCTTTACGTGTATTTGTACAATTTAGGATAAACATTTTGATATGAGACATACTGAACTTTTGGTTTGTCAACCTAATTAATTAGACTTAATATTACTGTATTTGTACCATATAAAAATATCAGAATTCTGGCATAAGAATTAAACATTTTATACATATATAAAATTAAATACGAAATAAAAATTCTATTATATGTAAAGATTTCAAATTATAAAATTATTTAATTATTAAAAAATTAAAGCGTGTAACAATACTATTAATTAAAATACTAAAATTATTATGATATGCAAAATTAAAATTTTAATTAAATTGCATATTTTTAATTTAAAAATTTGCTTATATGTACCTGTACTATCTAGGCTGTAAATTCTAGCATGAGAATTAAAAGAAACCTCAATGATCATATTGAACTATTTGTAAATCTATTTTTTCTACATTGAACTTTACATATATACAGAAATATACCATCTGGGCTAAAAATTCTGATGCATGAAATAAAAACGAAACCTTAATGATACAAACTAACTTTTTGAAAATCAACTCTACGTACATTAAACTTTACGAATAGCATATATTTGTACTATCTAGACTGAAAATTCTGCTTTGACAATTAAAAAGAAACCTTAATGAATTTAATAAACTTTTTTCAAATCAACTTTTCTCAAAAAACGTTTTAAATAACCACAATTCTAGAGATTATTATATTACATTATATCATAATCATTTTTAATTTTAAAAATAAGATCTAGAAAGATCTAGTTTTAAGAATCTAACTGATTATTTTAAGATAAGCAGAATTATTCCAAATTTTCGCTACCAATGTTAAAGTTAAATGTAAAAATTAAAATTTTTATGAGGTCAAAAATTAAAATAACATCATGTCTTATTTTAGTCTTAACACGTCATTATAAGAATAATAATAAAAAAAAACTACTTTTATTTTTGTTTTACAATATTAAAGATAGCATAATATCAAAACTATAATGTTCATAATATGCAAATAACAACTTATGAGATATACCGCTTAAAATAATTTATGATATCTAAATCATTTATTTTGATCATATCTCTTTACTACTAGTTATTCTTTTTAATTTTAAAATCCAAAGTTTTTACGAACTAAAATAATTGATACTAAAATCTTTGTGAAAATTAGCTGATGATGTAGGAAAAAAATATTTATTGTTCTTCACTACCAGCTTTTTTTCTTTGTAACAATCCGAAATGTTTATTTTATTTGCTTTGTAGTTCAGTCAATATTGATATCAGATGTAACACATTTTACATCTGATAAGAAATATGCCATAAAATATTTATGTAAAATATATAGATATCTGCATTGCTAAATATAGAAATGTACATTTTAACAAACTAAACGTCATCTTAATAAATTACATACAAAAAAAAATTATTGATCATTTACATAATTCAAAGTTCCGTCATACATAAATTTCAATACTAGAATTCTTAAAATTTTAATATCAAGATCGAAAATAAAAAATCATTATTCATGTCATAAGGATTTATATAATATTGAATGCCTATCTTGTGTTTATTTTATCTACAGCAAGATCAAAAAAGAAAGAACAAACAAGATATTCAAAACAGTGGTTAATGACACCGTTTAATAAAGTTTCACGTACAGAATTTTTTACTAAACCTGAATAAATATATGATATTTTTTTATTATTTAAAATTGATCCGTATGGACCAAGAAGCTCTTTATTCCATTTTTTTAAAATTAAATATATAGAGCATTGCGTCTAATATATTCTGAATTCAAAGCATCATTAAATTTAAGGAAAATAAAGATTTTCGACATCCTTTTTTTAAATCCTATTTGTCTTTATTGTGCTATTACATATATATATATATATATATATATATATATATATATATTACTTTTCAAAATATTAAAGGTCTTTTTTTGTTATTTAAAAGGGATCAGCAAAATATTTTTAAAATAATTATACAATATAATTTGTCTAACATATTCAGAATCTAAAGCTTAATAATGATTTCTTTTTAAAGTGCTAAATTTTATATATATTTTTGCAATACTTTACTTCCACTTTTTCTTCAAATTTAAAAAGGTTTGAAGAAAGTGATTCACTATTAGATACTTTTTAATACTGATACTTAAAATCGATATTTAAAATACGCCTGAAAAGTATCTTATCTATAATATTTTATTATTCCATATATTTATAATAATATATTGAATATAACATTACTGTCATTTTATTTGATATTTTAAATTTGAGGCAATTGTCTACAGCGCCAAAAGATTGCGACACGAATTATTATTTTTAAATTATGATAATTTTTTTTATCTTCATTAAAATGATTTTTATTTTTAAATGCACTTTTCATTCAAATAGTATCCTCAGTGCATAGTCGTGTAAGTATTCTATAGTCACTGCGTTATGAAAGCAGAATATACATATTTTAGATAATCTTTAAAAAAGACTAAATTTCTGAATGAATTTTTTCTTAAATTTAAGTAAGATTTTACTTAAAAAATGTAATTAAAAACAAATATTAAATATAAGATGCATTGGTAAATCAATATGTTCAATATGTAAGGATAAAAGAATAGTTAGCAGTGGTCTCTAACATGACTCCTCTAACATGATGCACTTATACCCTACCAATTGTATAGGATTAAGTTGATAATAAGGCTTGACCAGTAACCAGTTGATAATAATAAACATTGTCTAAGATAATTCAGTGACCACCTAAATGACCACTAAAGTGTTGTTCTGCAAGTTATCAATAGCAATTCTCATTAATACAAATATTCTGTGTAAAGATTTATAAATAAAAATTAGATTTGATTTCCCTGCATGTATGGATGCAAATTGAAAGTCATTTTATTCATGCAATTTTCCTTTACCTTAATGTATACGGGTTAAACAGACAAGGCACGTGCGTGATTAATAGTTTCCTCATAATATTTACTATTAATATTTAGAAATACCTCTTTCCTTTGTTTGTTTTAATATTCGCTTTTAAATATTAGTGAACTTTTAAATCAAAACCACACATCAATTGAACCCAACTTCACTAAAACTTCTGTTTTAATTTCCCCTTTTTTTCTAAAAAATATTTTTAGAGAGAAAAAAATCTTTCATCTCAAATTCCATCTTTAAATCAATTGATATTCATTAAATCTATCACTCCTTTGAAATTTTTCCTTTCTTTTGTCTTCTTACGAAAACAAATTTTCTAAAATTTAAGTCTACATTTAGTTTGAATGCAAACTTTGTAAAAATATTTTCCCTTATTCTTTTAATTTGCAAAAGATTTAAACTCAATTCTATTGGTTATAGTTATCTAAATGATTTTTTCTTTTCTTATTCTCTTAGTTTACGAAAGATTTAAATTTAATACAATTGTCTGTACATCTTCAAATGTTTTTTTCTTTTCCTAATTTTTCAATTTACAAAAGATCTAAATTTGATTCAATTACGTCATTAAAATTTACAGCATTTATTGCATTTGATTACCACCACATATTTAAAATTATTTTTCATTTACTCTGTTACTCAAAACCTAAAATGAGCGCTTTTATATCTGCAGAATTCTCATTGATTTATCCTGCCTTTTTAAGGTTTTTTTTTCCTTCTAAATATTTATTGTTTTGATAACGATGATGTTACAAAAAATGTGCGTTGATTTCGATTGAACTACTTTTCTATGTTTTTAAAACTATCTTTTCGATTTATCTATCTTCTCAGTCTATGACAGTACAATTTATTAACAGTAACAAGAAACTCAAACTGAAAATATACATTTATTTTAAATAAATACTTTTGCATCTTCAAATTTATTTTTCATTTATTCTCCTCAAGTGATACTTTTAAAATCAATGGTGCTTAACTCAAAATCTCCATTTAATTTGAATGAGATATTTTTAAAACTTTAACTATCTTTTCCATTTATTTACCTCATCTTTTCACTGAAATTTACTTACAATAACATTAAACTTAAACTAAAAATAAACATTTAATTCATATAAATATCTTTAATTCTTAAAATTTAGTTTTCATTTATTGTGCGATGCTATTTTCAATATCGATTGCGTTTGTCTCAAATTCTTTATTTATTCGATAGATCTACTTGTGGAACTTAAAATATCTTTTATATTAATAATTATAACTTTAAATATCTCTTATTTTTTAATTCTTATTTAATTTTTTTTATATAATTTATTTACCTTGTCTTCCCATTGGAATTAATTTAAAATAACAATGAATTCAAACAAAATAAAGATTCAATTCAGAATCACAACTGCAAAATTCTCTGAATTTTGCCCTGCAATTTCAGGGGTCTCCTAGAACCTATGAGAAGAAATTTTAACAGAAAACATTATAGTAATATTTTTCCATTTATGGTGATTTAAATTTCTTCTAAAGCCATTGCCGAGTCCTACAAATCCGAAGAGCTTCTTAAAGGAGTTTTCAAATAAATAAAAATAAATAATATTGTTTCATTGTTAGCTGGAATGAAAATAAGTGTTATCAAACTAAAAAATTAAACCTTTTTTTAATGGAAATATAGAATATTCTTATTTATAATATATAAAAAATTTATGTTTTATTTGTAATATAATATAAAAAAAATACATGTATATATATATATATATATATATATATATATATATATATATATATATATATATATATATATATATATATATATATATATATATATATATATATTTACATGAGCAAAATATGACATCGGCTATAATAACAATTTTTTATTAAGTTATAAAGTATTACAAATACATATTCACAGTTTGTTAAATAGTTATATTTTGTAGTCTCACGTTATCCCATGATATATTTTTTGGTAATTAAATAAAAAACTAATTGTAATAATTCATTTTTATAATTATTAAATACTAATTAAATAATTTTGTTTAATTAAATAATTTATTGATTAATTTGTTTACAATTAATTAAATGATAATAATTCAGAGCTTAGTCACAATAATTTGTAAGTTGTTAACAATCAATAATTTATATTTAAGGTTAATTCAATAAAAAATTTGATAACTATATTTCATGATTCTATTATTTAATAATTTGATCAATATTTTCGATAATTTTTCTTAGAATTCGAAAGTCGCATAATATGTTGATCTATACATAAAACTTTGAAAAAAGTCTTTTTCACTTGTGCAAACTAATTTAGTTTTTAATTGTTATCTACCAAATTTTTATTATCCTCCCTCCTCTCACATCCTTGTGGATATGATCTATTTTTAAAATTGAAAGTTTTATCAAAGGCAATATTATATTTTTTTATTTACTATAAGTAATTATTTAATGTAAGTAATTATCTGAAATGAAAATTATGCATTTTTTTCATAACTAGTATTAATATTAATCGTTGAAAATTGGGCTTATGTTATGACCATGGCCTACAAGACAAATATGTGTAGGTTAAAGTGACGAAAGATATACTTGTTGAGACAACGTAAGGGAATTTCTACAGAGTACATAAATTTAAATTTTTTGTGGAAATTTCAATAGTTTTTATGCCAAATTTAATGATAAATTTCGTATAGAAAAAATTACATGACTTTTTATATTATAAATAGTATATTTAAAAAAAACTAAGTTCTGTTATTTTAATGATTAAGAGAAATTTTTTAACAATTATGCTTATTTATTATTCAATTATGCTTAGAGGAATTTTTGAACAATTATCTATTATATTATGATATCTATAATCTTTATAATTTGTCATTGCAAAGTAGCCCTTATATTTAAAAAACATTCTGCATATTTAGAATCTATAACCTTAAAATTTGCATTATATTAATTAAACTTTATAAAACCAATAAAAAATTTTACATGATCCTATGAATATACATTATTTTCGAATCGTCACTGAAGAGTGTCTTTTACTATGACAGCTCAGAGCCTTAACTACTATATAGATTATAAATGTATTTTTAAAAAAGAAGAAAAATAAATAATTACATTGCAAAATTTCAAAATTCAATTGGTTGGAAATATTTTGTATTTCATTTTTCTAATAACATTTCTTGATCTAATTAGTATTTATAGCTCATAATATAGTATTTTTATCTCTCCATAGCTTGGGGAAATGCATTTTGCCACGATTTTCCCCTCTCGGCTACTGTGGTTTTTCCTGTTCGTTCTTTTTAAAAATGTTTTTTTCTCTCTTGGTTACTGTGGGTTTCTAACTTTGTTTCCCAACTTTATTTCTCCATTTTTCGTTTGGCTACTCTACGCTTTATTTTTCCTCTAACTTTTATTTCTTTTCAAGTCTAGCAAGTCTTGATAATGGGTGCCTATTTTTGAAGCGCAGGAAACATGTCGACTGCCATTTCCTCTTTCGCATTTTTGAAGCGAATGAAGGTTTCAATCAGGTAATATCTTATAGCTTCAGTTTCTTGTGATTCTTTATTTAGTATATATAATAGTCTTCAGACAAACTGCTTTTTCTTCTAACATTCAGTTACAGAAGCTAAAAATGAAATTAATAACAACATTTCATAATTAGATCATTATTAAATTGATCTCTGGAATTATGCCTGATAATGAAATTTTGAAAATGCTATCTGTCTTCCTCTTTAACCTGGTTTTGTTATTATTGTTTTCAATATCATCCAAAAAGTTTTAACTTAAAATGCTTTAAAATAACAGATTCGTAATCGTTGTAATCGTTTGAAATATGGCTTATTAATCGAGTTAGTCGTTCGTAAATTTAAAAAAAGGAAATGCATTAAAGAAAGAAAATATGCGAGTATGAACCATGAGAAAAAAATCGTTAGTGTGTTTCATAAGTTTGGAAAGTTCAAAACTTGTATTTATTTAAATAGTGCATGAATTTCTTTCAATTTGCATACATTATTATAAATTGGAAATTTTAAAATATTTAAATAAGATAACACGAATAATTTTAAATATGAAGGAGATATTTTCGATGCTATTGCATCATCCCTAGTTACGGAAAAAACCTTTATATCATCTGCTATGATTTTTTTTCTCTCAATAGTGATACTTATAAGAAAACAACAGAGCAAAAAGTATTATTATTAAATTATTTTCCCAGTAAGAATTGTAGAGCGTAGTGGCAGCGTTCTAAAAAAGACAAAATTTCGGTCTACCCAAAATGGTTTGGTCTTTGGGTTTGGGTTGGGTAAAACCATGTTATAGGCGTTTAAAGTATAGTTTATTTGGAAAGTATGTGGAAAGCTTTATTTTTTTACTTCCCATTATTGTTGCATTTTTCTAAATGTTTGTTCCTATATTTGCCGAGATATCTCTTAGAACCTTCTTCCACTAAGCTCTGAGTTAGTCAGAATCTTGTGCACTTCAAATTCGCTAAGTCCTTTTTTCAATAAGAATCCGCATGTGGTATATTTTGTTTGCCTGTGACAATTGTTTTCTTTAACAAGTTTTAAAAACAATCGTTAAGCAATATTATGCCTTTATTTTAAAAACATAAAAATCAAAATGAAAGTAAATATTAATCAAGCAATATTTAAAAAAAAATATCCTATATTTTTATTCTTTTATTATGTAAGTAAACGAGTAAGAATTCAAACCAAAATTGAATTAATAACACAACAGATGTCAATCGTATTGGTGCGAATCAAATTCTTTGTTAACAAATCATGAGATAAATATTGTATTCAACTTAGAATAACAATAGAATCAAAGTTAAAATTGAGCTAAACAATATTGCAAAGATAATCCAATATTTCTATTTCTTTTATTGACAGGCAGGTAAAGAGGAAAAAAAATATTAAGACAAATTTTAAAAAACTGAATTCACCGAAGTCAAGTATCACTGGCTGCGGTCAGTGTGCAGGTGGGTGACCACTTTGATCAGAGCGAAGGATCCGAGGGTGTGAGGTATTGGTCCTCGTTAAACTGTTCTACCGCAAAGTGCTCGACTTTACGCTCAGGTCGTCGGGCTACCGAAGCAGGGGTGCTATCCCCTCTGCAGAGGATCAAAATTGTAATGACACGTCTTCGGATCATCCTCGAGTATTTTTCCCAGACAGTCACCCATAGCCCATTGTACAGCTCCAGTAAATGAACTACAACTATCATTGGAGTGCGAATTTTTTTAACAAACTTTTTGTTAACAAAACAATAAAAGAACACGTAAGTTCAACTTAAAATCGTTGCAGAATCAACAATAGAATTAATCTAAACAGTGTTGCAAAAAGGATACTATTGACAGGTAGGTAAAAAATAAGTAGAAACTCAAACCAAAATTGAACTACCAGTCCCAGGGTAGAATCAATAATTAGAGAACTCTTTGTTAACAAAGCAAAAGAATAGCATTGAGTTCCACTCATAACTGGCACAGATTCAAGATTAAAATTAAACTAAATAATATCGCCAAAATGATCCTAATTGACAGGTGGCCAAAAATCGAATACTCAAACAGAAATTGAATTAACAAATCCAATCATTGGAGTACGAATCCTTTTTACAAACTCTTCTTAATTAAGCGACAAAAGAACATTGTATTCAAATTATCTCCGTAGACAAAGTAAAATATTATCAAATCAAAAGATAGAATTTTTTTCTTGCCAATGTAGACAATGTATAGCATTTTGATCAGTTTTAAATATAGATCAAGCATCCAAGCGGACCGTGAAATGTGGCGTAAAGATGTAAACAATGAATTTATTTATAGAAAGGATGTTGCTGTCGCTCCAGGCTTTGGCATTTGATTGAAGCGCTTCAATCCCCCTTGGTAAGGCTCATCGGCTATAGTGATGTTTATCGCTGTGAAACTAGTGTTCGTATGCAAAGTAAAAGACCAATGGCATATTTTAGAATATGACATTTGAAAGAAACTAGATTAAATTTGATACATTTTGAATAATTTTAATTTGAATATTTTCCTTGAGAGGGCCCTTCCTTTCCAGACTGAAGGAGTGGAGACGGGGAGGAAAAATTCTAAATATGCTTTTAATCCTCTTTATTTAATTTTCACAACTGAATCGATGATCGATGAGTGGATTTACTCTATTTGGCAGTATCTTTCGATATATGTTAATTACCAAGTCCATCATCCAATCATAGTTTAAGATGTAAAACGTTGGGGTGTTTTAAATTCTCTATTTGCTTTTCCTGACAATTATACAAATAAAATTTTCGATGAACACGTTTCTTTAATAAGTAGTTTAGTAGTATACATTTATTTGCTTTTAGATTTTGTTTGTTTTGGGCAATTAACGATAAATGAATTTTTTTTAATCGTCATTCAAATCAGTTTTAGTCATTTTAAATTTTTTAAAAACTTAGAAATTGACAAACGTGTAGTTTTAAATTACTCATTGAAGACAATAAATAGCATTACTTTATTGTATCAGTATTATTTATTGTGTTTTTTGAGGAAAAATTCATAAAAGTTCTGAAAATTATTAATCACTCTTTCTCTTAATCTAATAAGGCAATCCTTTTATTTCCCACTTCTTTTGAACAATATTATGCTGCCGAATAATACCGTATCATCAAATGTTGCTTAAGTACAAAAAAGTATAAAGGGAACGCCAATTAAAATTTTTACCCAAAATGAAAGATGGCGAAGGTAGAAGCCTCTTAAGGGTGAATGATTATTAAATAAACCCACACAAAACAAATGATTCTAAAAACGTTTCAAAAAATTACTTTTCTAATGTTTGTTACTTTTAAAACGTTTCAAAATGAAATTGTTTTTGTTTATTAAACATAAATAATTAATGCTAGACGAACATCTAATCCAGAAAAACTGTTTATTTTCTAACTTATGTAAAATTCGTAATTCATCAGAAATTCTTATGTTTATCTTCGATTTATTGTTAAAAATGTATATATATGCTTCTGATAATAAATAATAAAAGGTTATTGTTAATATACAGTATACTGTTAAAGATACATTCGTATACATGTGGTAAATGCAGCATTATTATTAACATATATTATTGTTGAAGATATATGTTTATAGACACAAGAACAAATAATGAAGGGCCGTACTTAAATTAGTTTAAAAATTAAGTTGAAAGAAAACTCCCATTTCTTAAAATTACAAGTAAATAGTTGGTTCTTTATTAAATATTTTAATAGTTATTGCAAGCAGATACTAAATTTCTTAGCACTAATAAAGTTCAGGTTTCTGTCGTCATGATCTAGTATGAACTGCATTAATTGGTTGAACTTCACTAAAACAGTTATTTTATTTACTTAGATACAACAAATGCGACTTTTTTTTTAAAAAAAAAAAAGATTTTAAAGACTTGCAAACAAATCCCTTTGAGTCGTGAAATATAAATTAATTTACTTGCATGTTTTTATAAAAAAAAACATTTTATAGTGTTAAGAAAATTCTTATAATAAGGAAATATCAACTAACTAACACGCATATTTTTTGTCAAGTGAAAAGTTTGTCAAGCAAAAAAGAAAGCGAAAGCATGTGTTAAAAAATTCCTTTTGATAATGAAACTTTAAATAACTTACATGCATGTTTGCTATTAAACGATGATTGATATGTATAAAAGAAAATGATTCGAGGGATTTAATACACTCTGTTAAATTTTTAATAAATTTAAAAGACTATAAATATAACTTTAAAAGTAATAAACTATGTACTAAAGTAAAAACTAACAACATATCCACTGTTGTTACCTGCAATATTTTCATGTTAAGAATGGTCAGATTTATCAATATTTATGTATTTGTATGTAGTATGCTTCTTGCATCTGTGTAACACAAATTTTTAAAACAAATTACACTTGTGTGTTATTGAAATTGTTACACAAGTGAAATTAATCGTCTGTCTGTAAAATACTACATAGTGATTGAATTTGTAGTAATTTTACGAATTTTTGTACATTTTCAATTTCTTTATGGCAACATTATGTAAGCAAATAAAAAAGTCATAATAATATATTTTTAAATTTAATTGTTCGAATCAGAATAAGAAAAAAAATTGCTTTTTTTAGTACTTAAAAGTACTAAAAAAAACAATTTTACACAACACAGTAAGTCTGTAATCTCGGAAAAATAGTTTTTCGTTAATATAATAATCTAATCATAAATAGTCATAATCTCGGTACTTTAATCTAGTATACAGTGATTATACTGCGTAAATTTTCTGAAATCTTTAAGTGTTTTATTATTCTTATTTTACTGTAGCTTTTGTAGTTTTTTTTTTTATTTACCGAAAAATTATAAAAATTTTTGTTTGCATATTGATCAACAATTACCAAATTATTGCTCAATTATTATCTTAATAGACTAATCAATTATTATTTAATTAGATATAGATATTAAATTAGACTTACGCAAAAAATGCACGTTTTTTGCTTAAGTCTCCTTATTCTTGTTTTATTGTAGCCTTAGTAATTTTTCTCTCCATTTACCGAAATATTGTTAATATTTCAATTTCCATAGATCAACAATTATCAAACCTTTCCATAATCGAAACTTCTTTTCTTAAATTTTCTCACATTTAATTTAATTTTAACCTTTATAATATCCCTAACTACTTATGGAAAAATAATTATAAATAATTTGATTTTACTTTTTCTTCCTTAAAAATTGATTTATAACATCGAATTTTTACTAAGACTTATTTATGGAACTATTTGAAACAATTTAAAAAAAAAAAAAAAAATCCATTCTGAGTTATTATTTTATTTTCCTCCATATCAACCACCATTCCTGGAAATGACTATAACAGAGTAATAAATATCATAATCGTAGTTTAAAATTAGAAATATAAAATTAAATAGATGGTTAATTTCGAAATTGGCTGATTGTCTAAGTTGAGTACAATTTCATTCAAACGTAGCATATTAACAAAGTTATCCTTCAATCTGCTACTATTAAGAACAAATTATTCTGAGATAGATTTAGAAGAACTTAAGATTATAACGTGTTCTTTAGATCCTTGAATCACGTCCCATACCGCAAAATAGTATCGAAATGCCATATCGGCTCTGGCCTTACCACAAGTCTGTAAATAACGTTAATTTAACTCAGTTAGATTATTAGTAATAACTGAAACATTGTTAACGTGTCACATATACACATAACTTGAGCCGCGATGGCTCAGGGGATAGAGCGTTCGCCTTCCAATGTGGCGAACCGGGTTCGAATCCCTGTCGATATGAATTTTGCATCCGGCTGGCACTGACCAAGTGCTGACGTAAAATATCCTCACTAGTAGACGGATCATGGATTATAGTCCCCTTGCAGTCTGGCTAACTGTGGGAGGTTTTCGTGGTCCCCCCCTGTAACGCAAATGCCGGTTAGTTCCATCGAAAAGTCCCCCACGAAGGCAAATTTCTCCTAATAATTGCTCCTGGAGCTCCCTTGTCTTCTGGATTGGGTTCAACATTACAAGGCTATGGAATTGAACATTCGTAGTCGTAAACCCATAAAATTCGGTCGGCTGTTCAACGACGGTTATGAAATAAAATATAAAATGAGATAATTTGTTTAATTGAATTATTGATTTATTTTAATACCTTTTTTCAAGGCAGAAAAATCTCGCCAAGTTGGTGATTTTTAAGGAAGTCTAATAATTTTTATGATATAAGTAATCTGAAGCCCAAATTTTACGGTTGGATGATATAAATAGTTTAAAATTATTGCTTTCCATCGTGTAAGGTTCTTAAATAGTGGTTTTTATTAATTTATTTTATTTTGTTTGATATAAGAGCTGCGAAAAATTTATTTAATGAGATTAACGCTATAAATATTTCAATGTTTCAATTTTATCAACAATCTTTCCTTTCTTCCTGTCTCACTGGTGCGACAGCCCCGGGTGGGTTCTGGTCTTTGTCAGAATTGGCCAAGGATTTGCAATCAGGAGTTGAAAAAACATTTCAAGCTATTTTTTTAATATTTTTTATTATTCTTTCAGTGAGGATCGATATATTTTACACTGATTTCATAACTGCTAATTTAGGACTACTATAATACTACTATAATATAAAAACTAATATTATAATTTTCAACTTATCGACAATCACAGGACTCAGAACAGGGTTTAAAAGTTCATATCTGGAAAAGCTGGTTTTTTTTATCAATGTGTTTTCTAATTATTTTTTATGACTGCAAAATTGAAAAAGATCTATCACCCTTCTTATGTAAAATATACAACTTTATAGTTTTTGTAACTGATAACAATTAAACGTCTTACGTATTGTTCGGCAATTTATTTGCAAACACACCTAGATAACGCATCTGATAGCATTTATCTTATTGTTATCTTATCTATTATAGATAAATGTCTTTTATTCCATTAGAAAATTCTATTTCATGAATTGGGTTGAAACATTTGGCATTTTAAAGAATCAAATATTTGCTTTTTTTGTTTTATTAAGTAAGATAACGATAACCGTTATAGAATAATATAGAGGTAAAAACACATTCTCGATTCGTTGAAAATATGATGAATATGTATTACAAAGAAGGCAATCGATAAATGATTTTCATTTCTATCTAAAAATGTAACTATTTACTTTTCTATATTTTTTAAGAAATTTTTTTAACAATTGTAATAAATTAAAGTTACTTTTAAAATATCATTCTAGTATAACGTTTCCATGACAGGAAAAAAAGAAGAAAACGTCATGCAAAAAATGATACAATTTTTTCTCAATTTAACACTAGATTGCCTAAAGAAGTCATTTTGACTGCTTTTAATTTTAATTAGAAAAACAATGATGTATATAATGACGCAATTTCTTAGAATTTTGTACAACATATAATTTCTTTATAGTTAATATTTACTTATAACTTGTTATGTAACTGTAAATAATATAAAAAAATATTAAAAACAAATTTCTTTGCACATTATTTATTCTTTTACAATCCAATCATTTTAACTGCTTTTATGCTATATAGGTATATACTAAGTTTCAGTCTTGAGGTATGTACTAAGGTATATAGGTATGTACTAAGTTCAGTCATGTTAATGAAGTGATCTGCCTTTATTTATGCTTTGACCGGAAATCAAAAAAATCATCAAATTAGAATTTACGATGATTTTAATAATAAAAAACATTTACTAATAATTTTTTTACTATTGTTGTTAACAAATCTACGTGGCAACTGTGACAACTTTTATGATAAATACCTTTAGTTTGACAATTTTGTATCCAGCACTGAAGGAAAGGAAATTCCAGAGGCAAGCACAGGGACAAATTAGATTTTGTTCAAGACTTTTTGATCGAGAAGAAGAGTTTCTAATAATTTGTATCCTCCGGTTACAAATAGTTAAAAACTTTGTGAAATTGATTTATTGATTTTTCGAATCTTAATTCAATTTCAAATTTCATTATTGTTATTGATAGTGCTTAAAATGCAAATAATCAAATTTCAATCTTTTTCTTGCTTTTCCTTATACTTTTTCCACAATTCTTGTTTAAACATGAAAGGTTGGAATTTCCAAATATTTTAACTACCGAAAATTCCCATACAAATTTTCTTAAAGCCGCCTATTTCTGCATCATCTTACAGTTGGAATGCGAGGTAAATAACATTTTTTCAAACATGTCCAAATATTTTCTCAACAGCTTTAGCCATCAATTTTGTTGACTATAAATTTTTCGCAAAATATATAACCCACTTTCTCAAGGTCTATCCCTTTCTCAAAGGGGTGAAAAACAGCTCGCACCCCCACGAAGGCAATGAATGAAATATTTATAGCCTCAGTGGGTGGCTTTTTACAGCAGGAAGTAAAGACCCAAAAAATGTCCCCTTCGGAGAATTCTTCAACCCCCTATTGCTTAAACAGACCTAAAATCTCCAAGAAGCTGACCGTTGCCCTTTCTTTTTCTAAATAATCTTGGAAAAGATCTGTCTTCAGCTCCCGTTCATCTTTGCAAGGAACATTAAATATAATTGGTGACATTGTGACTACAAAATGGTCCAAAGAATCGTGAAGAATTTGTTACTGACTATTGCATATCCATTCAACCTCTTGTTTGTAAGGAAGTGTAAAAGGCAAACCTACATAAGATTCTACCAAACTATTTTACAATTTAATATTGCCTATAAAATGAGGGGAAACATGATAAGATGTGATTTATAAGACCCAGAAAGGAAAAAAAAAGATATTAGTTTGGAACAGTGGTGGGAAAACTATATTATTTTTGTAGTTAACTACAACTACTTCGTTACAAATGTAGTTAACTGCAACTACTTTGTAACAAATGTAGTTTACTACAGCTACTTTGTTACAAATGTAGTTTACTACAATTACTTTGTTACAAATGTAGTTAACTACAACTACTTTGTTACAAATGTAGTTTACTACAACTACTTTGTAACACAGATGTAGTTAACTACAACTATTTATTTCTAAATGTAGTGACTACAAGCTACTGTGGAATTGTAGTGACTACTTCACTTCTTTAAGGAACCGAACTTTGCTGGAGAAATTAATTTACACTTGTATAATTTACACTGTTGGAGAAATTAATTTGCTTGTATAATTTACACTGTTGGAGAAATTAATTTACACTTGTATAATTTACACTGTTGGAGAAATTAATTTACGCTTGTATAATTTACACTGTTGGAGAAATTAATTTACGCTTGTATAATTTACACTGTTGGAGAAATTAATTTACACTTGTATAATTTACACTGTTGGAGAAATTAATTTACGCTTGTATAATTTACACTGTTGGAGAAATTAATTTACACTTGTATAATTTACACTGTTGGAGAAATTAATTTACGCTTGTATAATTTACACTGTTGGAGAAATTAATTTACGCTTGTATAATTTACACTGTTGGAGAAATTAATTTACACTTGTATAATTTACACTGTTGGAGAAATTAATATACACTTGTATAATTTACACTGTTGGAGAAATTAATTTACGTTTGTATAATTTACACTGTTGGAGAAATTAATTTACACTTGTATAATTTACACTGTTGGAGAAATTAATTTACACTTGTATAATTTACACTGTTGGAGAAATTAATTTACACTTGTATAATTTACACTGTTGGAGAAATTAATTTACACTTGTATAATTTACACTGTTGGAGAAATAAATTTACACATCATGTTCAAAATGGTTTTGAATTTAAAAAAAAATTAGCTTATATTAAACATGGAGAATTATTTAGATACTTTTATTCACGTTTACATGAGTCAGTCTGTTATACTGAAATATTTCTTTCAAATTTATTCATTTAGTCTTCACAACTCTGCATGCCGTTCTTGGCAGCGAATATTTTATTTAGGAGAAGCTAGAAAATTACAGAATGTTTGCAATTTTATTAAGTGTTTCATGCTCTTTTATTTCCTCTAAGTTTCATCGAAAATATGTTAACTTCCTTTGAAATAGTACCATCAATGTTTTACGAGTCTACATTCGCATGTGAAAGTGTGACCAAAGAGATATATTATCTATTATTAAAAATGACTACCTTAAATATTAGTTATACGTAACTCTAAATTATACGTCATAATAAAATTAAATAAATATAATAAAATAATAATAATAAATAATAATAATAATAAAATAATAATAATAAATAATAATAATAATAATAAGTAATAATAATAATAAAATAATAATAATAAATAATAATAATAATAAATAATAATAATAATAATAATAATAAATAATAATAAAAAATAATAATAAAATATTAATAAAATTTACGTATTAATTATACGTTACTCTAAATACTCAATTCTTGTTAACTCGCAGTCAAATGGGCATTTAAAATTGTGACCTTTGATAGAATCGCGAAGATTTGTTCCCATCAAATTCGAAAAATCAGTTGTGTTGGAATCCTGTTCTTATACTTACTAAACTAACGTAAAACACAGTAGCCATGAATCGCTGCAAACTACTTTTTTTTTTTTGTATCGCAGTATTACTATACTACTTTTTCTTTACATCTTCAATCTTGATATAAATGGGTTGTTCATGCAAGCTTAATGCAAACCTTAATACAGTGTAAACTAGCATAGGTAAAATTAACATTGTTACGAGCTTGCATGGTTTTTTTGCTAACCATTTATAAACCTTGTTGGGCATTGTGATAAAGGTTGTTACTAACATTGAAAGCAACTTGCTGTCTGGAAATTTAACATATACATTTATCCCCATTTAATTGCATATCGGATAATAAAATTTAATGGAATGAAATTATTTATAAGAGAGGAACGCCGATTTTTTTTCGTTTAAACGATTATTTATAGTTGCCAGTAGTTCTGGCATAAAAAAAAAACTAAAATACTACTTTTTCCTCAGAATTATTGCCTTTGCTGGAATGGAATTTTCATTTTAAAGAATACAATTAGCGGTCTTCATATCCAATAGGGATTTGCCATCAATTTCCTGTTCTAAACAGGTGTCAGATGGTCGTTTAATCCTTGGTGGGACAAGAAAATGTAAGTAAAAATTTTAATATGGAAAAAATATACGAATTGTGGTCATCGTATGCTCGTCTAGAAGGAAACGATCTACTTTATCTTCATTAAAACTCGTGTAGTTTAATAAATAAAAACAATTATAGTTTATTAGTGTTAGTTGTTTACTATAGTTATAGTTTAGTTTGCATTTATCTCGAAAATAAGTCGGGCAGAATTTATTCCACCGCTCCTAAAAGCTTAAGCTTTATTCAAATCTTTCTGTTAGCTATGCAGTAAATGAGGATTTTTTCTGTCTCTAATTATAATTGTTTATTGATTATGAAAATTAGTTTATTTCCTCAAATCATTATACTGCGCATTCTATATGATTTCAAAGTAAACTGTCGTTACAACATATCATTCAAGATTGACTTATGCACACACTTTATATTCGAATAACCTGCTTATTTGAATAAAATTGTCGGGAACTAATTATATTCCCTTAAGCGGGACTGACTATATCTATTAAATTCACTTAAGGACCTTGATTTCGAACGAAGATAAGTATTTTGAAGAATAAATTTTCATTTAAAGGTAAGCTGAAGCGTTCAATTATTACTTAGCTTATTACTTGATTTTTTTTTTTAATATTTTAGCATCTATAGTGGGCTCTACCCCCTGTTTGCTGACGCTCCCCAACCCCCGAGGGTAGCTATGCATTTTATATGGCTTACTTTGTAGACCAATCGCTTTGCTTGCTAATTAAACCCAGTTGAGGAAGGATGGCACATTTCCTACGCATTCTTTCAGTGTCACGTCTTTCATAGCTGTCATCAGCGCTTTTTTCTGCTCTTTGAGCACGCTTTTTTTAATATACTCAAAAAGCGTAAAGCGCATTTAAGGCTCATTTCTCAGTAAATAACTATGAATAAAATTATTATTATTGAACCAGCATAAGTATAATTAAAACATAATCTAAGCACTTTGTTTGTTGATGTGACTTTTAGCCTCTTAATTCTTCCCTACTTATAGCTCAGTTTGTTCTAGCCTTCAGCTGTCAACGCTGGAAAAGAGTTTCCATTTCGAAATGTGTAAAGATGTATGTTTACTTTCTGCTTATGACGGCTCATATGCTTGATATTTCAATTATTTGTTGCCAACGAGAAACAAAATGAGGAATTTTTTTTGTTTCTGCAGGAGAACTATATAGGTAGATTTAAGTTAACATTTACGACTAATATTAAACATATATGATTCACTTTATTCACTCATTTCAGAAATAAAGATAACTTTATGTGGTTTGAAGCACAAAGTTGCATTTACCATATAGAAGAAGGATAGAGATCTGAAATTTTAAATATTACGTAAGAAAATCGACTTATTTTTATGCAAAAAAATAAATAAATAAATCTTGTAAATCGCAAAATGAATTCAATTTTATTTTAAGGCTATAAAAAATCTAATGTAAATAAAATCGCATTTGCGAGTTCTTGGGGCGATGGAGAAAGGGGTTAAAAAGATCTACAAGTATGCTAGTATGCTACAAGTATGCTAGTTTAAACAACTCCTGGAGAGAAAAAGAATTCTACTTCTAATACAGGAACCAACTTAATTATAAAATCACACTGAGCTTTTATCAAATCTTAATATTATTTCGAAAAAATTTACAGCACAGACGTATTAAATTAAGGCTTCAAATATTGCATTTTCATTCTCTCAAGGCCAAGTGAAAAAGAAAGTTCCTAGAACTAGCTCTTTACTGCTATTGAAAATCATAGGGAAATATTAAACCAGATAATATTTTAAAAAAAATAAAGAAAGAAAGAAAAAATAATAATAATTTAATAATAATTATGGGTATCATAGTTCAAAAAATTTAAAAATTTGCATAATAATGTAAATTATCAATCAAAACGAAATCTTAGAACAAATTTTTTTACTGTTGAAACTTTTTGTCGCTCTAAATTTGAACAATTGCTAGTTCAATTATATTTAATTAGAAGGGCTTGTTATTCAAACGAGGAGTTTTTTGGTAGCAAAACGTTATAGAACTTAGTTTGGTTAATTTATATACACAAATGTCATAAGAATAGGAAATGGTAAAGTAATGATCGCTTGAAGTTCGATTACTGTTTTAATAATTAATGATAAAATAAAATAATTTTTTTATCGTTAATAATCTGTCACAATACACCGTGAAATAGCATCCAACTTACGAACTTATTGTCATAAAAAGTAAAAATTATTATTATTTCGCTAAATACTTTGAATATTAAACTTTATTTTCAAACAACAGATTTTCTCCCACTGTATTTTTTTTTTCAAATGAGATTATTTTAAATTTATATTTGTAGTTATAATAACTCTTCTTTTTTCAATCCGTCATTTATTTCTGTAATTAAATAATAATAAAAAATATATCTCAGCAAATATTTCAAAGCATTGTAAATACAAAAATAGAAGGCAAAATTTAAATCAATAAACTGAATGTTGTGATTTAATTAAATTACCGAACTGAATTTTTTGAATTTGCTTGTTATACAATTAAAAGAAATAGGTATAGTTATAAACTGATTTTAATCTGTGAATATATTGATATGATTTTAGCTTATATAATGTTATTAGCATGAAATACTATAACTATTTTCATATTTTGATATCGAAAGTAACTATGTAAAATCGAAATAATTAAAGTTTAAAAAAATCTATTAAGTCACTAATCTCTAAATCACTTAGTGCAATGCCTTTAGGATCTTAGCAATAATCTAAATGTGCAACTATTTTCCTTCTACTTTAGGTTTTTGAATCTTGTTTTAAACAAATTAATAAAAGTACAATTTGATGATTAGGATAAGTCTAGGATGGATGGCCATAGAAAAGGGATGTCCAATTTAAATATTTTCGATACTTGTTAATATTTTACAGCAAATGGAGTTTCACAGATATCAGTAAATCAATTAGAGCAAAGCGTTGCTTTTCTTGACAGCAAAAAGTCAAATAGTTTTATATTTTAGGGGTCAAATATTTTTTTGTAAATTAGGCATTTTGTTGCTTTTTAATACGTCGGTTATTATTTTTTTTAAACAATTTGAACTTTTGAGGCTTACATGTAGTCCAATTTTTGTTCCTGATTAAAAAGCAAATAAATATGATGGTTTAGTGATACTATATAGATACTGTGGACATTACATCTTTAACTTTAGGAGAGATTGCCACGTATAATTGGGGCGTGCTAGCCACTTTTTATTAATGTGTATTGACATATCAAAAGTTGCAAGGATATTTAAAAACTAAAAAAAAGAAGAAAGTAAGATTAATTATAGTGAATTCGAATTCATGTTGCTAAGTAAATAAACTAGTTAGGAAATCTTTGGTTTTGTTAATGGTTTTCGGTTTGCTTGGTTTCGTAATTTTAAAATTAAAGCTAATAAAAAGAAATCCTTATCTTCTCTTATTACAATATTAAAACCATTTTTAAAATTTTTTGAAGGACCATAAGATCCTTGCATATTACATACCGATTCAACAGGCTTATCATAGTACCCTATAGAACATTATATATTACATTCCGATTATTATTATATTATATTACATATATAGTATATATTACATTCCGATTCTATAGATTTATCCGATAGAACCCTATATATTATATATTACATATATAGTATATATTACATTCCGATTCTACAGATTTAACAAATCCGGTAGAACCCTATATATTATATATTTCATATATGGTATACATTACATTCCGATTCTAAAGATTTAACATATCCGACAGAACCATTTAAATATTACTTTCCAATTCTACAGACTTACCAATTATCAGATAGAACTCTGTGTATTACATTCCGATTCTACAGACTTAACATATTTCCCGATTAGAACTCTTTATCCTACACGAAACAATCCTATATATTACATTTTGATTTTAGAGGCTTAGCACATTAGCCGATAGAACCCTATATTCCTATTCGGTGGAACCCTATATATTATATTCATATTTTTTATGCTTAGCATATTATCCGATAAGAGCACTAGATATCCTACTTGATAGAACCCTACATATTATCCTATTCTACAGACTCTGAATTTGATGAATATCGTTGACTACTAGTAGCTGTAGAGAAGAATTCAATACCATAGTTAAAAACGATGACTGGATAAAATATGCAAAGGAGAGTGCAATGGCTCCATGAAATACATATGCAAACTTTGAAAACCTTTGCTAAAAATATGATAAATTTTTTTTCTTCAAAAATATAGATTAAATCTATCTATTGATTTTGTTGATTAGATTCGTTTTATTTTACATGATAAAATTCATTTTTTACAATTTATCATAAATTTTTCATGATTAACTGTATGAAATGAGTTATTTTTCATATTTTAACTTCGTTTTTCCTTTTCTACATTGAGCCCAATGTGCAGCTCTAGTGCTACGTAAATTAACAACAACAACCTTTTCTACATTGAATGGCCAACTCACCAGAGCATTGCGAAGAGATGGCCACTTATAAATTTATTTTCCTTATTCATTACTTAAAATAAGTTGTGTATATGTATGAGAATTTAAAATATGCATAAACATTTCTTGGATCTCTATTCTTTGTACTTTAATTTGAAGAAAAAAACTATCCCCATCGACTTGCCCTATAAGGAAACTAAAAAAATTGACTTCATAAGCTGTAAATCGAATTTTATACTTTAAATGATTGTTAAAATTTAGTGAAAAGATAAATCATATTTTGCTTTGAATGTTAAAAGTTTTGTTTTATATAGTGATATTAGCATGATTTATTATTGATTTTCCGGGAATATCAATATAACAACATACAGAAGGAAAAATTATTCCACAATTATTCTCTTTAAAAAAAAAAAAGATCTTACAGTTTCGTCACACATTCTAACTGTTTTCTTGCTTTCATAATTTTTTCACGTTAATAATTTATAGAAAACATGTGTTCCCCAACTAATCTATGAATTTAGTGACAATCTGAATATGCATTACTTTTATTCTGCTTTAGGCTCTTCCAACTCAATCCGTTTTAAATATATAAAATAAATAATAAATAAAGTTTAGTTCATATAAGAATAATAAATTGTTTTATTCTAAACGATTGTAAAAGCTCTCATTTTTTAATGATAATAACATAATAAAACTACAATAAATTTACTAAAAGATTATTTAAAAAATATTCTCTGGCATCACCATTTCTTTTTAAGAAGGAATAAAAATGCTGGACATTTTTTTTTTTAAATATGAAGAATTGATATTGATGTATGCATAATTATAACTTTAACAAACTAGTTTAACAAAAAAAAATTCTTTCAAAGAAACACTTAATGTAAATAATGTTCGTTTATTACGAATTCTTGACCATGTGTACCAATTACAATAAATTATGTATTTAATATACTATATAAATAATAATCATTCCTCATACACTTAAAATTATTATAGCATACTTATACAGCTTCAATAATTTTCAAATTGGAGTGTTGAACTAAAAATAATCTGAATATTGCTCAATCCAAATATTAAGCACTTTTGAAACATAACTATTTTATTAAGCAGCTAAAAGTATTGTCTAGTAGCTCAAAACTATCATTCAAAATCAAATAATTCAAAATCAAATAATTCAAAATCAGAGGAATTCTGCAGACTCTATGATAGAAATTTGAATTTTAGGGAAGGTAAATTTAATTGTCAACTTAATGCTTCAAATAAGTTTGCGATTTTCCGCTAAAATTTTAAAAGAAGAAGAAAAAGAATGTATAAAAAAATAAACCTATTAATTACATGATTTGTAAATCAACACGAAGCACTTTAAAGTAGTTAAATAGTTACAATATCAATTTTATGTAAGCATATTTTGTTGTATATATAAAATATTTAACATACACAAAATCTATATTATTTTAAGATCTTTTTCATATGATGATAAATTAACTCTTAAGAAAAACTGAATAACTTAAAGTATAAAGAATACATTTTAATACCATTAGTTTGAAAAGAATAAATTAAAATTTTCTTTTTACAATATAATGCCATTTGTTAATGCATGTTAACTTATACATTTCACAGAATTTTTACGATTATTGTAATTGAACATTAAAACATTTTTACAATATAATTTTGCGGAATCTATTACATAGCAAAAATTATTTTTAGCCGCTGTTGCCAAGAGTATAAAATTAAAAAAAAAAATTCTCAATGAAATTTAATCCATGAAAGCACAATTTTATCTACAATTATTATTAAAAAATATCAGAGATTTAATAAGCTCATTTTCAGCCATCAAAATAAATAATTTTTTAAGAGTGCAATGAAAATATATATTTTTCTTTTAACGTATACTCATTAGTTGTGCAATTTTTTTCTGAAATAGTGTAAAAATATTTATTTAAAAGAATAAGAATTTCATATGTTGGATTTTTTAAATGGGAATAATACTATTGAAAATTTTCAGTCAAGAAAATCATTTTTCAATTTTTTAAGAACGCAATGAAAATATTTATTTTTCTTTTAACATATACTCATTAGTTGTGCATTTTTTTTTCTACAATAGTGTAAAAAATTTATATAAAGGAATAAGAATTTGATATATTGGATTTTTCAAATGGGAATAATGCTATGCACTCAATTATGTTGCAAAAAAATATTAAATAAGTAATTATAAAAACTCTTACCTTGACCAAGATGGTGGCCCATACCATCAGAACAATATGGATGTTGCAAACCAGATATTGCCGGATCTAGCAATCCCCAATGTGTGGCCATTTCTGGTCTTAAATAACCGTGACCAGATGATGCAAAAGAAGAAAATCCCGAAGCAGCACGGTTTAAGTCATTTTGGTCGCACCCGCCGGCTTGCGAGGTTGTCGACATTAAAGAATTTTGAGCAAGATTCAGTCCAGAAGTCAAAGCTGAAATTCCATAACCAGAACTCTGCTGGTGATCGTGGACACTCGGAGGCTGAGAACTTGACCAATGGTGACCACTTTGTGATACCATAGATTGGTGATTTCCCATACTTTGTCCAGCAACATATGGAATCATTGCGAGACTTCCAGTTGACGAAGCATACAAAGCAGCGCTGGAGGGAGATGATGGATCAACACCATACCCTGATGATGATTTACCAGGATAAAGATCTCTTCCTGAATAGGATGGTGGGGAGGAATAATTGCCAGCCATGCTGTAGGGAGCCATGCTGCCAAACGTACTGACCATGACTGTATCACTGGAACTGCTAATAGTTGGAGCACGTTCCCTGTTTCTTTCCCCGTCAGGTGGCGCAGGATTCGTGGAATGTTGGGGATGTCGCGACTGGACGACCCCAAGGCTGGTTCTTCTTCGTAGTTCACGCCCTTCACTCCCTGAAGTAGGCGGTGACGAAGAACAAGACTGGTTATATGTTTCCGAAATGGGGTGGTGATTTTCATCGACTATTAGATGTTTCATTGGCTGATGTCGACTGTTCTCTATGATTGATGGCATTGTCTGGTACTCCCATGAGTCGCCAGTGGCAATGTGGTCTGGAAAGTGGGCGTCGTCTGCTACCCAAGCCTGAGTATCGCCGGTTTTGTTTTTGTTTTCGTTCCATGATGTTTCTGGTGGAAATGGATTTTTCGGAAATTCGGCGCCTTGTTTCGGTTTTTTTGGAGGGTAATGACCAGATCTTTTTAAATCATCATAATATGGAATGTTATTTTCAATCTCATTGTGTTCAGATTTGGAAATTTCATTTGTTAAGCTGTTGTTGTTATTCGAAATCATTGCGCAAGAAGAAGTATTCTCATACTTGACATTTACACGGGAATCTTGGCAAGATGTTATCATATTGAGCTCATTAATAGTTTGATTATTATGATCAGGCCAAGCTGCTGATGACTTCTGCTCTAGATGTCTATTCATTTCGCTGCGCTGATCTGCCATAAATCTGTTTGTTTTTTCATTCCACGCAGCGTTAAATTGATCAGATTCATTTACTTCTTTGTTACAATGATATGAATCTGAGACGTTAGCATGTTCTGTAACATTTGCATGGTTAATTTGTGTTTCAGTTCCAGGGTGAGATAACCAGTTATCTACTTGAATTTGGGGTATAGCATGGTGGTGTGAATCCCATTCATTGCTTTGATGGTCAGTTTTGGACAGCGAATGCGCCTTTGAAGGTGAGTTGTGCTGCATTTCCTTCACATTCTTTTCCCAAGAGTAATTTTTTGCCATTTGAGTAGTTTCTTGTGCAGTTCCATGTCCATCGTTTCTATTTGAATGTCCTTCTTGTGGCAAAGGAGATCTATTTTCACCGTGTTCGAAGATCTCGAACCATAAATTTTTGACTGCTGGAGGAACTAAACTATAATCTTCAACGGCGAGAACATTTGAGTGATCAGTATCCAGTTTATAAGCCTCGTTTGGTTTTAATGTCCAAGATTCCGCAATTTGTACTGCTTTATTCACTCCCGCGGGATTACTGTCATCTCTTGATACGGTTTCTATGTCTACAGCACTGTCATCTGTGTCTGTAGCGTCAGTTGGCATATGAGTTTTATTACCAAAATCATTTACATTACTGTCAAAAGATTCCTTGGGAAGAACGGACTGTTCAAAATGGTGTATGTTACCAATGTCATTTCTGAAATTTTCTTGCTTAATAAGCGCAACTGCTTCCTCACAGGGTATAGAATTTTTGGTCATAGAATTCGAATGTGCTGGCTCCAGCACTAAATATCCATCAACTGTTTTGAAGGGTATCTTTGGAGGCGAATGTTGATGGGCTTCGTGGTTGTTTACTAATGGAAGGCTATGAGCAGTGGTAAATAAAGCTTCGTTTTTTAACATATGTGCTTCATGATTGTTAACTAACGGTAAATTATGGGCAGAAGTAAATACGGCATCGTTTTTTAACATGTGGGATTCGTGAGATATGGAGGTTAAATGTTCGTGCATGGATGATAATTCCTTTTTTTCAAAGTTCTTATAAGACAAGTTGCGTTCTAAAGTTTCTGGCTTCATATTGCGCTGTAAGTTATAATTCGTTGTGAGGGGTAGGCCTTGTGATTCGGCAATCTCTTTTAAAATGCTGTTTAAATTCTTCGAAGCTTCGCTTTCGACGATTTGAGGATAGGATTCTGAGCTGTGAGCACCAGGTAATGTGTTCATCTTTTGTAATTTCAGCTCTATGCTATCGAAAGCTGTAGGGTAAAAGAAAAGACAAGTTGAATAGATAATACTTTGTTTGAAATTTAAGCTAAAATTACATCATATTTTCCCTTACATAACAGATACTACCTCAAAACATAGATACAATATTTTATGAATGCAAAATATGATATAATATTTATTTATAATGATGAAGGGATTTAGGATGATGCAACACATCGATGCAGTAGTCACCTAAAATTGCAGAATTTATTAAGAAAAAATTATACCATCTTTAGTTCCATGAACATAGATTTTTGTTATAGACATTTGATGGGTAAATACGCAAACGAGAGTGATAGGTAATGGATCAAATCTTCTCGGACATAATTTCACGTGGACAAAACTTCGCTCAAACAAATTCTAAAATTAATAATTAGCATTAAATTTTAATTAATTTATGAATTAATTTTAATAGAAATTTTTTTTATTTACTGACAAAGTGAAGTTATGGATCGGCGAAGTTTTGTTCCAGTGAAGTTATGAACCGGCGAAAATTTGGCCGCGAAATTTTGACCCCAAACACAAGTGATATTAAGAAAAAAGTGATAATTTTAAATTTATTTGTATGTTATGGTCAGTATTAGGTATTTAACTTAACCGTTTTCCACCAAGATATTAAATAAAATGCTTTTTTTTTTTAAACAGAATTTTTTTAAAACAATTTTTTGCTGCTGCCTTATTCTCACTCCCATTTATTGCTTTTAAACTCTCTAAGATGTCATTTAGAACATTTTTTTTTCATTTGCAAAAAAGTTATTTAAAGAAGCTTAAGTTATGATAGTTTCAAGAAATTGTCCATTTGTAATAGATGCCTAATGATGGCTTATTTTGAAAAAAGGTACTAGTATGAATTTAACATTAGGCATTTTTAACTTATTTTAAAAATTTTAAAAAACGAAAGAAAGAAAAAACTTTACATAATTAAAAAATTCATGTAAATAAACTTTTTAAAGCAAAATCTCCGAGATAATTGTTAATTCTTCATGCATATTCAAGAAGATAATTAAATTTATTGGAGTTATCAAAAGATAAAATCGATCGTGAACAACCTTTACCTATATGATTCTCCTTTTAGTAAAGACATTCAAAAACTCATCAAATAGTTAAATAGAGGAGTCAGCTTACAAATTTCTCATTTATAATTGAGGTTTTTTCCTCCCTTTTTTTTTAGACTCTACAGTTTGAAAAAACATGAAAAGTTCTCGGAAGTTAGCTTAAAAAATTTACAAAGAATATTTCGAAAATGCTACTACAAGCCTGAAAATAAAAGTTAATTTGTTTAAAAAAGAAAATAATAATAATAATAATTTAATTAAAATATATAATAATTAATTAAAATAATAATTAATAATAATAATAAAATTAATTTAAGGACTTTTTTTTTCGCTTTTTTAAAAAACTTTTTCCAAAGGAAATAATTTTTTTAAAAATTTATTACTGTTCTTTTTATATCCTATTATTATCCAAAATTGTCAATTTTCAACGGAAATATGTCAAAAGGGGGAGGGGTAATTTCTGTTGATGCAGCAGTTTTAAGGTAAGAAAAAAATTTTACTAAAACTTCTTAAAATTTATTTATTGTGTTTGAAATTTTTTAAATATACAATTCGTCACTTTAATGAGGATTTTTGATTTATATTTTGAATTGAACGTACAGCAAAACCTCTCAAGTTGACCACCAAGTTGTCAAATATGGAGCCTAACAATCATCTACGCACTATAGATTTAGGCCTAATGTTCGTGATTTTCTGAAGGGCTTCAAAGAGTAGTCTAAAGTTATCAATTGTTTCTAAGAAATAATTCGAAATTTTTTTCTTCCCAAAACAATACAATATTTATTTTAAATTTTCTTCACATCAAGATAAAGCATTTAGTTTTAATCTATAGATGTATAAGTTTTAACAGAGAAAAATGATTTTAAAATAATCTAAATTTAAATAATTTTGATAAATAATTTAAATAAATAATTTCCAAATAATCTAAATATTTTTTTATTTAATGTAAAAAAAAAATTAAAAGTTATTAGACAGAAGAAATGCTAAAGAAAGAGGGCAAGGTCAATAAGCGTTTTTTCCCCCCTCTTAATTAAGATTGTCCTCAGTAAGTTAACTTCAAAATAAATAAATAAAGAGACTGAAACATATAGTGTGCCTGAAGTCCATATTTGTTTGGATCTATTTGTCTGCTTGTAAGTTGACCACTTTTATCTGGAACCAAATTTTCCTCATGTAATAAAAGAGAACATAAACTTGGTTATCTGATCGCCTTTCTATCTCGTATTTTGACCTCTAAAATAAATCAAATTTGTCGATGCTATTAAATGCTATTCTAAATCCTACACAAGTTGACAAAAAAAAAATCTTTTTAGGATTTTTTTTTCTATTTTATTATGTTATGTATCAAATTTTTACCTGATTGGTGAATTGGTGCACCGTAAAAAAAAAGTATAGTCAAAACTACGAGAATATAGTATATGTATCGTGTTTCTGGCACTATGGGAGCACCAAAAGGTTTTGGTGAAACGTTTTGGTAAAATTAACAATAAAAAATAGGGTTTCATAATGTGTGATAACGTTTGGTAAGTATATGATAAAAACCATTTATTTAGTTAATTTTTTTTCTTCAGTTTTGTGCATTTTTACTATATGTGTGATTGTGTGCTAATAAAGATTATAATTTTGAAAACTGGAATTTCCGGTAAGCCGTTGCCATGTGAACGAAAAAATTACCACATGAATGGTTTAAAATTCGTATATTTTGGTTTTTATGACTAGAATAATGCTTTATTATTATTATTTTTCATAAGAAATGTTATTACTATATAGTACGGTTATTTTACCAGAATTTTCTTTCCGTGTATTGAAAGCTAAACTAAACGTCTTTGTGAATTAACCATGTTGAAAAACCTTTTAAAGTACATTATGTACGTTATTCTTATGAAAATTCTTAATTCTGTATTATAGTGAGATTAATGCACCTTAGCGTAGACCTTGGATTTGTGGTACGTGGGGCCGTGAATTATAGGTCAAAAGTTATAAGAGCTGGGGAAAAAAATTAAGAAGGAAAAAGATAAGTAAATAAAAAAATGAGCATTAATTAATATGGAAGACTCAATCTTTTTATTTATTGGTTTTATCCTTATTAAATGTATGGTAGCATAATAGTTAGTATATTTAGGCATAATAAAGTCATTCGCTGCCGCCCACAGATCCCCATGATTGCTTCGCTTAACAAAGATCATTAACTCCTCGTTCTTTTAGATTTGTTATACGATTTTGTTTGGGATCCATTTTTAAACAATATCCCTTTATTTGATTGTAACTTTTTTATAAATAATATTCAAAAATAACACTTTTCCGTAGGCAAAGATTTGTTTAATCTGGAGGCTAATCTGGAAAATACTAACATAAAATTCAGATTTTTTTCCCTCCAGAGTTTGCATGAAGGAAATTAAAAATAATAATAATGATGCGTTATTTTTATTCTTTATATAGATCTCTATATTTGTATATAATTTGTAGTTGAATTTTTTAGCTGGAAATTAGTTTTTTTGCGAAATAAAATCTACTAAAAGTCATAAGTTATCAAATAATTAATGGAGAGCAACATATCAAACTTCAGCCAATTAATAATAGCTAAACAGTTGTTAGAATCAGTAATCATCATTACATACCGAAAACGTAATGTAATTTTTACTATCAAAATTTAAAATGTTGCATTGTTCTTTAATAAATTTATTTACCTATTCTTACATTTTTTTATTTTATTTTGTGATCTTTAAAAAGCTTCAATAATAATAATAATATTTTATAAATTCATCATGCCTTGATAATTTTGATTATATACAGAATTATAAAGGGGCAAATCAAATGTAACGTAAGCATGTTTTTTGGATATTTTTTCGGATACCTTTTTTTCTCTGTCATTAAAAATAAGCAAATTACAAAGCTTCTTCCATGAGCCACGGTGGCTCAGGATTTAGAGCGTTCGCTTCCCAATGAGATGACCCAGGTTCAAATTTCATCATATAAATTTTGCACCTGATTCGCATCGATCCCAGTGCTGACGTAAAATGTCCTCTGTGGTAAAAGGAACGTGATAGAATCCCCCTGTAACAGGGCAAAGTGTGGATTTCGTGGTTTTCTCTCAATGTAACCCATATGAGGGTTAGCTCCCTCAAAAAAGTCCTCCTTGAAAGCTAGCTTGTCTCAATGCTTGATCCAGGAGTCTCCGTGTCTTCAGGTTTGGGTTCAAAATTACAAGGCGTCGCAATTAGACATAGTCATAAACTCAGAATCGAATTGAATTTTTAACGCCGTTTATATTAAATAAAAATAAAAAATCTTTCAGGCTTATATAAGGAAGTTGCAGTCCAATCCTTGTATTTTGCTTTGACTTTACTTTTACTGTAATGTGATTTTAAACATTTTGAGATCAAATTCAAGCAAAAGGTGACTAGAAACTTTTCCCAAACTAAAATGTACGCTAAAGAATTTACTTTACTAAATTTCAAAACTCCTTGAAGAAATTTTTCTCTTCCTAAATTTAACTTTAATTTCAGATTTGAAAATTTTCCATACATAATTTTCTTTTTTAACATTTATTTCACATGAAAAAACAACATTCATTAAAAAAAAAAGAAAGAAAAGAGAGAGAATAAGGACATTTTGGAGCATTGAATCCCTACTTCCCCTTTTGTCACCAAAAATAAGCTAATCACATGTTCCCTTCAAGTGCTTACGTAATATACAAATGGTCCCATACCCACAAATAAAATCGGTTCAATGTCAAATCCTAATAAAAGTATTTTGAGACCATAATATCCCACAAGCTTGTTCCAAAAATAATGAAGTGTTAAATTGTACCGTTTTTGGTGTCAAATTGAATATTAGGGGCTCATTAAATATCACGTAAGCCTTTTTTTTTTTGGCAATTTCGGACCTTTTTCCTATTGTCAGTAAAAATAAGTTGACTGCAAACTCCTTCGATGCTTTTGTAGAAAGTAGCTAAACCCTTCTTCTTGTTTTGCTTTAACTTATCTAATTTTTGGTTTAAATTCACCTTATACATGTAACTTAGCATCAAAAAAATTTACGTTGTAATTTATTTAATAAAATTTTGTGTGGAATAATTTCTTAAAATACTTCTGTGTTTTCTTACAGTTTTTAAAAAAGTTAACCTCTGAAATTCCTTGGAGAACTTTTTTACCCTCGAATCTTATTTGAAAATAAAGGTATTTAAATGATTTACGTAAGCAATGCTCATACTCTCTTCCTCTCCTCTTGTCAACAAAAAAAAGAAAGAAAAAAGGTTATATAGCAAATATGTACGAAGTTAAGGTTATATAGCATATACGAGCGAAAGTAAGGTTATGTAACAAATGTGAACGAAATTAAGGTTATGCAGCAAATATAAACAATATTATAACCTTCATCAAAATTTTTCGGTGTGTATCAATTTTTGTATTCCCATTTTTAACGCTGTCACATTTTTTCATATATCCCAAAAAATAAGAATTGAAAATATTCTGTAACTTTTAGAAAAGACATTAAAGCGTTTAAATTGAAAATACATTAAAATGTTTAGATAAGGAGGAAGAAAATTTTTGGTTTCGTTAATTGTTTTGTTTATTTTGATTATTAGTATAGCACCAAGCGTAGAACAGTTATTAAAGTTGTATAGTCTTATCCAGCTTATAAGATTTTTAATTTTGTTCCTAAACTTCATCTTTTTTTAAAAAAAAATTATCCAAATACTGATCAATCATCTCATATTCATCAATATTTTTATATTATTTGCTGATAGATAGTAATGTGAGAAAGAGGGAATTTTGTCATCATCCAGATTATGCAAGTTTATTGCTACTTATAGTTTGTGTTTGTTGTTTATTTAGTTAAAAAATGGGTTTTAAAGACATAATTTTTGATTATGAATTTCTTTTATAATAAATTTTTTTTTTAAAAAGAAGTTCTTTAAATTTACACAACAAAATATTAAGTAAAATTTCTATTGAAAATTCTACATCCTAACATCTCTCTCTCTCTCTCTCTCTCTCTCTCTCTCTCTCTCTCTCTATATATATATATATATATATATATATATATATATATATATATATATATATATATATATATATATATATATATATATATATATATATATATATATATATATATATATATATATATATATATATATATTTATATATATATATATATATATATATATATATATATATATTTATATATATATATATATATATATATATATATATATATATATATATATATATATATATATATATATATATATATATATATATATATATATATATATATATATTATGTAATGTTAAAACAATTATATATTAAATATAATCCTTAAATAGAGCATTTATCCAACGCGCAAACGTTTAAAAACCTTTCCCACAAGAAAGTAATAATATTGATCTAATTATCTCAAAAAATGTGATGATGTGGCTTTAGCAGCTTGGGAAATTGATCAGTCCCACGCTACTAAGACCTATTAACATTTAAATATATTGTCCAGAAAGATATAAAAACCCTCTTTCCAAGGTCAAGTGTGCTATTCTATACCTATCCACCAGCATGTAATGTTGTCATTCTGGGGCTCTGGCCCTTACGTTAATAAAATTAGATTATGATTCCTGCATTTTCCTGTATCTTTTCAAGAAGCACCGGCCACACTACGAACTTACAATGTTTAGGCTTTAAAAGCGTAACATATATATATATATATATATATATATATATATATATGTCACTTTATTAATAATTTTAAATCTGTGCTATTTATCCACTGAAAGAATAAGTAAAAGAAAGATTATTTTTACCATAATTCACATTCAAATGTTCGGCTTCCAAGAGAATCAACTATGGCAATTCAACTATGTGGATTTGTTGTTCCCTAAACAATTATTAGAGCAAAATGACAAACAAAAAAAATGTCTCTTAATTGTTGAAAAATTGCCTTTTATTTACTAAATAAATATAATTTGAAATTGAAAAATCCTCTTGTATAAAACTAATATTTTACTTTAAAAATTTAAATTTTAAAGCATCTCTTAGAAAAACTAAATTTTCTATAATGACTGTCATTTAATGCATAGTTTGTGATATTAGGCTATTCTTAAATCTTAAAATTGATCACCGATTGATGTTGGCAAACAGATGTTACTCCTGTTACTAACGACTCGCTATCAAAAATAAGTATGTATAAAACTCTAATCCAATGAGTACTACTGTATGACTGTAGTGCCAAGTGTGTACTGCTATGGACTGTATTGCCAAGAAGAAGTAGAAGACTTCTCTTATTGCTTATTTGTTGTATTATCTTGCTAATACTGAATAAAGAGCCGTGATGGCTCAGGGGATTGAGCGTTCGCCTTCCAATGAGGTGAACCTGGCTCGAATCTCAGCAGTCACTGGTCTATGCGAATTTCACATCCGGTTTGCACTGACAGCAGTGTTGATGTAAAAAATATCCTTCTATTTAGAGGAATCATGGGTTAGAGTCCCCTTGCTGTCAGGCTAACCATGGCAGGTTTTCTTGATTTTCCTCTCCATATAACGCAAAGGCGAGTTAGTTCGATCGAAAGTCCTCCACGAGGCAAATTTCTCCCAATACTTGATCCAGGAGTTCCATTGTCTTCTGGATTGGGTTCAAAATTACAAGGCATGAGCATTAATTGTCGTAAACTCAAAAAATTAATTCGGCTGTTCAACGACGGTTATAAAATACTGAATACAAATTATTTTTCTGAATATAATCAAGGGCATATTTTATCTCAGCAAAAATTTCAAAACTAATGTCAGTTTGCTGAATTTCAATATAAAATTTGAAATAATCATAATATTTTTCCTTAATTTCTGAAATCAACATTTGTTACATATTATGATTTGCAATTTTGATGAATAAAATTTGTAAAATAAATATTTGAAATCCTTACATTATTGTAAAAAATTAAATTTTGAAATCTAGTGCTAAAATACCATGATTAACATTATTTAGCTTAACATGGGTAATATACCATAAATTTTTTAGTTAATTACCATAAATATTTATAATTAACATAAATATTTATATTTATTAATTACCATAAATATTCATAAAAGTAAATTTATAAATATTGTTCCCTGATAAATTTTTTCTTCTAAAACAAGTTAAACAAAAATAGCACAGCTAATCAATATCACCAACTTAATTGGATAACAATCTCTGATTAGAGATAATTACAGAAAAACCTATTAATATTAATCAGTTTTATCTGTTTTGTGAAAATAGATCTTTTATTTGCTAGATAAGAATATTCTTCGCTTGGGGATGTCGCAATGATAAGCTGATAAAGTATAATAACAGAATGAAAATGATTATTTCACTAGGATTTAAGATGTATGCAATTTTTAAATATTCAGACACAAAAATGTGAACTATAAAAAAATAATAAAAAGTTTAATGTAAGATTTTTATCTTATAGAAAGAATGAATTAGAACGTATAAATTGAACTGAGTTTAAAATAGAATTTTGGGGTTATAATTAACTCACCCTTTGAAAAACACATTTCATTTGATTGAAGCAACTACTATGATTTTATTTGATTGAAGTGCAACAATCATAAGTTATTTCATTTGATTTCTCAAGTGCTCAGAAACCAATCTGATTTGATCAAGTGCTCAAAAGCACTTGATATGGGAACACAGCATAGAAATTTGTATTGCTACAAATACAAAAATTAAATCCGAAAATAAAAAAAAATTTAACAATTTTTTAATTAAATACATTCTAAATTAATTAGTGAATAAATAATTAAATTATTAATAAATAATGAATTAATAAATTAATATATAAATGAACATATAAATTAATAATAAATTTATATATAAATGAACATATAAATTAATATACAAATTAATTAATAATAATTAAATTATTAATAAATAATTAAATCGATAAATTGTAATTTTATTGCCGAAGTAATGTGTTTGCAATGCATTTTTTGAATATTGCATTTATTGCGTTTTCTTCTTTTTTAACCCAAACACTGTGAAACAAATACGATTAGCTTAAGGTATACGATTGCTCAAATGCTCTTCATGAGAAAACCAAACATAAAATTTGCATTGCTATATATTTTTTCAAAAGTTAATAAATAACTAAACTGTGAAACCAAAATAATATTCTTGTTATGCATTTATTTGAATCTTGCACTTATTGCCTTTTTCCTCCTAATGCATAACAACAAATCTGATTTGATTTAGATATTCAAGTGCTTAAATATACTTGAAAAGGAAAACCAGCATAAAAGTTAGCGTTGAGGCATATTTTTTACAAATTAAAACAGATATAAAATTAAATGAATAAACTTACTTGTCAAAATAATATTTTTGGGATGCATTAACTGAATATTTCATTTATTGCATCTACCCCTCCTCAAGTATTCAATTATAAATCCAATTAGATTTATTTGACCAACGCTCAAATGCTCTCAATAAAAATAATGCCCAGCATAAAAATTTGCATTATACATATATATATATATATATATATATATATATATATATATATATATATATATATATATATATATATATATATATATATCCAAACTAATATTTTTGTAATGCATATGCGACCGGCAAAGTGTGAAATGCCGGCATTATATATAATGCCTGACGCTTTTCGGCAAAGTATGAAATATGAGAAGTATTTCACACATTGCCTAGGCATTATATATAATGCCGGATGCTATTTAGGCAAAGTATGAAATAAACGTCCTGATGAGGTTATTATGTAAATGATGTGCATGTTACTGTGAATGACCGAAATCGGTAGTTGCTGACTTTCACCGGTGAATGTCGACAATCACATGGACGCTTTGGTGAATGTTCGAAATATTTATTACATCCGATTTGATATTAATTTATTCGTGAACATTTATTCGATATTTTAATACTTACTGACGATAGATTAGAAGAAACATCAGTGTTTGGAGTATCGGGCAAATATATACCGGGTAATGGCACTTGACCTTAAAAAAACATCAGTTTAGGGTATGCCGGGCAAATGTATACCAGGCAGTGGCCCTTAAGCTTAAAAAAACATCAGTGTAGGGTATACCGGCAATGGTCTTATAAGGTCAAGTGCCATTACCCGGTATACATTTGCCCGGTATGCCGTACCCTGATGTTTTCTTAATATTAAGGGCCACTGCCCGGCACACCCTACACTGATGTTTTTTTAAGGTCAAGTGCCATTACCCGGTATATATTTGCCCGATACTCCAAACACTGATGTTTCTTCTAATCTATCGTCAGTAAGTATTAAAATATCGAATAAATGTAATTATATCCACGAATAAATTAATATAAAATCGAATGTAATGAATTTTTCGGACATTCACCAAAGCTTCCATGTGATTGTCGACATGCACCGGTGAAAGTTAACAACCACCGATTTCGGTCATTCACCGTAACATGCACATCATTTACATAATAACCTCATTAGGACGTTTATTTCATCCTTTGCCTAAATAGCATCCGGCATTATATATAATGCCTAGGCAATGTGTGAAATATAAATCATTTCATACTTTGCCGGTATAATAATAAATAAATAAGCTGAATAACTAAATAGCATAATTGGTAAGCATTTATTGACTTAAATTCTTTATTTATCGTCTATCTAAAATAGATAAGTATTTCGTAAAAAAATTTGCAATGTATTTGTTTTCATTTATGTTAAATAAATTCTTTTTTACTCGAAACTAAATTTCATAATAATGTTTTGAACTTCTATATACTTTAGTTGGACTTACGTCAGTATTGTTCCTAAAGTTCTCATTAAACTTAGCAGAAAACTGCAAAAATTACTTTAAAAAAAAAAAAAAAAACTTTTTGATTATTAGCTTAAAAATTAAAATCAAAATTTTTCTGAAAATTAAAACTTGTAATTTTAAAGCTTAAAGATACTTATTTAATGAATTTACGGTTAATTACAATTTTATCTACGTCGTTGTTTTCTTAACACATATAACTATGCAAGTGTTTGTATTCAGGCTCTTTTACTGCGTAATTCTGAACTTGAAGGTTCAAATCAAATCATATTAATTGTCTCACAGACAGGAATTAAATATTTAATTTAAAGCAAAAATTGAGAATTTTTTTTAGCTTCATTAATTTGAACTCAACTGTTTTTTCTGTCTTATATTAATAAATCCTTGATTTTCTTTACTTTTTCTTTTTATCTTTATTTTTTATTATTTTTTTATTTTGTGTTTTTTAAGAATAAAAATATCCTAGAAACTTCTAATTTTCTAATTATATATTTAACATTTTTTATTATTATTTATTTTTCACTATTGTACCGTAAATAAAGTATTCCTTTTACTTAAATTATTATTTTTCTTTTCAATATAATAGAATCGTATAAATATCCTCATTTCATTGCATTTTATGATTTTTTCACCCTCCATATTCCTTTCTGAAATGCCTTATAAACATTGTGAAAACGTTAAAAATGATTTGAAATTTCCTGTCGTAAAAACTATTGTGCTGCCATCAACTTATTAAAGATCAACTCAAACTCATAATTTACTATTAGTTTGAACACACTCTTCACACTATTTCTACAGCATTCAAATAGTGTTTCTGCCAAACAACTATAATGATTATACATTTTCACGCTTCATCCTGCACGGCACGTTCACGTACGTATGCCAGCATAAGCTCTGTATAGAACTGAAATTGTTCTGTTGTAACTACACGCAAATCATACGCATGTGAACGTCTAGAGACGCTACATGGAGATGCTATATGATATATATGGTATTACTTTCACTTTAGAAGAATGAGTAAAATTGTTTTTTTTTTTAATCTTTCTATAAATATAAGCAATTTTAGTTATTTTTACACCGGATAAAAATGTTGCATTTGCAATCAACATAAAATAACTCAAAGTAAACATCTCAAAAATGTTTCATAACATGTAAAAATGGCATAGTTATGAGAGTGTATTACAGAAAAGTTTAAGACGACTTAGAAAGCATGCAGTTTTTTGGTAAAGAGTATTTTATGCTATAAATATTTATCATTCATAGACGAGTTCTTTTTGTCTGGAATACCACAAGCGTTTTCTAGTTAAGTAGTAACTAATTGTCACTAAATTGTCACTAAAATGTCCTTTTTAATGGAAAACTAAATATTGAAATAATAAAATTTTATTCAAAAGCAATTATTAATTCAAAAACAAATAGTAAAACTGAAAAAAAAGTTTTTTTTTCAGATATAGAAAGTATACTAAAAGTAATGTATTAGCCTATTTTCTACCTCGAAACGAGTTTAAGACACTCCACTCCAAGAAAAGTATGAGTGGTATGATATGATACAAAAAATCATATATTTAAATTATTAGATACAAATTTTATTCTGTAAGCGGTTACCACTTAAAAATTGCATTATTGCATTGTTATGAAATAAATAAACAGTATAAAGAAAATATATTGTTTAAAAAAATTTAAAAAAGCTTTCAAAATATATATTTAAATTTGTTTCTTACTTTTAGTTTTTAATAATTAATTAATGATAAAATAAAAAAAAACCAACATAACTAGGCTTATTTAGGCTGTGGAAGTTAAAAAAGTTCTCTTTGAACCCATTGTTGAGAAGTAGCTGTAGTAGTTTAATAAATTATCTTCAAACTGGAGTGTGAGGTGTAAAAAATTTAATTTAAATTCATCTAAGGTCTTTTATAAACTTTTCTTCGTATTAGGTTTATAAGCAGTAGTTCATAAAGTTTACTTTTAACCCAAATTACCTAAAAAAAACTGAACGTTTCTTTTGTCGCAATTTAAAAGAAAAAGTTATCAATCAGAGTTATTAGCTTTTTCAAATATTTTTTTTAAAACTAAAACAGGCATTAATCATATTTAGACTGTAGAAACTTGAAAATTTTTTTCAGTTATTTACTATCAACAGTGCTATAGAAGTATATGTTTCTTTTCTAACTAAAGTAACCCAGAAAAATAACGAATGTTACTTTCATTCAACCTAATGAGAAAAAAAAAGGTCAAGATGATGGCAATTAACTTGTGATAAAATAAAAAGAAAACATGTTTTGAATTTATATTTAGACGGTAGAAGTTAAACAAGTTAACTCACTCTATTTAAACTCAGCAGTGAGTTGGTGAAGCATAAGTTTAAAAAGTTATCTTCAATTCCGAAGAATGCACATGAAATAACGATTGTTACTTTAAACTTGACATGATAAAAAGAAAAGTTGTGAATAATAACAGTTAATATTTTATAATTCATTTCAGATAAAGTAAAAGACATGCTTTGAGCTTATTTATAGAGAGAAAAATTTTTCAAAAATAATACCTAAAGTAAAAAAATATGATGCATTTGAATAAATCTGTATTCACCACCGTGCTCAATACCTCCAAATAAATCTATTTTGTTGCGAAATCACGTGTTTCGTATTTTTAATTTTAAAATGAAATCTAATAAAAAGGAATGTATAACATTTTTTGTATAATGTTGAGTAACATCGCCTTTTTAAATTTATTAAGAACGTTAAGAAACCTGATTTAGGTTGATTCATAACCTTTCAAAAAGTTATGAATAATAAAAATTAATTTTTTATTATTAGTTTTTGGTAAGAAAAAAAAACACGCTTTGAGCTTATTTAGGCTGTAGAAGTTCTCTCTAAACTAGACAGTGGTGTGCTCAAATAGTAGTTTAGGAAATTATTTTCACCCCCGAAGACTGCACATGAAATAACGAATGCTAATTTAAACGTAACCTGATAAAAAAAGGTATGAATATTAGCAATCAATTCTTTATAATTAATTATTTATGATTAATTCTTTATAATTAATATCTGATAAATATAAAACTTGCTTTCAGCTTCTTTAGGCTGTAGAAGTTCTCTTTAAACTCGTCAGTGAGGTGTTGAAGTAGTAATTTAAAAAATTATCTTCACATCCGAAGAATGCAGATTAAATAACGAACGTTAATTTAAACTTAACCTGATAAAAAAAGGTATGAATATTAACAATAAATTCTTCATAAGTAATTCTTTATAATTAATTTTTTTACAATTAATATCCGATAAATATAATACTTGTTTTGAGCTCATTTAGGCTGTAGAAATTCAGAAAGCTCTCTCTGAACTCGACAGTGAGGTGTTGAAGTGGTAGTTTAAAAATGATCTTCTCATCCGGGGAATGCAGATGAAATAACGAATGTTAATTTAAACTTAACCTTATAAAAAAAAGGATGAATATTAACAATAAATTCTTCATAATTAATTCCTTATAATTAATTTTCTTACAATTAATATCCGATAAATATAATACTTGTTTTGACCTCATTTAGGCTGTAGAAGTTCTCTCTAAACTCGACAGTGAGGTGTTGAAGTGGTAGTTTAAAAAATTATCTTCACATCCGAAGAATGCAGATGAAATAACGAATGTTAATTTTAACTTAACCTGATAAAAAAAGGTATGAATATTAACAATCAATTCTTTATAATTAATTCTTTATGATTAATTCTTTATAATTAATATCTGATAAATATAAAACTTGCTTTTATCTTATTTAGGCTGTAGAAGTTCTCTCTAAACTCGACAGTGAGGTGTTGAAGTAGTAATTTAAAAAATTATCTTCACATCCGAAGAATGCAGATTAAATAACGAACGTTAATTTAAACTTAACCTGATAAAAAAAGGTATGAATATTAACAATAAATTCTTCATAAGTAATTCTTTATAATTAATTTTTTTACAATTAATATCCGATAAATATAATACTTGTTTTGAGCTCATTTAGGCTGTAGAAATTCAGAAAGCTCTCTCTGAACTCGACAGTGAGGTGTTGAAGTGGTAGTTTAAAAATGATCTTCTCATCCGAGGAATGCAGATGAAATAACGAATGTTAATTTAAACTTAACCTTATAAAAAAAAGGATGAATATTAACAATAAATTCTTCATAATTAATTCCTTATAATTAATTTTCTTACAATTAATATCCGATAAATATAATACTTGTTTTGACCTCATTTGGGCTGTAGAAGTTCTCTCTAAACTCGACAGTGAGGTGTTGAAGTGGTAGTTTAAAAAATTATCTTCACATCCGAAGAATGCAGATGAAATAACGAATGTTAATTTTAACTTAACCTGATAAAAAAAGGTATGAATATTAACAATCAATTCTTTATAATTAATTCTTTATAATTAATATCTGATAAATATAAAACTTGCTTTTAGCTTATTTAGGCTGTAGAAGTTTAGAAAGTTCTCTCTAAACTCGACAGTGAGGTGTTGAAGTAGTAGTTTAAAAAATTATCTTCAAGCACGAAGAATGCAGATGAAATAAATAATGTTAATTTTAACTTAACCTGATTAAAAAAAGGTTATGAATATTAACAATTATTTCTTTATAATTAACGTCTGATAAATATAAAACTTGCTTTGAGCTTAAATAGGCTGCAGAAGTTTAGAAAGTTGTTATTAAACTCGACATAGAGCTGAATTAGAAGTTTATAAAGTTACCTTTAAATTAGAAGAATACACATGAAATGACCCTTTGACTCAATGTAATAGAAAAGGTTTATGAATAGAAAGTTAAAGGAGTTCATAAAAATTCTAGAAATCGAAATTTAAATTACTCATAAAATTGAGAATTCTAACAAAATAATATGGGGTATTTCTGTAAGTTCAAATCCATAAATCATAGTTAATTACTTGATGTCAGTTTTCAACAACATCAATAAAAATTTAAATAATATATCAACAATATGAGTGCAATTTTACATCTCAGTCCAAACCGTTGCGCACCAAAATAAGCGCCATATTAATACGAATCATTCTTTATAAACCAAGTAGATAAGATCAACGTGGCGAATTTCAAAGATAGCACAATTTTTATCCTGATTACGCAAAACAAAAAAAGCTCTTACCTGGCTCTTCTGTAGGAGTGAATGATATGAAAAGTTGCATGTCTCTAATCTATATCTCAAAACTGATAACTTATCAGTCTTTTTTTCAGCTTCTATTTTATCTCTTTCAAAGTTTGTTCCAAATGCTCGTCTTGGATTTGCCGTTCGGTCCCTCCATTGTTAATAACACTGCATCAAACACGAAGTGTTCTCGTGCAGTTCGAAATCCCCGAAATATGTCCGAATATCGTAAATTTTTGAGAAGTACATGGCTTCTGACTTCTTGGACTGGGGGGGTTGGTGGCCGAAGGAAAATTCCTTCCTGGTGCCTGGTTCGAACATGCGACATCATGGCTAGTAATCAGCAAGAGCAAGAGAGGAATAAACAATGTCAAAGGACTTTGTTCTGTGTACACACACACACCTTGAGGTGATAATAAAGTGGACTCAAATCGCCTTGTCGTTTCCTTTCGATTAGGCTGGATGGATTGGGGAGATTTGTTGTGTTTCCTACAAAACACATTTTTGTTGATGACAGAAGAAAAATAAAAGCAATTTTAATTGTTTTTGCCTTATCTGCAAAGAGTACATTAAGCAAGTATGCTTAAAGTACGTTAAAGGCAAGACACCGTCGTAAAATTTTTAAAGGGGAAAAAATGGATAGTTAAACTCAATTGTTAAAAATTGACAGTCAATACTTAGCACTTTTGCATTTATGCTGAAGTGCTAAGTATTGACTGTCAATTCATTTATGCACAGTCGGACCTCTATTTAACGAAGTTGCTAAATCCCAATAAAAAGTTTGTTATATGGAAAATTCGTTAAATAGAAAATCACCTTTTGAAATACTTAAACAGCACAAAGTAGGTTTTAAATTTATAAAATCCAGACATAATTAAAATAGCAATTGTCAATACCTTCATCTTGATAACTAGTATCTACTATTTATTTTTTAGTTTTAACCATAAAAGAAATCGACTTGCAAAACAAGAATAAAGCAAAACATTGTGTTACACTATCGTGCTACACACATTTTCCACTTAAATATGCTAAATTTCTGTATAAATTATAGCTGCATTTATTATGAAATTAATTTTAAACATACATTACCGTATGCGTTCTTAAATTTAATAATTACTGATAAAATCCGGCAATTTTGTCTGAGGTTTTCGTTTGAAATGCGAAAAGGGGAAGGGATTTTGCTGCTTTCTTTAAAAGTTCGTCATCGAAAATCCATTCAAGGTCATTTACTCCATAACATGCCTTAACAAGTCTGAAATATGGGAAAAAGGGACAGTGGATCCCAAACAAAAGTTCGTTAAATAGAAAATTCATATCGCTATTTGGAAGTTATTTTACGAAGAAATTTCCAAAATGTTCTTGGTTCCCCGAAAAAAATCGTAAAATCGAGAAATTCACACAATGGAAGTTCGTTAAATAGAAGTCCGACAGTATAGATAAATATATGCAGTACAATAAATAAATACAAAAAGGACAAAAAGAAAAAAGGAGAAAAATGAAAAAAAATTAAGAAAAACAATAAGTACTATTTACTGCGCATAAGCTGCAAGTATATAGAACTCATGAAATAAGCTCAAAATGTTGAAGAAACATGAAAAACGTACAGAATTATGAAAAAAGAGAGAGAGAAAATTAATAAAAAAAATGCGGAAAAAAATTAATGAAAATCCGAAAATTTTTTTTTTGCTCATATAATCGTGGGAGCTGATGAAAAGATTATATCTTTTTTTTCTTCAAATTTTTATGATTTTTTTTCTCCATATTTTTATAAATTTTTTTTCTCTTTTTTCATTATTCTGTAATTTTTTACATGTTTTCTCTACAATTTGAGCTTGTGCATATATGTATATATGAGTGTGTGTGTGTATCACAATAAATAAATGCAAAAAGGACAAGGAAAAAAATAAGAGAAAAACGAAAAAAATTAAGAAAAGCAATAAGTACTATTTACTGCGCATAAGCTGCAAGTATATAGAACTCATGAAATAAGTTCAAAATGTTGAAGAAACATGAAAAACGTACAGAATTATGAAAAAAGAGAGAGAGAAAATTAATAAAAAAATGCGGAAAAAAATTAATGAAAATCCGAAAAAAACTTTTTTTGCTCATATAATCGTGTGAGCTGATGAAAAGATTATATCTTTTTTTTCTTCAAATTTTTATGATTTTTTTTCTCCATATTTTTATAAATTTTTTTTCTCTTTTTTCATTATTCTGTAATTTTTTACATGTTTTCTCTACATTTTGAGCTTGTACATATATGTATATATGAGTGTGTGTGTGTGTATCACAATAAATAAATCCAAAAAGGACAAGGAAAAAGAAGAAGAGAAAAACGAAAAAATTTACGAAAAACAATAAGTACTATTTACTGCGCATAAGCTGCAAGTATATAGAACTCATGAAATAAGTTCAAAATGTTGAAGAAACATGAAAAACGTACAGAATTATGAAAAAAGAGAGAGAGAAAATTAATAAAAAAATGCGGAAAAAAATTAATGAAAATCCGAAAAAAATTTTTTTTGCTCATATAATCGTGTGAGCTGATGAAAAGATTATATCTTTTTTTTCTTCAAATTTTTATGATTTTTTTTCTCCATATTTTTATAAATTTTTTTTCTCTTTTTTCATTATTCTGTAATTTTTTACATGTTTTCTCTACATTTTGAGCTTGTACATATATGTATATATGAGTGTGTGTGTATCACAATAAGTAAATCCAAAAAGGACAAGGAAAAAGAAGAAGAGAAAAACGAAAAAAATTACGAAAAACAATAAGTACTATTTACTGCGCATAAGCTGCAAGTATATAGAACTCATGAAATAAGTTCAAAATGTTGAAGAAACATGAAAAACGTACAGAATTATGAAAAAAGAGAGAGAGAAAATTAATAAAAAAATGCGAAAAAAAAGTAATGAAAATCCGAAATTTTTTTTTTTGCACATATAATCGTGTGAGCTGATGAAAAGATTATATCTTTTTTTTCTTCAAATTTTTATGATTTTTTTTCTCCATATTTTTATAAATTTTTTTTCTCTTTTTTCATTATTCTGTAATTTTTTACATGTTTTCTCTACATTTTGAGCTTGTACATATATGTATATATGAGTGTGTGTGTATCACAATAAATAAATGCAAAAAGGACAAGGAAAAAAAAGAAGAAAAAAACGAAAAAAATTAAGAAAAACAATAAGTACTATTTACTGCGCATAAGCTGCAAGTATATAGAACTCATGAAATAAGTTCAAAATGTTGAAGAAACATGAAAAACGTACAGAATTAAGAAAAAAGAGAGAGAGAAAATTAATAAAAAAATGCGAAAAAAAAGTAATGAAAATCCGAAATTTTTTTTTTTGCACATATAATCGTGTGAGCTGATGAAAAGATTATATCTTTTTTTCTTCAAATTTTTATGATTTTTTTTCTCCATATTTTTATAAATTTTTTTTCTCTTTTTTCATTATTCTGTAATTTTTTACATGTTTTCTCTACATTTTGAGCTTGTACATATCTGTATATATGAGTGTGTGTGTGTGTATCACAATAAATAAATGCAAAAAGGACAAGGAAAAAAAAGAAGAAAAAAACGAAAAAAATTAAGAAAAACAATAAGTACTATTTACTGTGCATAAGTTGCAAGTATGTAGAGCTCATAAAATAAGTTCAAAATGTAGAGGGAGCATGGAAAAAATTACAGAATTATGAAAAAAGAGAGAGAAAAATTTATTACAAAATACGGAAAAAAAATTAAGAAAAGAAAAAATACTTTTTCAGATATAATCGTGTAATTTGTAATAATCGTGTAATCGTGTAATAATATAATAAATTTGTAAAAAATAATCATAAAGGTATGTAAAATATGCTTAATAAAAATTATACATCAAGGGTTTAATGCGCTTATGCAGCAACAAGATAAGTGATTTCAGCAAATTTTTTTTGAGGTAAGTAAAGGGGAATAGATTTAGTTATTACGTAAAATGAAGGTATTTTCAGCTAAATAAGAGGGTGAGGGAATGAAAATTATGAAGGAAAAAAAAGGAAAATTGTGTCTTTATCTTCATTTCTTGGGATATTTTTTTCATTTAAAATTGTGGTATGAGAGGGGGGGGGCGAGAAATCTATTTCAGTGAAATTTTTAGTCTAAATAAATAATAACTGATTTATGATGAATCCTTGAATTCATTATCAATTAGACATTATCCTTGAATGTATCTTTATCTAGAGTAAAAAGTTGCCAACTTTTACTCAGTTTCTCCCCCAGTTCTAAAGAAAATGCCCAGTATTAGCAAACTGAATATTTTGAAAATTTGAACAAGCATTTAAACTACTTTCTTCCAGTGGTCCTTTTATAATATAAAATTGCACTAACTTATATAATGAATCATGTGATATTTATAATAAAATTTTAAATTCGTAAAACCTAACAACCATAACCGTTAGGTTAAGTTTTGTCTATTTCAAAGTAGTGCCTTCTATGTAGATTAAGAAAAATTGCGAAAGAAAAGAATTGATATTATAAACTACAATTTGTTTAAGATGAAAAACGTTTGTACTTTAATTTTCTAATGTTGGAAAAAATTAATCCAAAACTGCGAAAAAGGTTTGATTTTTTTTTTAAATAATAAAAATTAAAGATTTGCATTGAGTCTCGGACGTTTAAATTATGTCTTTTTATTTTTCATGGTGTAGAATGTACATTGTACGGTGCATCGAAAAAAAATTGGGCCACCCTGAATAACTTTCGAACGAATGAGCGGATCTTTCAAATATGCTAATTAGTAAGAGCAGACGATATTTTAAGTTACAAAATCAAACACAAAAACGTACTTTCTTGGAATAAACATATCTTTTTCCGACAGATGCGGATTTCTGACCCTCAAAGTGTAGGGGGTAGCTGCAATCTGGGAAGCATGGTCCCAATAGATAGGCCAGGAGAGCGCTTCAAAGTTTATATCCCTTAAATGTTAACATTACTTTGTGTGTATTTCACTATATCTCGAGAGTTTTTTTGAGCTAAATGAAAAAGTTTTGCACAAAATTATAAAATTCGTTTATCTAAAAATAATTCATTTAAAAAATATCTCTCTGTAAATATTTATTATTTCATTTAATAAAGGTCGGAAGAATTTTGAATTGTAAGGTATACTATTTGCATCATTTTAAGGAACATAATTGTACATGGCAGAAAACAAAGTTTGAGCAAAATCGGTCGAATAGTTCCTGAGAAATCGAATTTTAAATATCTGACTTTTTTTCCTAAGAGCTTTTCAACCGATTTTACTCAAAATTTGTATTTTGCCATATGAAATTACATTCTTTAAAAATAAGTAAGAAATTTTATGCCTCGCAATTCAAAATTATTAAATAAAATTATTAAAAAATTATGAAATTAAAAATAATAAATCTTTACTAAAAGTTACTTTTTTACTAAGGAATTATCTTTGACTAAAATTAATGATCTAAAATTAAGGAATTATCTTTGGTTAAACGAATTTTATAATTGTGTGCAAAAATTATCAATTCGCTTAAAAAGTTCTCGAGTTACAGCGAATACGCAAAAAGTAAAATTAGCATTAATGGGTCCAATTTTTGGAGCGTTTTAATGGCCGAACTATTGGGACCATATTTCCCAGATTGTGGCTATCCAGTATATTTTGGGGGTCGTAAATCCGAATCCGTCGAAGAAAAAGATCTGTTTATTCAGAGAAAGAACGTTTTTTCGTTTAATTTTGTAACTTAAAATATCGTCTGCATTTATTATTAGCCAATTTAAAATCATTCCCTCGAGTCTTTAAGAATAAGCCCTAGAACGTTAAGATCCGATCATCACGTCAAAAGTTATTCTGGGTGATCCGCTTATTTTTTTGCACACTGTACATCATGACATTAAATTGTATATGAATATGTGACAAACATTTAAATTATGTCTTTTTATTTTTTTGGTATACATTGTTCATCAAATTAATTTTATTTTTTTATTTTTGCAATAAAAATGAGAGAAACTTTAAAATCTCCGTTTCATATCAAGTGAAATTTTTACAGATACGCGAATTTACTCTGTCAGCGCTATTCTCGCTGTTCAATTCATGAGAATGTTGTCGCAATTTTTACTGTCACATATCGGTTACAATGGTCTCTCTCTCTATTATATATATATATATATATATACATATATATATATATATATATATATATATATATATATATACCGAAGAGCCATTACATTATGACCACCCTCCATCTATAACAATGGGCTCGCCCAAGAACAATGTTATCATGGGGCACATTAGGACCCATAATCCTCATAGAACAATCCCTGACGTCTTTAAGCTACTTGAACATAGTTGCAGACCAGGTTCACCCATTCATGGCAACAGTTTTTAATGCGGGGGATGGTGTTTACCAACAGGATAATGCACCATGTCATAAGGGTCGAATCGTCATGGATTGGTTCGAGGAACATTCCAGTGACTTTCAAGTCATGTCTTGGCCCCCAAATTCACCTGATCTTAATCTAATAGAGCATTTGTGGTCCTACTTGGAAAACCAAATTCGTGCTGCCACGCTACCCCCTCGCAATGTGAGGGAATTGCAGGACCAGTTGGTGAGCTCCTGGTACCAGATACCCCAGACTACCTATCAGCACCTTGTGGAATCAATGCCACGGCGGGTGCTAGCAGTTTTGAGGGCTAAAGGTGGTCCTACATGTTAGTAGCAGGGGGATCATAATGTAATGGCTCTTCGGTGTATATATATATATATATATATATATATATATATATATATATATATATATATATATATATATATATATATATATATATATATATATATATAATTGAACAGGAAAAGAAATATTTCTCAAAACTGTTGTTCATTCAAAAATAAACAGACAATGACCACTTCTTTCTAATTTTTATTCCGTAGTCTTAGAATACAAATAACGAAAGACAGCTAACAGAAGAATTTGTACATTCCATCCTCGAAAATAATTTTCATTATGAACATTCTGGTCTAGGGCAGCAATGAGGATAATGGCCCTCTCCTTTTACTATTCTGCATTTACTTCCTCTAACTGCGACTTTAACGCAACTGAAAAGAAAATTACAAAAAAAAAAAAAAAAAAAAAAAGAAAAGGTTAAAACATAAAAGATAGAATAAATATTTGTTACAATGAATGATCTAACAAGACTTATATATTTTTAATTTGAAATGAAACAACACGGAATACGATGTCGACGTGTGAATAATTGATATTTTAGTTATTGGTTTATTACTTTAGAAATGAGGTCACGTAACGGCTCTGGAGATTTTTGAAATTTTATTCTGGATCTCAACATTTTTTGGCACTTTTCCACATAAATTTCACGAATTACACGGATAATGTTGGGACTTTAAGGTCATCGGTAAAGAGGAGTATTTATAGCTATTTAGGTAATTTATTACCTTTAAATCAAATTTTTTAAATGAATTACAAATGTGTAAGCTCTGTCGTTTGATTATGTTGAAGATGAATTCCGTGTAATACATGGAATGAAATCCGAATAGATTCGCTATTTTTGTCGTAAATTGTAAGATTTCTCTTCTTCTGGGCAGCGCATTCGCAGTTATTTCCGTGATGGGTGCCCAAACAAGGCTGAACACAAATGTAAATTTTGGAGAAAATCAGAAAAAATAGGGTTACGCTTAAAAATGTAATGGATGATGAAAATATGTGAAAATGGTCAAATGTTTCTAAAAGCGCACATCAAATCAAAAATCTTAAAATAAACAAGGTAATTTTTTTAAAAGATGCATTTAATAGTATAAGACTCGACCCCACTAATCCCACCCTTGCAGTGACGCAAATTCAAAATTTTGAATACTAACCCCTATTTTTTATTGCAGATTAGTATTTAACAGAAAAAATACCTCAATTTGATTTTCAACATTTTGGTTGATTGGTTGATGCACTGTAATTACAGAATGGAGATTATATAAATGCAAGGTTACTAAAGTAACAATTAAAATTTGAAATAGAGATGTCTGGAGAAATACATGCCAAGACGCAGAAATAAAAATACACTTGTTTGATATTTTGAAACATCAATCAATTCCATCGGACAACAAACCTATATAACATTAAACTTGACTTCCCCTCCCAAACCTAGGGCATCTTATACCCAAGAGTCACCCCCTGCACAAGGGGTGAGATTGTGGGGTTTAAAAAGACATGAAACGTATATTTTCAGATTTTTTATCCGTTGCGTATTTGAGCATTTCCAAACATTTTCGACACCCATTTCAACCCCTTCCATACATTTTGGGCAAATTTTGAACCGATCTATGCTGGATGCTCAAAATGTATGGAATGGTGTTCATACATTTTGACCACTGTTCATTACATAGTCCAAAGAATTCATATGTTTTGGAAAATTAAGCAGTACTTCATACTATTTTGAATTGTTTGGTTGTATTGCGTGAAAGATGATCAAATTTGGAGAGTACCAATGTGATCATAATTATTTTTAACATTATTTTATGATTTACGAATTATAGATTTTAGTTTGTTTTTAAGTATTAGTCATTACTTGAGTCATCATGCAAAAGGAGAACATTTCGTTACCACATTGTTTGCAAATATCATACAAATGTAAAGCGCTTAGTACAAAAAACATTTCAAATATCGTTTTTAAAATCTTAAAATAAGTAAAATAAATATCTATAAAATAGAATGAAAAAATAAATAAAATAAAATAAAAATAAATGAACGAAAAATAAAATTAAAAATAAGACAAAATAAATAAATAAAAATAAACAAATAAAAAAAGGAAAATGTTTTGTCATTGATTGCTACAACACAAATATTTTTTTTTTAATGGCAGGCACCGAACTTTATTCTTCGCCTAAGAAGATGCCGGTATCGTTACTCATTTTACGTTACCCAGTGGGCACCCGTGAACCAAAGTCACTGAGGCACCACACTGCCACAAACCTGTTCATAGGGTGGGCCACATTCACACATCACACACAGCAGAGGACAACACAAGAGAGAAACATCCATGCCCAGAGCGGGATTCGAACCCGCAGCCATTGGCTTCGCAGTCAGGCGCGCTAACCGCTCGGCCACCTGGCCGGCAAAAGTGTCCGCCCTTGGAATTCGAACCCAGGACCCCTCAAGATCAAGATCATGATGCCTATTAGTTCATAATCTTGAGTCAGTCTCATCACCTTTTTGTTATCGCTGTTTTTTTTATCATACTTTGATGTATTGATACAACTATTGATACTACTTTTATTTGTATCATGTTAATTAGAGTTAAAAATTTAATACTCATATTAAAGTTAAATTAAATTTTAATGATTAAAAATTTCGTGAATACACATGATCTAATTATATAATAACAGTGGGGGAGAATCTAGAATCACTCACCAGGGCGTCATCTCTAAAACTTCTTCACCTCGCCACTCCCAGGCAACGCTTCAACTGATTCCTAAATGGATGCAACCCCTACAGCAAGAGGGAACTTCGCCAAACTAACCCTTTGGCTCACTTTATCGATGTTTTTGGCACACTTACTATTTTGGGATTCCTTGCTCTGCATAATCCCTGTTGCAGAGCAAAGAGTCCCAAAATAGTAAGTGTGCCAAAAGCATAGATAAAGTGAGCCAAAGGGTGAGTTTGGCGCACTTATTATTTTTGGACTCCTTGCTCTGCATCAGTATTTTTAAAAAAGACTTCGCGTGATTTGGTCCACTATATCTTGAGTTATCCGTAAAAATGTACTTTCCTCCATTGTACAACAAGATAAGTCGGATACTGATACCTTCAATGCTAAGAGCATAAGTTTAATCCAGTTGAGATCTAGAGTTAGTTTTTGGAACTATATTTAATGCGACTAGTTATTATTATTTTTGTAAGTACTTCTGATCATGTTATTGTTGTGTGCAGTCATACTGACCTATCTACTAGGAGACGACCAGGTCCACACCTGGCTACCCTACAAGAATTGTCATCATATTCTTCCCCATAGACAGGAATCTGACCAAATTCCTCTGTGTCACAATACCCTGTAAATAAAACAAAAATGCTCAGGCTAAAATAAATAAAAACAGCTTTGTGTCTAAAGTTTATTAGGCAACAACTAAATCTATTTGTTTCAAGAAACCATTCAGAGAGACTTAGTAAGAATTTAATTACTTTAGATTTTACATTTTTTGAAATTTGCTACAGAAAATATAACCTGCTCTTATACATTTACATAAAATACAGTAGAAATTTATGGAAATTATACAATAATATCATCAAAGGCAAATATTAATGGATAACAACCACTGATTTACATAGTAATGGCATTAAGGCCTTAAAGGATCAGCTCTAACTACTAATTGATCTGACAAAAAAGTATTTGCTTAGGTGATTTAAGTTCAAATTCCGAAGGTAACTTGTTAATTAGTATGATTATTGGGAGTTTTCAGAATAAACTCAGACTACCAAGACTACCCAGCGTGCTCAGTTTGTCTCAGAATAAAACAAACATATGCTAGCAATGAGAATAGTGCAAAATATCATTATGATGAAAAGGAAAATGTAAACCTTTTTCCAATCTATTTTTTTTAATATTTGAAAAGTTACACCAACATTGTATTAGCTAGATTCATAAAAATGTACAAAAATTAGGAATTATTTATTTATTTTAATGATTTTTTTCATTTAAGTGATAAAATTTTGCCAAATTAACTATTTGTAAAAAGTTTAATAGCTTTATAAATAGTTAAGCTTTTTATCCGTCTTTAAACCTTCATAATTCTTCTCAACATGATGGCAAATGTAATTTTAAAATATATCTTTTCCTCAAGCTTAAGGCATTTAAACAGAAAAAAGCATTTGTCTACATTCTTTGTTAATACATAGTTAATTTTCGAAAAACACTAACTTACATTGAAAAGCTAACAACCATCAATTTATGGTGTCAAATGGTGTCAATAGTGTGAATATCATAAGCCAGAAATATAAAAAGTAAATGAGCTATAAAGAGCACTCTCTGTTTTGTAAACATCATTCTTGCTGAACCGGATAGAAAATCAAACAAAAGTTTGAGTTCAATCGCCGTCAAAAAGTTTATGTAATGCAAATGTGGCTTAATTTCAACCAAAACAAAATAAATCCGATAAAATAGTTGATTCGTAAATTCTTGTCTTAATTCAGATGCAAACATAAACATAGTGCTTAGCGTTTTTAACACTAGAAAGACTGAAACTTAGTATATACCCATATTGCCCAAAAGCAGTCAAAATGTCTGGATTGTAAAATAATAAATAATATGTAAAGAAATTTGTTTAAAATTAATTTTTAATATTTTTTATATTGCTTACAGTTATATAACCAGTTATTAGTAAATATTAACAATAAAAAAATATATATGGTCTGCAAAATTCTAAAAAATTGTGTCATTATATACATCATTGTTTTTCTAATTGAAATTAAAAGCAGTCAAAATGACTTCTTTAGGCAATCTAGTGTTAAAAAGTGCTTAACGGAGCTTATTTTCGATTTTCGTTTTTTAAAAGCCCTTAAAGTGCTTTTTTTTATTGGGTGCTTTTAAAAAGTGCTTAATTTTCCCTTTTCGAAAAAATGAGATTTTCTTTTCTTTACCATGTCGATTTTCGCCACGTATTATGCAAAAGCGAGGTTTTCACATTGTTCTATTCATTTTTGGTTCTGGTAAGTAATCCTTTACTATAATATTAGCTTTGGAAGGAGAAGAACATAAAATATGATGCGTTAAAAGTTATTATTATTAAAATATTAATGATTATAAAATCTGACCATTTTCCGTGTCAAGTTCTTGAACGTAGGTTTCGTCATATGCATTCACCATGAGGAATAACATGTAGATGACAAGAAAAGTAAACCAGTATTTTTGTGCATCACCAATTTTCATATTTGCCACCATATGGATATTCAATCAAACAATATTTCTGAAAAATTAAAGACATATAAATATGTTACAGTTTTAATAAACAATTTATGTTAAAAAAGTTTGCGATAGCTACTATATATTTGTTTAGATGAGCAACAGAACAACACATTACTTCCAGTAAAGTGTTTCAACTCTTACAGATTCTGTAAGTTAACTTGGCTACATAGAAAATTTGTTAAATTTGCAGGGGAATAAAGCTGTCAGCTACCAGTATAAAATCGTTTATTTCACTGAAGAATACTGTTACTTAAAAACAAATGCCTGTTTAAACAGCTAAGTACTGTTATTTTGTTAAATAAACTGTATAAAATAAGTATGCCAGCATTATGGTCGGTGCTAACCGAGAGCAGAATTCGAATGACCAACAACACCGGGATTTGAACTTGGATATCTGTCCTCTGAGCCAAGGCAGCTATAGTACTAGGCCAGGGATGGCGAACCAATGGCACGCGTGCCATTTATGGCACCCGACGCAATATTTCGGGCACGCCACCGATCACATTTGTACACAAATAGTATTACACTATGAAGCATATGTAACAATTAAATTAAAATTCACAAAAAACACACAAAATAATAAACAATTGTTAATAAAAAATTAACAATTAATGCTAAAAAAACCCAATTAATAACCATAAAAAACAAGCTAACAATTAATAACTGGCAAAAAAATTAACAGTCCTGCTTAAACTAACATCTTACAACCTAATATAAGTTATTTGTCATCTAATCTGCAACAACCGAAGTCACACTGATGGTACTTTAAGTTTAATTACGCGTATAACTGAGACATTGCAAAATGTTTCTTTTTTTTCAATGTAAATAAAGAGTTTTGAGTTGATAGTATTTAGTATTATTATTTTCCCAATAATCACGAAGTCAAAACTATTTGACGGCTCGCCTATGACCTCATCAAACAATGTTTTAGAAAAAATGGCACGTTGGTGTATAAAGGTTCGCCACCCCTGTACTAGGCTATGAAGAAAAGTCTTAAATTGTCTTTATCTTAAAAGTCTTAGCGATTGAAATCATATTTAAGTGTAAAAACTATAATGTCCCATTCTAATAAAAATATCTGGCAATTCAACTTACCGCCAAAATTTGTGCCTGAAGACAGATAATAATCAGATAGACTATTATTTCAACAATGAAATCAAATAGTTATTTCATTTATATGACGCTGAAAACCATAAAATAATTGCTGAAAAGCAAGTATAGAAAATAATAGTAAAAGGATTTTTCTTTAAAAAAAAATTATCTTACCGTAAACAAAACTGCATGGTAAAAACTAGAATTTAAATTAAGAGTTTTAATCAGTTTATGATTAGGGAGAAAAACAGAGAAAAACTATTTTTTGAGAAAAACAGCTTTAAACCATCAAATATACGTAGAAAGTTTGTAAAAAAACAAGAATTTTTCACCGCGTGCGAGTAATCATTAAAAACGGAATAAATTCGTAATTATTTTAAATCGCTTTTTTTTTTTTTTTTTGTAGAATTTACAGTTATTTTTTACAGTGTATGGACGTAGTAAAGTGTCCTAAATTAAACAAATCTTAAAAATATAATAATAATAATACTAATAGTTAAGTAATAAATTAATTTCGGTAATAAAAAAAGAAATAATAAATATTTTTCTTCTTCATTTAAATAAATAAATAAGAATAGTTGTTCCATCAAATTCTTATGACAAGGCATAACGTTTTTGCTGTTTCTCGTTTTTGTTCGAAAAGCTTTTGACAGATGGCGATAATAGTCCTTCTGTTCTTTCCGTTGTGTGTGTCGATTTCGTTCTTTGATTACAAGTGATTGTTAGCTGATGATTCGAAAAGATTGTAGTTTAATTTTTATTCATTAAAATATTTTGATGAATTGTAATGTGATTTTCAATTGTAATTTTTTCATTTTTGTTTTTATTTTACTTCATTTAATTTTTATTTTATTTTTTAATAAAAAGTTCTTCGGTGCCATCAGTTGGAAAACTTATGAATTAAAACCAGGAACTCGGGGAGAAAAAAATTTATGCATAGTCTAATTTATTTCAAAATTTTTTGTTTTAATCTTGACCCTTTTCCAATTAAAAACTTTTAAAAGCCATTGGTTTATATTTTTTAAAAAATGTATATTTTGCCCTCATATAAGCGAAGAAAAAAAAATCATTTTATAGCTTTAAGTTAGTTTATATGCGTAAAACTTATACCAGGTCTCAAAAATTACCTATGAAATGCGAACTAAAAATGAAAAGGAAATGCTTAGTATCTGTGAATTAAGTTTAAAAAATTTATTATTGCACACAAAAAAATTTCCCCTCGAAATTTTTATCGTTGTGTATGCGTGTAGGGAGAGGGGGGTTCTGGTACTCACAGTTTGTTAAACAATTAGAACAATTTTATGAACAATAACATGTTAATTATTATGGGATTTAGTAAATGAGTTTTAAAATGTTATGATTTGTTGTTTTTTTAAATTGCTGCTGTTTTTATTAATAATTTATAAAGCAATTGATTGATTTGTAATAAATTTGTTGTTGGTATTCAAAATAATTTATAATAAATTGTAATCAAAGCATCTTTCCTTTTTTTATTTTCAAAACATCTCCAATTTTTTTATAAAATGGTATTACCTTAACCCATTAGCACCTAGCGTAGTACAGTTGTAGGAGCAGACCTATTAAATATTACAACTACTATAAGTTAATATTTTTATTGCATTTTAGTCCGCGCCAAGGAAAACATAGTTGTTGCGGAAATTTATATCATAGCTCAATATTTTAACTCTCGCTTTTAAGAAACATAATATATTAAATTAAACTTTTTCAGAATGATGTGAAGTTTTCTTTGATTAACTACTTTTACTTACTGCAGTTATTTATGTAATTACATTTTTTGAAGAAAGAAAAAAAAACTATTCTGAAGTTAGGATAATCTATCTAAAATTATTGCACGCTTACTGTTAAAATTCCAACATCACGACCATAGACTAATTTTATTTGACTTCTTAAAGGTTCTAATGAACAAAATCTCCGATAAAAAAAAATTAAAAAAAGAAATAAAATAAAAACTAGGGCTGGATTTGAAGGAAAGTGCAGGAGATAAAAAAAAATGTAGCGATTACTATTTTAATTATAAAGAGAAAATTCGGATGGTTTGAGAATGATTATTCTGAATTTTACGCTTTGATTTTCAGAATGTAGCTGAATTCAGCTAGGTTATATTGTTTATTTTTTCTAAATAGATTTCGATAAACTTTGAAATTTATTCTAACAAGATGATTTTATAAATAAATTGTTTAATTTTTGAAACATAAATTTTGCTGAATGCTAGAATTATTTGTAACTATCACGAACCATTTTAATGAACTTGAATTTAATTTCATTAGAAGTGCATGTTATCTGATAAATAATATCCTTTGATGTGTAAAATTTTTGGCGTAATTTTAACTTAATTAGTCTTTAAAGGTTATTAAGAGCTGGAAACCAAACCCTGGGGGTCGACTTTCTAGGCGTCTTACAACCTAGGAAGAGTCCGAATCCAAGGCATCTGGTGAATATCTTTAGTGACAACCACTTGGAAGCGAAAAACACACCGACGAATAAACAATAATAATTTTTACAATTTGGCCTCTTGGCGGCAAGAATAAAGTGTCGCTCACATGCAGAGAAATATCAATGTGCTCTTCTCTCTCTGCTTGTATTAAAAAAAAAAAAAAAAAAAAAAAAAACGAAATGGAAAACAGATTTTTTTTTTCTTTGCATATAAACGAATAAAAACTTTTGAGTGACAACCTTTTAAGATACATAAACAATGCAAATTAAAGTTGAGAGAGACTAAGTGAGTTGTTAAGTAAGAAAAAAAAAGAAGTTCGGTTTTCCCAATTTTTTTTCTCTTGGCAATCCAACATTTCATTAAACATTTCATTTGTGTAGCTAGCAAAAATATTTATAGAATAAAAAGTAAGAAAGAAATAAAAATAAAAATAAAAAGCAATATTTTTAAAAACTACGTTTTTGTAGTAGACAATACATGACAGTATATATACACATTTTCTTACTCATACACATGCACAACCACATACACATCCACATTCAGATACAATTACAGAGATACATGCACATATACTCATGAGCACACATACTGTTACAGTTATGTATTTCATGCACCCCACGTTTTTCGTTTTTCAAATTTTTGTTTTTTAATTATTATTTTCCACTACAAAAACGTGGTTTTAAGAAATATTATTTTTATTTTTATTTATTTTTTTGTACTCACTTCCAAAATCTCAATTTTTTCACTCACTCTGCAAAAAGCTTTTCAACTGACATGCGACACTATTTTGAAATAAACGAATCGACAACAAAAGACAATCACGGAAATATAAACTTTTCTTTAATTTTAATTTTATTTTACTTTGTACGTCTTCTTTCTCTTCACTTTCATGCATTGTCATCCAATTCTGAACTATGTTCCAAATTTGAAGTCTGTAGCTAGTCGGGAAGTTAGTTTAAAATCGATTACAAAATTCCATCCGAACAAACACACACGAAGGCAAGTTGATATTAACGTGTTAAAAAAAAGAAAAACCTTCGACGTATTTTTTCTTATGAACGTAAACCAAACGGACAAATAGAAGGAGATTGAATTTCTAAGTGACATTTTTGAAAAGAAATTGAGATTTCTTGGCAACGATTCTTATAGCTATAAATATAATAAGCTATTTATTGCTTTAAAAAGCTATTTATTTGCTTTAAAACTGTAAACTAGGCTATTTGAATTTAATATTTTACTTTACTTCAAAGTTTACAGTATAAGTGGATTTTCCGACCTACAGGTATAAAGAAAATTACACTCTTGTATAGACAATCGTTTTGTAAATACATATAAACAGAAAAAAAACATAAAATATAGTTTTGTAAGTAAGAAACATATACTAATCGCAATACAATATTATAGAACTAAGTCTTGTCCGTAAACTCTTCAATTAAAACGTAGTTTAATAAATCAGAACAAGCTGTTTCAAAACTTTTGCGAGGAAGAAAAAAAGAAGCTTTTTTAGTCATTTTAATCTTTGTCAATTTTTTAGATCTATTTATTGTTATTAGCTCAAACTTGATTCATATCTCTTAAAAAATTTGTGTTTATGTTATTTTTATCAAGAACTTTGAATTTCGATTGGTTTGAAATGCATCAATAATTATTTTATTATTTTTTTTATTTCTTTAGGAAAAGCAACTGTGTGTTGATTTATTTCACAGTACAGTTATGTTTTTTCAAAATAAAATAAATAAATGACAAAAATAATAATTCAAAATATTTGCAAATGTATTGTATATCTGTATATATTTTAAACAACAAGTTCAGTAAAGTTTTACTAAAAACTTTTATATTGTTTTTTTAAAACTATATTTTAGAAAAGCAAACACATTTTTAATAAAATTAAAGTAGAAAAGATATTTTGAAGCAGATTTCTGCAAGGGACAGTAGGACTCAAATTCTCTGTTCCTGATTTTTGAAAAAGTGAAAAAATTAATTGATAACTTTTTAAGGATTAAATCAATAGCACACTCTGTTTTATCCATGTATGTTTAGCATAATAACTAATTTAGAATTTAATTCTGGTGCAAAACAAGTAGTGTAGGAAATGCTATATCCAGGGAAAAAATTTCCTGAATATGCTTTTGGTCAATCATACAAAATATAAAAGAATCAAAATGTGACTACGATTTTCTTACTTGCAACGTGAAGATGGAATTTATCTGTAAGCTGCTGTTTCCTGATGGCTGGTTTAACGTCCTGTTAATAAGGAAGCCGCTGAACAACTAAATACATTTAGAAAACTATATTCTGACCACAGAAATCGGTTGTAGCAATGTCTCGTTTCATTTTGCAATTTATTATTATTTTTTTTTAATTTACACAAATAAACGAATGATTATTATTAACTTTTTTTTGACGTTATCGTTACAATTCATTGAAAAATAGGTTTTCTACGTGTTCAGAATTTAAAAGAACCGCATGATTGAAGAGAACTGGTTTTTTGAAAGTGTCATGGGCGTTGAAGGCATAAAAAAAAATTTCGGGGGGGGGGGATTGGAACGATATAAACTAGACTGAATTTTAAAAATAAAAAAAATATGCACTTTATTTTATCGATAAAATTTTTTCTTAAAAAAAACTTTTTCACCTGTAAAGTTTTCTGTTTTATTTCTGAGCTTGTTTTAAACTTGCCTGCGTTAAAATCGAGATTTTCATGTTCGTAACATGTAAGTTAGAATTAATTATTTTAATAAAGCAATTAAAAAATATCCCAAAATTAGTATTGATCATGCTGTGGATATTTTAAAAAATAAAGACAAAACCATTACTGAAAGCAAAAAAAAAAAAAAAAAAAAAAAAAAAAAAATTAATAAATGAAAGAAAATTAAAAAAATTAAATTAAATTAATAAACTGATATTTTAAAAACTAGTTTTCAGAAATTTTTGCGTTTGTTTGAAACATTAGGGAGGGCTTAAATAGGATTCCAGTTACTGAGGGTGGGGATCTCTAATTACTGGCCACGTGCCACCAACATTATCCATAAAAAGTTGTTAACAATCTTGAACTTTCCAGCTCAGTATTTCATATTCCTCATCAATTTAAACCATATAATAGCACCTGTAAATGCATGACATGTTTCATGAGTCCCAAATATACGAAGGCCAATGCTAGATTGGAGTACTAGATTAGCGGGCTAGAGATTGGAATTGAAATTAAAATTATAAAAGAACAAAACAGTCATTAACCTCATAAAAACTGCAAAAACTACACAAACCTGGAAAATAAAATAGTATATGGCAACTTTAAATATCACAAAAAAATTTAGTCGCATCAGCTCTCTAGCCCGCCAATATCGATTGTATGCGCTTTTTTTTTCCAATGAAGGAAATTTTAGTAAATGTAAAATTATAGTAAATGTTTATTCTACACATCATAAAATTCTAGTTCCATAAAAGGTAACCTTTAGATGCAGAGTTATTAAACATATCTTTCATACCTTTTTCATCTATTTTGCATTAATTTAAGCGGAAATAGTAAAAACATTATATCTGGCATTTTAATACCAAACAAACGGTTCGATTTTTTGTTGCACATTCGGCGATAAACAAAAATGTTAATCAAACTTACAGGTAAGAGGAGGAGAAATTCTACTTTTATATTGATCTGTTAACTTGGTTAAATATTCCTCACAAGGATGTATTATAGATCGATTTATAAGCTTTTGAATTCATTAATGAGAAGGAAACAAAAACAAACTACTTGGAGTTATCTTAAAAATAATAATAACAGACTGAATGTTTTCGATAGCAGCGTTAGACATAAACAGATTTTTGTGAATGTTCGATTTTGCAATCTGATTTTTCAGTATATTGTGACTTCAGCAGATGTGTTTCTCAACAGCTTTTATTTTGCTTGTCGCTTGTCAAATATCCATTCAATGATGCATCGTCGATATGTAATTTCATTCGTCTTTTTCTATTTGTTTATAAACCATATGTTCATTGTAATTAAAAAGTAAAAAAAAGATTTTTGTGTAAATTAATAGAAAATTATATCGTTTAGAAACCGATGAATTTTGTTAGACAGTAAGGAAGAAATGCAAAAATTTTAACCAAAACGTAAAAATGTGCAAAATGGGAAAAAAAATTAGGATCATTTTAATATATTTTTAAATTTTTTTTTATCCAAAACCATAATGTCTTTTATCATTTTTAATTAAAATCTAGAAATAAATAGAAATAATTAGCCTTAATATTTATTTTTAGACAAAAATGGTATAAATATTTGTTTTCACAAATCCATATTTGAGCAAGGAACTAGTGAAACTGCTTTTTAAATATGCAAAATCACTATTGAGGAAAATGGTTGTACGAAACATCAAAATCTACTTTACTGCCGGTTTAAATGTTAGGGTATTTCTGATAATTAACTTTCAACTTCTCTCTGTTTCTTCCAGCAATCAAACGCTTCGATGTTTTTAATTGCGCCTTCCTGAGACGTGGTTCGTCAGATTGATTGGCAACCCATTTTTTCATTTTTAAAATAATTCTAAAAGAAAATATTAATTGATTTCGCTGCACTATTGAAGATAAATTTGCTAAAAAAAAAGACAGAAAAAGGGTGAGAGGGATACCCAATTAAAGTATAAAATTGATTGAAACAAACTTTAAGGTAAAAACTTTAAAATAATAAGTCAAAATGGAAAAGCGCTAAAAGCAGCTAAAATCAAATTTGTCTTATGTAAACAATTTAAATAAAAAAGTGAGAAACCAAAAACAAACAAATCGAAATTCTAAAGAAATGCATGTTAGCAAAACCAGCACTTCATCAGGGGACAAACTGTCTGCTAACACAAGGGAGCCTTTCTGTAGTCAGTGTTTAAACAGTAGTTTTTTTCTGTAGTTTGTGTTATGTCTTTAAAATTTTTATGTCTTTAATTTAGAAGATCTAAAGCCATCCTTCATGCTGAACACACTAATTTTAGATTGTTATACGCAATTAATAAATGAAGAGTGTGATTTACTGCGCAAATCAAAAGAACATGTTATGCTGTAATCGCTTCATTTTGCTTAAATGAGGTCCCGCAGTGGACTGATCATTAAGACACGGTTCCCAGCAGATCACCGAAGTCAAGCATCACTGGCTGCGGTCAGTGTGCGGGTGGCTGACCACTTGGATCAGTCTGCGTAGGGACCGAGGGTGGGCGATATTGGCCCTCGATAAACTGTGCTACCACAAAGTGCTCGACTTCGCGCACAGGTCGTCGGGCTACCGAAGCGGGGGTGCCATCCCCTCCGCAGAGGATCAAAATTGTGATGGCATGTCTTCGGATCATCCTCCGGGATGTTTCCCAGACCGTCGCCAATAGCCCATTGTGCAGCTCTTGTGCGACGTAAATTAACAACAACAACAATTTGCTTAAATGAGAGAGTTCGGCAGAATTAAAAAAAATCAAAAATCTAAAGCGATGCTGAAGGTCACGTGTTCATGCCCTAAAGAACGTTTAGTCGCTGTGAGCACCCTAAAGATTACGGAGTCACCCTCGAATTATTCTTATTTATTACGTATGTAAAATTTATAAACTTGCGTGCCTGCAAAAAGATTGGTGGTCGAATTGCCGATACTGAAATGTGAGCCGTGGTGGCTCAGTATACAGAGCGGTTGCCTTCCACTGAGGTGAACCGGGTTCGAATCCCAGTAATGGCTTGCTGATACAAATTCTGCATCCGAACAAAGTGCTGACGTAAAATATCCTCAGTGGTTGACGGATCATAAGTTAGAGTCCCTTAGCCGTCAGGCTAACCGTTGGAAGTTTTCGCTGTTCTCATCTCCATGTAGCGCAAATGCGAGTTAGTTCCATCAAAAATTCCTCCGCGAAGGCAAATTTCTCCCAATACTTCGTCCAAGAATTCCCCTGTCTTTTGGATAGGGTTCAAAATTACAAGGCTACGGAGTTGAACATTAGTAGTCGTAGACCCAAAATTGGGTCGGTTGTTCAGCTACGGTTATAAAATAAAATAAGATATTGGGGTTCAAAGGGCAGTGATGGATCAAGTATCGTAGGTTCGTGTCTGTAGTCCAAAAGTCATTGGAGAAACGTTGAGCTTTAGGAGCAAATAACAGGTCACGTTCAGTCAATGACAGACAGAGCGAATTACAGACAACTTCTTTCCGAATTTTCGAAATTCCTAGACGAACTGTCTATTAAAACCTTATGATTTCAAAAAATTTATAACACAAAGCACAAAAGGATTCTGAAATAGAAGATCAACAAGAACTAAACCTGCTTTCTCGACGCTTCAGGGCATTCGACAAAAGGTCCAGATTTAGCAACTCTCATGTAGAATCTCCAACATTCCCATATGTATATTTTGCACAAACTTTGAAGAAAACGGATTTTACTCTGTGACAAACTACTTTGCCCAACAGCATATAAACGCACAGAAAAGCTCTAAATCTTTTACGGGCTTCAGTGGCTGTTATTTGAGTTCCGCAGTTCCCAAAGAACACCAAAACCAAGCATCACTGGCTGCAGTCAGTACGTGGGTGAGTGACCACTATGATCAGCCTGCTTAGGGATCGAGATATGTGGTATCGGTCCTCGTTAAATTGTTATGCCATAAAATGCTCGACTTTACTATCAGATCATCGAGCTACCAAAGTGGGGGAGTCTTAGCCTCTGCAGAGGATCAAAATCGTGACGGCATGCATTCGGATCATTCTCAGGAATGCCTCACAGACCGTCGTCAATATCTCATTCTGCTGCTCTAGTGCGACGTTTAATAAAGTACTACTACCACTATAATTTGCAAATCTCGCTGAAATAATTTCCATGTAGGTAGGTATTTTATTTACGTCGCACTAGAGCTGCACAATGGTCTATTGGTGATGGTCTGGGAAACATCCCTGAGGATGATCCGAAGACATGCCATCGCAATTTTGATCCTCTGCAGGGGGGATGGCCCCCCTGTTTTGGTAGCCCGATTATCTGAGCTCAAAGTCGAGCACTTTACGGTAGAATAGTTTAACGAGGACCAATACCTCACACCCTCGGATCCTTCTCTCTTATCCAAGTGGTCACCCACCAGCACAATGACAGCAGCCAGTGAGCTTGACTTCGGTGATCTGCTGGGAACCGTGTCTTTGCGATCAGTTCACTGCGGGAATGAAATACTTTCCATGAAAATGCGTTGCAAAGTTTTCGTTAACCATGAAAATAACGTGAATAATTGAATAGCGTGACGTAAGCATTGAAGATATAAATAAATAAAAATCGAATGCAGTCTTGGTCCTCTCGTCAACCCTACCCCATTTTGAGCTCTTACATTTGTTGTGGTTCACTCATTTGTCTGACTATTAATTTTACTTTAACCCTTAAAATCTCAGTAATGGAGAATAACGTAAACTGTGATAATGAACAGGAAAGCTTGCAGCATTCCGTGATGGAGAAGAACATGAATATCCACAGTGGCCGGATAATGTCTCCAAAATCTTCACTGGATAAAAATGTTGACCATGGAAAGGACATTACTCAGATGACCGGCGCAGATTTAAGGGTTTGTGTTATTATTCACTTTATCAATATCTGATTATCTTTTGCACTCAGAAAGATTTAAGTAATGAAGTAAATATTTTCCTTTTGTCTTGTTGAACTTAATTTTTGTATTGCGGGCAAAATTGAATGTTTGTCAATTGGAAGAAATCTTCAGACTTCCAAAATCTTAAATCTTCTTATATCCAAAGATTGAAGAACAAAGCAAAATGCTCTGATAAATTTTCAGTAAAACAGATGATAGTTATTTGATGATTTTATTTGAAATTTATATCCTAATTTTAAGTAATTTGAAACACTATGTTTGGAAATTAAGTAAAACTTCCTAACTTTCATTACTGGGGTATTGAAATTATAAAAATATATTCTCGAATGACACTTTAATTATTAAGACGCATTTTAGTTCTTAATATTTCTTAAATAAATTAAAAAAAACATTAGCAAATTTAGGTTTTGCTAATCATAAGTTTTAAATACAGAAACATTGATCAGGTGTGTTAAGTTGTGAATATTAAGTCTGTTTCCAGGGTGGTCACAAACGGGAAAAATTTTAAGAAGTCAAGAAATATTGTAGAAACATAGTTTCTCCTAATTCATATTTGTCAAAATATGTAAATTAAACTATTAATTTGCTCTAGTCTAGACTAATTCTGTTTTAGTTTTCCAGTTTTTATTTTATCAGATATATTCATTGCAAACTAGTTTTTATATTTATTAGCATGTTTTTTTTCTTTAGTTCACTGGATCATTGGCTATGTTCAAATTTAGATATGTATATAATTTTTCAATTTAATTTTAAAGATCCTAACTATGCATGAATTATTTCTCCATGTATTTTTCATAAAATATTACCAAAATTTTGAAGTAATTTTAACATTTTTCTAGGCAGTAATTAAAATATGCTTATTTGTAATTAAAATATGTTATAGCGTTCTACATACATTTTGTCAGATTTTTATTAAATCTGACAATTTTGATGCCTTAAAATGAATGCGATGTGAGCTGCTTAATTAGGGGATGTAATTAGGGGGGTATTATGATCTAGAGTCCGATATATTTGATAACTTTTGATAATGCATTATGAATTTTACTTTCAAAGCTAAGTAGTTATGAGCAAATATCAAATTTTCTGCCATTATTTATAGCTCTAGTTTGGGAAGGTAAAAATCAGAATTTAAATTTTTGGTATTTATATAAACTAATTATCTTAGCATCTAAAATAAGAATAAAAATCATGCATCAATAAAGAATCTTTTAAGCGCATTTTCAGTAAACATTTTTACTTGTAAACGGCTTATCTTAATTATTTACTATCTGTCCTTACGTTGTATCCTAATTTGTTGCACTCTTAGTAAACTTTTATCAAAGTGGTAGTTATATTTTTGCAAGACTTAAAAATTTAATGGTATTTTAGATAACAATCACAAACTGTTTGAATATAGTAATGTAGCATATTTTAAAACATTAAGAGGTTTAGAATTAATCTTATTTAGTTGTACCGTTTTAGGACACTATTATTTGTGATATAACGGCAAAAATAGACGTATTAGCACAATTTAAAATGAGTTTTTTCATTTGTTGAAGAATTAAAAATATCGAATATTACTTTAATTTTATTTAAATGCTTACCACAAAAGATGCTCTCTTTAGAATATTTTACTTCAGCTTTATCATAGTCATAATAAGCTAAGGTAAATATTAAACTGCAATGTTTTTTTTTTTTAAATAGTGTTTGATTTAAATTTAATGCAATTGGATATCCGAACAGCAAATATAGTTACACACAATAATTCTATAGTTTGAAATCAAAGGGCAACAGCTTAAAGTAAATTTAAAAAAATAATCCGAAAAGCACATTTAGTGCACACTAAAATAAGACTTAACAGGTTCACTAATCTAAAGAAAAATCTACTCTCTGCCTTAAACAAACCACAGTAATCTTTTGTTCCAAATTTTATTTTATAGCAGCCGTTGAACAGCCGACCCAATTTTTTGGTTTACGACTAATGTTCTACTCCGTAGCCTTCTAATTTTGAACCCAATTCAGAAGACAAGGGAACTCCTGGATAAAGTATTGGGAGAAATTTGCTTTTGTGGAGGACTTTTTGATGGAGCTGACCCGCATTTGCGTTACATGGAGAGGAAGACCATGAGAACCTCCCATGGTTAGCCTGACGGCAAGGGGACTCTAACCCATGATACGTCTATCACTGAGGATATTTCACATCAGCATTGTGGTCGGTGCAAGCCGGATGCGGAATTTGTTCTTAATTGTTATTTTTTTCAGCTAGGTTAGCATATGATAGTTTGGTTTTTGTTCCATTTATTACGTAACATAGCTGCAATAGTTTCTAGCGCCATTTAACTGTAAAAAAGATAGTTAAAGAAAAGATGATCGATTTGCTGCAAGCAACACGTGATGCAAAAGTGAACCATATCGTATTTCTTGAACTTCGTTGCACCGAACTTGAAAGCAATTTATGAATCTATTTTAAAACTTTACTGTAAATAAGGTTCAATTTACTACCATATTAAGGTTGTAGCAAATTTGCTCCGTATTATGGTATAAGATGCCGAGATTATGGTTCCATGTAGAACACTTTAGTAATTTTTTTTCACTGTAAGCACTTTTGCATGCCTGCCAACTTTTAATCCCTTCCATTATCATTTTTCCCAGTGGTATTAAAATGGAATTAAAACTTCAATTTTAAGCAAACAAATACGTTGTATTTGAAAAAAATTAAATTGACAACCATGATAGTAACGCATATTAATATATAAGCTTAATTTTTGTAAGAATAGTGGTGATCAAAATCATTTAAAAATTAAATTTATAAAAGAAAAAATAGTATATATTTACAACCACTTTAAATATAAAAATAAAATCTCCCGCAAAATCCGGGAGAGTTGGCAGGTATGCTTTTGGAATTAAGCACCAGATTTAAAAATAAATCGTTGATTATGTACTGGAACATTTTCTTGCAATCTGTTCATAAAATTTCAATCTTTGTGAAAATTATAATTTTTCATTATTTTCGCAGTCTCATTTTGTTTCTTCTGGTGTGGAGTTTTCTTCAAAGATGAAAGAGAACTTCAAATGCTGCGTGTTTATTGCTCCTAGCAAAGGAACTGAAAATTTAGATACAGTTGTTCAAATGATGACCCATTTTAGTGGATACAAGATGCATAGAACTGTGGGTTGTTCTAAGCAAATTTGTCACTTGTACGTGAAGTACGAAGCTGAATATATTGCCATTGCTGTTCGCGATGTGTTTCGAAGTGTAAGTACTAAAATAATGAATTTTATGTTTTAATTTAATCTTAAATTGAGGCTCTTTTAGTATTAACCATCCCAATCCGCCTTAAACTTTTCAAATCTATGCGCATTTTTTACCTCGAGGGATTCCAATAAAAAAGCAAACTATTTTGTTTTATGAAATCTTAACCTTTTGCATCTATTGTCTAGTTTAAAGGGAATTCTGATTAGACGTGTTCTTAAATTTTAATAAAACTGAAATGTTTTGGTGTATCAAAGCTATTATGCTATTTTGCATTACAGAATGCATAAAAATTTCAAAATGTAGTTTAAATTTTGAATCTAGTTGAGGAAAGTTTCCTCGTCAGTAAAGTCATGATATTAATCTATGTTGATTGGACAACTCCAGTAATAAGCCTCAGATTGATTCTGTGAAAGTTCCAGTTTTGCTAAAACCTGATCTCTTGCCATTATAAGATTTGTGTTGATATTATATTGGTTATCTTCTGTATATAATTAAAATTGCAAGGTAATGGACTTCACAATAAGTCACACATTCAGTTTAAATTGCTTGTACCCTGTTAATTTTAAATTTGTTTCTCCAAACACACAGTAAAGAATGATTTTAAATGACATTAATCTTATTCTAAAGAGTTGTCAATGTCTTTACATTGTTTTCAGACTTCCGTATTGTTATAAACATTTTTAAGACGTAATGTTGGTTGAGGTTAAACCTGCTTAAGATTTTCTAATTTTAAAATTAATCTATTTGCCCCAGTAGAGTTTTTAAGAATCTAAATTGTTAGTCTCAAATTAGCAACCGCTTTTTGGAAAACCTTAACTTTTCTTTTTCGGTTCTAGGCTTTATGATTTAAGCGAATCTTCATTTTTCTTCATATCATTATATTGAAACTTCTTACTGAATCGTGCTGTGGTGAGTAAAAAGATTTAATGAAACCATGGTAATCCGGAGGGGAGAAGCGTGGAGATAAAGGAGAATTTCATAACTTTGAGACGTTTGTTTTATTTAAAAAAAGAAAATAACTAGAGCATTACTGATTTTTAAACTTATCTTGTTGTAAAACAGTTCATTGTGCTACCAGATCTTATAAGGATAATCGCCATAGCTTGTTACAGGTACGCTAGAGTTCGATCTTTGACAGGTTTCTTCACTTAGACTTTTTAAATTTATTTAATTTGTAGGTAATAAAGTTAACAGTAAAAGTACTGAATTCTGTATACGGGTACTGTTTTACCGTAAATTTTCAAGAACATTTTGATGTATGATGAAGTTAATAAATTTGATGGTATATTTAAATTTTTCCCTTCCAGAAACACTATCATGCGGAGATTGTAGATGATATGTTACGCCTTTGGTTTGCCTTTGAAAAAGGTTCCGGACAAGCAGAGTGCCCGACCATTGCCTGGTTAACGAATGCAAATGGCAAGTACATAACTTCAGAATCTGCAAGCACGGTGCTAAGCAAGTATGGAAATCCGGATATAAAGGATATTGTAGACACGACTGTAAAAGTTTCTTTCAACAGTCTAGCAGAAGCGTTTGGAGCCTGCATTGCTCTTGGACCGTGGTACTATAATAACATGTTGAAGGATCCAAACTATCATTCCATCAAGATCGAACTCACGTATCACACTTCCAAAGTTATGCGCATGTGCAATATGACTAATGTAGCAAGAGAGTTCGATTACTTTGTACAAAACGATCCTAACGTTTATTCCCAAAAGAATGTCTCTTCACATTTTGAAAAAGCCAAACCGGACCAGCCAATTAAAGTGAAGGAGATTGAACCAGGCAAGCCAGCTAAAGTTGTTTTAAATAGCAGTTATAAACGTCCAAACAGAATGGAACAAAAGAACAGAAATGGTGGCAGGATCTTTAAGAGAAATAATGGAAATACACAATTTACACATCACAAGAACATGTCACAAACTTCATTTTAAGCCTTTATTTTAATTCTATGAATTGAACAACTGATATGATCAAATCATGTCTATGGTATACATTTATTAATTTTTGTACTCTTGACCTTGTTATGACAAGTTTTATTTAATCTAAAACTAATTTTTTTAAACTTCCAATATAGTTGAAGATGTAACTGTTAACAAGCTTTATATATTTTATTGGTTTTAGTCTTAATAAAATTATTTACACAAATTCAATTTGTCTTTTCTGGAATTATAAAACAGATGTTACTAATTCGTGTTACTTAAATTAGAGTTGGACATATAAGAGGCCTTAGGAAATCAATGTAAACTTGTTTAGTCCGAAAGCATGAAATTCGTAGTTTCAATGAAGGTACAAGCTATCTGTACTGTTGAAAAACAAAGTTTTATTGGTTAAAAAGCCTCTACCCTCGCCACCTTAGATTTTGGGTTAAAGTTTTAACGCGCATTTTCCGGTTTATTTTTATTTATTTTTAAATTGATTCTATAGTGTTAGACAGCACTGCCTTTCCAAAAAGGTAAAAATGGCTTCATTAATTTAGGAGAAATAGAGCTTGATAGGTTTTAAAACTTCCATGGGTTTTTCTTAACTTTAAAGCAATAAACTAATGAATTTTGTGGTTTTGAATAAATAATTTAAAACTAGATTAGCTTCTTAGTTTTTGCCCTTTTTTAAATTAAATTTTATAACAGCGTAATTTGATTTGAATGACGTTTAAATATTCTTTTAATGTTAATTGCATAAAAAATTTTTATCAAATCTAAAACATGCAACTGTATACTATTTAGCTACCTATCAAAAATTGTTGATTGCAGAATTTTAAAGTTAAAAGAATTTATGTAGTATCTAAAGTACCGTATGCTTTATACTTCAAATTGCGATTAGGTGGCGGCATTGTATTTTACTTGCCCCAAAAGATACTGTTTATTTGTAAAAAATTAAATAGCATTAAAAACATATTTAGAATTCTCCGTTCCCACCCTTTCGACAGGCTGAACCAGATTATAATAGTTTTTTTTCTGTAATCTGATAAAAAAAAAAAAAAAATCTAACCTAAATGTTTGCGTTAGTCAAATATTTTATCAATTGTTAAAGAAATTTAATGTGTATTTTTAAAAGAGTTTAAAGCTACGATGTGAAATGTGAGAAAAGGTACAATCTTCAAGCAGCTCTTTCTTCTATTTTTCTAGTACTGTAAAAATTTTCGCTAGAACTTAAAATGGGTCTGAAATTTCGATATGGTTTTTAATCACTAATTAAATGGTATAAACTTCTTTCTTAATGTGTTTGAAAAAAGATATGAAGATAATATACAATATCGACCTGTCTGAATAGAATAAGTGTTACTAGTTTTTCTCAATTGTAACAAATTATAGTTGAAGTTTTCAAATGATAATTTTAAATTATGCTTTGTTTCGAGTTTCTGATTGTTTTACCACAAATATTGGTTAACTTCAAAACTTAATTTTAATACTTGTGATAGATGTTAATGTTCACAATACGATCACTGAAGTCGAAAGAGTACAATTTAGGTTGTACTGTGTAAAATAACTGAAAAAAAGTAATTAGCGTTGTCCTAGATTTTTGAAAAATTTGAAGTATCCTGTCTTCTAATAAGTTGCAAATAATTCTATAATGCGCTATGGAGGAATTTAAGCCTTATAAATGAGGACTATTTACTTATTTAAATGCTTTCGTTTAGTTTGAAAAGTTTCCCGGGACCTATAACATAGTTTTTAAAAACTTATTAATAGATACTAATTCCTGTTGAATAACTCTAATTAGTATCAATATTAAAAGAAACTAATAAAAAACGAGGACCGTATAAGGTGAACTCAATAACAACTTAGCTTATAAATTTTTATAAAATAACTTATCTTATAATTAAAAAATTATACGAAATGCAAATTCCGTTTACATACTAAATTTATCTCCACCTATGGACGGATGTTTCCGAAAATATCCGTAATTTCTAAAGAAACTTTTTCCAATGGTTATTTGTGCTGTACTAGACAATGCTGCCATCTATCAATAGAAATTAAAAATAGAAAGGAATAGTGCTTTAGGATTTATATTCCAAAGGATTCAACTCTGCTGAATATTTAACGCTTTAAAATTATTGAACAAAAAGCAATGGTAATTCTAAACAATGCTATAAAACACTTTTAAAAAATACTTTTTCGGGAAACTTATTTTTTTTTTTTTTTTTTTAACTTCATTTTTTTAACACTAGAAAGACCGAAAATTAATATATACCTATATTGCCAAAAGTAGTCAAACTGACTAGATTGTGAATGCGTATATAAATTTGTTTCAAAGTAATTTTTAACATTTTTATATTTACAGTTATATAACAAGTTATTAGTAAATATTAACAGTAAAAAAAATTATATGTTGTACGAAAAGTCACAAAATTCTAAGAAATTGCTTCAATATATACATCATTGTTTTTCTAATTGAAATTAAAAGTAGTCAAAATGACTTCCTTAGGCAATCTAATGTTAAATAAGATGTTATTTTATAGGTATTGTTTCAAAATGTATATTTATATGAAATATACAATAGATTTTTATATAAAATTTTATCAAGATTAAATTAGTTAACGTTAGCTTCATTACCATATTATCAGTTATACTTAAAAATTTTTTTTTTATTAACAGACAACTTTTCAATAATTTAAGGACTTTTTTTATGCACATTTAGTCCATTTAAAATAACTTTGAACACATTTAGTCCACTTAAAATAACTTTGAAGAATGTGCTTAATACTGTACTAAAACAATATTTATAAGTATCATCAGATTTTTATAAGAATCAGAATGCATCATAAATGTGAAAAAAATTCTATTCAAATTGACAATTCATTGCATTTCAATAAATAGTACATAAAATCTGTGTACGCTTACTCACACACAAAATAACAGGAAAGATAAATAAGTTTAAACTGTTTATTATTATAATTATTTTTCTTTTTGTGTTGGATTTTTTCTACAAAATACAAATTATTTATTATGAAACGATTAACTAAGTTAAAGGCAAACTATTTTAATAAATGAAGGCAAACTTCTCGAATAACTGAGATTTAGTTAAATTTTATCTATCAAACGAATTTAAGAGACTCTTCTAACATAATTAGAGCATAAGAATAGAATAAAATTTAATTTACATAATAAGTTTGATATCTATAAATTCAATGATTTATTTTGAAATTTTTGTGTTTTCACAAGACTACTTTACCTTTTTACTTGGTTCCTCTTATAGGAGTTCTTTTCAATTATGTGTGTAATCACAATAGCATGCTTATAGCAAAGAATTTTATTATTGAATTTAAGTAATGAAGAAAGATAATCACTCTACTTTAGTTTTAAAATAATCCTGATAGATAGCAGCACAAGTCTTCCTTCACGCATCTCTTTCTCTTTTTTTTTTTTATTTATCTGATTTTGACTCGTGATTTCTTTGCTTAAGTTAATATTATGAGTTTTGAGTTATGTCTATTGACTATTTGATATGTTTATACAGTCTTTGCAATATTTTAGTTGCAAATAATAAATTAATTATACTTTGTTTTTGATTAATTGGAAACGGAATATCGGTTCAAAAGAGAATTTTTTCCCTTTTAAAAATTGTGTTTAAATCTTGCGAGTCGTTTAATATTAACATGGATTTTCTAAGCACTTACGCCGAGTAAAATAACAGCCACAGTTTAAGAGCCTTACACTTAAAACAAAGCTATAATTTTAAACTATCTGGGCTTTGGATCGGATAAATAACTTAAATATTTTAAGTTATTAAATTTTTTAAAAAATCGTCAATTGTGATATTTTTCCCCCAGAAAAAAATTATCAAAATCACTGCCTTATTCTCACATTTTCAAATTTTTGAGCATAGATAATACGGCATTGGAGTAAGTCTTAAGTATTAAACAATTATAGATAACAAACGCTTTTCATTTTCACTAAACTGTGATTTTTCTCTCCATATTTTCGTTTTGCGTCATTTTCAGAATTAACTTGGAGGTGGCTAAAGATCGACTTAACTTCACCTAATAGTCGTTAGTTTCAAACTTACAGCAGTAATAACATAATGTTCGTAAAAAAGCATTTCGTGTGACAAAGATGCCTTCGAAAAACAACTCTAAATGCCATTAAAAAGGCCTTATAGTAGTGTCAACCATTGTCCTGTATTCATCATGTTGAATTAATATACTCTTTTTTGTTACTCACCCCTTTGACTAGTTATTTATCATTTGAGTAGTTTTCATTTATTTCAAGAAAACGAGATAAATTTACTAATAATAGTTTGACAAAACTTAAGTGTAATTATAACCCCGATAGAAAGAATTGAAGTCGAAAGACAAACATGCTAAAGAAAACATACTCTTAATTGGGAGGTGATCCCCACAATGCCATTCTCATTTTTAATAAAACTTGTTTAATAGTACAAAATGAAATTTGTGGAAAACCCCTTGTCGTTTTAGGCCTCCTTTTAAAAAGGACAAAAACTACTGAGAAAACTTCGCGAAACTTTTTAAATTTTGACGAAATTCAAACTTTTTTCATTAGTTGCCAAATACGATTCACTAATAAATTATAAAAGAGCCTTTTTTAAATTTTTTCAGTGCATACTCAGTATAAAAGAACTAGCTTAAATACACATAACTTGCACAGTTTTTTTTTAAAATTAAATTTTAAATCGACAATTTTGTAATTAATCTTAAAGTTCTCCAAAAATTTTGTTTAATTCCATTGAATATCTATAAAGTTATAACGAAAATAAACTAAGGTGAATAAACTAATTTTTTATAAAAATGTCCACATGTCAATAAATATTTATTCTAGGTTCACGAAACTTTATGCAGTCACTAAATAAAGTAATCGTTACAAGTTGCAAACTTATTGTTTAATTTTCTGGCATAGGGTTTTAAAAAATACTTGTTTTCTCTCGTAATCTATTGTAAAATTCCCAAAGTTTCTTTCTTTTTTACTTTTTTTTTAAATTGCAATTTGCTTGAAAGTTTTAATTGCTTTTTTCAACTTCTCTTTTATATTTACTTTGCATTTTTGTTTGTCTTAGTGTCTAAACGCTACGTCGAATCTCTTATAAACCCAAAAACGTCGCGCCAAAGTACTAAAATTCGAAAATAGAATTTTAGTTCCTGATCCTAAAAATCTTTTAAGAATTATAATTAGTTCGTTCGGGAGAGGTGTTTGAAAAATGCTTTTTCGCTTTGGTTTAACGTTAGCCGTTGTTATCAATAAAACTGTGGCCGAGTTTTGCTTAAGACTTTGTTGCACGCTTTTTAATGCTTAATTATTATTATTTTTCTATTTGACCAATGTCCCTTAAATTTTGAATTTCGTTGTTTGAAATTATGTAGATTAAGTTAGTATAAAAATTTGCATATAACTCGGAATGTTCTTTTAACTAATTCCATGAATTTCTGGGTGTTCGAAGGTCATTTTTCAGATCCATTTTTCTGGTGATTTGGTGACCTTTTCTTTGTCATTGATCACTGTCGAGCTCTCCATCCCTGGTTGAAAAGAACATAGTCACCTGAGATTAGGAGAATTTTTCCAGTAAACTTTATTTCCCGCCATTTATTATCTGTGCGTGGAACAATAAAGCTCAATAAAAATGGTTGTATACCGCTGTGCTTTTGGATACAGTGAAAAATGAATCCTTTATATTCCTTTCTATACATTTTATTGAAGTTTGTATGATATATAGTGTTATGTATAGTATTTTTGACAGAATTACCTCGCCACTCCGTGGAATCCTGTCAGAATTGTTTGCATTTTGATAAACTTTTTCATTTGAAACTTCAAAGTTTACTGTAGGGGTTCTCTGAATCCACTTAATTCAAAGCTTCAAATTACTCTTGTAAGTGAAAGAGAATTTGCTATGAAGGATTTCTTCCACGGCATAGGTGGCACTCTTAAGATCAAGCCTTTATAAACGAAATTTTTTTTAGCTTCTGTTCGATAACGAAGGTTATTATTATTATCATTATTTATTTTTGCACTATTGTATTGAATAAATATTGTCTCGTATTTAGGGCTTTGGATACGCTAAACTTATTGAGATAAGTCGAAATATGTTCAAAAAGAAATTAACACTAAAGGGTCAAGAATTTAATCCGATAAAAAAAAGTTATGTTAAGTGAAAATAGATGCGTTTTTGTTCTTGCTTTCGTAGCATACACTAACATTTGTACTTATTAATTAGCATATTTAAAGTTAGGCTTTCGAGACATTAAAAATAAGTTCTAGTACATTGAAAATTGGATCGGTATTTCAAAATCGGTATAAAAGTGTTAAAATTTTAAAGTTATAAAGCTTTATTTTTTGTACATTGTACTACACTGGTGGAAGAAATTAAGAGAATTTGCAGACTTTGCCGATTGTCTCTAGAACTACTAGACCGATTTTCATGAATTTTGATACGTATACTCATTGATACAATACCAAAGAAATAACCATTCAACAATTGTAATACACACGCATGATCATGAGTAACACTCGTTGGCGTTGGAAGGTATGAAATTTCCACAGGAAATGATAAACTGCCTTATTTCAAGTATGAAATCAACCCGCAAGGCCTGTATATCTCTGTAAGAGGGGACCATACCTCCTATTAACCCATTTTTTTTTAATTCTGCAATTGCTGTTTCATACCTTCGGACTCCAACAAGTGTTACTCATGATCATGCGTGTGTATTACAATTGTTGAATGGTTATTTCTTTGGTATTGTATCAATGAGTATACGTATCAAAATTCATGAAAATCGGTCTAGTAGTTCTAGAGACAATCGGCAAAGTCTGCAAATTTACTTAATTTCTTCCACCAGTAATTAATTCTACTTTATCTCTGCTGTCCTTTTAAAGAGTGATATTGATATGACAACCAGTTTCTGCAGTACAAAAAATAAATCATGTTTTCTTGTGTGATGTTTTCTAGAAATGAAGTTTAGAAAAATGACCTTTTTATTACTTGAAAAATCTTTCTTCAAATGGAATTTAATCAGTAACTGTGTGAATGCTTTTTTTTTTTTAAATTGTAATTAGTATCTCAAATTTTAGTTCTCTTCCTTACTTATTTCTTGGAACCACAGTTTGTCAAGGAAGTTTCCTAACTATTCAATTCCAAAATAGTTGGTCTCGTGCGTTCGTCTTTTAGCTATAATTTTTTTTAAAATTTGTTTTTCACTGTGATGTTTCCATGGAGCTAGTGTGCTGAACGACTGTTTTGGTGGTCCTAGAGACTGCGTACAAAAAAAGTCGCAATGCAGAAGTTTCAATTTTCCTGATGGATGGTAGGATTTCACAAGATTAATAGAAATATCCCGTAATTTTTACCTGGCAAAACCTGCAACTCGTATTATGGCGTTATATGTTCATTGGGTAAATAAGTCCCAGTACAGCAGGGGGAATTTTCCTGAAGGATGGTAATATACTATCTATCTCTCCCTCAATCTTCCATGCCTGTTTTCAGTGATTTTGTCTTTGCGCTCTATTGTTGGCTCAAGGTTAATAGACAGATCCCGTGATTTTTTTTTTCTCGAATTAATTTGCAACTTATATTATGGCGTCATAAGATTAACTCTAGAATCAACTGTTTTCCCTATTTTTAGTAACAGTCCAAAATCTTAAAATTGTTACTAAAATGAATTAAATCTAACTTCATATTACTTTACTCATATCATTCATTTTGCCATGTTTACTTTTTTTTTTGATGAATACATAGTTTAACTGATGAAACTTAAAAATTATGAACGTCTTACAAAAATCAAACGTTGGAAATAGAAACCATTTATATTTTATTTTATTTTATAACCGTCGTTGAACAGTCGCCTCAATTTTTCGGGTTTACGACCAATTTTTCGGGTTTAGGGTTAATGTTCAACTGCGTAGCATTGTAATTTTGAACTCAATTCTGAAGACAAGGGAACTCTTCGATCAAGTATCGGGAGAAATTTGTCTTCGTGGAGAACCTTTTGATGGAACTAACCCCCATTTGCGTTACATGGAGAGGGAGACCACGAGAACCTCCCACGGTTAGCATAACGGCAAGGGGAATCTAACCCATGATCCGTCCACCACTGAGGATTCACGTCAACAGTGTGGTCGGTGCAAGCCGGATGCAAAGTTCGTATCGACAGTATTTAAATATGAACTATTTTCAGATTTGGCGAAAATACATAAGTACCAAAATCTCTTACAAAAATTTCTCTTTTAAAATACTTTTAGTACTAAAACCATATTTTTTTTCTTACCTTTTTCTATTCAAGCTTTTTTTTTCATGAAAAAAAATGATGGCTATATTAATTATGTCTATATTATTGTCTTGATGGCTATATTATCATTATTTTAAACCAGTTCTTATATAGTACATAGTTGTATATTTTTGATAATCATTCATAATAATTATATTTTATTTTGAATTGCCACAAAAATTACTTACCAACAAAGTCTGGAATAGAGCTAAAATTAATTGCTAGTTCAAAATATAAAAAATATTTTAGAATACTTTAAGCTATTATGTCTCGCATATATCCGTCTTTTAATCGAGAGAACCAAGCAAACAATTATAATAATTAACTATAATAATTACAATTATCATTATTATTATAAAACCGGCAATTATATAATTATTTTAAACAAATGAAGAAATAATACAAAGAAAAAAAAGCAGAATTTTTTTTTTCCTGAAAGAATGCAAGGATGTTAAGTTTAACTATAATCGTATATTAAATTTAAATCAAAAATAAATTTCAAATATGATGTAGATTATAATAAAAATACTATAATAAAAATTAACTTATTTAATTAAGTTTTATTTAGTTTAATTAAAACAAAATGAATTAGAGCAAAAGCAAATTAGGTAAAAATTACTTTAAATTTCAATTAAGGCTATACTGACAAACCTCAGTTAACGTTATTTTAAGTAAAATTAACTAAATTTAAAGAAATTTGTAAGATTTCTCTGGCTATTCTACAATTTGGTCTACTTATTTTATTTATTTTTATTTCTTCGATGCTTTTTATTACATCATTCTTAACTGAATTTTAATTAATTTAAATGAATTATTTAATTTTTATTACAATTTATAAAAAGCAAATATAAAATATTTTATTCTTTTCTTATCGATCAATGTAACGGCCAACTTTTTATTTCAATACTAATGTAAGACTCATTAATTCACTGTCGCGATTAATCAAAAGCAAAAAATCTATTTTTAACTCTTTATTTCTTACCACAAAAATTTTTCAGTTACAGGGTTATACTAATTCTCACAGTCTTTTTGGCGATTCAAATTCGCCAAATTATTTTAAAATTTATATTGATTATGGGAGGTTGGCTTTATTTTTGGCTATGATATTTTTCGATAAATCGCCAACCATGGATTACTTCTATAATAGTGTGTGTTATGCTCTTCTGACATGATTTTTGAATTTGGCTTTTGATTAGGCTGGTCATGGGGAATTTATCCCCCATGGCCTATCCTTATTAATTTTACTATTCAAAAATTAATAATGTAACCTAAGTCTTATTATGGATAAAATATAATTTTGTATCTCGAGATCTACAAATAATAAATAAAAGTTTTATTATAATTATGATCCGGTTTTCATCTTCAACTGTCATTTTCATTATCCTGTTTTTATCACAATCTTTAATTCGTCAATTGAACCATACAACTCCAACCACACCTTATTACGTCATTACTGGAATAACAGTTTGAAAGAACATAGAACCTCTTGTGAGATTGGATTTTACATACACTGTAAGAAAGTCACTTGCATTTTATAGCAAAAGTTGCTGACGCTATCTTCTATAAAATTTTTAAATTTGCTGTCTTGAGCAATGCTGTAAATACTATAGTAGACTGATGTTAAATTCAGAAGTTGCTGTCGGTGACAATGTTGCAAATTTCATAGGGTGTAATTTCTAACAATGCTGTAAATGTATTACAGCAGACGGCCTTTAAAAATCTCCCAGTGCTGTTTCAGAGAGTATTAGCACTGTCAGTAACAACACCTTTACGTCAGACAGAAATTTATTTCAGTTTGCTGTAATATTTATTTCTTTGTTCAAAACAGCAACTCTCTTCAACAGTTGATGGTTATATATAGTATATATATATTTTTTATTGTAAATTTTTTTAAAAATTTTTCATTGAAATATGAAAAAAAAATTACTCTTAAGTCAAGGGTTCGTGTTAAATAATTCTCATTTCAATAAGATTATAATCAATAAAATGCATTCAATTTATAGATTTGATATTAAAAAATTGTATGCCTTCAAGAATATTCTAAAGAAATTTATAATAATATAAAAAAGTATCAGATGTATTATAACTGTGCAAAAAAAAACAGAAACAAAGCAAGCATTAGTATATTACAAATAGTTAAGCATGCTAACAGTACTTACATCTTAAATTCTAATTGCATAAAATATTTTAGACACATGATGATAAAACTTTCAGCGTAGATAAAAGAATGGAGTATATTTATGTAAGAATTATTGTGTGCTTCTTTTTTATTAAATCTATACGACATTCAACTTAACTGTTTACTTTCAGTCTCAAATCGATTGATTATAATACCGAAATGCAACAATCACTAGACCAGTACTTTCTTTCCAATCTTGTTTAACTAGAGATTCAAAATTAAAATTTAAAAATAAATTTACTATTTTTTATACAGTCATCTGGAAAAAAATTCTGAATTTGATTGCTGTTTTATTGGTATAGTTGACTTGTATAAAGCCTTATAAAGATTATCGTACATATTGTTTCCTAGTCAACCATTTTTAAATAAAGAATGCGTGTGTTTTGCAAACAGTATTTTTTAAAAATATTTCTGAGAAAGTGGGTTAATAATAAGTTCTGCTGATTAATATATAAAGCATACCTTAACTACTGTCCATAATACATACTTTAAAAATTGTAAATTACAATTGAAGAGAGAAAAAAAAATGTGCACATCAGGAGCTGCAATTTATTATTTAAGCAAGAGCAAAGCGAAAACTCTTACGAATCTATACTGAGGAAAGCGGGACTGAAGCATCAAAACCTGCTTTATAGCTGGATCAGAAACAGAGAGTTGTGAAGCAGAACATCAGCAAATTGTAATTAGGCAATCAAGTTGCATTAATGTATGTAAGCAAATTGTATAATATATTGTAAGCAAATTGTATAAAATGTATACAATTGTACAATCATTCATTCAAAGTTGTACGTGAGCTGTCTTGAATCCAAACTCATCCTTAATTTACACGTTGAGAATGAGCAAACTGTATGTCAATATAGTTCCAAATATAGCAAAAGTCATACTCCTTTTAAAAGGAACAACTTCCCCTGCATATAGAACAAAATCTGATCTGCATTCAACGCTTTGCGCTTGACTTACAATCTCTTTGTAAAATTTCAAGCGTTCTTGGTTTTCATCGAAAACCTCAAGAGCACGGCGACACGACATCTTAATTCGACGCAATTCGACCGTCACTTGAGAGCCGACCGACATGACGCAAAGCAAATACAAAGCAGAAGCTGCAGTTATCTTGAAGTCATCAGGCATTGTCGAACTAGTGAAAATCTTTTTCGTTGTGAACGAAGCCGCTAGACCACCGAAAACCGTAAGTGATGAGCAAATTATGAACAAAAGGGATGGTACAGAAAAAATGTTTTGGAGATCTTCGACGTGATTTATGAGTACCGAATATCTCTTGAAGAAATGTCGATTGATCTTTTCCAAGTTGTCTGACAGCAGTATAAGATCAAGTTTCTCCCTACACTTGAAAAGTATTTCAGAAAAATGGTAGCATACTGTACAATACAGAACAGCAAACAAGCCGGTTAATACATGATGCATTATGCAACTTTCTACCAACTTCAAGTACAGATAGACATTCAAAGCAAATTCAGATGTAGTAACGTCTGAAAAGTATTTGTGCTTATTTATATGTTCTGAATCGTCAACCACAAGTAGTACTGAAAAAGAATATGCTTGTACCGATATTAATATCAAGAATATGGCAATATTTGCGAATGGTAATTTTCCGGTTGAATTCTGAGGATATAGTAATTGCATACGAGAAATGAAATTACTCATTTTCCTTTGATTTCTTATTGCCAGTAACCACATAGTAACGATTATAGTATTATCAATAATGGCTGCAATGTATGGTACCATGAACGAGGGATAGTGCCTCAAATGTATGGTATTCATTACAATATAATCAATGTATACGAATAGCAGAAAAATTATAAAGCAGTTTTTTACGAATGTTGCCGTTGATCTTTTGGATTTTGACTTTTTGTTAACAATGTCAACTCCAAACAGCATGAAAGTTATTCTAAAGTATCTATCCACAACTTTTTCGTCAGATAATTGCTTATTAGCATTAAATGGCGTTACAAAATTTTTGACCATCTTTGATAAATTAACCTTTCTCTTCAATGCAGGTACAAATTTTTCAGATGGTTACAATGTTTTTATATTTTGAATATTTACTAACGATATTATCTCCGAACAGCATGAAAATTATTCTAAAGTATCTATACACAACTTTTTCGTCAGATTATTATCATTAAATAGGGTTACAAAATTGTTGACCATCGTTAAAAAATAAATGTTCCTTTCTTCAATCCTGATATAGATTTTATAGATGCTTACAGTGATTTCAGATTTTGACTTTTTACTAACTAAATTAAGTGCAAACAGCATGAAATTTACTCCAAAGAGTGTATCCAGAATGTTTTTTTTTTTTTTTATCAAATGATAGACTATCAACTAAATGGGGACACAATATTGTCAACCAAAAAATTGACAGCTCTGTTCATGGTCTTGAAAAGTAATAAACAGAACATTTTTAGACAGATTTATTTTCTTTGTTTCAATTATGGAATTTTATGCTAAAAACTAATGCGTGTAATGTTGATGAATAAAAAAATAAAAAAATCACACAATTCGCTAAATACAAAAACAAATGTTCTCACTATTTTAATAGTAGGTACGAATAAATTGCAATTTAAAGCTTTTGTAGCATAACATAAATTATTTAAATAAAAATGGATTTTGCATGCAAAACGAACTTTTCATGCATAATAATCTGATGAATGAATTAGACTAATTATTAAATGCACTTTATTCAACGATAAAAATACACACTTTTTTGAAACAAAAATAAAAACTATTCTTTTATCTGCAAATGATAACAACAATAGAAAGTAGTAATAAATACAATTATTTACAAATAAAAAAAGAATTACTTTAACAATATTATAATGACGAAGTAAATAAATGTAAAATTTTTCGTAAATAATTAATGACCTATGAAAATCTGAATAAGATAAAAAGAGTGGTAACGATCTCGAGCGAAAAAACTTGTATTTATTTTGTTTTATTTTTTGTAAAATTTACTTTTTTGTCAAATAATCATTATTTATGTCTTTTTATCACTTTTTGCTTGGCGACAATTAAGATATATCTGTTTTAAAAAGGAGAAATGTTGTGAAAGTTTCAAACAATCGATTTTTGTATTTTATTGAATTTTAGACGAAATAAAGAACTGCAACACACCCTGGTACCTCGGAGTATTTGTTTTATAAACTTATAGTAGGGGTGGGCAGTACCAGGCAAGCTATATAAATATTTATTTAAGTTATTGTTTTTATGCAAATTCGAGCGATTAATTTCCTTAAGTTATCAGCGAGACCAGATTAAATGGGAGTAGGGGAAAATTGAGCGTTCAACCCCACTTTTTTTACTATGGGATGAGTGTTCAACCCCACTTCGGGTCGATGACCTCTTTTACTATAGTTCTATGGGATGAGAGCTACACCCCACTTCGGATCGATGACCTCTTGTCTACGAGATCCCCTCTTTAGATAAAGTTTCATCAAAAGGAAGATTTTTATTATCTCTTCTTTGGAAAGTGGAAGAATTATTTTTATTTTCGGGACATAGAAATTTTTCGCAAACTAGTATATTTTATTATGCTTTCAATATTTAAATTAATTTGTGAATTATTATTTTCTCAATTAAGCATTATAATTTCAATGATTTAATTTTAAAAATGAGCCTTCAAAGATTACATTTTTATTAATTTTATACTATATAACTAAAAATTCTAAACTAATTAAATAGTTTCATGATCAGAATGTTTATATTTAATTAGTTTTCTTCAGTGAGTTCGCTAATGTGAAGAGGAACGTTTTTTTTCCCCAAGGACTTAGAAATTTTTCGCAAGCCAGTATATTTTTCCTATGTTTTTATTATTCAAATTAATGTGGGAATTATTATTTTCTCATTAAAGCATTATAAAAACATTAATTTAATTTCTAAATGAACCATTCCTTAGAGATTAAATTTTTACCAATTTTAAATGATATGTCTAATAATTCTAAACTGATGAAATAGTTTATTAGTCAGAATGCTTGTATTTAATTAGTCGAGATATAGTAAATATGTAATAATCATTCTAAGAGTTCTAAGTATATGTAATAATCATTCTAAGAGAATATGTAATAATCATTCTATATATAATCAGTTGAAGAAAATGGTTTAAGAGTTCGAAAAAACTTGATGAATTTGTCTACTCATTATCAGTTATAAAGTGTAATTATTATTCATTAATATTTTAATGAAAACTAATTAAGTCACTAAAACTCGTAATTCATATTTTAATGAAAATCCGTTAAAACTCGTTTGATTAAGGCAGTTCTTGGAAATGTCGATGAAATACTAGCGTCTTTATCATTAACCTAAGAAAGTTAAGTAAACTCATATCGTCACTCTGAAACTGAAGTTTTCGATAACTATGTCTTGTTTTTAATCATCTGCGTTCCAAAACACTTCAGATTGGTTGTTAATTTGAAGTTAGAAAAATATTCAAAATGTTTGTACTTTGAAAATTTCCAATGTTATTGGTACTTGGAAAATTTCTGAAGTTCTTTGTACTTTGCATAACTTTCAAATTGTTTTGAGTTAGAAAAATTTAAAATTTTTTTGTACTTAGAAATACCCTGAAGCTGTGTGAACATATAAAATTATTTTAGTTGATTAATACGGTACCCTGGTAGTTATAAATTTTCATTAAGCTTGATGGGAATTTGAAAAACTTTAAATTCGGATGTATTGTTGGTAGAAAATTTCCGAAGTTGGTTGTGCTTTGAATTATTTTTAAATTGTTTTAACTCCAAAATATTTTCGAAATTTTTGTCCTTAGAAATATTTTGTAGTTTTGTAAATATGTAAATTTTTGAAGCTGGAAAAAATGCATTTAAAAAGTAGCAAAAGTTTACATTTTAAGTAATTTTCAATTTAGTAGAAAAGAAACGCGTTTATTTAAAATCACAGAAGTTTAGTCACGGAAAAAATTCGAAACTGTTTCGGATTTTGTAAAATCTTCTAATAATCTGCAGTTTTCTTCAGTGAGTTGATCGCTAATGTGATGAGGAACGTTTTTTTTTCCTCAGGAAATTTTTCGCAAGCTAGTATACTTTTCCTATGTTTTTATTATTTAAATTAATGTGTGAATTATTATTTTCTCATTAAAGCATTATAAAAACATTAATTTAATTTCTAAATGAACCATTCCTTAGAGATTAAATTTTTACCAATTTTAAATGATATGTCTAATAATTCTAAACTGATGAAATAGTTTATTAGTCAGAATGTTTGTATTTAATTAGCTGAGATAGTATATATGTAATAATCATTCTAAGAGATAACTATACATATTCAGTTGAATAAAATGGTTTATGTTTTCATTACTTAAATTAATGTTCGAATTATTATTTTCCCATTGAAGCATTATAATAACATTAGTTTAATTTCTAACTGAACCCTTCTTTAGAGATTACATTTTTACCAATTTTAAATGATATGTCTAATAATTCTAAACTGATGAAATAGTTTATTAGTCAGAATGTTTGTATTTAATTAGCTGAGATAGTATATATGTAATAATCATTCTAAGAGATAACTATACATATTCAGTTGAATAAAATGGTTTATGTTTTCATTACTTAAATTAATGTTCGAATTATTATTTTCCCAGTGAAGCATTATAATAACATTAGTTTAATTTCTAACTGAACCCTTCTTTAGAGATTACATTTTTACCAATTTAAAATGATATGCCTACTAATTCTAAACTGATGAAATAGTTTATTAGTCAGAATGTTTGTATTTAATTAGTCGAGATATAGTAAATATGTAATAATCATTCTAAGAGATAACTATATATAATCAGTTGAAGAAAATGGTTTATGAGTACGAAAGAACTTGATGAATTTGTCTACTCATTATCAGTTATATAGTGTAATTATTATTCATTAATATTTTAATGAAAACTCGTTAATTAAGTCACTAAAACTCGTAATTCATATTTTAATGAAAATCGGATAAGAGTTTGGTGTTAAAAAATGTTAGATTTGATTCGACTTTTCAAATAATTTGCACTTTTAAAAAATTCCGAAGTTGTTGGAACTAGAAAATTATTTTAGTTGGAAAAAACAAGTATACAAGAAGTAACAGAATATATTTTTTTTCCAAATTGTTTTGACTTTGAAGTTTTTTAAAATTATTTATACTTTGAAATTATTTTGAATCGGATCGTGTTAGAAATATTCTGGAGTTACATGTACATAAAATTGTTTTTAGTTTGCAAAAATGGCTATATATCTAGCAGCAGGTGTTTGGTCGTGGAAAAGTTTTTGTAATTTGGAAAATTTTCAATTTCTTGGTTTTAAAAAAATTCTGAAGTTGTTGGTATTTCTAAATTTCTGAAGTTTTTTAAGAACAGGTATATTAAGAATCGCAGATGTTGTAAGTAATACTGTCGTACTGTTTGTAAAAACTCTTTGTACTTTGAAGAATTCTGATGTTGTTGGAACTTAGAAAATTTCTCAAGTTGTTTGCTCCTTAAAAAATTTTAAAATTGTCTTGACTTTGAAAAATTTTAAAATTGTTCGTACTTTGAAAAATTTTTACATTTTTCGTACTTCGAAAAGTTTCGATGGGAAATTCTGATTTCTTGAAAATTCTGAATTCTTCTTGTTTTGTACTTAGAATTGTTTTTGAATTCTTTGAACATAGAAAACTATTTTAGTTGGGAAAAATGGGTCTATAAGAAGTTGCAGTATATTTAAAATTGTTTAGACTTCGAAAAATTTTCAAATTATTTATACTCTGAAAAATTCTTACTCTGCAGGTTTTAGAAATATTCTGAAATTGTTTGAACCTAGAAACCTTTTTTTAGTTTTTTTTTTAAAAAAAAACCCAGATAAATAAAGAGTCGCAAAAGTTTGAAGTCTGAAAAATTTTCAACTTGCTTAGATTTTGAAAAAATATTCAAATAGTTTATACTAAGGAAGATTTCTAAAGATGAGTGAAGTCTATAAAACGTTTCAAATTTTTGTACTTAAAAATATTCGTAAGTTGTTTAAATGTAGAGTTTTCTTTTCCTTTAAGTTGGAAAAAAAAAAAAAAACGGATTTATAAGGAGTAGCAGGTGTTTGGACGAGGAAAAATTTTTGAACTGTTTCGACTTTTAAAAGTTGTCAAATATTTCGTGCTTTGATAAATTCTGAAACTTTTGATTTTAGAAAAACTCTGAAGATGTTTAGAATCAGGAAAATTCTGAAGTTCTGAAAAAACGGATAAATAAGGAGTCGCAGAAGTTTGAAGTTAGAAAAAGTTTAAACTTTTAATACTTTGAAAATTCTGATGTTTTAGGTATTTAGAAAATTCTGAAGTTGTTTGTACTTTGAAAAACTTTTCTTTTTTTTTGTACCTAGAAATATTCTGAGGATATGTGAATTTGAAAATTTCTGAAGTTGGCAAAAAGAAAATGTATATAAGGAGTTGCAGAATTTTAAAATTAAAAACTTTTTTAACGTGTTTCAACTTTGATAAATTTTCTAATTCTTTGTACTTTGAACAATTCTTAATCTGTTGGTTTTAGAAAAGTTCTGATGTTGTTTGAACACAGAAAATTTTCTGAATGTGAAAAAAACTGCTGTATAACGTATAGCAGAAGTTTGTTCTTTGAAAAATTTTCTAATGTTTTGTAATGAGAAAAACTCGGATATGTTCATTACTTAGAAAAATTCAGAAAATGTTTTACCTTTGAATAATTTTCAAATTCTTTTGGCTTTGAAAAATTTTCAAGTCGCTTGTATTTTGTTTAAACATAGAAATTTATCTATGTCGGAAAAAGCAGCTTTATTACGCCTAGCAGAAGTTTGGTCTCGGAAAAGTTTCAATATGTTTCAGCTTAGAACATTTTTCAAATTACTTGCACTTGTTGGTTCTAAAGTTGTTGGTACTTGAAAATTTTTTTAAATTGTTTTAAGTTAAAACATTTAAAAAATTTCGCTACCTAAAATTATAATGAAGTTGTTTGCACTTTGAATAATTTTAAATTGCCTTGACTTCGAAAAACTTTAAAATATTTTTTCTCCGAAATATTCCAAAATTGTTTGAATATAACACAATTTTTGAAGTTGGAAAAAATGGGTATATAGCGAGTCAAGATGTTTGGTCTAGGAAAATTTTTCAAATTGCTTCGATTTTTGAAAATTTTTTTGAATTGTACGTACTTTGAGAAATTATGAAACTCATGGTATTTTGAAAAATTTTAAAGTTATTTGTACCTAGAAATTTTTTTAATTTGTTTTGATTTAATTTTTTGGTGATACTTTTAATGTTTTTGGTACTTTTAAAAATTCTGAAGCAGTTTGTACTTTGAATAATTTTAAAGAGCTTTAAGATTTACAGAACTTTCAGACTGTCAGTACTTAGAATTATATCTTAAGTTGTGTGAACTTAGAAAAATATTTCGAACTATTTGGACTTTAAAATATTATGATATTCTTTGAACGTTGAAAACCTTTTAAGTTGGAAAAAATGGCTATATGCTGAGAGTAATCAGTAATACCTAACGAGTGGGGTTGAACTCTGATCCCTGCTAGGGAAGCGGATTGTAGCTCTTGAGTCATTTTCAAACTGTTTTGACTTTAAAAACGCTTTCGAACCATTTGTATTTAGAAATATTTTGCAAATGTTGATACACAGAAATTTATTGAAGTCGGAAAAAACAGTTATATAACGAGTAGCAGAAGTTTGGTCTTGAAATGACACTGAATAATTTTCAAATTAGCATATAAGAAGTCGCAGAAATATTTTCAAATTATTTTGTCATCAAAAAAATTTTCAAAGTGTTAGTACTTGAAAAAAAAAATTTCTGATGTTATTGGAACTTTGAAAATTTCTAAAGTTGTTTGTACTTTGAATAATTACAAATTATTTAGACTTTCGTAAACTTTCAAAACTTTTGTTCTTAGAAATAATCTGAAATCGTTTGACCTTACACAATTTTTGAAGTTGGAAAAATTAGCAGATAACGACTCATACTTGCTTAGGTCTAGGAAAATGTTTCAAATTGTTTCGATTTTAGAACAATTTTCGTAACTTATGTACTTTGAAAAAGTATGAAGCTGATGGTAGTTTGAAACATTCTGAAACTTTTTTTAATCAAAACAATGGAAACAGCATTAAAAATGGAAACAGCTTCATACTTTTTCAAAGTACATAAGTTACGAAAATTGTTCTAAAATCGAAACAATTTGAAACATTTTCCTAGACCTAAGCAAGTATGAGTCGTTATCTGCTAATTTTTCCAACTTCAAAAATTGTGTAAGGTCAAACGATTTCAGATTATTTCTAAGAACAAAAGTTTTGAAAGTTTACGAAAGTCTAAATAATTTGTAATTATTCAAAGTACAAACAACTTTAGAAATTTTCAAAGTTCCAATAACATCAGAAATTTTTTTTTTCAAGTACTAACACTTTGAAAATTTTTTTGATGACAAAATAATTTGAAAATATTTCTGCGACTTCTTATATGCTAATTTGAAAATTATTCAGTGTCATTTCAAGACCAAACTTCTGCTACTCGTTATATAACTGTTTTTTCCGACTTCAATAAATTTCTGTGTATCAACATTTGCAAAATATTTCTAAATACAAATGGTTCGAAAGCGTTTTTAAAGTCAAAACAGTTTGAAAATGACTCAAGAGCTACAATCCGCTTCCCTAGCAGGGATCAGAGTTCAACCCCACTCGTTAGGTATTACTGATTACTCTCAGCATATAGCCATTTTTTCCAACTTAAAAGGTTTTCAACGTTCAAAGAATATCATAATATTTTAAAGTCCAAATAGTTCGAAATATTTTTCTAAGTTCACACAACTTAAGATATAATTCTAAGTACTGACAGTCTGAAAGTTCTGTAAATCTTAAAGCTCTTTAAAATTATTCAAAGTACAAACTGCTTCAGAATTTTTAAAAGTACCAAAAACATTAAAAGTATCACCAAAAAATTAAATCAAAACAAATTAAAAAAATTTCTAGGTACAAATAACTTTAAAATTTTTCAAAATACCATGAGTTTCATAATTTCTCAAAGTACGTACAATTCAAAAAAATTTTCAAAAATCGAAGCAATTTGAAAAATTTTCCTAGACCAAACATCTTGACTCGCTATATACCCATTTTTTCCAACTTCAAAAATTGTGTTATATTCAAACAATTTTGGAATATTTCGGAGAAAAAATATTTTAAAGTTTTTCGAAGTCAAGGCAATTTAAAATTATTCAAAGTGCAAACAACTTCATTATAATTTTAGGTAGCGAAATTTTTTAAATGTTTTAACTTAAAACAATTTAAAAAAATTTTCAAGTACCAACAACTTTAGAACCAACAAGTGCAAGTAATTTGAAAAATGTTCTAAGCTGAAACATATTGAAACTTTTCCGAGACCAAACTTCTGCTAGGCGTAATAAAGCTGCTTTTTCCGACATAGATAAATTTCTATGTTTAAACAAAATACAAGCGACTTGAAAATTTTTCAAAGCCAAAAGAATTTGAAAATTATTCAAAGGTAAAACATTTTCTGAATTTTTCTAAGTAATGAACATATCCGAGTTTTTCTCATTACAAAACATTAGAAAATTTTTCAAAGAACAAACTTCTGCTATACGTTATACAGCAGTTTTTTTCACATTCAGAAAATTTTCTGTGTTCAAACAACATCAGAACTTTTCTAAAACCAACAGATTAAGAATTGTTCAAAGTACAAAGAATTAGAAAATTTATCAAAGTTGAAACACGTTAAAAAAAGTTTTTAATTTTAAAATTCTGCAACTCCTTATATACATTTTCTTTTTGCCAACTTCAGAAATTTTCAAATTCACATATCCTCAGAATATTTCTAGGTACAAAAAAAAAGAAAAGTTTTTCAAAGTACAAACAACTTCAGAATTTTCTAAATACCTAAAACATCAGAATTTTCAAAGTATTAAAAGTTTAAACTTTTTCTAACTTCAAACTTCTGCGACTCCTTATTTATCCGTTTTTTCAGAACTTCAGAATTTTCCTGATTCTAAACATCTTCAGAGTTTTTCTAAAATCAAAAGTTTCAGAATTTATCAAAGCACGAAATATTTGACAACTTTTAAAAGTCGAAACAGTTCAAAAATTTTTCCTCGTCCAAACACCTGCTACTCCTTATAAATCCGTTTTTTTTTTTTTTCCAACTTAAAGGAAAAGAAAACTCTACATTTAAACAACTTACGAATATTTTTAAGTACAAAAATTTGAAACGTTTTATAGACTTCACTCATCTTTAGAAATCTTCCTTAGTATAAACTATTTGAATATTTTTTCAAAATCTAAGCAAGTTGAAAATTTTTCAGACTTCAAACTTTTGCGACTCTTTATTTATCTGGGTTTTTTTTTAAAAAAAAAACTAAAAAAGGTTTCTAGGTTCAAACAATTTCAGAATATTTCTAAAACCTGCAGAGTAAGAATTTTTCAGAGTATAAATAATTTGAAAATTTTTCGAAGTCTAAACAATTTTAAATATACTGCAACTTCTTATAGACCCATTTTTCCCAACTAAAATAGTTTTCTATGTTCAAAGAATTCAAAAACAATTCTAAGTACAAAACAAGAAGAATTCAGAATTTTCAAGAAATCAGAATTTCCCATCGAAACTTTTCGAAGTACGAAAAATGTAAAAATTTTTCAAAGTACGAACAATTTTAAAATTTTTCAAAGTCAAGACAATTTTAAAATTTTTTAAGGAGCAAACAACTTGAGAAATTTTCTAAGTTCCAACAACATCAGAATTCTTCAAAGTACAAAGAGTTTTTACAAACAGTACGACAGTATTACTTACAACATCTGCGATTCTTAATATACCTGTTCTTAAAAAACTTCAGAAATTTAGAAATACCAACAACTTCAGAATTTTTTTAAAACCAAGAAATTGAAAATTTTCCAAATTACAAAAACTTTTCCACGACCAAACACCTGCTGCTAGATATATAGCCATTTTTGCAAACTAAAAACAATTTTATGTACATGTAACTCCAGAATATTTCTAACACGATCCGATTCAAAATAATTTCAAAGTATAAATAATTTTAAAAAACTTCAAAGTCAAAACAATTTGGAAAAAAAATATATTCTGTTACTTCTTGTATACTTGTTTTTTCCAACTAAAATAATTTTCTAGTTCCAACAACTTCGGAATTTTTTAAAAGTGCAAATTATTTGAAAAGTCGAATCAAATCTAACATTTTTTAACACCAAACTCTTATCCGATTTTCATTAAAATATGAATTACGAGTTTTAGTGACTTAATTAACGAGTTTTCATTAAAATATTAATGAATAATAATTACACTATATAACTGATAATGAGTAGACAAATTCATCAAGTTCTTTCGTACTCATAAACCATTTTCTTCAACTGATTATATATAGTTATCTCTTAGAATGATTATTACATATTTACTATATCTCGACTAATTAAATACAAACATTCTGACTAATAAACTATTTCATCAGTTTAGAATTAGTAGGCATATCATTTTAAATTGGTAAAAATGTAATCTCTAAAGAAGGGTTCAGTTAGAAATTAAACTAATGTTATTATAATGCTTCACTGGGAAAATAATAATTCGAACATTAATTTAAGTAATGAAAACATAAACCATTTTATTCAACTGAATATGTATAGTTATCTCTTAGAATGATTATTACATATATACTATCTCAGCTAATTAAATACAAACATTCTGACTAATAAACTATTTCATCAGTTTAGAATTATTAGACATATCATTTAAAATTGGTAAAAATGTAATCTCTAAAGAAGGGTTCAGTTAGAAATTAAACTAATGTTATTATAATGCTTCAATGGGAAAATAATAATTCGAACATTAATTTAAGTAATGAAAACATAAACCATTTTATTCAACTGAATATGTATAGTTATCTCTTAGAATGATTATTACATATATACTATCTCAGCTAATTAAATACAAACATTCTGACTAATAAACTATTTCATCAGTTTAGAATTATTAGACATATCATTTAAAATTGGTAAAAATTTAATCTCTAAGGAATGGTTCATTTAGAAATTAAATTAATGTTTTTATAATGCTTTAATGAGAAAATAATAATTCACACATTAATTTAAATAATAAAAACATAGGAAAAGTATACTAGCTTGCGAAAAATTTCCTGAGGAAAAAAAAACGTTCCTCATCACATTAGCGATCAACTCACTGAAGAAAACTGCAGATTATTAGAAGATTTTACAAAATCCGAAACAGTTTCGAATTTTTTCCGTGACTAAACTTCTGTGATTTTAAATAAACGCGTTTCTTTTCTACTAAATTGAAAATTACTTAAAATGTAAACTTTTGCTACTTTTTAAATGCATTTTTTCCAGCTTCAAAAATTTACATATTTACAAAACTACAAAATATTTCTAAGGACAAAAATTTCGAAAATATTTTGGAGTTAAAACAATTTAAAAATAATTCAAAGCACAACCAACTTCGGAAATTTTCTACCAACAATACATCCGAATTTAAAGTTTTTCAAATTCCCATCAAGCTTAATGAAAATTTATAACTACCAGGGTACCGTATTAATCAACTAAAATAATTTTATATGTTCACACAGCTTCAGGGTATTTCTAAGTACAAAAAAATTTTAAATTTTTCTAACTCAAAACAATTTGAAAGTTATGCAAAGTACAAAGAACTTCAGAAATTTTCCAAGTACCAATAACATTGGAAATTTTCAAAGTACAAACATTTTGAATATTTTTCTAACTTCAAATTAACAACCAATCTGAAGTGTTTTGGAACGCAGATGATTAAAAACAAGACATAGTTATCGAAAACTTCAGTTTCAGAGTGACGATATGAGTTTACTTAACTTTCTTAGGTTAATGATAAAGACGCTAGTATTTCATCGACATTTCCAAGAACTGCCTTAATCAAACGAGTTTTAACGGATTTTCATTAAAATATGAATTACGAGTTTTAGTGACTTAATTAGTTTTCATTAAAATATTAATGAATAATAATTACACTTTATAACTGATAATGAGTAGACAAATTCATCAAGTTTTTTCGAACTCTTAAACCATTTTCTTCAACTGATTATATATAGAATGATTATTACATATTCTCTTAGAATGATTATTACATATACTTAGAACTCTTAGAATGATTATTACATATTTACTATATCTCGACTAATTAAATACAAGCATTCTGACTAATAAACTATTTCATCAGTTTAGAATTATTAGACATATCATTTAAAATTGGTAAAAATTTAATCTCTAAGGAATGGTTCATTTAGAAATTAAATTAATGTTTTTATAATGCTTTAATGAGAAAATAATAATTCCCACATTAATTTGAATAATAAAAACATAGGAAAAATATACTGGCTTGCGAAAAATTTCTAAGTCCTTGGGGAAAAAAAACGTTCCTCTTCACATTAGCGAACTCACTGAAGAAAACTAATTAAATATAAACATTCTGATCATGAAACTATTTAATTAGTTTAGAATTTTTAGTTATATAGTATAAAATTAATAAAAATGTAATCTTTGAAGGCTCATTTTTAAAATTAAATCATTGAAATTATAATGCTTAATTGAGAAAATAATAATTCACAAATTAATTTAAATATTGAAAGCATAATAAAATATACTAGTTTGCGAAAAATTTCTATGTCCCGAAAATAAAAATAATTCTTCCACTTTCCAAAGAAGAGATAATAAAAATCTTCCTTTTGATGAAACTTTATCTAAAGAGGGGATCTCGTAGACAAGAGGTCATCGATCCGAAGTGGGGTGTAGCTCTCATCCCATAGAACTATAGTAAAAGAGGTCATCGACCCGAAGTGGGGTTGAACACTCATCCCATAGTAAAAAAAGTGGGGTTGAACGCTCAATTTTCCCCTACTAATGGGGGGGGGGGGCATAGGCCTCTGTAAGTGGTCTCACATTTCATATATGGTTTTTATGCAAAATAATTTACATAAGTTTTTAAAAGTTATTAAACATAATTAATGCATTACATTTGTGGCCTTCAAATATTACGACAGCATGTCTTTGTAAGTTTTGAACTAATGCTTTCCCCCCTTGTGTTTGTTACAATATTAATTTTCACTGTATTAATCCATGTTTAGGATTAAATTCAAATAAAAGATATATTTTCACGCAAAACGAAATTTACACTTTAATTAGCTTTATGAGAATTTTAGTAGAATATTCTTAAGGAATCTTTGTTACTTTTTTTCCTGTGTTCCAAATTCTTGATCTCTGAAATTCTGTGTAAAAATTTATTTTAAATTTTTTTCCGCTCAAGTTTAGGTTTTATTTCAAATTTCAAAATCTTAAAAGTGTAATTTTTTTTTTTTTTTACAATGTTAGAGTTTTTTGCATTTAAAAATATTTCGAAAATAAAGAGATTTTAAAGGCTTAGGTAAGCATTGCTCATACCCTCACTTCCCCCGTGTTTGCAAATGTAAGCAAACGTTAAACTCCCCCCCCCCTCTGACGTATATATATTATGATACTGCTTTTATTTCAATTTTTTTTATTACCGTCGTTGAACAGCCGACCCAATTTTTAGGTTTACGACTACTAATGTTCAACTCCGTAGCCTTGTAATTTTCAAACCAATCCAGAAGACAAGGGAAATCCTGGATCAAGTATTGGAAAAAATTTGCTTTCATGGAGGACTTTTTGATGGAGCTAACCCGCATTTGCGTTACATGGAAAGACCACGAGAACCTCCCGCGGTTAGCCTGACGGCAAGGGGACTCTAACCCATGATCCGTCTACCACTGAAGATATTTCATGTCAGCACTGTTGTCGGTGCAAGCAAGATGCGGAATTCGTATCGACTGGGATTCGAACCCGGTTCGCATCTCTGGCAAGCGTACGCTCTTTCCCCTGAGCCATCGCGGCTCTACGGTCTGACATTTGTAACTATTTGGGTATCACCTTTGACACAAACTAAGATGGACTAACCATTAAAAAAATATTACTGATAAATTTAAAACCTCTAAGTCTACACTACAGGAAATCCCACTTCTCCCTTAATAATAAAATTATTATCTATAAAGCCTACTTGCGTTCACTCTTCACCTACGCTTCTTCCTAGTGGAGTTACACCGACGATACAAAAATCAATAAGATCGAATCTCTGCAAAATCAAACAATGAAATTCTTTACGAAAACCAGTTGGTATGTAAGAAGTGATAAAATTAGGCAAGAATTAAGCATCCTTAAAATCAGGTCAGTGTTTGCAAAAAATTGCAATAATTTATACAACAGACCGTACAAAAAAAGACAGTATCACTAATCTCCCTATTTATGATACCTTCGACCAAATTAATAGATATAGGCCCAGATCAATTCTGAGGTTCCAAAATCCCTGACCCCCGAGCCCTGATCTGGACTTAATTTTTATTTCCTCAATTAATTATAAATTTTTTCCGTATTTCTCAATATTATTTTCTCCTTTTTTATTGACGCTGTTCACCGCCAGGGTGGCTACAGCGTCACTGCAGAGCTCTTATTTACTGCCCTCTAGCGGGCGCTTAATTTAAATTTATTTTCTCTCATCGTTTTATTCGGATCTTATTATGTATTAAATGCATAATATTACAATAATAACAAAGTCTATGCATATTTATATATCTTAGGATTATCCATTTACATAATTGGATAACTATAAAAAAATAAATTAAAAATTAAGAATATTCTCCCATTCGATTTTCATCCGATTTTTTTTTTTGTAAGATTATAGGGTAAACTAACCAGTGAAGGAACACTTAAGCTTCGCTTGCCTTTAAAAAATCATATTAATTTCAAAATTCGTAATTTTAGTTAAATGACAGTGTCAACATATTTGTTACTAATTGCAAATTATGTAAAAAAATTGTAGAGAACTTACATAACATTGTCTTAAAGTTTTGTAGGTTCAAATAACAAGTAGTAAGAAGACCAAGTGAAGGAACAGCTCTTACCAGTGAATCAACACCCAGTAAGGGAACACTTAATTTTGGTTATTTCTTAATGCTCTTTATGAATTTATAAGCCATACAAATATTTAAAAGCAAGCCTATTCTTGAAATTATAACATATAAATACTTGGAAAATGTTAACTTTTTTTTGTAATCATGAATTGAAAATTAAAGTGTCAACATATTAACACATACTGTTCATTCACTGGGAAATCTATGCCTAGCAAAGGAACATGCCTGTTCCCTCACTGGTTAGAAGTTGTTTTTCGTATTTTTAACATACTTTTGATGCGGAACATTATTAAAGGTACAGGAAAATTAAAGTTTATCTTTTATTTTCCTTAACTTAGAAAGAAATCAAGTAAAGGAACACTTGTTCCTTCACTGGTTTTTCGTCGTTTGGTGATCCAGTAAGTAAACACCCCCTTATCTCAGTACTTTATTATGCTATGATGCTAAAAAAAAAAGAAAAAAACAGAACTTCAATAACTATATTTTGAATTCTCTTTCTCACAGTGAGAAAAATAAAACTATTACATGCAATTAATTCCACTTGAAACATATAAATACAAACACTCAGCTTATAATTTTTTTCAAAGAAACAAGGTGTTACAGAGATGATAACAAATTCAAAAATTTTTCCAGAGAAATCTATTTGACCAGGCAATCCAAAACATTGCTAGATGACTTCCTATTGTTTGGCAGTAAGCTATTGTTACCAATCAATCTAAAGTAAAACTTTCAAATTCTTATTTTTAATCAATATATATAAAATGTTCCTTCACTGGTTGGTTTACCCTACGTGCTTTTTTAAATTATCAAATGATAAACCATAACCTTTTATGCATTTTTCTTTCAATGCGACACTATCTTTTGAAAATATTTTTCCGAAATCTTACGTACAGCGGAAATTCAGGAGGATTTTTCCCTAATTAAAGAGAATTATTTTTAATTCTGAAAAGCTATGATGCTTTCAAATTTCGTTTTTGGAGTTAAAACAATCATTAAACTATAGAATTTCATCCTTTACCTAATAAATTCCTTTCTCAAACTGGGAACTATAATTCTCTTATATTTTCAAGGTATAAATTTGAAAGGGAAAAAAATTATACCGATGTGATGTATAGAACAGGCCATTGAGCATTGACTGGCCATATAGCCATTGTTCGGAACTTATCAACTAAAATTGTATTAAAATTAATAAATTTGCAACGTACGGAAAAATTTTGATAATATAAAATTGCAATATTCATTTGGAGGGAGGCAAAATATCTGGCCAACAATATAGTGAGTAGGAAAGCTATGATAGAAATCTCTTGCTCCAATTCGGAGTGAAGAGGGATATGTATACGTAAAATATTTGCAGAAAAACCCTTATACCCTGCAGAAAACCCCTGCAAAAAAACCCTTGAGTATATATTGATAATCAACAGTCATAATACTTGAAAATTCGAAAAAGGAATAATGCTTTATGTTTTGGAAACTGAAATTTTTTAATCTTAGCTTAAAAAATGTATAGTCCATGTTTGAATTATTATATATTTTTTTTACTGAATATTTCATATTTTATTTAATAAAAGATTAGCTAATTAAAGATGTATTAAATATTAGGATTTTGGTAAGTTGAGAATTTCAATTTTAGCTTAAAATAATTTTTGAAGAAGAAAATATTTTTATTGCGTCGAATTTTTTGGGCTTTTTTGTTAACCAATTATTTTATATTTCATTCAATGTAAATTCAAAACGCAAAAGTATAATAAATATTTCAATTATTGGAAATTATAAATTTTTCGCGTTAGTCTTAAGCTACTGCTATCGAATAAAACATATTCATTACTTCCGATTTTCATTTTTGAAATAAATTTTTTTTATTTTATTGAATTTAAATGATTTAATTAAAAAGACAAGACATACTCAATGTTTCATAAGAGGGAAATTTCCAATTTCCCTCCTTATCCTGAAGTAATTTACTCAAAAAATCATTATTTCTATTTTGTTGGGACAACAATTTTAAATTTTATTCAACAGAAATAAAACAATTTGCAAACAAAGATATTGTAAATACTTGAAATAACGAAATTTCAAATTTTTAATATAAGCATTGGCACTGATAAAAGTGTGTATTTTTTATTCCTACCTGTGTATTTTGGCTATATATTTAATATTTCGTTGAATGCAAATAAAACAATTGGCAAACAAATACATTTTAAATTTTAGAAGTGTTTTCGAAATTCCAAATTGTTAATGTGTGCTTCACGTAATTGCTGAAAAAAAAATTATTCCAAATTGTGTTTTTGTGGCTAATTACTTTATATTTTATTGAATGCAAATGAAACAACTAGCAAGCAAAGATATAAATATTTAGCGTGTTGGAAGTTCCAAATTTTCTATATAAACCTCATGTGAAAAATACATTTTTATTTTTCCCAAATTATGTTTTTAGACTAGTTACTTTATAGTTTTTTTTTATAAATAAAGCAAGTATCAAATATACTCATTATAAATATTCTATTCTAGGAAATTCTAAATTTTTTATGTAAACCTCCCGTAATTGCCACGAAAAAATACATATTTAGTCTTCCTAAATTGCGTTTTTTGGCTAATTACTTTATATTTTATTGAATGTAAATAAAATAACTACCAAGCAAAGATATTGGAAATATTTAAAATTTTGGAAATTCCAAAGTTTTTTGTGCAAGCTTCAAGTTATTACCACAGAAAAAAATAGAAAACGTATTTTAGTATACTAATTTCCGATAATTGCTTTATATTTTATTAAATGTTAGTAAAACATTTTGAAACAAAACTTATGCTGCCAGTAGTCTGTTTATACCGTTATTCCTATTTGTATGTAAATAATGACAAAAGAGATTTTGTATAGGAAACATCAACCAAGACCCCTTTCGTTCCAAGAATAACAGGGAAAATGAAGTTAAGCTATCATTATCAAATAGAATAATAACAGCAGCCGACGCTTCTTGGCGTCATATACGAAGCGTGGCAGTGGAAATACGATTAATCACTATTAGCCCCTCCACAAACAACGTATACAAAAGGAATTATTTTTGTCGCCTAACTGCCTGTCCATTTTTTACCTGAAAAAAGATGAAGATAAAAGGTGCTTTGGATTGTTTTGAATCATGTGAAATGGAAGAGAAAAAGAGAGTGTTTTTACCACCTTGAAGAATTCCGTGAAGATCGACCGAAGATTCGTAGGAATCTTGGGACGTTTTAGTTGTAAATGAAAAAGTCGCCAATGGCTCGAATGCTATGTTAAGTACATCGGCGCCCTAGTATCTTGTCTCTGGTCATCTTTTGACATTTTTCTGTGTGGGGACATTGGAGGCAGTATTCTCGTCTTCTTAAGACAAATTATTTTAAGAATAGAAGAATTGTGTTTAGGGATAGTAATGTAGGAAATAATGTGATAAAAGTATATATTCTGAGGGGTTTAGTATTTAACTTTCGAGTTTAAGCGAAAATATTAATTTTATAATAAGTATTGGGGAAAAAATGTGAAAATAATTGTGTTTTCTAAAAACTGGAATGAAAAAGAGTACGTAAAAAGTATAGTAAAAAAATAAATTTCTGGAATTTTAATTTCCGAATTTCAACAAAGATGTCAATTATATAATAATTATAAGCGACGAAATTCGACAAATCCCTTTAGAATAGAAAAAAGAGTATATGTATTCTTGGAGTTTTTTTTTTTGTTTAACTTTCGAATTTCAGGGAAAATAATAATTTTACGATATCAGAGGGAAATTTAAAAGAAAATTTTTTTTTGTTAAAGGTAATTTGCAATGGAATAAAAGAAAAACGGAGTGAGAAAAAAAATGTCAGCTCACTGTGATGACCGACTGATTTGGTGGAAGTTTTCATGGTTTTTCTCTCCCTGTAACACGAATGCTGGTTAGTTCCATTGGAATGTTCTTCCCAAAGGCTAGTTTGTCCCAACACTTAGTCCAGGAGTTTAGTTACCTTCTGGGAAACAGTTTCACGGAAAGCTTATAATTAAAAGAAAATATTGCATATTTCGTATTTAATAAATTTAAAACAATCCTTAAATGTGGATACTGTCATACTTCATTACTACTTCATTATAGAATGAGAATATGCTTCATTTCAGTTTTAAGTCTTTAATTTGAAATAATAATTAGAATGATAACCGAGAATGCTAAGAAAGGGTGGTAAATAAATATTCAAAGTATAAGTACTTTTAAATTAGGTATAAGCAAATGTTTTACTGGTGAACAGTATTTATAAAACTCTTATTTACTTTATATATATATATATATATATATATATATATATATATATATATATATATATATATATATATATATATATATATATATATATATATATATATATATATAATCACCTCCGAAGCCTTGTAACTTTGAACCCAATCCAGAAGACAAGGGAACTCCTGGATCAAGTATTGGGAGAAGTTTGCCTTCGTGGAAGACTTTTTGATGGAATTAACCCGCATTTGTGTTACATGATGAGGAAAACCATGAAAATCTCCCAGGGTTAGCCTGACGGCAAGGGGAGTCTAACCCATGATCCGTCTATCACGGAGGATATCTTTCGTCAACGCTGTGATTGGTGCGAGCCGAGTGTGGATACGAGCCGAGTGTTCATATCGACCAGCCATCGTTGGGATTCAATCCCGGTTCACCTCATTGGAAAGCAAACACTCTATCCTCACTATATATTGATTTTTATTTTATTTTATCTGTCGTTCAAAAGCAGACACAATTTTGGGTTTACGACTACTAATGTTCAACTCCGTAGCCTTGTAATTTTGAACCAATCCAGAAGACAAGGGAACTCCTGGGGATCAGTACCCCCAGAGGTATTAATTTGTTATTGGAACATGGAGGACTTTGAGACTCGACAGATTTAACGTGCATCAGTCACCATTTACTACACGGAGAGTCTTCGGCTGGCAGGGATCGAACCCGTGAACTCTTGGACATGGGCCCAGTGTCCTACCAACTAGGCTATCCCGGGCCTCACTTTATATAGATAGCAACCAAGGAAATTTAATCTTCTTATCAGAAAAGTGGTTTACACCATGTGATTTTCTAGACACTAGTTATAGCAATTTTCTACCCCAACAACAAAGAGAAATGGTATATTCCGATATGTTTTAGGGAAACATAGAAGAATGCTGAAAATGATGTGAAAGCTATAGCTAATTTGAAAATTATTATTTTTTAAGTATTTATAATTAGATTACCACATCCAACTAATGTTAGTTTATTTAAATGAAAATTTTTTTTTCTTCTTGCATTGGACTCTGTATTGTCTGATTTCTAGTACGAGAAAAAGATTTTTCTCAATCCCATAACCTCAACTTTTCATTAAACCACAATATTTCTTTTAAAACATTGAATATTTTCAACCTTGATTCTCTGCTGGCTCAACCATGACGTGTGCCTAGATTTATTTCGTGGTTGCGTTCTTTGACAATGAATTTTAGTTTTGGCAGCTTCACGAATTTAGTCGTCTTCGTATTTTTTGGAAAAAACGTAAATGGAACGGAAATAAATGAAGCACAATTATCGAAATTAAATAAAGAAAGAAAAGCCAAAGATTGTAGAGAATTTAAATTTCGATTAAATTTTTACTAAGCAATTTTATTGAAAAAAAAAATCTAGAAAATTAAGAAATTAAAATTTCGCTAACTTTATTGGTTTCATTTTATCGCGAAAATGCTCATATTTTTATTTCAGAACGTTTATTCTATTCAAGTATTCCCTCGTAAGCTTTTTAATTTCAAATGGTATACAACATTCGTCCACTTTTGCTGACTTTAAAAAATTAAAATAAAACAAGGAAACTACTTAATTTAAATCTGTGAAACCCCTCGTTGCAATTTGTTTCTCTGAATTTCATATTTGAGTTTTATAATTTTTTTCTTTTTAGAACAAAATTTTGAAGATAAAGGGAATTTTATGTCTAACGTAAGCATTGCTCATATCCCTCTTCACACTTATAAGCAAAAATAAGCAAATCGCAAATTTCCTGCCACTTATGTAATGTTCGTACGTTTACTTATCTGTTATTGCGCATGCATACTTAACAATCTCAATATGTACTTAAAATTTTTAAAAATTACGCATCTTCTTTAAAAAAAAGAAGAAAGAAAGTAATGTTTAAAGGTGTTCAAGTTAATGATAAGTTTTTCATACGTTACGTAAGCACTTGAAGAGGTACGTAATTTTGATTTGTGATTTGCTTATTTTTGTTAACAAAGAGGAGGTTTCGACAATGCTTCTGTAAAACTCCAAAATCCTATTAGTTTCAGTTAAGTTTCAATTTTTTTTAAAGAAAAAAATTTTGAAAAATTATTTAATTTAAAAGAATTTAGATTTGAAAGAAAAATTAAATTTGGGGGAAGAAAAGTTGGTTAAAATTTTTTTAAAGGGATTTTTAAAACAAAGACACTAGGAATATTTTGCTTAAAATTTCATAAAATGAATTTAAGTATAAATTTGTTTCATGCAAAGTTACAATGGTTTAGTAGAACTTATGTATTCTCATAATTGAATTGCTGCATAAAAGTCGAGCCTTTTTATTTATCGAATTCAAATTTTTTAAATTTATTTTAAAACCAGTACAAATAGCCGAGTTTTTTATTTATTTTATTTTATTTATTTATTTTTATTTTTTTTTGCGGACAAAGGGGAGGTTTTAAAATTTTTTTAAAACATGTTTAGGTAATGTTTGAAGGCTTCCTAAGCCACATTTTAAAATTGTTGAAAGGAGAGATTTTTGTTGATAAGCACCCCGATTTTCTTGAGAGTCAAAGGATGTTTCAATGTACTGTTCTAATGGAAATTCAGGAACGTTTTAAGGTACCTGTCTGGAAACAATATTGAGAAATAGTTGACATAGCAATGTCAATTTTGGAGGAAGAGAGGCTTATCAATGCTTTTCATTTGTATTGTTTTCTAAGGTTGGTTAAAAGTATAATAGAAAGCTTTTTCTTTACATATTTGTATGCAAAAAACAAAAAAAACAAATGGATAACTAAATAAATAATTATTATGTACATATATATATATACATTGTAGTATGCTTTTTTTTGTATATGAAACTGCAAAAAGTTGTAATAAGCAATAATAATAAAAAGAGCTATAGAGTTTAACATATTATTGTTTACTTTAATATCCTATTATACTTAATGACATCGATAATTTTCGCGTTTTTTTACTACAAAAATATTTTTAAACTTCACACTCTTTCTTATCTTCTGAATAAAAATTGGAGTTAATTCTAATCATAAATATTCTAATACTTCACCATTCAATTCAAACCGATGTTTCATGTCTTTAACACATGAAATTTTAAGTCAACGCAATATTTTTTCATAAAAACTTTAAATCTCAGCTCGCCACCTTATTTTTAATATAAATTTAGAAAAAAAATATTCATTGAATTCATTCGTCTCAGAAAAATGTTCCATTATTTTATTAATTTAAAAAAAGAATAGGTGAAACTAAATGCACCCTTCTTATTATTTCTGCAGAATTTAATGCACTTCTTAGAATCTCTTTTACTTTTCATTATTTCTAAAATATGAAGAGGAAATAAGCTAAGAGGGGGTGGTCCCCAAGACGAAAAGAGTTAATGAGATTGACTCAGATTTCAAAATGGGTGTATTGGAACGTTTCAAATATTTAGGAATAACAAGTCGGTTTTCTTCAAACGGCAGAGCAAATAAAAACAAAAAGGAAAAAATAAAGAAAGTACCCCACCCTGCGGAAAAATAGCGGGTGTCACCAAGTACCCTTGTCGACACCCGTGCCCTAGACCGTTTCCTTCTTTAAAATTGAACGGCGCCAAATATCTCGCCGCATTTTCACCTGCACTTCCAAATAACAGAATGGTCAGTTGTGGCTAGTGTGTGTGTTTTAAAAATAAAAAACCTTTTCATGGCGTGCAAAGACGTCGTCTAATCTCTGGCCAACAGAGGCGGATCTACTTGGACTATGTACTGTTTCCTCTCCCCACCGACCGGAAACTCTTCCGGTGGACTCAAAAGTTTCCAAAAACAGAGCCAACATCACACCAACCACTGCTCTGACTGTGTTTTTAGATCAGAATTAGTAGCGAAATTGACACCGATACACAAACGGCAACTGGTAGTGCTCTTCAGTTTTTAATTCATGTGATCACGTTACCAATCAGCTTTTTGTTGCAAGCCATAGCCTCTCTTTGCGCTTTTGGGTAAGTGTCGTTTCTTTTTTATTTGCTTGATTATCAGTGAATTATACTTTCTTTCCTGATTGGCTGTCATCTGCAAATAAATCTGTACTGATAACGACACTATCACACGTGCTATTATTGTCCTATTTAATTATTCTGCAAAACTAAACTTTCACGATTCGAAATCGCGCATGAACACAGTTGGAAATTTATGTGATATTGTTTATCATATATAAATAAGAAATGTCTCCTTGTAATTAACTATTTATGCTACATCGTGGCATAAGTAAGACATAGTTAAGTAAACAATTAACCTTTTTGTCTTAGTTCTATAGATTTAGTTTTCAATAAAATTGAGCTTTCTTCGTTCGAAATCGAAGCTTAGAATATTCGAATTCATGTTCCGTACTTAAATAATAAAAAAATTCCAAATAGCGTACTATTTATGCAATACCTTAGCATGATTAAGCGAACACTTATTTGTCTTTGTCCTAGTTCCAGCTATTTAGTCTTTAAAATTGAACTTCCAAGGTTCGAAATCGGGTGAAAGTATTAAAAAAGTTAATGCGATTTTTTTCTTACATAAATAAAAAAAATTTTCATGTAGTTTTCTATTTACCGTACACCATTTCAAGGAGAAAATAAATAATTATTATAATCCTATTTGTTGTACGTATTTGTTTTTAATTAAGTCGAACTTCCACAGTTCGAAATTATTCGCTTTTGTTCTGCCCTATTCATTTAGTCATTGTAAAATTGAACTTTCACCGTTTGAAATCGTGTAATAAACTGAAAGTATTTTTTGAAGTTTTCTGAGTTTATATATATAGAGAGAGAGAAAGATAGATATAGGTATATATAAAATCTCCTTATAATTTAGCATTTATGTTACGCCAGAACTTAAGCAGGACTAACAATCAGTCGCATTGTCAGATATTAATATTATAGTCAAGTTAGTTCATATTGTATAATGAAACTTACTTTTAGTATCTCATAAAATGTAACTTTTACTGTTCAAAATTTTCATTCGGAAATATTGCAAGCAATCTGCGAATTTTTATAATCAAGAAATTCTCTCTGTATTTACGACTTATAAAATACAGTAAAAGCAATCGGTGACATATTGGTAGTATGCAAATTTAAGTTGTTAAAACATATTAAAAGATTTTATGACATGATATGCCTTTTACGACCTAAGCATTTTATGACATTTTAGGAAATTTTTCATATTTAAAATTCTAGTGTAGTAGTTCGATTTTTTTATTAGAATTTTTTTTTCATGATACGCATATAAAATTAAAACTTGCTTGCACAGATTCTATTGCTTACGTACGTATATAAAATTAAAACTTGTCTACACAGATTTTATTGCTTACGTACTGTAACTCTTGATTTACGGAAAAAAATTGGCCCAGCCACATCAGTAAGATATTTCGTTCCAAATTATCATAATTCTAGAAGAAAGTTTAATTGGATGTTTTATGTTTGCAAAATGCTCAGTAATGACTGCTCTTCATATATATTTAAAAAACCTACTGGCAGAAAAGATATCGAAAACTATTTCATACTAAGAGTCACATATTGATTTAATCCAGGGAATGAATTAAAGCGTAATCAAAAACTAATGAACCACTACTAAAAGAAGTGAAACTAAAAGCATAAAAACCTTGATTGTCTTCGGAAACTCCATGCTTCATCAGGCAATCAAACAGGTTTTAATGTTGTAATTCCATTTCTCTCAGTAATTTAATTTCTCAGTAATAATTCAACAGCATTTTCCTTTTTTCGTCATATAAACATAATTTGAGATCCCCATTTCTTATCTTTTATTTTTGCTAAGGGCTTTAAAAGTATACAGAAAAGGGCTGTATTTACGGAGCACATAAATACTCAAACTTTTATTTCAGTATTATTTTGTTTCTTTATAATCGACATTATGTATTATATATTTTAAAAAAATTATTGTCTGCATCTAAATTATAAAAATTCTTATTAGAATGTTAACTTCTAAGTTATTATATTAATTAAATACATTTAGTAATTGGATGCAAAAGCTTTTTTTTAACAGTTCTTGCTGGAGATATAATTAAAAAGTAAATATTATGTTTGCGATTCTCAATTTTTAACTATAACCTGATTAAGGTTGTTTTTAGAATGAAATCAACCTTAATAGCTTTACAGCCAATAATATGGAGTCACCCGGGTTAATTCCTGGTCAAAGCGCATCAGCAATCAATTATTACAAAATATTATCGAAGCAATGGTTATCCCCTCTGCAGAGGATCAAAATTGTGATGGCTTGTCTTCGGATCATCCTCAGGGATGTTTCCCAGACCGTCGCCAATAGCCCATTGTGCAGCTCTAGTGCGACGTAAATGAACAAATCAACAACGAAGCAATGGTTACTAATTTTTGGATGGAGTAAGCACATTGTAATGCCCATCTAAAAAAATATTTATTTTATCAATAATGCACAATTTGAATAATTATAGTTATTTAGTGACCAAGATTTACACCAAGGAGGGGGTAATTCTTGGCCACTTATGGAGTAATTATTGGTCACTCACATATTTGGTGCAAATACATACAGTTTTTATGCATATTATTAATATAATTTCTTAAACTAATTAGATTAATTTTATTATCTATAGCTATTTAAACATTGTACTTAGTTATTTCAGGGTTAAACGGAAATTTATTCAACATGAGAAAAATATACATTCAACACAATTTTAGCCAAAATATTTTTTGTACGATTTGTATGCAATATTTATAGCTTCTGTATCTGCTGTGAGCCGGCAAGGTGGCCGAATGGTTAGCGTGTCTGACTGCTAAGCCAATGGCTGCGAGTTTGAAACCCGCTCAGGGCATGGATGTTTCTCTGCGTATTGTCCACTGTTATGTGATGTGTGAATGTGGCCAATGTGGCGTGGTTAATGTTACTCGCCTCCTTGACTTTGGTTCGCAGGTGGTGAGCAACACAAATCAGTCATCTTCTAAGGCCAAGAACGAAAGTCCAGAGTTTGCCGTTATGAAAAATATTTTAAAAAAATTACAAATAAATAAAAATCTGCTGTGAATGATTATACAGCTATCAAATCAATAGGTCCGAGGGGCGATGGCTCAGGGGATAGAACGTTCTCCTTCCAATGAGGTGAACCGGGGTTCGATCCCGGCAATGGCTGGTCGATACGAATTCCGCATCCGGCTTGCACCGACCACAATGCTGACGTGAAATATCCTCAGTGGTAGACAGATCATAGTTTAGAGTCCTCTTACCGTCAGGCTAACCGTGGGAGGTTCTCCTGGTCCTCCTCTCCATGTAACACAAATGCGGGTTTGTTCTATTAAGAAGTCCTCCATGTAGGCAAATTTCTCCCAATACTTGATCCCTTGTTTTCTGGATTAGATTCAAAAATACAAAGCTACGTAGTTCAACATTAATAGTCGTTTACCCAAAATTGGGTCAACTGTTCAACGACGGCTACTAAAAAAGTTATTAGGTCCAGAAAAAATTGAGCTAATGTGAATTGTCTCTGTTCTATCTTGTTTCAGCCAGCGTGAGTTGTCTGCTTCGCTTTTCAGTTATTTTACACACACTTCACTGCCCTCCAGTTTTGTGACTTTTCCAACATAGAACAGATAATAATATATAGCATAGTATCTATGCTCTTCCATTGAATGTTTTCAATTGCATTTTGAAATGATAATGTTTATTAAACTGCTTAATCACGGTTGGTATATCTGCTGGTTCATGCAGTTAAGACTTAAGTAACAAGACAAAGAGTTGCAGATAATTAAATAAAATCAATGAAAGATGGCGATCATAGGCGAAATAACAGTGCATGAATGATAAGAACAATATTGGCCAGGAATAACCTAAACCAAAAACTCAGTGGCGCGACAGCCCATAGAGCGCCAAGGCCTACTGTACCCATCTCAGTTTTCTTGACCTTGGGCTCTGAGGTGCAAGAGCAGATGTTCCGGTTAGGTGGTCAGCTGAACGCGGATCCCCAGTGTTTAGTTCCCAAGCATGCTTGGTACTCATTTATCGATCCTCTGAAGGGATGAAAGGCTGAGTCAACCTTGCCCAGCCCGAGGATCAAACCCAGGACCTGTGGCACGGGAGCGCGAAGCGCTACCACTCAACCACCGGGCGTCCCAGGAATAACCTAATGACCAAAAATTACCCCAGGAACATGGGGCAGTATTTGGTTCACTCCAGTAAATTATTTAAAATAATAATAGTAAATCTAAAACTATTTTTCAGTAACTGAAGTAAATCACAATTCAACCAAAAGGAGAACAAAGAAAAATAATTATAACTTTAATTATGACGAAGATCTTAGGAAAAAATTTATCATAACTATGACCAATATTTTACAGAAATTTAACAAGCCTTTTTAAATAGACTTTTTTTTTAAAAAAATAAGTAAACAAAAACTCATAATTCCATCATAAATTCCAATGAGGATAGCTTGGAAAACCTCTATGATTTTTTTTTTTTCATTTTGGTGAAGTGGTCTTGAAACATAAAAAGGATTGTGAGCTGGAATTACCACAGAAACTTGCTGACCGGGATTTATTCCGGGTGTCTCTGCTACTTGTGTAACTGTTGTGAAACTGTAACAATTATTGGTGGCTGTTTGCAAAGTGACTCCTACGCTGGATTGTCTTTACTTATGAAAATGAGCAAATATTGAGAATTATATATTGATTTTAATGATTTTCATTCAAATATCTCGCTTAATATTATTTTATTTTATAACTGCCGTTTAACAGCTAACCTATTTCTTCATTGTACCCAACCCAGTAGACAAGGAAACTCCTGGATTAAGTATTGGGAAAAGTTAGCCTCCGTGAAAGAATTTTTGATAGAACTAACATTGCATGCAGGGAAAAACTACGAAAACCTCCAACAGTCAGTTCGAAGATAATTGGATTCTAATCCGTCGACGTACTGAAAATACTTTACGTCAGCGCTGTGGTTGGTGCGAGCTGGAAGTAAAATTCGCATTAACCAGCCACTGCTGGGATTTGAACATGGTTGACCTCATTGGGGAGAAGAAGCTTATTCCCATGAGCCTTTACGACTTATCTCATTAGATTTATGAGAAAAAATGTATTATTTTTTTCAAATATATGAACAATTTCTCTGTTTCCAGACAATTTTTTTTGATAAGATATATAGTTGATAATTTAGTAAGATTTCGTCATATATAGTTTAAAATTATTGCTTTGTTTCAAGACATTTAAGACATTGGTATTTCTTTTATTTCTCCTTGGCGAAGAAGTTTGGAAGACATATTAGAAAAGTCGAACCATATTTGCAACCGTTCAGAAAATTTTAAACATTTCTTAAATATTTGAATATATGTTTTATATATGTTCATTTTAATATATGCTTAACTCTTAAAGCAGTTCTTACTATAAGAGTGTTAATAATTTAGAATTAAATCATTATGCAAAAGTTTTAGGAAGTCAAACAGTGTTTTTGTAATTTTATTCTTTATTTTCCTAGAGGAAATAACTTTTCAGAAACACTCTTAACTTATCAAAGGGGAGTCATCCCTATATGTATAGACGTAGTCTCTTGAATCAATTTTATAAAACGCACTAAAACAAGGTCATTAATTTTTCATTGAAATTCTAACGATTAAAAGAAAGAAGAAATTCGCAGTACATAATGTACCCCTTCCAAATAAAGCCCAACTAAGAAAATCTCAATTTTACTGTAACAACAAAAATAAATTTCACTTGATTTGTAATATAAAAACTGATATAGATTTAAAGAACACTTAATGTTATACTTATATTATTATATAGAAATATGAAAACTTGTTTAATGCGTTTTAAATAACTTACTCATTCATAGCTCTTTTTAATAGATAACTCCATTCATAATTTTTGAACTATGATTTTATTCTTACGGAAAGTGAGATGAACACATGGTTTTTTAAATTATGTGCAGAACAAATCTCTCAAAAAAGAAAGAAAAGCGGAATTTAAAAGGAAACAGAATTGATGTATTAAAAATATTAAATGTAAGCTAAGTCAGAACTGAAAATAGAAAAGTACTTTTGACTACTTTTTGCAGTGCTATCTTTTACAGATTTGTAAGACAAATTTTCCTATGTAGTTTTCATGTTGAATGGAATAAGTCAAAATACATTTTAAAAATAATACTTTTTCTTGCCATAAAATCATCGCAACATTTGCAATTTTCGGCTTTTGGCCAATTTAGTCTTATTTGGTCTAAATTTTAAGCAAGAAAAAATGTATATGAAACAATACCTCACTTGTTTGTGTATGTGTATATATATATGTACGAAAAACAGCACGTCCGCCCGTCCTCGGCGGTCAAAAATTCCCCGCGGACAACGAATTTCTCGAATCCGCATTTTCCCGTTAATGTTCGTGATACATTTTCAATTTTTATTATCTTACAAGAGTCTAGCGCCTCACTTCGAAAATGACTCTCTAATCTAGAAATACAGCAACATACTGCGTTTGGAATTGATGTTTTCTCTGTCTGGGAGTACTGTAGCGGTTGAAAGGGGCTTTTCGCAATGAACTTACAAAAAAAAACACATTACGTACTGGTCTTAAACAAGAAGCGTTAAACATCTCTATTACAAGAATTGTAAACATCTACCTAAATGCAAAACCCCTTTCAGATTTCTGTGCAGAAACCTCTGTTAATCATTGGCTTGATTGTTGAACTGGCAAACGCCATATTTGATTCATTTAAAAAAACGCAGTACCCGCGGATAAATTGACATTCCAGCTAACTTGACTTTTGTCATTTAAATTATTTCATGAAATAAATACTAGGTTACTATTAGTAACCTAGTATTTCTCTTATTACTGTATAATGTAATCCTAGTAACTACTAATTCATTGTGCAATTTATATAAATATTTGTAGTAAATAGGAGAAAATTATGTTTTTATTTACTTAGAGGCTACGGGTTAGTTTCAAATGAGGACGGGTACATTGTTGGACATGCCGTCCTGGGGGGGAAGGGTAAAATTTCTGAGTTTTTTCGAGCCCTGATATATATATATATATATATATATATATATATATATATATATATATATATATATATATATATATATATATATATATATATATATATATATATATATATATATATATATCTTTGCATGATAGTGCTTAATTTATCAGCCTTAGAGGACGCAATACTTACCCTCTGAAGCCAGCAGCTAATGCTTTTTCTATGGGAGATTCATTTGCAAATTTTTTTTTGTTTTGCATTTTGATATTTTGAAAAAATTCTTTCAGCATTTGAAACTTCATAGTTTACTCTAAGCTTCTGTGGTTTCACTTTTTTTTTAAACTATAAATTTTAAATTATTAATTAGATTGAAACGTCGGTAATCGAGTTATCTTCTAGAAATCCGTTATTTATCAAAATTCGTTCTGTAAATACCTATTTTTGAGTTCACGTTCTTGTACTATACATTTCAAGCTTCCAAGAGAAATACTTAGTAATTATTTTCTTCAATTATTAAATATGTTATCATCAAAGAAAGATGAAAAAAATTCTTAAAAAAATTTGCGAAAAGAGCCTGAACCACTCCTCTCACCTGTCCTATATTCATTGCAAGCATTTACCAATCGGACTAGTAGGGGGGATCTTTTTGGGGGGTTAGGAGATAGCCTCTTTACTTTCTTTGAATAGTTTAGGGGCTAAATAGCCTTGGAGTCTTCTATTGGGTTTGAAAATAGTTCTTCACGATCTACCAAAAATGACACCACGAGCTACTAGTAGCTTGCGGTCAGTAATTCGTGGTCGGCCACTAGACCAATAAATAGTGTAAGATAATTAAGTAAAAGTAGTCGATAAGTTGATAGCAGTGTGAAAAGTGTAGATTGGATATGGTAGTAACATTTTTTTTACGTTTTTCATAATAAAGTCTCTTACTGATGAAGTAAAAACACTCTAATGGCATAATACTCTTATAGCTCTATTTATTAAAATGAATATATAGCTCTATTTATTAAAATAAATTATATAAAATATTAATTTTCTTATATTATACTCATGAGTGTGTATGATTGCAACTTGTGGACAGAAAAACTACATTATTTTTGTAGTTTGCTACATTTACAACTACTTTGTAACAAATGAAGTTAACTCCAACTACTTTTTTTTTTAAAATTCAGTGACTACAAACTGCTTTGGAATAGTAGTAACTTTTTAACTACTTTAAAGGAATCGAACTTTACTGGAGAAATTAATTTACACCTGTAAAATTTACGCCGCTGAAGAAATTAGTTTACACATTATGTTCAAAATGGTTTTGAATTTAAAATTGGCTTACATTAAACATGGAGAATTATTTCGAAACATTTATTCATGTTTACATATACCTTTTGTTATTCTTAAAAAAAAAAAAAAAAAACTTTTTTTTCGAATTTGTTCATTTGGTCTTCAAATTTTTATGCCCTTCGAATATTTAATTTAAGAAAATAGGAATTATCAAAAACTTGCAGTTTCGTTAAGTATTTAATGCTTTTTTATTTCCTCTAAGAAATTAAACACATAGAAAATATGTTTCATTTCTTTGAAGTAACATCACTGTTTATGGAGTGTACATTCGCATGTGAAATTGTGACCAAAGCGATAAATTATCCATTATTCATAATGGCCAGCTTAAATATATTAATTATACTATGTACGCAATTCTTCTTAACTCCAGTGAAGGGGGCATTCAAAATTGCGTCCTTTGACAGACCCCCGAAGATTTTCAGCTACCAAATTCGAAAAATTAGTTGTGTTAGAACAGTGATTCTCAACCACTGTGCCGCGGCACTTTTGTGTGCCGCCAAATTCTTAATATGTGCCCCCAAATATTAGAAATGATACAATAAAATTTATAATACTTTTTTTTATTATGAGTAAAGTTTAAATTAAAGAAAAGTGTATATGGGTCATTCTCACGAAAACTGTCATTTTTCAGTTCATAAAATCCCAAAAAAGTAAAGTGAATAAAAAGCTCTGAAACTTTTTATACTAATAGAAATATGTAATGGCATTATAAAGAAAGTATATATCCTTTAAATTATACTTAATATTTAAATTAATTAATTTTTTAAATAATTAATTTATAATTAATTAATTTATAATTAATTAATTTATAATAATTAATAATTAATTAATTAATTTAATAAATAAATTAATTTAATAAATAAATTAATTTAATAAATAAATTAATTTAATAAATTAATTTATTAGTTTTTTAATTTATTTTTCAAATTAATTGATAAGTAAATTAATTATTTTCACTATTTAAAAAGTGAGGGAATGACACTAATAGTGAGGGAATGATATTTTATTTTAATACATGTTTTTATCTTAGTTACATCTACCTAAAGTTTGAAAATGATAACATACTAAGTATATCTAATATTTATTATAATTTAGTCTTATATATTTAATAGTTTTTACAGGTTTGGGAAACAAAATTGGCTGGCACGATTGAACAAAAAAAAATTTGATAATATACTCATCTTGAATCATTCCCTCACTTCGGCGTCATTCCCTCACTTTATACACTAGTGAAGGAATGATGAATTCAATAAAATTTAAAAATAACAGTTAGGCCTAACTAATTTCTGAAGTCAATCACATACAATTATATTCATACAAGAAAGAAACATATAATTATCCACTTTCTCGATGAAGTTGTATTTTATTTTACTCTAAAAAGTGACATGAGGGAATGACAAATGTAAAAAATTTTTACCTGGTTTGATTCATTCAAATTTATTCCACAGCAAAGCTTCTTTAAGTTGAAGATGGAAACATACTGCAATTTTGTTCTATGATGCCAGTTGTTAATTTCTGAAGTTTTTATTAAAATATTTTTATTCTAAGAAGATTGCAGGTGATAAGAACTTTGTTGTGAGGGAATGACGCGAAACACTGGGGACAAAGTTTAAAATAGTGCTGTGTTAATATTTTTATCAGAAATTAAATATAAAATTGATTTTCTGAATTCTATATTTCAGTATTCTGAAATAAAAAACACGAACTTGTAAAAAAAATTTTTTTATTTCCGAAACAATTTTTTTCTTTTTTTAAATCAGCAGTGGGGACAAGTGAGGGAATGACATATTGGTATATTTTAATTACCTAAAGTAAATAAAAAATAAAAATTGATAATTTTATTTTTATTCTTTTGTTAGCTTGCATTCCGAAGGACACTTTCCCTGAATTTTTTTTTTTTTTCGTAAGCTGTAAAACAAACAAAAAATATACTGGGGACATGAAAATGACTGTTTTTGTGAGAATGACCCATATATAATATATATTTTTTATAATTTCTCCACGCTTTAACCACGTGAACATCTTTGGCGGCGATTGTCTTGTCTCTGACAATCTTGAAATAAGTTAAAATAAGATGGAAGTGTTTAAATTGTATATGACGCACAATTTTAAAAAATGTTGTAAGAACTTATCATTAAAGTAAGCTATGCAGTTAATAAACAAATTAACAAAGGATAACTAAAAAAACAAATATATAAAACCAAATTAACAAAGGATAACTGACAAAAATTAAGCTAACAATTAATGATTAGCAAAAAAACCAGTTAACAGGAAATCACAAAAAAATAACAATTAATAATTTTAGAAAACAAGCTAACAATTAATAACTAGCAAAAAATAAATAACTGTTACTTTACTAATAAAAAATTGGTCAAAAGAAATAATGAATCCCTTAATAAATGTGCTTTTGTAGTACATATTATTTTATTTCACATTCAAAATTATTATCACAAACTATTCAACACAGTGTAAAATAGGTAATTCAGCAACTTTTAATCTAATTTTTTTCATTGTGTGCCGTCAAATTTCGAAATCGTTAAAAGTGTGCCGCCACAAAAAAAAGGTTGAGAATCACTGTGTTAAAATATAGTAGTTCTTATACTAAACTAACGTAAAAAGCTGATGCTACAAACTACTAGTTTTTTGTATCGCACTATCCACTACGCTGCTTTTTTTAAAAAAAGCAGCACATTGCACTACAAACTATGAAAAAAAGTAACCACTACAGTAGTTTCACTATTTGTAGTACACTACTTCAGATCACTGGTTGCAACATAATATGAAGTAAAATGTATCAAAAATGAAGTAAAAGAGAACAATTTTAGCACGTTATTAAAACCCTGCCATTTTTAAAATATTATTTCAAAATTATATTTATGTATTAGGAAAATTAAAACAAAAATCTGCAGAGGCTTGAAAATGGACAAACAAAGTAATCAGAGTAAGCTTATTTACGTTTTGAATGATTTTATTACTATAAATTTATTGCTAATTTTGCATCGAAGATTAATAAAGTTAACAAATAGAATTTATTCACTCCACCCCATTTTTTAAATTTCAGATTTGGATTCTTCACTTTATTTTTATTTTTATAACCGTCGTTGAACAACCTACCCAATTCTGGGTTTACGACTGCTAATGTTCAACTCCAGAAGACAAGGGAACTCCTGGATCGAGTATTGGGAGAAATTCTGCCGTCGTGGAGGCTTTTTGATGGAATTAACCCACATTTGCGTTATATGGAGAGGAAAACCACGAAAACCTACCATAGTTAGCTAAAGGGACTCTAACCCATGATCCGTCTTCCGCTGATGATATTTTACGTCAGCACAGTGGTCGGTGCAAGCCGGATACGGGATTCGTATCGACTCGCCACCGCTGGGATTCGAACTCGGTTAATCTCATTGGAAGGCGAACACTCTATCCCCTGAGCAACCAAGGCTCTTGGATTCTTCATTGAAAAAAAATTGATATGATTTTAAAATTATGCATTTAGGCTATAAATATCTCCCTAATGATATTGCGCTACCAGTAAATTGCAGCTCCTTCAAGGGGTGAGAGAGGGTTAATTTTGGTGACAAATGCATGTTTTTCATCTTCTTTATTTTCGTTAACATTAACGAACGAACGAGGACGGAAAGTAATTTTCCTACTTCATTTCGTTTTCATTTACTGGAAATGCTATGTCATTGCGTTGATTTTCGAAACCTAAATTCTTAATTTAAAATCCATATCTTTGCATTTTCTTATGGAGCATCCAAATCTGTAATAAAAAAAGAAAGCGGGCTGCTATTTAAAGTTTTTAAATTGATCTTTTGTGGGACCAGATCTTTATTTCTTGAAATGTATAAATTTTAAATAATTTGTACCCTATTTCAGTCTTATTCTATTACAACGCCATCTATGAAACAAAATAATGCAAAAAAGATTTAAGTTCAATTTGGTTATACAATCAAAAATATAAATCGACGATTAAAGTGGGGTTTAATAATTGGGATAGAAATGCGATAGAAATCTAATAAATTTTTAGATTTATGCATTTCTCGTGATCCTTGGCCGTCATCGGATTTTTTAGGCACTCTGTTACCGAAAATAACTCTTACATTATTGTAAAAATTTAGAAATTACTTTCAAAATTCTTGTATTTGGCGGTTTAAATATTACTAACTAACGGAGGGGGGGAGGCAGGTGTCGGTAATTTGCTTATTTTCGAAGACATAAAAATCACATTATTTTCCAAAATGTTAAAAAAAAAAAAAAATAATTGTAACATTGTAAAAATTTTATTGAATAATTAAACTTGGAAAAACTCAAATTTGAAATAAAAGTTAAGTTTCTGGAGGAAAAAAAGTTTCTTCGAGGATTTTCAGAGGTCAAGACTTTTAACCATTGAAGAAGGACACAAAAAAAATCTCTTAAAGAATATTGTACTCAAAATTTTTACAAGATGACTTGAAATATAAATTTAGTTTTCACACACAGTGTTTATGAATAAAATCCTACGTAAAGGCAAAAAACAAAGGAAGTTGCTGTGACTTACGCAAGAATGAGAAAAGGTCTATGATTTGCTTATTTTTACTGAAAATTTGGAAGGTAGCTTTTAAAATTGCAAAAATATGCTTACGTAATTTTAGACAATTGAATGATACATAATATCATTCATGTAATGAGTTAAGCAGTAACATTTTAATAATGAAGGTAAGCAAATGTATTCATGGAATAAAGGGATAATATTAAATGGAGGTAAGCAAATATAATCTGGCAATGAGTTAAGTAATAATATTTTATTAATAAAAGTAAGCAGATATGTTCATGCCATAAAAAAAACTTTCTTTACTTTCCTAGACAAAAGTGTAAAAATTTTAAGAGTAATATGTTTTAAAATTATTATCGGATTATATTTAACTGGTTTGTGCTATCACGTGTGTTATTTAAGAACCAGAACTAATAAGAGGAGATGATCTGTGTTTTGAAAATTAAACGGAGACGATGTGTATTCGCGATAAAAGTTTATCTTTGAAATGAGTTAAACAATCGTCATACTGTCAGATAAGTTTAGTAAATAAGATAAGGCTTTTCTTCAACTTAATTATTATGACGACCTCCTTTAATCAGAAATTTACTTGCGAGAATTCTTTGGAAGTGGGTAGAGCAGAATACTAACTTCGAAAATTAAATTCAGCTCAACTCTTATAATGTTCAAACGATTTTTGAAATAATCGAAAATTTTGCCGATTCTCAAACTAACTACGATATCTTCGCAATTTGAACTTTGACACAATTTTCACTTTTTTTTATGTGAATAGGGGACCTATGACCTAAATAGAAGCCAATGATTGTTTCTTCTTCTTTCTTTAAACTGTTTTTTGGTCAGACTTAGTTTATACACCGTTTTCCTTCAGATTTGTTTTATGACAAGTTGGAAGAAATAAAGTTTATTCTTGTTCTTGTGCCTTTAAATCCCATTCAATCGAAACTGATATTTAAGCAAAAAATATATTCCAATTCAGTTTCCATTCTGCTACGATTCATAGTAGCTATGTTCCAAAGAGTTAAAAATTAAATAGTTCTTAGGTAATTTTGATTTATTTTATGACACCATTTTTTGGTCTGACTTAGTGCATAACGCTGCTTTATGGTCGGACTTATCTTATAACGATATTTTTCGTCCGACTTAGTTTATAACACTTTCAGCGAAATATAGCCAATTCTGGATCTTGCGTCCTAAAATTACATTCAACCCAAACAGGAATTGTATGCAAACAATTCTTTCCAACTTTTTGAAATCCTGTCCCGTAGCATACTGGTTTTTTTCTAAGTTCTAAAAGTAAATATTTCTTATAGATCTTTGACATACCTTCACCAAAAAATTGAAATAAAATTATACTAATAATAAAAATAATATATAATAGTACTAGCTGCCTTTGGTGGCCAGCTTGGTCACCTTTTAAAATTGTCGAATTTGAATGATAACCAAGACGAATGCACAGCATAACTGGATCTTGTATATATATATTCTAATTTTAATTCTTATGCCAATATAATAATAATATTCTATTAATAATATTCTTATATAATATAATAATAATATATAATAATAATATGTAATAATAATATTCTTGTATATATTGAAATATATTTTCAAATTTTTCAACCCCTCCTCTATTTCAGAAAAGATAAGAAATTAATCTTAAAAAGAATTTTGATCGCCTAAAGCACATATGGCAGTACTTTTACTTTCGTTACTTGTACCGCCGGTACAAGTAAAAAGTACTTAATTTACTTGTACTTCGCTACCTTTTAAATTTAGTACTTTTACTTGTACTTTCGTTACTTTTTTGGAGAAAAAGTACAAGCATTTGTAGCGGAAATATCGAATAAAATCGTTACTTTTTTCTAAAACTCTGTAAGCTTTCTAAAATAAAAAAAAAATAAAAAAATAAAAAAAAATTTAATTAAAAGGAAATACTTATGTTTTTTTTAATTTATGAAATTAATGTGCAATATATATGCATTTACAGCTAACTTCGTGTTTAAATACCTTCTGTTTCAACTTATACTGCACATTCAATTATTTTTAACTAGCTCAAACAAAGCTATCTGAAACCCCGTGTTTGCTTTTCTTATGTTTGTGCTTTTAAAAAGCGTTACTAAAGAGTAAAACAATTTTAAATCAATGGTAATTTAAATAAATAAAAATAATAAGCTAAAAATTAAAATGTATAGATAAAATTTCTTTTTCGTGCAAATACATAAAAAGTTTGATATTAAAATTATATTTGATTTTAAAATTATATTATACCATTATATTATAAAATTATATTATAATATTCTTCCGAATTTAAAAATAAATTAATATCCATAACTTTCAAAATTAAAAATAATTAAATAAATAACAACAATTTTGCAAAAACATTAAAGAACATAAGAATATTATTCAATAAAATTTTAGGTTACTTTGAATTTTCGATTCCCTAGAAATGTACTTTTAAATCGTTACTTTTTTGTTCAGTACTTGTACTTTTACTTGTACTTTTTACTCGTTACTTTTTAAAATAAGAACTTTTTACTCTTTACTCGTTACTTTTTTTAAAAATAATTGTACTCTTAGTCGTTACTTTTTAAGAGTAACGTTGCCATATATGGCCTAAAGGCGATCACAGGTTACCCATTGGCAAAATGATTGTCTAATTTTTTGTTCAGTCTCGTCTAAGTTTATGCCTTGGCTTCGTATATATATATATATTTTTTTCTTGCTTCAACTCTAATCTTTGGGACCGTATCAATCAGTTTGGGACTATCTTTATCTGTGATATTCACCTGAATTAGTATTGAAAACGATCCAGTTTGAACTGTAGGTTAGAATTTATGATTCTAAATTGAAACAACAGAAACAAAAATATCGTTCAAATGATGGAATTCCCTTAGTAAGTAATTATGTGATCTCTCTGGTCCCATATCTCAAAAATAAACTCACCTACTTAATGCATAACAAAATTAAAAGTGAAAGAAAAAAAAGAATTCTAAAAAAATTATCAAATAACAGTGGTCACCATAGTAACGCATGAAAAAGTTGAAAGTCACAGTTGAAAAGTGTGATGACATCCAAATAAGGTGCGCATGCCATCAAAAAATATCATTCAAATCATGATATTCTCTTAGTAAGTAATTATGTGATCTCTCTGGTCCCATATCTCAAAAATAAACTCACCTACTTAATGCATAACAAAATTAAAAGTGAAAGAAAAAAAAGAATTCTAAAAAAATTATCAAATAACAGTGGTCACCATAGTAACGCATGAAAAAGTTGAAAGTCACAGTTGAAAAGTGTGATGACATCCAAATAAGGTGCGCATGCCATCAAAAAATATCATTCAAATCATGATATTCTCTTAGTAAGTAATTATGTGATCTCTCTGGTCCCATATCTCAAAAATAAACTCACCTACTTAATGCATAACAAAATTAAAAGTGAAAGAAAAAAAAGAATTCTAAAAAAATTATCAAATAACAGTGGTCACCATAGTAACGCATGAAAAAGTTGAAAGTCACAGTTGAAAAGTGTGATGACATCCAAATAAGGTGCGCATGCCATCAAAAAATATCATTCAAATCATGATATTCTCTTAGTAAGTAATTATGTGATCTCTCTGGTCCCATATCTCAAAAATAAACTCACCTACTTAATGCATAACAAAATTAAAAGTGAAAGAAAAAAAAGAATTCTAAAAAAATTATCAAATAACAGTGGTCACCATAGTAACGCATGAAAAAGTTGAAAGTCACAGTTGAAAAGTGTGATGACATCCAAATAAGGTGCGCATGCCATCAAAAAATATCATTCAAATCATGATATTCTCTTAGTAAGTAATTATGTGATCTCTCTGGTCTCATATCTCAAAAATAAACTCACCTACTTAATGCATAACAAAATTAAAAGTGAAAGAAAAAAAAGAATTCTAAAAAAATTATCAAATAACAGTGGTCACCATAGTAACGCATGAAAAAGTTGAAAGTCACAGTTGAAAAGTGTGATGACATCCAAATAAGGTGCGCATGCCATCAAAAAATATCATTCAAATCATGATATTCTCTTAGTAAGTAATTATGTGATCTCTCTGGTCCCATATCTCAAAAATAAACTCACCTACTTAATGCATAACAAAATTAAAAGTGAAAGAAAAAAAAGAATTCTAAAAAAATTATCAAATAACAGTGGTCACCATAGTAACGCATGAAAAAGTTGAAAGTCACAGTTGAAAAGTGTGATGACATCCAAATAAGGTGCGCATGCCATCAAAAAATATCATTCAAATCATGATATTCTCTTAGTAAGTAATTATGTGATCTCTCTGGTCCCATATCTCAAAAATAAACTCACCTACTTAATGCATAACAAAATTAAAAGTGAAAGAAAAAAAAGAATTCTAAAAAAATTATCAAATAACAGTGGTCACCATAGTAACGCATGAAAAAGTTGAAAGTCACAGTTGAAAAGTGTGATGACATCCAAATAAGGTGCGCATGCCATCAAAAAATATCATTCAAATCATGATATTCTCTTAGTAAGTAATTATGTGATCTCTCTGGTCTCATATCTCAAAAATAAACTCACCTACTTAATGCATAACAAAATTAAAAGTGAAAGAAAAAAAAGAATTCTAAAAAAATTATCAAATAACAGTGGTCACCATAGTAACGCATGAAAAAGTTGAAAGTCACAGTTGAAAAGTGTGATGACATCCAAATAAGGTGCGCATGCCATCAAAAAATATCATTCAAATCATGATATTCTCTTAGTAAGTAATTATGTGATCTCTCTGGTCCCATATCTCAAAAATAAACTCACCTACTTAATGCATAACAAAATTAAAAGTGAAAGAAAAAAAAGAATTCTAAAAAAATTATCAAATAACAGTGGTCACCATAGTAACGCATGAAAAAGTTGAAAGTCACAGTTGAAAAGTGTGATGACATCCAAATAAGGTGCGCATGCCATCAAAAAATATCATTCAAATCATGATATTCTCTTAGTAAGTAATTATGTGATCTCTCTGGTCTCATATCTCAAAAATAAACTCACCAACTTAATGTATAACAAAATTAAAAGTGAAAAAAAATAAAAATTCTAAAAAAATTATCAAATAACAGTGGTCACCATAGTAACGCATGAAAAAGTTGAAAGTCACAGTTGAAAAGTGTGATGACATCCAAATACATGCCATCAAACCCAAAACAAGTTTTCGGAAAGATTTTTGTCAGAAGGTTAGAAATTATAATTTTAATTAGAGTTGTATCATTGATAAATTCCTTAGGGAGCCTTAAAACAAAATAATTGATTTTATAAAATAATTCCTGAAAAAGTTATTGCCCCAAGTGACTCAAAAATTGTAGGAGCGGAGCTCTCACTAAGAGAAAAAAAGTCATTGTTTACTCGCTTTAAAAATGAATCTAAACTTTTAATTTTTGAATCTGAATCTAGCTTAGATAAATCATCATTAGACATAAGGCTTGGATATTTAAAAAAAAAAAAAAAAAAAAAAAAGAAACCTACAAAGTCTTTTAAATAAAGTCTCCTATTTGGCGAAACTCTATGTCACTACTAAAAAAAGAAAGTTGCATTAATTTGTATGAGAAATTATATCTTTATGGTGCAAACCAATAACTTTTTCTCGTCCCAATTTCAGGTCACTATTGACAAATTGCTTCATGTGAACACCGCAAAACACTCAAATAATATCACTGGTAATAATGTGTTATAAAAAGAAATTGCGTCGTGAAAGCATCTCTAGTAACACCTTAAGATGCAACACATAGCAGCCTTAAATTTTTTTTTTTAAAAAAATGCTTGATTTGTAAATTGATTATTAATATAAATCGATGGTATTCCAGGTCACTGATTATATCTTCTTCGGATTCTTTACAATCTATGATTTTTTTTTTTTTTTTTTTTGCGAATCAATTATTTTCTTTTATATAAGTAGTCGTCTTTTAAAGTTTTGTGCGGCACATCGAAAACGTAATTTTACTACATATTCTTCGCGTAATAACATTCAATATTTCGGAAAAATGGCAGAATGAAAATTCTTCTCAATTAAAAATTAAAATATTTTCAGACGATTGAATGAAATAAATTATTGACTGCATATATAATTTTTATTTTTTTAAACATATAGAAGATTTTTAAAATATTTTTAAAAGAAAAACAATTTTTTAAAAATATATAGAAGAATAAATAATGGATAAATAGTACAGTATATTGTTGTGCAGACAAGCAATATATTTTTGATCCAATGGGTTTTTTAGGATAAATCAAACTAGATGAAACAAAGTCAAATTAAATAAAAAACAATTTATTATTAACAATTTAAAAAATATTTAACACATTATTTTGAGCAAATCAATTGTAAAATACATCTATTTTTCTCAAAATGTTAGATAATCTACAGTTTATATTCCTAGAAACTGGTTCAGAGAAAACATAAATTTGTCCGTGGTTATGAGCCGTTTTTCTATAGAACAACGCATCTTCACTGAGTAATAATTCTCGGGAGAACCTATTTTCCAGCTTACTGATTAGTCAAAACTTAGTAATGCCCTTAAAATGCCACACATGGTGATCCAACATTAATTTTTGTATAAATCATCCCCCTCCCTTGATATTCCTTTACATTTGAAAATCTTGCGAATAAAACAGAATTTGCTTATTCATCTCTTTTTTTTTCCCCCTTGTCTTATTTTTCTAGAATAAAATTTTAGATCAAACCTTTTTTGTAAACTACAAAATGGGGAGATTCTATCACCTTTTTTCTGATATAAAGGAATTAAAATGAGACTCAATAATTTCACATTTCTAGCTTAAAAGTTTTAGAAAATATCTTCAAATTTTTAAACTTGAAAAGTATTAAATTATTGTGTTGTACTATGTATTATTTTGAAGTAACATGTCTTCACGTAGTGAGTGAAAAATATTTTGGTTGAATATCATTACGTTATGGCTAACACACAAATTTAAAATTAAGACAGCCGAACCCCCTTACAGCGTACTGTCAGTGACGTAGAAATAGGTCCATTATAAACAATAGATCACTACATCCGATTTCTTTTAAAAAATTCATTTTTAGCATGTCAAAGTTGGCAATAGTGATGACAATAGTCCTTTATTTATTTATAAATTATTAACTGATTAAATGGTATAAGTATTATTTCACTTTAATACTTTTAAATCAAGTTTTCGAAAGAAGATTAATTAATTTTTACATGTTATGGAAGAAATTAGTAATTTACGATTTTAAGTGCAGTTCACTATTTTTATATCGTTAAGTAGTTAAAAAAAATCCATTATTTTCTATTCCTCATTTTCAGCCTAATAAATAAATAAATAAAATCAGAATATTTTATTTTGGAGACAAAAATTGTCGAAATTTCATAATCCTTAGACTTTTTTTCTTGTCCTAGTTTATAAGCGAAATGAGAGTTCAGATAGAACTAATAAATAACACCACATTACAGCTGGGTTTAACTAGTAGTAGAGAATATTTCTTATCAGTTTGTATCTTACTACTTTGTTCTAAACGTTCTATTCCCTTGGACCTTATCAGAACAAACCACCCCTAAACTAGTGACTCACTGAACGTAAAATTTGCAGGTTCAAGTTCAATTTTAATTGTTTGTTTGAAGTCCGCCCCTTTGGTTTCCACTAAATTGCAACATTTGTTTTGAGCAGTGATGGTCTCGCACGTGACTTTTCCAGGTCTACCCCCCGCTTCCTTGATTAAACAGTCTCAGCTGGGTTGCGGTCTCTTTCAAAGGACACGTGAACTGAGTAAAAAAGATTGTTTTAAATGCACATTTTGTTGTGTATCATAAATTAGTTGTGTCCTACTTTTACAATATTCCTTTTTTTCCCTGTTTAATGCTATTTTCTAAATTCTTCTTTTTCGTCGCTTGAAATAGTACTTATATGCGAATAATATTACATCTTCATATTTTTTGTGAATTTGCAACAGTTATTCATAGGTCAGGTTAAGTTTATCTTTAGCCCGGGTTCTAAAAGCTAATTCTGAAAATGGCGTAAAATGTTATAAATGATTAAGTAACAGTTTTTGAGAAAAGGAAAATCATTTGCTATTTAATTTTTAAATATTTAATAAAATACTCCATCTTTGCATTATCTGACACAAACAATTTGCCAAAAAATGTTCAAATTTGTCACTTCAACCATGACTTTTTACAGCATTTTTTTTCCATCTATTATTATTTAAGGTTGTTTTTCAAATATTTCGTCGTCGCATGAAATAGTGCTTATTTGCGAATAATATTACATCTTTATATTCACCACTGTTTGGTCAAGTTAGGTCTTTCTTTAGCCCGGATTCTAGATATTAATTCTGAAAATGGCGCAAAATGTCATTTATTTATTATTATTTAAAGCTGTTTTTCAAATATTAATTGTCGCATAAAATAGTGCTTACTTGCGAATAATATTATATCTTTATATTTATGGTGAATTTGCAACAGTTATTCACCACTGTAAGATCAAGTTAAATCTATTTTCAGCACGGGTTCTAAATGTTTATTCTAAAAATGGCGTAAAATGCCAAAATGAGTAATAGCTACAGATTTTATGGAAATGAAAAGCGATTCTGATCTAATTTGTTTAATATTTAAGAAGTTACTCCTCCGCTGTATTATCTGAGCTCAAAAAAATTCGCCGCAAAATTGAGAATTACTCATACATTATACAATAATTTTCATTTAGGTGGGAAAATATCTACAAATCGGAGATTTTTAAAAAGGTTTAGTTCTAATTTAATTAAATGGTATTTATGGCTCATATTTATAGTTCTGCCTCAAATGTTAGGGCTTTTTTTTTTCTTTTTCTTTTTAACTCTCATTGGCGTTAAAGCTTCGATAAACATTGGTAAAAACTTCGATAAGCATTGGTTATGAATCTGATTTCGAATATAAAGATCTTATACATTTTTTTAATTACTGAGTTCGTTAAAATAGCTATTTGATAAAAAAAAATCGTTCTAAGTAAACATTTTGTTATAAGTGCATCATTAGCAAACAGCGTAAAAGTTTTACCTTAACCTTTCACATTAGAAACTATCTACAAATAATGTCACACTTAAGGGGGAGGTAGTGGGTTCGAGAAATTGTGACAATTCGTAACAGGGAGGGAGGGGACAACAAGAAGCATGATAAATATTTTTTAGTTAAAATTAAAAAATTTTAAAATAGTAGATTTAATCTTTTTATAATATTTTTCTTATTTTCTTTTAGAATTTTTTTCATTAAAATAAGTACATATCATTATTATTGTTACACTCCTGAATGTCATTAAAACTCATAGTTCAAATTTTAAATTGAAATTTGAAATATTATTTATAATATGAGTTTTGTTCAACTGCTAGGGCATATATGCAATATAATGTGGCAAAGAAGGTATGGGATTTGGGAAGTGACTTAGTGATAAAGAGAAGCAAAAAGCAAAAGAGAAGCATCATTTATGAACGGCATCTTATACTTTTTAATTGAATTTATTTTATTTTGTTTTTAATTTTTCTTTAATTATTATTGCTTTTATAGTTGCCTTTCATCTTGAACTCCTTTCAAAATAATCTAGTACAACTTAGAAACTTTAAAGGTAACCAAGGTGATTGCATAGCACAACTGTATTTAAATATTTTAACTCTTCTTCCCTTTCTCCGATTCTAACGATTTGTTTCAAACAATATACGAACCAAATTTTTTCACCTTCTAACTGTTGCCCGCACTGAAGTTCGATTTCAATTTTAACTATTTTCAAGCGATGCCTGTGATATTGTCAATTTTCTTTATGTATTGACTTTTAGTAATAATTTAAAATCTATCCTGACAGTCATTAAGTCAGACACATTAAGTATGAGTTTGGGGCATTTCAGCATAGTAGACAGTAGAAGTATTAACATTATTTCGTAAAAAATAATAATAATGCCTGTCTTACTTTTCTTTAATTACTTTGTTTATAATAACATGCCTTGCTTACAAAATATTTGTAAGAAAAGATGTTTTTTTTTTTTTTTTTTACTTGCAATGTGTTTTTAATTTTACTTTTTAAGAAATATGTCGAGGAATTATTTATTTCCTAAAATAGACGAGAAATAGATGCATATTTTTAATTGTTGTAAAAAAATACATTATAAGGAATCAATATCACTTAAAATATTTACTGAAAGCAATATGAAGAGTTTTAACCTCTTTTTTTTTCTGGGAATCGTGAATACAAATCTATTTTCGAACCCTGAATTAAAATTAACTGTAATCAAATTTAAAAGAAATGAATACGGAAAAATTAAAAAGGTTAAGTTTATGTTCAAACTTAATTTATGCAAGTATAGTAAAAAAAAAATCAAAGTATTAAAGTTCAACAAAGATCCAAAAATATTTTTCCAGGACGTATATTCAGGAACATTAAAATGTACAAAAATATGGAAAACTTACTTTGGAAGCTTATAAGGAGCAAAGGCAACATTTATTTTAACTACTTTTTTATGAATATTTCATATTAAAAAAAATTCTTTTGACTAAGAAGAAAGGAAAAATCACCAAAATAAATAAATAAATGTGCAAAAGAGAAAATAAAAAAATAGATTTTTCAATAAGAATCTGTTTATAATCTAATCTTACTTTTTAATAAATTCTTTGTATCGTTTCTCAAAATAGACGAAATATAGGTACTTAAGTACTTTTTTTTAATTATTAAACTACGTTTCTTAAAATTAATTCGTAATCTCGTATCATCAATTTTTAATATCTCAAATAATTAAAACTTTAATTTATTTTTATTTGCAAGATTTCAAGCGAGAGCTCTTACGTTTATCTTATTTCCCTATCCGGTTGTTCAGCGAAAGGCATCAGGGATCGAGGTCACTTTGGCTGGCCTAGCCATGGGATGTTGAGGTACCAGGGTCCCAGACCCCCTAATCCTCCTTCTTGATACATAAAGCAAAGGACGTGGCGCAAAAGTAGTTTAGCATATCTGTGGTGCTTTTAAGATGAAATAATATGAAAGGTTGCTCCTTAATCAAGTTAAACTATTGAGTAAATAACAGTAAGGTTGAAAAATAAATTTAATTGAAAATTAATATCACCAGAGTTCACAAAGGCTTATAGTAAAAGAGAGTAATAAAAATAAAAATAAAAAATAAAATCCTTATAATAATTTTCAATTTTTTTTCTAAAATAATTATCTAATTAATTAATGAATAATCCTAAGATGTATATATATATATATATATATATATATATATATATATATATATATATATATATACATATATATATATATATATATATATATATATATATATAGCACAATAAAAACGAAGAGAAAAACGAAAAAAATTAATAAGTTTTATTAACTGCGCGTAAGCTGCAAGTATATAGAACTCATAAAATAAGCTAAAATATGGAGAAAATATGGAAAATAATAAAAAATAATTACAAGAGAAGAAAATTATTAAAAATAATTTTTCAGAAATTATATTTTTTTGAATATTTTTGAAAAATTATTTTTAATAATTTTCTTTTCTTGTCATTATCTTTTATTATTTTCGCAATATTTTAGCTTTTATATATATATATATATATATATATATATATATATATATATATATATATATATATATATATATATATATATATATATATATATATATATATATATATATATATATTATATACATGTATATATAGGCGATAAATGGGCTACAACAGGAATGAGGAAGTGAGAACTCAGCTGTAAATAACCCCAGGAGGTAAAGGGGTGAAATTTTGGGGCAGATTGTCAGGGACCCTTAGGAAAAACCCTTAAAATCTCTTCTCATTAAAAAAACTTTTTGTTTTCGTTTCTTTTCAGAAAAAAATAGATGTTATTTTTTAGAACTGTAAATTCATTGCTGTTTAGGTTAAGTTTCGTCGATTTTGAACAAAAATTACTCTAGTTATGAAATTAATTCATCATTTCAATTTGAAGCAAAGAAAAAGATTTTATAAAATGAAAAGCTTTGAAAAAATACATTGTTTATGATTGATGATTAGGGGGGGCAAGTTTGTAGCAACGTGATTTAATATATATTTGCGATGATTTCCGCAAACTCTTGATGTTAACTTTTTTTTTCTCCTCCAATATGCGAACTTTCAAAAAATGTCATTTTTTTGAAGTGTGAGAATTAATGATGTATAACTGATAAAAGATTTAGGACAATAGAAAAACGGGAGGAAGAAAATAGATGAGAAATAATCTAAACCCTGTCAAGTAAGGTTATGTTCTATCAATCCCTTGGAGTAAAAATTTGTAATGACACAATGCTTTCTTGGAGGACAATAAGACTGCAAAGGGAAGAAGAAGTTTTGTATCCCTAAAATTTAGCTAAAATAGGGGGAGGTAAACGTCGGATACAACGAATATTTCTTTTCCTTCTTTTTTTTTTTCGAGCTACATGTGGAACTTAGTTGCGCGGGGAACATTTTTAGTTTTTTTTCCCCTTTCTTTCACTCTTTTTTTTAAAACAATTCCTTTTGACAAATATCCCATGTGTTTTTTTCTCTCTTTCAAGCTACGTGTGTAACTTAGTTGTGTGTGGAGCATTTTTGAAATGGTTTTTTCTTCTTTTTCTTTAAAGCAAAATAACTGCTTTTGTTAAACGTTCACTTCTCTTCTTTTTCTTTTTTTTTCTTTCTTTAGAGCTACGTGTGTAGCTTAGTTGTAACGGGATCTTTTTTGGAATGTTTTTTCTTTCCTTTTTTTTTTAAATAGTCGTTTATGATAAACGTTCTATTTTGAGTTTCTTTTTTTTTTTGTAGTTGTTTTTCTGAGCTGCATGTGTTTAGTTATGCGGGGAGCATTTTCAAATTGTTATATCTTTTTTTTCCCTCCGATTTTTCTAATGAACGTTTTCTGTAGTATTTTTTTCCGAAATGCGTGTTGAGAACTTTTAAACTTCTTCTATTTTATACTATATATATTTTTAAAAACATTTGCTTTCAATTAAGATTTTATCTAAGTTTTTTTTTCATACTGTTTTCAAACCTTATCTACTCATTTTTAAGTAACGCGTTTTTTCTTTAATTTTATTTACTATTTTTTTTAGCAACATGCTTGTAACATGCAATGTTGCTCGCGGAATAATAATAATCAAATATAGACTCTAAAAAAAACTAGCTTACAGTTAAATCATAATATCAGTGCCTTAAATCGATATATATAGGCTTAAAAAGAGCCGTGATGGCTCAGGGGATAGAGCGTTCGCCTTCCAATGAGGCGAACCGGGTTCGAATCCCAGTCGATACGAATTCCGCATCCGGCTTGCACCGACCACAGTGCTGACGTGTAATATCCTCAGTGGTAGACGGATCATGGGTTAGAGTCCCCATACCGTCAGGCTAACCGTGGGAAGTCCTCGTGGTCTTCCTCTCCATATAAAGCAAATGCGGGTTAACTCCATCAAAAAGTCCTCCACGAAGGCAAATTCTCCCAATACGCAATCTGGGAGTTTCCTTGTCTTCTGGATTGGGCTCAAAATTACAAGGCTACGGAGTTGAACATTATTAGTAGTAAACCCATAAAATTGGGTCGGCTGTTCAATGACGGTAATAAAATAAAATATACGCTGTAAAATAGTGTTTAACAATTTTTTTTCTTGAGATAAACTATAGTATTATATAATCAAGTTTGAAAAGTCCGATAATATAGTTATAACTTTGTATCATATTTTTTTAGCAGCAAATGTAAACGATATGGTATTATGCTCCCTAATTACTTTTAAAGTAGTCTGCTAGAAATTAAGCCTCAAGAACGACGTAAAATATTAAGGGTTGGGGCAATACATAACTTAAGGAATCTGGTATAGAATTTTTGTTCCATTTTCCCACCTACAGCAGAGATTTTGAGTTTCTACATGAGACCCACTTGACGTCCAAGTAATTGAAATGCCTGTTGTAATCAACCTTTTCATTACAACAACGCACTGATATGCTTAGGAATTTTCATGCACGCGTTGAAAAAGCACTTCTGTTGCAATGTCTGCTCCAGAGGGGGGTAAATATGAAGTATTAAAACTGAAGATTGAAGAGACATCCAAAGCGTGAGAACGAAGACAATTTTTCTGCTCGTCATTGTTCTTCAGGTGACGAACACCTGACTCACCTAGTTAGCATAGAAAAGATAAAAATGTATCATAACTGGCAGAACATTATTTAGAATGTACATGTAAGGAATGTCAAGCATACCTTTGCACTTAGTCCTGGGACCACGGTTGTCTAGATTTTCCTATTCAAAATTATTTTGTTCTATTTGTCTTGATTCTTAACATTTTGTGCGTTCAGAAGAAAGTTTTTTTATGAACACAAGTCGATTTAAAAAATCAAAAAATTTTGATTATCTTAACATCTTTTAATTTTAACTCTAGATTGCCTGAGAAAGTCGTTTTGACTGCTTTAAATTTCAATTAGAAAATCAATAATGTATATAATGACACAATTTTTTAGAATTTTGTACAACATATAATTTTTTTATTGTTTATATTTACTAATTACTTGTTATATAACTGTAAATAATATAAAAAATATTACAAATTAATTTTAAACAAATTTCTTCATTATTTATTCTTTTACAATCCAGTCATCACTTTGACTGCTTTTTGGACAATATACTAAATTTCAGTCTTTCTAGTGTTAATTAATAATTAGTCCGTGCAATAGAGCTTAAACATTAACATTACCTAGAAAAATTGAGGTGAGTTTTAATTGTTATACGTTTATTTTTCTAGGGATGTGTTCGAAGCATTCCCTTTTTTACGAATAAAAGTCGATTAAAAATTAAGATTTTGTTTCCAAAGCCTTTTTCTTTAATTAAAAATTTGTCCAATCAATGGAACTCAGTAATAGATGGTAGCTGGAATAGATGTTAACTTGAAAAATGGATAACCTGGATTGATAGAAGTTTTTGTCTACTATTATTTTCTTTTCTTTTTTTTTCGAAAAGCGGAACATGAATCCGCATTTTCTGACCAAATTTTTTTTTCAAGAAATGTTTTCTTTTTCGGAAAAAAAACTAAAACATTTTTTTTTTTCGCATATTTTTTACAGTTTGAAGTGGAAAATTTCTGGTGGCATGTGTGAAACCTAGAAAATATTTTCAATACGGAACACAAATCTGCATTTCATAACCAAAATATTTTACTCAAATTTTTACTTTACGGAAAAGAAACTATCAAATTATAAGCTGCTTAAATCCTAAATATTGCATGTCAAGTTGATTTAATTTATAATGTTTTATTTTTGTAATGAACTATAATTATTATTTAAAATGCTAATTGTCTGTGCTTTCCCCGAAAAATTTTAAAAGAAAAATTAAAAACCGTGTTTTTAGGGAACGTTTTTAAAATATAATCCGGGGAGAGTAGGTAAGGGAAACACTTTTTTTAAGAGCTGAGTAATTCGAAGAGGGATCTAAAAAATCGCATGAGTGTTTATCATATTCAAAGAAGTGAATTAATCTGGGTAATATTTGAAAAAAATATATATAAAAATGGAAACTAGAAACTAGGTTTATAGAAAAAGTTTACGAAAGCTCTTGCTAATTTAGGCAGATACAATTTAGGGGATTGCTAATTACCCTAAATTCCGGAAAATAATTTTTAGGAAATTTCAAAGTTCTGTTAATGATTTTCTCCCATTTCACTTAGTTTTCTAATTTCTGAAAGCAGCATTCCAGTTTTCTATCACTCGTAATTTTTTTTTATTATTTACTTACGGTTAAATTATTGATACAAAGTTAGCAGGAAATTGACAATAGTTTTCAGATATTCCAATAAAAATTTTCTCTGTCGAGTAAAAAATGAAAATAATAATAAATATTATATTAAAAAAAATATTTTTGGTGAAGTTGAGGGCTTTAAAATCGTTGAAGTTAATCACTCTTGATAATACTTAATAACTATAATTCAACTGATAACAATAAATAAACAATAAATCTATGCTGCATTAAAATGTGAAAAATAGCCCGCGATAATTTTATTTGTTTAGAATTTGATCATTGGAGAACCATAGATTATGAACCCATAATGGATTACCTTAATAGATTGTGAACCTTTAATACACTTCTGGAATGGATTAACTAATGGAATGAATTAACGATGAACCACTTTAATGTATTAAAATATAAAACAAGCAGTACGATATATGCACACATTAAGACAAGAAATATTTATTCCAAAAAATCAAAATGGCGTTCTTTTGAAGAGGAAAAAACCACTAACTTTTAATGTTCCATGAATGAGTTATTACATGTTCTAAAACCCAGAGCTGTAATATAAAAAGTGCGATTTGGGACAGCGGCCAGATGAAAGAGCAATGTTATTGTCTCCTTCATTCAACATCTGGAGCTAATTATAGTTTTCTACCAAGAAAATGGCCAAACAGCCAAGCCAACCCTTTCTCAAGAAAGGATCCCTTGATGTCGCCTTTGGCATGATTAATAAGCTAAGGTGACCATTTTTATTTGCTTTACTACTTATTCAGTTGATTTACAGATTCAACAAAGAATGAAATTGGCGGCAGGTATAGTGACCGACTGGGAATAATAATCCCATATGGTTTTGGTTGAGTTTGAAATAGGCATGGGGATTATTGTCTGGTTAGAAAAGTGAATGAACCTCCTGGTTTCTGGTTTAACACTGATCCGGTTCTTTTGTTACTGTAATTGTTAAATTGAAGTATTGTATTCATTGTTGAGAATTGAAGACCTACAAGTTTCTTGTTAAATATTGATCCGGGTCTTTTATTTCTGTTGTTGTGAAATCGAGTGATTGCATTCAAAATCAGTACAAACCAGTTCCTCATGTCAGTTCAAAGCCATATGTTGTTACCATATGTTTGAATTTTTGAGTGAAGATGTTCGTAGAAAAATGCTTTTGTGAGCTAATTTGGTCAATTAAGTAGGAATGTTCAATGCAAATGTAATTGAAAAAACAACGTAAGTGCTTCGTGATAGATTTTATGAAAGATGCTTTGCTTATATGTTCTTTCCATTGCTAATATGATCAACTCTAAATTAGAATTTCTGAAAAATATTAAAAAGAAATGATTTTTCAAAAAAAAAAAAAAAATGCAATATGTATCTTGTCATTTGAAAGTTCTAAATATTTGAAAACTTTCATTTTGAATTTTTTGTCACTTATGTTGAATTTTCCATTGCACGGCAGAATTGTATAGATGAATTTTTAAAATTTGGTTATTGTTTCGAAGTAAGAATGTTGAATAAATTATGCGTACATTTTTGTAAATTTTTTCCTACTGTCTGATAACTTAAAAACGCTGTTGTAACTTCTTAAGCAACAAGAGAATAATAACCGTTTTTATAAAAAAAAAATATTCAGAAATGTTTTTGGCATTATTGAAAAAATCTCATCTTAGGCGAAAAATAATAATTTTTACATAAGAGCAAATTACTAATTTCGAAAGCTTACTTACTACTAAAAAAAGTAACTTCGAAACAAAGTAAAAAGTATCAAGTACTAAGTATCTAAGGAGAAAATTGTGTTAAAAATTTTTTAACTTTCATAATAATACTATTTAAGATGAAAAAAAAAAAAAACACAAAGGTATTCCTTTTGATACTCACAATTCAAAAGCTTGAATTTCTTTACACTTATATTTTATTTTATAACCGTCGTTGAACAGCCGACCCAATTTCATGGGTTTACGACTACTTACGTTCAACTGCGTAGCCTTGTAATTTCGAACCAATCCAGAAGACAAGGAAACTCCTGGATCAGTACCCCCAGAGGTATTTATTTGTTGTGGGAACATGGAGGACTTTGAGACTCGACAGATTTAACGTGCATCAGTCACCATTTACTACACGGGGAGTCTTCGGCCGGCGAGGATCGAACCCACGACCTCTTGGATATGGGCCCAGCTCCCTACCGACCAGGCTATCCCGGTCTTTCTTTACACTTATAGAAGAAAGTTGTTTGGAGAAAAAAAGAAAATGCTCATTAGACTACTTATTTTACTCCGTTTCTTAATTTGCTGGTCACGCGATTAGCCAAAACTGTGCACTCGAAAGAAAAGTTCAATGAACATTGGTGAAATCGAAGATCATTAATATTATTTTTTACTTGAGGAGAGAGAGAAAAAAAAAATTCTGTTCTGTATTCTTAACTCAAACATTTGTATTTCTTTACAATAATTGAAAAAAATTGGAGAAAAAAAGAAAAAGAAAAGTTGACTATACTACTTATTTGACACATTGTTTCTTAGATTACTGATCATAAGACAAATCAACCCTAGCAGCGACATTACTTGGTTCCTCATTGCACCAATATTCACATATCTTGGCTCAGTAAGGCTTTAAAGGGCCATTATTTTGTTATTAGAATTGTTCAATTCACCCGATGTTATATAGCCACTTTACAACCAATATCGACCCTACATAGAATTGTCACATTCATTCAATATTTCATAATCATTATTCACCCATTAGAACCTATATTAGCTAAAAATATTGGCTTTTTATTGGACCAATATTAAAAAATCTAGACATTCCAATATTAGATCCTTGGTGTGTATTCATGCAAGACCCAATTTTGAGCCCAACTGGCGCGAAGGAAAAATTGTTGCTAGGGAAAACTGTATATTGAGAATGAAAATTGGCGAAATCAATGAGAATTTATTATTAAGGGATCTTGGAAAAAAGAAACTTATTGGTATGTGCAATTTAATTTACAAACATAGATTTTATAATTAATTTAAAATTATTTTGGAGTAAAAAAAAATGTAAATGCATAATTTATGTGTGAAAACGAAATAGTTACATTGAAAAAAAATTTTTTTTTAAATCGATGATCTTTAAAAAAGGAGAAAAAAAGTATACCTTTTTCAATATTTGCTATTCAACTGAATCAGAAATGTGAATAATATTCAGAAAATAATTATTTAATAATTGTGAATAGCAACAGATAAACAAAGGCATGAATTTCCTTATAACTTCCGTTGTAATTGAAATCGTCCTTTTTCCTTATATCTCAATTTAACATTTAATTCCGGTATTTGAAAACCTCTCAGCCGACTCTCAAGGAACAGGATGACAAAATGTGTTTCAGATCCGATCCGTTTATTCTTGTTATATTGGGATCGCCTTTTGTTTCCTGTTTTTCTGGTCATCTATTTGCTCACTACTTAACTCAAACGCATCGGCTTAGAGTGAAATTTATGCAATGTGAACGTTTTCCGTGAATTCATGCAGGGCCTGCGCTAAGGATTTAAAATTATTAGCCAGTAAATTAGCCAAATATCAAAAGTATTCGCCAATTTTCGAAGGTCTTCGCTAAAATGCAAATCTCAACAATTTTTTATGATTAATATTTTTCCATAGAAAACTATTTTCCATAGAAAACTATTTATATTTGTTTCATGCTTATATTATTTGAACCCAATTTCAGTTGGTTAAGTTAGCATCTACCGAAAATTACTGTAATCGAATAAAAAAATGCTGATTTTCTTAGAAAAATTCTTTTTGACGTAATTTTAATTTCTTTCCAGTGAAAAAAATCATTCGCCAAAACAGAATTTTATTCGCCAAATTTATGATTTTTTTCGCATTTGGCGAGGTGGCGAATGCTTAGCGCGAACCCTGTATACTAATCAGGGACTAATTGTAGTTGTAGGTGAGAAGTTATAGGCCCCATTGAGTAAAGATCCAACTTTCTTTTTTTGTTGCTGATAATGAAAGAGAATTATAAGGATATTTACGAATTTTCCATCTCTCTCTCCACTCTCTTGTTTAGGACCATGGGCGGTGAGACATAAACCAATCCATTAGGCCAAATTTCAAAATAAACTGGCTGAGTCCGGTTCACTATGCTTTCACTCTGTTCTGTCAGGAAAATTTTGAATAGTCACCTGATTATCTGGTGTGATATGCTAATTTGCATACAATGTTCATCTCTGTGTGGTCTTTGTGTGAACGTGACTACCTTGATTGATGCTAGTGTAGGTAGTCATAAATATTGCATTCCATTTTCGTGCGAAAATTGGAAGAAATGTTTCATGTTTTCTAGGTGTGCTGTCATGTTCATAGGCTTAGAGCTGGTTTGAAAAACTTTTTGCTTAGAGTCAATAGCTTTGTTCGATAAAGTTATAAACGGGAAATCTTGATAAGGAAAAAGTAATCTTAATTAACAGGTAAATGGAAAAATATTGTACATGAAGAATTAGTTTAAAATTCCTTTATTAAATAGGGTATTTAAAAAAATCAAGAATTAGATATGAGCTATTCTTAATTTATCTTTGTGAATAAAAAATGCTGAATAGTAAGAATCAAATATTTAAAATTTGTGAAATTAATTATTAGCATTAATTAATTTGATATTTATTAATTGTTGGGAAAATACAAAAGAGAAAACACTAATAATTTATTGTGTCTTTATATCACTTGAAATTTTTAGTAAAATATTTTATCGAAATAATAATAGATTAAAAATAATCATATAGAATTAAAAAGCAGATAAAATATTCTTGGTATGGGAAAAAAAATTAAAATTCGTGAAAAAAGCTTAATATAATCCTTGTTTCTTAACAAAACATGAATAAAGAAATACTGAATAAAAAAGCAATGAAAATATTATTGAAAATTATAAAAAAAATATTGGAAAACTGAAACCTCTGGATAAAAAAATAAAACAGGAAGTGGAAAAATATAAAGAGAACAAATTAATTGAAAATCCTTGAGTTAAGAATGAAAAAATGCCGAATAAAAACATTAAAGCACCATTTGTACGTTCTTCTCTTGCATGTCCTTTTATTACTGTCCTATTTCATTCATAACCCACGCAATATTAAAAAACAGTTTGTTTATACGACAGAATTTTTTTATTTATTTATTTATTTTTGGTAGCGTTACAATTTTATAGAGGGAAAAACTAACCAAGTTCACGAGAAATTTGAAATTTTTGCTAGAACACAAATCCAAAAAATATATACAATCTATGCACTTAAAACATAGACATGGTACAAATATTAAAATAAAGCATTTGAAAAAACTGGAAAAATTATTATTTTTTTTAATTTGATGCAATACAGAATTTTGGTATAAAATATTGTACATTGTTAAATTATTTTCACTCATGTTTCGCCGTTCATCAAACAATCGTTTGTCAGCGTTGCCACGTGTTTTTAAACACAAGAAATTAAGAAATTTATTAACCAACGCAATAAATTGTGTTATCCCATAATTTTAAAAAAAAATTTTAATGTAAGGAGAGGGCTAGTTAAACCTTTCCCCCCCCCCATTAATTTGTAATCCACAAGATAGAATGACCATTTTACTAGATAAGATTTAGATGGTTCCTAAACTGTTTTCTTGTTATTTTGATATTGAACTATACTTTCTGTTTTATCATAATCAATTTTGTTGCTTCAGAAAAGTAATAAGCGCTGTTAAAATGTAAATAAAAATAAAAAATTACTTTCTTAAATAATTTTTGCGCATTTTTAAAAATTGGCTTTGTTTTTTTTCTTGTAAAAAAAATATATTAATTCGCTGAAATCAATGCAGTATTTTTTGTCGCGACAAACGTTATTCCTCAATTATGGGTGATGCATCCTTACTTCTGGCAATGCGCCATTTTTTTTTTCCCCTTTTTTCTTCGTTTTTTCTTGTTTTTTTTTAATTGCATTAATATTTGATCAGGATTCGGAAAATTTTGTTGAAGCAAATTAAATTTTTAAAAAATTAAATATTTAAATTTTTAAAAAAATAATTTTCTATCAATTCCAGCAGAGTTCAAGTCATAAAAAGGCAGGAGATAAGAATGGTGGGGGTTGGGGCAGTACACTGTCCCTAGACTGATTGCTAAAATGGACTTCCTCAACTGTTTTCTATATAAATAACTTTAAGTGTCAAATTAAAATTGCTATTAAGTTATCCAAAATTCTCATTTTATGATGAATTTCTATTAATTTGCTTAGTTTTTAGTTATATGTCATTTTATATATGCATTGATTTACTTTGGTTCCCTGAAAAACGTATGAGCGGCACTTTGGTCTATTTAAAAAAATAATGATAAGAAAAACAAAAACGGAAAATAAAACAATCGAAAATAGAATATAAAATAAGGAATAAACTCTTTTGTTGCACTCAAAGAATTAAAAAAAAGAAGAGAATTTCAAAAAATAATTCTTAAAAATGAATAAATAATTTGCATTTCTGAAGAATTAAAATTTTTGAAGAAAATCATTGTTTGTAATAATTCTTCTTCTTCCTTTATACTCTCTCCAAATTTGTTAGCAACTCTATAAATATAAATATTCTATAAATTAACCATTTTATAAACTCATTTAAATTCCTAGTTTTTGCTAGGAAGAAACAAAATGTTGGCAGTAATTTATTCCTTGCTGATAAGATTCACACTTGATAAATACATTTGTTTGAGCACGAAACATCGATAAAGTGAAGCTATTTACGAGACTTTCTCTTTTATTTTATTTTAACTTTGAATTCGAAAAACACACTTATGACCTTGTTAATATTATTGGATCCTAAAGTTCCGAATCTATGCCGTTCAATTTCAGAGTTTTTAAACTGAAAAATTTTTTTGAATATATCGAAAACCAAAATTTCCATTTTTATTGCAATATTTATTTTTATAAAATGAAATAAATATTAGTGATAGTGTTGGTTTTTTTCCTTCTTTTTTTTTCCGTATAACAATGATAGTGGGTTCGAGTACGGATCAAGAGAGGACAAGTTTGTGTGTAGTTTACTTATGAGCAACGCAAACTGATCATTTGTTTGTGCACTCATCACAAACTCGTTATGAGCTGTTTGTTTACTGAAAGTTTTGACAAATCTTCGATTTGTAACCATGGGGTTCTAGCTGCTCACCAGAGGGCTATATTTAGTTACATCAGAGGGCAACTACGTAGTTATCTTTGATCTGTAATCAAACTCACTATTCTAAATTCGTATATTTCACGAGAAAAATAACCCATCATTAGCGTGGTAATTTATGTTAAGGTATGAAAATATCTGTAAATAGTTATAAACTAAGGCTTTGTAACCTCGCTCGCTAAGACTTTCAAACCAATTTCCCAAACGCTCAGTAAAATTTTCCGTTTTTTCCCCTTTTTTTATCTGCTTTGATCTTAGATTTTTATTTATATGTGATAGTATAAATATGCATCCGTTTATAACATGAATTTCGAAAACTGACAGATGAAAGAGTGACATTTTCTTTCTCTGTATGTTTGAAGAAAAGAGTTAATTACTATTAAAAACTCTCAAGTTTGCTTCATAATAACTTCATTACCTGCAAAAATTTATGAATGGGAAAAAAGTCGACATGCACAAATAGACGCCCACCCTCAAGAATTACTAGACGTGAATAAAGAAAACAAAAGAGATCAGAAACAAAAACCTTAAAGTAGCCAACGAATTCTTTTTTTTTTTTTGTTGCTGTTGTTGTTTTTTTTCCAGTCTCCTTTGTTTTCTTTATTCACGCCTGGCAAGTCTTGAGAATGGGCGCCTATTTGTAAGCGCTTGAAACAAATAGGCCTTGTCCACCAAATTTTTTGGAAGTTATTAAAGTTCTCATACTACCAAGTATATCAAGATTTATAGTGAAATCACTAAATAGTTTGTCAAAATTTTGGAAAAGAAAGAAAAAAAATTGATCGCATTTTGGCATCTGTAAATCAGGCTCTGAATCTCACCTTTGAAGATTCTCACGCCTTCTGGTATACTAATTCCTATTCTTAGGTTATAATCCTATGGGCGACTTCAACCTAAAATCCTGAAGCCCAATCTACCATAAGAATGCTTAAAAATGCCGCCGTGTTCGTAAAGTTTTTCATCCTGCACAAAATGAACTGAATTGTTTGTTTACACTTGCTCTGTATTTTCTGATCTTTCATCATTTCACCCTTTGTCGGTTCGGGATGGGTGAAAACAGCAAACGAGAACAAGCCTCTGCCTACCCTAAAAGACAAAAATATTTTATTCTTAGGATTAATAGTTTTGTTGCCGACCAGTTTTGTAACCAAAAGCACGAATGAAAATTTTCTTGCTATTATTACCCGTACCAAACCATTACACAGATTTAGAACATTGGATCAATTTTTGCTTAGAATATCGCCTTGAATCCGAAATATTCTATTAAAATCCCCACACATCAATAGAAATTGTAAGCCATTTTCTAAGAGTTACAATTAAAATATTTTATTTTTTAATGCGATTAAAATGCTTTATTTGACCCTAGTTAGTTTTATATTCCCCTGAACCATAGAGGGGAGTAGCCCCTAAAAGTGTGTGAGCACAAGGGAAATTAATCATCATAAATATTCCATACAAAACTTCTATACTAGCTTTATTTATTTTTTTTATCTGTTTAATATTTTTTAAACTGCATTTAAAAAGTTTGCCGTGGAATTATGCCAAAAAAAAATGTTATTTAAGACAAAATGATGAAAATAAATAATATCCTAATTATAGACAACAAACTGATTTTATGTCTACCCCATGACTACCGCAAAAGTCAATTAGGTTCGAATTTCAAGCTCCCACATTGATTCTTACATGGTCTAGGTATAATAAAAGAAAAGAAAAATACTCAGCAAACAAAATTGTTTGGTTCTCTTTGAACAATTTATTTTTATTTGTCGAATACATTCTTCACCATTTTATTATCCGCATCATTTATTTGATTAATGTTATAAAATAAAGCTGATATAAATATAAATAAGCCTTCTATAAAATGTACTATATAATGAAATTAAACATTCATGCACGTAGGCTTAAATAATTTGAATAGGGGAGGCCTAATTATTGTTGGACTTATTTTTCGTTAATCGGGACTTGTCTTATGTCCCATCTTTTACTATCCAGATCACAATTTAACATATCAGATGATGTTATCACATTTTGTAACGATTTTACTATCATTACTTTATCATTTACCTCGAATATCTTTTTGTATTATCGCCATTTGTTACAATCAATGTGAATGCACTCAGTTCTCACTGACATTCCATCTTTGAAGGGTTCTTAGTTTTAAGCAGTATTTTCTCAAACAATACAAATTAAAGCCTAGATTCAAAAGTTAAAGCGTTATTTTTCAGTAATCTACGATTTATGGATATTTTCAAGCATTTAATATGTGCATTAAAAAAGCATCGAATTACTCTTACACTGGACTTTACTGACCAATGTGACTTTGGAAACAGGTAAATTTTTGAGGAATTTTTATCTTTGAATACATCAATGCTTATGTTAAAGAATTGTATGTTGCATATAGGTTTATATTAATGTTTCCTTTGATGATTTTTTCTCTTTATTAATTTATTAACTAACCGTTTCATTACTAGTTATTATTCGTATTATTAATGGTCGCGAATCGCCAATAAGACTGTGAGAATTAGCATAACCTTGTAACTGAAACATTTTTGTGGTAAGCAATGAAGAGTTTTATAAATAGGTTTTTTGTTTTTGATTAGTCGCGACTGTGAATTAATGAGTCTTACAATAATATTGAAATAAAAAGTTAGCCGCAACATTGATCGATAAGAAAGGAATAAAATATTTTATATTCGCTTTTTCTTATAAATTGTAATAAAAATTAAATAATTGATATAATTTAATTAAGACTCGATTAAGAATGATTAGAAAAAAATAAGTTTAAGAAATTAACGAAATTTTAAAAGCTAGGAAATATGTAATGCCCATTAGGGAATCACAATACTATTAGTTAAATAGATAACTAACAATAAATATAGTTAGCTATAAAACAAATTTTATTTGTGACATGTGTCGCAGTGGCACTGAGGATGTTTCTTGTTTATAGAATCGAAATAATAGAGTATTCATTTCATTATTTTGTTTCTGTTATGTTAGCATTTCTTATGGTTGATTTTTTTCTCGTTATCTTTTGCCATTATGGGTTTTATAACTAAAGAGAGCGTCCATTTTGTACCGATATGTGTGCTTTTTGTTCGGTTTTTTCTAGCATTTTTTTCTTTTTTTCAGTTTGGGTTTTGACTCAGAGAAAGATAATATGTACATTTTTGTATTGCGTTTTGTGCTTTATGCATGCGTTTTTGCTTTTTTCATGTGCATTACCCTCTCTTCATTAAGATATGCTGAATTGCGTAAGAAAACTATTATTTAATAGTTTTCCTTTAACACTACTTGCGATAGATTATTTTAAATGAGAAAAGTCATTTTTACATAAATGTATAAACATAATAATTTTTCTTAGTTTTTTGATTTGATGGTTATATTAATGGTTAAAACTGCCTAACTACTCAGGCACTCTTACATTTTAGAATTATGATCTAGATCCGCGTCTTCAAGTTAGACAGCGTCCCATGCATTATTCAGTTTTCAATGAAATAGATTCTTTCTCATTGTAACTATTCTGATTGATGACCAATTGAAGTTGCTGTTATGACAACAGAGAGACGCGCCTTTTTGACTTATCTTTAAACCCAAAGATGATTCAGGTGTTTAAAAAATCAGTTGAGAAATCCAAATCCCACCCAGGATTCTAGTGTCAATGATGATGAAGAAAAAGGATGTTTCAAATCCTGTTTCCCAAACCGTGAATCACACGCAAGGATTTTTATCTACACGCACGAAGCACCTTTTGTTCATTCAATTTATTAAATTAAATCGTTTGGATCCGTAAAATAATGTGATAAAATAATATAGTTTAGAATAATAATTAATATTATACACAATTGTAATGTTTTCTGCAATAAATTATAAATGTTATTTAAATAGAATTTTTCAAAAGTGTTGATTGAAATCGGCGTGTCCGAAAATTTGTGAGAGTGTTTCTAGAAACATTAATTCTTTAAGGGGAAATTCAAAGCTTACATAAGCATTTATTAAACTGTAGATAATATTATTATGGCTTAAATTTTATTGATGAACGTTCAGTTCAACGATATATTTTTTTTTAAAACTGAAGCCATTTTTTTGAAGGGCAGTCAATGTGTTATTTAATATTCTCGGAAGCATAGAAGAAAAGTTACTATTCTATCATAAGTGCGTAAGAAAATAGTTAATATTTTTTCTAAAAAAAATAATAAATAAAATCTATAAATAAATTAAAGTAATAACAAAACAATGCTCTACTTTAGTAAGAGTTAGGTTTTTACTTAAATATCTGATAATAATGCAATATGAGTTTTTTATGCTAATGTATACGTAAGAATTTTTAAATAATACAATGTAGGTAAAAGAAAATATTAAAAACCGCAGCGATGCAATATGAAGTACATACTCAAAAGTACACAACACTACATAGATTAGCTTGTGGCAGCCATTTTTGATGGATAAAATATGTCTATATAATTTTGAAGAGCATGTTTCAAATGAGATGTAATCCAATAAAATACAAACATTTCGCAACAATTTTTTTATATTTCAACAATTTTCGCAACAATCTAATATAATATAATCGCGAAGTATGATTCATAGCTTTGTTGCACCCTTTGAAATGAATGTTATGAAGAAAGTGAATGCATCTAGATAGGTTATAAAAATGAACGAGGCAGTGCCATGCAATGGTCTGCATGATTGTACAATATACACTTAATCCATATTTCACTAATTTTGTGTTGACCTTAGAACTTGGTCATCTAAAATACGAATTTAGGGGGTCTTGACCTTTGATACCTTAAGGCATCAGAAACAGTTTCTTTGAAACTTTTAATATATCAAATTGCTAACACATACAATGGGGAAAAAAGTTTCGGGTGGTCATTTCTATGTAAATTAAACCCTGCCAAATAATAGTGTCTTTTTACTCTTAAGACGATGAATTAACAAAGATATCATGCCTTTTTAAAGTTTAAAAAAAATTACAAATGAATGAAAAAGTACAGATGGCCCCCTCCCTAGCGACATACTTGCATCCAGACCACCCAACATATTTATGCATGGGGGTTGTGTCCAAAAAATCAAATTACTAACAATATAATGAAAAGAAAAAAAAGGTCAGGGCTGTCGCTTTTAATGTCAATTAAATCCTGCCAAATAATATGGTGTTTTCATTCCTAAGACAATGAATTAACAAAGATGCCTCCTTAGTCTACATGATTACGTAACATAAGATTATATATGGGGCTTGTGTCACATAAATGGAATTCAAAATATTTCACCATTAATGTGTGATAACTCATTAAATGTTTTAATTAAACTACGTGAAACATGCAATTTTATAAATTTTCACTTAATTATTAATGAATGATTAAGTAGCTTGCTTCATACACTTTAAATAACTTATAACTTCAACACTTAACTTAGAACTTCTCACAGCTTAATTGTTCCAATTCATGCATATTTTAAAACTGTTTATTTATTCTTCTTGGAAAGCGATATTTATATCAAATTGATTTAGGAAGAAAAAAAATATTTACATTAGTTAATTAAATCAGTTAGTTATAACATGTTTTGACCATAAAGAAATAAGAGTCGCGACTGCTCAGGGGATAGAATGCTCACATTCCTATGAAGTGAATCGGGTTCGAATCCCAGCGATGTCTGGTCGATATGAATTCCACATCCGGCTTGCACCGACCACAGTGCTAAAGTAAAATATCCTCAGTGGTAGACGGATCATGGGCTTGCCGTCAGGCTAACCGTGGGAAGTTACTGTGGTCTTCCTCTCCATGTAACGCAAATGCGGATTAGTTCCATCAAAAAGTCCTCCACGAAGGCAAATTGCTTCCAATATTTGACACAGAAGTTCCCTTGTCTTTTGGATTGGGTTCAAAATTTCAAGGCCACGTAATTGAGCATTAATAGTAAATCTAAAAAAATTGGGTAATAGTCGTAAAATAGTCGCAAATCCAAAAAAATTGGGTCGGCTGTTCAGCGCCTGTTATGAAATAAAATGTAAAGAAATAAACCACTTGGTTACTGTTTAGATAACTTTTTGAATTGGTAATTAGTAATTACGGTTGGGTAATATAGTATTATTATGTATATAGTACTATTTTGACATGTTTTAAACAGTGTATCATGAAAACATCTTCGGAGAGAATTTTCGAGAATCTTTACTTTAAGTGAAATGAATAATTATGATTACTCTGGGAACTTTAAACAAATTGATTTCACTTTCTTTTGCAAAGTTTGTGACGACCAATTTGTCTCTGTATTCTAACTGATCATACAAATTAAACATTGTTATCTCCCAATTGACTGATCGGCGGATCTGACACATTTATGTGGGCATAAATGTTCCTGCCGAGTCTCGTTAAATCGGCCAATTTGGCAAATTCTTGCACACTTTCATCACAGATATAGCAAAGTTTTCGATAAACTATTATGAATTAGATTTTAATGGGAAATGTTTGAATTTAAATCTTGTTTGCTTTTACCGATTGAACTGGGAAAATAATCAGATAGTAAAATCTTATCAGTGAAAGAATCTATTTCTTTTTAAAGAAGTTGAGATCTAGTCAGTGTTATACTATACTGATTTGTTGAAACTTTAATACGATGCTAAATTAAATTATCATGATTCCCTGATAAGTTCTATAAATCATAATTCCCTGATTAGTAAACTAATTATATTGTACAAAATTTATAAATGCTTGTTTGAAACAATTACTAATGTTTTTCAATCAACCATTTCAAGCCTTTAATTAAATTATTGTCCGTATTTAGTACAGTTTATCTTAAGTATTTTAAGAAAACAAATACTCCAATAGATTTCTTAAAGTTCCGTAGCTCGTCTAGATTCTACTCCATGCAGATCAGTATAAACGTAAAAAGTATTTTCGAATTTTAGTACATTTAACCTTGAATTTAGTACAGTTAACTTTGAGTTCATTAAGAAAACGAGTATTCCACTAGATTTCATACAGTTTGTGCTGTGTCTGTGGTGTAACTACCACTATAAATATTAAATACCAACTCACTAGTATATAAGATATGTTAACTTGATTCCCTCTTGAGTTACCCTTAGATAGATTAAGGTTGACTTAGTCGATAATTAAATCCCCTCAATAGTGCCGTGATATGAACTGGCCAACATTGATGGATGGTCCCAATTAAACAGTTGATTTGCTTAAATATAGCGCTCAAAAAAAAAAACAAAAAAAAAAACCTGGTGAAGTAAATAAAAGTCTCCAGGTCAATAAACAAAATTGAAGGAAAATAAAATCACGTCCGGGTCACCATTGAGGGGATTTAATTATCGACTATGTCGACTTTCATCTATTTAAAGGTCCCCTCGACATAGAATGAAGTTAACATGTTTTATATACTAGTGAATTGGTAATTAATATTAATAGTGGATGTTGCTTACTAGTTCATGCAGTTCAGTGAATCAATCAAAAATATATTATCAAATAAATAATATCAATCGAAAGAATAATTTCTAATTTTAGTCTTATTTATTTGAAACTGAGAAATAAAATTGGAGAACAGAGAGCTTAAAAACTAGTGTTTTTTGATAGCTTGCTTTGGAGAAAGAATGAGAGTCAAATGAAAATTGATTTTACAGACAATGAATAAAATTATTTCTAAGTGTTTTTTTTTCCCTTCTCTTTTCTATTCGATGATCGTTTTTAATTTTTATTTTCTATTATTTGAGAAATAAACAGATTGGATAAATAGTAATTTTACATATTTTTATTAATGATGATTCAATATTTATATCAATGATTTTCTACACTAAAAGTTAGGAATTTTGTGAGTAATACTCAAATCCATGACATACTATTATTTCAGTAGTACACCCTGGTCAGAACAAACAGGGACTTTAATGTCAAAATGAGTAAAGAACATGATCGAGGGATTATTTGCATATTTATGTATGCTTTTATTTATAATTACCTCATATTTATAATAGCTAATAATTATTTCTTAGCTCAAAATTTTGAGTTTTCGACGATTTTCAAATTGATTTGATGATTTTAAATTTATACGGTGATTGAAACATTTTTAGTACGAACAGTGAAGTGACAGAGAATTAATAAAGCAATTACTATTTTTTTTTCGCGAATGAACCTTAAAATTAGGAATGAAGTTACAAAAATTAAACACTGAAATGGAAAGCATTCTTGTAGTTACAAATAAAAATTGCAATGATTAAAACTATCCTAATGAGTTTCATACATCACTCACTGTGATCAAAACCTAATTTATTGAGGATCAAAAAGGACCTTTAGGATCAAAACCTAATTTATTGAACTAAGTTTCAAAGTTATTTAGAAATAAAACAAATGTAAAAGTTTCTTAGTCCATGAAGTTTTACCAAATAAATTCCCTTGTTATACGATTTTTATGTGTATGCAAACTAGATAACCCTATTTGGCACTTTTCCAAAGATGGTTTTCCATAGTTTCAATATTTTATTCAAATACATTAGTTAAAATGTTCTTCTTCAACTATTATGTAATAATGTGCGATTTAAAATAAAAATATTTTTAATTCTAATTACTCATAAAAAAGAAGAAATGAAATAGAAATATTTAATATGAAATTAACATGGTAATAACCTTAATACTTCTCCTTGCAATCCACAGTGGGCCAGCATCTAAGGTTTTGTGACCAAAATTAATAATTCGATAAAATTAGTTTCAAAATTTGGGTTTTTTTATTTAGGAGCTTTTATGTGCAGAAAAATTGAATTCATAGCTGAAATTTTGAAATACACTAAAAATACCCAAAAAAACAAAATGGCGGCAGAAATATGGGGAGCAAAAATAAAAAAAATAATATAGTACGTTTAGATAATTAAATATAGCAATGAAAATAGAATAATTTTCGTAATTTTATATTAAAAATAAAAAGCAAATTATATTTCCGAAGTAATATTACAAAATAACGCGAAAACATGAAAAAAAGTATAATTTTTGTTTTTTAATATATCTAATCCATCATTGTAATACGGGCAAAATATGGCAGGTTTTTTCGAAAGAAGAAACATCAAAGACAACAAGAAAAAAAGTTTAGCTAATTACCACGTGGAACTTTTTGGAACTAAGTTTCAAAAGTCATTCAAATATTGTAAAATGTCAAATGATAATATATAAACTATAAGTTTGCCAAAAGTATTAACTAGTCCAACAAATTGAAAATTGTACTATAATTTCGGACTAATTACTCTGATAAAAATATTACAGTGAGGTGAAATTCCTATATATATTTCTGAAATGAAAATTTAAAAGATACAATTAAAAAAAAATAAACATATTTTTCATTACATTGTACTCTCGTCGGCCCAAAAAGTAAATTATAATGTTTGGAATGATTATGAATACTTAATTTGGGCTATATCAAAACTGCCTACACATATTTTAGTTGCAAATTTAATTATTGACTTTTGGTTATGGTCTTCTGGCCCACAGTGCAATCTGTGAAAATTTTATCTGAATGTAAGATGGAAATTCTGAAAAATTCCAGAATCGAACATTTCAACTGGACTCCACACCTCTGATTACATCACCCTTTATTACTTTCCTTTCTTTTCTCAGACCTTCAATGTCCTTGTACACTCCTGTCTAACATTCCGATCAGTACATTTCTCCTTACCTCCCCTCTCTACGGTTTTACTTTAGTCCCTCAGACCCCCCTGAAAAATTCGATCTTGAAATATTCATTTTTAGCCCTATAAGAAACAATTCCTCCCTTTTCTTAGAGGAAAAACCAATCGAATGGGGTGTGTGGGTTATTCATCAAATTTAAGTACCCTCTTCGACAGGGCCTGAGATTTCATTGGCGTGCTGTCTCCCCACTCCCTATGTCTCACTCCTGACACCCCTAATAGGGGGACTCTATTTAAGCAACCCATTCCACTGCCAGTTACTCGTTAGCTGTGGTAGTTGTTGTTCATCAAGTGTTGTATTGATAGTAGTGATATTTTTTGGATATCAAAATTTCCGGAGCTTTTTTCTTTTAAATTTCGGTAAGTGCTTATTTTGATGTATTATCTGCTTTTATTTCTGATCTTAATTGTTAGTTTTAGTCAAATACTTTGTTTTTAAATATAAATTTCATATTTGATAGACTTTCGATTTATAGATAATTGCTAGATTGTAGATAATTGATAAATTTCCACACAAATCTCCAATGAGTAAATTTATATATTTCATTACAATTTTGTTCGCGCTTAGCTAATTTTTAATTAATTAGTTAATTTATAATTGACTTTTAATGTATAACTACCGACCTGTGTACTTAATAAAGTTTTTTGTTGCGTTTTTATTGACGAATTAAATGGTAAGATTTTTTTTTTTTTTGGTAAACTATTACCACGTGTAAGAGCCATTTCATTTATTCTATTTTAGTTAATTAAATGAATACATTTGCTTAGTTTTAAATAATTGCTTAAACTTTTTTAAATTAAAATTATTTGCGTTGCTGTGTATTAGGATCTTTCTTGAATTTTAATGGCGAATTAATTTTTAAACTTATTTTGGGTAGACTACTACCACGTGTTACAGACATTTAATTTATTCTATTTTAATTAATTAAATGAATACATTTGCTTAGTTTTGAATAATTATTTAAACTTTTACAAATTTAAATACTTTGCGTTGCTGTGTATTAGACTCCTTCTTGATTTTTTATAAGCGAATTAAATTGCGAAATTATTTTGTGTAAACTACTACCACGTGTTAGAACCATTTAGTTTATTTTTATTTCAGTTAATTAAATGGATACATTTGCTTAGTTTAAAGTAATTATTTAAACTTTAATGAATTTAAATGATTTACGTTACTGTGTATTAAGAAAAAGCATTTTTCCTCTGATTATTATTGCTTGCTTGAACATTTAAATCTGTATTACTGATAGATATAGAAGCGGGGCTCAGTTATAGAGAAGGTTGAAATCATCAGTTCTAAAATGTTCAGATTGTTTTATTCTAGACTCCCTTTTTAAATTATTTTAAAAGTCTTTTAACTATCTCTGATTAATTAAGTGCCTATTAATATTCAAAATTATGAGTAAGCATAACACAGCATTTCAAGTTCATTTAATGTCAATCATAACTAAAACCTATTGCAGTTTTTTTTCTCTATTTAATGACTATAAAAATCTCTAAAATTTCCTATGTGTAAAATTGAACAATAATTATCATGACCATAATAATTATCAAACATTGAGCAATGATTATCATGAAATTTATATTATTTTGTAAAATCAGTTGGATTTTTTTTTCTATCCATGCTGGCAATTCCACTAAAGAAAAAAATTCTAGGATAATATTTTTTTCCTTTGGTTTTAAAGGTAAATAGAAATGATAATAAAATTCAAAGCCATAATTGTTTCCTAATTTTATTTAAAATTTATATTTAGGGAGAATAGAAATTTCAGATTAAATTAAATTTTGGACCCTTACTAATTAGCTTAGTTTTTTTTTAAATAATTAATTCATAAGTAAAATGAACTATTCACCTTTATTTCCACGACCAAATTTCTATGGTATTTTTCAGCAAGTTTTGACTTTTCTTATTTATGGTTCTATCTTATCTAAAAATTGGTTTTATTTATTTATTGAGGAACAAAATATATAGATAGTTAAGGTAGATAAAGACTTAAATCTGCTGCATCTTAGTGTTGCTTGGTCATACTGCTAATTAATTAATAATTAGATTACGAAAGAATATGTTTTCTCCCTATAAATTTATGTCCTAATTGTTTTTATTAGCCTAGTTTGAAACCTAATACGATTTATCTTAATATTTTGTTATCTTGTGTTTTGAATTTTTTCAAATTTTTACTTTGATCAATTATGGTATTTTAATCTTTAAATAAATATTTGAATTATTACTTAAAATTTTGGTACATAAGTTTCAGAATACATTTAAATCTTACATAAATATTCAAAAGATTAATAAGAGTTATTAAACAAAACAAGATAATAGAAATGTTAACGTATTTTTTTTTATTTAATTTTCTTATGTTTAATTCAATCCTTTAAGTATGGTTTTGCATTCATATTTAAAAAAATTTGTAATTATGTTATTTTAAAACTAAATACCTTAGAAAGACGTATTGAATTTGATAAGGTATTAAATTGTATAAATTGAATTTGATGAAGTCTACTACATGCAAAAAGATTTATGACCTCAACCGTTCATTTAATATATTGATTTTACTTTCTAAATTGCATTTAATCATTGCATTGTAATCATTATTGGAGTCAGTGAAATTATTATTAATCATGCAAGTTTTATAATTTTAACCACCTTTTTAGGGTTTGGATTTTGCTTTAACAAATAATTATCAATTCTATGGTGTATGATATCAATATATTGGATTCAACAGCATTATTTTAAAATTCAATAATGGATCTGTTAAATTAAAATTCTAATGTATTTTTGGTAACTATCAACGATATAATTTTAACCACTTTTTCAGGGTATGGATTTTGCTTTACTAAATAATTATAAATTCTATGGTGTATGATATAAATTTAAAAATTCATCAATATTATTTTGAAATTCAGTAATGGATTTGTCAAATTAAAAATTTTCTAATGTATTTTTGGTAACTATCAGTGATATTTATTATATTTAATTACATTTTCTTTAGACATGTTCTCACCTATTTCCGATCCTGATATTCCACCACTTCTCCCGTTACCACCTCCTTATACTTCACAAATTATCAAGTCGGAGCCTTTGTCGTCGTATATCGATCCAAGACCGTATACCCCTCAAGTAATGGACAATATTTGGATGAATCAAAACGATTTGGATGGTTATGGTTGTTCAGATACCTCACCTACTTACTATTCTATGTCCCCGGCTGAAGTTATTGAACCTGCTGAACCAACGCCGGCATTTTCGGTCTCATCTGATTTGCTGAATTATGATTACAAGCCTACTTTGTTTAGGATGGATGCAGACTTATTAACTAACAGTAATAAGGACGAGGGTTATGTGTCGTCACCAACTGCTTCTCTACCTTCCCTCACTCCTCCATCGGACTTAAGGCAATTACAAGTGTTGGATTCGTCTAATGAAAGTGGAAACAGCAATGATATAACCGGTAAGTCCAGTATTTATATTATTTGTCTTTAGGTCCGATATTTGTATTCTTTGATTGTGAGCCACATGCTTTGATTCTCGCACTTAAAGCATCTATAGTAAAGCATAGCCTAGCATTTAAAGTATCTATAGTAAAGCATAGTCTAGCATTTAAAGTATCTATAGTAAAGCATAGTCTAGCATTTAAAGTATCTAAAGTAGAACCTTTCATTCTTTTAAACTAGTGCACTACAGGAAAGCTCTTTGCTTGAAAGTTCAGCATTTGATTTCTTTATTTAAAAGTTTATCGCTTAAATTTTTTTCCATACAAATCCAGTATTCTAACACTTTATTTAGTTATTAATTTCAAATGAAATGATTCATTGATTTATGATAATTTCTTTCAATTTGGCTTTTTAGAATTTTTGAATTATATTCAAGTAAAAGAGTACTCTTTGTATAACACAAAGTTCACGTTGAAAAGTTCATTTGTAACATTTTTAAACGAATGGAAGAAATTTTTTTGTAATATTTTCTCTCCCAAGATTCAACTTTTATTCCAAATTTGAAATTTTTCCAAGTGTAATTTTTTTGAATCTAAATTTTTTGTTAAATATATTTTGCATTTAATAAAAAATAAATAAAAAAATACGAGTATTTTAAAGTTGTGCATAAGCTTTACTCAACTCCTTTTTTCCCTTTTTGTCAGCAAAAATAGACAACTTACAAACCCCTAAACCCTTTAGAAGATTATTATTTGAAGGGCTACTTTTAGCAAACACGTTTAACCATTGATTCATTATAGTTTTAGTTTCCTATCTATTTAGTCATTGATACGCGGTAATTTTTGAAGCGTTTAAGTAATTGTAATTTAGATGAATTAAAGTTTCATTGAACAATTTACAACGCTCGTCCAATTATCCGAAAATCCTAGTTTTCCCTCAGTAGTGAAAACAAAAGTATTCTGTTTATAATTCTCGAATTCTAAACACGAAGAAAAGGAGAAAAAAAATCGCATCACAGTTTATGTCCCTCGTGTGTATATGTCAACACTTCAAGGGGGTTGGAACAAAGTGTCATCACCCCTCGCTGGAGAATCGTCTGCGAGGTGGTCGTAAGATCTGTTACATCCACTTCTCGTATTTACTAAAATGTTCTGGATGAGAGATTTATAAAGTTTGCCCGGGTCACGGAACCCCGTTTTACCCCACTTTCCTCAGCGATGAAAATATTAAGTTTGGCATTAACGGCCGACGAAGTTTGGAATTGTTTGAAAGGAACTGTTATTTATTTTCGGCTTAGAGGTTCCTTTCTTGGATTTTAAGTGCTTTTTAGAAAATTTGTTTATAATATTCTAGAGTGGTTTGTAATTTTAAGATAATTCAATATCTTGAATGGGAAGTATGGGGAGAATTTCTGGAAAAAAAAAACTTAAAGAAATCAAGATTTTGATTAGTGTGTATCTGTAATTTTTTTTTCTAATTAGTTTTCTTTCCATATATTTATAATTTAACATTGCATTTGTTATAAGGATGTAGTTTCTTGTTCTTGTCAAACTTTGATTGTTACAGTTTTACTATTTCATCATAAAATTTGACCGATTTTGGGAATTAGCTACGAGAATTTTTTTCTTTTTAAGGATTTAACTACGATATTTTTTTAGCCCCCCCCCCCCTCAACTGAGTAATATTTCTCCTTTTCTTTATCTAAGTGGCTTTTTTTAAGCAAATATTTTTTAAAATTATGAAGGTGAACATATGATGGTTTTGAAATTTCTTCATAAAATTTTAAGGATTTTGGAAAATAAAATATTTTTTTTTCTTTTTAATGAAATTTTATTAAAAGAAAATAATAAATTTTCCGATAATTTTTTTTTTTGAAGATTCAACTCGATTACGATATTTTACTTAACCTAACCTCAGAGTTACAACCCCCCCCCCCACATTGGAGTAATATTTCTTCTTCCTGTTAACAGAATGGCTGTTTTTTTTTTAGCTATTTTTTTTTGTTGAAATTATGAATGTTTTTGAACTTTAATAACATAAATTTTCAACCATTTGGAAAAGTAACTAACAAAACTTTTTCTTTTAAATTTTTTTTTACTGACTTAAAACGATATTTTTTTTTAATCATCTCCCCTCCGCTGAGTAAGACTTCTTCTTTTCTTTAGCTAAATGGCAGTTTTTTTTTAAGATTATGTTTATTGAACCTAATAATACTTATAACCATGCTTTAATAATTTCGATCTAATGATTAAAATAACAATAATTTGAACTTCAGTGAAGATTTTATTTAAAATCTAGAATACAAAGGTTTAAATATTTCTTCCTACATTAATTGCCTTGAAATCAGGTAATATTATGTAAAATGTTCATAAGCTTCAGATTCTTTATCAAACCTTTTTTTTTACTTTTATTATATCAGCAACTGATGTTAGTGTATGTTGTTTTCGATTTTTGCTTAGACTAAGTTCATGACAACATTTGATTTTATTACCTCGAGAACATAAAGTTGTTTTAGTTTAGAGATGTTAAGCCATTCTCAATACTTTTGACTTTTCTATAATGTTCTTTTATTTGTCGTCCTGCCGAAAGTTAAGCAATTGAGGGTTAGTTCCGATATTTTTCGAACTTGAAAGTTAAAGACTCAGAAAACTCGATTTTTCTGTTTTATCTAATTAAAAAGAGGTGAGAAGCTGGAATAATTCAGTAAAATTTTGCCTTAAGACTTACCGCTCAAAGGATGGCTAGTTTTTTGCTATTATGCAGATATTTTAGGGCTTTTTTTTCGCCTGTTTCAATTTAAAACTTGGTAATTAGATAAATTTGAAACGATTTTTTTTATATTGTCTTAATTTCTCTTAAAAACTCATCTTTTTTTTTCTACGCCATTTTAGGCAATTACCCGTTGAAGCTCAGCAGAAATCAAAATCTTTTTCCCAGACACTTAACTTTAAACCATGTTCCTGATCTTATTTATTTTTCTATTCTATCATGCCATCGAATGATCCGCACATCCTTCTTGCACCGTGTGACTTTTGGAACATTCTCCGCTTTTTGTTTGCAATCCCTTTACTACTTTTAGTCATGAAATCCTGGTTTGCAAGGAAAGAATGCCACGAATGTGAGGCAAATCAATTGAGAACCGCTTACCTACACTAAAACGGTTTCATTCTTTCTAAATCTGGCGAGATCTCTTCCAGATGCTAACTTACAATACACCTTAACAATTGCAGTGAATGAAAGGAAGGAACTGGTATTTATTTTAATATGTCGCCAAGACTATGTACCTACGGCGACAGTTCGACTTTGTGTGATTAGTGATTCACCTGTTGGAAGTGCCCCTGCTTCTATGAATCATTCTTGGGTGCGCCGGCATTCCCAATGTTTGTATTCTGGAATTTTATGGGGGGGTGGATACCATTTTTTTTGTTTAGGATCTTCCTTTTTCCTGTTCTTATTGAATTTTTTTCTCAACAATATTTTAGAGGAATATATGTTAATTTCTGTGAGAGAGAAATTAGCGTGAACAATAATAAATGCAGAGCTTGGATGGCGTTCAAATATTAAGCGAGAACCTACAGGGCGAGGAGGTTTTGTGCTTTGTTCATTTTTGTTGACAAGGGAGGAGGCAAAAGGGGTGTATGAGCAGTGCTTACTTAAGAAATTGAAATCTTTTTATTTTAATTTTTTTCGTTGGAAAAGAAAAGAGGAATATGAATTCAAAATTGTAATTTAATTCACAGAAATGAATAATGAAAAACAATTTAGAGATTGACCACAGAAATTGAACTCAAGTGCATATTTGGCTCAAAATTTTGTAAAATTAATAAAGATATAAATTTTGCGAAGTTATTTCTATTATTCTATATGGTTATTCAAGTTTGTGTATAAATTTATTGTAAAGTTGGTGTTCAAACTTTAATTATTACGTTACGTAACTATTTAACTTTACTGTTAACTTTGTACTGTTAACTCTGAACTGTTATATGGTTATTTTCAGCTATTTATACCTACTGTCCCGCTTAGCAGAAGTTAATTTTTGAGAAGTTTGGATTTTAAATTTTCTTAAATGTTTCCAGGTAACTATGAAATAAAAGAGCATCATCAGTTTCATCCGTCGTCTGATTCATCTGCTCAGCCTCAACCCTTCAGGACCCAATGCGTCAAGTGTGGTTGTGTTATGGACATTGCCCAGTGTCAGAAAGAGGAGACTGGACACTACTTGTGTATTACCTGTTACGTGCAATCCAATCAAACTCTTGTTCCAGTCCAAACACCGGTTGAAGAACCAGCTCCAAAGAGGACCAGAAAGAAACAATCGGTACGTACCATTATTCTCTGGAGAAATTTTTTTTTTCTCGTTTGGGAAGGTCCATCACTTAATAATCCCCGATAATAGGATTGGAGGTTCCCTGGGCAGAGTGTGGAGAACTGCTTATATAGGTGTTAAGTTCGAAATGATTGATTTTTAAGTCCCCTCCCACACCTATCCATATCTGGGGGCACCAAAGTTCGTTTGTTGTGAGGATCAGTTTCTCCCAGTTAGCAAAAATCGGGATATTTCTTGTACTCTAAAATATCAGATTTGTTTCATGTAATACTGAATTTTTTTTAAAATTTAGAGCAGATTTTTTATTCCATTTTTTGCACATTTCAATCAAAGCACTGATCGTGTGTATTAATAATATTTAATATTATCTTAAAGCAACTTAAGTACTTGATATTTCTAATTTAAGAGGTTAAAATTGTTATATGATTATTGCAAACTAATCAATGTGATTATAGAATCAGTAATTTTTTTCAAGCTTTATACTTTCATGGGTTTGTAAAGACAAAGGCCCATTTGTTAGTTTATCAAATGAAGAATAATTTAATTTAGATCAGGAAACTTCACAGTAATATATAATTCTAAATGGTTCTTGGCTTATTATTTCTTATATGCACAAACTGCATGTTTAATAAGTTTTAAAAGTATTTTTTTTTAAACAAAAAACTAAATTAGAGTAGTTAATACAATATTTGAACAGCAAATTACTTACAGCTAATGAAAAATTAGGATTATAAATTTTTACAGTACTTCAATTCACATTTGTTTCTTTTCTTAGTCTATTTTTAACAATTTACTTGCATTACTCTCATCATTATTTCTCTAGATTAAAGTTTTTATCTTAAGAATATAAATCTCAACTGTAAAAATAAATATATAATCTCCAAAAAAAATATTTTTCTCTAAAACAAATTATCATTTAAATAGCAATAATTTTTTTAAAGCAATTATTAATTCAAATAATGTCGATCAAGCCTGATAGTATATATTAGACTCGCCCAGTATACAGCATATCCTGCCAAGTATATATAAAAATTTAAAAATAGAGAATGAAACTAGGACCTAACTTATACATGAGAGCTCTTGAGATGAATTAAAATTTAATGGAACTTTAAAGTTTCATTTGCTTGTTGTATTCATTAATATTCATCTAATGTTTCATTAATTTGTACAAAAATATATTTGTTGTACAAAATTATTTTTAAACATTAGTTTCAATCCACCTATTTTCTTCAAGAAATTTATCCTTTTATTAATGAAAAACTAACTTTCGCATGAATATAATATTATAATTAAGACTACTCCTCAAAATTTTGTCTTAAAACTTCTCTTCACTTAATTAATCCCCTTAGAAAGAAGCATTCCTCACTTAACACATTTGTTAGTTAACTTATTTTGTTAACTTCTTTGTTAGTTAGCTCCTCATTTGTTAGTTTATACCATATAAATATTTTGATGTTTCAAGAGTTGCATTAATTGAGGACTTCTGTAATTAGTTAAAAGTAATTATAGGAAATCCATTATTTTAATTCTTTTTCTTTTTGTAGGCGATCGCCAATGCTCGAAATCAAGTGTGCCAAAATTGTGAGTGTCCGAACACAACGTTATGGAGGAGAAGCTTTTCGGGTGAAGCTGTTTGCAATGCCTGTGGCCTGTATGAAAAGTTACACAAGGTAAGTTGCCAAACTGTTTGTCGGTTATTTTCTGGTTCCATTAAGCTATATCTTCAAAGAATTGTTTTTAAATCATGTTTTTATGCGCAATTTAAACAATTGAGCTTAACAATTGAGTTTTTTTAAATTATTTCCATGCACAATTGGAAACCTCCTTTAAATCCATAAAGCAATATACGGCTTTACACAGTATAATTAGTGTTAATGTGTGTTAAATAATTAAGTTTTAGTATAATAAAATCTTAGTGTAATGAATTAATAGTTTAAATAGGATATAATAAAGCTTTTAATAATTAAAAAACTAAGTAATGAAGTAAATGGAAATGTTAATTTAGTTTTTACATGTGCTATTTAGTGAAGAAATAAAAAATAATTTTCGTTTTTGTTTTTTCAGAGGAAGCGACCAAAAAGCATGAGAAAAGACACCATTCAGACAAGGAGACGAAAACCACGTAATGCTGAAGCTAAGAAAAAAGCTGTAGCAGAAGCGATTTCTTCAGTACCAGCACCTAGTACAAGCACTGCGTCAAACAGAGGTAGGTTATAATATTTCATTTGACATTTTTGAAAAAAATTCTAAGTTAGTAGAAGTTTAAGTTTCTTTTCCTCTGAGTTTTTACAGACAAAAAAAGATTTGTTTTAATTCTTTTTATTTATTTACCTCCTAGCCTCCTTACCTGACCTCCTAGCTGCAATTTTATCCTTTTTTCACGTAATGGGCTGCAGTAGATCTACGTAAGGGCCTTACAGACTTAGATTGTACCTAGATAAGAGCCTTAGATTTCCCTCATAAACTTACACTATAGATTTGACATATACCTATTTGATATAAACCTAAGATTTGGGGAAATATATTTCTTGTACTGGCTCTAAAAATAGTTGTACTTCTTAATTAATTCATATGCTGTTCTTAATTTTTTTAAAAATTGAAATATAAAAAAAAAAGAACATCTCTCTCTAATATAATAGATAGCATATTTTCCAATTTCTTTGTTAATGTGCTGATCATAGAAGCATTTCTTGGCTGCTGTTAATTACATTTATCTAATCTGCAAGAAATAAGATAAAATACATTTTATTCACCGAGAAGTGGTTTATTTTTGCATGAATTGCAATTCAAAAGTTGACAAGAGCTGAGAAACATTTTTTTTACTTAGAATTAGCTATTAAAAATATTTTTAATTCATAAAACTTTTAGATTAATTTAAATCTTATAATAGCCATCTACTAATGGCTTTGAGAAACAACTTTCTGAGTTTAGATTAAAGATTTTTCCTGAGTACCCACACATTCTAAAGGCTACTGTTGCATCAATTTGAAGTTTACTTTCATAAGTGCAAAATAAAAAAAACTGTATTATTTTATTTATTATAATTGCACTTATTCATAAAACTTCCGGAGGAAATTAAATCTCATAATAGCCATCTATTAATGGCTTTAAGGAACAACTTTCTGAGTTTAGATTAAATATTTTCCCTAAATATCCACATTCTACAGGCTACTGTTGCATCAATTTGTAGTTTACTGTCATAAGTGCGAAATAAAAACAGTATATGATTTCTGCATTATTTTATTTATTATATCTGTACCTATTCATAAAACTTCAGGATCAAATTGAATCTTATATTAGACCTTTATTAATGACTTTGAGAAACAACCTTCTGTGTTTAGATTAAAGATTTTCCTTCAGTATCCACACATTCTACAGGCTAGTGTTGCACCAATTTACTGTCATAAGTACAAGATAAAAATAATTTCTGATTTCTGCATTATTTTAATTGTGCTCAAATTATTTTAATAGTACCTAATTGTGCCTACAGGTGGCAGCAGATTCTAATTTTGAGTCTTCTTTTTCAGTTATGCCTCAACCTTTGACTATACCGTCGCACCCACCACCTCCATACAATGATCGATATGTCTCTTTTGAGGACCCTGGCAACTATCAAGTTCTCCCGTCCCTCCATGGGTTTTTGAACCCATTTCCTTTTGACACTACCTATACGTTCAGTCATTTTACAGGATGAAGTAGATTTTAATTATCGTTTTCATGAGAAAAAAAAACTGGTTGCATTTTCGTGAAGGGACATTTTTACAACAATGTTATTTTTACAAAGTGATTTTGGAAGAAAAAAAATTTGTTTTAAAGATTACTAGTAACTTCTGTTCTTTCATTTGAGAGTAACTTTTGTACTAATAATCAGATTTTAGCAAACTGATTGCCAATGTTAATGATTTAAAGGAATGACATCAAACATGGTAGTTTATAGAGCACACGGTATTTTAAGTTACAAAATCAAGTACAAAAATGTACTTATCTGAGTAAAAAGATCTTTTTTGGAAAGATTTTGATTTTGAACTATCTTAAGAGAAAGAGAAAATGAGTACAGGTAAACCTAGAGTAAGCCATACGCTGAAAATAAATTCAAAACATCAAAATGCAAACAGATTTTTGGAAGAGAATTTCTCGATTGCTCCATCCTAAATTATCTAGTATTTTAATTAACAGATTTAAATAATAAATAAATTTAATTAACAAATTTTATTTATTAATAAATTTAATTAACAAATTTATTATTAATAAATTCAATTAACAAATTTTATTTAATAATAAATTTAATTAACAAATTTTATTTAATAATAAATTTAATTAACAAATTTTATTTATTAATAAATTTAATTGACAAATTTTAATTATCAATAAATTTAATTTGCAAATTTTATTTATTAATAAATTTAATTAACAAATTTTATTTATTTATAAATTTAATTAACAAAATTTTTTTATTAATAAATTTAATTAATGAATTGTAGCTATTTAGTAATTATAAGTGAAAATATAAAATGTTGAAAGGAATAACTTGTATAATTTCTGAGTAACAAAAATTTAAAAAGGTTATTTTTTTTAAAGGTTTACTTTTCAAGAACTATTATACCAATTTCTTTTAAATTTTGTATTTTTTTGTCTTTTAAAGCTGCATGGTTAAAAATGGTTTAACAATGCGTATACTTTACCATTCAAAGCATTTCTGAGCAATATTAAATAAAACAATGCATTACCATTAAAAAATATTTTTTTACGTGGATGAACTAGTTTTATAATCGCCTCAACAATGTTTTGATTAATTTTAAAAATGACTATGAGATAGCGAGATATGTGAAAAGTAAAGATTGGCATTTTGAGTCCCAACTTCTTTGGGTTCATATTTCTTGAGTTCAAATATCTAAATTTATAGAAAATTAGGTGTGTTTATTCAGGGAAAGTTCGTTTTTGTGTCAGATTTTGTAATATAAGATATTGTTTGTGCTAATAGATTAACATATTTGAGGTCACCTCTTTGGTACATTAAGATAAGCTTTTAATTTTGTGAAAATCCGGTTTTTAGAGCAAAAGTTATTCCGAGTGATGTATTTCTTTTTTTTTTTCTGCATTTCTTACAAAGGCGAGTAAAATTTTCTACTAATAAACTTACAATTGATATTCTTTTGTATTAGCTTGACTGCATTTTTGTGACTTAAAGTGCTATTTTTAATGCCAATAAGTGCCATGAAATACTATTTTTTAAACGTCAATAAGTGCCAGAAATTTTTATAGTTTTTAAATGTCAATAAATGACATCAGATGCTATTGTTTTAAATGTTAATAAATGACATAAGATGCTATTTTTTTTAAATGTCAATAAGTGCCAAAATATTCTATATTTATTAAATGTCAAATTTTTTTTATGAGATGTTATCTTTAAATGCCAATAAGTGCTATAAAAAGCTATTATTTTAATAAAAATACATGCATTTTTTACTCGTCCATGTAAGGTAAATACAAATCTACCAAATCTTGCACAATTTTTGCAAGATAAGTGCAATTCATGAATTTTTTAACTCAAATATACTCCATGATTAATTACAGTTATTTCAATTAGTTTATATTTGTTGTTTAAAAAATTCTCTGAAATTTAGTGACCATTTTGAAAATCATAGTCATATTCTTTTAAAAGCTGTACCCTCTGAATGAGTTAGTGATTCTCAATTTTGTTTGTAAATACTTTTTTTTTATGATACATATAGATAAAATATGAAAAAACAAAAACTGTGATAGCATATTTTTCATATGAGAATTTTTTGTATATATATTTTTTATAGAATTGGTTATCACTGATGATTCTGTAGTTTTTGAGAGTACTTAGTTTAAAGTCAGTCTCAGCAGAAAGATTACTAATTTTTTTTTGTATAGAAATGTATATTTACATATTTAAAAATTAAATAAACGCACACTCATACAAAAAGATGTATTTAGTTATCAAAAGATGTGGAACAACTAGCAATTATTATATTCTCAGTTTATACTCTCATTCGATAATATGTTATGTGGTGCTAATATCTTCAATATTTTAATGCCAATGATTATGCCAAAGTATGATTTAGTGCCAAATATTGTGTTCCATAATAATATGAAATCTGCTTTGTGGCTGTCATTTCCTATATTATTTATGGTGCTCATATTTTTTTCCCTTGCATATTATTTTAAAATGTAAAAATAAGAAATTAAAAATAACTAGTCTCATTTTTAAATATATGTTTTTTTATTAACAGTGTAAGGAGAAAGTGTTTTATTAATTTTTATTATTAGTATTTTTCTCAAGAAGAAAATACGTAGTTAATGGAATAGTTTTTTCATGCTCTAGTTTTTAATTTTTCCAGTTTGAATGAAAAATGGTAGAATAGGGTTTTTAAAATTATAATTCTAGCAACAGAGTAATTTTTTAAATTTTTTTACAACTTACTTTCAAGTTTAGAACTTTCTGGCATTTTTTTTTTTTTTTGTGATATAGTGCCATTTCAAGTTTTATTTCTTAACTTTCAGTTTAAATTCAGCTCAGTTTCAGTTTACTTTCAAGTTTTCTTTCTTAACAAAAAATTTAAGAATAGTAATTTTTTTTCTTTTAAAAAAATATTCTATAAACAGTGCTTTTGTAAGTTAGTTTTTTCTTGGCTTAACTTTAATTTTTGTTTTCAAATAAGGAATTTAAGAATAAGACGTTTGAAAATTATTCTAAGAACAGAAATAGTATTTTAATTTTCTTTTTCAAACTTGAGTTTCTTAAAGATGTAAATGAGTTTGGAAAGTAGATAATCTTTGAACAGTTATTTTTAAAAGTTATGAAAATTCAGAAAATAATTTTTGCCTTATATCCAGAGGGATTACAGCCTTTAATAGAGAGTTTCCTGTTCAGATACTATTCATTCTTTTTTTTTATGTAAATACTGTACATGATTTTTGTAAACTGTTTTCTTTTTTTATACTTGTATATTATGTGATCAGAAGTGAAGTAATAAGAATTCTCATATTTGTATGTCAAGTCCGTACCTCGTTCTGTATACAAATTGCAATTATTTTCTATTTCTATACTGTTTGAATAAAGAAATGAACGCTGCATTTTTTCTGTCTTGTATTTATTGATACTTTAAGTAACTTGAGTAACAGCCTTTTTAATATTTCAAAATAAACACCCTCTGAAGACTAAATCTTAATTGTCAGATGACATTCTAATTAGCTAAAAGTAGTCTGATCTCTACTAGAATCAGATCACCAGGTCTAGGATGTAAGATGCTGATGAACAATGAAAATTCAGGATTTTTTTTGTTTATTTTTTAGATTTCTTTTATGAGTTTAGAAAAATATTTTTTATTATAAGGAGATTATGCTATTGGATTAATTTTTCATCCTGAATCATCCTTCATCCTTTTTCATCCTAAACACCCTTTGAAGACTAAATCTTAATTGTCAGATGACATTCTAATTAGCTAAAAGTAGTCTGATCTCTACTAGGATCAGATCACCAGGTCTAGGATGTAAGATGCTGATGAACAATGAAAATTCAGGATTTTTTTTGTTTATTTTTTAGATTTCTTTTATGAGTTTAGAAAAATATTTTTTATTATAAGGAGATTATGCTATTGGATTAATTTTTCATCCTGAATCATCCTTCATCCTTTTTCATCCTAAACACCCTTTGAAGACTAAATCTTAATTGTCAGATGACATTCTAATTAGCTAAAAGTAGTCTGATCTCTACTAGAATCAGATCACCAGGTCTAGGATGTAAGATGCTGATGAACAATGAAAATTCAGGATTTTTTTTGTTTATTTTTTAGATTTCTTTTATGAGTTTAGAAAAATATTTTTTATTATAAGGAGATTATGCTATTGGATTAATTTTTCATCCTGAATCATCCTTCATCCTTTTTCATCCTAAACACCCTTTGAAGACTAAATCTTAATTGTCAGATGACATTCTAATTAGCTAAAAGTAGTCTGATCTCTACTAGGATCAGATCACCAGGTCTAGGATGTAAGATGCTGATGAACAATGAAAATTCAGGATTTTTTTTGTTTATTTTTTAGATTTCTTTTATGAGTTTAGAAAAATATTTTTTATTATAAGGAGATTATGCTATTGGATTAATTTTTCATCCTGAATCATCCTTCATCCTTTTTCATCCTAAACACCCTTTGAAGACTAAATCTTAATTGTCAGATGACATTCTAATTAGCTAAAAGTAGTCTGATCTCTACTAGGATCAGATCACCAGGTCTAGGATGTAAGATGCTGATGAACAATGAAAATTCAGGATTTTTTTTGTTTATTTTTTAGATTTCTTTTATGAGTTTAGAAAAATATTTTTTATTATAAGGAGATTATGCTATTGGATTAATTTTTCATCCTGAATCATCCTTTTTCATCCTAAACACCCTTTGAAGACTAAATCTTAATTGTCAGATGACATTCTAATTAGCTAAAAGTAGTCTGATCTCTACTAGGATCAGATCACCAGGTCTAGGATGTAAGATGCTGATGAACAATGAAAATTCAGGATTTTTTTTGTTTATTTTTTAGATTTCTTTTATGAGTTTAGAAAAATATTTTTTATTATAAGGAGATTATGCTATTGGATTAATTTTTCATCCTGAATCATCCTTCATCCTTTTTCATCCTAAACACCCTTTGAAGACTAAATCTTAATTGTCAGATGACATTCTAATTAGCTAAAAGTAGTCTGATCTCTACTAGAATCAGATCACCAGGTCTAGGATGTAAGATGCTGATGAACAATGAAAATTCAGGATTTTTTTTGTTTATTTTTTAGATTTCTTTTATGAGTTTAGAAAAATATTTTTTATTATAAGGAGATTATGCTATTGGATTAATTTTTCATCCTGAATCATCCTTCATCCTTTTTCATCCTAAACACCCTTTGAAGACTAAATCTTAATTGTCAGATGACATTCTAATTAGCTAAAAGTAGTCTGATCTCTACTAGAATCAGATCACCAGGTCTAGGATGTAAGATGCTGATGAACAATGAAAATTCAGGATTTTTTTTGCTTATTTTTTAGATTTCTTTTATGAGTTTTGAAAAATAATTCTTATTATAAGGAGATTATGCTATTAAATTAATTTTTTTCTTTATATATTATTGTAAATTTTGCATTTCATCTTGCTATTTTATTTATCCTACGAAAACGAGATGTAAGACTTCAGAATTGTTTGCGTAAGAAGCCAAGGTATAAATAATTATGGAATTGTTTGTGTCTCAAATAAATAATTTCCTAACCAAATCATTGACTTAATAAAGGACTATACCTAAAGTAATGGTTCAATAAATGCACCAAAGTATCTAAATTAAGTTAAATAAATAACAAAACTGTAGGTAAAACAAGTCTTGATTTCTTTTTGTTTGAGTAAGAAACCATAGCATAGATAATTATGAATTTTTTCTCATTCAGATGAACAAACTTCACAACCAATGGTTTAATTATAAGTGCAATTAAATAAATGATTTAAGGTAGTAAATGAGCCAGTTTTAATTGAATAAAGAACAAAATTTTTAATTTAGAAATCGAAATATTCAAAATTTATGCAATGAGCTATAATGCACTACTAAGGAATTTATTTTGCCTTATACACTAAATTAGTAAATTTTACAACCAAAGTAATAATGTAAAAAAGTAATAAATGCATTAAAATGTGTAAATTAAGCTTAATAACTAAATTTATAATACGTAAACAGAAAAAAAATTCAAAACATGTTTGTGTAAAAGACGAAACTATGAAAATTGCATCTCCTTCAAATGACTTTTACAACCACAGTGATGATTAGAAAACTTCTTCTATTGGCATGGCAGTCCTTTTGAGGGCCAGAGCCTTCTCTAGAACCTTCCTCCATTCTGCTCTTTTCATTGCGATTTTTCTCCAATTTGTGGTTCTTAAGATTTTAAAATCCTCTTCCACACAGTCATGCCATCTGATCTTAGGCCTACCACTATGTCTAGTTCCCATTGGTTTGTAATTCAATATCTTAAATGTTAAGGAAGAAGTGACAATACGGCAGATGTGACAATTTTTAAACGACTTATGTATTTGTTAATATCAGCTTTCTTGAATAGTCTATATAGCTCAAAGTTATGTCTTTGTCGTTATAAGTCATCCACATTTATAACTTTTCTCAAGACTTTCTTCTCAAAGACAGCACGCAGGTCTACTTGTGATTTAGTTAGCGCTGGAAAGACTGAAACTTAGTATGTACCTATATTGCCCAAAATCAGTCAAAATGACTGCATTGTGAAAAAATAACTAATGTGTAAGGAAATTTGTTTAATTAAATTTTAATTTTTTATATTATTTACAGTTATTATTTTTTTTAATGGTGGGCATTTGGGGTTTGTCCCATTGGCCACAGAAATGCCAGAACTGCTTACTCTCTTCTCGTTAGCCAGTGGGCACCTGTGGCGAAGCCACGGTGGTGGAGCAGCGTCGCCCACGTCACACAACCACAAACCCGTTTATAGGGCGGGTCACATTCATACAAAGAGGAAAGGACATAGAACACAGAGAGAGAAGGAAACATTCATGCCCTGAGCAGGATTCGAACCCGCGGCCAATGGCTTCGCAGTCAGACACGCTAACCACTCGGTCACCTGGTCGGCTATTTACAGTTATATAACAAGCTATTAGTAAATATTAACAAAAATTTACTTCACTTGAAGAAAAATTTATGCATTATTATTTGAACATTTTTTGCAAATGAAAAAGCAGTCAAAATGACTTCCTTCAGCAATCTAGTGTTAAAGACCATGCTTCGGATCCATAAATTAAGATAAGTCTAATGATTGTTTCATATAGCATTATTTTTGTTGATCGATTAATTCGTTTTGACTTATGTTCTTAACAAATGTTCTTAAGTTATGAAGAAATCAATTAACTGCTATAACGCGTCTCTTTATTTACTTGCTTATATTGCTTAAGGCATTAATATTTAAACCAAGATAAGTGAAATTTTCAAGAAATTTGAAAAAAAAAGCTTCATTAAACCATAAAAAAAAATTTCAAAATAAATTTTTAACAAAGAATTTAATAAGAACAGAAAAAAAAATTAACAGGAAATAAGTAAATGAAAAGATTTTAACAGGGAAAAATAGAATGTTATATGAAGAAATAAAAGTAATTTAATAAGGAAAAGAATATAATGGTTTTAAAAAGAAGAATTCAATAAAAAAAAAGTAAAAGAATTTAATAGGAAAGGAATTAAAAAGAAGTTAAAAGAAAAAAAAGGAGAATTTAATAGAAAAGAATAAGAATTCAGTAAGAAAAAAAAATGAAATAAAAATTTAATAGTAAAAAAAAAAAAAAAAAAAATTAATTGGAAATATAGTATTTGGAATTGTTTGTGACAATATGCAGAACAACTTTTCCTAAGAAAAAGTTATAGCATGAGTGACGTAGTATGGGTGTTGTCTCCCAGTGTTAAAATATAGGCGAACATTTGGACTAACATTTTATACAAAAAATAAGTAGTTTCAAGTTTCAAAATTTGACACAATTATAAAACTATAATAGTACAAGAAGCTCCAAATGAGAATAGGATAAACTCTGTGCTACGTCTGTATAAAGGAAAATTACCTGCGTTAAGTACAAATACAGGTATGGATATTTTATGTAGAATTCAAAAACTAGTGTCGATTTCTGTAACTTAATTTGTGCTTTATATCCGCTGTTTTGCTTTATTTAGTAAAAAAAGATGTTGTTTGTTCAAAAAAAATTTCGTTATGCATCAAGTTGGAATTTCAAGATCACAAGGTGGAATCTATGACGAGACGTTGCTTGTTGGAAAATTCCCTCAAAGAAAAAAAATATAGAAAAATTCATTTTACAAATTAAAATTCAATAAACTTTCTGACAGTATGTTCAATAAGAATAATGCACTTATCTACTGTTTCATCAGTAATTTGTTTTAAAAGTTTGAGAATCTGCAGCATTGATTTTAACTGTATTATAATTTTATTTATTTCACTTAGATTGCAATAACGCATTCATATTTGTTTGAGAAAAAAAAATAGATCAATAGTTATTCACATTCAATTCAATCCATTTTTTACTGTTAATATAATTACTAATGATTATAGGACATTAATGGCATTAATTTGATGAATTTTTTTTACAGTATTTGTCAAGACTTGTCACTTCAATCAATTTTTTATAAATTTTATTTTATAAATTCATTAATGCATTTATGTATGTTTGGGAGAAGTAAGATAGATAGCTTTTAACATTTCATAAATCTATTTACTATTAACTATTTAATTCTACTCTTACCATATAAACAGTTTTCGTGCATTACTTGAGTTCAATAAGATTTCTTTTAACAGTAATTGTTATTAAGAGTTATCGCTTCAAATACTCATTTAGAATATTACTAATTTAAATATTAAATTCAAAATTCAAAAAAGTGCAACGTTTGAAAAAAGTTAGATTGATAATTTTATTATCAGTTCTTAAAAATCTATTCATGATAATTTATTTAATACGTTCCATTTTATAATGCAAATTTGAATCCAACTAATTTGCCAACTAATTGAATCCAACAATGCAAATTTGATCATTAGAGGCCATTTAAATATAACGTAAGCATATTTTTGGCGATTTCGGATTCCCCCTCTTCCTTGTCAGAAGAAATAAAAAAAAATATAAGCCCCTCCATGTTTACGCAAGAACGTTTGAATTACTCCTTGCCTTCTTGTCCTTTGTTTTTACTTTAACTTTGATTTTATAGCAGCAATTAAATTTCAGAATTAAATCAAATAAATGATGTAACTTTGCCCGCATTGAAATTTATGTTTTATTCATTTTATAAAATTTTGATTGAAATATTTCAGGAATCTTTCATGTGTTTCCTTCTGTTATCGAAACTTTTGACCTCTATAATTCACCGAAAAGAATTTTTTTCCAACTTTTTTAATTTTCCCAAAATTTCATTCCAATTTTGAAATTTTCCCAACTGTAATTTTTTAGACATCTTTTCTTTTCTTTTTTTTTTTGCATTCGGAATGAAAGAATTAAAAACAGGAGAATTTTCGTGTTTCATAAGCATTTTACTTCATTTTATAACTGGCGCTGAGCAGGTGATCTAGTTCTAAGTTAAAGGCTATCAATGTTCAATTCCGTAGCCTTGTAATTTTCAATCCAACCCAGAAGAAAAGGGAAATTCTGGATCAAGCATTGGAACAAACTGGACTATGGAACTAACCCACATTTGCACTACATGAAGAGAAAAACCACGAAAAATTCTCACGATTACTCTGACGACAAGAGTCTCACCTATGAAGATATTTTACGTCAGCACTATAGTTGGTGCTAACCATTAGCAGAATTCATATCATTCAGCCACCACCGATATTCGAACCTGAGCCTGGGAAGCGAACGCTTAGTTCCCTGAGTCATTCCGGCTGATATGTAAGCACTGTTCATATCCTCTTGTCAGCTTAAATAAGCAAATTGCAAACCCTCTTCCCCCGAGCCGTAATGGCTAAGTAGACAGAGCGGCCGTTTCCAAATGAAGTAACCCAGGTTCGAATCCCATGGCTGGTTGATACGAATTCATCTCCCGGTGCACACTAACCACAGTGCCAAAGCAAAATATCCTCAGTAGTAGATGGATCAGGGGTTAAATTCCTCTTACCGTTAGAATAACCGTGTGAGGTTCTCCCATTCATTAAGCGGAAATGGGGGTTAGTTCAATCCAAAAGGCCAGTTTATCCCAATGTTTGCCCCGGGAATACCCTTTTGTTCTAGGTTGGATTCAAAATTACAAGGCTACATAATTACAAATTGATTTACATAATATTTTAAACTTACGTATCATCCCGTGCGTAATTTTTAACGTAAAATTTACTGTTATTAAAATGAACTTTCATAATATTTAAAAGTTTTCTCCCTCGAATTCAATGAAATTTAAATTAATTATACTAGGCAATGAGGAATGTCATTTCAATCTCTATTTTAATATATTATTAATCTTACTATTTCATTCAATAGCGCATTTACGCTTGTTCTGAAAGAAAAAAAAAGTAGCATCAATATTTTTTTAAGATTTCATAAAATTTTTCTTTTCTGTTAACTACAATTATTAAGCTGTGAAGTTATTTGAACATTATGTTAAAGAATTTTTAAATGCTATTTGATTTCTAAAAAGGTGCTGAAAAACAACTCGTCAGATTTCGCTAACCGTGCGAAATTTCGTAAGTTGTTTGTGGCAACCATACAAGTTGTCTGACGATTGGTCTGCAGCAACTTAGTTTGGCGTTCCTAGTTACGACTACTGCTTACTCCCCAAAACTCACTTTCTTTCTCATTTTCTCACTTCTTATTCTTCTTCCCAGGCCTCTCTAAAACCGAAGATAACAGAAAAAAATAGAATGACGTCATCGTCTTTATCTCATCGTCTATCATCACCATCATCATCTTGATCATGGATTTGTTCTCAAATCAACATTCACCAGTGTCCGATCCTGATGTCTCACCGCTACTCCCAATACCTCCTCATTACGCATCACGAATTGTGAAGACCGATCTCATGAGTATCTGGTCTTATAGTGACCCACGGCCGTACACCCCTCAAGCGATTGACCATACCAACATCGCCATCAACCACAACGATCCGGATAGTTACGGTTCTGCTGACACGCTAACTTACTTGAGTCTGTCTCCTGCTGAAATTGATGCCAGTGGAACAGCGCCGCCATTTTTAGTCACTTCTGACTTACTGAATTACGAGCACAAACCCTTTTGGAGAATGGACGATGACTTGTTTATGAACCATAATAAAGACGAGGGTTATGTGTCACCTACAGCATCTTTGCACTCCCTGACCCCTCCATCAGATTTGAGACAGCTACATGTGAGAGATTCTGCTAATGAAAGTGGAAACAGCAATGATTTAACCGGTAAGTCAGATATTTATCTTGTAGTCCTGTATATCGATTATTTGTTTGGAATTCAACTATTAACCCTTTGCTTACGGTGTATCAATTGCACCACTACATGTGGTCCGTATGTCGTACCAGCTGTAAGCAAAAGTTTTATTACTTTATTTTTTTAAAGTTCAATATTAAAATCTTTGTTTAGAAATAAATTTGTGGCGTAACTACCACTATAAATATTAAATAACAACGCACTAGTATATAAGACATGTTAATTTGATTCCATCTTGAGGTACCTTTTGATAGATGAAGGTTGACATAGTCGATTTATAATTACCCTCATTGGTGACCCAGACGTGATATGAACTTGTCAACATTGATGGATTGTTCACATTAAACAGTTGATTTGCTAAAAATATAGCGCTCAAAAAATATCCCGTGAAGTAAATAAAAGACTCCCGGCTAATAAACAAAAATGAAGAAAAAAAAATAGCGGAATGATACAAACGAAGAAAAAATATAATGAGCAAAATTGATATAAATAAATAAACAGCATGAATCAGCTAGTGGTATCCGTTCATCAAATTCTATCACGGATAAAATTCCGGAAGGGGAGTAATGTGGCGTAACTACCACTATAAATATTAAATACCAATTCACTAGTATATAAGACATGTTAATTTGATTCCATCTTGAGGTACCTTTTGATAGATGAAGGTTGACATAGTCGATTTATAATTTTCTCATTGGTGACCCAGGCGTGATATGAACTTGTCAACATTGATGGATTGTTCACATTAAACAGTTGATTTGCTAAAAATATAGCGCTCAAAAAATATCCGGTGAAGTAAATAAAAGACTCCCGGTTAATAAACAAAAATGAAGAAAAAAAAATAGCGAAATGATACAAACGAAGAAAAAATATAATGAGCAAAATTGATATAAATAAATAAACAGCATGAATCAACTAGTGGCATTCATTCATCAAATTCTATCACAGGTAAAATTGTGGAAGGTGAGTAATGTGGCGTAACTACCACTATAAATATTAAATACCAATTCACTAGTATATAGTATATAAGACATGTATTCTTGATTCCATCTTGAGGTAACTTTTGATAGATGAAGGTTGACGTAGTCGATTTGTCGATTCATAGTTTTCTTGCTGAGAAGTTCAGTACACAATTCTTTGTTTAGAAGTTCAGTACTTTAATTATTTGCTTGCCTACATTTAAATTCTTTAATAATGAATTTGGCAGTGATGCATTCTGAAGATTAGTTGTTAGACTTTTTAATCTACTGATTCTAAAATAAATTTCTTAAATTTTTTTTGGTTCAGAAAATTCTTTGCTACATTTAAATCCCCCAATTCTGACAGTAAAGACCAGTTATTATTCTCCTTGAAAAGCTGGTTCCTAAGTCCATTACTTAAATTGTTTGGTCTGGAATTACAGTTTCCAAATTCTTCACTTGAAATTACAACGTTTAATCTCGTTGTTTACAACTCCTTTGTTAAAATTACTTGTAAAGTTAACCATTTGAATTGTTTGTTTCAGTAATATTTTTAAATGCAAGTTTCTTTAGGAAAAATCCATACACAATTATGAAATTTTGTTAAAATTTGTGAATTAGAACAGTAGGAATTCTCTTAAGAAAGTTGTCATTATTAAATTATAATGTTAGTGTTATTTTAAACACATCGAAACCTTTTAATATCATTAGTATTCAATGTTATTTACATAATTTCATTGTTTATTTTATTCATATAACCTTGTATACATTGTGTGGTATATGTCGCAGAGTTTCAAGTATCGAAGTTGTTCTCAAACAAAACTCAATTCCTACCAACAAAATTTTGTCCTTTTTGTATCATTCCTTTTTTTAACATTAATTTTTTAGTGTCACTAATTTTTAATTATCGTATTTGCACTTAATAGAACATTTTACTCTCTTTCGTATGACCGCCCGTAACAGGGAACATTCCATTATAAAGACTGATACATATAAACACATTTTCTACTTCATTAGACGCAGTTTTACTTTAGCACCCACTACAACGACCGTACTAGCACCCACTACATTTAAATCAGGCTGTAGAAATTTAATTAAATTTTTTTTATTTCTATGAAAATGACTTCAAATTTTATTTCTACGAAGGGACTTTTAGTGTTTAAATGTCTTTTGCCAATAGTTATTTGCTGTTGCATAATATTAAACTATTAATGAGTCGAATTTCGCTAAAATGTCAATTAAAACTTTCTTTCATTAAGAGTATCCTTATTATCCTTTATTGTTTGATTGTAGAACTTCTTAATCATAAAATTTAAATTGTAGAACTACTTAATCAAAAAATTCTTCTAATCATAAAATTTAAATAAATATTATGATTAGTTGTATATCCAGAATTTTTTTTCTTCCATGTCCGGAAATCAGATGGTTTTCACTTGAAAAATGCAATTTGAGAATAGATATTAGCTGTTATAAAATATTCTGTAACTCATGTTAATTAATTAAAACGTTTATTAGAATCTTCTTTTCTAAGCTTTTCAATATTATCTTCTATTGTTAGGTTTGGGAACTTGTCAGGTTGATAAAATTTAAAGAATTGGTACGATCTACATATATATATATATGTTCGATAACTTGTCAGGGTATCAAAATTTAAAGAAAAGTTGAAATTTTGATTTTCACCATTTTTTTCCTTGCCGTATTTTTGAACACAATGGCTTTTGGTTAAAATATGTGATTATTATCAATTCCTCAATATTATCCTCTACTGTTTGGTTCGAGAACGTAAAGTGACGAAATTTAAGGAACTATTATGATCAAAGATGTGTCTAGAATTTCATTTTTTTTCAGTCGCGTTTGATTCTTTTTTTCAGCATTCATAAATTGTTTTTTAGTTGATATATGTGTTTTGTGAATAGCTATTTGATATTGCAAAATATCTTATAACAGATGCTCCTGAATTCACAAAAATCTCAGTTGGAACTTTCTTCCACAACGCTCTTAAAGAGCGTCCTCTATTGTTTGCCTCGGGAACTTGTCAGAGTAACGAAGTTTAAAAAACCTGACAAATATTCGTCGATTTGCCGTAATATCTGATTTCAAAGTTGTGACTTTTTCAATTTAAAAATTAGAGCTTTCTTTTATGCGGAGAAATATTTTAAGAAAGATTTTATGTATTCATTTATGCATGTATTTTAAACTAGCATTTTGAGTGCAGAATGTCAATGAGTGATTAAATATTATCAATACCTTTGATCAACGTATAAAATTTCACCTGGTTAAGCTCGTATTCTTTTATTTAAGTGTAATGCAAAATTTATACTAAATTTCTTGATGGTTTTGTTTTATTTATCCATACAAAGGTACTTTTTCTTAATCTTATTTTCCCTGTATATGTCCGAATTAGCTTCCAAGGTCTACAGACTGACCTTTGATCTTTCAGTGGCTTAGCCTTTGAGAAAAAGCTATTATTTTCTTTACTTTTTTTTTGGCATCACCACTTCCAACCATTCGATATGTAAACTATGGAAAAATAAATCATCTTTTCTGTCTTAACCAACTGTTTATCAAAAATAAGACCTCTATAAGACGTAATTGGGAGTAACGTAAACACTAAGATGAGCTTTCTTCCTCGTGGTTGTTAGATGAAGATAAGATATCCGATGGTGAATGTAGACAAGTTATTTGATTACAATTCTGACTCGGGTTAAATGGGCACATAAACCTTTTTCTTATTATACACAGATTCCAATTTTTTAGCATTGCTGTTTTGTTCCCAACTTTTTATAGTGGCTGTTTTAAACGCTAAGATCATCACAAAGAACACTTTAAAGAGAAGAATCCATACTAGCTTAATGCCGGAGTCATTTTGGAGTTTGTAAAAAGCTTTAAATGTACGTAAAATTACTAAAAAATTGCAAGGGTGACCTTAGAATAAGGAAAAATCATGAAACTTTATCTATCTACAGTAGTGGTTTCCAACTGGCTGTCCGGGGGGCCCATACGGGCTCGCAAAGCCTTTTTTTGTGGCCCGCGAACTAAAATATATTAGTGCATTTTTATGCGGACAATTTTCGTAAAAAAATCTATATGGGTTTAAAATACTTTTCTCCAACTGTACAAAAAAATTATTTCTCAGGTTTTGCATCCAAGAAAATATTTATTCAAATAAAAAATAATCTTGTATGTTGATCTTTTTTATTTCATTTTTTTTTTTTGTATTTTGAGAATAATCTTGTATGTTGATCTTTTTTATTTCATTTTTTTTGTATTTTGAGAATATAATTTAGCATGTGTGTATCAGAAATTTTTCCGAGAGAAATTCTCTGATTTAACTTTTTTAAACCACTCATTTTGGATGAAAATATTTACACACACATTTGTAAATTTTAAATTTAAAATGTAAATATCTATTCTCTGGTGGTTGCAGCAGACAAACCTCAATTTTGTCATTGAACATTTTGTGTGCTACTCTGTAAGTTTTAATACCAACCTTTTTAAAGTTTTATATCTTAAAAATTAGATATCTGTTGCACATTAATTGTTTGAAACATGGGTGCACATTAAAGTTATTGTAGCCCGAATTTTTTAATATGCATTTAAATATTTTTAAAAATTTACTTCTTATTTTAATTTGTAATTCAATACTTTTGTTTTGTACAACTTGGTAAAAATTTCGATTTATGTTCCTTCAAGCATAAAAGAGTCCTACATAAAATTTAGATAAAGTTGCGGCCCGCCATTTGAATTGAGTTTTTAATTGTGGCCCCCGACCTCATGTAAGTTGGAAACCCCTGATCTAAGGAAAAAGGAAAGGCGAAACACAGTCGGACTTTTATTTAACGAACTTCCATTTTGATATTTTTTCTCTCGAGGGACCAAGAACATTTTTAAATTTTTTCCTAAAATAACTTCTATATAGCGAAGTAAATTTTCTATTCAACGAACTTTTCTTTGAGATCCACTTTCCCTTTTGTCTTCCAAAATATTTAAGAATATTTCAAATTTGTTAATTAATTTTACTGGGGAAATGACCTTGAATTGATTTTAGCATCCACTTCACTTTTAGGGAAAGCAGTAAAATCCCTTTCCCTTTTTGTTCGCATTTCGTACAGGAATCCATGCCGAAAATCAATCTACGCGAAAGCATCACAGTAATTTCTAAAGCAGGAAATTATGATGTTACAGATCGTACTATTCGGTAACAGTTTTGCTAAAACTGGATTTTTGAATTAATTTGGGTTAAACTAATCTGGATTTTAACTTATTTTACGGGGGAGATGACCTTCAATTGATTTTAGCATCCACTTCACTTTTAGAAAAAGCAATCCCTTTCCCTTTTTGTTTGCATTTCATACACGAATCCACGCCAAAAATCAATTTACGCGAAAGCATCACAGAAATTTCTAAAGCATGGAATTACGATGTTACAGATCGTACTATTCGGTAACAGTTTTGCTAAAACTGGATTTTTAGTCAGCGCGGAGGGCGAAGTTTGATATTCCTTTAGAAGAATTTCAAAAAAATATGGGTACAGCTAAGAGAGAACCGCAAAATTAACGATGATGTACTGATTAATGATTTTCTTTTTATCGATTCTAAAGCTGCAACCACAGAAACATTAACTGAATCGGATATTTTTTGGATAGTGTGAAAAATAAAAGCAATACAGTCATAAATTGTGAGAAAGATGACGACAGAAATGATGAAGAAATCACCAAACATTCGTAGGATGAAATGTTAAGATCATTATCGATAGTAGATATCATAATCGATAATCATTATCTATAGTAGATATTATTATCGATGGTAGATATCATTATCGATAGCAGATATTATTATCGATGGTAGATATCATTATCGATGGTAGATATCATTATCGATAATCATTATCGATAGTAGATAATAATTTACAAGATAAAGGTGCATAAATTGTTTTTTTTTTTAATTATATCTAGTGTTTACGAATTTAAAACATGTTTTGTGTTACGTATTTCAAGTGGTGATTTTCTATTTAACGAATTTTCCATATAACGAATTTTTTATCGGGATTTAGAGACTTCGTTAAATAGAGGCCCAACTGTATTTTGAGATTTAATTAAAGTATCAAAAAATCATGGTAAGAAAATTAATTTGAGTTCGAGGTTCTCTTTGAGGCCCGCCAAATGTTACGTAGGCACTTAACACTGGAAAGGGGATTTCGGATTTGCTTTTTTTTTTCTTTTTTTCTTTTTTTTTTTACTGACAATGAGTTGGAAGGGAGGTAGAAAAAATCAATGTTAACGCAAGACATTAAAATCAGCTTATTTTCAATTTTGCAATAAAATTTTTAACTAAAATTTACAAAAATTTCTAAATGAAAATAAAATTAAGTTTACGGATTGACTGCAGAAGTTAAAACCAAATGATTCCTAACAAATATTTTAATTTTTAACTAATACAAATCTGTTTTATGCAAAGATAATATCCTAAAATAGGTTACTACAGTTAAAGAGAAAATCAAGGTGAGATTTGCTTAATTTTGCTAACAAGGGGGAGTCAAATGCTCGTTTACGCAATATTTGAACGGCTCCTTTGCTAACTGACTCTTTTCATGTAATTTGCTTGTTTAGTTACCTCTTTGTTTACTTTACAAGAAAATATTTTAATTTAATATGTTTGTTTTGTTCTTATGATAATTGTTAATTTCCAACTTTACTAGCTAGTAAAATTACTTTATATCTTATGTATTTAAATGAGACAGAACTAAGAAAATTTATAATAAAATTTATGCCTTCAGTTACGAAAATCAGAGAAAATTGTTAAAACTACCCTGGAACCACAAACGAGCCTGTAATTGTAGTTTTAAAAAATTTTTAAATACTTATTTATTATAGCTTATTAAGTCAATTCTCCATGCTTCTTTGATTTTGATTAATGATCTAGCTTCCTCTTACCCTTTAAACTTTGTCCTGTTCAAATCCATTTGCTAAGTCATTCTTGAGCTTCATTTTTTTTCTGCCATCATGGGCTGAAAAAAAGCAAAAGTATGCTAATTTCTTTCTTGGTATTCTTAGTATGTGACCTGCCCATCTCACCATCTCTTATTGATTTCTTTATCAATTGTAGTGAGGTTTGCTCTTTCAAATACTGTTTTATTTCTTATTTTAATAGGAGTAAAGATTTCGAGGATATTTCTGAAACGGTTAGTTTGAAAAGCGTAAAATTTTTCGATGCATAATTTTCTAAGGCACGTTTTGAAATCATATGATAAAATTATACAGGCTATTGATTTATAGATATTTATTTTTGTTCTTTACTGAATGCTTATGGACTTCCGGAGTTTGTGAATGCTTGTGAAACATGCGCTCTTGGTTGAAAATATTATAATAGATTGCTGAAATAAATAAAAGGAATAAAAAATCATGAATAAAATATGAATTTGGCATAAAAATAATGCAATATATATATATATATATATATATATATATATATATATATATATATATATATATATATATATATATATATATATATATATATATATATATATATATATATATATATATATATATATATATATATATATATATATATATATATATATATATATTATTAATTAATTTTAAATTAATTAAAAAAAACTTAATAAAATTATAGTTTTTGTTTGTTCTTTTGTTTGTTTGTTCTCTAATATTTTTTCCTTGTTGTCTTTTTAATATTTTTGATAGAGGATTATGTGTTGATATTGATCGTTATATAGTTTGTTGAAGCATTAAGTAAGCATTTAAGTTAGGGATGGTAATTTGCTCATTTTTGCTAACCAGAAGGGACAAGTATAAGCATTGCTTATTCTAGATACTATATTCCCTATATCTCAAAACTAAAATAATTATTTTTAAATTTATCTTTTATACCAATAGATTTTTTGTCTGATAATTGCAAAGATAATAACTTAGAAAAACAATTGGGAATAATAGAATGCAATTTTTTTAAATTTTTTTTTGACAAGTCATTAAGTTTTGGCGATCTCAATCAATGAAGATACTATGTAAGAGTCTTTAAATGCTCTTGGTGTGAAAGAAGGGTTCAAGAGCATTTGCAAGCAAATGTAACTTCCGAATGTATGTTTTAAAATGAATGTATGTTTTAAATAAAATTAAAAACGCCAAGAAAATCAAACGTATGCCGTGAACGAATCGCTGTGGAATTTTGCCAATTAGAAGTTTGTAGATAAGAATTATAGGCAATGCAATATATTCCTTTCTTATTGCCAAAGTATAATTTTTAAAACCATTTATTCCTATTCGCTGAAATAACGCTTAAAATTTTCATCTACTCAGATATCAATTGACGAAATAAGACGACGATATTCGATGTCGTTACAAATTTTTTGGTTCATAGCTTTCCAAAAAATTTGCTCAATTTTTATTTAACATTTTTGCTGTTATTCATGTGTATTTCGATATTCAGCAGAGCCATTGCAAAGGTAAACTTTGAGAAATTTGTATTCGTATATTTCTCCAGGGTTATATGACACAGAAGATCATCATCAATTTCGTCTGTCCGACTCCTCCACCCCTCCTCATCCCCCTAGGACACAGTGTGTCAAGTGTGGGAGTGTTGTGGACATCTCCCACTGTCTGAAAGAGGCTACTGGGCATTACTTGTGTTATTCCTGCCACATGCAGTCCAATCCAGGGCTTCTTCCAGTTCAAACAGCCCTTGAAGAGTCAGTTCAAAAGAGGACCAGGAAAAAACAGTCTGTAAGTAGCAACATTTCATCAATATTACGCTTTACAACAACTTCACAACTGGTTGTAATATAAGTTAGCAGCAATTATAGTAAAATTTCATCAAGACTGCCCTTTACAACAACTTCATAACTGGTTGTAAAGTAATGCAGCAACAATTGTAGAAATATTTCATCATGACTACACTTTACAACAACTTTATAACTGGTTGTAATATAATTTAGCAACAATTATAGCAACATTTCATCATGATTACCCTTTCCAACTACTTCATAACTGGTTGTAATATAATTTAGCCACAATTATAGCAACGTGTCATCATGACTACCCTTTACAGAAACTTCATAACTGGTTGCAATATAATGCAGCAACAATTGTAGCAACATTTCATCATAACTACCGTTTACAATAACTTCATAACTGGTTGCAATATAATGTTGCAACAATTGTGGCAGCTTTTTATCCTAACTTCTCCACAATTAAAATAATAGGACCGAATAATATAAATGAAAGCCTTAAGCATAATTTTTTCCACTGTTAGGATATCTTAGAAATAATGTATAGGAAAAGTGATCAACTTGCGCTTGTAACTTTACATGATCTTAAAAGCTTCACCTATTTGTAAAGATAAAAAAAATTAATGGAAAAGAGTGGGTCAGAGTGTACCCAATACGGGTACATATTTATTATTAATTATAATTTTGAGGAACTTTTATGTTTTGAATTTAGAGTGTTTTTTTAAGTTTTTTTGATAGTTATGCATTTTTTTTTAAACGAAAATATAATTTTTAATCAAAATTTTTTGAAACACTTAAAAAAGCGAGATCTACTATTCGTTGTAAATTATCCAAACTAGTATCTAAAAAAATTAATAAATGAATAAATAAACAAATTAAATAATTAATAAATTAAAATTAATGAAAAGAATAATAGCAGTATAGCTTTTTATAATATTTCGAATTAGGTTTCATAAGTTGAGCCTGATTATTAATTAGTTTGTTAGCTTCATTGGTATTCATTTAAATTCAAATATATGACTACAATAAAGCATACTTTGTTATAAAGACTAAAAATGTAATCCACATTATAAGTACAAATAAGTATGTATACATAAGTATGTAAATACAATGTATTTAAATACCTATGAAACTTTTACAGTCAAATGTTCTTCATCAAGAAATTATCACTCAAATATTATGTATTTTTAAATGGTGTATGGGTTTGCTACTTTAATTGAGACCTATAAGTTAAAGAAAGATCTTATTATTTAATTTATTGATAAATGTTTTTATATTTAAAGGCGATCGTTAATGCTCGAAATCAAATCTGCCAAAATTGTGAATGTCCGAATACAACACTATGGAGAAGAAGCTTTTCTGGTGAAGCTGTTTGCAATGCCTGTGGCCTGTACGAAAAGTTGCACAAGGTAAGTTGTTAAATCCTTTCAATCGTGTCTGCTCTTACTAATTAATATTTTAGAAAATTGTTTTTAATCTTAATTTTACGTTCCACGAATGGCAAGTTTTACTGCAGAGGGCGCTGTATTCTTTTCCTCAGCAAAAGTCCCTGGTTATTGAAACCGGCCCACTATCTTGCCATATTGTGAGCCTCTTGTGTTCACTTTTCAATTCGTTGTTCATTGCTTGAGCTGGCATTTCATTAAAGTGGCGAAGGTTATTTTGCGTATCCTAATTTTAAAGACAAATCTATTCTCAATATCAAGAATACTAATTTATGCTTTTTAAAATAAAGATTATATTTAAAAAGAAGAAAAAAAAGCATAAGAAATGAAACTAATCTAGCAATGAATACGTTTTGTTCCAAATACACAAAATTATAACTTTAATTACATAATTTATCTGCCTAAAACTATTATTTAAAAAAAACATTCGTTTGATAAAACATGTGCAAGATATCAATTACCTAACTGAGTCAGAAACGCAATAAAGCAACAATCCAGAAATAAAAAATATAGCCAAATAAAGGTTGCCAAATTAGCGATTTCTTAGAAGATTACCGATTCTTTTAAATCTGTTTTTCGAAGCTCTGTCGCCAAGGAAAATAATAATAATAAAAACAATAATTTAAGTGCCTTACACTTGAAGTAATACGATGATTTTAAACCATATGTGCATAATCTTGCCGCGAAGAATTATCAGGGCTTCAGAACACACAAATAACTGAATTTTCAATTCGGTGACATTTTCCTCCCTAGATGAAAATTATGGAAAACACTGCCATATTCTCTGTTTTTGGAAATTTTTATGAGCCCAGGTAATGCTTAGTTTCTAAATATTAAAATTTTAAGCCACAAACGCTTTTCATTTTCATAAAACTGTGGCTTTTCTCAATATTCACGTTTGCTCTATTTTTTAAATATGCGTAGACAGCGCTGGCTTTAGATAATCTAAACTTGAACTAGCAGTCATGAGTAACAGTTGCAAACTCTCACCAGTTGTAAAAATAGCATATTATTCGCTAAAAAGCATCATTTCATAATACGACGGAGTATTTGAAAAACAGCCTTAAAAATCAAAATCTAAAATATTCTAAAGAATTTTGCTTCAATATTTGCCGGGATCAAATTATGAAATCTTATGAAACGTAAAAAATTGAGTTGATATTCTTATTTACTTTTATGTTTCCATTAATCAAAATCAAGTATTCGAAAATATCACCTCGTTAGGATATGCAGCAATAAGTAGGTGGTGGCTTTCTAACACAGGAACTTTAGACTTGTTTCCGGGTGTTTGTTTATGGAAATCACCAGCCATTAAAAACCTCCTTTAAATCCGTTGTACACTATACGACTTAACACAACGTGTTTTTTATTAATTCTGTATTTTGTTTTTCTTTCACCCTCGTCTTATTGATGACTTTTGCTGTATTTTGATAGTATATAGTGAATTAATTAATCCTCCTTTTATCAAATCTAATAAAAATGAGAAAAATAGTGCCTTTGTTTCACTTGAGAAAAATTCTTTTGTCTTTAACAATTTGTTTAACTTAGATGGGTCAAATTTATTTTGAAACGGCTATCTTAAATTTTTTTCTGTCACTAATTGATTCGCATTTTAATGTAAAGAAACCAAAACCGCACGAGAGCCAGAATTTTTTACTATATGTAAATATATATCTTTTTGTGGGTAGTACAAGCTACATAATCGAATTATCCAAAATATAAATGAATTTTTATCATGAGCATGAGGGCCAAAACAGTAAGAGTAAGATCTAGTCTTATTAAAAATGGAAAATGATTTGCTCACTTTAATTAGTTTTAAAATATCAAAACGTGGAAATGTTCTGTTTCAGTTTTGAAGAGCATATCATAAAAATAATTTATTAAAAATGAAGTGAATGATTAAATTTTTCGTGTTTACTGCACGGAGAAAAAAAAATTAGGTAAAATTACCATATTGTATGGTAATACTATTTCTGGTAAAAAAAAAAGAAAAAGATATAATTTTGGTAATAAAAACAAAAATATACAGTATTTAAACCATTCATTTGATTTTTTCTGTTCATATGGCTTACGGAAATTCTAATTTTCAAAAAAAAATTTTTAGTTCCTTACATTTATAAAAAAATACAAAACTGAAAAAAAATTTAACCAAATAAATGATTTTTTTTCCATGCTAAGGTATCATGATAAAATTAACATTTACCAAATTTTATCACGCATTATGAAGCTATATTTTATTGTTAATTTTACAAAAGAACTTTGGTAAAAATTACCAAACTTTTGGTTTTTCCAAAGAGCCAGAAACGCCATAAATTTTACCATATTCTGGTAGTTTTTGACAATATTTATTTTTTCAGTGTATTAGGTAGACTTTTTTTAATTGACTGAAAATTCATTTGTTTTTCAGAGAAAGCGACCGAAGAGTATGAGAAAGGACACTATTCAGACCAGAAGACGGAAACCACGAAATTCTGATACAAAGAAAAAAGTTGTAGCCGAAACCATTTCTTCAGTTCCAGCATCGAACACAAGTACTATCTCAAACAGAGGTAGGTTAGTATTTCGTCTAGCTGTCATTTTCAACAGAAATTCTTAGTCAAAAGAATATATTTTGTTGGTTTCTATCTTCAAATTTTTCTTCACCAAAAATTTTGTAACAAATATTTAGTAAAAGGTAAATTAAAATTTCCGATACTCTTCAGTATCAATATATTTGCAAGACAACTTTAGCTTACAGGACAATTCTCGTATCAATTGATGAGTTTCACCTGCGCAGATTACATCAATGTGACTACAGATTACTCTAAACAGATTACTCGAAAGGCCATTCAGATTTATTTCTACCTTAACTTATGGTGAGATTCAGAAATTTTAGCGCAAGATTCAAAAATTCTTTTGAGGGACTATTTTTTGAATTGGCGATAAAAATTCTGGGTTTTAAGTTACGTCTGAATGACACAATTAGTAAAATGTTAAATACTTTTCGGTTCGCCAGGCGCAAGAGCAAAGACGCTAAAAGAGTAGACATCCGCTATTTATTTATTTATTATTTTTTTTGCCATTATTTTAATTTTATTTATTTTTTAAAACACTGAACAATATGGAAAATTAAAAAATTAAATAAATATGAAGGTAAATTTCTTTTTAAAAAAAATTTTTGAATTTCCTTGCGCTTGACTGACTAACCAAAAAGTACTAAATCCTTACTAGGAATTTTAAATGTATGACGTCATATTGTCGGAACTTTTCTCAGACTTATTCCATAACTTAGTCGGAAATAAGCCATGAATGTTTTGTTTTGATATCATAGTTGTCCCGCAGTAGACTGATCCTTAAGGCGCGATTCCCAGCAGATCACCGAAGTCAAACATCACTGGCTGCTGTCAGTGTGCGGGTGGGTGACCACTTGGATCAGTCTGAATAGAGACCAAGGGTGTGCGGTATTAGTCCTCGTTAAACTGTGCTACCGTAAAGTGCTCGACTTCACGCGCAGGTCGTCGGGCTATCGAAGCGGGGGTGCCATCCCCTCCGCAGAATATAAAAATTGTGATGCCATGTCTTCGGATCATACTCCGAGATGTTTCCCAGACCGTCGCCAATAGCCCATTGTGCAGCTCTAGTGCGACGTAAATTAGCAACAACAACAACAACATTAAACTGTTCTACATAAAAGTGCTCGACTTCGCGCGCAGATCGTCGGACTACCGAAGCGGGGGAGCCATCCCCTCTGCAGAGAATCAAAATTGTGATGGCATGTCTTCGGATCATCCTCAGGGATGTTTCCCAGACAGTCGCCAATAGCCCATTGTGCAGCTCTAGTGCGACGTAAATTAGCAACAACAACAACAACATTAAACTGTTCTACATAAAAGTGCTCGACTTCGCGAGCAGATCGTCGGACTACCGAAGCGGGGGAGCCATCCCCTCTGCAGAGAATCAAAATTGTGATGGCATGTCCTCGGATCATCCTCAGGGATGTTTCCCAGACAGTCGCCAATAGCCCATTGTGCAGCTCTAGTGCGACGTAAATTAGCAACAACAACAACAACAACATTAAACTGTTCTACATAAAAGTGCTCGACTTCGCGAGCAGATCGTCGGACTACCGAAGCGGGGGAGCCATCCCCTCTGCAGAGAATCAAAATTGTGATGGCATGTCTTCGGATCATCCTCAGGGATGTTTCCCAGACAGTCGCCAATAGCCCAGTGTGCAGCTCTAGCACGACGTAAATGAACTATAACAACAACAACTTGATATCATAGTTACACCATTTTGATTTTCTATGCATCTTATAACAATATACATATAATATGCATACATAATGTTTGATATATAATGCCTGAATTTTTATGCGTGCAATGCTTTTAATAATAAAAGTAGGAAATCTTCGGTTCATGAAACTTCTGGCTTAAATTTAATGTAATGTATGTCAGCCTTGAGAAATTTGTTTATTTCACTGAAAAAAATATTAAAAATATTTAGGTGAAAAAGTTTTACAAAAAATTATATTTAATATTTGTTCTCGTATTTTTTTTCTAACAATATTAACTGCAAATTTCGAATTACTTCACATAAATTTCAAAACTCTTTTGAAGAAATTGAAATTACTCTTGTAAAATTTTAAACTTTCGTTTTTAATTTTCATAAATATTCAAAATTTTTTAACATTACTTTCGAACTTTTGCGAATGCTTTTCACGGCTTTACAGATTTCGGCGCACCAAATTACATAACATTTGGATTAGATCTAGTAGTTTTCAAGTAATGTAATCATTCTAAAGAAATATTTCTTTAATATAATATAAACAGCAAATTGGTAACTAATTATTTCAAACTGCAGACAACTAATTCTCTCTACATAATTTAAATAAATGTGGGAGAAATTAAATAAACCAAATGAAATTTCAAAAATAAGCATGTCATCAAAAACAGTACTTCTTCCGGGGACACACTATCCCGATATCATACTGGACCCTTTATGTAGTCCCAAAAACTGACTGTGCCCCGAGGGCACTCACGGAAATGCTCACGGTTTCGGCACCGCTTGGCATTCTTGGCGGAAACTTTTAAGTCAAACCTGCTCTGTCGCCAAATTGCTTTTGCGTAGCGCTTATAAACAAGGGATAGAATTGTTTTCACTATTTTATTACAATTTTTTTCATTGTTTTAGTGTTTTCATAAGATCATGTAACTCAAATATTAAAACACAAAATTCTCCTTGCAATGTTTAGTAATAATTCTAATTAAATCTTTCAAATTTAGTTTTAATCTGAACTTCTAAGCTGTAATTTAATTTTAAAATTTTATGACTGTGAAGGGCATTGACCTGATGACGTATTCTGATACATTGATTGTATTGACTTGTTTGGAGTTTTCTCAGAATTTTTTTTTATTTTCAATTTCTTAGTTAAAAAAAAATAATTAAATAGATAAATGAAATATTATTTTTACTGATTTGATTTAAATTCTAATAAAATCATTTTATCGCGTTTAAAGTTATAGTTCTTTTTTTTAAAATTAAACTCCAAATTTATAATTGAAATGCGTGCAATGGAAACTAGTGTTATACTTGCGAACAACTTTTTTTTCGAGTTTAAGTGTTGTTAATTATGATGAAAGTTTACAATGTAATTTCCTCTATAAATCAACTATAGATATTTTTTAAGATGCAAGCAATCACGGTACATAAAACAAATCAATTAGGTTAAAAATAGCATAAATGCTAAAGAACAAATAAAAGCAAAAGTTCTCTTAGAGCCCTAAAATATAAATTATATATTACTTTTATATATACTTAAGTTCAGATTGGTCTAATCAAACTGAAGAATCAGAGAAACTCTTATGTCAAGGAACTGTAACTAATTTTATTATATATGTTTATTTTTAAAACTATATACAAAAACATCCGAAATATATTTCATATTAACAAAATAGTTCACTGTTGCATTCTAAGGATAAATTATTTTAATTGTATAATTTGCTTTTGTAGATCCATTTCCTAAAATATTTCCCAATTAATTATAAATTGTGTAAAAATATCGATTTTTCTGTGAAGCATTTCTTATTATTTATTTTGAATCTACCATTCATTTTTTTTCTTATACTATTATATATTTTATTTAGTAATGTTATAAGAAATGGCACTAGTAATGGTATAAGAAATGGCAAAATTTTTAGTCGCATAATTATAAAATAAAACTTGGTTCTTGTACTTCATCACTTTTGAAATTGCATTTGAATAAAATAATGTTAAAGTAAATTTGATCGGATTAAAATTAAATAAAACTTTTTTTTCTGAATTTTTATAATTTTTGAAACTTTTAAAATATTGAAGTAGTGTCATTAAAATCTTCATCTTATTGAAAATGAATAAAATAATAAGGTTAAAGTAAAGTGCTGCGTATGATAAATAAATAAAGATTTTTTTAAAATTTTTTATTACTCTTGAAACCGCAAACAAATGACTAAAATGATAAGGTTAAATTAAAGCACTTTAAATTTATTAATTGCTTTCTCAGGTCTATTTTTTCAGATCTATCTTAATTTATTATTTGCGTAAAAGTATCGATTCCTTTGTGAAAAATTTCTTATATATATTTCCAATTGAAAATTATCACCTTTTTCTGATTAAATGTTTTATTTGAGGAAAAACGATTTAATAAAATCTCCTCCATCTGATAAAGCAAACAAGTGAGGCAATTTTTTTAACTGTATAAAGTTCTTTCTTAACTCATTTCTCAAATCTATTATAGTTCATTATTAGCGTAACACTATGTATTTCATTGTGAAGAATTTTTATTATGCATTTGGAATAAAAGAATTAATTTTTTTCCTAATTACGCATCTGAAATGCTGAGTTTAGAGATAAAGGTAATTTTTGCAATGTACTGCAATAAAAATACCTTATATAAAATTTTCTTACATTTGAATTGGAAACTGAATGCAATATTCCTTAGCATATAGTGAGCACACAAGCCTTTATATAGCATAGTAAGGAATGGTAAATTGTCTTAGCAAGTAAATTAAAAAAAAAAAAAAACAAAAAACAATAGATTTTACACTTTCAAGAACAATAATAATAATAAAAAAAGAAGTTGAAAAGTAAAATATTTACAAGAATCTATTTTTAAATAAAATTCTGAAACATAAACATTAAGTATTAATTTTTCATTCAAAACGAAAACCGCTTATAAAAAATGCAAGAGTGGTGTGAGGATAGAAGTGAATAAGAAAGAAATTTTTAACTAGAATAGAACCATCATTTTCCTACTCAATCAACGTAATAGGGTTGCACGTTGTAGCAAGATTTGACGCATAGATCGGGTTGGGTTACCATATTCTCAATTTTGCTGTTTTCAGAGAGCTTATTCTCGACCGCGCCAAGCGGTGCCGAAACCGTGAGCATTTCCGTGAGTGCGCCCCGAGGCCCCATGACTACACCCTATTACCCCCATGACTTGAACCACTGACTACAGATGGGATCCAACATGTTAACAGTGTGCCCTGAAGGACTGTTCTTGCTGACACGCTTATTTTTGAAATTTCGTTTAGCTTTGGTTTAAGTTCTCCCATATTAATTTAAATTGTGTACTAAAGACAATTTTGGTTTTACGCTACTTGTAGCGCTTTTCCATTTTGACTTGTCCCGCAGTGGACTGATCGTAAAGACACGGTTCCCAGTAGAACACTGAAGTCAAGCACCACTGGCTGCGGTCAGTAAGCGGGAGGATGACCACTTTGATCAGCCTGCATAGGGACCGAGGGAGCACGGTATAGGTTCTTGTTAAATTGTTATACCGTAAAGAGCTCGAATTTTCTCAGGTCGTCGGGCTACCATAGCAGGGGAGTCATCCCCTCTGCAGAGGATCAAAATTACGATGGCATGTCTTCGAATCATCTTCAGGTATGTTTCCCAGACTGTCGCCAATAGCCCATTGTGCTGCTCTAGTGCGACGTAAATAAAGTACTTACCTACCATTTTGACTTATTGTATTTTTTGTCTTCATGTCTCTTTAATTCAATTTTTTTATACTTTTAATGGATTCTCTTCACATAAATAATTTGTTCTAAATCATGTGACAAAAGACGCTAAATTTAAATTGCTTTATTTTCAGTTACACCTCAGCCTATGATTATGCCACCAAATCCACCACCTCCATATAATAATCGTTATATAACTATAGAAGACACTGGTAGCTATCAAGTACTTCCGCCTATGGGAAGCATGGGATTCTTGAACACATATCCTTATGAGACTACATATAGTCATTTTGCTGGACAGTAGCTTCAATTTTTTGTTCAAATTAACGCTCTTGTAAACTAGCGTGATTGTATTTTTTGAAAGTATCATAGAATGCCAGTTTTATTGCCAGTTAGTGCAATTTTTACAAGTCAATAAGTGCAAATTTTAAAAGTAAATAAGTGCAACTTTTTTAGCTTATCTAATGTAAGGTAAACTCATTTTATGAACAAGCTTGATTGTATTTTTGAGAAAGTGCCATTTTTACAAGCTAATAAGTGCTATTTTACAAGACAATTACTGCAATGTTACTAGCAGTACTAGCATGAAGTGAACTCCACTTATGGACTAGCGTGATTGTATTTTTCTCTAAGTGCCAAACGTAGAAGGCAATTAGCATGACTTTTACAAGGTATTTAACAATGCAAGAGGTGCAATTATTACTATAGTCAATATAAGGTGAACTCTGAACAGGCTTGCTTGTATTTTTTGTGAATGTGCCATAGAATGCCATCTTTGCAAGTTTATTAGTAGATTTTTGCAAGTCAACAAGAGGCATTTTAAAGTAAATATGTGCAATTTTCACAAGCCAACATGGTGATTTTTGTAAGCCAATGTAAGACGAAAACAATGTGAGATGTGTACAATTTTTATAAAAATGCTAATAAAACTACAATCTTATGTAAGGCGATTACAACTCTTACATGCCGCATATAATTCTTACAAAAATGTATGACGAGTACAATTTTTACTATAATTCTTGAAAGACAGGTGTCTATTTGCATGTAAATGACAAAACTCTAAATATTTAAGAATTTTTATTTATTTTTAATTTGGATCAGTTTAGAATTGGTGTTACAAACGAAACATCGAGTAATTAGTGGTCCTTTTAAGATTAATTAGCATATCATTTTAGAGGAATAAGATCTGGTGCTTTTGAGTGTTTTTTGCAAATGCTTTATGTAAATGCTTATGTGTGTACATTTAATACATGTAATCGAAATTTAGAAAATTTGTGATAAACATTGTTTATAAGAGAATTTTGTAAATATTTTTTTTTTCAATATAGTGATTACTTTTTAATGATTATACTGTTTATTACTGGAAAATACGTTTCGGTAAAAGAATAATTATTGTATAGAAATATATATTTACATATTGATAAAGAGGTAAAAAAAAATCACTAAACGCACAGTTGCTTGTTAGGATACATCAAAAGATGTAAACACATTTACAAAACTAGACTATAGTTTTCTTAGTTCACTCAAAAAATACGAGTTTGATACAAACTATTGCCTGTTGCTATAATCCTCAATTATTCGATTTTCAGTCTTCTTCGCAATTTCTATAGTCCCAAAATGTGAATTACTTTAAGCTGGGATATATGGATTGGTAGGGTGCTGGATTCACTTTCATGAGAAAGGGAGTTCAAATACAACTGGCCGAAGACTCTCAGTGTAGTAAATGGAGACTGGTGAACGTTAAATCTATCGAGTCACAAAGTCCTTCATGTTCCCATAACAAATTATACCTCTGGGAGTACTGGATTGGAGATAGATCGTTTTCCAGTTCAGATCAAAATTACGATCTACGGATGAATGAATGGATGTATGAATGGTTCCACCCTATAAACGGGTGGGAAATAGTTTGCTCACGGTATATTTTCAAATTTTCGTTTTTGAATAAAGAATGTAAGAATAAGATGTTTAAAAGAAATTTTAAGTTGCAATTTGTTCGCGGAATAAATTTTGATTTTTGTATAAGAAATATTTTGATATGTAAATAATTTTGAAGCATTTATTTTTGAAAAGTTTCAATTTTAGCATAATGTTTCTTTTACATGTAAGGGAGTTTAAGAGAGAATCGCTTGTTTATATAATCTTATGCGATTTTGCTACTTAATGTAAATATTTTGTTCTTCATGTTTTCTTGCAATTTTTTAATCTCTATTTTATAACTGTTTTTTTTTTATATATATATTTTGTGAACAGACATGAAGACTAATAAAAATTCTCAAATTTGTTTGGTGATTGTTTATTTAATTTTCACACAGCAGATGGATATTTTAAGTTTCTAAAATATTCAAATAAAAAGTGAATTTTGTAATTTTTTGTCGTTTATTTAATGAGATGTTAATTAAGTTATTGAGGTAAGTTAACTTGATTTTTTTAAGTATTTTATCCAAGTTGGCATTTTTTCCCGAAAGGATTAACTTTAAGATTTAACTAAAACAAGCATAGTTTTTTTTAAAAATGTTTTATATCAACTCTTCCTCGTGCCCATGCAAGTGCAATTTTGCAATCATTTCAACATTTTCCGATTAGCTGGAGCACATAAATCTGCACTGGAAATCTATGCTTGATGACAATGCAAATTTCAATCGCTTTCTGACAGCTGCAAGCACACAGTAAAAACTGTGGTGTATGTCTCTCCTAATTTGATGTTGAGCCATGAGTGACCCTAAAAGTTGTGTGAAAAACACCGAATCGAGCTATCATATACAACTTATCGAGCTATCATGTACAACTTATCGAGCTATCATGTACTCTTTATAGGGTGTATGAAGGCTCTGAACTCCACAAATGCAAAATGTTTACATCAAGATTTACATTACATGTAAACACCAATGATGGCGCTCTTTAATTTAATCTATCTTGCTGACCAGGTGGCCGAGCAGTGTTGCCAGATTAGGGGTTTTCCCCCTAAATTTAGGGGGATTTTTTTTATCTTCAGTGGGTATTTCAGGGGAATTTGTTTTTAGGGGTTTGTTTTAGGGTTATTTGTGAATTGTACTCGTTTAATTTTGGTTACGTTCTAATATCAAATTTTATAACAGAATGTATGAGATGGTAATATGAAAATCAATATGTTAAACCAAAACAAAAAGATTCAGATTTTATTTTAGAATTAAACCCCTTTGTTGAATGTAGTAAGTTATTACTTAGCTCGATTCTCGACTTAAGTTTACTTAGCTCGACTCTTGTTTTAGTTTTATTAAGTATTCTGTTTTCAAATGCAGCTGTGGAGAGATGTTTCTCCATATTAAATATTATTAAAGACAAATTGAGAAATAAAATGTCTATAACTACAGCTGATAATATTTTGCGCGTGCGATATGAACTTTCTAATGGTTGCCAAAGTTTTGTACCTACTTCTTCCATGTTAAAAATGTTTAACAGCGAAAACATATACAAATCAGAAAGTATTGACGAAAATATGTTGGATATTTTATCAGAAATTTAAGTATAAAGTTAGAATTAAAATACTAAAAAGACTATATCGTTGATAATAAAATATTTATGAAAAAATGTGCGAGTATTCAAAAAAATATCTTAAATATTATAGTAGGAATTAAAGATAATATAACGATTAAAATGTAAAAAAGATTAATTTGTTGATAATAAAATATTAAAAAACTTGGAGGCTTCGCCCCCTGCTCGCTGGTGCTCGCCAACCCCCGGAACTGCTTTCGCAGTTCATTTCGGATTGCTTCGCAATCCAATGCTCGCTTTACTCGCTCATTGGATACGTTCTTAACGTCTAGCTTTTGTATACTTTTTTTGAACACTGAAGTTCCGAAAACTTTTCACTGTAGAAAATTCTAAACCTGTACATTTCAATATTAATTTGAAATTGCAAACAGTTCACATATTACTGCTCACTACGTGCTCTTGCGCGCCGAAGCCTATCAATTGGGTATACTATAGCCTACGTCACAGATCGTGTTATTCCTACTAAATTTAACTAGTAAACAGCATTTTCTGCGAACCTGATTTCTAGCAACAAGTAAAAGCATCAAACGAAGTGTCTTGTTATAAGTCGCTACTCGCCAGGTTGGAATTGTATTAGTCTAGTTCCTTTGGAAATAATTTATATTGTTGTTTGACCGAAGTTTATGAATTTAGTAAGCATATTTAAAACTCAGTTTATTAATTAAACTAAAAGGTAAATGTTATTCCTAGTAAGTGGAAGTAGTTGTGCTTTTTTCATATTATACCCAATTAAAACGTGTTAGCGTTTAATATAACTTGGATTAGCCATATGATGCTCACTACGTGCTCTTGCGCGTCGAATCCAATCAATTAAAAATGAAAACTGCTGCCAACGCGAGAAAAGAAATATCATCGGTTTTATTGATACATACGTACGTATTAGCGTTTTATATAATATAGACTAGGTTGCCTATTATATAATATAGATATTAAAGCAACGTCTTCTATTCATTATTTAACTTTCTTACTATTTTTTAATATTTATACATTAAGTTAAAAATTTTGGGTTTTTTAAAAAATATTTAGGGGATTTTACAACGTTATCTGGGGGTGAACGGTTATCGACACCTGGCAAACACTGTGGCCGAGTTGTCAGCGTGCCTGACTGAGATGACAATGGTAGTGGGTTCAAATTCCACTCAGGGAACTGTTTCTGTATGTGTGTTGTCTTGTGATATGTGAATGTAGCCCAACTGAATGGGTCAGTGGCAGGGTGGCGTGTTCAATGTTTCTCGCCGCCATGGCTTAGGTTCATAGATGAACACCGGGTTATGTTAAATGAGCAACAGTTCAAGAATCTCTTGAGACAAAGAATAAGAAGTTCAGTGTTCGCCGTTAGGAAGAAGAAAAAAAATAATAACACTCAATGTCGGATTGGCGAGTGTTAGTGACTGTCTTCAATGTTGCTATCATCTTCAGAAACTGAAATTCGTGGTTAAAAACATGTATGTATGTTTTCAGTCGTGTAATAAGGATATTTATATTTTAATCTAAGTTTCATGTAAAACGTAGAGAATAATTTAATAATGTATTATTTTTATTCGTTCCTCTCTGTTAAGCCTGGTGTCCCACAATGAACTGATCGTAAAGACACGGTTCTCAGTAGGTCATCACTGGCTGCGGTCAGTAAGCGGGTGGGTGACCAATTTGATCAGCCTCCGTAGGGACTGAGGTTGCGCGGTATCGGTCTTCGTTAATCTGTTTTGCACTAAAATACTCGACTTCGAGCAGGTTATCGGGCTACAAAATCAGGGGAGCCATCCCCCCTGGAGAGGATCAAAATTGCGATGGCATGTCTTCGGATCATCCTCAGGGATGTTTCCCAGACAGTCTCCAATTTCCCACTGTGCAGCTCTAGTGCGACGTGAATAAAATACCTACATACCTGTTAAGGGGTCACAGTACCCAAAAAATGACAAAAATACCAAATTTTTTTTTATTGCTTATAATAAAACTTCAAACTATTTCAAATGTACAGAAAAAAATTCATCTCTCTATCTACATTTTTACAAAAGTTATGAATGATTTTAAATTGTTCTAATACAGAAACTTGCTCAGCAGTCTGACTTTAAAGTGCTTTTTCGCATAGATGATAATTTTGTGTCTTAATCTTAATTAAATCCCTAAGGATTTTTTCTATTTAAGATAAAGCTTTGAAGTAAACTTTTTTATCTTGAGTATAATACACTTATTTAAACTGTGCATGGAATAAGCATTTTATGAGGTATTACAACTTTTATGGCATGTTATATATACCTAACAGGAATTTTTACCCTTTTTTTTCTACTTTTTTACAAAATAATCTATAAAAAATATTCTAATTGATATATCAACAAACGAATGCACAAAATTGTGAAGATAAATATTGCAAGCACTATGAAAAAAACTTTTTTTGAAAATATGTTAAAATAAAAAAGCCTTAGGGATTTAAAAATTGAGAATTTTTTCAACTTTTTTTAAAATTTAAAAAAAATTAAGCAGTTTAATCATTTTTTGAAGATAAATTATTGATTATAACTTAAATAAGCATGTAAAGCATCCTCAAAATGAATGATTATACCTTTATTTTAAAAAATTGTTGCAAAGGTACTGTGACCCCTTAAGCCTGGTTCGAATTCGTCTTAATATTTTCTCTGCTACAGGTATGTTTGATTTACGCACTCATTTTATTTTATGATGCTACCTAAATTAATGATTCTTGTTTAATATTGTCTTGTATAAATACTTTTACTGATTCTTGTGTGAATCATATCTTACTGTAATCATAAAATTTAGTTTTTCCGAATAATGAACATAGTGGTTGAAGGCAGCTACTTTACACCAAGTAGTGTAAAAGCATTCTAGGTGTTTCGCAGCACCAGGAACTATTCTTCGGTTTTGGTGTAGTATAACTCTTTTATCTTTAGTGTAAAGTAGTTGCTGCCATTTTTGGTGTTCAGATACAAGAAAACTTTTTACAATCAGTTACCGGCAATCAATTACAGCGCAAACTATGTCCTCTATCAAATTTCCAATTAACAAGACTGCTTAAATTTCAACTGATACCTTTAACCAAGCAAAATTTTGACCACTTTTAGATATAAACAACACACTTCTTACACACTTCAAAGAATGTAGTTTAATTTTAACACCAATAAACTGATAAAGCTTACGCTTAAGCTCGTTTGTGGAGAAGGTTTCAAATTTCGGAGATCCGCAAATTTGGCGAATAATTTGTCTATATTTAACCTATACGACAAAATTTTTGTATGAAAAGAGAGCAGGACATAATTCAAACATATAACAAATATTTTTGGATTATTAGTAGAACTATAAAGACAAATAATTGTGCAATTTAAAAATAATGACAATATATGGCCCAGGATAGCTATTTGTTTAAATGAAAAATAATAGTGAATATGTGATCTTGTCGGATTTAATTGACAAACTGGTCATAGCCAAGTCATAACCAAGTAAGTTTCAACTCTTTTTAAAGATTGATTAAAAATATTGATTTTGGTCCATTAAACTCCAAGTAACTTCAATCTGACAAATTACGCATATAAACTGTAATAAAATGCAGGTATGTTTTCAGTTGCATAATAAAGATATTTATGTTCGTATAAGATTTACTGGAATCTATCAATGGTATAAAACAATTTTATAACATTTAACTTCAATTCACTTCAATTTTGATCGAATTCGTATTAATATTCTGTTTGTGCTATGTATATGTTTCATCAACAAACTAATTTTATTTTAAGAAATATTGTATGTATACATCCTAAATTTATGATATTTGCTTTAGCTAAATTTATGATACATCCTGAATTTATGATTTTTATGGTAAAAGTAACTCTTCTGATTCTAATGTGTATCATGTCTTACTGTAATTATAAATTTTAGTGTTACTGAATAAAAATAAGGGGGTGATTATTTTACACCAAGTAGGGTAAAAAAAAAATATCTGAGTGTTTTACTACACCTGGAAAACTACACTATGCTCACGATTTACACTAATTTACACCAAGGTGTAAATCAGTTACCCCCATTTTTAGTTTTTAGCTGCACGAAAATTTTTTACAGTGTGTAATATCTATCATTTTATCTCTAACGCAATGCTAGCACGATTTGAAAAAATTATCACCAAGCAAATTTTTGACTACTTTTCGATTACAGATTAACAGACGCCTAACGATAAAGGAAAAAAATCTTAATTTTGTCATAGTTTAGGTTTGCTTCGCTTTATGAAAGATGAAATGTTTCCTTTTGGTTATAGAAAAGAAAGATATATGAAATGTTTTCTATTTTCAAAAATGTCACTTAGAATACCATTAACATGTAATAAATATAAAAATATTTTCTTTTTTCTTTCCGGTAAAAAAACTTAGTTTTCTTAAAAAATTTAAATAATTTTAATTACCGTTTAATAAACCTTTTAGTCCAGGGGTGTCAAACTTGCGGCCCGAGATTAACATTTTTGCGGTTCCGTCAATATATACGACGCAAAGTAAAAATAAAAAAGAAATGTTAATTAGAAAGGAAACTAGCATATAAAATTATAATATACTTTATTTATAAACTATACGGATCATTTCAAATTGTACACGCGAAAATGTAAAATTCTAATTGGCTTGCGGCACCTGCCATTCCAGGGATACTGCATCGTATCAAAAATAAGAAGAAAAAATTTCAAATCTTAGAACAGAATTTGAAACAAGGTTTAAAGATTTTAATTTTTTGGAAGACAAATTTTGTTTGTTTTCTTCGATTTTCTCAATAAATATAGACTCAGTACCCAGTAATATGTAAATGGAAGTGATTGAGATTCAGTGCGACTCAAATTTGAGGGCAAAATTCATTGAAGTGGGTGTGCCTGAATTTTACAAATATTTACCTGCTAGGTTTGAAAATACTCGAAAATTCACATATGAAATTATTTCCATGTTTGGAAGTACTTATCAGTGCGAACAATTATTTTCTGTTATGAATGGAAATAAATCTCCTGTCCGAAGCCCTATTAATAACGGTCACGTTGGGTCAACTTTGAAAGTAGTTTCGGCAAATAAAATTTCGCCCGAAATAGGAAAGAAAATAGCAGAGAAGAGATGTCAAATATCAAACAATAATCTTACTTTATATATGCTTATTACAATGTACTATTCAAAATAAAAATATTTGTTTCTATGAACACTGATTTTTTTTTTTTTTTTTGCGGCCTACCTAAAGTTAAGCATTGTTCATTTGGCCCAAGTTAGCTTTTGAGTTTGACACCCCTGTTTTAATCTGTTGAATAGCTATTAATGAAATAGAACATTTATTTGTTAGGGAACATTTTGCTCCGATTTTTAAATTTTAATTCACGGTTAGACCTACTCAAATGAATACCATTGATTCCAGCTAATTGTATTCATATAAGATGGTTATTGATTATAAATAGAAAGCATTAGTCACTCTTAAATACTAATTTCTAAGAAATCCTACTTTAAAAAGGGTATGTAATTCGTAGTATGATGATGTAAGGAAATTATACGATTGGGCGAGGGCTTAGATCACCATGATTAATCGTTTAAACCAGGAAGTTTAACATTGATTTCATATAAATTTATTTGGTTTTAATAATCTTTATTTGTATGAGTAGAATACTTGATTATCCGATATGCAATTCGGGACAATTAGAGAAATATTTTTTTTCAGTGGGTAAGGTTTTTAAGTCAATATGAAATTAAAAATTTCATACTATTAAGAAATCGGGAATTTTGTTACTTACATATCAAACTGTCAGAGCTGCGATGGCTCAGGGAATGAAGCAATCGCCTTCCAATGCGGCGAACCGGGTTCGAATCCCAGTCGATACGAATACCGCATCCGGCTTGCACCAACCACAGTGCTGACGTGAAATATCCTCAGTGGTAGACGGATCATGGGTTAGAGTCCCCTTGCCGTCATGCTAGTCGTGGGAGATTCTCGTAGCCTTCCACTCCATGTAACTCAAATGCGGGTTAGCTCCATCTAAAAGTCCTCCACGAAGGCAAATTTCTTCCAATACTCGATCCAGGAGTTTCCTTGTCTTCTGAATTGGGTTCAAAATTACAAGGCAACGGGGTTAAACATTAGTAGTCGTAAACCCATAAAATTGGTTCGGCTGTTCACAATGACGGTTATAAAATATAAAATAAAATCAAAATGTCATTTTTTTAACGATTTTCTACTGCATTTTGCTGAAAAACATACATTTTTAGCATGGTACACAGGCATATTTGGAATTCGTTTTTACTATGGTCTACAAGCATATTTGGGATCCATTTTGCTTGGCAACGATTTTTTAATGTTAAAATATTTTGGGGTAAGCGCATTTATCAATCACTGTGCTAAGATTCTTAGGGGGAAAAGATCAAATGCGCAACTAGAGAATATATTTGGGGACAAATTGCATTCCAAGACATATAGATCTTTAAAAATATAATATTACATACTAGAGACCATACAACCTTTCGGCAAACGTATTTTTATTTTCATTTAGTAGGCAGAGAAAGGTTGGCTAATTAATCCTTTTTTAAACTTAATAGAAATATTTGCATGTTAAGCTTTTTTCCCAAACTATTGAATAAAGGCATGCAAAAGAACTTTACGAAAAAAATGTCATTTTTTAGCTCTTACTGTCAACCTTGTTCCTGCCTTTTTGCCCAGGCTCTCAAATGCAAAAATTTTTTATGTTGTAAACCTAATGATCAGGTGAACCTTCACTTTTAAAGTATAAATAGAAGCCTGATCAAATAAACCTTGTTACAGTGAAGGCCAAAAAACCTAAAATAAAACTTGAGAAGGTGAATTAATCCTCTGTTAGAGAACGTTTTCTACACTTAATTTGCGAATGATGATTCCTCTTCGATTTCAGAAGGTTTTTTTAGCCTTGTTTTGTAAAGGCATATTCAATCTCGATATAAATAATTTGTTTATACAAACTTAATTAAAACCTCATAGCACGTAAACTAGCGAGTTAAATTTAACTTGTTTCAAGATTGCATTGTTTATTTGCTAATAATTTATAAACTTTTTTGGGTTTTTCTATAAAGGTTGTTTCTGTCATTAAAATGAATTTTAAATTGCCATCTGGATTGCTTGAGCCTTACAATTTTGGAGAAGTTCAAAACAACTTTTTTCACAGTTTTCTGGTTTGCTATTATCAAGTCATTTTCACCATAAGAAAATGATAATTGCATTTTTTAAAATTTTTTAATCAATGTTCAATAAAAGATATAATCCGCTTTTATGGTCGTATTAGGGATGTTATTTAGGGAGTTTATTTAGATAAAGCAAAAGAGAAATCGCTATGTTCATTATTTTAACAAAATTACAATCGACCTATTACATTTAAATTACCATTTAATAATAGTTATGTAGTGATAAAAAGAGATGCAATAAGACATTCATTTTTTTTGAGCATTAAACCAATGAAAACAGTAAATATTTGATCCAGAAAATAAACTTTTTCAGCAATCGTTAGAATCGCGATTAGATGGAGAGATTGTGCTTCGAAACTCTTTCTCCAAAGAGAATTTTTAAAAAACTACAGTTTATGTTAAACTCGTAGCAAAGTTTGGACTAAAAACTATTTATATTATTCTTCTGAAAAGAATTGACGGTACTCTAAAATTGACAAACGTTATAAATAATAATCTGATATATATAATTCTCTGACGTGGCTCCCAAATTTTGGCTGTATTTCTTTTCCGCCGGTGGCAACGTTTGCTTTGTTTTGTTTACGTTACTATTTCTCTTACACGGCAACAAAAAAATCCTCATTTCAACTCCCCGAATGGCAACGCTAGAAAATCGACCAATGATTGCCGCTAAAAATGTCATATGCCAAATCTAGCTGAGGTGGCTCAATATATAGCGCCTTTAAAAACGGAAACTGAAATAACCAGAGAGCATCAGCTGCGGCAATCTCATACTATTAAGCTAGGCAGAAGTGAGTAGTCTTTTTCGATAGATCTCAATTTTAGTAGAATAAGTAGTTTTTAGTCCGTGGTTTGTGGTGGAAGCATGTTGAATTTGAAGAAGAGCCTCAGAGCTCAAATAAATCTTATTAGGCTAAATTAAGCCTTACCTATTGAAACGCAGTGCTATAAGCGAAAGCAGAGAGCATGCCGCACTTTACTATACTCAATACTCAATTTTTGTATTTTGTCGAAAGCGCTTATTTTCACGAATTTATGTATTACGAATTTATTTTACGATTTTTGATTTATATCACGAATTATACTATAGCACATTTCTAATAGGTTTTACGAATTACATGTCATTTATTTGAATTCAAATTTATTTTAATGACTTAGTACTTACTAAAAAGATGTAATTTTTTTTTTTAAAAAAAAAGTTTTTATATGGATTTGAATGATTGTTTTGAATTCTTAGAATTTTGTGCATTTGCAATGTACCTAAGTTAGTAGCGAGCGAAGCGAGCTTGCTTTGCGAGCGTTAGCAAGCAGGGGGCGCAGCCCACTAGTAAAAATAAAAATATGAAACTTTTCTGAAAAGTCACCTATTAGGCCTAGTTTATTTCTCTTGGGCAAAAATCTTTAACTATGTTTTTTAACACTCTTAAGCTAAAAAAAAGATTTAAACAAAACACAGTTAAAGTGCCTTATCCTTGTGTACAACCTATAATTTTGAACCATATAAACCCTATTGCCATAAAATTTATCTAGGATTTAGAACGGGTGAACAACTAAAATATTTTAAAAGTTATCAATTTTTATTTTTTTTAAAGAAAGCCGATTTGGCGAGATTTTTTCAATTAGTTGAAAATTATAAACCTCATTGAATAATTTTCAACTTTGCAGAGCCAAGATAATGCAACGTTGGAGTAAATTCTTAAAAATAACAAATTAGATCACAAAGGTTTTTCATATCCACAAAAACTGTGGCTTTACTCCATACTGCCCTTTTTATGCCATTTTCTTCATTAGTATTGATAGCGCTGTTTAAAAAATAGGCAAACAATATAAATATGAATAATCTACAACTCACAATAGTAATAAAAATAGTATATCATTTGTTAAAAAAGCTTTATTTTATACAACGGCAGAGCCTTCGAAGACAAGTTAAATATAAACAATAACAAAACTTGTACATTCAAGTTGCTTTTTGAGGGCTATATTACAAGAAATAACGCTTATTAATGAATAATAAGTAATTTTTATAGCTATCGAGAATTTATAGCTATTAGACATGATTGAGAGGTCAAGTTTTGTCTATTTTTAGCTAGCGCCCTTTAGCTCATGGGTGAAAGCCCTTATATTGCAAGACGGAAAAGAGAAAAAACTGGTAGGTAAGACATTTCACTCCAGCATTTTTTTCGAACAAAAGTAAAATATCTGTAACTATCAAGATTTCTTTTATAATTTTAGCATACATATAAAACTGCTTCTTTTCTGCGATAAAGTAGTTATTGTTGAATAGCTTAAAAAAAGAATAAGTAAACTCCTCCCAAAAACTATAACGGAAAAGGATTTATTACCAGCCTTTCCTCTTTTCCGTCTCGCTTTCACCCCTGCTTTAGCTCCCATCAATCAGCGTAATTATAAAAATGGCGCAAAATTTGAAGAAAAGCAAGAAATTTATGAACGCAATTTTTTTATTTTATTTTATTATATTATTATTATTATTTTAATAATAGTTTTTCTAACACTGCATTGTTTGGGCACATAAAAAAATTAAGAATTATAAATTAATTTCAATGATTTTTATCTATGTGTAGAAATCTCGCTAGTATGGTTAAATTTCGTATATTAAAAAAAAAAATTTAAAAATACTTTAGTATTTTCTACGAATTTTTTCTTATTTGTTCTAAAGTTTGCGTAAATCGTTACCGCAACATTGCCTGTTTAGTTAAGAATTAAAAGTTTCGGGTTTAAGGCACCTAAAATGTAGCTGTTTAATGATTAGTGAAAGATTTTCAGAAACTGTCTTTAACAGTATTACTTGAAAACTTCATACGCTTCTAAAATATACAAAAATGAAATGATTTTCCCGTACTTTTTTTCAATACGCTGTAATTTTCTTCATTTTTCCAATCACTAATTTAATATATTGGAATCGTAATTGTAACATCTCAAGCAAATCAAAGTATATATAAAAAAGCTTTTTTCTTCTAACTTTTCATCAAAATTCAGAAATTTTTTCATCACCAAGGTGGTCTTTTTTTTTTTAGTGGCGGGATTCTGATCTGCAGAATATAAAGACCACGTCTAAATCACGCTGCTTAAAAAGTCATATTTGAGTTATTACTGGATATTATAAGACCGAATAATTAAAGAATTATTCTAAATTCAGTTTCTAATATGACATTACACCCTGAATTATTTCAATGACTGAGACAATACGTTTACGTAAATTCAACGACATTGAGTTAAAAGCAAGTTGTTAACGTATATAGACGTTATTTAGCAGTTTCTGCAGATGTATAATAACTTGGCTGGAAGCCTGAGATTGTTGGTCCCCTCGACACCTTCTCTACACGCCACTGATGAAAGCATTAAGAAGGGGAGCAGTTTAAATCAATTTTTTTAAGTTTTTATATCTTTTTATCAAACGATTATTTTAAATCCAAAGCATCGGGCTGTGCTCTGTCCATCCTAGGATTTTCCAACCTGACCATTGATCTCCATCAATGTGTCAAAGGGGAAAATGTATTGTTATGAATAGATCCTTGAAGTAGGGACTCTTAAATTTTAACAAATGTCCATCGCCAAACATTTGGCGATGGGCATTTGTAAAATCTCTTCAGCAACCCCAAAAGATTGTACCACCTCGTGTTGTCAATATAGAATTTTTAGCAATCAAGATGGAGATAGTTTTTCATAGTTCAAAATTTGAAAAAAGAATCCTTGAACATGAAAAGTACCTCTATTATTTTCATGCGGAATTGAAGAGCAAGACAGCTTGGTCTTGTATCAGAAAAGAAAACGGGTGTAGAGCAAGACTTTACACCCGAAATGATCAATACAAGGGCGTCCTTAATACACATATGCACCCCCCGGACACATCAAGGATAAAAAAATTATCTTTTGTCAACGAGTTAAAAAAAGAGTGAAAGAAAATCCAGTTCAACCCCTACAACAACTTTATATTGTTTGTTCTATATCAGGCCTGAAAGCGAGACAGAACTGTTGAATTGCAATATGTGATTATCAATTGTTAGATAATCGTTTTTCATTTATCATGAACATACCAATCTAATAAATATGTGGGATTTTCAACAAAAATTTTTAGAAGGTATTTTATGCTCGCAGTCAATGTTTATTTTTTTACGAAAGCGCACGTTTAGTAAAAAATACAAAATCTAAAAAAAGTTCTTTTATAAAATAATTGTTCGGTAGAAATTTTCAATTTAATGATATTCCAGATTTTAAGCTAAACAAGACTGTCGTGATTTTTCCCAACTCTTAGCATCTTGCTTTGATATTTATGAATTTTGTGCACGTTCAGATGACCACTATAATCTACCAAAGTAAACACGGGTTTTAAATATAATTGATTTGGAATCGAAGAACAGAAAAATAAAGATTTTCAATTCAACGTCTTTTTATTTCAATTAATAATGAAAATTTCATCGTTTAATTAAAAATTTTACACGTTCAAATTTTTAAGATGATGAATTCAAGTTCATATATTTATTTATTATTTTCAACCAATCTAGCAACAAACTCACCACAGAAATTTTATCAAGGAATTTTTAAACGGCGAATTAGGAAATCGTTTAATAAATTACTATTTGTTTTCTTCTCATTTCTCTGTTGTTTTTTTCATTAAGATAATTAAAAAATAACTTTAAAATTACTTAAAGATTAAAAATCCTTACTTGATCAAAAATCTCAAACAAATATGATTGTTATAATGAAAAATTATTGACTAACTTATGCTATTTATGCTTTCAATACAACGTTCAAATATATTAATATATATATAGATATTAAGCTATTAGGAATTGTTCAGCACTCCATTATTTAAAATGCACTAGAAAGTTTTGAGACTTTACGATCCAAATAAAATAATTTTGAAATGAAAAATATTATATATATATATATATATATATATATATATATATATATATATATATATATATATATATATATATATATATATATATATATATATATATATATATATATATATATATATATATATATATATATATATATATATATATATATATATATATATATATATATATTTGCGTAACTAAAATTATAGAGGACAATTTCAATCTGTTCAAAAAGTTATAACTGCATTATGCGCTTTTTCGCCATTTCTTAAACTTCTTTTACGTTGAATAATTCCTACTAAACCATTCTTTTTTTTTCTAATTTTTTTTTTCTTTTTCTCGAAATTTTCATTTTGGACGCGAGTACTAACACTTGACTTCATGTCAAAAGCTACGAAAACTGAAACATTTTAATAAAACACTGATTTGATGCTGTTAAAAGTTAATATTTTTATCGAAACTTTTAAAAACATAAGTGGTTCAAAAGAAATTTAAAAATTTTCTAATTTTTAAAGGTATATGAGAGCTATATTTATAAATTTGTAACAAATAAAATTAAATCTTAACAAAATGTGCTTAAAAGTGTAACTAGAATTTTGAAAACAAAATCTTTTTTTAAAATTGATTTTCAGGAAGAAACAGAGCTAAAATGATTGAGGTAGATGTATAGGAGTTGTTAAGCGAAGCGATAGTGTAATGAACCTCCAAATAATTAACAAAAAAAATTACTGTTTTATTTGAAGTTCTTTAAAAACTATAGTTATGTTGATTTCATAAAAATGTAAGACGAATTGCATGTTGTTTACATACTTTAGCGAAGATAAAACATAGTTAATAAGATTAATATTTTAAAAATATTAGTTCAATCAGCATAAAATTATTATGTTAAAAATGTTTGTTCCAATCTCAATTGGAACAATAATTTACTAGACTTTTACTATTACTTAATTTTTTAAATTACTCGACTTTATGCAATATGACTTTGTTTAAATTTGACAGTAAAATATTGTGTTTTAAAAACATTATCAGTGTACAGAATTGCATTGAAAAAATATATAATTGTAATTAATTAGTAAACATGATTGTGGTAGAATATTTCATTATAAAACAACATTGATGTAATTTTAATTTTCAGGAAAGATGAATTACCGCGTTAAAAAAGAGAGATTGTTTACTTTTTATCTTCAGAATACATTTGAACAAGATTAATAATTAATCATATTAGAAATGTATGAAGAAAATTTTTAATTGTCAAAATAATTTTTACATTGTAGTTCTAAATTTAAAAAAAAACACACACACACACATATTTTTTATGTATAGATATTTTGACGGTGGTACTTGTTTTTATTCGGCATCGCCATTTTTTTTTTTTTTGCATGTTCTTAGCTGCAACATTTTTGTAACTACAAATCATTGAAGACGACTATTTTACGCGTCATTCATAAGAAGGCGGACAACAGTTTCATCCATCTAGATTTGGCTTTATTTCGCTATTCTGGCGCACACGCTTAAAATTTTTATGCTAGGTAGAAACATTTGCTGATAGGAGTGTGAGCAGGTGTGTGAGGCAGGAGGGCCTCACACACCTGCAGATAATTATGGGGTTAAACTCAGGTAGGAACTTCCGAGGATGGACAGTGATGTAGCCAAAGCATCATCTTAATATAGAAGTACTTCGAATGAATTCGATGAAAAACATACGTCACTTTAGCAAGGCTGCCAACTTTCCACGCTTTTTGTAAAAATTTATTTTAATGGTAGCTAAGTAAGTGCGTTAATGTATCATTTTTCATTAATTTAAACATATTTTCCACACCACTACACATAAATGATTTAAAAGTTTACATGCAGCTTCACTTGGTTCCAGCTCTTTTGTGTTGAGGCTTTTAAAATGTTAGTAAAATTACCAAAAATTCTGAATGCTTTGATTTTTAAAGTCTGCCACTCTATGAAATATTTTGCAAAAAGCATTATTGGATAGTTGGAAAATTGGAAAGTCAGCTTTAGTTTTAAAGGAAAGCGCCGTGCTACAGTTCAGCTCTAGGGTTTATTTGGACCTCGCTAGAGGAGGGGCTTCGTCATCAATAACCTTTTCAATAAAGGGAAAAATGTTTTCCTTTCAAGCTATTTTAATAGTGAGAGAGATTTTGTTTCTTTCTTATAATCCCTTTATGAAAATATTATCCCTTCCTCACAACCTGTGGTACCCAGAATCACCTGTGGTGGCAGGTGAACATCATTAGTTATCTTTTAGGTTGAAGATTTCTTTAGGTCAAATGTAAGAGATAAGGAATATGACGCATAGAGACTGGCGTTCAATTTTCTTCTGGACCAAACTCAACAATTGAAGTAATGGAGACGGGGAAAGAAAAATTCTAAACATACTTTTAAGCCTATTTGACTAAATTTTCACAAACTGATGGAGGATATTTATTCTATATGGCAATACCTTTCAAAGCATGCGAAACAGAAAGTCATTACAATCGCAATTTGAAATATGTATTTTAGATTATCAATTGATTTTTCGTGTAAAAATTAAAACAATGCAATTTTGCCATCAGCATTTTGTGAAAGATGATATTCGCCTGTTTTAAGATTCTTTATGACCTTTGTTTTTTCGTAATTTTTTTATCATCAAAGAAATCGATTTTCATACTAAAATAAAATTTTCTAAAATCTAAAAACGGACTACCACATAGTTTTAAATTACTCAGTCAAAACCAAAAATCACATAATTTGATTGCTTCAAATTTAAAAAAAATATATATATATATATATAGGGGAGAGTCGGGTAGCCCCTCCCACCTAAGGAGTTTTGCTTATATTTCTGTATAATACTGAGTAATAATCAATATTTTTGCATGTTTCTATTATTTTACCATCTAGTTAAATAATGCAAAAAGAATAAACCAAAAAAAGAATAGTTTAACTTAAAAAAATAGAAATTTAAAAAAACATGTTTTTTAGGTCCTTTCAAGATGTGTCGGGTTGCCCCGCCCAGTTACAAAAATTGGGTTTTTTGGCTATTTTTTCAGGTGTAAATGAGAATGACCAATGTATCGACAATAGATAAACCTCATTTATCATTTTTATCACAAAATTATTTTATTTATTACATATTTATATACTTTTAGTGAATTCTATCATTTAATAACAACAAATGTCATACTTTTTATCATTATTAATGTATATTAATATATTATAATATTAATATATATTTATATTAAATATTTAACGAAAATAATTTAATTTAAGTAACAATAATTAATAACAATCGTTGTTTCTCTATATAAACTTATTTGGTTGATCTCTTCTTATAAACTTAATATAAAATACTTTTTATAAAATTACAAATTCACTTTGTATTTTAATTGCATTCAAATGCTTCTGTAGATTGATTCGTTCACAAATAAGTAAGCAAATAGCTTATCATAATATTTATGATTTCTTGATATTAAATTTAATTAGGATATATCAATTACATTTTAAAAATATTTAATTTGCATTTTTAAATATATAAATTTTTGCATTTTTAAATAGATAAATTTATGTTTCAGATAATATTAAAACATATTGGTAATTGATGTATCCAAATTAAATTTAATATCAAGAAATCATAAATATTATGATAAGCTATTTGCTTACTTATTTATTTTCACTCATTTGTTAACGAATCAATCTACAGAAGCATTTGAATGCAATCAAAATACAAAGTGAATTTGTAATTTTATAAAAAGTATTTTATATTAAGTTTATAAGAAGAGATCAACCAAATAAGTTTATATAGAGAAACAACGATTGTTATTAATTATTGTTACTTAAATTAAATTATTTTCATTAAATATTTAATATAAATATATATTAATATTATAATATATTAATATACATTAATAATGATAAAAGGTATGACATTTGTTGTTATTAAATGATAGAATTCACTAAAAGTATATAAATATGTAATAAATAAGATAATTTTGTGATAAAAATGATAAATAAGGTTTATCTATTGTCAATACATTGGTCATTCTCATTTACAACTGAAAAAATAGCCAAAAAACACAATTTTTGTAACTGGGCGGGGCTACCAGAAATCCAATTTTTTTTGTAAATTTGTAATTACTAGAACAATTTTTTACATACAAACTTCTTTCTTTGTGCAAATTAAACTTAAGACTACATACTTTAATGCTGTATGTATAAAAAAAATTATTTTTTTAGTATTAAAATCAAGTTTAATCGAAACATTCAATCAATTTTTCTTAATTTCATGACTTCTGTATTCAACATATTTTCAAAACTATTGCTTTCCATGTTACCAGCTGCATAAATACCTGAAACTTCGAAAATAATCTTTTTTTAATATAACAATTAATGTCCGATGGCCCATTGACTTGAAAAAAATATTCTATACACATGAAATTGACTGTGGGCGGTGCTACCCGACTCTCCCCTATATATATATATATATATATATATATATATATATATATATATATATATATATATATATATATATATATATATATATAATACGTATCAAGACCTTTAGTCGTTTATTTAATCAAGTCATCTCTTACTGTCATTTCTTATTTTTAGGATTCCCACAAACACCAGAAAGAAAAGACCTCTCATATACTACTAATCTATCAAATCTTATTTACTTATCTTTTTACCCTCTGGGTGGTCTAGCATCCCCCATGCTAAAAGGGATTGGGGTGCACAGATGACCACACAATTGAATGCCTCTATACGATAGAGACTAGAGTTTCGTCTCCAACATCGTTCAACATCCATGTTCTGTACTTATAAACCATAACTAATCACACTTAACTGATGTAGGGAAAAAAAATTGTATGACTTGATATTTTTTTTGTACTTTTTAAACTTTGATGTTATAGTATTATTTAAACGTTCAATACCCGTCAAAAACGGTGGAAATTAAAAGTTGGTCGTTTCATTAGATTAGGAGAAATAGCCTTTGAGAATTTTTTAGAATTTATGTATAAATTTCCTCAAAAATAAAATGGAATAAAAAATATGCGATTTGTGTTTTAAAGTTTCATTTTACTATGAAAACCGATTTGGATTATGATAAAAAAATTAATATAACGTAAATTGCACAAAAGCAAAATCATTTCTCAGAATCTGAAAAAAATAAAAAGAACATTAACTACCTTTTAAATACTGTTGATTGCAAAACTTTCCCTTTATAACTTTGTCAGAAAAAAAAAAAAGAAAAGAAAAGAAAATCTAAGATACCGCACGCTATATATCTCAAATTCTGATTGCGTGACGGGCTTGTATTTAACAAATGCAGCGAAAGATATTGCCAATTCTAGTAAATATTCACCATCAATTTATTTGCGAAAAGTAAAATGAAGTATTTAGTTAAAGCATATTTAAGATTGTCTAATTAAAAACACATTTAGAATTTTCTCTCCAGTGTCTACAACTTAAAGATTTGAACTTGATCGTGGGGAAAGAAGCCTTGTAGGGGCCATAGATTTAACCCATCTATCTGTCAAAGTAAAAGCATATTGCCATTAATAGATTTAAAAGATTCAAACCCACAAATTTTAACTAACGTCCATCGCCATCACATTTGGGGGAATGTAACTATTTTCAAATGATAGAATTCTTTAACAATCCTTTATGTATTTAATAAATGTCACAAGAGGACTATATGAAAAAAACTACTGCAGTTTTTATCAATGTTTTACGTAAAGAGTAGGTATTGTAGAAGATTATATAAAAGACAGTTGTAACATAATCGAGTTTTCATAATTGCTATTAAATTAGCAAATCATATACTAATGTTAGCAACAGCTATAAATCAAACATTGTTTTCGAAATTAGCGTTCTAGCCTCTTTTGCCTTAAAACCCTAACGATGGTCAATCATTGAAACCATCTTGAGGCTACTCAATGGGATTACTATACTTATTATACTATCACCTTATAGGCTCGAAAATAATCTTCAAATGTTGTAAATACAACATTTGAAGTCCCCACAAATAAAGTCACTGAATTATAAAATTAGCCGCTTTTAAAATTAAATCTGCTAGAACAGTATCATTACAACATCCTAACATGTTAAACGCATCCTTTAAATTACAATCGCCAGTTTATAACATTGAGCTTTTAAAAGTTGTATGTTTCACTGGAAATAAATTTTTTTCTTCTTTTCTGTTTCTTTTTTTTTCTTTTTTTTAACATTGAAATTTTCTTTCTTCAACTTTTAAAAATGTGTAGCAAATTCTAGTCTGCCACCCAAGAACAAAAGGATCGAAACTAAAAGTGTGTATAATTTTTTCTTCTTCTTTTAAATAAACTGATTATGCTTATAGAGAGTTATTGAGTGCTCATCATCATTCAAGATCAATGATCATTTTTTATCAATCATTGAGTGCTTACCATCATTCAAGATTAATGATCATTTTCAACCAATCTCCTACTAAGCCTCTGAGTTATGATGATTCTAAACTGCATCGTGAATTCTCATTCACATAGATAAAAAAAATTTTATTTAAAAAGTTTAATTAAAATGTAATTTAAATTAAAAATTTAAATTTGATGTGTAGAAAAGTTAATTCATAGGAAAATTTGCTTAAAAAAGAAAAAAAATAATAACTTTTAATTTTTTTTTGTACTTACTTTGCTTATTTTTCTTATTTGCTAATTCTTTGAACTTTTATTGATTTTGCCCTTTTTTTAATATCAAAAGTTAAACAAATTATGGTAGGATTACGCAGTGGGGATGCAATCCTACAAAAATTTGTTAGCATTCTGATATTATGTATAACTTATTACAGCTTACTCTAGGTTTATGTGAACTCGTTTTGCTTTAAATATGAAATTTTCAACGCCAACAAAGGTAAAAGAGAATTTGTTATGAAAAATTTATTCCACGGTATCAAAAAGGAATTTAAATGTTAATTAACTGAAGAATTAATTGAATCCCTTTCGTAATCAATGAGATCAGCGGCATTACTATTCTGTTAGTTATTTCGTAAAAATATAATGCAGTCAGAATATGCATAAATTTTAAACCAATTCCTGTTCAAACAAAATAATCTAGTATGGTTTAGCTTTGAAAAAAGTTTATGGATAAATTTTCACATTTATTAAAATTGTTAGCTAAAATATTGTAAACGATTTAGATTTTTTAAAAAATAAAACGATTTTAGAGAATATGTGATTTTAATAAGCCACAGAGGAATGCAAGTTATTTTTGATGCAAGTTATAGTCCATGTCTTGTTAGAAATAATATAATAGCTTAGTCATAGAAGATTACAAAAGAGGTGGGACAAATTATTTTTAACATAAGTAAATTATGAAACATTATTAACAAATTTGAGCTTATATTTATTTCAATTTGTATTTACTCATAAATTTAATAAATAATTCCGAAGGAAGAACACACACACACACAAATAAATAAAACTATCATAATTACAATTATTATTAGAATTATTAACTGACATAGCAGAATATTAATTTGAGAAATTACAATGAAGTAATTTAGAATTGATACGCAGAACTCATTGCAGTTTTTTTCATCACAATTGTCCATAAAACTCAATGCATTTCATTTCATTTATTTATTCATTTTTTTTTTTTTTTTTGATGGAAAAAAACTTAAATTTTTTTTTTTACTTATTTTGTTTTGTTAACTTATTTTTTATTTATTAACTCTTAGCATTTTGATTGATTTTGCATTACTAATTTCGCTTTCTTTTACTTATTTCAAACCACAAACAAAAGTGGAAAAGTCATTATTTACGGGATCAGATACCGAATTATGTTTTTAAACAGAATCAATGTGTTGCCATTTATTGAAATTTTTCACAAGCTAATTCGAACGAAAATAATTAATTCTATTTTCATTATTTATGCGATTTTTTTTTCAGGAATAATTTCTAAGATTGCAGTCTTAAAAGCAAAATGATTAATAAAATGATTGTAAATATTATTATTTTTTTTTAAAATTCTCATAATTGAATTGAATCATCTCTTTGAATTTTAAGCAACTTGAAAAAAATGTAGTATCATTATTTTTACTAAAATTATATAATCTTCATTTCAAATTTCCATTACTTTTAATATTGATGTGATTATTTTTCTTAAATTATGCCGATATTTAATCAATTAGTATTCAATTATTTTATTAATTAATAAGTCGGAGAGAATTAAATAAAGCATAGTACTAATCTTAAATAGTATTTAAACACGAAAATATAATATTGATATCAAGAACAGGAACTTGCTTAATAAAAATAATTGACAATTTTTCACTCGTTATTCTTGCTCTTAGTATAACATTTTCTTCATAGATGACGTTACTAGCAATAACAGAAAATTTTTTAAAAAAGTTTTTTGCAAAATTTTTATTTCTGATAAAATGAAATGTTATATAAATATCAGAACTGAAACTGAAATATTTGAAAATTAAATAATTGTATTCAATTTCATAATATTACAGAAAAAGAGAGAGAGAAAAAAATGATGTTGACGAAGAAATTTTGTAGTTCATAGTATGATGTTTCATTGATAGATGGCGTCACTAACAATGAGCGAAAATCCCTTTAAAATTTATGTTACGTCTATTACATTTTCATTTTTTCTTACATTTTCCATTTTTTTCACTTTTATTATACTTTGAAATATATCATGACATGAATACAATAATATTGCATCACAAGACTTAAAATGTGGAGTTTAAATAGTTCTCTTAGTTGAGTTTAAATATTTTTTATTCAATTTTGTTAACTAGTTTAATGTCTTATATGCATTTGAATGTTTTAAAAATAATTACTATTTCCATTCATTTTTTCATTAATGAAACAGTAGCTTTTTATAAAGATATAGGTGTAAATTTAAATTAAAGGTAGAAATCATTAACAATTCTTCCTTTACAAAAGCTTCGTTAGTTTGCAATTTAAAGAATATTTTTAAAGAAAAATATTATTGAAATCATCGAGAATTTCAAATTTTTGCAAAGCACTTTTAATTAAATTTGTCTGAATTAAGTACGAAAAAAGACAATTTTATTTGTTCTAGAAACGTTGTTCACTAAGTCAATTTCCAATAAAGCACAAAAAATAAATGCATGAAAATTAATTTAAATAAAAGCTTGAGAAAAAAAATAATAAAAACTAAACATCAGATGACAGAATGTTGAGATCACTTAGTGCATGATTTTCTTTTCGAATTGTAATCAAATTTCGTTTGTCATTAACCCTGATTAATTTAAAGTCTACGTTTATCTCGGCATAAAAGGCAGGGACTGGGGATATTTAAATTGAAGCATATTTTCTTAGTGAAAAAAAAAATAATATTCGTCAAAACATCAAAGAAGTAGTTCCTCATTTCAGCATTATTTTTGGAAAAAAATTAGATTTGTTGAGAAAGTTGACACTTTAGGTAAATACGTCAAGTAACCATATTTGAGGCAAAACCTTTCGTGTTGTTACTTATTTTATGTGAAATTTACCGATTTACAAATTTTTTACTTAATTTTAAATCTAGTTTAATATTATTTTTTGGAAACACATTAAAACAAAACATTTCGAACCATGTACTATGTTCGTTAATATGATGCGTCCCAGTTACAGCGATACTCCCATCATAACATCTGATGTATAATGTCCCGTTTGCTATTCTATAGACGCTATGTTATTTCAACGTCCATTTGAACATCAGCACTGACTCATTTATTCCAACACAGTTACCAAAATTTAGTCAATTGTTTTAAAAAACATCAAAGATATTATTTAAACCATTATTTCCTTTGAGTTTACCACACAATAAATTTAAAATACCTTGAAAGCCCTTTGATTGAAAGAAGAATGACATGACTTCCTAAATTTTTTTACTATGGTGGTCTTAGGCGTGTGCGAGCTCCTTCGTCACACGAATTCTCCCCCTCTTCAGTGGGCGTAATCCTTAATCAATCTTCTACTGTCAAAATCGGAGGGGTGAAGAACTAAGATGAAGCTTGAAGAGGGGTGCTAGAGGATTATCCTTTATCGCCTCTTATTTGCAAATTATTTATAACAAGCTGATTATAATGCTGATTAGTAGAGGAAAGCACGTGCTTTTTTGAAAGTTATTATCTTAAAATTTCAAAAATTTATTCTTGATTTAAGTTTAAGTTATTTAATTTCAGACAATTTATCAAAAATGAAGTAAAATAATTCTATATTTATCACTTAATATAAATGGTGTTTTAAAAATCATACATTTCCATGAATTATAACTTAATGTTAGTTAATAATTTTAGTTTGCAGTTATTTAATTAAATTTATGTTATGTTATTAATGTTCAGTTATTAATTATTATTAATTTCTTATAAACATTGCGTAATGTTTCTTAAATATAAGTTCTCAAAGGTTTTAATGTTGGTTCCAATTTTTCCTTGGTTTACATTTATGCGCATTAAAATTTTTCTTAGTTATGATACTCAACTTATACCAGTTTTTTCAGTATTTCGAAGGAAAAACAGATTTCCCTAGCATTTACTTCTTTAAGAAGAGATTACGAAATTATTCGTATAAGAGTTATGCTACAGTTAAATTTTCACGCATAGCCATGATTGAAAAATAATAAAAAATCAAATATAATCCAAATATTCACAAAATATATTTTTAATAAAACAGTAGTATAATTGTAAATTAGCGAATAAATAAATATAGATGATAGAGATAAAAAATAAGTTTAAATGACATGACATCAAAATAATGAAAACTTTTGACATTTAAAAAATTGAAAATTTTCCTACAATTTTTTTACAAAATGTTAATAAAAAATAACTATAATTAATAAAAATTTGCATTGTACGTAAATTAAACTAAATAACTACAATTAGGAGAACTTAGCATTAACATCTTAAGTTACAATCGAAATAATGAAAAAACTGGTATAAGTTGAGTATCATAACTAAGAAAAATTAAAATGCGCATAAATGTAAACCAAGGAAAAATTGGAACCAACATTAAAACCTTTGAGAACTTATATTTAACAAACATTACGCAATGTTTATAAGAAATTAATAATAATTAATAACTGAACATTAATAACATAACATAAATTTAATTAAATAACTGCAAACTAAAATTATTAACTAACATTAAGTTATAATTCATGGAAATGTATGTTTTTTAAAACACCATTTATATTAAGTGATAAATATAGAATTATTTTACTTCATTTTTGATAAATTGTCTGAAATTAAATAACTTAAACTTAAATCAAGAATAAATTTTTGAAATTTTAAGATAATAACTTTCAAAAAAGCACGTGCTTTCCTCTACTAATCAGCATTATAATCAGCTTGTTATAAATAATTTGCAAATAAGAGGCGATAAAGGATAATCCTCTAGCACCCCTCTTCAAGCTTCATCTTAGTTCTTCACCCCTCCGATTTTGACAGTTGAAGATTGATTAAGGATTACGCCCACTGAAGAGGGGGAAAATTAGTGTGACGAAGGAGCTCGCACACGAAACAAAGACCTCACACCCCTATTTGAAATAATGGTGTTCCTGCTATCTTGGCCCAAAACCAAGTATCCCCAACAGTGGTCGTAATTCTCAATCCATCTTCCTGTTATCTGGGCCCAAAACCAAGTTACCCCTTTTGTGGTTCGAATCCTCTATCAATCTTCTACTGCCAAAATCATAGTTGAAGCTTGGTAAGGGTTGCTAGAGGAGTATTCCTTAGCACTCCACAGAGTTTTTTTTTAAAGTTTTTTTTATTGCATTTTTTTATTTTATTTACAAGCTATTTTCTTAATATTTCAAAAAGTTATTCTTAATTTACGTAAAAACTATTTACTTTCAAAAATTAAATGAAATAACTATATTTATCACTTAATGTAAACGGTGTTTTAAAACCCATAAATGTCTTTTAATTATAACTTAATTTAATTAATAATTTTAGTTTGTAGTTATTTAATTTATAAATTATTATTTATTAATTTATTAATTATTAATTATTAATTTATTAATTATTATTTATTAATTTATAATAATAATTAATTTATTAATTATTATTAATTTATTTGTAGTGCTGCTACAACTCTCTTTCCTTTTTATGACTATCAGTGAGCCTATTTCTGCCCAAACTGTCTGACTGTTTTAGATAGCCTCTCTGTAAATAAATTAAGCAGTTTTGGTCTGCCAATTTTTGTGTAAGGGTTGAAAACCTGTGAAGAGGGGCAGGAGAGAGGTGAGGAAGAGAGGGGGGAGGACTGGACTAGCTGCTAGAAGAAGAGGAAAAAAAGATTTTTGGTAGAAAATTCTGAAGAATAAAGATACATCTACCCTGAAAGAATGGCTGCAACAGGACTGAACAATTAAGATAAATCCAGCGAATAATATCCTGCCACTTACAAATAGTTCATCAGCTCCTCAACATTTTTAAGCACATGTGCAAGATAAGTGACTTTAGATTTTATTAACTTCAGCAGTGATTCCCTTTTCTTAAAGATTCTTCAAATCTGTTTGTCACATGTTGATATAATATAATTTGTATAGTATAATTTAATATAGTATAATTTAATATAGTATAATTTGTAATGATCTTATTTTATTATGCCACATGGTCAAATTTATTCTCATGAGTAAATCTTGATAATTGAGTTGATCATCATTAAAATTGCTTAAGTTAATTCTATCCCTTGTGATCATTATTTCTGGACAGATATTTTTTTTATACTTTATTTGTATGTGTTGGTGATGATTTGGGATAGGCCTTAGTTGTAAAAATGCATTAGTACTAAATTGTAACAATTGTCCCACTATACTTCACCCAAATTGTCACCACATATTAACATTGTGTAATGATTTTTAAAGACACTTTTTATAGTGTGTAACTGGTATATTATTTTTAGTAACATTTCAACTCATTTTTGTTTCATTGTAATAAACGATTTATTGCTAGTTTTAAACTCTAAAAGCTTATATTCTGAATTGCTAAAATTACAAATGTCTAATTAAAAACTTAATAAATACTTGTGTTTAATATTCTTATGATTTTTAACTAATAAATTCTCAACGGTTTTAATGTTGGTTTGCATGTTTAGTTTAATTTATGAGCATTTTACGATACTCAAATTATACCAGTAGGCATTAATACGTGTAGTGTGAGCTCCTTCATAAGTTTTTAAAATAATTTTTTTTTTCAAGTTATATTCCTTGAAACCTCTAAAAGGTATTTTTGATCACTCTTATGGTGTTTAAAAAACCTTAATTTTCTTTTCATTATTTTATTATAACTTAATGATTGTAATGTTACTTTCCTTTAATTTTAGGTATTTCGTTTAATTTACGTGCAATATAATTTTTCTTAACTATCGTGATTTTTATCAAAAATTTATAAAAAAATTTATGAGAGTTTCTTTACTGTTAAAGGTTTTCATTATCGTTCCAACTTATTTTTTTTTTATCAATACCATCTTAATTTGTTAATTCGTTAATTTGCATCTAAACTGTTATTTTATTAAAAATATATTTATGAATATTTGGATTATATTTTATTTTGAATTATTTTTCAATCCCAACTATGTGTGAAAATTAAATAGTACAATAAATCTTATAAGAATAATTTCGTAATTTGTTCTTCGAGAAGTAAATATTGGGGAAATCTTTTAATAACCAATAATAAAATTTATAAAATCATTGTTCTAACAAAATGCAATAATAATTATTAAAAACGCACATGGAAATCGAGAAAAAAACATTTATATATTCATTGATTGAAATCGGGAGCCTTATCTTTAAAAAGGAAAAGTCTATAAAATGAGCAATTTTGACGGAGCCTTTTTAATTTTAAGAATATGAAACATCAAAACTTAGACTTTCAATAGTTTCACGATATTATACATCACAGTATATGTCATATCCCACGAAAGATTTTATTAATTGAAAATTTCTATTGTTGATAAACAAAAAATTATTCTTAAACTTTAAAGATATTTTCAAAACTTTTTTTTTCTTTCTTTCAATGTTTCCATTTTAATGCCGCACATCGCTCGTACCAACACAGTGCTGACGTAAAATATCTTTAGTGGTAGAAGGACCATGGTTTAGAGTCCCCTAGCCGTCGGACAAACCATGTGAGGTGTTCGTGGTTTTCCTCTCCATATAACGCAATTGCGAGTTAATTTCATTAAAAAGTTTTCCACGGAAGCGAAATTTCTCCCAATACTAAATCCGGTGTTCCTTTGTCTTTTGGATTGGGTTCAAAAGGACGAGGATATGGCGATGCACATTGGAACCGTAAACTTAAAAATTGGGTCGACTGTTCAACGACGGTTTTCAAATAAAATAAAAATGAGAATACTTAGTAAACAACTTCAGAAAATAAATATTTTAACTAATAGAATTTTTAAAAAATGAAGAACATCGTTTTTTCAATTTTTTTTCTATATTTATCAATAATTGATTTAAACAAAAAAAAATTTATAATATGTCTATATATAAATGTTGGGGAAAAGGAATACAAATTCTATAGATATCAAAAAAATTATAAGGCTCACTGAATGATGCGTAAAAAAATACATATTTATTTTAATGAGAAATATAAAATCGAATTAAATATTTTTATTAAAGAAACTTTATATGGTTTAAACAAAAAGCAAAACTTTAAAAAAAATCCCTTTTAGTATAAAATAAGATTCCATGTTTAGTTTGTATCAAATTTATTGTTATTTCTTGAATTTTTAGAGGTTTTATGAATTTTAAATACGAAACGTTTTCTTCCTAAAAAATCCCCTAAGCTACAAAAGTTTTAAAACAAAAATTCAAACAGTGAGCAGTTTAAAAATTTGATTTTTCCTCTACTTTTATAATTTTTCTTGCTGCATTCACATTGTATTAAAATATCGGAATCCCAAATTACTACGTGCAAATGTTTACCGCTAATTCCCAAAAAGACGACGGAAAAATAACTCATATTTACAAAGAAATAAGCACAAATAAATTGCATCAAAAAGTGATTATTTAAATTTATTATCGCAATAATTGTAAAAAAAGTTAAAAATTGCTTTAATTTACGATAAAATTAGGACGAATAAGTAATCTGAGTAATTTGATTGCAAGATTTAAAATTCGCATGTCGTAATAAAAATTAGAATTTTAAAAATCACAAAAATCATCATAAAAACTGCCAAAAAGCAATTAAAGAATAACAGGGATTTTCAATGAAAGACGACAAAACAAAGCTCATTAAAAAGTGATTATTTAATTGTGCGTTTTAAAACTCGCGTGTCGTAATGAAATAGTTGTAAATATACGTGATTTTCAAAATCACATTAAAAGCGTAGCAATAACAGCCTTTAAAAAAAATAAATAAAAATCATTTACATTTACGATGACTCAAACATCTCAAAAAGTTATAAATTAAATTTGTGATTCATGACTTATGATTCGTGATATCGAAATTATTGACTTGAGATATTAAAAAGCACATGGAATTTGCTGATTATGTATACTAAGAAAACGATCCAAAACGTCACTGGAATTTATGATGGAATCGGCAATAATAACGCAAGTTAAGAAGCGAATTCCTAAATTCGAAATTCACGTATCATAATATTGTATTAAAATAGTGGAGTTTTTTTTTATTTTATAATATCCTACCTCCTGTTTAGAAACCTAAAAAAAAAAAAAAAGTTGCGAGCACTAGACATTTGTGCTAATGATCTACGGTTGTTCTATAAAGTACTTAGGTAAGTCGCCAAATTACGATGCTGTTATTATTCTACTATTTACAAACATGCCAAAATATTATATTAATCTCTTTTTTCTGGCTCTATGGAAAGGTAAAATATTCACGGCTTATTAGCAAGCGCGCCAGAACATACACTTAAAAAGATAACCCTATAGCCTCTTCAACTCATCATAAACTTGGCTATATTTCATTGGTAGCAGGTGCTCCTTTCACATCATCCTTTTAATGTCTTTTGTTCGTTTGTGGGGGAAAAACTTTGGGTCAAGTTAGCTGGGTCCTTAGAGGGGTGAGCTGGGTCATCCTAAAATATGCCAATATCAATCTATGCTTTCTCTTCTTTTTAGTTCTTTCTCCCTCTCTGCAACTGACCATCATTAATAACAGGTGTGTTCTTTGGGGGGGGGGCGGTCAGTCTCCAGTAATGCAATAATTATCCTTTTGATGAAACAGGTTAATGCTGCCATAGGTGGTTTCCTATAGTTTGTTAACGATAAGAACTTCCCCTGCCACAAAGCCTGAAACCCCCTGCTGCTGTGGAAACAAAAATAGCACATTTCAGGGAGGGTAGCAGTCTAGAGCTAACCCAATAGACCAAAGAAAAAAAGATCCCTTTCTCACGCTGACCTGAGCCAAAACCTGTTCTAAAGAATGACCCATACCCCTATTTGAAATAGTTTTACCTCGTTACCATAGTCACCGCCAAGAGTCCAGATGAATGGCTAGGGGAATTCGGACTTTAGACAAACTATAAGGTGGTCCCAATTTATGGTCATTCATAATCTGTGTAACTTACTTTTCAAAGGATACAATATATTTATCAATCATAACTTTCTTGTTTGAAAATCGTATTGTTCTTAGAGGAGAGATTTACATAGAGAGAACCAGTCCCCCTTCCCTTGTTGCAAAGAACACTGTCATGTGCTTCCGGGACTATTTTCTCTCCAGTAACTTTTCTGGTAATGTCAGTCCACTTGTGTGGTTCATTCTTGAGTTAAAACTTATGGTCTTCGGTATCTCAACGCATGTTATTTTGCATCGTATGTTATCAATGACATTTTTAAGTGTACATAAGTTTTTACACTATTACGTAATTTTAAATGACAAATCCTAAAATATGAAGGGTATTGGTCATGTAGTTCTTGAAATAAAAAATTTATGGATACGACCTCTTTGAGATGGCGAAATACGAAAAAAAGTGATCCCGCTTTTCTTACTAAACTATATTGATCATGTTATCAAGATGGCGTTCCCCACCATTTTGTTTTGATGGTTGAGAATTCATATCGAAAAAAAGGTATATATTTATTCAGAGAAAGTACTATATTTTGCGTCTGATTACGCTACTTGAAATGTCTTCTCTAATGGTTAATTTGCATATTTAATGTTAGATCTTCAAATCATTTACATCACATCTTAGAGCATTAAACCCTAACCATTAGATTAAAAGTTGTGACATTTTTTTAAACATTTGTGCTTCGGACAATGTTTGATTTTTAAAAGACAATATAAATGCTTCATGGAATGACTTTATTGATTTTAGATAGTTATTAGTAGCTTATTCGTTTATATTATGTTGATTTACGAAATAAACATACTGTGTTCTTCACTGTTGCTCAAATATACATTTCAACAAACCCATAAATACGATAAAAGACAACAACATCCGCTGCAAGAGTGTTGCCAAGATCGTCAGCGTAATTATGATTGGCACTTATGAAGTAAGAAGCATTCTAAAAATGCAACACGTGATAGTGAATCTGCTTGTAGAAAAACTATGATTATCGTCTGGAAGAAGAATGTTGGGAAAGTCCACTTCATGCGCCAACCATAATTCTATTAATTGTTCTATGAAAAACAGTTATTTTAATTGCCTTTTGTAAGAGAATTTCATGAAATAATTATTACATCAGACTTTCATTTTGGTATAAGAGATTTTTTTATTGGTTTATTATTTTTATTTTAAGAGAAAATTCGCTTTGAATTGTTCTCATTTTTATGAAGAACTGCACAAATCACTTAATAAGTTTTTACCAACAGGTGCTTCATTTCTTCAATTTTAAATTAGCTGTTCTATTTCTTTTCCATGTTTTAAATTAAAAACACATATTATTTCCGATTTTATTGATTAAATGGAATAAATTATTGGGAAATATATCAGAGGTGTAAGTGAGATTAATTTAGATGTAGTACTACAGCAAACAAAATAAAATGGTCTACATTAAAACGCTCTTACAAATAAGTAATTACAATACAGATGTGATGAGATTTGTTAGAAAAATATCGTGAAAAATTTCCAAAATCAAGTGTCTGAAAATATCTTTTGCTTACTACTTACTATATGATACCGCTAACATAATGAAAACATTGACAATTGTTTTAGAAATTTCATTGTTGATCGTAGTTGAAAAGCATTCCAACTCAAAAACGCTTTTCATAGAAAATAAAATTTAGGCTTTAAATAAAAGTTATAATGTAAGGTCTATCTATCGTGAGTACGCGATACAATAACAAATAGTTATTCATAACTTATAAATACTGAACTTATATTGACCAAAATATCATTTTTCTATCCAAAATATTATTCTTCAATCCTTCCAAATTTTTAATTTCTATTGTAAGCATATGGCTGGTAACTAGCAGCCCCTTTCGCTAAATAACATTCGCCAAGAGAATTCTACGCCAAAATTAGAGTAAAAAGGAATGTGAATACCACTAGTTTTTATACTAGTTACCCCTTATAACACTTCACAAAAAGAGTGAATATTGTTTCAAACCAGTAAAGTGTTATTGATGAATTTATTTATTGAAAAAAAATTATCAAAGGTTATGAATGCATACAATAGACTCCGAGAAAGCAATATGCACTTCTAATGTACTTAAAAGTTATAGATTTTTCACAATATTTTAGGCCATAATTTACGCCTAGGAACCCCTAGGATAAAAATAGGTGGTCCTGTCACTTTTTCTACATTCATAGAGTATTCAAGATGTTTCGCGTTTATTGAGTGGTAACATTAAAGGAAATGGTGGTTTGAATTATTTCCTCGAAACTTTTGTCATCCATTGATTACGCCTAGGATGAAAATAGACGGTGCTGTCACTGTTTCTTCATTCATAGAGAATTCAAAATGTTTCACCTTTATTGAGTGGTAACAACAAAAGAAATAATGGTTTAAATTATTTCCTGGAGACTTTTGTTACCCATTGAATACGCCTGGGATGAAAATAGATTCTCTCATTCATTGAGAATTCAAAATGTTTCACGTTTATTGAGTGGTAGCATCAGAACAAATAATGGATTAAATCATTTCCTTGGGACTTTGGTCACCTATTGATTACTCCTGGGACCACCTAGGATGAAAATAGAAATTAGAATTCAAAATGTTTCACGTTTATTGAGTGGTAACAACAAAAAAAATAATGGTTTAAATCATTTCCTAGAGACTTTTGTTACCCATTGAATACGCCTCCGACTACCTAGGATAAAAATAGATAGTCCTGTCACTGTTTCTTTATTCATAGAGAATTCAAAATGTGTCTAGTTTATTGAGTGGTAATACTGAAAGAAATAATGATTTAAATCATTTCCTGTGAACTTTTGTTACGCCTTGGACCATCGCCGATGAAAATGTATAGTTCTGTTACTGTTTCTTCATTCATAAAGAATTCAATATGTTTCAAGTTTATTGAGTCGTACATTAAAAGAAATAATGGTTTTAATTTTTTTATTTGAGTCTTTTGTTACCCATTAATTAATTGTGAACAGAAAAATGTTTGGTTTGAAAGCGCAATAATGTTTAACACCTGTCTTTGGAGCGATATTCTTGGGAAAAAAAGATGAAACGAATTTTTAGTCTCTATATTGATCGAACGGGTATTTAAATAACACTTCGTCTAAGAAAAAGCAAGCGAGACTTCGAATATCGATCTTTATAAGGAAAAAGTGGGTTATCGGTTTTATTAGCAACCCCACATTCTTTATTAACAGTAACTTGGATTATTGCTTGATATTTCGTATAAATCTGGGTTAAAAATCATTACCAACTGTAATTAATTATATTCTAAATTAGTTATCTACTAATTCAGAATATATATTTTATCTATTTGAAGTTCTGGACTAATCTTGTGGATTTTATGCAATGTTCTTAAGACATCCCGATTTTTATTTTTATGAATCTAAATTTTTAAGGTATTAAGTATATTTTCAAGATTCATAATATTCGCTATAATGAATTTAATTTTACAGACATCTGAATTCAAATTAAAATTAGCTTTTAAATTTTGCACAAACTACAAACAACTACAAGGTTACATAACCGTTGTATCAAGACTTAAGACATTGTTTTAATCCAAGACAAATAAAACTGAAATATCATCTTTTACACAAAACAAATGTTTTCAATTCGAAATAAAGAAACCATTTTTAAATTACATTATTTATAAAATCGTTTGCTTAAAAAAAAATTTTAATTTTTAAGTATTATTAATTAATGGAATAAGCCGTTATAAGAACTATTATTCATTCGAGCTTTTAATTATTTATTTACATCCTGTTGACATTTTTATTTTCTAAATAAGGCTGAAGTATGTACTTCCGTATCTTGAGAATAGAGTTTTGTTTGAAAACATCCTTGAACTAGAGGGACCTTGAATAATCCTTAATAGTTGTACCTTCTTCAAAAGATAGGAGGGCTATCTTGTCAAAGCCTCTTAAATGTGAGATGATAAGTCATTCTCTTGTTTGATGAAGAGGTATTTTTCGAATAAATAAATCAAGTTGAAAAATAACAAACAATCAAAAGAGAGAAAAAATGATTATTTAAGTGGGAATTTTAAAGGTGGTATGACTCTTATCAATTAGTGCGCTTTAGTAAAAAGAGTCTTAAAAAAAAGATAAATTTCTGGTGAGATAAGACCAATTATGAAATGCTTTATAATGATTTATACAAAAGATAATTTTTATAAGGAGGCTCGTCCTTTGCTTCAATAAATTAAACGCGAGTCATTTATATTACATGAAAGTGTAAATGAAATGAATGTTATATTATATGAAAATTTAAAAAGATGATGAAATATAACATGATTATAAACTACTTTCAAGGCCCTATTCCCATTTTTTAATTTAAAAAGAAACGTCCAACGTGAGATCGAACCCATAACCCCGAGATACATCAATATAGAGCACAGAGCTCTAGCACAGACATGAAAATAAAATCTGCTTCTTGCAATCAGAAAACTGTTAAAACTTCTGCTGTTATTTAACTCAGCACACCAGCTAGAATGTGAGAATTCTAGTTAGTCGGAAAGTTGAAGAAATGTCAAGTTTTCTCTCTTGCACAGTTGAAAGCAAATAAAGTGTAATATTTGTTGTTGTTGTTCTTTAGTCTGCTAGGTATATTAACTGGGTGTTTTTCATTCCATTTTGGTTAATGGCATTAGATTTTTTTTTCAAGTAATTAAAATCTATATCTTTAGTGTTGTTAGAAACCTAAAAATACTATATAAATTTTTAGCAAACAATACAAAATTTTAAACAATTAATGAAATAGGACACTTATCGTCATTCAATTGTTCCAATCATTTTAAATTAAACTTAAAAACACTCAACAATATATTTAAAACAATTAGACTAATACGACTAATTTCTATAAAATTTTGTGACAATCAATAAAAGGCGACTCTTATTCTTAAAATTAAGGAATTTTTAATTCTTGCAAGCATTTTATAGTTATTTGAATGAAAGACTTCAGAAGAAACCAAGATTTTACGATCTTACTTATAAATTCTGAAAATCTCACGCCACGACAAAATAATTAGAATTCAAGATCAAACATGTAAGTACTGCTTCTTTCTTTAATTGCAAGCTTATAATTATTACAATCAGCAAGTAATTCTTATAGATATATAGTTATGCTTATCGTCTTCCATGTACTAAGTTTCAGAAGTCATTTTTTTATAAAAATATAATATTTGAGTATTTATCGAATGTCGAAATCAGTTTTTTTTTTATGAAAATGTATATTGAATAACTTTTTCATAAAAACAAAATTAATAGAATGTAACTATGTGATATAAAGTAATATATCATATAATTTATCAATGTATTTAATGATTCTTCCTCTAATTGTGAATTTAAATCTTACAAGAACTTTGATTTAAAATATTTTGCAAGGAGACATTTTAAATCCATTTATTAACGAGAAATGAATTTCTGATTTTTAAAATTGTTGGCGACTATCTAAATTTTACAATTTACAATAAGTTAAGGTCGTAGCTAGTAATGGATGTTTCGTTAAAAGTATCAATAGTTGATTGATTCGTTTTCCTAAATTGAAGGTAAATTAGCAATGATCGAACAATCAATGGGCTTGGACAATGGAAATAAAATGCAAAAAAGTCTACTTGCTTGGATTAAAAAAAGTTACACGTACAAACATTAATAACATTCATTGCCAAGCACGAAAAATTATTGCCAAAAATAAAATATTTAATAATTTTATTAAATAATAAGAGAAAATACATATTCAGAGTATTCATATTTAAAGTTCATTTTTCTGAGGTATAAAATCATGAAGCCGATATTTCTAAACATTAAGCAATGCTATGTTGAAATAATGAAAATTTAAAAAAAAAAAAAAAAAAAAAAAAAGCACCTCTAGGTGGTGGATTATGGATTTGAATTGTAGTTAGCAGATTATAGATTTGGATTATAGAGCTATGAATACTTCATTACAATTCTCCTTTTACAAAATATGCTCATTAAGATGTTCAATATTGATTGATATGTACCATCTGTCTGATTACCTCATGATTACTTTGAACACACGTTCAATCCTTGATTATAAGGCATGTCGGGGAATGTTATACGCACATGATCTTAGAGTTGGTAGACATATGTGATGGGATCAGGGTAGATGCAGGCTGAATCTTCGAGATATCCTCACAGCCAAAACATCTGTCTTGACTGTTTGTTGCAAAGATACTTCAAGTATGCAAAGGTTACGGTAAAAACACTTAATCTGGTAAATACAAGATTTATAGGTGAAACTTAGCTTTTTCCTAAGTGGTCTTGCTGTAGTCCGAAGTATGATTTAATATCATTCCATTTCGGCCTTTAACCTAAACTTAGAGATAAAAGGTAGGTTTTACTGGTAAAACCTAGTACTTAATAAAGTGACGTGGTAAAAGTGAGAAGCATGCTTTAAAATGATTCCATTTCGGCTTCTTACCCAGCCACTTTGGTAAATTTTACAGTTTACCGGCAAAAACTAGGATTTACCAGACTTGAAGGCATTTATAGTAATATATACATATTAATGCAAAATATTAATGCTACTGAGAATGCCTGACTAAAATATTAACTTATATACTATGACTTGCTGCTCAAATAGTAGAATTGTCTAGTTTCTAGTAAGATAAAATATCTAGAAAAGCATTTCTTAAGTTTGTTTCTTTTTCATCACAGAGAACATAGTTGACTTCTCGCCAGACAAAGAGAATGGCTAAAGGTAAAAAACCGTGCTGTGGAGTTTTTGCTATAGAAATTTTAAAGTTCGAAATTTATAGTTAAAGTACCGATGTTTGAGTTGTTTGTATTTTCAGCAGTTTCATAAATACAGTGTCTTTTATTAACTTTAAACAATTATTTCAAGTTTACTTTACACTAGGCCCAAGTATTTAAAGACCCGGTAAAAAAAAGTGGTGGCAATGAACCGTTAAGGATTAAGATATTTAAAATTTTTGAAGTATATATTTTTTTACTTACCAATCTCTAAACAGTCAGAGTGACAAATCTAAAATTATTGCTTTGACCATGCATATAAATACAGGAACTAACTTGTATGGTCGCTTAGAAAAGTTTTAAATAATGATAATCAGATTTACGTTATAATTGAAAATTTCAGTTATAAAGTTATAAAAAAATTTTAGATCATGATAATTTATTTATCATTGATCATGATAATTATTACTAATCATGATTTATTATTGATCATGATAATTATTACTAATCATGATTTATTATTGATCATGATAATTATTTTTTGATCATATAATTTAAATGTACGTATATGTTACTGTGAATGACCAAAATTGGTGGTTGGTAACTTCCACCTGTGAATGATGACAATCTCATAGCCGCTTTAGTAAATGTCCGAATTATATACTAGGTCTAGTTAAGTGCCACTGCCCGGTATACTCTACACTGATATTTTTTTAAGGTTCAATGCCATTGTCCGGTATACATTTTTCCTGTATTCCGAACACTGATGTTTCTCCCAATCTATCCTCAGCAGATATTAAAATGTCAAATAAATATAATAATATCAACGAATAATTTGATATCAAATCAGATGTAAAAAATATTTCGAACATTCACCAAAGCGATTATCTGAAAGTCGACATTCACCGGTGAAAGTCGACATTCTCTCGATTTCGGTCATTACGTTAACATATATAAGATAAATTAGTTAGACAGTTATGTGTTCACAAAGTAATGGAGAATTTTCCCTTACTTTAAACACATGTTACAACCATTTTGCAAAATATTTTCCTATGAATCTTAAGCGTCTCACAATTTTTTCAAATCAAACATAAGATTTTAAAGTATTATATTTTAATGATTCGTTTTCAAATTTTCAAAGTAAAATTTTTCTTGGCATGGTTCTGTAAATTACCAAACATGTTCTCATAACGAGAATACATCGTTGTTTTCTATAGAACTGATCATATAGTGCCATACTATCTACAAATATATATTTGGGCACCTATGATAAGAAAAAAATAATCAATCATATTCAATGATTGGTAGAACCTCATTGGCATGTTATTTCAGCCTTAATTGTATGACACCTAATGATGTTTTCTTCTACTCAATTGAAAGAAAGCATGTGGTTTTTCCTTCGAATGTGGACAGTTGTTACACGCTTTAATTCTAATTAGTCTATAGTTAAATCTGATTAAGTCTGTGTGTATATAATTAGTCACAGAGTTTATTGATAAGACGCTGGTCTGGGCTTTGCCAAGCCAGTCCGTTTAGTTTTCACTATTGCTTCCATATCATGCCATGGTGGACCTCGAAGAAAAAAAAAGTCAGCGTTGTCGTCCCTGGAATTAACATGATTCCAACCCGTGAAACTGGCATTAAGCGGGAATCACACTGTTGTAATCTAATCCAAAATAGTACATTGAGTGTTGGTGTTGAGTTTAACATGATTTTAAACAAAAGGTTCCTGTCTTAGGAGTTCGTAATAACCCTAGACTGAAAAAAATTATGATTTATAATTGCCATCATTTTTGGAGTTAGATTAAACTAAAAACTTTCTTAAGTGCAGAACAATACAAAAAATATATTAAATTGACAAAGTAACAATTGTTTGAAAGAATTAGTGCAAATATATTGCTAAAAATGTACGTGTTTTTTAAACGAAATGTTTCTGGAAAAAAAATCCATTTAATTATTCTATAGCGCATAAAAATATGTGTTATTGAAGAAGCGAACTAAAAAAAAAATACTAACCCAGTGAAAAAGTTAATAAAAACGTGACTGTAAAAAAAAAAATTTAGTTTACCTCAATACAAAAATGGTGGCAACTATTCCACAAAATATTTTACAGTGTAGACCCTAATTTCACCTCTGTTATCTTTGGCTGTTTATATTATTTATTGTGTAAATTAAGTCTGTGTGTAAATTATGCCTTACAAAAAAAGGAAAGAATGATTCATTTTAGAATGAATGGACCTACTTAAATTTAGTGAGGGATCACGGATCTCAGTTTTTACTTCCCACTAAAGTTCAAATTCTAAAAATTCAAAAACAATTTTCCTTTTACGTTTTCTGCATCAAAATCATTTTTATGATTTTTCAAAAAACTATTTTCCCCACTCATTATAGTTAATGCTGCACCTACTCATTTTGGTTAATTTTTCTATGAAAAAATACAAATTTTAACACGAAAGAAATTCAAATTCAGGAACTTCTCAAACAATTTAATTAACAAATCTGCTTTTTTATGTGTAGATAATTTATCTACACACAGTTCAGCATTAGATTAATTTAATAGGAGCTTTTTAATCCTAATATTATGTCAATATAATTGTGAAGTATCTTGTGGTGCTAATTTTTAGAAATCCTCATGCCGTACCAAAAAATTATTTTAAAAGAGCTCTATTTAAATTCATTAAATTGTCTAATAAATATGATACCAAATAAATATTTATCACAAAAAATACAATTGTCAGTAGGGGATAATACGAAATTTTTGTTCATATAGTAAATATTATTTGCTTAAAATGTATTATTTTATTTATTTTTCCCTTTAATACATGCCCAATTGTATAATTAAGTACATTTGAGCAATTTACTTTGACTAACTTGATTAGAGACTACATTTTCCTACGCTATTAAACATACATTATTGTTGAAATTTCTTCAACAAAGGAAAATTTATATTTGTATAAAAAAATTAAAACAAGCTGCTGAATCAGTCAGATGCAATTGTTACACAACAATGATATACAATTAACAATGACAAACTTAATTGTTATTTCGAACACTTTATTAAATTGTCAGTTTGACTTCAAAATTCATAAACTTGACATTGAAATGTAACTAAGAAAAATGTAAGTAATTTTGTTTTAATTATATTTTTATTTTTCTAGTAATTTTTGCCTTTAACACTTGTTTTCTCTAAGCATATCAATAGAATTGTTTAAATTTAAAAGAAAAATCCCATTGTATCGTAATTTTTGGCCTCATATCAATCTACATACTATTTCTGGTAAACGCGGTATTTTAACGTTGCTTATTGTATTAAGCTGTCTTCAAATAAATCGTTTAATCAAAATATTTTTGCTTTTTCAAAGTTTTGAAGTGAAAACTAAAAATTATAAATTGGCGAATCTGATTGAAATTTGAATGTCATGAATTGGAACTTGCCTAACTCTCTTATTTTTAGAATAGTCTAGTGAAATATGACCTAAACGTTTCGCAACTTTTCTCCAAAAAAAGAAAGAAATAGATTTTTTGATTGGTAATTGAAATTACTTGTCACCTACTGTCGGTAACCATTGGTGAAGAAAAATCGGGAGAACAACCTTTGAATTTAAAAAAAAAATATTCAATAAAGTATAAATAAAAAGAGTACGATGCAACGTTTATAAATTTTTATTCAAATTCACAAAATTTTATTAATTTTCACAAAGAAGTACCACATCATCTTCATCTAAATGCTTACAAGAAAATTTTAGGAACCGGCACTCATTAAATTTATTGGCTTTCAGTATATTGTAAAACATGATACAATTATTTCTCAAATTGAAAACCATTATTTGTTTTAAATTTTACCAACCTTCAAAAGAAAGTAGTTTAATAAAATAAAGATTTTTGATTGCCAATTGAGGCTAGTTGTCACCAATTTTAGTCAACGTTGGCGAGGAAACTCCGACTAAACAACCTTTAAATTAAAAAAAAAATCATACAATAAAGTATGAATAAAAAATTAAAAGTCAACAGTTGTAAATTTTTTTATTTAAATTGATAAAATTTATTCATTTTACCGAGCAGTACCGCAACGGCTTAATCAAAATGCTTACCAGAGAATCTCAGTCATCGGTTTTAAGAAATTTGTTGGTTTTCAACCTATTGCAAAATAGGACTGAATTATATCTCAGATTAAAAACAATCATTTTTGCTTTTTTGACAACCTTCAAGAAAGATTTAAACTTAATAAAATACATCGTTCTGATTGTTAATTGACGCTACTTGTTACCAACTTTTAGTAACCGTTGTCGAAGAAACTCAGACTGAGCAACCTTTAAATTTAAAAAAAAAATGTAATGAACGATGAATGCAAATATTACAGCGCAACATTTTTTATGTTTTAATTCCATAAAAAAAGAAGAAGAAAAGACGAATTTTACTTACATTCGAAAAGGAGTACAGCAGTAGCGTAATGAAAATGCTTTCCAGAGGACCTCAGTAACCGGCACTTATCAAATTTATTGGTTTTCAGAGCAATGTAAAGCAATTATTTTTTATTTTTCAAACCTTCAAAAAAGATGTAAGTTAAATAAAATAGAGATTTTTGTTTGCCAATTGACGCTATTTGTTACCAACTTTCAGTTACTGTTGGTGAAGGAACTCCGGCTGAACAATCATTAAATTAAAAAATTAAAATTATACAATAAAGTGTTAATTAAACAAATACAATGCAACATTTGTATTTTTTTTTTCAAGTTGACAAAATTTATTCCTTTTCATAAAGCAGTACCACAACCACGTAATCAAAGTGCTTACAAGAGAACCGAAGGGACCGGCACTTATTAAATTTATTGCTTTTCAGTGTGCTGTGAAACACAACCAAATTATTTCCCAGATTGAATATTTTTAATTTTTATTTTGCCAACCTCCAAAAAATAATGATAGCTAAATATAATACTGATTTTTGAATTTCTATTGACGTAGTTGTCATCATCTTCCATTAGCCATTACCAGAAAATTACAATTAAGCAGCCGTCGAGTTATAAAAGAATTTGAATTTCATCAATGCAACATTTGTAATCTTTGATTGAATTTTAAAATTTTTATTTATATTCATTGGCCAGTGCCAGAATTGCACGAGCAAACCTTAAAACTGCTTTAAATGTGAATCGTAAAACATGACCACGTTATTTGCCAGGTTGAATGTATTTAATTTTTATTTTGCTAACCTTAAAGAAAAGAAGTAAGCTAAATACAATACTGATTTTTGAACTTTAATTGAAGTAGTTGTCATAATCTTTTACTAGCCATTACCAGAAAGTTGCATTTAAACAGCCTTCAGGAATTTCAATTTCATCAATATAACATTTATAATCTTTGATACAAATCTAAAATTTTTATTTGTATTTATTGGGTAGTGCCAGAATTGCACATGCAAACATTCAAACTACTTCGAATGGACCTTCATGAACTGGCACTTAACAAATTTGTTGATAACTTTCTTTTTTTGAAGCAAGTTGAAAATTTTGATTCTGGTGGAAGTTTATTACGAAAGTGCTGCAGCATATATTTATCAATATATGAGCATAAATAATATTATCATTTTTTCTTTTATGTTCTCAATTCTCTTGAAAAACGTAGTTTTCAAAATTCTTATTCTCTTCTTTTATGTTAGTTTACATTGGAAAGTGATCAAAATTTCGATTTGCAATTATAAGAAAAAAAATTGCTGACTTTGATGTATAACTTGTAATGTGATAAGGCTTGGAACTCTAGTTGATATTAGAACAGTTTAACTAGTTTGAAAATTTTTGAAATTTTTATTGAAAAATTATTTATCTTGGCAATAAAAGAACAATAAGTCTTACTTAACCACAGTGTTGGCACAAAATATCCTCTGTGGTGTGGGTTTAAGTTTTCTTGCCCTCGGGCTAACCGACGGAGGTTTGGGGTTTTCTTCTCCGTATGTTATACAAATGCGGATTAGTACCACCAAAAAAGTTCTCCACAATGGTTATTTTGTCCCAATGCTTGATTCAATAGTTCCTTAGTCTTCTAGGTTAGGTTTAAAATTACAAGGCAACGAAATTTAACATTGAGAGTCATATTTCTCGAAAATGGTCGTAAATCCATTTCAAACTTGTGTTTAATTCCAGTTAAACGCTTAGCGCTGTAGCTAGTCAGGAAAATAACGGAAATTCGGTAAACGATAAATGTCTTTAGGCAATTAATATGACGATAAATTTTACTTATTATGATCAGAAAACCATAAAAATTTGTGAGATTATGTTAGACAGACAACCAGCTGATTTGTCTAGAAATTGAGAAGTTGAGGGTTGATAAATTTATATTGGCAATATCATATTATATACAATATCATATAAAAATATTATATTATTATAATAATCTAAAAATAATATTATATTATTATATTATATAATAATAATAATATGTGATATCATAATATTTTCATTTATCATAGTGTTTCAGTTATAATCGGTGAGTGCTGTAGTTACTCAGAAAGTTATCAGAAAATTGATTGATGGTATATTCCTTTGGAGATAATGTTTTTTTTTTATAGAAAAACCTCTATTCGTACTATTATAGTGGCTTTCGACTGAGGCTGATATTATTTAGGGGCACAAATTTTTAGTACAAATTTTAGCGCAAATTTTAGCCAGGACGTGGTTAAAATTTTGGTTGCAAAATCCCCCCATTACACACATAAAATTGAACTAATAAAACGTTGTAAAAATTTAGTATTAGTATATAAATATATTAACAGGATTCTTTAGTTTTAATTTTAGGTTCTTGATATTTCATTAACTTAGAAAAAATGTCTTATGCATTGCAAAATTTTAAAATTGTACGTCAATCTTTAGTCAACAAAAGAAATTTTTTAACAGTCAATGAAATTCGACATTTATTTTTATAAAAATTTTTTCAATTGTTTCAAGCATTTTAAATTAAACTTCAGCCCCCAACAAGAAATTTGTAACAATTAATTAAATGCTACTAGTTGTTACAAAATGTTGTAACAAATACCGAAATGCGATTCTCATTCTTATTGAAATAAATATATTTTCAATTGTTTTAAACATTTATTCTAAATAATTCAGCAAATGATTTTTAGTTATTTGGATGGAATATTCACAAGTAAACTGGACTTTAAATTCGTACTAGTAAGTGCTGCGAATCTTACAAGAGGACAAGATTATTAGAATTCAAGATCAAGCATGTACGTACTGCTTTTTCTCTAATTGCAAATGTATAATTATTAACATCTGCTGGCAATCTAGTTTTTATTTGGTATGCGTATTGTGTTCCATACAAAAAATAGTTTCATAAATAATTTTTTTTTTATAAAAATAGAATTTTTGCTTTAAGTTGTTTTAATGAATCTGTTTATTTGTAAATATAACTTATTTAATGAAAGTACTTATATAATAGACTATTATATAATACACTATTATATAATATATCAATTCGCCAACCGCAAAAAATTCAAATATTTTTTTAAAACTTTTCTGTTTTATTTAATTTTGACGTGTTTAAAAAAAAAAAATTTATTAGGAGAAGACGTACATTTTTTGGCGATTTTTCGCTGATGCCCGCTTAACTGAGAAGTACCTATATTATAATTTGTTTACACCTTACTATTAATTCGTCGAATTATAAATTTATATTTTGCAAAAACTTTGAATTAAATTACTTTAATATTTTACAAAGGTGATTTATTTTATCCATTCAGTAACAAGTAAACGAATTTAGGAAGTATAAAATTTTCAGTCCAATGACATCATTTGGCAATGAATTTTAAATTTTACATTTAAGTTACAGCAACAAAGGCTCTTTATACATACAATGTTAAGAGTAAAAAGATTTCATGCATTGTCCTAGAATAAAAAAATATATATTAGCAATAACCAAATAGTTAATAGATTTATAAATTTAAATTTAATTAAAAAAAGATACTTTGAAGATGTAGGAGAAAATCAAGTTAGAATATCGGGGAGAGAATCATTGAGTAATTACAGTTAGAAAAGCACATAAAATCTTAGTAGACCCGTGGCATAGTAAACCAAATTCAAAATGAACCTAACATCGTCCATTACATCAAATGACTATTAATAAAACGGGCAAGCCCCGTTTTAAAAAAAGAACGAAAACTGTACCAGAAATAAAATTTATTATTAAGATGACTAGATCAGCTGTCACACAAGTGAAGGCGAAATCTAAGATGGAACAATGACGTATAGAAAGAGAGCTTATCGTTTTAAAAATCAAGAATAAGAAAAGTAACCGGGTAGAAGACAATCTTGTACTAGTCATTTTGAGACATCAAGGGTCCATCCTGGAAGTCGAATCACTTAAAAAGAAGAAATGTAAGTACTGGTCTTATAATCTATAATGAGTTTATACATGTAAATAATGCTTCTTTTCCTTATTGTAAGTTTTAAATTATATTATACCACAATTTACTGCAAGGTTTATTTATAAGGAGGACATGCTTTAAAATAAATTGATTCTCCTTCGTGACCTCCTCACAAATCTAATTTAAGTTGATTGAATGGGGATCACCTTCAAATTTCAGAGGGGATCAGCATGGTTTCAACTAGCATAATATATTTAAGCGTAGTTTCAGAATTCACAAATATTTGTCGTGTTCCGAAGAAAAATAAAAAAAATTTTAACCGCCGCATAAAAATAATAATAATCGTAACAAATTTGTAATCTAATCCAATTTGTGATTTTTTTTAACCACTTGTATAAAAAATCTAGAGCACGGGGGGAGAGGTTTTAGAAATCATACTAACTAAGTGGATATCGAAGAAACAAATTTGTGTTAGAGACGTGCCGGGTGAAGGTTTAACCGGACTTCGGGTGCTATAGCCTAACAGCCATTATATCTGATTTCTAGTTTGTAAAACATACATGGTTCTAATGCTATTTGTTTTTGAGATTCCAGTTAACTTGTTTATGATATCTAACGAAAGAAAAATAAAAGCTAAAATATGCCTAGCAACCCATCTAATTTTCAAATCTAATTTAAATTAATTGAATAGGAATCGCCTTCAAATTTCAAAGGGGAAAAGCATGGTTTCAACTAGAATAATATATTCAATCGTAGTTTCAGATTTCACAAATATTTGTCGTGTTCCGAAGATAAACGAATTTTTCTTAACCGCCGCATAAAAATAATAAGAATCTTAACAAATTTGTCATCTAATCCAATTTGTAATTTTTTTTTAACCACTTGTATAAAAAATCTAGAGCACGGGAGGAGAGGCTATAGCAGAGGTCGCCAAAGTGGTTTATATAAACCCCAGGGATCTATTTAACATAAGCGGGGGTCGATCTGAGCCAGGGGGTCGAATGGGGGTCGATCCGAACCGGAAGGGTCGATTGGTCGAAGGATTATCAGTATTTCTCAGATATGTGACAATTAGAAATAAAAAAAGAAGACTTGGAAATATACAGGTAATCTTTAAAAATTGAGCGACGATTTTAAACTGCGTTTTGTTGATCTGGAAAACATTGACATCCCTTATTGGATTATTGTGCCATTTTCTGCTCAAATTGAAAACGTGGACATGAACCTACAAGATGAGCTTGCTGAATTATTATGGGGATTTGAAGCAAAGACGCTTTTTAAAAATTTAACAATAAGCAAATTTTGGACAAATATAAGTATAATGCAAAAATATGTAAGGCTTTACGAAATAGCTCAGACATTTATGATAGCATTTCCAAGTTCCTATATGGTTGAAGATTAAAATTGACCAATAGTGAACCCAATATAACGAACCTTGCAGGAAAAAAAACACCAGGACACCCATGTCATTGATTAAGAAGCAATGAATCCGTAGTAACTTTACTTCTTTCTACTTACTTGTAATTACATTTTCTTTCATAAATATTAAGGTATTTATATTTCAACATTAATATATTTTTCATAAAACTATTGTTACACTATGTACTAATACTTTGATAAATGTTAAAAATCATAAAATAAATGTACAAACACAGTATCTAATAGAGTTTTATTTTAATTAACAAAAATTACTTTTATGGGGGTCGAAGGAGATTTCGAAAAATTACGTAGGGGTCGATGATCAAAAAAGTTTGGCAATCCCTGGGTTATAGAAATCATACTAACTAAGTGGATATCGAAGAAAGAAATTTGTGTTAGAGACGTGCCAGGTGAAGGTTTAACCGGACTTCGGGTGCAAAGGCCTAACAGCCATTGTATCTGATTTCTAGTTTGTAAAACATACATGGTTCTAATGCTATTTGTTTTTGCGATTCCAGTTAATTTGTTTATGATATCTAAAGAAGCTAAAATAAAAGCTAAAATTTGCGTAGGAACCCTTCAAATTTTTAAATCTAATTGAAATTGATTGAATGGGGATCACCTTCAAATTTCAGAGGGGATCAGCTTGGTTTCAACTTGAATAATATATTTAAGCGTAGTTTCAGATTTCACAAATATTTGACGTGTTTCGAAGAAAAATGAAATTTTTTTTAACCGCCCTATAAAAATAATAATAATCGTAACAAATTTGTAATCTAATCCAATTTGTGATTTTTTTAACCACTTGTATAAAAAATCTAGAGCACGGAGGGAGAGGTTATAGAAATCATACTAACTAAGTGGATATCGAAGAAACAAATTTGTGTTAGAGACGTGCCAGGTGAAACCGGACTTCGGGTGCTATGGCCTAACAGCCATTATATTTGATTTCTAGTTTGTAAAACATGCATGGTTCTAATGCTATTTGTTTTTGAGATTCCAGTTAATTTGTTTATGATATCTAAAGAAAAAGAAATAAAAGCTAAAATTTGTCTAGCAACCCATCTAATATTCAAATCTAATTTAAAGTAATAGAATAGGAATCGCCTTCAAATTTCAAAGGGGAAAAGCATGTTTTCATCTAAAGCAATATATTTAAGAGTATTTCTAGATTTCGCAAATATTTGTTGTGTTCCGAAGATAAATTAAATTTTTTTAATCGCCGCATAAAAATAATTATAATTGTAGCAAATTTGTAATCTAATCCAATTTGTGATTTTTTTTAACCACTTGTTTAAAAAATCTAGAGCACGGGGGGAGAGGTTATAGAAATCATACTAACTAAGTGGATATCGAAGAAACAAATTTGTGTTAGAGACGTGCCAGGTGAAGGTTTAACCGGACTTCGGGTGCTATGGCCTAACAGCTATTATATCTGATTTCTAGTTTGTAAAACATACATGGTTCTAATGCTACTTGTTTTTGCGATTCCAGTTAATTTTATTATGATATCTAAAGAAGGAAAAATAAAAGCTAAAATTTGTGTAGGAACCCTTCAAATTTTTAAATCTAATTGAAATTGATTGCATGGGGATCACCTTCAAATTTCAGAGAGGATCAGCTTGGTTTCAACTAGAATAATATATTTAAGCGTAGTTTCAGATTTCACAAATATTTGTCGTGTTCCGAAGAAAAATAATTTTTTTTTTAACCGCCGCTTAAAAAAAATAATAATCTTAACAAATTTGTAATCTAATCCAATTTGTGATTTTTTTTAACCACTTGTATAAAAAATCTAGAGCACGGGGGTAGAGGTTATAGAAATCATATTAACTAAGTGGATATCGAAGAAAAAAATTTGTGTTAGAGACGTGCCAGGTGAAGGTTTAACCGGACTTCGGGTGCTATGGCCTAACAGCCATTATATCTGTTTTCTAGTTTGTAAAACATACATGGTTCTAATGCTATTTGTTTTGGAGATTCCAGTTAATTTGTTTATGATATCTAAAGAAAAAGAAATAAAAGCAAAAATTTGTCTAGCAACCCATCTAATATTCAAATCTAATTTAAAGTAATAGAATAGGAATCGCCTTCAAATTTCAAAGGGGAAAAGCATGTTTTCAACTAAAGCAATATATTTAAGAGTATTTCTTGATTTCGCAAATATTTGTTGTGTTCCGAAGATAAATTTAATTTTTTTAATCGCCGCATAAAAATAATTATAATTGTAACAAATTTGTAATCTAATCCAATTTGTGATTTTTTTTAACCACTTGTTTAAAAAATCTAGAGCACGGGGGGAGAGGTTATAGAAATCATACTAACTAAGTGGATATCGAAGAAACAAATTTGTGTTAGAGACGTGCCAGGTGAAGGTTTAACCGGACTTCGGGTGCTATGGCCTAACAGCTATTATATCTGATTTCTAGTTTGTAAAACATACATGGTTCTAATGCTACTTGTTTTTGCGATTCCAGTTAATTTTATTATGATATCTAAAGAAGGAAAAATAAAAGCTAAAATTTGTGTAGGAACCCTTCAAATTTTTAAATCTAATTGAAATTGATTGCATGGGGATCACCTTCAAATTTCAGAGAGGATCAGCTTGGTTTCAACTAGAATAATATATTTAAGCGTAGTTTCAGATTTCACAAATATTTGTCGTGTTCCGAAGAAAAATAATTTTTTTTTTAACCGCCGCTTAAAAAAAATAATAATCTTAACAAATTTGTAATCTAATCCAATTTGTGATTTTTTTTAACCACTTGTATAAAAAATCTAGAGCACGGGGGTAGAGGTTATAGAAATCATATTAACTAAGTGGATATCGAAGAAAAAAATTTGTGTTAGAGACGTGCCAGGTGAAGGTTTAACCGGACTTCGAGTGCTATGGCCTAACAGCCATTATATCTGTTTTCTAGTTTGTAAAACATACATGGTTCTAATGCTATTTGTTTTGGAGATTCCAGTTAATTTGTTTATGATATCTAAAGAAAAAGAAATAAAAGCAAAAATTTGTCTAGCAACCCATCTAATATTCAAATCTAATTTAAAGTAATAGAATAGGAATCGCCTTCAAATTTCAAAGGGGAAAAGCATGTTTTCAACTAAAGCAATATATTTAAGAGTATTTCTTGATTTCGCAAATATTTGTTGTGTTCCGAAGATAAATTTAATTTTTTTAATCGCCGCATAAAAATAATTATAATTGTAACAAATTTGTAATCTAATCCAATTTGTGATTTTTTTTAACCACTTGTTTAAAAAATCTAGAGCACGGGGGGAGAGGTTATAGAAATCATACTAACTAAGTGGATATCGAAGAAACAAATTTGTGTTAGAGACGTGCCAGGTGAAGGTTTAACCGGACTTCGGGTGCTATGGCCTAACAGCTATTATATCTGATTTCTAGTTTGTAAAACATACATGGTTCTAATGATACTTGTTTTTGCGATTCCAGTTAATTTTATTATGATATCTAAAGAAGGAAAAATAAAAGCTAAAATTTGTGTAGGAACCCTTCAAATTTTTAAATCTAATTGAAATTGATTGCATGGGGATCACCTTCAAATTTCGGAGAGGATCAGCTTGGTTTCAACTAGAATAATATATTTAAGCGTAGTTTCAGATTTCACAAATATTTGTCGTGCTCCGAAGAAAGAAAAAATTTTTTAACCGCAGCATAAAAATAATAATAATCGTAACAAATTTGTAATCTAATCCAATTTGTGATTTTTTTTAACTACTTGTTTAAAAAATCTAGAGTACGGGGGGGGGGAGGTTTTAGAAATCATACTAAGTGGATATCGAAGAAACAAATTTGTGTTAGAGACGTGCCAGGTGAAGGTTAAACCGGACTTCGGGTGCTATGGCCTAACAGCCATTATATCTGATTTCCAGTTTGTAAAACATACATGGTTCTAATGCTTCTTGTTTTTGAGATTCCAGTTAATTTGTTTATGATATCTAAAGAAAAAGAAATAAAAGCAAAAATTTTTCTAGCAACCCATCTAATATTCAAATCTAATTTAAAGTAATAGAATAGGAATCACCTTCAAATTTCAAAGGGGAAAAGCATGTTTTCAACTAAAGCAATATATTTAAGAGTATTTCTAGATTTCACAAATATTTGTTGTGTTCCGAAGATAAATTAAATTTTTTTAATCGCCGCGTAAAAATAATAATAATTGTAACAAATTTGTAATCTAATCCAATTTGTGATTTTTTTTTAACCACTTGCTTAAAAATTCTAGAGCTCGGGGGGAGAGGTTATAGAAATCATACTAACTAAGTGGATATCGAAAAAACAAATTTGTGTTAGAGACGTGCCAGGTGAAGGTTTAACCGGACTTCGGGTGCTATTATATCTGATTTCTAGTTTGTAAAACATACATGGATCTAATGCTATTTGTTTTGGAGATTCCAGTTAATTTGTTTATGATATCTAAAGAAAAAGAAATTAAAACTGAAATTTGTCTAGCAACCCATCTAATACTGAAATCTAATTTAAATTAATAGAATAGGAATCGCCTTCAAAATTCAAAGGGGAAAAGCATGGTTTCAACTAGAATAATATATTCAATCGTAGTTTCAGATTTAACAAATATTTGTCGTGTTCCGAAGATAAAGGAATTTTTCTTAACCGCCGCATAAAAATAATATGAATCTTAACAAATTTGTCATCTAATCCAATTTGTGATTTTTTTTAACCACTTGTATAAAAAATCTAGAGCACGGGGGGAGAGGTTATAGAAATCATACTAACTAAGTGGATATCGAAGAAACAAATTTGTGCTAGAAACGTGCCGGGTGAAGGTTTAACCGGACTTCGGGTGCTATGGCCTAACAGCCATTATATCTGTTTTCTAGTTTGTAAAACATACATGGTTCTAATGCTATTTGTTTTGGAGATTCCAGTTAATTTGTTTATGATATCTAAAGAAAAAGAAATTAAAGCTGAAATTTGTCTAGCAACCCATCTAATACTGAAATCTAATTTAAATTAATAGAATAGGAATCGCCTTCAAAATTCAAAGGGGAACAGCATGTTTTCAACTAAAACAAAATACTTAAGAGTATTTCCAGATTTCACAAATATTTGTTGTGTTCCGAAGATAATTGAAATTTTTTTAATCGCGGCATAAAAATAATAATAATCGTAACAAATTTGTAATCTAATCCAATTTGTGATTTTTTTTAACAACTTGTATAAAAAGTCTAGAGCACGGGGGGAGAGGTTATAGAAATCATACTAACTAAGTGGATATCGAAGAAACAAATTTGTGTTAGAGACGTGCCAGGTGAAGGTTTAACCGGACTTCGGGTGCTATGGCCTAACAGACATTATATCTGATTTCTAGTTTGTAAAACATACATGGTTCTATTGCTATTTGTTTTTGCGATTCCAGTTAATTTGTTTATGATATCTAAGGAAGGAAAAATAAAAGCTAAAATTTGTGTAGGAACCCTTCAAATTTTTAAATCTAATTGAAATTGATTGAATGGGGATCACCTTCAAATTTCAGAGAGGATCAGCTTGGTTTCAACTAGAATAATATATTTAAGCGTAGTTTCAGATTTCACAAATATTTGTCGTGTTCCGAAGAAAAATATTTTTTTTTTTAACCGCCGCTTAAAAAAAATAATAATCGTAACAAATTTGTAATCTAATCCAATTTGTGATTTTTTTTAACCACTTGTATAAAAAATCTAGAGCACGGGGATAGAGGTTATAGAAATCATATTAACTAAGTGGATATCGAAGAAACAAATTTGTGTTAGAGACGTGCCAGGTGAAGGTTTAACCGGACTTCGGGTGCTATGCCCTAACAGCCATTATATCTGATTTCTAGTTTGTAAAACATTCAAGGTTCTAATGCTACTTGTTTATGAGATTCCAGTTAATTTGTTTATGATATCTAAAGAAAAAGAAATAAAAGCAAAAATTTGTGTAGCAACCCATCTAATATTCAAATCTAATTTAAAGTAATAGAATAGGAATCGCCTTCAAATTTCAGAGGGGAAAAGCATGTTTTCAACTAAAGCAATATATTCAATCGTAGTTTCAGATTTAACAAATATTTGTCGTGTTCCGAAGATAAAGGAATTTTTCTTAACCGCCGCATAAAAATAATATGAATCTTAACAAATTTGTCATCTAATCCAATTTGTGATTTTTTTTAACCACTTGTATAAAAAATCTAGAGCACGGGGGGAGAGGTTATAGAAATCATACTAACTAAGTGGATATCGAAGAAACAAATTTGTGCTAGAAACGTGCCGGGTGAAGGTTTAACCGGACTTCGGGTGCTATGGCCTAACAAACATTATATCTGTTTTCTAGTTTGTAAAACATACATGGTTCTAATGCTATTTGTTTTGGAGATTCCAGTTAATTTGTTTATGATATCTAAAGAAAAAGAAATTAAAGCTGAAATTTGTCTAGCAACCCATCTAATACTGAAATCTAATTTAAATTAATAGAATAGGAATCGCCTTCAAAATTCAAAGGGGAACAGCATGTTTTCAACTAAAACAAAATACTTAAGAGTATTTCCAGATTTCACAAATATTTGTTGTGTTCCGAAGATAATTGAAATTTTTTTAATCGCGGCATAAAAATAATAATAATCGTAACAAATTTGTAATCTAATCCAATTTGTGATTTTTTTTAACAACTTGTATAAAAAAATCTAGAGCACGGGGGGAGAGGTTATAGAAATCATACTAACTAAGTGGATATCGAAGAAACAAATTTGTGTTAGAAACGTGCCAGGTGAAGGTTTAACCGGACTTCGGGTGCTATGGCCTAACAGACATTATATCTGATTTCTAGTTTGTAAAACATACATGGTTCTATTGCTATTTGTTTTTGCGATTCCAGTTAATTTGTTTATGATATCTAAGGAAGGAAAAATAAAAGCTAAAATTTGTGTAGGAACCCTTCAAATTTTTAAATCTAATTGAAATTGATTGAATGGGGATCACCTTCAAATTTCAGAGGGGATCAGCTTGGTTTCAACTAGAATAATATATTTAAGCGTAGTTTCAGATTTCACAAATATCTGTCATGTTCCGAAGAAAAATAAAAAAAAATTTAACCGCCGCATAAAAATAATAATTACCGTAACAAATTTGTAATCTAATCCAATTTGTGATTTTTTTTAACCACTTGTTTAAAAAATCTAGAGCACGGGGGGAGAGGTTATAGAAATCATACTAACTAAGTGGATATCGAAGAAACAAATTTGTGTTAGAGACGTGCCGGGTGAAGGTTTAACCGGACTTCGGGTGCTATGGCCTAACAGCCATTATATCTGATTTCTAGTTTGTAAAACATACATGGTTCTAATGCTACTTGTTTTTGAGATTCCAGTTAATTTGTTTATGATATCTAAAGAAAAAGAAATAAAAGCAAAAATTTTTCTAGCAGCCCATCTAATATTCAAATCTAATTTAAAGCAATAGAATAGGAATCGCCTTCAAATTTCAAAGGGAAAAAGCATGTTTTCAACTAAAGCAATATATTTAAGAGTATTTCTAGATTTCGCAAATATTTGTTGTGTTCCGAAGATAAATTAAATTTTTTTAATCGCCGCATAAAAATAATTATAATTGTAACAAATTTGTAATCTAATCCAATTTGTGATTTTTTTTAACCACTTGTTTAAAAAATCTAGAGCACGGGGGGAGAGGTTATAGAAATCATACTAAGTGGATATCGAAGAAACAAATTTGTGTTAGAGACGTGCCAGGTGAAGGTTTAACCGGACTTCGGGTGCTATGGCCTAACAGCTATTATATCTGATTTCTAGTTTGTAAAACATACATGGTTCTAATGCTACTTGTTTTTGCGATTCCAGTTAATTTTATTATGATATCTAAAGAAGGAGAAATAAAAGCTAAAATTTGTGTAGGAACCCTTCAAATTTTTAAATCTAATTGAAATTGATTGCATGGGGATCACCATCAAATTTCAGAGAGGATCAGCTTGGTTTAAACTAGAATAATATATTTAAGCGTAGTTTCAGATTTCACAAATATTTGTCGTGCTCCGAAGAAAGAAAAAAATGTTTAACCGCAGCATAAAAATAATAATAATCGTAACAAATTTGTAATCTAATCCAATTTGTGATTTTTTTTAACCACTTGTTTAAAAAATCTAGAGCACGGGGGGGGGGGAGGTTTTAGAAATCATACTAACTAAGTGGATATCGAAGAAACAAATTTGTGTTAGAGACGTGCCAGGTGAAGGTTTAACCGGACTTCGGGTGCTACGGCCTAACAGCCATTATATCTGATTTCTAGTTTGTAAAACATGCATGGTTCTAAACTATTTGTTTTTGCGATTCCAGTTAATTTGTTTATGATATCTAAAGAAGGAAAAATAAAAGCTAAAATTTGTGTAGGAACCCTTCAAATTTTTAAATCTAATTAAAATTGATTGAATGGGGATCACCTTCAAATTTCAGTCAATGGGGATCAATTCAAATTCAAATAGGTGATTCCTATTCTAGTAATAGAATAGGAATCACCTTCTAATTTCAAAGGGGAAAAGCATGTTTTCAACTAAAGCAATATATTTAAGAGTATTTCTACATTTCACAAATATTTGTTGTGTTCCGAAGATAAATTAAATTTTTTTAATCGCCGCGTAAAAATAATAATAATTGTAACAAATTTGTAATCTAATCCAATTTGTGATTTTTTTTAACCACTTGCTTAAAAATTCTAGAGCTCGGGGGGAGAGGTTATTGAAATCATACTAACTAAGTGGATATCGAAGAAACAAATTTGTGTTAGAGACGTGCCAGGTAAAGGTTTAACCGGACTTCGGGTGCTATGGCCTAACAGCCATTATATCTGATTTCTAGTTTGTAAAACATACATGGATCTAATGCTATTTGTTTTGGAGATTCCAGTTAATTTGTTTATGATATCTAAAGAAAAAGAAATTAAAGCTGAAATTTGTCTAGCAACCCATCTAATACTGAAATCTAATTTAAATTAATAGAATAGGAATCGCCTTCAAAGTTCAAAGGGGAAAAGCATGGTTTCAACTAGAATAATATATTCAATCGTAGTTTCAGATTTAACAAATATTTGTCGTGTTCCGAAGATAAAGGAATTTTTCTTAACCGCCGCATAAAAATAATATGAATCTTAACAAATTTGTCATCTAATCCAATTTGTGATTTTTTTTAACCACTTGTATAAAAACTCTAGAACACGGGGGGAGAGGTTATAGAAATCATACTAACTAAGTGGATATCGAAGAAACAAATTTGTGCTAGAAACGTGCCGGGTGAAGGTTTAACCGGACTTCGGGTGCTATGGCCTAACAGCCATTATATCAGTTTTCTAGTTTGTAAAACATACATGGTTCTAATGCTATTTGTTTTGGAGATTCCAGTTAATTTGTTTATGATATCTAAAGAAAAAGAAATTAAAGCTGAAATTTGTCTAGCAACCCATCTAATACTGAAATCTAATTTAAATTAATAGAATAGGAATCGCCTTCAAAATTCAAAGGGGAACAGCATGTTTTCAACTAAAACAAAATACTTAAGAGTATTTCCAGATTTCACAAATATTTGTTGTGTTCCGAAGATAATTGAAATTTTTTTAATCGCGGCATAAAAATAATAATAATCGTAACAAATTTGTAATCTAATCCAATTTGTGATTTTTTTTTAACAATTTGTATAAAAAATCTAGAGCACGGGGGGAGAGGTTATAGAAATCATACTAACTAAGTGGATATCGAAGAAACAAATTTGTGTTAGAGACGTGCCAGTTGAAGGTTTAACCGGACTTCGGGTGCTATGGCCTAACAGCCATTATATCTGATTTCTAGTTTGTAAAACATACATGGTTCTAATGCTATTTGTTTTTGCGATTCCAGTTAATTTGTTTATGATATCTAAGGAAGGAAAAATAAAAGCTAAAATTTGTGTAGGAACCCTTCAAATTTTTAAATCTAATTGAAATTGATTGAATGGGGATCACCTTCAAATTTCAGAGAGGATCAGCTTGGTTTCAACTAGAATAATATATTTAAGCGTAGTTTCAGATTTCACAAATATTTGTCGTGTTCCGAAGAAAAATAATTTTTTTTTTAACCGCCGCTTAAAAAAAAATAATAATCGTAACAAATTTGTAATCTAATCCAATTTGTGATTTTTTTTAACCACTTGTATAAAAAATCTAGAGCACGGGGGTAGAGGTTATAGAAATCATATTAACTAAGTGGATATCGAAGAAACAAATTTGTGTTAGAGACGTGCCAGGTGAAGGTTTAACCGGACTTCGGGTGATATGGCCTAACAGCCATTATATCTGATTTCTAGTTTGTAAAACATTCAAGGTTCTAATGCTACTTGTTTATGAGATTCCAGTTAATTTGTTTACTATATCTAAAGAAAAAGAAATAAAAGCAAAAATTTGTGTAGCAACCCATCTAATATTCAAATCTAATTTAAAGTAATAGAATAGGAATCGCCTTCAAATTTCAGAGGGGAAAAGCATGTTTTCAACTAAAGCAATATATTTAAGAGTATTTCTAGATTTCACAAATATTTGTTGTGTTCCGAAGATAAATGAAATTTTTTTAATCGCCGCATAAAAATAATAATAATCGTAACAAATTTGTAATCTAATCCAATTTGTGATTTTTTTTAACCACTTGTATAAAAAATCTAGAGCACGGGGGGAGAGGTTATAGAAATCATACTAACTAAGTGGATATCGAAGAAATAAATTTGTGTTAGAGACGTGCAGGTGAAGGTTTAACCGGACTTCGGGTGCCATGGCCTAACAGCCATTATATCTGATTTCTAGTTTGTAAAACATACATGGTTCTAATGCTACTTGTTTTTGAGATTCCAGTTAATTTGTTTATGAAATCTAAAGAAAAAGAAATAAAAGCAAAAATTTGTCTAGCAACCCATCTAATATTCAAATCTAATTTAAAGTAATAGAATAGGAATCGCCTTCAAATTTCAAAGGGGAAAAGCATGTTTTCAACTAAAACAATATACTTAAGAGTATTTCTAGATTTCACAAATATTTGTTGTGTTCCGAAGATAAATTAAATATTTTTAATCGCCGCATAAAAATAATAATAATTGTAACAAATTTGTAATCTAATCCAATTTGTGATTTTTTTTAACCACTTGTATAAAAAATCCAGAGCACGGGGGGAGAGGTTATAGAAATCATACTAACTAAGTGGATATCGAAGAAACAAATTTGTGTTAGAGACGTGCAAGGTAAAGGTTTAACCGGACATCGGGTGCTATGGCCTAACAGCCATTATATCTGTTTTTTAGTTTGTAAAACATACATGGTTCTAATGCTATTTGTTTTTGCGATTCCAGTTAATTTGTTTATGATATCTAAAGAAGGAAAAATAAAAGCTAAAATTTGTGTAGGAACCCTTCAAATTTTTAAATCTAATTGAAATTGATTGAATGGGGATCACCTTCAAATTTCAGAGGGGATCAGCTTGGTTTCAACTAGAATAATATATTTAAGCGTAGTTTCAGATTTCACAAATATCTGTCGTGTTCCGAAGAAAAATAAAAAAAATTTTAACCGCCGCATAAAAATAATAATTACCGTAACAAATTTGTAATCTAATCCAATTTGTGATTTTTTTTAACCACTTGTTTAAAAAATCTAGAGCACGGGGGGGGGGAGGTTTTAGAAATCATACTAACTAAGTGGATATCGAAGAAACAAATTTGTGTTAGAGACGTGCCAGGTGAAGGTTTAACCGGACTTCGGGTGCTACGGCCTACAGCCATTATATCTGATTTCTAGTTTGTAAAACATGCATGGTTCTAAACTATTTGTTTTTGCGATTCCAGTTAATTTGTTTATGATATCTAAAGAAGGAAAAATAAAAGCTAAAATTTGTGTAGGAACCCTTCAAATTTTTAAATCTAATTAAAATTGATTGAATGGGGATCACCTTCAAATTTCAGAGAGGATCAGCTTGGTTTCAACTAGAATAATATATTTAAGCGTAGTTTCAGATTTCACAAATATTTGTCGTGTTCCGAAGAAAAATAAAAAAAATTTTAACCGCCGCATAAAAATAATAATAATCGTAACAAATTTGTAATCTAATCCAATTTGTGATTTTTTTTAACCACTTGTATAAAAAATCTAGAGCACGGGGGGAGAGGTTTTAGAAATCATACTAACTAAGTGGATATCGAAGAAACAAATTTGTGTTAGAGACGTGCCAGGTGAAGGTTAAACCGGAGTTCGGGTGCTATGGCCTAACAGCCATTATATCTGATTTCCAGTTTGTAAAACATACATGGTTCTAATGCTACTTGTTTTTGAGATTCCAGTTAATTTGTTTATGATATCTAAAGAAAAAGAAATTAAAGCTGAAATTTGTCTAGCAACCTATCTAATACTGAAATCTAATTTAAATTAATAGAATAGGAATCGCCTTCAAAATTCAAAGGGGAAAAGCATGTTTTCAACTAAAACAAAATACTTAAGAGTATTTCCAGATTTCACAAATATTTGTTGTGTTCCGAAGATAATTGAAATTTTTTTAATCGCGGCATAAAAATAATAATAATCGTAACAAATTTGTAATCTAATCCAATTTGTGATTTTTTTTAACAACTTGTATAAAAAATCTAGAGCACGGGGGGAGAGGTTATAGAAATCATACTAACTAAGTGGATATCGAAGAAACAAATTTGTGTTAGAGACGTGCCAGTTGAAGGTTTAACCGGACTTCGGGTGCTATGGCCTAACAGCCATTATATCTGATTTCTAGTTTGTAAAACATACATGGTTCTAATGCTATTTGCTTTTGCGATTCCAGTTAATTTGTTTATGATATCTAAGGAAGGAAAAATAAAAGCTAAAATTTGTGTAGGAACCCTTCAAATTTTTAAATCTAATTGAAATTGATTGAATGGGGATCACCTTCAAATTTCAGAGAGGATCAGCTTGGTTTCAACAAGAATAATATATTTAAGCGTAGTTTCAGATTTCACAAATATTTGTCGTGTTCCGAAGAAAAATAATTTTTTTTTTAACCGCCGCTTAAAAAAAATAATAATCGTAACAAATTTGTAATCTAATCCAATTTGTGATTTTTTTTAACCACTTGTATAAAAAATCTAGAGCACGGGGGTAGAGGTTATAGAAATCATATTAACTAAGTGGATATCGAAGAAACAAATTTGTGTTAGAGACGTGCCAGGTGAAGGTTTAACCGGACTTCGGGTGATATGGCCTAACAGCCATTATATCTGATTTCTAGTTTGTAAAACATTCAAGGTTTTAATGCTACTTGTTTATGAGATTCCAGTTAATTTGTTTACTATATCTAAAGAAAAAGAAATAAAAGCAAAAATTTGTGTAGCAACCCATCTAATATTCAAATCTAATTTAAAGTAATAGAATAGGAATCGCCTTCAAATTTCAGAGGGGAAAAGCATGTTTTCAACTAAAGCAATATATTTAAGAGTATTTCTAGATTTCACAAATATTTGTTGTGTTCCGAAGATAATTGAAATTTTTTTAATCGCCGCATAAAAATAATAATAATCGTAACAAATTTGTAATCTAATCCAATTTGTGATTTTTTTTAACCACTTGTATAAAAAATCTAGAGCACGGGGGGAGAGGTTATAGAAATCATACTAACTAAGTGGATATCGAAGAAACAAATTTGTGTTAGAGACGTGCCAGTTGAAGGTTTAACCGGACTTCGGGTGCTACGGCCTAACAGCCATTATATCTGATTTCTAGTTTGTAAAACATACACGGTTCTAATGCTATTTGTTTTTGCGATTCCAGTTAATTTGTTTATGATATCTAAAGAAGGAAAAATAAAAGCTAAAATTTGTGTAGGAACCCTTCAAATTTTTAAATCTAATTAAAATTGATTGAATGGGGATCACCTTCAAATTTCAGAGAGGATCAGCTTGGTTTCAACTAGAATAATATATTTAAGCGTAGTTTCAGATTTCACAAATATTTGTCGTGTTCAGAAGAAAAATAAAAAAAATTTTAACCGCCGCATAAAAATAATAATAATTGTAACAAATTTGTAATCTAATCCAATTTGTGATTTTTTTTAACCACTTGTATAAAAAATCCAGAACACGGGGGGAGAGGTTATAGAAATCATACTAACTAAGTGGATATCGAAGAAACAAATTTGTGTTAGAGACGTGCAAGGTAAAGGTTTAACCGGACATCGGGTGCTATGGCCTAACAGCCATTATATCTGTTTTTTAGTTTGTAAAACATACATGGTTCTAATGCTATTTGTTTTTGCGATTCCAGTTAATTTGTTTATGATATCTAAAGAAGGAAAAATAAAAGCTAAAATTTGTGTAGGAACCCTTCAAATTTTTAAATCTAATTGAAATTGATTGAATGGGGATCACCTTCAAATTTCAGAGGGGATCAGCTTGGTTTCAACTAGAATAATATATTTAAGCGTAGTTTCAGATTTCACAAATATCTGTCGTGTTCCGAAGAAAAATAAAAAAAATTTTAACCGCCGCATAAAAATAATAATTACCGTAACAAATTTGTAATCTAATCCAATTTGTGATTTTTTTTAACCACTTGTTTAAAAAATCTAGAGCACGGGGGGGGAAGGTTTTAGAAATCATACTAACTAAGTGGATATCGAAGAAACAAATTTGTGTTAGAGACGTGCCAGGTGAAGGTTTAACCGGACTTCGGGTGCTACGGCCTAACAGCCATTATATCTGATTTCTAGTTTGTAAAACATGCATGGTTCTAAACTATTTGTTTTTGCGATTCCAGTTAATTTGTTTATGATATCTAAAGAAGGAAAAATAAAAGCTAAAATTTGTGTAGGAACCCTTCAAATTTTTAAATCTAATTAAAATTGATTGAATGGGGATCACCTTCAAATTTCAGAGAGGATCAGCTTGGTTTCAACTAGAATAATATATTTAAGCGTAGTTTCAGATTTCACAAATATTTGTCGTGTTCCGAAGAAAAATAAAAAAAATTTTAACCGCCGCATAAAAATAATAATAATCGTAACAAATTTGTAATCTAATCCAATTTGTGATTTTTTTTAACCACTTGTATAAAAAATCTAGAGCACGGGGGAGAGGTTTTAGAAATCATACTAACTAAGTGGATATCGAAGAAACAAATTTGTGTTAGAGACGTGCCAGGTGAAGGTTAAACCGGACTTCGGGTGCTATGGCCTAACAGCCATTATATCTGATTTCCAGTTTGTAAAACATACATGGTTCTAATGCTACTTGTTTTTGAGATTCCAGTTAATTTGTTAATGATATCTAAAGAAAAAGAAATAAAAGCAAAAATTTTTCTAGCAACCCATCTAATATTCAAATCTAATTTAAAGTAATAGAATAGGAATCACCTTCTAATTTCAAAGGGGAAAAGCATGTTTTCAACTAAAGCAATATATTTAAGAGTATTTCTACATTTCACAAATATTTGTTGTGTTCCGAAGATAAATTAAATTTTTTTAATCGCCGGGTAAAAATAATAATAATTGTAACAAATTTGTAATCTAATCCAATTTGCGATTATTTTTAACCACTTGCTTAAAAATTCTAGAGCTCGGGGGGAGAGGTTATTGAAATCATACTAACTAAGTGGATATCGAAGAAACAAATTTGTGTTAGAGACGTGCCAGGTGAAGGTTTAACCGGACTTCGGGTGCTATGGCCTAACAGCCATTATATCTGATTTCTAGTTTGTAAAACATACATGGATCTAATGCTATTTGTTTTGGAGATTCCAGTTAATTTGTTTATGATATCTAAAGAAAAAGAAATTAAAGCTGAAATTTGTCTAGCAACCCATCTAATACTGAAATCTAATTTAAATTAATAGAATAGGAATCGCCTTCAAAATTCAAAGGGGAAAAGCATGTTTTCAACTAAAACAAAATACTTAAGAGTATTTCCAGATTTCACAAATATTTGTTGTGTTCCGAAGATAATTGAAATTTTTTTAATCGCGGCATAAAAATAATAATAATCGTAACAAATTTGTAATCTAATCCAATTTGTGATTTTTTTTAACAACTTGTATAAAAAATCTAGAGCACGGGGGGAGAGGTTATAGAAATCATACTAACTAAGTGGATATCGAAGAAACAAATTTGTGTTAGAGACGTGCCAGTTGAAGGTTTAACCGGACTTCGGGTGCTATGGCCTAACAGCCATTATATCTGATTTCTAGTTTGTAAAACATACATGGTTCTAATGCTATTTGCTTTTGCGATTCCAGTTAATTTGTTTATGATATCTAAGGAAGGAAAAATAAAAGCTAAAATTTGTGTAGGAACCCTTCAAATTTTTAAATCTAATTGAAATTGATTGAATGGGGATCACCTTCAAATTTCAGAGAGGATCAGCTTGGTTTCAACAAGAATAATATATTTAAGCGTAGTTTCAGATTTCACAAATATTTGTCGTGTTCCGAAGAAAAATAATTTTTTTTTTAACCGCCGCTTAAAAAAAATAATAATCGTAACAAATTTGTAATCTAATCCAATTTGTGATTTTTTTTAACCACTTGTATAAAAAATCTAGAGCACGGGGGTAGAGGTTATAGAAATCATATTAACTAAGTGGATATCGAAGAAACAAATTTGTGTTAGAGACGTGCCAGGTGAAGGTTTAACCGGACTTCGGGTGATATGGCCTAACAGCCATTATATCTGATTTCTAGTTTGTAAAACATTCAAGGTTTTAATGCTACTTGTTTATGAGATTCCAGTTAATTTGTTTACTATATCTAAAGAAAAAGAAATAAAAGCAAAAATTTGTGTAGCAACCCATCTAATATTCAAATCTAATTTAAAGTAATAGAATAGGAATCGCCTTCAAATTTCAGAGGGGAAAAGCATGTTTTCAACTAAAGCAATATATTTAAGAGTATTTCTAGATTTCACAAATATTTGTTGTGTTCCGAAGATAATTGAAATTTTTTTAATCGCCGCATAAAAATAATAATAATCGTAACAAATTTGTAATCTAATCCAATTTGTGATTTTTTTTAACCACTTGTATAAAAAATCTAGAGCACGGGGGGAGAGGTTATAGAAATCATACTAACTAAGTGGATATCGAAGAAACAAATTTGTGTTAGAGACGTGCCAGTTGAAGGTTTAACCGGACTTCGGGTGCTACGGCCTAACAGCCATTATATCTGATTTCTAGTTTGTAAAACATACACGGTTCTAATGCTATTTGTTTTTGCGATTCCAGTTAATTTGTTTATGATATCTAAAGAAGGAAAAATAAAAGCTAAAATTTGTGTAGGAACCCTTCAAATTTTTAAATCTAATTAAAATTGATTGAATGGGGATCACCTTCAAATTTCAGAGAGGATCAGCTTGGTTTCAACTAGAATAATATATTTAAGCGTAGTTTCAGATTTCACAAATATTTGTCGTGTTCAGAAGAAAAATAAAAAAAATTTTAACCGCCGCATAAAAATAATAATAATCGTAACAAATTTGTAATCTAATCCAATTTGTGATTTTTTTTAACCACTTGTATAAAAAATCTAGAGCACGGGGGGAGAGGTTTTAGAAATCATACTAACTAAGTGGATATCGAAGAAACAAATTTGTGTTAGAGACGTGCCAGGTGAAGGTTAAACCGGACTTCGGGTGCTATGGCCTAACAGCCATTATATCTGATTTCCAGTTTGTAAAACATATATGGTTCTAATGCTACTTGTTTTTGAGATTCCAGTTAATTTGTTAATGATATCTAAAGAAAAAGAAATAAAAGCAAAAATTTTTCTAGCAACCCATCTAATATTCAAATCTAATTTAAAGTAATAGAATAGGAATCACCTTCTAATTTCAAAGGGGAAAAGCATGTTTTCAACTAAAGCAATATATTTAAGAGTATTTCTAGATTTCACAAATATTTGTTGTGTTCCGAAGATAAATTAAATTTTTTTAATCGCCGCGTAAAAATAATAATAATTGTAACAAATTTGTAATCTAATCCAATTTGTGATTTTTTTTAACCACTTGCTTAAAAATTCTAGAGCTCGGGGGGAGAGGTTATAGAAATCATACTAACTAAGTGGATATCGAAGAAACAAATTTGTGTTAGAGACGTGCCAGGTGAAGGTTTAACCGGACTTCGGGTGCTATGGCCTAACAGCCATTATATCTGATTTCTAGTTTGTAAAACATACATGGATCTAATGCTATTTGTTTTTGAGATTCCAGTTAATTTGTTTATGAAATCTAAAGAAAAAGAAATAAAAGCAAAAATTTGTCTAGCAACCCATCTAATATTCAAATCTAATTTAAAGTAATAGAATAGGAATCGCCTTCAAATTTCAAAGGGGAAAAGCATGTTTTCAACTAAAGCAATATATTTAAGAGTATTTCTAGATTTCACAAATATTTGTTGTGTTCCGAAGATAAATTAAATATTTTTAATCGCCGCATAAAAATAATAATAATTGTAACAAATTTGTAATCTAATCCAATTTGTGATTTTTTTAACCACTTGTATAAAAAATCCAGAGCACGGGGGGAGAGGTTATAGAAATCATACTAACTAAGTGGATATCGAAGAAACAAATTTGTGTTAGAGACGTGCCGGGTGAAGGTTTAACCGGACTTCGGGTGCTATGGCCTAACAGCCATTATATCTGATTTCTAGTTTGTAAAACATACATGGTTCTAATGCTACTTGTTTTTGAGATTCCAGTTAATTTGTTTATGATATCTAAAGAAAAAGAAATAAAAGCAAAAATTTGTCTAGCAACCCATCTAATATTCAAATCTAATTTAAAGTAATAGAATAGGAATCGCCTTCAAATTTCAAAGGGGAAAAGCATGTTTTCAACTAAAGCAATATATTTAAGAGTATTTCTAGATTTCACAAATATTTGTTGTGTTCCGAAGATAAATTAAATATTTTTAATCGCCGCATAAAAATAATAATAATTGTAACAAATTTGTAATCTAATCCAATTTGTGATTTTTTTTAACAACTTGTATAAAAAATCCAGAGCACGGGGGGAGAGGTTATAGAAATCATACTAACTAAGTGGATATCGAAGAAACAAATTTGTGTTAGAGACCTGCAAGGTGAAGGTTTAATCGGACATCGGGGGCTATGGCCTAACAGCCATTATATCTGTTTTTTAGTTTGTAAAACATACATGGTTCTAATGCTATTTGTTTTTGCGATTCCAGTTAATTTGTTTATGATATCTAAAGAAGGAAAAATAAAAGCTAAAATTTGTGTAGGAACCCTTCAAATTTTTAAATCTAATTGAAATTGATTGAATGGGGATCACCTTCAAATTTCAGAGGGGATCAGCTTGGTTTCAACTAGAATAATATATTTAAGCGTAGTTTCAGATTTCACAAATATCTGTCGTGTTCCGAAGAAAAATAAAAAAAATTTTAACCGCCGCATAAAAATAATAATTACCGTAACAAATTTGTAATCTAATCCAATTTGTGATTTTTTTAACCACTTGTTTAAAAAATCTAGAGCACGGGGGGAGAGGTTATAGAAATCATACTAACTAAGTGGATATCGAAGAAACAAATTTGTGTTAGAGACGTGCCGGGTGAAGGTTTAACCGGTTTTCGGGTGCTATGGCCTAACAGCCATTATATCTGATTTCTAGTTTGTAAAACATACATGGTTCTAATGCTACTTGTTTTTGAGATTCCAGTTAATTTGTTTATGATATCTAAAGAAAAAGAAATAAAAGCAAAAATTTGTCTAGCAACCCATCTAATATTCAAATCTAATTTAAAGTAATAGATTAGGAATCGCCTTCAAATTTCAAAGGGGAAAAGCATGTTTTCAACTAAAGCAATATATTTAAGAGTATTTCTAGATTTCACAAATATTTGTTGTGTTCCGAAGATAAATTAAATATTTTTAATCGCCGCATAAAAATAATAATAATTGTAACAAATTTGTAATCTAATCCAATTTGTGATTTTTTTAACAACTTGTATAAAAAATCCAGAGCACGGGGGGAGAGGTTATAGAAATCATACTAACTAAGTGGATATCGAAGAAACAAATTTGTGTTAGAGACCTGCAAGGTGAAGGTTTAACCGGACATCGGGGGCTATGGCCTAACAGCCATTATATCTGTTTTTTAGTTTGTAAAACATACATGGTTCTAATGCTATTTGTTTTTGCGATTCCAGTTAATTTGTTTATGATATCTAAAGAAGGAAAAATAAAAGCTAAAATTTGTGTAGGAACCCTTCAAATTTTTAAATCTAATTGAAATTGATTGAATGGGGATCACCTTCAAATTTCAGAGGGGATCAGCTTGGTTTCAACTAGAATAATATATTTAAGCGTAGTTTCAGATTTCACAAATATCTGTCGTGTTCCGAAGAAAAATAAAAAAAATTTTAACCGCCGCATAAAAATAATAATTACCGTAACAAATTTGTAATCTAATCCAATTTGTGATTTTTTTTAACCACTTGTTTAAAAAATCTAGAGCACGGGGGGAGAGGTTATAGAAATCATACTAACTAAGTGGATATCGAAGAAACAAATTTGTGTTAGAGACGTGCCGGGTGAAGGTTTAACCGGACTTCGGGTGCTATGGCCTAACAGCCATTATATCTGATTTCTAGTTTGTAAAACATACATGGTTCTAATGCTACTTGTTTTTGAGATTCCAGTTAATCTGTTTATGATATCTAAAGAAAAAGAAATAAAAGCAAAAATTTGTCTAGCAACCCATCTAATATTCAAATCTAATTTAAAGTAATAGAATAGGAATCGCCTTCAAATTTCAAAGGGGAAAAGCATGTTTTCAACTAAAGCAATATATTTAAGAGTATTTCTAGATTTCACAAATATTTGTTGTGCTCCGAAGATAAATTAAATATTTTTAATCGCCGCATAAAAATAATAATAATTGTAACAAATTTGTAATCTAATCCAATTTGTGATTTTTTTTTAACAACTTGTATAAAAAATCCAGAGCACGGGGGGAGAGGTTATAGAAATCATACTAACTAAGTGGATATCGAAGAAACAAATTTGTGTTAGAGACCTGCAAGGTGAAGGTTTAACCGGACATCGGGTGCTATGGCCTAACAGCCATTATATCTGTTTTTTAGTTTGTAAAACATACATGGTTCTAATGCTATTTGTTTTTGCGATTCCAGTTAATTTGTTTATGATATCTAAAGAAGGAAAAATAAAAGCTAAAATTTGTGTAGGAACCCTTCAAATTTTTAAATCTAATTGAAATTGATTGAATGGGGATCACCTTCAAATTTCAGAGGGGATCAGCTTGGTTTCAACTAGAATAATATATTTAAGCGTAGTTTCAGATTTCACAAATATTTGCCGTGCTCCGAAGAAAGAAAAAAATTTTTAACCGCAGCATAAAAATAATAATAATCGTAACAAATTTGTATTCCAATCCAATTTGTGATTTTTTTTAACCACTTGTTTAAAAAATCTAGAGCACGGGGGGAGAGGTTATAGAAATCATACTAACTAAGTGGATATCGAAGAAACAAATTTGTGTTAAAGACGTGCCATGTGAAGGTTTAACCGGACTTCGGGTGTCATGGCCTAACAGCCATTATATCTGATTTCTAGTTTGTAAAACATACATGGTTCTAATGCTACTTGTTTTTGAGATTCCAGTTAATTTGTTTATGAAATCTGAAGAAAAAGAAATAAAAGCAAAAATTTGTCTAGCAACCCATCTAATATTCAAATCTAATTTAAAGTAATAGAATAGGAATCGCCTTCAAATTTCAAAGGGGAAAATCATGTTTTCAACTAAAGCAATATATTTAAGAGTATTTCTAGATTTCACAAATATTTGTTGTGTTCCGAAGATAAATTAAATATTTTTAATCGCCGCATAAAAATAATAATAATTGTAACAAATTTGTAATCTGATCCAATTTGTGATTTTTTTTAACCTCTTGTATAAAAAATCCAGAACACGGGGGGAGAGGTTTCAGAAATCATACTAACTAAGTGGATATCTAAGAAACAAATTTGTGTTAGAGACGTGCCAGCTGAAGGTTTAACCGGACTTCGGGTGCTATGGCCTAACTGCCATTATATCTGATTTCTAGTTTGTAAAACATACATGGTTCTAATGCTATTTGTTTTTGCGATTCCATTTAATTTGTTTATGATATCTAAAGAAGGAAAAATAAAAGCTAAAATTTGTGTAGGAACCCTTCAAATTTTTTAATCTAATTGAAATTGATTGAATGGGGATCACCTTCAAATTTCAGAGAGGATCAGCTTGGTTTCAACTAGAATAATATATTTAAGCGTAGTTTCAGATTTCACAAATATATGTCGTGTTCCGAAGAAAAATAAAAAAAATTTTAACCGCCGCATAAAAATAATAATAATCGTAACAAATTTGTAATCTAATCCAAATTGTGATTTTTTTTAACCACTTGTTTAAAAAATCTAGAGCACGGGGGGAGAGGTTATAGAAATCATACTAACTAAGTGGATATCGAAGAAACAAATTTGTGTTAGAGACGTGCCAGGTGAAGGTTTAACCGGACTTCGGGTGCTATGGCCTAACAGCCATTATATCTGATTTCTAGTTTGTAAAACATACATGGTTCTAATGCTATTTGTTTTTGAGATTCCAGTTAATTTGTTTATGATATCTAAAGAAAAAGAAATTAAAGCTGAAATTTGTCTAGCAACCCATCTAATACTCAAATCTAATTTAAATTAATAGAATAGGAATCGCCTTCAAATTTCAAAGGGGAACAGCATGTTTTCAACTAAAACAATATACTTAAGAGTATTTCCAGATTTCACAAATATTTGTTGTGTTCCGAAGATAATTGAATTTTTTTTAATCGCGGCATAAAAATAATAATAATCGTAACAAATTTGTAATCTAATCCAATTTGTGATTTTTTTTCACCACTTGTATAAAAAATCTAGAGCACGGGGGGAGAGGTTATAGAAATCATACTAACTAAGTGGATATCGAAGAAACAAATTTGTGTTAGAGACGTGCCAGGTGAAGGTTTAACAGGACTTCGGGTGCTATGGCCTAACAGCCATTATATCTGATTTCTAGTTTGTAAAGCATACATGGTTCTAATGCTACTTGTTTTTGAGATTCCAGTTAATTTGTTTATGATATCTAATCAGAAAGAAATAAAAGCAAAAATTTGTCTAGCAACCCATCTAATATTCAAATCTAATTTAAAATAGGAATCGCCTTCAAATTTCAAAGGGGAAAAGCATGTTTTCAACTAAAGCAATATATTTAAGAGTATTTCTAGATTTCACAAATAATTGTTGTGTTCCGACGATAAATGAAATTTTTTTAATCGCCGCATAAAAATAATAATAATCGCAACAAATTTGTAATCTAATCCAATTTGTGATTTTTTTCAACCACTTGTATAAAAAATCTACACGGGGGGAGAGGTTATAGAAATCATTCTAACTAAGTGGATATCGAAGAAACAAATTGGTGTTAGAGATGTGCCAGGTGAAGGTTTAACCGGACTTCGGGTGCTATGGCCTAACAGCCATTATATCTGATTTCTAGTTTGTAAAACATACATGGTTCTAATGCTATTTGTTTTTGAGATTCCAGTTAATTTGCTTATGATATCTAAAGAAAAAGAAATAAAAGCTAAAATTGGTCTAGCAACCCATCTAATACTCAAATCTAATTTAAATTAATAGAATAGGAATCGCCTTCAAATTTCAAAGGGGAAAAGCATGTTTTCAACTAAAACAATATATTTAAGAGTATTTCCAGATTTCACAAATATTTGTTGTGTTCCGAAGATAAATGAAATTTTTTTAATCGCCGCATAAAAATAATAATAATCGTAACAAATTTGTAATCTAATCCAACTTGTGATTTTTTTTTAACCACTGGTATAAAAAATCTAGAGCACGGGGGGAGAGGTTATAGAAATCTTACTAACTAAGTGGATATCGAAAAAACAAATTTATCTCAGAGACGTGAAGGTTTAACTGGACTTCGGGTGTTATGGCCTTACATCCATTATATCTGATTTGTAGTTCGTAAAACATACATGGTTCTAAAACTATTTATTTTTGAGATTCCAGTTAATGTGTTTATGAAGTGTGTGTGTGTGTGTGTGTGTGTGTGCAAAGGAAGATAAAATACATCCGACTTTATACCACCGACTTAAATATCCCCTTGTAAACAATGGTGATGGTGCACGTTTAATCTGTTGGATTTTAAAGTTTTTATGTAAGTAACCTGTAACAAATCTTTTCCTTTGTGGTTGCTGAATCGGAGATTGATAGTTCTCTGTAAAGGGCAAAAATGCGATCTTTGGATTAATGAATCAAGCACTATTGAGTCCTGTCTGTGAAACAGGCTGTGAATTATTGTTGGCTGAATTCGTATTCTTGGCCTCTGAGAAAAACAAGAAATTCTCCCTCTGCTTTAAAAATTCACTTACTGATATTGGCAAGGGGCGTAAGTATCCGCAACTATTAACTGATCGGGCATCATACATATTTTTAACATACATACATTTTTATAAGAAGATAATAATTTTCTTTTGGCCGTGTTTATTTACTGGGACCTTTGGTCCATTCATTTAGGTTCTACCACAGTTTAAATAGAGATGAGCAGGGATTCATCTAAAAGAATGTAACATTTTCTTATCAAGTCAAAAAAAAAAAAAAAAAAAAAAAAAAAAAAAAAAAAAAATATGTTGTGACATATTTTTTTTTTTTTGTAAATGCATAATAATTGTCTTTCTTAAACCATAATAAACATACTAATAAATATTAAATTTTTCATGTACATTTCTGATTATTATTTTCCAATTCTGAGTTCGCAGCTATCGATGTTCCACTCTTTCGCCATGTAATTTTGTTAACCGACCCAGAAGACAAGGGATATCGTGGATAAGGCATTTGAACAAAGTAGCCTCCATTGAAAACTTTTTGATGGATCTAATTTTGTCCCACCTCATTTTTTTTTTCTTCTTTCTTTTGAGGTGCGCTTGCTTTTTCACAACAGGAGGTGGAAAACAGCGAAAACTTCCCACGTTTAGGCCGACGGCAAGGGTATTCTAACACAAAATCCACTAATTATATTTTTTTGTCAGCACTGTGGTCGGTGTGAGCCGGAAGTTAAATTCGTATCAACCAGCCTCCGCTAGAATTGGACTCTGGTTCACGTCATTGGGAGGCAGACGTTTTATCCTTTGAGCCTCTGTTATTTCATTTATAAGCGAAAATATGTCAAAGGGGCAGTTCAAAATGTACGCACACAAAAATGGAGAAATTTTAACCCCCCCTTCGTACATTACCGTACATGAGGTCTTACTCAACCCCCTTAGAGTACGTACATTTTATTAGTCTACCCCCCTTTTTCATAAAAATTAAAATAATTGAAAAAGTCAAAATTAAATTTGGTGTTTGCTTATAATGTATGTACTTTGTATAATACCTCCCCCCTTCCCATCGTACAAAACCGTACAAAATAGAAAATCCCCTCCCCCTTCCCATCGTACAAAACCGTACAAAATAGAAAATCCCCTCCCTCCCATCAGGATGTACGTACTTTTTGAACGGCCTCAAATAGGTAAGAAAGTTTTGAAAACGAATATCGCAGTTCCGAAGATGGAGTTTGCAGACCGTAGGTTGAGGAACAGTGATATAGGGAACATAGCCCGTAAAGTGGGCTACATAATATAATTTCACCTGTTATAAAATATCACTTATTTCACATCCCCCATTTTATGTGGGCTACATAGTTAGGAAAACGAGTTAATTTATTTTTCCACTACGTTTTTTTCCTCGTTATTTTACGGAATTTATTTAAGCATGTGTTAAGAATAAGCTCCTTTTTATTCACAGTGATCTAATTTCTAAGTATGTATCATCTTCAGCACAATATAAACGTGCAATAATGGATTTAAGAGGGAAAAAACAGTGTAATCAGTTTTCTTCATTTCCAAACTATGATAATGTATCTATTTTTGATACCTATTTTTCCCTACAGTATATAAGCCGGATGTTTATGAATCATCACTTGTTATGACAACATTGGCTGTAACCAGGATACCGTGTGAGTTCGACAGCTAGGGATAGGGCTCGTGTGTTGGGATGAACAAATAAAATATAGAAACCATTTTGTTTATTATTTTTTATTTCTTCTTTTTTTTTATCACCATTATCATCACGCGTGCCTCCAAAGACGTCATCTTCAATTTATCACTTTCCTAAAAAAATGAAGATAATACTTGTCAGATAATTTGGAGAATAAATTTAGATGAGTTATTTCTCTAAAGGATTTCACTTCAAAAGATTTGCTTTATCATCAAAGCATGAGTAAAAAACCCTCATGCTTAAACACGTGCTTTGCTCATAGGCCGTAGCCGAAGCCATTTGTCGTTCAAATTCGTTTCTATGGAACCAGTGCATTTTTCTGAAGAACAAGGACCTCGTAATTTAGACTACCTGAGTGCTCGTTTTTCATACGGGAAAAAAAGTAAACAATCAATAAATAGATGTAAATAAACATTATGAGATTGTGCACAAATGTTATGAAATTTAAAAATAAATCTAATATTTTTTTACTTATTATTCTTTGTTGACTTTCCCGGATGCTTTATGTTATTAGATTAAACAAAAAACGCATTTAAAAGTTCATACTATCATTTTATTTTATGACCGTCGTTGGACAACCGACATAGTTTTTAGAGTTTACAACAACTAATTTTATACTCCACGGCCTTGTAGTTTTAAACCCAGTCCAGAAGACAAGGGAACTCCTGGATCAAGTATCATTTGCCTTCGTGGAGGAGGTTTTGATAGAACTAACCTGTATTAACGTTTCATGGAGAGGAAAACCACGAATACCTCTAACAGCTAGCCTGACAGCAATTGGACTCTAACCCATGATCCATCTACCACTTATGATATTTTACGTCGGCACTGTGGTCGCTGCGAACCGGGTACGGAATTCGTATAGACCAGCAATGGCTGGCATTCGAATCCAGATCACCTTATTGGAGGGCGAACGCTCTATCACCTGAGCCACCAAGACTCTCATAACATCATTTGTCATGAATGATTTAGTATCATTTGACATGATGTCGTTATTCGAGGCATGGCAGTCAAAATTTACTTCAGTCGACAAATTTCCTGCTCTAATTATTATTTCAGGAGCCTTAAAAATCTTGAACCACAGCAACTATATTGGGTACTTTGTTACCTACATTGAATGGCTATATTATTAATTAAATCATCATCTTTTATCACAGTGCTAGTAGTACTAATTACCAAAATTAATTTTTCATCATTGGAGTAAAAGTAGTATGGCTATCATCTACAGTTCTCTTTAAGTTTAGGACCTAATCGAATAAGTACCTTTCACCCATGAATTTCGCTTTTCACATTATATTATTCAGTACGCTTCAACTTATTTTTTCATTTCAATTATTGTCAATTTTAAAATGTTGTTTTTGAATTTATAGAAATATTATTCAAAAGTATAGCTCTAACAAAACTAATTCGTGGATTCACACAGTTGTTTCTGTGAACTATTGATTTGAAACTTTTTATTCCTGCTTTCATTTTGCTTGATATAATAAATAGATTCCTCGTTTTCAACGATTTTTTTCCATAGCGAATTGCGACAAAAACTAAAAAACCTACCAAAAGAGGCCATTTTACTTTGACACTTCAGATATAATTTTTTTTTCGAATTAAATAATATTTTCTGAATGTTTCAAAATTTTCTCTTTCTATTTTCCATAAGCTTCTAAATTTAACCTCAAGATTCTGAAATTTCGAATAAAAATACGAACATCGTCACTTATTTTAATCAAGTTTAAGTAGACATAGATTTGTGTCATGAAATGTTACTTGCTATAAAAATAAACTTTTAACGTACAAAATTCAAGTTAGATATTCTTGATGGTACGAAGACGTCTCCTCTGAAACTGAAAATTAGAACATAATATTCAGTATAAAGGCAGAGTATTTATTTATTGCTTTATTGAAATTACATACATTTTCAGGCTTGTTTGCTCAATTTAGGTTTATAAATCTTTTTCAAGTAGAAGGACAGATAGAACAATACAGAGAAGGACATCACGCAGAATAAATTCATCCAGAGTTACGGCGGGATTCGAACCCGCCACCTCCAAGCTTCGCGCAGCGTTTGGTGGACGACACTGCTCGGTCGCGGAGGCCCCTAAATGCAGTTTTTGTCCTCATCTAGACAGCGACGCTAAACAAGTAAACGAGAACCAACTTACAGTTTCATTAAAGAAAGTTGCTAATTTGGTTAAACATGATTGAGGCAAAGAGCCCAGGAGGCTTTCGTACAGGGAATCACACTGTGACTTTTTAGCGAGAACATTGATTTGGTTCTATCGCTAGATTTTAATACGAGGGTTGCTATTTATATTTCTGGCCTTGGCTACAGTAAGTGTTGCTAGGCGACCGCAGACGATTTTAATCGAAGTTTGATATTTTTAAACATAAATTCAGCAGACGATTTACCATTATAGCTTCATTTGTGTTGTTGACAGTAAATTGAAAAGTTCTTCTCTTTCAAAAAATGGAACTGAATCGTGAACATTTTCGTGCCATTATTTTTCATAACTTTCGACGTGGATTGTCAAGACAAGAGTGCTTTGATGAACTTAATTCTTTATTCAGCGATAAAGCGCCATCCTACAGCACTGTAAAAAATTGGTATAACGAATTTAATCGTGGTCGACGTTCGATCCAGCACGAATCCCGTGAAGGTCGTCCAAAATCCGTTGTTGTGCCAGAAAAGATCGATGCTGTGTGTGAACTGATAAAGCAAGATCGTCATGTGACATACCGTGAGATAGAGGCGTCTTTGGACATTAGTATGACTAGCATCAATAAAATATTGCATGAACATTTGAGCGTAAAAAAAAATTGTTCGCGTTGGATCCCGCATAATCTGACAAACTCTCAAAAAAAGGCTCGTGTCGATTGGTGCAAGGAAATGTTGGAAAAATTCGTTCAAGGTACATCAAAGGCTGTGTATAACATCTACGCAGGATGGATCTATGCATATGAGCCGGAAACAAAACAGCAATCAACTGTATGGGTCTTCCAAGATGAGGCAAAACCAACAAAAGTTGTTCAAGGAAGAAGCACATCGAAACAAATGATTGCCTGTTTCTTCGGCATTAACGGTCATGTGGCAACAGTGGCGTTAGAGCAACGCAGGACGGTCAATTCTGAATGGTACACAACCATTTGTTTGCCAGAAGTCATTGGAGAAATTCGAAAAAAGCAGAAGAATAGGCGAATCATTCTTCATCATGACAATGCGAGCTCTCACACATTGACTCAAACAAAGGAATTTCTGACGGAGCGAAAGATCGAACTGATGGGTCATCCACCGTACAGCCCTGATTTGGCACCCAATGACTTCTTCTTATTCACACACATCAAAAATAAATTACTTGGACAACGATTTTCGACCCCCGAAGAAGCGGTCGATGCATTCAAAACTCATGCTTTGGAGTTACCTCAATCGGACTGGAAAAAGTGCTTTGAAAATTGGTTCAAACGCATGCAAAAGTGTATTGATCATCATGGAGAATATTTTGAAAAACAATAAAACCAATTTCGATCCTACGTATTTGTTTCTTCATTATTAGGCCAGAAATATAAATCGCAACCCTCGTATTATTTTTGCTTTTCCTTTCCTAAATATTAATTTTAAACGTTCTAACTTGAATATTCTTTTACTTCAGCTTTGGCGAGGGCTTCCAAAATATATTTTTAAGTGCGTCCCTTACAAAACACCCTGCATAATACTGTTTAATTAGGTTATCTTGGTTTCGAATTGTCAAAAAGCTTTTCGTATTGAAATTGGTGTTGGTATACCGGTATTCAGTTCCTCTTACATTTAAATCTGAGGAACTTAACTTTTTAAACAAACAAAGACGTTTTCAATTGTTTAAATTCAAGAAGTCCATTATTTTATTTTAAAAAAATATTTTAGCCTTCGTATTCTTACCGACAACAGTAAATAGCCTGAGTTCATTGTTTTCTTGGCAAGAAAATAAAATAAAAATAATCTTGGAATTGTATACAAAATCCATGCCAACAATTTTTTTTTTCGCTTTACTTTTTCTTCTAGAAGAAATGCAAGTTTTGTCTGGCATCAATACTATTTCTTTTGAGCCAGAAATGAGGCAGTGAGTAATCACAGTTTGTTTTGTTGCCAATATTTTTTTCAAAATTATAAAAAGAAAGGAAGTAAATGGATTCGCTCGATATGTTTTTTTTCCTGTCTAAAACAAGACTGAGATAAATTACAGTGTCAGCAGATGTGTTAAAACTTCTTGAGAGGTGTTAATGAAAATATCTTCACGATCTTTGACTTTTAAAAGGCTTCTCCATACGAACGAACTCAACCATCAACAGATATAAATAACAATATTAGCGCCATCTATGATCTCTATTTTCTTTTTTTAGACAAATATTTCAGTTTTCCTTCTCAATGCAAAATATTCCTTAAATATTTTTACGCAGATATTGATATTTTAGAAAATATGACACCTAATCTAATATTTAAAATCGGTTTCAATCAAAACCTGCTGTGCAAAAAGTTTTTTCTCCAAATTGTTCGTTAGATCATTAAGCAATCTATGTCAACTAACTGATTCCAAACATACTTCTTTAAAAAAAAGCTATGTCAGCGCCACCTATGATCTATATTTTGACTTCTTAGAGTTATTTTGAGTTCTTATATTTTGACTTAATTAAATTTTTTTAGCTGTAAAAAGTTCTATAAATATTCTGGATAGATTTTGATATTTTTGGAAAATTTGACGCACTTCAAAATTTGACGTTTCATTATATTGCTTTAAGGAAATTTTACGATGTAAAAAAATTGCAGAAAATGTCACAATTGTCTAGCAGATGATAATAACTTATCAGATTTCTTGCTCAAAATTATGATATAACAATTATGTTCCATTGATTCGAAATTTAACTACTGTCTTCAAACATACGAGGAGAATTCCGAAATTAAGTTTACCCTCTTGTTTTCCCCTGATTTTGATCAGGAATGAGGTAATCAAGACTATGTCCCAGCTACAATTATACCTTGTCCCCAGTTGGGCTCAAAATTTGCTGAATATGGGTCCTATGTGAACAATGGGACGTTGGGACATTGGGAATATTGGGACGTCTAGATTTTTAAATATTGGTCCTATGCAGTATTAATATCGGCCTATATAGGGCCTATGTAGAGCTTATATTGGCTGAATAATGATTATAAAATATTGGGTGAATCAGAAAATTCTATATAGTGCCGATATTGGTTGTAAAGCGTAAGCAAAATATCGGGTGAACAGGACAATTCTATCTAAGGCCCATATCGGAAAAATAACGACGCTTTGAACCCATATTAAACCAAGATTCGTGAATGTTGGTCCAACGAGATAGCCAAAAACTATTGAATATTATTCGACCATTATCAAGCAAATATCACTGTAACAGTGCTGCGAAAAGCGGGAGTGAGTCTCTTGGTCTAGTCTTGGAGTTTTGTTGCTGGGGATTTTGGAGGTTGAAACCTTCAATGCTATGCGGTACCATTATATCCTATCGAAATTTAAAAAAGCTATTCGGCGTTTTTACATCACCATTACAGTCCTGATTTTGCACCCACTTTTTGAAGCTTATAAAGTATATTGGCAAATGTCTCAACTTAAGCAGCGGTTGTTCGGGAGATCGAGCGTTAGTCTCCCAAAGAGGTGTCCAAGTTCGATTCCCAGTGATGGCAGGTCAATATGAATTCTGCACTGAGCTCGCGCCAACCATGCCGCTGACGTTAAATATCCACAATATACTATATAATATGCTGATCATGGGCTTAGAGTAGTCGTGCTGTCGAGCTAACTGTGGGAGGTTTACGTGGTTTTTCTCTCTGTGTTAGGCAAATGCAGATTAGTTTCATCAAGAGGTCCTACTCCATTCCCCCCTACCCCTTGTTACCCACTACAAGGAGATTGTATAGACCAATTTTCAAATTTTTATCTGCCGAAGCAAATATTCTAATACTTAAAATGCTTAGGATGTCCCTGTTTGGGCAAAGTATCGCAGTTAAATTTCTTGCAATAGTGTTTGGTCAACTTCCATAAAACTTTAAATTGTTGTTTGCTGTTTGATCAACTTAAATAAAAAATCTTAATTTATTATTTGCAGTACTGTTGGGGCAATTAACTTATATTACGTTAATTTGTTGCTTGCAATATTATTTAATCAATCTCCCACGAGTATGTGAAATTGTTTGCAATTTTGTTTGGTTAACTTAACAATATTACGATAAATGTTTTTTCGCAACATTATTTAGTTTATGCTGCCAACGTAAGACGCAGTTTAGTCAATTTCAATTCTTGCGCCATTAAACTTTTAATTCATACCTTTTTGCGAATTTTCACTTTATTATAAAAGTGCATTTCTAAATATTAGTAATTTCAATAAATGACATTCATCTGCTTACATATGATGTTTGCAATACCATTTGATCAACTTACCTTTAGTAAGTTCAGTCGTTGTTTGGTTAACTTACCTATTGTACGTTATATGGTTGTTTGCAATACTATTTTATTTGGTTAACCTACTTATAAGTTACATTTCTCTCAGTTATACAATTTACATTTCTCACAGTTTAGTCAGTTTCAATTCTTGCGCCATTAAACTTTCAATTCATACCTTTTTGCGAATTTTCACTTTATTATAAAAGTGCATTTCTAAATATTAGTAAATTCAATAAATGACATTCATCTGCTTACAGATGATGTTTGCAATACCATTTGATCAACTTACCTTTAGTAAGTTCAGTCGTTGTTTGGTTAACTTACCTATTGTACGTTATATGGTTGTTTGCAATACTATTTGGTTAACCTACTTATAAGTTACATTTCTCACAGTTTAGTCAGTTTCAATTCTTGCGCCATAAAACTTTCAAATCTTTTTTACGAAATTTCATTGGGCTCTAAAGGTATATTTCAACACTAAAATGGTTTTCAAGCGTTAGTAATTTCATTAAATGTCATTCATTTGTTCGCAAAATTCGTATGCAATGTTACTTTACTCATTTTTAGAGGGATATAAAATAATTTTCCAAATTAGCTTGACATTTAGAGCGCTATTACACACAGATAGTGAAATCCATCCCCATTTTATGTTTCATTCTCTGCGAGTCTCTTTTCGTTGCATAATTGCTTCTCAGAATGATTTCGCAAACAAAGGATTGTCTACATCGCAATTAAAATTTCTCGTTAAACTTTAAAAAGTCAGCTCTAGCGATTTGCAACTGACGTATTTTAACACTATCGTGTGCCAAAAATAACATGACGATTGTTCCAGCATTTTTCTAATGTAACGAAAGATTTATGTCCATTAAAGGGAATGTTTCAAGGCTAACGGCATGAAAAATAAGGGTCGAGATAGTCAACATTAAAGAAAGACTGGGTAGATTCAGTTAAGTTGAAGCTTATTGAATTTAATTTATTGCACAGAGCTCAAAATAAATAAAAATTAAACACCTTGAATTAGTATTGAATCTAATGACTAGATTTTATCGTAATAACACAAAATCGTAATCATTCCAGTAGGTAGATAATAAATATAATACCTGATGTTTTCAAAATCACCGAATATTGGAAAAATCAATTATCAGAATATTTGAAAAATTATTATACTATTTACTGCGTTACGTTTTGCTGCCCTGCTATTTTATTTTTAGACAGTTTTAAATTATGTCCCAAAGCTCGTCAATAGATGGCGTTGGTACCTGAGAAACGAAAAACTTTTTTCAAATCATCTCCAATTCGCAACAACAAGATGGCACAATCCGGGAAATAAATTTAACTTACGTTTGTACAAATGATTCAATTAGGATGCTTTGATACGCGACTGATATTTTTTCAGTGAGCAGCGCTATCTGTAGACGAAATCTTTATTTATTTTTAAAATTTAGAGGGAACGACATTCTTGTTTACTAAACAGTTCGTAACAAACGGTGCGTTTTTATAAGTCTATTTAGTTTGTTTGTTTTTTAAATTGGATTTTCATAGTGTAAGTTATTTATGAGAAGCCGAATATTTCATAATTATAGGCGATATTTTTAATTATTTTTAATTTAAAGTCAGATACAGAATATAGGATTTTCTAAAAAAAGACTCATCTCATTTATGATACCGTGGGCGGTTAAGAGAAAATCGCGTCATTATGTATCTATGTGATCACGGTTCTAAAAGGGTTAAAGTACGGTAGTGTAGTTATAACTTAAAACATTGTCCAGACTAACTATCAACATTTAAATTTTCAAACATTAAGATCTAGAAGAAAAAATTAGTTTTTTTTAATGGAATAATTTAAATAATATGGAATTAAAAAATAATTTAAGTTGTGTGGTGAAGTAAACAAGCTCTTCAAATGACAGGGGGAAAACTAAATGCTTTACAAATGAAAAACGTAAGGGTATAAAATTGTACAGTGTTTTTGTTTTGTGATTACGTAATCAGGTAATTTGTTTTTATCAGGTATTCATACAGATTATTTTATACATTATTTGGGACATTCTTCAGTTTGTATGAAACGTCATCTTAATGCTTCGCTTCCTATAAATTTTTATGTTGTTAAGAAGAATCCAGTTAAACAGTTATTATGAATTGTGTTTTGTTTTCAACATTGCATCGAACTTTCCACATATAAAACCATAACGGGTTTTTATAGCTATTATTTCGAAGCCCTTGAAACTTAAGTACAGCAAGCGCCGATACGACTGGCGCCAATACTTAAAATTAACGATTGTTACAAATACATTTAATGTTCCCATTGAAACATAGTAAACTGAAAGAAATGTCTCTCTTTATCGAAAGTTTATTTGTTACGAATTTTTTTTCTTTCCGAAAATGGATTTTTTCCTTTTGATATTTTTGTTTTAAAAAAACACCAATGAAATTCTTTGAAATGATCTAAACCTGAAAATTTTATTGCATAACCGACGGATCATGTTTTAAAGTTCCCTTGCCGTTAGGCTAACCGTGGGAGGGTATCGTTGTCTTCCTCTCCATGTAACGAAAGTGTAGGTTAGTTCCATCAAAAAGTCCTCCACAAAGGCAAATTTCTATCAATACTACTTGATCCAGGAGTTCCCTTGTATTCTGGATTGGGTTCAGAATCGCAAGGCTATGGAGTTGGGTCAGCTGTTCAAAGACGGTTATAAAATAAAATATTCTGGTTGAGCCGTGGGGGCTCAGGGGATAGAGCGTTCGCCTCCCAATGAGGTGAACAGGATTCGAATCCCAGCAATAGCTGTTTGATACAAATTCCGCACCTGGCTCGCACCGACCACAGTGCTGACGTAAAATATCCTCAGTGGTAGAAGGATCATGGATTAGATTCTCCTTCCTATCAGGCTAACCGTGGGAGATCTTCGCGCTTTTCCTCTCCATACAACTCAAATGAGGGGGGGGGGCGCAAGGTTTGACTCATGATCTATAATTAATTCACTATATATAAAAGGTAATCTGCGGCCCGTTAGCTCTTGATGTGTGACCCAAGGCAGCACCGAAACTTAATAATAACAAAAGCCATAACTCTTTGTTTTCTTCTTTTGTTGTTGTTGTAGTTCATTGACGTCGCACTAGAACTGCACAAAGGGCTATTGGCGACGATCTGGGAAACATCCCTGAAGATGATCCGAAGACATGCCATTACAATTTTGATCCTCTGAAGAGGGAATGGCACCCCCTCTTCGGTAGCCCGACGACCTGTACGCGAAGTCGAGCACTTTACGGTTGAAGAGTTTAACGAGGACTAATACCGCACACCCTCGGTCCCTACACAAACTGATGGAAGTGGTCACCCACCCGCACACTGACCGCAGCCAGTGATGCTTGACTTTGGTGAACTGCTGGGAACCGTGTCTTAACGACCAGTCCACTGCGGGACTTTCTTCTTTTGGAAAAAAAACGGATTAACGCTTTAAATTTTGGAAAAGCTAAACATTGTAGTTTTTTTTTTGATGGTTACCACAACAAATTTCCATAGTTTTAAAAATCTGAATATTTTTTTGCTACGACAAAATTATGATGCGTGAATTTCGAATTTTAGTAATCACTTTTGAAGCTCTTTATTTGTGTTCATTTCATGGTTAATCTACGTGACTTTCCGATCGTGCTTTGGAAAGCCATATTGTCTGACTTCCACGTGTTTCTTAAAATCTCGATATCTTTTTATACGATATTATAACGACTCGAATCGTGCGTGATTCAAATCGTGCGAATAGTAATTACTTTTGGCGTGCTTTATTTGTGTCAATTTTATCTAAAATTCCAGCTATTTTTCCATCGCTTTTTTTTTTCTTCGCACTACGCACTTTGCATGGTTTTGAAAACCCCGATATTTTTAATATGTATCAATACGAAACTCAAATCGTGCATTTCCAATGGGTGTTTTTTTTTTTTTTTTTTTTTTTTTTTCGTAATCACAAATCTAAGAGATTTTTTTTTATCGTTCTTACAACAAATATTTCTATGTTTTTCGAGCGGGTTTCAAAAATCTTTGCATTTTTAATCCGATGCTGTAACGACTTGCTATCTTCGAATCAGGTAGTTTTATCGTCACATTTGACGTGCTTTATTTGTGTCAATTTTATCGAAATTACAAGATATTTTTACATCGTTTTTTCGGCACTACGCATTTTGCATGGTTTTGAAAACCCCGATATTTTTAATATGTATCAATACGAAACTCGAAACGTGCATTTCCAATGGGTGCTTTTTTTGCGCGATTGCAAAACTAAGGGATTTTTTTTTCTATCGTTCTTACAACAGTTATTACTACGCTTTTCTACGGGGTTTCAAAAATCTCAAAATTTTTAATCTGGTGCTATGACGACATACGATTTTCGAATCAGGCAGTTTTTTCATCACCTTTGACGCGCTTTATTTGTGCGGATTTCCGCGTCAATCCACGTTATTTTTCAATTTTATTTTTAATCTCGATATTTTTTAAACAATATTATTACAAAACTTAAATTTGAATGAGAGGTTTTTAAACTGTTTGCTTTTTTGAACTTTGTTTCTAATTTTTTGTTACTTAAAAAACGGTTTTAAGATTTAACATTTATAAAATCTCTTACAATTCAATAAATATAAATGTTCTAGAGTTAAAAAGATACTCAACTGAATGTTGAATCTTATTTTAAGTTAAATGCGTCTATTCTATTTTAAAATAATTCAAAACTCCGTACAATTTTTTTAAATAAAATATTTAATTTACATTTATGTTGATCAATAAAGTATTTATTTTTAAATTTTTAATTTAATTCAAGAACATTTTAGTTAATTTTTTTAATTAATTAACTGTTGCGTTGCTTGCAAGTATATTACTAAGTTGACTGATAAAAAAGAAAGAAAAAAAAATGAAAAGAATAAAGATAATAAAAAAATGAATTATAAAAAATCTAATTTCATGCAAATATATTACTAGTTGATTAATAAAAGGAATTGTGTCTAAAACACTGATGTTTTCATTAAAAATTATCATAATTGCCGTCAACACGTATACAGCCTTTCACTCAAAATAATTGTACACCCTTCATGAATTAATGTAAAAATATTTTTTTTCTTCATATTTTTTAATTTACTTTACAAAAAAATAACTCTTAACTAATCTTAGAATATTGTAAAATAGGGAGTTATATTTTCATATTTTTATGATTAGTTTCATTTCAATGTGGTAAGTTGTTAATGGTATACAATGCTCCAATTTAGTTATTTTTCTAAATTTCCGACACCATATTTCGCAATTATTAGTTTTTAATTAATTAATATTAAAATTAAATTATATGAATTATTATAAATTTAAATAAAATGTTGTTGTTGTTGTTAATTTACGTCGCACTAGAGCTGCACAATGGGCTATTGGCGACGGTCTGGGAAACATCCCTGAGGATGATCCGAAGACATGCCATCACAATTTTGATCCTCTGCGGAGGGGATGGTACCCCCGCTTCGGTAGCCCGACGACTTGCGCGCGAAGTCGAGCACTTTACGGTAGCACAGTTTAACGAGGACCAATACCGCACACCCTCGGTCCGTACGCAGACTGATCCAAGTGGTCACCCACCCGCACACTGACCGCGGCCAGTGATGCTTGACTTCGGTGATCTGCTGGGAACCGTGTCTTAACGATCAGTCCACTGCGGGACGTGATGGTTTGGGAAACATCCCTGAAAATAATCTGAAGACATGCCAGCACAATTTTGATCTTCTGCAGAGAAAATAGCTCCCCCACTTTGGTATACTGATGCTCTGAGTCGAGCATTTTATGGTAGAACAGTTTAACGAGGACCAGTACCGCACATCCTCAGTCCACTTACCCGCTCTCTGGCAGCTGCCAGTGATTCTTCACTTCAGTCTTCTACTGGGAACCATGTCATACGATCAGTCCACAGTGGGACAAAATATATCAGAGTAAGCCACAATTTGGCGAAAAAAATAGTCCCAAATGTCCCAAGCTTGGTTCAATTATTGGGACAAGCTCACTAATGTGGAGAACTTTTTTTGAATGAAACTAATTTGTACATGTAATGAAGGAAAAAGACGATAACTTTCACAGTTAATTCCATTGCTTAGCTTGAAAGCAGGTGATTGAGAGTTCGAATCTCGCTGCAACACTGAATGTCATTCAGTTTCCTCGATGGACCGATATCTGTAATAAGTTAACTGAGAAAATGTCCGTAGTAATTGCGCATTTGCAACTTAGTTCTAAAACTAAACATTTATATTATAATCCCTTGTAACCTATTATATTTTTTGGTAGCGTAGAGTATGAATGCATGATGGAGAAGTTGTTTTTGTGAGTCAGAGTTTAAAAAAATATAGCATTGTAACAAAATTGATTAATTGCAAGCAATTCAAAAAGTAGGTAGGTACTTTATTTCAGTCGCACTAGACTTGCACAATGGCCTATTGGTGACTGTCTGGGATACATCCCTGAGAATGATCCGAAGACATGCCATGACAATTTTTATCCTCTGCAAAGGGGTTGGTTCCTCCGCTTTGGTAGTCCAACGACCTGAGCAACAATTCGAAAGTAGATATTTAAAAGAACCTTTAAAATAACTCGATTCGTTCATTTCCATAAATCTAACAAATAGCTAATAAATTGATCTGTTAGCTGCTCAAGAACCTCAACGCTTATATGCAAATCGAATACAATTGCTCAATTCTAAAATTAGTATAAAGTAATAAAAAGATATTGAATGTCTTGAAGGTTATTTTTTATCAACCAATGACTTTGAAAATTGTGGTGTTTATTCCCGCCAGAAGCTTGGGTGTTTTCTGCAATTAAGACTAGCGTTTCATTGAAGAACAAACTTCGTTCTGGAGGTATGCTTGGAAGTGTGTTGTAATCTTTCTTCCAAACTCTCTGAAACGAGTAGGTAGCGGGTTCAATTTCTGCTTTAACCTTAGTTATATCGTTCATTTTTTGCTTCGTGATGTCCCGAGGAAGAATTAACAAGACTGCTAAAGAACACATGGCTGCGGTCAGTGTGCGGGTGGGTGACCACTTGGATCAGTCTGCGTAGGGACCGATGTTGTGCGGTATTGGTCCTCGTTAAACTGTGCTACCGTAAAGTGCTCGACTTCGCGCACAGGTCGTCGGACTACCGAAGCGCGGGTGCCATCCCCTCCGCAGAGGATCAAAATTGTGATGGCATGTCTTCGGATCATCCTCAGGGATGTTTCCCAGACCGTCGCCGATAGCCCATTGTGCAGCTCTAGTGCGACGTAAATTAACAACAACAACAACAATAAAGAGCACAGCTTACAAATTCATGCATTTATTATTAGAAAATAAATAAAATAGAACGCTCGTATCGCGAGCTGCCCAGCGGTCTCAGAAAAGACACTATTGGTAGTAAAACTTCTAAACGAATATTGAAACTGTTTTACCTTTCCAATTTAATATACTGAGAACAGAAATTTTTCGCAATGATTTCTAACAAAAATATTATTTTTTACATAATTGGAAAGCTAAAGAGGGGAGTTTTCGAAGGTACAGTTTAGAAATTTTGCTGTTAGGTTTTTCAGTTTTCTGAAGACACTGTTTAGCTAATAGTTTGCTACTCTGCGACTGCTGAGTATACCCATTGTTAAGTGATTGTGTCTTTTAGTGACTTAATGGTACGACAGTGAGACCATTTTGCTACGGCTGTTACCTTTTTATGAACTTATTCAGCCCAGCTTATTTTATTTTACAATGTCTTCTAGTGCATGGAAATCTTTAGATCGTTGTTGAACTTCTCGGTACTGTACTTTTATTTAAGTAGCACTAGAGCTGCACAATGTGCAGCTCTAGTGACGGTCTGGGAAACATTCCTGAGGATGATCCGGAGACAACATACATTCGTCACATCTCGTTTTACAGGGAGGACATATTCTCATACCATCCATCTATCAGCAGATCGTAATTTTGACCTGAATCAGAGCATGGTCAATCCCCGATCCCGTTTCCCCAGAGATATTGATTTGTTATGGGAAATTGGAGAATTTTCTGATTCCGATAGATTTTATCATCAGTCACCATTTTGAACACTGGAAGTTTTCAGCGTGGAGGTAGCGGGTTCGAATCCCGCTGTTACCCTGGATGTATCTTCGTGTTCTCTTCTCTGTATTGTGCTATCTGTTCTTCTATTTGACAAAGGTTCATAAGCCTAAATTGAGCACACAAGCCTGCAAATGTATGTAATACCAGTAAACCAGCAAACTAAACCGAGTTAAGATCATCTTACCACCATTACCTACCTACTTGTAATTTCCAGTAGAGAAATTTAGCACTTTCATAGAGATTGCACGTTTACCTACACATATTCTGCGCATGCTTCGTAGAAGACCGTGATTGTTCTGCAGTAACTGCGCTGTGTTGGTATTACGTACTCGAATAGGGGAAATGCTATCATGAAAGCACTAAAACTCTGTATTATTGTGATTCGTAGTCTTGGTACGTTTCGTGACAAAGTGATAGGTTTCTTGGACAAAACATTACAGCGGCCATCATTTTTCCAGAAGTTCACAGGTAAGATCAATCAATTTCGAATGTTTGTATAATTAAGATTATTTTTCTAAAAAAGGCGAAACTATAATTAAAATACTTGATAGCTAAGTAAACATAAAATTTGTGCAAGGTTTAATTGATAATGTTTGTTATCAGTACAAACTATTAATTTTATTTATTATTGTAAACAAACTGTGAAAGTAATTTTTTTTAAATCTTTGACAATGTTTTATTTAATAGTTTTAAATTTATATTTTAGGATTATATATAATAAAATTTTGTTTTAATTTTACAAATTTCAGTTTATTTGGTGCACTTATAAGCTTACATTTCTCTGCATATTTATTAATTGTGGTTGACTAAATTTTATATACCTCAGAACGAAACATTAAAAATCAGTCTAATACGTCGTGAAGTCTATGAGTCATATTGCATCTCCAAAATGGTTAAAACTTTTATTTATTTCTGATGTAAATTTTTACTCTTGATTGAATGGGATTTTTGAGGTATCTGTTCAAGATTTAGATCTATTGTTTTCAATCCCGTGATTCATATTTGTTAATCAGAATCTATTGATGGAAAGGTATAAATTAGTTGATTTAGATCAGTAATAGAATCACTTGAGTTAAGTGATTCTTGTTATCCGAAACATATCGCTCATGGGCTAACACAAAAAATTAAGTTAAGTGGGTCGAGATAAGTGGGTTTAAAGTTATCATTGCAAATGAAAATGCATAGGAAATGCTTTAGTTTACTTAAACGAAGATTACTTTCAAGTTGAATTATGAGTTGTGCTGGTATTGCTGCTGAAAAGAATGTGTATTTTCATATTTACACTTATTCTTAGTCCAAAATACGTGTTTTTTGAGTTGTGCCACTATTGCAGCCCATGAGCGATATTGATGAGTCTTTTTGTACAACTCTGTTTTCTTGCCTTCAAATAGCTGTATTCTTAAGTTAAAATTTTAAAAAAATTCAGAACAAATATCTCCTTTAAAATTTCTGATTATAATGAAACTAATTTACATGATCATGCAATAAAATACTTAAAAATGGATTAGTAAAATATAAAATTGCTTTCATTTCATGTGTGTTTTAAAAAATAAAGCTTAGTTGTAGTCAGAATAAAATTCGATCGAGGATTTTCTAGGGATCTGTTAACTGTTCATGATTTAGATCAGGGATGGACAAACTTTTTTGGTCTAGGGCCAAAAATCAAGAAAAAAAATATTTGGTGGGTCAAGTAAAAACTTCAAAATTTAAAAAAAAAGGTGATATACAAGTTTTAATTTAAATATTTAGTGAGATGAAGGAAATTGCGATTTAATTTTTAAAAGTTCCTTATATTAATGTTGGAAGTGAGATGTGCTTATTTTAAGGAACAAGGCTAAATGCTTTTCTGTTAGTCTACTTTTGAAGTGATTTTTTCTAAGGTTCATAATTGAAAACTCTTGTTTACATATATAAGATTAAGCAAACATAGCACTGATTTTCTGAGCATGAAATATTAAATTTTGGAAACTAGCTTTTGGTAATGATTTGTAAAACTTTGGAATATTTAGAAATAACTGCTTCAGATGATTGTTAGATTGTCCTCTCTTTGGAGCGTAAAATGCGCAGTCTGTCAAATGTGAAGTACAATTTACCTATATTAGATTCCATAAGTCAGCTCCTCGAGAAAGACAAACGCTAGTTGGAGCCAATCTGTGGCTATTCTATAAAGAACTTCTGCTTTCAACATTTTACCAATTGAAGCTGTCTGTGCTAACTATTTACATCAATTTATGTTTTGTAGAACAAAAATAGAGAAAGTAAAAATTTCATCAGTACTTTGTTAAAAAAGGAAAAACAGAAATCATTTGAAACATAGTCAACAAGAAAATGGATGTATATTATTTATATTTGCCACTGATCGGCAAATAAAAATTCTATCCGCGGGCCGGATAAAATCTTCCTGCGGGCCACAGTTGGCCCGCAGGCCGTAGTTTGCCCATCCCTGATTTAGGTCAATTGATTTCAATCCCGTGGTTCATATTTGTTAATCAGAATCTATTGATGGAAAGGTATAAATTAGTTGATTAAGATCAGCAATAGAATCACTTGAGTTAAGCGATTCTGAGAATCCGAATATTTTTGGTGAATCTATTTGTACTACTCCATTTTGAATTCGAATAGTCTTGTGTTTTTAAGTCAAAATAAAATTGTCAGAACAAATATTTCCGTTAAAAATTCTGGTTTTAATGAAATTAGTGTATTAAAATAATTTAACTAATAATATATAAAAATGTGTTAAAATAACTTAACTAAGTAATGTATCAAAATAACTTATAAGTGTATTAAAAATAAGTCTTAACTTACTTAAAAATAATTTAAAAATGTATTAGTCATAATATGTTAGGGATAAGGGATAGTCGTTCTGGTAACTATGTACCTTAGTTACATATTGCTGTCTGTTTTAAAAGCCTTAATGTAGTTGGAATAAAAGTATCTTTTTTAAATTCTGATTTAATATTTCTATTCGTGCTTTATAGAAACTCTTAAATGGTAGTCATATTGTAGTTTGTTTTATAAGCCTTAATGTAGTCGGAATAAAAACATATTTTTAAAATTCTGGTTTAACGAATTTAATATTTTTGTTCATGTTTTTATAGAAACTTTTAAAGGTAATCTTTTTTTAAAAGTCTTAATGTAGTCGGAATGAAAACATCTTTTTAAAATTCTGTTTTAACGAATTTATTATTTATGTTCGTGTTTTACAGAAATTTTTAAATAGTAGTTAGAATAAAAATATCATTTTGACTATCTGTTTTTTAGGAAATAAAAATGCCTTTTTATGCCCTGCACCTAAAAATAAACAATTTATGATTTGTTTTTTCCCAATAGTAGTTTACTAAAAAGTTTGCAGCCTGTTTTTGAAGAAAAAGCCGAATTGTAGCGAGAAAAAAACTCCTTTTTTAGCATTCTGGTTCTCACGAAATTAATATGCCTGCTCATGTCTTTAAGTAACTAAATAGATAAATCACTCCAGTGACAAATATCAAAGGTAGGAAGTCATGTACTTTATTATCTCAGTCATGCTGTCCGCGTACTTCAAGCTGGCAACTATCTTGAGCATCTCAAATCAGGAAAACTTGAGAGTTTGTTATTGAAAATTACGTAAAAAGACGTTCTTTACCAAGGACACTGAGTTTCTTTTTTGTGCCCCTTTTTTTTTTCTCCTTCCTCAGTTAGTAGACATAGACACACAGTTGTTCAGTTGTATATGTAAGGCTGTTATTTAAGTAATGCATAACAGTAACTGAAATAACAGATCTCGTATTTGTAAACAAAATAAAGACCTTTCTTTTGAACTTTTTTAAAAAATTATTTGGTTTGAAGGTTACAGGTTATAAAAAAAATTATATATATATATATATATAATTTTTTGAATGAAAAAGAATGAAAAGAGCTGAAATACAGCAAAACCCGTTTAATTTGTCCTTGTGCGATATTAGTGGTCAACCGTTTAGTGGTTTTTCGTTTAAGTGGTCAACTTATAAATGGTGATAAATGATTTTTTTAATCATTTCCTATATCATAAACCTTATATAATATGTATTATATATTCATCTACGGAGTGTATAATATAATAAATATATTATGTATAGATTATAATAAATATAATATGTATATAATCTTTTAGTTATCTTATTATATATCATATTTATAATAGATTACGAAATAAAACAAAGATAAATGTAATTAAGTTATTTTCTTACATGATTTTGAAATTTTATTTTGCTAATACACATATTTTAAGATTATTTACAGAATGAATTACAATGTGCTGTATACATTTTATTTTAAGCAAATTAGTTGAAAAAATAAATATGCATATTTTGTTCATTATGCGTTCCACTTATTTCTAACAAATTTTCTCAAATATTGTTACACTAAAACTGCGGTCAATTTTTTAATCGGCATCGACCACCAAGCAGAGAATAATATTTTATCTCGTGGACTACCACGTGCTTTTTTTTTCTCTTTAGGAAGGGGAAAGTTCTCCAACTGATTAGAGAGGGTTTTTAAATGTTTTCTCACAGAACAAAATTGACGTGTTTCAGCGATTTTTAATAATTTTATTAGTTAAAAAGTTATGGTGGTAATTTTTTCGAACGAACGCACTTTATTTTCAATGAAATTTTTAATTTAACACGGCAACAAAAGTTGAGAATTAAAAGTCAAATAACAATAATAATTAATTCAAGCTTACTTAATGATTTCAGTAAAAGTAATAATATTCAATCAATGTAATTTTATAACTTCACGTCCGTAGGGAGGAGAGAAAATGGACTGCGGAATTTTGATGAAAGCAAAAATTCTATTATTTAATTATTCAATGTGTCTTGGGGGATCTTTTATATGTTTTTCCCCGTAAACATCCGAACTGACCAAAGTTTTATATAAGCGGTTTGTCGTAAACTGCACCTAAATATTTAAATTTGGCTTTTAGAAAATTACAGGCCTATCATCATTTCTGACGCATAACTTTTAATATATCCTTTTTTAAATATATGGATTCGAATCCTGGCTCACGTTACGGCGAACGGGAAGTTAATGTACAAAAATTTGCAATTCGATCAAAAATTTCTCGAGATTTGGTGAAATACTGAAAATGTAAAATTAACGTTAAGGAGTCTAAATCTAAAATCGTTTTCCTGGCCAAACTATTAGACCATATTTACATGATTGCTGCTACAACCTATATTTTGGGGGGTCACAAATCGGAAAAAAGGTATGTTTATTCAGAAAAAGAATAAACAATTTGTCTGATTTCGTAAATTAAACTATCTGCACTTACTATCATATTCGAGATCACTTTCTCAAATCATTATGTTTGAGTCCTAAAACGTGAAGATCAGATCAAAAGTTATTTCTGGTGGTCCGTTTGTTTTTTTTTACACGCATTATGCATGCATTCAATTTTGTATCACATAACTATATTTTTTTTTCTAACATAGGTAGCGGTAGTTGAGGAGTTATTGCGATTAATATTTAATAAGATGAATGCGGATAATCTTTAAGGATCAACCTTGACGATTCCATCCCATAAATTTTGCCTCTGCGTGTCATTCTTTTATGTGCTCAGACACTCCAGGTGGACTCTTATGACGTTGTTTTAAGACTTTAGTTGTTTTTTTTATTTGGATGAAGGTCGTTTCATTCGAATTCAACATTACTGGGACGCATCACAGAATTTGAAATATTGTTTGTATTAGCGTTTAATAATTTTTTTCTGCTAAAAATAGTTGTTTTTGTGATTTTTTTTAATCTTTATTTGGGTTTCTTCCCTCCCGCCATTAAGATATCGCAAAGTGTCATGTTTGCAATAAAGAACATTAGAAACTTTATTCTTTCAGTTGTACCCAAACTGATAGAATAAATCTTTGAAAGTTTTTAAATGTGGTCTTGGAAGTCTTTGTTGTTGAATAAAATGCCGTTTTTTTTTTTTAACAAATAATAGGTGAGCTTTTTTATTTTCGGTGGAAATCAAAGGAAAATGGACATGATTCAAAATGCATAAATGAAATTATGAACGACAAGTTCAAGAATAATTAAATCTTCAAATCAGAAAACCAAAATAGTAGAAATAATAGGGAGATTTCGCAAATTTACGTTAGCTTTCGTACACAAGATTTTAAGTAATTGCGCATAAGCACTCTGCCATGCATCAATTCTGGTGAAATGCGCATGCGCCTGTGAAAAAATATCAAACTTCTGTAAGTGAATAAAAGCTTTCACAAAAATACTTAAGTTGAAATTTCTAACCTAGTGGAATATAGTTTTAACTTTGACTATAAAATAAAAATAAACATTGCAATGGACGAACACGATCTCTTCGTTTAACCAATTGTTGTAATATCGCACGATTAATTTCTATATTTCATCAATATATTTCTTCCAATTCAAATTCCATGTCCATGTTTTTAGTTAGAAGGTAAGCTTAAACAGAAAACGACATTTAACAGCTATAAACAGTGCTTGTAGCTTTGTCTTTGCAGCGTTAGTCACGTCAACATAACGTCTAAAATAACACAAGTATACGCAGTTAACGTAAAAGTACGAAATCTCCCTAATTTTAAATCAAAAAAGTTTTAAATTTACTCTTTTAATTTTTAACCAAGTATTAAGCACAGTAAATATGTTTAAATTATTAAATACAACCTTAAAGAAAATTTTAAATATTATTATATGTTTAAAAATTAAAATTTGAAAGAAATTCCCTCACTCGCCAACTTGCATGTTATTAATTTTTTATTGATATTTCATATTGGATTACTAAATAAATGATTAACTCTGACTTTTGTTGCACTACCGTTTAATACCAAACTAATTTGTTAATAATTGAAAGTAAAAACTTCTGTATGCATCAGTTTTATGCTGCTAAATTTTTAAATAATGCAATGCTTTAGTTTCACCTATTTTTTTAATTTTTTTTATTAGGCTGTGAACAGCAGTTGTATAGCCCTATATAAATAAATATTTCCAGGTTAAGTGTTTGGCAATGCAATGCTTTAGTTTCATCTAATTTTGTTTGTTTTATTTATATTTTTATGAATGGTTAAAAATAAAATAAAACAATCTAAAAATAAATGCAAAAGTATGTGCAAAGTATATATAAAGTTTATTATTCTTACATTTGTTAGCTTTTCTTCTTGTTTGGTAGACTTCTGTTTCAGACAAAAAATGAAGATGTGTCTGAAATATTAGATTAAATAAGTCTAATTTAAATTTTTATCAAACTAGATGTCCTTGGCAAAAATTGAAAATGAAAAATTAAACAATATAATAAATGTAGGAATTTAAAGGTTTCATTCAAAACAGGTTCATTTAATTCAGAATTTTTTTTTATTTAATAAATCTTAAAATTTACTGAAAATTCAAAAGTTTAAAGTGCTCTTTTATGTTAAGAATATTAATAAATGTAAATAATTAATTAGTATTTGATTAGTTTGATGTAAAAAATATAAAAAATCAAGTAAACCATCTTTTTATTAAAGACATAAGAAGACTAAAACAATTTTATTTTTCACATACAGAATCAGAAAAACATAATTTTTGGAAATCATGGGGAAAATTTTGCGATTTGAAATTAATTAAAATAGTAATTCGCCCTATGTTTCGAATTTTATCTAGAACAAAAATATGATTTTCTTATTTTATTTTGAAGAGTAAAATGTGGTTTTTAAAAACCTTTTTTCATTATTTTCTTCTTTTACTTTTTGTGTTTGTTAGTCCGCGTTGTGAGTACGGATGGAAAATTTCAAGTGTATATAAATTTTGCTTGTGGTGATCAGGAAAAGATTAAAACATGTATTGTTATTATGCTAAGAGCTTCAGTTATGATTTAAGCTCTTTAGCTCGTCAGAAAGCAGGCAATTATAATTGGTGTTAACTTCAACTCGATGACAAATTCTGCCAGCGACAGTCAGATATTAACTGAAAGTTATATAAAAATTAGACACAGCTCTAATGGTATGAGACTTAGTCAGAAAATGATGAAAATTTTTATTGACGAAAAAATTTCGATTAAATTTGGTAGTTATTGTCAGGAAACTATTAAAACTTGTATTGTCATCAGAAAAGGAGTTGCAGTTGAGTTTTAATGCTATAGCTAGTCTAAGAGTAGACGAGATCATAAGATCTCCTCTTCAAATAGATTAAGTATAAGAGTGCGTAATTTTTTAATGAGTTAAGTATCGAAAAATAAAATACAGTTCTTTAGATAGTGACAGCAGAATTTTAGTTTCAAAGCTTCTACTACAATGTACGATGCCTGTTTATGACGAGCGACGGAAAAGTTATGAATAAATAACAGTTTTTTTAAAAATTTTAAAAAAAAAATTGGATATGCCAACAATCATATGGTTCCGATAAGCTCAAACTTCCTTATATTTTTTATATATATGTATATATTTTTCTTTTTATTAAAAGACGAAATTAATGGTAATTAAATATCATATTCGAATGATTTACAATAGAATACAGCCACGGAAGGATTGACGTTAATGCCGCTACTCAAACTCGCCAAGGCGCCAACAACTAATGTTTATTTCGACTTGAAACAATAAAAAAATAAGAGTTCCTATAAAAGTGCTTATAGCATGAACTATTGCACAGAAAATTCATATTGCTGGTATTCTGGTAATTCTAATATCAACATAATTATAATTGGTTACCATATTATGTTGACGTTAGAATTTTTTTTAAACAGTTAATCATTTTGACGAAAATCATAGTGACGAAAAAAGAAGTGCTTCCTACAATCCTTATAGATTCTTTGCATTTGATTTTGAAGCTTAATCAAGGGAAACAAGTTTAGATTTCTTCTTTAAGATATGTCTAATGTATAGTAAATGTAAAAATTGACCTATCAAAAGTGTATGATTCATAAGCAGTCTTTTCCGCAGTTTATAAAGAAAAGTAGAACTAAAAAATTGTGGTCATATGCTATCACGCCGCAAATTACTAATTCATAAACTTTTTTTTCTTAATTGAATCTCCGATTCACTGATTCTACTATCCAACATTACAAGATTTTACTGATTCTCCCAGACGTCGATTTATTAATTCGCTGAATTTAATCGCATTCGGGAGAAAATTTTTTTTTGCATTTATACAAACACTTGATCTTGCCTAATATGGGTGTGGGGATTTCAAATTTGAAATTAGTTTTCTTCCTAACTGTACTGTTTTTTTAATGACATTTTTAGTCTATTTTTTGTCAAAATGCACAAGTTTAAAAACGATATTTATAAGGGGGGGGCTAAGATATCTAACCTTTAATAAGATAGTCAACTTATTTTTATAATTTTTTCTTTTTTTTGAAACATCCAATTTGTCCAGTGTTTCTAAAAATAAATTTCAAAAAAATAGGTAAAAAACATAGGTAAAAAAAATAGGTAAAAAAATAGGTGGAAATCTACATTTTTTAGCGACTTTTCGCCTACGGCCGAAAAATTACCAATATGTGTTTTACAACTAATAAATTGAATTCACGAAATTGAAGCCATGGTGGCTAAGGAGGTAGAGCATTCGCCTCCGATTGAGGTGCCCGGGTTAGAGTCTCAGTGGTGCCTGGTCAATACGAATTCCGCACCGACCACAGTGCCGACGTAAAATATCCTCAGTGGTAGACGAATCATGGGTCCAGTTGCCGTCAGGCTAACTGTAGGAGGTTTTCGTTGTTTTCCTTTCCATGTAATGCAAATGCGGCTTAGTTTCACCAAAAAAGTCTTCCACGAAGACAAATTTCTCCCAATGCTTAATCCAGGTGTTCCCCTTGTCTTCTGGATTGGGTTCAAACGTACAAGAATACAGAGTTGAATAGTCGTGAACTCAAACATCGTGTCGGCTGTTCAACAACGGTTATAAATAAATAAATTCCATAAATTGATGTGATATTAATGTCCATAAAATTTACTATTAATCATATATGGCAGTACTTTTACTTTCGTTACTTGTACCGCCGGAACAAGTAAAAAGTACGTACTTTTACTTGTACTTCGTTACTTTTTAAATTTAGTACTTTTACTTGTACTTTCGTTACTTTTTTAGGGAAAAAGTATAAGTATTTGTAACGGAAATGTCGAATGAAATCGTTACTTTTTTCTGAAGCTCGGTAAGCTTTCTAAAAAGAAAAAAAGGAAGAAAAAAATTAAATTTAAAAAAATGCTTATGTTTTTTTTTTATTTATAAAATTAATGTGCAATATATATGCATTCACAGCTAACTTCGTGTTTAAAAAACTTGACCTCCCATGGAGAGCTTATTCAGCGTGGCTAAGCACGTTCTTAGAAATTATCGCAGCAGACTCAGTGACACCACTTTCGAAATGCAATTATTTTGCAAAATGAATAAAAATATTAATTAGCAAGTTATTTTCTTTCATTTTCGAGTTTTATGCATTTATTTAATGCATTTTAAATAAAAAAATTTTGGTTTTTTTTTATTACGTTTTTCAATTTTCTTTTTGAACTCACATTTTTGTCTTAATACATTTTTTACTAAATACATTTTTACTTCGTTCATTTCTTACTAAAATTTTGCTTATGCCCGACCTTGTCAAACAACGCCCAGTCAAATCTCTAAGAACTTCAAAACTATTTGTGCTATTGAAAACTATTATAATTACTATTTTAACTCTTGAAAACTCGAAGGTATTAATTTAGCATCTGATACTAAAATTCGTTTACAAATTTTTATTATTCCACTAGGCAGAAATGTTCGGAAAATGATTTTCTCGCATGACTTCAGCATACAAATAAAACTGTAGACTGTTCTGTTTCAGCTTATACTGCACATTCAATTATTTTTTACTAGCTCAAACATCACAAAACTATCTGAAACCCCGTGTTTGCTTTGTTTATGTTTGCGCTTTTAAAACGCGTTTCTATAGCGTAAAACAATTTTAAATCAATGATAATTTAAATAAATAAAAATAATAAACTAAAAATTAAAATCAATAGATAAAATTTCTTTTTCGTGCAAATCCATAAAAAGTTTGATATTAAAATCTTATTTGATTTTAAAATTATATTATACGATTATATTTTAAGATTATATTATAATATTCTTCCGAATTTAAAAATAAATTAATGCCCATAACTTTCAAAATTAAAAATAATTAAATAAATAACAACAATTTTGCAAAAACATAACATAAGAATATTAGTCAATGAAATTTTAGGTTACTTCCTAGAAATGTACTTTTAAATCGTTACTTTTTTTGTTTAGTACTTGTACTTTTACTTGTACTTTTTACTCGTTACTTTTTAAAATAAGAACTTTTTACTCGTTACTTTTTTTAAAAATACTTGTACTTTTACTCGTTACTTTTTAAGAGTAACGTTGCCATATATGCTATTAATTCATGAAACAGTTGTCACCACTTTAAAAAAAAAAAATTCAGGCAGTAACAACTACCCTGAACTTTAAAAACTGAGAAAACTGAAAAGAAATTTATGTTCCCTAAACTAATATAGGATTAAAAATTCTGAAGCTGTTGATTCCCTGATTTAACCATTCCCTAGTAAAAACTTTTTTTTACTTATTTCTTAAGATGCACTTTTTACTAAGTGTTGATTTACCAATTCGTTGTATTATTAATTCGAAAATTCATTTGTCAGTTTATTCAATTAGTTTATTCTCTTCTCTCAACTTATTCACCGATTCATTATTTTACAAATTCATTTAATTCACTTATTCATTAATTCGTACATTCATCATTATTCGCTTTCTATTGTCGGGTTAATCATTCTCATTTCTAGCCCTAAATCACAATTCATTAGTTCAATGGTTGCCATAGAGACACGTTATAAATAAATAAAAATAAACTTTTAATTACATTCCACTTTCCATCCCCAATCTAATGTTAGTTAATAGTCAAAAACTTATTCAACGTCATAAATTGAGAGAAAAAAATATGTAAGGTTCCTCTAGGTTCATTAATTCACTAGTCACAAAACTATTCAACGCAGAAAAATGAGAGAGAGCCCCAAGCTAATGTAGGTTTAAAAATCCATTTTTTGAAGATCGCACAGGTGATTGATCAGAGGATAGCACACCAAACCCCCATAAAAGGTGTTTCAAAAAATAAATAAATAAATAAAGAGTAAAACACACACACACAAAACTTTAAAATTGAAGTTAGTTTTATCCCGACTTTTCCACATTATATAGCTTAAAAAGAGAATTTTTATGAGAGTAAATTGCAAGTGATGTCTCATGAAACGAATCAAACAGTAATTGAAATCAGCAAAAAATGTTCCATCAGCACGAATATCATATTCTCGTTCCGGCAGGCGTATTGACAAAACATACCGTAGATTGTAAACGTGGCGATTGCAGGTGGAGTTGGCGATGGATTACGCGTAAATGTGGTGGGAGAACGAAATTACATTAACCTAAGCAGTGTAATTCGATATTTTCTTCTTCTCCTCGACTAGCCATTATGAATAAAAATAACTCATTAATTCCTTTTAGCAGAGAAAATAAAAAAGAAAATAACACCTTTTTATTGTCAGGATCACTTTACAAATACTCTGTATTCATATTTTATTAAGCGCTATAATTTATATTTTATAAAACGATCTAGTTTTTTGATAAAACAGATTCAATTTTTTAATTTTTTTTTACAAGAATTGTGTTTGCGAAGAAATAAAACTAATTTATTAATGAATCAATCACAAAAAATAACGTAACATTTTAATACTATGTTTTATTGAAACGCTATTTTGAAGAATTAATTCTATTTAACTTTTATTGTAAGAAAACATAACCTGTTTTATTTTAGTGATATTTTCTATGAAATCAATATTCTCTATAAAAGAATAATGTAAGCTTTTTTATAAAGATTATTTTTTTAGAAATTAACAAATACATATTATTTACTAGAAAAAAAATAAAGTATTCAAAAATGTTATCACGCTTTAAAGTAATAGTTTCTTGTAAACGAAATAATCAATATTTTTAAAATAAAGTTTGAAAGCGTTTGTTTCATTACTCGAAGCATTCATTATAAAAAAAATGTATATTAAATTACTTTTTTGCATAATTTTATGAAATAACTTTTTTTTGGAATGAGATGAGATTTTAAACTTTGTGAAAAATTGATTCAATTCCTTAATATATATAAAAGTCGGTAAATACTTCATTCATTATGGAGGTCATAGATAACTTAATACCTTTTCAATATAAGAATAATAAATGCAATTAATAGAAAATGCACAATTTTAAAAATATATTTTATTTACACGCATTGCGTACAGGTTATAATGCAACTATCATACGTAACATAAATTTTTAGATTCTTAAATACTGTCATATGAGTTTGGTAATTAAAAATATAATTAAAAAATAGCATAATTAAAAAATAACATAATTAAAAAAAATTTCAACCTTCAATTAAAAACTTCCTGTTGTCATATATTAATAATAATTATAATTTTTAGCAACTTTTTTGGGCACAAATTTTTAATTCTCGAACTTAATACTATCCTTTATATGAAAATATCAGAAAATTTATAAAAGAAAAACTATATTTTAAAATTGAGACACTGGCGACAACAGAGGTTAGATGTATGTGCTGAGTTTAAATAAATTATATGTTATAAAACTCACATTTAAGATTTAGATCAATTTATTATCAGGTCATAAGAGTGTTTTTTAATAAATAAATGTAGTGATTGTTTGATTTACAATTGTAAGGTCCTGAGTGGTTAATGTTAAGTTATACATTTCTTTAGAAATAATATTTGAAATATGCAAAGCAGGGCGGCATTCATTTCAACTTAAAAATCATCAACTTAACTTTCAATAACTATAGATAAATAAAAAACAAAAGTTTGATAAAAACTTTAAAAGAAATACTTTTAGAAAAATTCTTTCTAAATAATATTTAAATAAAACACAATCACTTCGTCTGAGTGATTCTGTAAGAAATTCTAAACTGTACAATTTTACAAGTTAGGTGAAAAGTAAATATCTACAATAGTGGTAGGGAATTAAGGAAATTCTAAATCTAAAGTTTGAGTCCTAGAACGTAAACATCTGATCATTAGATCAAAAGTTAGTTTTAGATTTTTCGTTTATTGCTCACTGTACACTAAAAGGTGATTTTTTTTTCTTTTGAAATTTTGATTTTAATGCCCTTACTTCAACCTCCTTCGAGTTATGCTTACTTTATAAATTTAATCTCAACTTTATTTTTCTTTTCACTTTTAAACTGTAAAAGACTTTTTCTCCATTTGTAAATTATGAAAAAAGTTATTAATCTGATTGCGTAAACAGTTAATTTATTAAAATTGAACATTCTCAATTAATTCCTTTTAATAGTCATTTATATTATTAATAATAATTATTTGCACAAAATTATAATAGAGGAAAGTTTGATTAGAAATTTAAAAGTTCTTGCGACAATAATTAGGGAATTTCTATTGACAAATTCAAGTAATTTTTTTTCCGGAACAAAATGCATTTTTATTTAAAATGGAACAGTACTGACTTCATTTATACGATAAAACACTCTCTAATCGCTAACACCGATGACAGGAAAAAAATTTCGTTTTTTTTTCTTTTCCACAAAAAGTTTAGAACTTAAAATGTTGTTCTTTCATTATAAAGCAATAGCATAATATTCTCGTATCATGTAAAACTTGATAACGAAGTTACTTATCTACCGTTTTACAGTTATAAAATGAAATGATTATTGAATTCTACTTGCATTTTAAAATGTCAATGTCTCCATCGTTCAATGAATTTTACGATTATTTTTATAAAACTGTGTATAATGAACATTTCAACTAAAATAATTAGTACAAAATAGCTGCTAATAATTCTCTTAAACATTTATAAATATTATACATTTATAAATTTCAGCTTTTCGCATTATTGCTAAAAAACCTCTACGTCGAAAAATATTTAAGGAATTCCATAATAACTGAAAATTAAATAAAATTTAAAAAAAATTGTAAATGGTTATCGAGCAGAACCATTAAGTTTAATTAATGAATATAGAATTAGTAACAAAGTCACTGCTGAACAATAATTTTTTTTTAATCTTTTAAGTAAACAAAATTTATTGTAATAATCATTTCATTATTAAGGATTAGAGGTTATTGTGAAATTATTAATTTTAATAAGTGGATGAGTAGGTAAAGAAGTTCACTACTCGAAATACGCGTATACATTTAATGAAAGTTATGAAAATACAGAAGGGGGCTATGGAGGTAATAATATATAATTTTTTTTTATCTTAGTTTTATTACGATCTTCTAAAAAAGGCTAATAAACACAATTATGTTAACAAATACAAACGATTATGTCGGACCTATAACAAAAAAATACGCTTTATATTTTATTTAATGCAGAAGAATCTAATAAAGATCAGCTTATTTAAAACTCTGAAATGTGACACCCATATATAACTTGGTGAATGATAGATACGTGATACCGAAAACAAAACAAAAACATAAGCACACAGCTGTTTGGCGATTTGCGAGACGTTCCTTCAACGCCGATAGATATTTTCGCCAACCCCTTTACAATCTACGGTATGTTTTGTCAATACGCTTCCGGCAGTCGACATGAGCATAAAAATGTGCTTACCCTTTGGAAATGACAAATATAGCTCCATTTCCCGTAGAGCATAAATCACTTGGTCAAGGTCAGTTTGAATATTCCACGCCTTGTTGACATAACAAGTTCTCACAAATCAAGAACCTTGTTTGCTAGGCGCTTTTTTGGCTCTCTTTCCAAACTAAACTACTGCCATTAAACAACGGAAAACTACCGTCATTATAAGGCTAGAAATAGATGGAAGCCCCTTCTTTAAATATTTTTCTCTGCAGTTCAGAGATTTTTTTTTTCTTCACGCAATTCTAAGCACTTTTATTCTCTCTTTTGGTAAACGCAAAATGACCACTTTTGAGTGAAAGTTTGTGCGTAAGCAGCTTACGTGAATACAGGAGCTTGTAGAACTAAACATGGTTCGAAAATTGTCGTGGAACGTCAAGATTCTCTACCAAAGCCGAAATTAACCAAAAAGGCTTACATAATTTAAAGAACTGTTTATTGTTATCTATTTACTGTCAATTTTAACAAGTTTCTAAATCAGTGTTATGGTTCATAATCTCAAACAGGAGATTCAGTGGTTAAATTAGTGGCCACAATCTCCGGCCCCTTGGATACGGTACCTGTCAGCGGATCAAATGCAGCGGTCAGAAATAGTGCAGTACAAGTAGTGAAACTACTGTAGTCGCTACTTTTTTCGTAGTTTGTAGTGTAGTGTGAAAACTACTTACGTTAGATTAGAAAAGAAAAACGGTTAAAACGCAACTAATTTTTTGAATTTGATGGGTACAAATCTTCGCGGATCCTTCAATGGATGTAATGAAAATGATCCTGTGGCTGCAGCTGAGCGTTAACAGAAATTACATATTTAAAATCACGTATAACTAATATTTAAGCTAGCCATTACGAAAAATATATAATTAATCACTTTGTTCAACCATTCACATGCGAATGCACACTCGCAAAATATTGAAAATATTTCAAAGGAAGGGAACGTATTTTCTATGTACTTAATTTTTTAGACGAAATAAAACAACATTAAATAATTAAAAAATTGCAAGTATTTGATAATTTCGCATTTCTTAAACTAAAGATTCACTGCCAAAAAAGGCATAAAAAGTAGAAAAAATTCGAAAAATATCTTTTACAATGACTAACGACTCATGTGAACATGAATAAATATTTCTTTATTATTCCCTTATATTTAATGTAAACCAATTTTTATTCCATTTTGAAAATAGGCATAAATTAAGTTCTCCGACAAATTTTGTCTCCTTAAAGTAGTGTAGAAGTTACTAAATTCCAAAGTAGTTTGTAGTCATCACATTTAAAATAAAGTAGTTGTAGTTATCGACATTTGTAACAAAGTAGTTGTTGTAAATTACAAAAATAGTGTAGTTCATTCGATCACTGATGAAATGGTACCGGACCACTCGTAGAACATTATATTATTTTCATTCTATTTACTGTGATGTATTTCTCCCGGCTTGGTACGACTTTCTATGACGAGTTGATTAACTCTGACCTGAAATAAATCTTAATCTCAGATAAACTTAAAGCTAAGATCCGCTACCTAAAGCAACACCTATACCACGCATGAAACTGCGTTTTAATTTTGAAGGCATGTTTAAACTCAATTAAATTAAAATTAGCATGTCAAAACCATATTAAATGTAAACAACATTCAACGTCTGCCACCTTCTTTTCTTCAGGTCGTGGTAGAATTACAAACTTTGGCCGATCCTCGGCACTAAAAAGGTTGGGGAGCATTGCGTTGAATGAACGGTATTCGACTTAATAATAATAACAAGATCTCAATGAAGAATAATAACACTTTAAACATCTTTCAATAAATATTGATATAATGCCTGAAGTTTTTAAAGTAAAACAGTTTTCGTTTGTCTATAGTTGTAATAACATTGAATCGATTGTTCAGCTGCCAACGATATCTAGATTTTACGAACAATCAAGATTTCTCTTTAAAGGAGAAAAGTGAAGATTCCTCATCAATGGAAAAAAGACGTAAGCAATGAGTTTGACAGAATCAAGGAAGTGTTTAATTAAAAACTGACAAGAAAAACAATTTTCTTTTCTCGATTTTACACAGTAGATTAGGTTTTGTCAAAGTAGGACAGAAATATACCACTTTTACTTAGAAATATTTGACTTAGAAGAACGCACATTCACGATTACGAAAAAATTATTTAAGAAAAACAATTAAATTTATACAAAATTTAATTACGTCACAAAATTTAAGATTTAGAATTTTTTTTTAAATATAGGATAGTTCTTCATATTTTGGTCATGAAATAAAATTAAAAATAATCAAACAGTTAAGACATTTATTTGCCAAAAAAACTAAGATTGCTTCAAAACATGTTACAGTCATACGTTGACACAAATAATTGGTTTGTAAGGGCATGCAAAAATAAAAAATCCTAAGTGATAAAATTGTTCCAAATGTTGCGCACGATATTAAACTCAGGGCAATAAGCAAAGGAAATGGTTTATAGATTTTTACACTCATAAGGAAATGATTTAAGGATTTTGAGATGCAAGATACAAGCTTAATAAGGGTATTTTTCAAATTGTATTTTTCAAAAAGAGGACAATTTTAAAAGATTTTTAAATTACCAGCTTAATTTTTTTTTCTTAAATTCTTTTGAAATATTTGATTATTTTACATTTTTGGTTTTCAATTTTGGTTTTTCAAATTCATTTTTGGTTTCAAACTTGAACTCTTCTTTTTCCTGGAGGTGTAATGCAAGGTATACATTTTTTTGTGAACATTTTCTTCTGATCATTTTAGATTTTCTTGTAAAAAAAATTGCATAATTTCATGCATAAAATTTAATTTTCACGTATTCTAGAGTGACATCAACACACAGCAATGTTATCTTTTTGTATTTTTTATCGTTGATTATGTTTTGAATTATCTTTTTGTATTTTCTATCGCTGCCAACAACAACCTTATTAATCCCCGAGTATCATATTAAAACATTCAGAAATCAAGTTTATTACTAACGGTAAAAACCAGAAAACAAATGTAATATCAAAACACTTCTATAAACAACGCTAAAAAATAATCTTACTCACGATTCCGAATTAATTTACTTATTTTTGCATTTGTTTTTTTCTGAAAAAAAGAATCAATATTGTACGCGTAAAACAGAAATATACTTTTATAAAGATCAACGAATGAAAAATCAATTTCAACCTTGGCTTTGATTTATTTCAATAAAAATAAGAGAGTGACTAACCATTAAACTGCACAATCACTATATTCTAGAAATCTATTGTCTTATCTTACGATTTTGTTTACAACATTTGCACCTGCATTACATTCAATACTCACTATGGACAAATGAATTATCGTTTTTATGTATTAAGTAATGTTGTTGTTCCGTTATAGCTGCGCAGTTGCGGATGTCACAGATACTATGTTTTAATTTATTTTAAACCATGACGACCTAATGTTTTTGGCATAGGCAGGGCCGGATTTAAGCTCGGTGGGGCCTTAAGCTACTGAAAATGATGGGGCCCTTATAAGTTCAATTCCATTTCTGCACACCTAAAGTAAACTGTCATTATTTTTTATTGTTGAGTGTTAACATAATATTATTAAAAAAATTTGATAATATTACTTGATTGTTAAATATTTTAATTGTGATGAGACTATAATGTAGAAGCTTTCTTTTATTGCACATATTTTTTGAAGTTACAACAGAAACACATTTTAAGCACAGAGTAAAAATTTGGAGTGCTGGAAGGGCCACTATATATTTAACAGAGTTTTTTTTTTTTTTAAATTCATTTTGAATATATTTTATTTGCAATTTTTAATGATTTTTTGCGAATTTTTTTTCAATTGTTTTTTCTTTACGTTACATTTTGCTTTGCTGCTCAAAATCTTAGAAGTAAGAAATTTTGAATCTGTGAGGAAAATATGCAAAGAGTTAGAAATAATACAAGAAAATACAATTTGATTATTAGTTTTATTTTTTTAATAACCGCCGTTAAACAACCGACTCAATTTTGAGTTTACGACTACCGTAGCCTTGTAATTTTGAACCCAATCCATAAGACAAGGGAACTGCTGGATCAGTACCCAGAAGTATTTATCTATTATGAGAACTTGGAGGACTTTGTGACCCCGACAGATTTAACTTGCTTCAGTAACCATTTTACACATGGGAATTCTTCTGCTTTCTGGATTCAAAATCCCATTCTCACGAACACGAGTCCAACGCCCTATCAACCAGGCTATCACGGCCAAATTTATTAATTTATTTTATAACAGTCATTGCACAGCCGACCCAATTTCAAATTTACGAATACTAATATTCAACACCGTAGTCTTGTCATTTTGAACCTAATCCAGCAGTCCCTACACTCTGGAGCAGGTGTGGGCCGTTATATTAATACTGTTTTCAAAAATAAAAATAATAAAAAGAACATTTCGTAAGCTGATATTATTTAATTGATGCTTATATAAAAAATATTTCTTCATTATTTTTGCTTTCTTTTTAATTGTTTTAAGTACATTTGTTAAATTTTAGTGCAGAAATAAAAATTTTCATTATTTATGTAAATTTTTGGCTTATATTTTTAAGGATGTATTAAAGCAGGGGTCTGTCCAGACATTTTGTGAAAGGTCCGTTTTTGTAAAATTGTGAAAAAATTGCTCGTAATTTGCGAATATAAAATAAACGTTAAGTCACATTCTTTCAACCAGGGTCCGCTTTTGTGAATTTGGGCAAATAGGGTCCGTTATTGCAAAAAAACTTTTTCAAGGAGTTTTTAAGACGTACAAGATTATGCTCAACACTGTAAAATTATAGTTAAAGAAATTAAATTTTAAAAAATAAACAGCAATTGCAGCTACTAAATTAGCAATTCAACATATAAATATTTGGTATTAAGCTTAGACTGCTGAACGCAGAATATTCATTTCGGACGAATAAAGGAAGAGGCGTCTGCCGAAAACAAAATTTAGTTCTTTTACATCTGTCTTTCTCCCCCCCCCTTCCTGGGAAGGGTTTATTCGATTAACAAAACAATAATGAAGATAAACAAATTTGTAAAGGGTCCGATTAAAAGATAAATTATTTTGTGAAGGGTCCGTTGTCAAGTTAAAAAATTTTGTGAAGGGTCCGTTTTTAAGTTAAAATATTTTGTGAAGGGTCCGTTTTTATGAAAAGATATTTTGTGAAGGGTGATTTTTTGTGAAATTTCTTCTAAACAGACCCCTGATTAAAGGGTCTATTAAATGTCAGAGAGAATAAATATGATACGGGTTTCGGGCATCTAGCCATAACGAGCATTCAACATATCAATGTAACACAATCAATTAGCTTTAGATAATTACAATTGTAGAATAATTATTTTATTATGGAATGAAATGTTTTAAAAGACAAATATGTTTAATATTTAATCAATGAAGAAACAGAACCAATATTGAAATCTAACGAATTTATTATTTTTAATTACTGATAAATTTTGTGACAGAAAAAAAAATTAAAGCCTGATAGATTTCAGAATTTTAGAAACATCTTCTAGTTTTACTATTCAATCAAACAGGTTTCGATGTCTTTCATCCCGCCTGTCTCATAAGCGATTCAACATACTTTAATATCATTTTTCTTTCGTTCTTACTTAATATTAATTTTTTTGCGACAGTTAATTTGTATACCTTTTTTACTACATTTTTCGAGGAGTTTAAAAATATAACATTGAGGATTTTAACCGAAATGAAATTTGCATTCCGACATGCGTCCGACAAAGTAAAAAAGAAAAAAATGCATTTTGGGCTTCAGAGGGCCTCAATTCCGAATAAAACTTTAAAAAAAAAAGGGGGGGAGTAGGATTTGGGGACCCTTGTCATCTCGGGGCCCCAAGCTACAGCTTATTTAGCTTATACGTAAATCCGGCATTGGGCATAGGGAGTTTTGGAATCGGTAGACTCAGACTTCAGAATTTTCGGAGAACGCGACGATCATTACGACTACAAGTTTTACTAAGAGCTCGATAATGACTCCGAATTCGGAACTATTCTGAGAGCTCGACAATGTAATCGAATCATTAAAAAGTATTTAATAATACTTTTAAGTAAATGCTAAGTTCAAATTATAGATTTTTATTATTTTATAAGCAATTGGAGTTAAAGGTGTTAAGATTTAAAATGACATTTAATATTACAACATAATAGTTTAAAAAATAAATTTTAAATACAGTTGTACATTATATCGCCATTTTTTTTAAAATTAAATTTCACCGCTATTTAAACAGTCTATCTCATAACTCTCAAAATTTTTATGCATGATGTTCCGTAAGGACCTCTATTAATATTATATTTTTAAAATTCTTGTCAAAAATAAAGTATAAAAATTATGAGCGTTGTGGTTAATATTATATTAAAGGTTAATATTATAATGAATTAATATTTAAAGGACGAAAAAAACATTATCGAAATGTTGGTAGTTTTAATTATATGTAGGCTGAAAGAAACGATATTAAATAATCAAAACCTGTTTGATTACTAGTGAAAAGCGAGGAGTCAAGAGGCGGTGACTTGAATCGCCTTAAAGTTTTACCGAGCAATCAAACTGGTTTTGAGTATTTTAATAGAGTCTTCCTAACAAAATTTTCGATTTTATTTTCTTCCCTTATGCTAATTTACGATCCCTATTGTTCTTTATTTTGGAAAGAACTCTAAAAGCGTAAGTTAAAAACGATCATTACGCTCTGTAAACAAGGTAGAAACAATCAACAACAACAACAAAAAAAAACATAATATAAAAAAAAATATGACAGTGAGACGTCTCTTCTAATATTTCGAATTATTATTTAATAATGAATAATATTCCTAAAATATGAATTTGACTACTCGGTTGAGAAGGAGATGGTATGTTTAATCCTAGATGTTTGTTTACGGGTTAAATACAGAACTGAATATTTCGAAAACATGTAAGAATGATCAGAATTAAAGAAAATAAAAACTAACTTTGGAAACATATTTCCATGCTTCATTATGAATTGCGCAATCAATTCGTTCCTATTGATGTGTGCATCATATCAAAATATAAAAAATGTATGTCCGGATTTTTTTTTATGAAATTGTCTCTACCATTAAGGAATTAATAAAGTTATTCAAGGCGGTGCTGTTTTTTTTTTGCACTCTGTACTCTAAACATTACACTTTTATAGCTTAATTTAATATTTATTATTATAGTTATATTTATGTGTTTAATGTTTTAAACAGTAATAAAAATAAAAATTCAGTTCTATCCTAGTATTAGCAGGAGATTTTGAGCTGGCAAACTAACGAACTGTAATATCTTTTTATTGTATGTTTCTATTGCAGTGTTTTAAAAATATTTTAAATTAAAGGAACGTACTCAATGAATGAAATTAAAAATTTCATGTTGGGTCCCGAATAGCGATTAAAATGTGTTCACCTGGCAAAAAAAGGACTCACGATGATTTTTGTTACTTAAATAACAATTTTGACTCTTAAATAACAGTAACACATTTTAAATTGAAATAACGTTGGACATGTTCCAAGCGTTAAAAAATAGGCGCCCCTTTTCAAGACTTGCCAGAAGTGAATGAGAAGAAACAAAATTGATTTGAAATATTAAATGTAAAGTTGCCAAAAAAAAATGGGAAAGTAAAGGCGAGAAACAAAACTAGAAAAACCACAGTAGACGAAAGAGAGAGAGAGAGAGAGAGAGAAAGCCACAGTGACCAAGAGAGGCAAATCGGGGTATTCATTCCCACGAGCTAAGGAGAGATGGTGTGACATGCTTCACTTATTTCGTTAATTTGAACTTTTTATTGTACTTCCCTCTACACTTAAAGCATTTTATTTAATGGCTGACAATATCAGTAGTTTACTTGTAAGTTCAAAAAAATAAAATAAATAATAATAATAATAAAAATTCGTATCTTCCGGTTTTCACCTATTTTTTTAAAAATAATTCTAAATTCGAGATGCATATTGGGCCTGTCTTAAAATTACAGTTTCTAGTAATAAATATTCTTATTTAATGTTACTCTAATCTTATTTTTTTAATTCAGTTCGACTCCCTATAGACTTAATACTTGACAATTAAATTATCTGAAACTAAGAAGTTAGAAGAATGGACTAATTTAAAACTAAAAACAGAAAAAGACCAGCACATGTTAGAATTCGTGAGAATTACAATTGGAAGATAATATCAATGTCCGAAATATGAAGAATAAAGGTATGATTGTAGCACAATAAACTATTGAGTTGAAAAACATAATGATAAATCAAAGACAATCGAATAATTATTATTTAAAATCAAGAAAATAACGCATGATAATTTTCAATAAATGTCATAAGTTAATATATACCGAAAAGAGGAAAGACAATGAAATATGAATGTCTATGTAGAAATACTGATATTGATGAGTTAAGTTTTTAAGTTATTGAAATTTATATCGCCATTATGCTATTGTTCTTTAAACACCGGAACCTGCGAATTTTAGTTTGAATCACAGTTAATCGTTATTTATATTTTATAAAAAAAACTTGATGCGTTGTTATTGAGGCAAACTATTATTTTTTTAAATCTTTTCCTATACCTGAAATATTTTTTGAGAAGGGAAAAACATTTTCTGTTTTGTTTCGGTCATGAATAACATAACTTTTTTTTCTTCAAGAAAATGCTTGAATAAATTTATTATTTTCCATTTGATATTACAAAAAACGTTTTAACCTTTCTTTTAATTAAAAAAAGAAATCTTAATTTCTATTAATTCATGCTTTTTTTCTTAAATTTCGAATTTTCTTCAATAATTTTTTAATCAAAATTTTTTTTAATTAAATTATCTGAAATTTCATTATATTGTTTTCCCATTTATTCCCAGTTTCGCACTCCATTATATTTTCTAATTCTTCTTTTTTCCTTAAATAAATAAATAATCAATACTAACTTCTCAATTATTGACCTCTGTTTATGTTATGATTGATCTTAATTAAACTTTTTGCTCTTGAATATTAATTTATAATCCGAGTACAGTGATGGTAAGGCGTAAGTTTTTCAAAACAAGACTCTAAAAGTGTACATTTATTACGAAGATTATAAAACACATGCCACATATCCGAAAACTGACCAACGATTTGGTGAAATCAGCAAACAAATTTAAAGGAAATTTTCGGGAATGAAGGTTATCTGCATTCGTCTCAGAAATAAGAAGCCTATTTTTCACGTTTTATAGTTTCACGGTTAGTTAAAAAAATAACGACAGATACGAATTCCGCATCAAGCTAGCACCGACCACAGTGCTGACGTGAAATATCCTCAGTGGTAGACGGATCATGGATTAGAGTCCCCTTGTCGTCAGGTTAAGAGGTTTTCGTGGTCTTCCTCTCCATGTAAAGCAAATTTCGGGTTAGTTCATTCAAAAAGTCCTCCACGAAGGCAAATTTCTCACAATACTTGATACAGGAGTTCCCTTGTCTTCTGGATGGGGTTCAAAATTGATTATTAGTAGTCGTAACAGTAGTCGTAGTTGAACATTGGTAGTCATAAACTCAAAATTGGTTCTGCTGTTTACCGACGGTTGTAAAATAAAATAAAACACCAGAGAAAATATTTTACTTGAAATGATGCAGAGACGTTATTTTATAGTTTTTAAATAAGCAGCTCTGTTTGCTAACAAATTTCGCAATTAATTTTCAAATGGGGTTAAAGTACATTCGAAATGATTTCCTAAGTGAAACACAGCTAACTGTTTAAATCTATCTCTTTACAATCTTCTTATTTCTGAAGTCGTCGGTCATTATTTGGGCACTCGGTAGTTTCAGATGATTTTGAAAATCGAATGCTTTGTAACTGAGTTATACTTGTTTTCCAATTGTATCTGGTTAGTAAAAAAACGATAAAAGTTTGAAATTATCTCAAATATAATTAAACTGTACATTGGTCTAAAGGTTTTCGCAACGTACTAATTAAAAAGCAAATGCATTTCGATAGCTTTTGACCTAATCCATAACAGTGAGCATTAATATAGCTTTATTTTCATAGAAAAAGCTATCAATAAGAACAATATGTGGGCTTTGTAGATACACTACAATACAGAAAAAGAGACATTTTCAGTTTTTCAAATTTCAAAAAATATACTTAGATAATTATTTTATTACTTTAGAGTCATTTAGGTCATGCGATTTCTCATACTTAACAATAAAATTTAAAGCTGTTCGAAATTCGAGGGACCGCAATAAATTACAAACGAAAAATAGTAATTTTGAATACTATATACTACTAGAAAGTATAGCTTCAAACCCATGTAACTTACAATAACTACTTTGGTTACCATGAGCAATAACTCCATAAAAGTTTGTAAATCTAGAATAAATATTTACAGAAATATGAAAAATAGTTCTTGAAAAACTTTTGAAATGTTTTCTTCGTATGCTCAGTATGAAATTGCGGGACCCTCAAACTTCTGAAAGTTTTAAATTTGATTGATAAGTATGAGATATCTCATGATCTAAACATCTCTAAAGTTACGAAAAAATGAGTCTCGGTTTCTCAAGGGATAGAGCATTCGCCTTCCAATGAGGTGTACCGGATTCGAGTTCCAGCAATGACTGGTCGATTCGAATTCTGCCCCGGCTCGCACGGACCAGATTGCTGACGTAAAATATCCCTCAGAGGTAGACGTATCATGGGTTAGAGTTCCCTTACCGTCAGGTTAACCATGGAAGGTTTTCCTCTCCATGTAACACAAATGCGGGTTAGTTCCATCAAAAAAGGTTCTATGAGTTAATAAATAAGTTTTTCCATTATTTTGTCCAATCTCTATATGTCCCTAATAATGGGAGGAAAGTAAATTATAACTCGTTATAAGCGGAGAATTTAGATACCGTTTATTTTTTTAAATTTTATTTCCTAACCGTTCTTTGACAGCCGCCCCAATTTGGGTTTACGACCACTAAAGTTCAACTCCGCAGACTTGTAATTTTGAACCCAATCCAGAAGACAAAGAAACTCCTGGATCAAGTATTGGGAGAAATTTGCCTTCGTGAAGGACTTTATAATGGAACCGCATTTGAGATACTTAGCGAGGAAAACCACGAAGACCACCCACGGTTAGCATAACGGCAAGGGAACTCAAGCCCATGATCTATCTACCACTGAGGATATTTTACGTCAGCACTGTGGTCGGTGCAAGCCGGATGCGGAATTCGTAATCACCAGCCATCGCCGGGATTCGAACCCGGTTCACCTCATTGGAAGGCAAACGCTCTATCCCCTGAGCCAGGATACGTTTAATAGCATTTATTTTCATATATTTATTTATTTGCAATAAAAATTTAAGAGTGTCCTTGAAAGTTGCGGGACTTGTCGTATTACGCCGTATTTGTTACGTCGAATTTCAACTGCTGTTGTCATTGTGTTATTAACACTTTTGGATGAATCAAACAAAAATAAATGCTACTTAATATTACAAAAAAACTACAGTCATTCAAACAAGTTTCCGTGTAATTCGTTTTATAAGCCTATAATCAACACGCTTTACTTATTTCATTGTAAATACATTAACCTACTATTCTAGAATATCCCGTTATGACAAAGAAGGGTTTTTCTTAGTTTATCCCAACTCTTATTTGTTCAGAAACCTTGTTTTTTAATATGATATCTTAAATAGGATGTTAACGCAGTTAAGACTAAGAAAAATATTAAATGCAATCATTTAAAATGGCATGTATCATCATCACGGTCAACAATGACGATTTATTGCGGAAGAGTTCACGGAAAGTCAAAGTATTCAGGAAACACTGAATGATTCACTTTGTTGAGAGCAAATTCCAAATTTGCCTCTTTTTGAGGCAATGTTTTGTTTTTAATGGTATCTTTTTCGTTTGTTATCACGTACACTTTGTTTATTATGGAAAAATTAAAAAACAACTATGTAGTTTTTATTATGTTTGCCAATTGTCCACAAATATGGACTGCGTAAATTAATATTTTTTCTACTTTTCGTTATATTTATGCTAAATAATATGCTTTGTTTTTATGGTATCCTTTCGCTTGTTATCACGTAAATTTGTTTATTTTGGAAAAATTAAAAAAACAACTATGTAGTTTTTATTATATTTACCAATTGTCCGCAAATACGGACTGCGTAAATTAATATTTTTTCTACTTTTCATTATGTTCATGCTAAATAATATGCTAAATATTATTATACAAATATTCATGCTTAAATTTTTGAATTACGCAGTTTTGATAAACAGTGTTTTTTACTTTTTTTGTATTCTGCTGCTGTTAATTTTTATTTCAACAAAAATATGAGAATAAAAAGCAATTAATATAAGTTTTTTTTTTAAATTAGTTTTTTTTAAATTTTTCTAGCATTAAAAAACGTTATCACATGGTTGTCAAGCCTTTTATAATTATGACAAAAAGGCTTATGAACAAATTTATGAAACGAAAAAGTCATGTAATGATTCAAAAGTCTTGTTCTATTGTGAAAAATTTCATGTTTCATATTTATAATTAGATATATATATTTTTTAACCTTTTCAAGACCAGTTTTTTCTTCTCCAATAAGAAGATAAATTCGACTTTAAAAAATCAAATAAGATAATATTCTGCAAATTCGACAAAATGGTAATATTACCATAGAGAACCATTTTATTGTATATTTTATTACCGTCGTAGAACAGCTGACTGAATTTTCAGTTTACGATCACCAATGTTCAACTCCGCATCGTTGTAATTTTGAACCTACTCCAGAAGACAAGGAAACTCCTGGATCTAGTGTTAGGAGAAATTTACTTTTGTTAGGAGCTTTTTGAGGGATCTAACCCGCATTTGCGACACATGGAGAGGAAAACCATGAAAACATCTCAAGGTTAGTCTGACGGCAACGGGACTCTAACCCATGATCCGTCTACCGCTGAAGATATTTCACATCAACACTGTGGACGAGCTGGGTGTGGAATTTGCATCGACCAACCATCACTGGGACTCGAACCCGGTTCCTCTAATTGGACGCTCTATCCCCTGAGCCACCACGACTCGCAGAAAAACGTTGTGATATGCCTTCGTATGAAATTCAGATTTATTTAGCCCATAAGGTTTTTCGGACATATCTGTGGCGCATATATGTCCGATGGAAACCAAAAAGATTAAGCTCTTAATCTTGTTTCATTTGGGAAATTTGTATTTCCATCAAAAGTAATTTAATTTTCTCGTGTTGGTTAGTTTAGTTTTTATTCACAAGGTAAAAAAAAAAAAACATACCTTTCAACATTGTTTTTATTTAAATATATTCCTCAACTTTTTGTCTCAAAATGTTGGTTGTTTAAAAAATTTTTGGACAAATCATAACATTCAGTTTTTTTTTCTGAAATCATTGTACATTTACGAGGATTAAAGTTCAGCAGGAAAATTTAGGTTCCACAATTGCTCTTGTGACCGTTCTCCAGCAATTTGCATCAGGCATAGATTTTAGCATCATTTTATTATGTTCCTTATGAGGTATAATCATAAAATCGCCCCTCACGAAAGTTTCGATGGCAGTGGAAAATGAATTTTGAATCAGTTTGTTTTTGTCAGGCTAACTGTTGGAGCTTTCAATGTTTTCTCCATATATGGGCAAAGTAAGTCAATTTCTTAAAAAAAAGTTTGTGTTTGACTCAGCAGCTCCCTTGTCTCCTGAGTTACATGCTAATATTTGGTGAATGTTTGCTTCCTCAGATTGCGGACAGTACTAAAACGGAGAAAGTAAGCTGTGACTGGTTAAAAATAGTGTCCAATCGATATCGCGAATGTGTCTAAACCAAATATTATTGGCACATTATCCGCACATACTTGTGCGATATTTTTTAAACTGTTCGTTTTTTTAAATATCTAGGTTTCATACCCAATTACTATCAAATAAACATTAGCGAGCAATGGTGGCTATGGGGATAAAGCGCAACCGAGGCGGAACCGGGTTCGAATCCCGGCTATGGCAGATTTATTCGAATTCCGCACCCGACTCGCAACGACCACAGTGCGGACGTAAAATATCCTCAGTAGTAGATGGATCATGGCAAAGAGTCCCCTTGCCGTCAGTCTAACCGTGATAGGTTTTTGTGGTGTTCCTCTCCATGTAACGTAAATTCTGGTTGTTTATCAGAAAGTCCTCCACGAAGGCAAATTTCTCCCAATACTTGATCCCGAAGCTCCCTTGTCTTCTGGATTGGGTTCAAAATTACAAGGATACGGAGTTGAACTTTGTTAGTCGTAAAATGAAAATTCGGTCGGCTGTTCAACGACTGTTATAAAATATAAAATAAAATACCCAATAGCTGTCAAAATTAATGCAATTTCTAATCCTTATGAATATCACGATTTCGGCACTCGTTGTTTTGTTGAGTTCTTAAAATAATTTGAAATACAGAAAAAAGCGTTGAATTAATAAAATTGGAATGAAATTTTCTTCATTTTTTTTATCGTAATTAGGAGATGGCTTTAAGCAGCCCCCATACTCAGATGAGAAATACGTGATAAACACTTTCTGTAAATAAAATTTACAATTCCTTTAAGATAAAACCGTTTTGAATAAAACTTTATTTTTATTCATTATAGTATAAAAAAAGAAATACTTATTCACCAAAAGAAGTCTTAAAGCTTGTTCAAATTAAGTTATATTAGATAATTGCCTGCAGTTTACAACCGTTAAAATTGTTCTAGAAGGTTCTTTTTTAAAAGAATTCTCGAAATTTAGCGTAACAAGATCTGAGGCACGAAAAAAAAAAGTCCTTGTTAGAAATTGAATAATTCTCGGGGTAAGGACTTTCTAGAACTTTAACCTCCTTCATCACGTGATTTCGGAGCGACATTGAAATTCTCAAATTCGCGTGACGTCATAAGCTCATTTGAGTGGGAGACTGAAAACAAACCTCCTGATACTATTTTCCAACACATCTGGATTTCTCAGCACGTTCTTATTTGAGAAGTGGCAGATGTTTTGTATCTTCGTTAATGATATTCATGTAAACAAGAGAGTGTGACGCATATTATGCGCTTTTCCTATTTTCAACAGTAGTTTCAATCCAGAAAAAAAAAAAGAATTATTGCTACTGCTTAAAATGTAAAACAAAAACAATTACACTTGATAACGTAAGCTTTAAGGTAATTTAAATAAAAGCAAGATTAGAAAGCTATATTAAGCTGAAATAACTGAAGTCCTAATAACACAAGCTTTTTATTCTACTATATTTGACAAAATTTATGGAAATATTATTTTTACATCCTTAAAAGGAGATCAGATCTTGCTTACTCAATTTGGCAATAATATAAAATACTAAACTTTTAATAATTTTTATCTCAAAGCACGTGTTTTTATTAACCATTTTGAATTTTGAAAAATATAAAGATAAAGCAAATAACTGCATTTCATACATGCGTACGATGATCACAATTTCCTTGTCTGACCCGCAAAGGGTTAAATTATTTTCTAAATGAACGTCATTAAATGATTAAATAAAGACTTTTGCCTTTAAGAATTGAAATACTTAAACTAATTTTTGAAAGATGTCACATTTTGTGATCTAATAACTGATGCGAACATTGCTGTGTTAACTTCATGGGAAAAATATGTACTGTTTAATTTCTTGTTTTTCTGAATGCACAACGAAAAGAGTATATCATTATATTATCATTTATATTATGTTGCAGGTGCATTATTTTATTTGTCACCTTTCACAGCATAAATTAAAATTTTTAACCCCTTAAAGTTAAAAGTTTAACCCTTTAGGTCTCTGCTCATTATTATTTTTATTCCTGAAATATCAATACTATTTTGATCAATGAAAAAATATATCACAACTATGATAATATGTATAATTAACTATGTTTTAGTGGAATTTATGAACTGTTACAATTGACCCCGTAAGTGGGGACAATTGTAACAAGTGCATGACTGTCAAAAATTGTTAATAACTAACATAATAACATTTAAAATAAGTTATTTATTTTTATTTCTAGTAGAGGATAGTCTACTTTACTCGTCTGTCAATTAATACTAATAATATATTGGATTTTTTTTTAGTTAAAAATTGTTAAGTAAAAAATTTTACAATTAACTCCACTCTCCCCTATTTATTATTTACGTAAATTTGACAGTGAAGGAAAAAAAAATTTAATATTTTTTAATATATTGAATAAATTATGATAAAATTATGCATTTATAAAAATTATGTATTTCTTCAAAATAAAATAACTAATTTCAAAAATAAAAAATTACGTTTCCCTTATTACTGCTCTCAACTTTCGTAAATATCAATATCTCTTATATCTCAACTTTTTTTACTTTTTTTTATTTTGTCAACTTTTATTTATTTATTTATTTTAAATTCAATTTAACAAACACAGCAAGAACAATTACATAAGATTAATTAATCCATTTTTCACTTAAAATATTTTCAATTCAATTAAAAAAAAGAAAGTTTATAAGATAGATCGTTTTAAATTTGAAAGAACAATGAAAAAAACTTAATATCGCTTTATTGAGAGAAAAGAAACCAAAATTTTCCCCGATTGAATGAAACAAGAAGAAAAAAATTTCTTTCGCAGATTGAAAGAGAAATATATTTTTAGAAAGCAATTTGAAAAAAATAAGATTTTTGTGTCCAACACTTTTATAAGGAAGAACTTTAAACAGTTAATGAATTTGAAAAAATATAAAACATGAATACATCGAACCACAAAGTGTCCTATATTCGGAAACTACAAAAAATGTTACTTATTTCACTGAGTTGTAAAAACGTAGTTTCTAAATATAAATGAGTTCATTCAAAAAAGATTTTTTGGACTAAAAACGACACTTGTTTCTATTTTTAGTATCAAGTGGAATGGGGTTAAAAATATATTTAATTCCATCCAATCATCAAAATTGTTGAAAAGAAGACCGTCTGGCATATTTTCTGTTAAACTGAGATTTCTTCAACCTATTTATAATGTTAAGAAATGTAGAAAAGCACTGTAAAAATTGTAGATTTATGAACGAATAAAGAAACAGTAATATTTCTGTAACTTTTTTCTCGTCATTGAATTTTTCGTATAAAATTTTTGAATTAGCATTGAATATTTTTGTCTTATTAATTTCTCCTTGTTCAAATTTTAAGCAATATTTTTTATCAAAATAGGGTTTTATCATTAAACAGTGTTCACATTGTTTTTTCATTGTTGAATTCTTATATCTTTGTAATTTTACATCATTGAAATCTTATAGTAATTGGGCATCATTGTATAAACATTAAAAATTTTTAACTATTCCTATTCTTTAATTTTATTTTCATTTCATCAAATATTGAATAAACATTTCGTCATTGAATAACGTCAACATAGTTTTCTCACCTCTGAATTCTGATATCATAATAAGTTTACTTCATTGTATAAATATTGAATAACTTACATCATTACCATCCCGTCAAATATTGAATAAATATTTCGTCATTGAATAACGTCCACACTATTTTCTCCTCATTTAACTGTTACATCATTGTTTTTCAAAATGGGAATTTAAAATCATATTCATTTTATCACATTTCACCTACGTAATAACAGTTGAAAGTGTTTAAAACAATTTAAATTAAAAATTTTCAAAATCGTTTTCATAAATGCAATATTTCTAAAAATAAACTTTTTTAAAAATTCACAGTATATATAATCACAATAAAAAATTCACAATATATATGATTAGGATAATAAATAATTAATTAAATATTAACTGCCAGGGCTTACCTTTTTAACAAATAAACACAGATTCCATTTACCGGTACGATTCTAGCGATCTTTATTTTAGTTTTTAGTTTGTTTCAGTGTCATATTTAGTTAATAAAAAAATTTACTTTCATTACCCTTTAAGTTTCTGGTGGTGTAAGGTGTAACATAGTTAGTTGATTCTAGAACTTGCGTCCTTAAACTCCACCTTAAATAAGGAATTAATTAAGAAATAAAAAACATTAACATAATAAAAATGTGAGTTGAAACTATGTGTACTATATTACACTTCTTTTATAATTATGCTCACACTAGCAAATGAACTCATCTGTCTAAATGAACAACACAATGAACTGAGGAGCAAAAGTGAAACGTTGTTAAATATGACATTAAAACATTTTGTAAGAAAAAATGTTGCTTTATGTTTGTAAAAACAACAATGCATGAGATATTCAAACGCAATACACCTAACAAACTTCTATTAAAAACATTGTAATATACTAATAAAACACTTAAAAAAGTGAAATTTTTACTTTAAGATGTTACTCACTATTGTTTCTAGATAGGTATTTTAAATTTTTCTTGAAATTCGACCTCATAACAACATTCTACATAGAAATATCTTTTTGCCTACATAAAAAACATATTTCTTTCAACCAAAAACATTTTCTTGAATAGCATATAATGATGGCTATTATTACATTCAAAAAAATTAACTTTTTATTTAATACAAATTTTTTCTACTTTTTCTGTAATGATTTAATGTTAATTGTTATTATGATATTTTGAGTTATTTTAAACTTATTTAATAGGAACAATTACTGTTTATGCTTTCATATATTGCACCGGATAACTGAGCTTCTATTGCATGAAACAGAGCTTAGATACTTTTATATAGCTGATTTCAAATCTGCAATTGGTATCTCCAAGCTTCATTTTTTTAAGTCTATTTTTTGACGAAGGTTAAAATGTCAAAAACGTTATATATAATATGTTACATATATGTTGAGACAAACTTATATGGGAGTTAGGGCATATTACCTGGATTAAATTTGCACAGCAACTCATGCCCGGAAATGTCATGCGCCGTTTAGGGTGATTCCCTATCATGAACTATTTCCCCCCGCTTACTTCTGAATAATTCATAATAAGGAAGCGCTCCTAGATGCGTATGATGGCATTTCCCAGCATGGCGTTCGTCTTTGCAGTTTTAATCCTGATGATGATTACCCTAGAACTAACTCTCCAAGAAGTTTATCGCAGCATTTTTATGACCCTCTGTTAAATATAGCATTTTAAAATTTGTAAATTTCGACAAAAAAAATCGACTAAAAATGTGGTTTTAAAAAATCTGAAGCTTTAGAAACAAGACGAATTTCAGTTTTGAAAATACCACACCGGAATTAATGCAAGATCAAGTATTTGTATAAATGCAATGAAAAATTTTCCCCTTCTTCAATCCTATTCTTTACGAGTTTAGTTTATAATTGTAGTATAGTTAAGATGATTATAAGATTATTTATAAGATGATATAACTTTTGGTTAACTAATGTAATTGCAAGATGTCTTGTAGGTGTAGATATTTTACATATTAATTTGTTTAATATAAAATGAATATTTCAATATTTGTTTCAATTTTTCGTTTTTAAAAATTTTTAACTTATGTAAAAAATATTTTAATAAATTTAATTAAAATTATTCCCTGAATTAAGCCCTATAGCTGATATGACCTTTGAAATCTAGTACTCAAAGGTCATATCGAGAAAAATTCGATAGTGGTACTCATATGTTTTCATAGATCTTATTTGTGATAAATTTTAATAAATCAATTATTGATAAGGGATCTGGAAGCAAAGGACTGCAAAGACCGTGTTTTGGAAGTATTTTATTTTTTTGGGAAATTAAAACGGCCTTCTTCGCGGTGGAACTTTTATTAAAAGGTTAATAACAAACAAACGTCAACCTTATCCTAAATTTCTTATAGGACGAAAAATGAAAAAGCTATGCTCTTAATGGATCATTTATTCCAACAATCTGGAAGGAAAAAATAACAGTTTGTCTTGTTCTTCAAGAGAAAAATTAACACTATTATATCTATTATAAATATTACGTTTGTTAACAGTTAGTTAAAAAAATAACGTTGAAATTAAAACAAAATAACGAATATTAACGTTGGCTAGAACTTTTTATGATGCTATAAATTATTTTATGTTTGATTAACATGACGTTTTTTAATAGATGCGCTATAAGGACTCAATTATTGAAATTATTCAATAACAACTGGGATATTTTCTTAAAATGGAAAGTAATATGACTATAAAATATATCTTTTCTAAAATATTACGTTTGTTTAAAGTTGATTAAAAAAAACTTTATGGTATTAAAATAATTATTAAATCTTAATTACAAACGTTAACCTTATCCTGAATTCTTTATGATAGGACGAAAAAAAAAAGGTTATGCTTATGATGAATCATTTATTCACAAAAATAACAGCCGGTCTCATTTTTGAAAGAAAAGATTAACAACGTAATTACGTTTGTTAACAACGGACATTAATTAAAACAACGTTAAAATAATTTCAAAATTAATAATTAATAAAATTAATAAAATAATATAGTTAATTACAAGCATTAGCGGTATCCTAATTTATTTATGAAAGGATAAGTTGTTCTTTGTTGGTTTTACGTGATGGTTTTCGACGGTTGCGCTAGAACAACTTTATTCCAATGACTTGATTAAAAAAATAAGATAACAGCTGGCCTCCTTTTTTTTAAAAATGAAAGATATGACTATAATTAAATATCTTTTGTGAAATGCTACGTTTGTTTGAAGTTCATTTAAAAACAACGTTAAAGGGATTAAAATAATTATTTAAAGGTAAAAATAAACAAACGTTAACCTTATCCTAAATTTTTTTTGATAGGACAATGCGATGTTTTTAATGTTTGTGATTTAAATGAGTCATTTACTTCATTTACCTGTTGAAAATAAGATAACCACTGGCCTCGTCCTTAAAAAGAAGATTAGCAATAATTTTATATATCCTTTAAAAAAAAAATTATCCATATAACGCTATCTTTGTAATTTCGGCTTCTATTTATCAAAATTAGACGAGATCTGCCTATTTGGGTAAAGATGTACTTTATATTTGTTTACTCAGATACGGATGATAAACAAAGATGGATTATTTTATCTTTTGTTGTTATAAATTTGTATGAGTAAATATAGATATAATTTCTCGATTTGGGCAAGTTTATTATAAGTTTCATCCTTGACTTTTGCTATTAAACAAGCTTAAAATCATGCCAACCTATGTTTTGAAGAAAACCTGCATTATAGAAGGTTAAAAGTTTATGATTCAGTAGCAGTCAGTGAACGAATAAATTTTATCTTTTGAACTTAGTGTTTAGATATTATTTTTAAATATAACGTCTCCTTCATTATCTGTGCAAATTTGTGCTGTGAGGATCTGGTTACTAGTCCTTCAATTCCAAGTTGCCCCCTTATAGGAGTGGACTGTTCCATATCTGTTACAAGAGCAGATTGTAATGGGTTGCATATCGGTATTTTTAATGTAGCAGTTACAGCAGACAAATTTATTTTCAATTTTTAAAGTTGGAAATCGAAAATAAATTACTAATTTTTAATAACATGACATAATTTTTCTTTTTAATACACAAATTGTTTTTCATTACAATTTGCTCATATTACTAATATTAAGCCTCATTAGAGTCAACAAAAATACAACGATTTTTCTTGGTTCTACCTAAAAGAATAAATACCATTTTCCATTTATTTTGCTTTCTCGAACACAGCCATTTTTTGTTTAAACTATTGCTTGCTAACAAATTTAATCAAGCATCATTGGCATCATTAAGGGTATGGCAATTTTTTACGTTTCTCCTATACGAATTAGTAGTATTTCTCCAATAATTTTGATCTTCAATATGTGACTTATTATTTTTTCTTAGTTGAACTACAGTTGATTTTAAATTATTTAGTTTTGTAGGTCCACGTTTTAAAAACATAACCATAAAAAAATAATAAATACATGGTTTAAAATAACTTTGAAAATGCTAACTCGGTGACATGGTCAGTTCAAAGTTGATCATTTAGCTAATCTGACAAAATCAAAAGAAATTAATTGAATATTAAAGAAAGTGCAAAAAGATTTCTTTTTTAATGAGAGCTATAAGCTAGCAAATATCTCTTAAGTAATCTTTAAAATATTTGAAAGCAAGAGAATCGTCTGCAGACCACCATTTTTATCAATGGCGTGTTTTAAGCCAATGAAAAAATTTCTTTCTTCATACGGCTCTATCGAGCAAATTTGATGAAAATTTTGAACGAAATTTAGGATCGGGGGATAAATTTATCCCTTGCAGCCACTGTCCAAATTTCAGGGCGCTAGCTCAAACTGTTCTGGTGTTATAAGAGGGACACACACAAACAGACAGACAAACTCTTCGTTTTATTATTATAGATAACAATAAAACTATCAATTTATTTATTTCAATGTTAAGAGCAATTTATGCCTTACAACTGTGTTACGCGCTTCATGTGATAAGATCGACAAAATTATCAGTTGATTATTGTAGGATTTTCCATCGCAATAAAATTGTGTTATTTGGACAACAGAAATGTTTTGAACTGACAATGATTGCGCTTATTTTCTTCTAACAAATTACTGTTTGTAGACTGTCATAAGATTAACTAAATTTATCAGTCATCCATCACAATAGACGATGTTGCACCCGTTTTACCTTATCAAAAAGGTACCCTCTAGATAAGAACACTTTAAAACGTTACACAATAGCACTCGATAGAAAAATTATTTATAGGATTAATTTTTTTTAAATAAATTTTACATGTCCATTATCAATTGGGTTATTATATCGGCAGATGAGCTAGACGGAACATCGCAAAATATGGATATGTGTTAAACTTCGATATAATGATATTTTAGAATACATTTTTAAGATGTTTATCATCATACATGGAAATTACACTACATGAATGATAATTATCAACAACAATGTTATCTTGATTAATATTGTTGAGCGCAATTATCGAATTACGGTTTAATCCTGGTGATATGAGACTAATATCAACAACTTTTTATGTCGTAAGTCAGTAAATTATTCGGCGAGTCTATTATTAAACTTTTGCAATTATTTATTAAGTTTAAATAATAAACATTTTTAAAATAATTTTATTTCTGTATTGTTTAATAAAAATATCTTTTATTTGTAAAAAAATGCGAATTTGTTAAAATCATCGTTTATCAGGAAATATTCATATTTTCTGAAGGTGTACAGTGCGCAAAAATTAAATGATCCCTAACATCCTTAATAACTTATGATCTAATGATAGGATTCTCTCATTCCAGGTCTCAATCTTAATGGTTCGAAAGGGATAGCCCCAATAATACCTTTTAATGATCACACTCAATGACCATATTTATGACCTCACCTTTTTCATAATCGGGTTTCTGACCTCCAGAATGTTGGGGGTAGCCACCACAATTTGAGAATTATAGCATCATAATTTGGTCAGGAGTGCGATCCAATATTTGGATCCCTAACCTCTTGCCAGTGTCGTCCGAATCTAGTTCGGACAACTACCATGTGCAGCATTTCTGATGCCCGTACTGACTTCGGGCAAGAGAAAAATTAACGTTTCTATTTTGTGAAGCCCGAGCTGATTCGTTTCTACTTTAGGATACTAAATTCACTATTTCCCTAATAGATGGCATTAGTGGTCCTATTTTTTGAACGATTACGACTTCGGTCGAGGGAGGGAAAATTTGGGTGTTGTCAACTGTGGATGCGGGATATACCATACTGTAAAATTTATGTATTGAAAATCATATTGTTGTGTTTTTATATTACTAGAGGGCTCCGCCCCCTGCTCGCTGACGCTCGCCAACCCCCGGAGAATTGCTTCGCAATTCTTGCTTGGTTTGCTTCGCAAAACCAAGAATGCTTTGATTTCATATATTTCAATATTAAACTGAATATTAACTATTATCATCGAAAAGAATTAATTTTCTTAAATGCAGAATAAGCAGTGTGTCAATATCAATGTCACTTTTTTTCGTTGACTACAGTTCCTTCTATGTCCTATTTGTTCTTTAAATGAGCCAAAATTGTCAGAAATTAACATCAATGTGCAGATATAATCTTAATATGAAACTTGTTTAAAAAAAATGATAATCACAATAATACAGACTTTGTCCCAAAGAAATGAATATATTTTTAACACATTTAATTCAATATATATATATATATATATATATATATATATATATATATATATATATATATATATATATATATATGCAAACACTATAATATTTTTCAATAAGCAATATTGTTGGGTAATTTTTAAAAAAATATTTTAATAATATTCAGCAAAATAACTATAAATGAAAACATTAATTTTGCGGAATTAAAATAAACAATGCACCAATAGCATTTTCTTTACGCTAAATACATTTATAAATTTGACATTATATATATATGTTTTAATATTTCTCTATATACAATATTGTTAATGACAGGATCATCTTTAATAAATATTTTAATGTTCTCCTTCGTTGTGCATCTTGACAATGCCACATATAATTGACCATGAGAAAAAAATAGGCCGTTCAATATATAGCCCAACTTTATCGAAGGTTTGGCCCTGGGCCTTATTAATTGTTAAGGCATAAGCTAATCTAACAGGAAATTGTCGTCGATAAAGCACAAATGGTAAGGAAGAATTACTTGATAATGTATTTAATTCTATTCTTGGAAGATTGACAATACTACCATTTTTATTACCAGTAGCAATTTGGCAAGTCAATACTCTTTTCCCTATTTTAAGAACAGTCAATCGAGTTCCATTGCAAAGGCCATCAACAATAGATATGTTCCTGATCAGCATTACAATGCATCCAACTTTTAATTTGAGCTGATGAGGTGGCAGTCCCGGGAGATTTATGGAGTTTAAATATTCAATAGAATACCTTAAAGTAGCTTCTTCTTCTCTCCCGTCTGATTTATCTACTCCATATAGTATGGCCTTATCAATACTATAACTTATAACCTCTTCACCTGGCACACGTGATAAAATATTTTCATTAACTTTGTTAACTTCATCATTTTGCGGTGATAATATGATGTGATTAATGAAGTTAGTATTAAGACAATCGATTTTTTCAAAAAACCAAGAAATGATATCTTTACAATAAAGATCAGGAGTGCTTGCATCAAGATGCAAAAGTTCTCCATTGCCAATTGTCAACAAGCAATTGGCAAATTCTTGGTTACCAGCTTTAACTCTCATATTAATTGTCAAATGAAGGATTTCAAAAAATGGCCAAAGAAAATAGTATTTTATAGTTTCATTAATAACCTGCATATGTGTAGCTTTTTTAACGACAGGTAAAGGCCTGGTTTCTTAGGACAGGACGCCGTCAGCTGGAAATCAGCGCTAACCTCTGATTGGTCCATTTGTGAGTTTGATAGTATACGTCATCGAACGCTCATCTTGAACTACAATTGCCGTCCAACTCAACTGCAGTTGGATTACAACGTGACGTTAACCACAGAAGCAATGGCGGACAACATCCAACAGCACATTGAAATCAGCCAAGATTTTGATTTTGACATTAAACATAGGTTCTTCATTAAACATAGCACTCTTCATTTAGCTCAGCTATAATGTGTTTTTTCTTAGACAAAGTCATTATTTGTTCTCTAAAACACTGGTCGACAATAACAAAATCAATACTAATTCAAAATAAATATTTGTTTACGTTATTAACGCATGCGCAATGAGAGATAATGTCTGCGTTGGACCAACTGCTCATGCTGAGCTAACAAAAAAATATTTTTTTGGCGTCAGATCTACGTCAACTTTCCGCTGACGCCCAGATAAGGCGCTAGTTCTAAGAAACCAGGCCCTGAGCTAACAAACCAGTATTTTGTTGGCGTCAGCGTGACGTTGACGTCCCGCTGACGCCCAGATAAGGCGCTTGTCCTAAGAAACCAGACCTTAACACTTGTCGAAAATCTCCACCTAAAATTATTATCTTGCCACCAAATGGTATCTCATTAGCTAGAAGATCACGAAAAGTTCTATCGATCATTTCTATTGCTTTTCTGGGAATCATACTTGCTTCGTCCCATATAATAACGTCAACATTTTTTAAGCGAATCTTATCACATTTTTTTAAAATACAAATCCCATCGTCACTTAGATCAATAGAATGTAAGGTTCGCATAAGTCTAATTTTATTATAGCAGAGAATAGTTTAACTTTCATAAAAATAGGTGGCAACATTCAGAGATGTAAATAGAACGCTTCGCAAACGCATATATTTCGCTGTTATTATTTTTCATTAAATACTTTTATAAAATATCTCTTCGCTTATTTACTGTATTGCATATTAATTAAATTCCTTGTCATTCAACTTTATCTTATATGCCGGAACCAGATTAAACTTACGAATTAACGTTTTAGAAAACAAATAATCAGATTAATCAATATATCAATACGAAATAAGTTGAGATGTTGTAAAACTGAAGAATGAAATTCTAACTATTTTGTGATTGGTTGCATCTCTGAAAAAGAAAATTCAGACTTGTAAATCGCTTTTTTAAGCTTGCCGTTTTCAGACATGTGATTGGCTGTTGTGAACGGCGGTTATTCTTCATTATTAACTGCAAAATCGTGCTTTAAAACTAAAATAAATAAAAATTTAAAATTATGTAAAAGATTTGAATGCCCTAAATGTCTTCCCTGAAAGATTCTGAATGAATTGATTCCTTAATCTTAGATTTTCATCACGTAGTTAAAAAATTTTTCAGGGGACAAAATTAACTGCAAAAACTTTTTTTTAGAATAGAGAGATATTATACTAGCTATATGTAGCTTCAAAATTTTGTTTAATTTGTTCTAATTGAATAAAATGTGTGTGTAATCTATCACTTTTTTACGCGTATGTAAATATTATAAATACAGTAGTTATTGCATTTCAAATTTTATTTTTGTTATAAAAAAGCAATTTTCTAACTTTTATAATAATATAAAGAGTAAAATTAAACAGCCAAAAAAATTTGCATTTTCATGTGTCATAATAAATGTCACTGTTAAGGGGTTAATGTTAATTTTATTTTTTTGCGTATTTCTCGTACCCTGTGAAATTTTTAAGCGAATTGAAAATTATTGCGCACAATTATAAAATTCTTTATTCAGTTAATTTCCCACAAAAAAGTCGCATACTTCAAATTCGATAGTTGGTTTGACTTGAGGGTTTTTGCAAAGAATGCGCAACAGTGCCTAAATCATGAGTCCTTTAGTGCTACCAGATCTCACCTTTCGAAATCAGACATAATTTAGCGCTCTTAACCGCAATCAAATTTCGCCAATTAACAATAGCGCCTACCTCTCCTTCTCCGGCAACCCCAATTACAAGCAATGCGATTTTTATACTTAACCTTGACATTAGTCTTCCTGAGTTTTGATTTAAATACATTTAAATATAAAAGGGAAACGAAAAAAAATAATAATAAAAAAATTAACATATTAATGGAAAAAGTTGATCAGGATATATCACTGACATCTTTATTAAACAATAGATTTAATCGATAAAAACAAAGAGTTTGAATTTATTTAACCACAGCAATACACACATCGTAGCGTTACTTAAGGGACTTATTCTACTTAGAAAAAAATTGAATGGATTTCTTTTCTATTTTAAATATACCACTGAACTAGAAATTGACTTTTAATATTCAGAGCTATCAAGCGGGCATCTACCCAAAGCTCTAAGCAATACCTACAAGAAAAGAGAAGGCCTCAGCACGGGTTACCCTGATCCTTTAGTACTCCAAACGTTATGACATCTTTCGGATTTACCACCATTGCGTAGCTTAGTGGCCCGAACGTATTGACATCTTTCTTATTTTTCATCATCCACTGCGCAGTTTGTGTTTGTTATGGTTCGTCGTGACGTTCGTATAGACCTGTTGACCATTCGTATAGACCCGTGGTAGTGACTATGGTAACGAGGTATAACTATTTCATGTAGGGGTGTGGGGTCATTGTTGAGGACAGGTTTTGGTTCTAGTCGGCGAGAGAAAGGGAATCTTTTTCTTCGGTCTGTTGTGTGTTAGCCCTAGAGAGAAGAGAAGTTACTCTCTCTGAAATGCGCTATTGTTGTTTCCATAGCAGCAGATGGTCTCAGACTTTGCGGTGGAGGGAGTTCTTACTGTAGACAAACTATACTCCGAACTACTAATTTGCAAGCTGAAGCCTTCTTTTTTAGGAGGCGTTGCTCTAAGAGGCTTTAAGCCGGTGATATTAGAAATATTTTTTTTTTCGTTCATTGAAAAACTTTTATACTTTAAAACTGCGCAGTATTGATAATTCGAAAACCTTTTTGTTTTATCATAACGATGAAATGGGGAAAATGGCAATAGAGTTCTCATGTCTATAGAAAATTCATAATTAAATAATTAGAAAATAAGATATATTTTTAAAAAAATTTAATGGTTATATAATCGGGACCAATGAATGCAAAATTTTTCAAATAAACACGAATGTTTTGTACATGAAACACGAAAGCTAAATTATTGTATATAAAATTTAAAGGACAGAAAAAAAATTACCAATTAAAATCGAGAATTTGATTTTTCAAAAATAAAGGCAAAAATCTTAAATCTTAAGCGAATCTATCTATAAAGACAAAAAAAAAATTTATAAGTTAACGATGTCCGATTTAGAAACTGGGTATGCTAGGGTAAAAATTTCGAAGTAACAGATCAAACTTTTATTTTATAATTTACAACTAAATATAAAATAATAGTTGCATTTTTTAACCTTTTTCTCGAAATTCGTATATATTACAGTGATTTCGTAAAAAAATTACTAGTACTTCATTCATCGTCAATTATCTAAGACAATTATTTACAAACACTACAGAGAAAACTATATTTTTTAAAAAATGATAATTTGTTCAGACGTTTGTTAGATGTTTTTCTTTTTAAAACGTCGAAAAATTGTGTGCTCTTAAGTAAAGGTAAAAAACGATGAGTTTTTGCCATTTTTTTTCACCTTCTCAAAATTAGAAATATTAAAAAAATGTTTGCTAATTGAAATTTTAAATTTAAACTAATTAACATTTTAATGATCTTGAATGTTACTTACATTTAAAAATTCATATATTTCTTTTAAAATTTTATCGCCGAAGGTATTCGGTTACTTTAAATTGTATTAACCAGCGAAAATTTAAACAAAATTACATAAATTAGTTTAATAAATTTATATAATAAATAATGAAAATACATTTAAATTAATAAATTTAAAGAATAAATTTAAATAATAAATTCAAATAATAAATTTAAAGTAATAAATAGTATGATAAATTTTAAAAATTATAAAAATTTGTTTTAATTTTATTTTAAGTGACTTCTAGATCCCATAAACTCACTCTCTGAGGCACGAGTTTTAATCATGATTTTCTTATCTCCAGAAGTTATTCATAGTTATGATAGTTTTTCCACTAAGCCGTTTTACCCGGAACTTCTTATTCTTTATATAGACTTTTTTAGCATAAGGAGTACGAATAAAAAATTGTTTATTGATTATAAAAAATTCTTGATATTGTTATCAAAGTTTTTTCTAATTGCTTAATTTTTAAATGAAAATTTTCCCTTCCCTTATTGCATTGTCTATTATTAATTTGTGATATTTTATAAAAATTGGTATAAAATTATTTAGAAAAGAACAAGAGGAAATATTAAAAAGAAATATAATTGGTTACGAAGTTTATTGGTTTAAATACACCTTGTTACAATTATTATTTAATCAATTATCATCAAATCAGTCTTCATTAATCAAACTAGATTTTGATATTTTCAATCCGTCTTCAATTACAGTCAGAGTTTGATTTCATTTTTGTTCCTTTTCTTAAATATTAATTTGCAACCTCTGATATAAAAACTTTTTGTACTTCATTTTGGCAACGAGTTTAAAAATATATAATATGGGTGGTGGGTACAGAACATCCTGAACATATAATCAAATGCGAAAAAAAATTCAAAATTTCTTTTTTCATTATTTTTGAAAGATAATTTTATCCATACTTGCGTCAAATCTAACTTTTAAGCACTGTGTATACTACGGTACATAATATTTCCTTGCCATTGAATAGTATCGATTAATATTGTTTATAATCTTGATTAAAAAGATGGAAACAAATAAATACTGATACAATTGAAGATAGAAAGTAATAATTATGAAGAATTCAATTAGAAGAAACATGAGAATCCCATGAACTTAAGTTCTTATTGTGAAGAAACTTCGCTGATGGAAATGAAAAGAAAAACAAGCTTGGCTCACTACTTGGCATGCTTTATTTTCGGTACTCGTTTACATGTAATTTCTCTTTTTATTCGTCCATTCGCATATTTCTCTTTTTTTATACATTATGCAGTAAAAATATTTATATAATTGAAAATTGCTAATATTTTTCTGAGTTTAATATCTCTCTTATAAGTATTCTATAGTTTATTTAACCAATTTAAATGGTTTCAATTTCTTTTTTCTTCCACAAAGTCGTGTGGCAGACGACAAAATAATGAAGATTTTCAAATCTATTTAGACATTGCATATTGGTATTGGCGCAGCATTTATTGTGAGTTTGTATACGTTCTTCAATAAAGTTTTTCAGGTGGTTTGAAATTTTATCACTAATCATAAGATATTTATTGCTATTATCAGTCTAAGTACTTTTAATTTTCACTTCCAAAAACCACTAAATAATATCGCCTCATGAATTTTTGCTCTATAATGTTTCGAATATTGATTGTAATTTCTCAAGTATTAATTTTCACATCTGGGAAACCTATGAAAAGTACAGTTCTCAGAGAATCGACATAAATGTAAGCAGTAAATAATGATTTATATTTGACTATCCATGCATAGAATAAAACCAAAAATGTCTGCCTGTCTGTAAGCTGGATTGCGAATATACACATTATAGAATGTTCTATAAGCACTTTTTTATCAACCTTATGTTCTTAAACCTGGGAAGCCTGGTATTTTAAAAATATAACTTGATATTCTTCCATTTTCCATTAAGCTTTTTAACTATCAGCAGGACTATGCGAACAGTAAAAAAAATTGACGTTCTAAATATTCTGTTAAGTAAGACACGTGTTCGTTAGATTGCTTATGTAACGCTACATAAAAATCTCTAAAAGTATCTATCAGCAGCCGACCTTATGTTCTTATACCTACAAAATTTAAAGTTTTAAAAATTTTAATTATAGAGCTCTTCCCAGATAAGAACACAAAAAGTTTGGATGACTTACAAAATATTCACTTTGTATTTAAAATATATGTTCTTGATATTGTCTCACATAAAACGTTCTGAAAGCATTGTTTTATTGATGACCGGCCTTATACTCTTAAAACCTGAAAAGCTCATTACTTCAAAAATAATACTTTAAATGTGTGTTCTAAGTTGTTCTTCAATCTTTCACTAAGCTTTTCAATTGTAAGTAGGATTATAAGAACACTAAAAATTTGAATGACGTATGAAAGATTCAGTTTTTACGTAAAACGTATGTTGATACAAGATAAAAGAATTTTTAATCCTTTCTTTAACTCGACTTTCCAGAAGTAATAAAGTGGGGCTAATCTTTGCAATTTATGGATTCGGATTTAGAAGTTAGATAACAACGAAACTTCACGAATTTCTTTTTTTAAAAATCGAAACTAAGTAGATATAAATGATAAAATGTTTTATTTGTTCTTTTCAGTAGAATATTAATTACCCTTGTATAAATATAATTTTAGATAAATATCATCGTAAGATGCATTTATTTGTATTAAAGATAGAACTGAAGTTCTATGGTCATAAAATATGAGTTTACGGACATAAAACTATAATAATGACTCATATGGATCATTTTATATCAGTGAAGCTATTTCTGTAGATATCTTAAGAGTTAAAAAAATGATAAAAGATGATAAACTTTTCATAAAATCGCTTTCGGTTTTTGAGTATATTGAATTACTTATCAACTTGTTAATATTTTGATCTCTTCACTCATCTTAATGGCATTCATAAAAATTCTTTTAATGATTACGAAGCAGACGATAAACCAATCTTCTTGAATTGAAAAGCAGACGACCTTTATTGACCGAACAAATCTGGCCCAAGCGGGAATTTGTTTTCTGCTTTGCACGTGCGAATGCGGTGGTAAAAAACTGTTCGATTTTGAAAAAAGGAAATCTTAGAAGGAGGAATGTTATATCTAATATTTGATATCTATATCGTTTCATCGTTCTTAAAAACATTTATAAAATTCCATTTGATCAGATAATATTAAAGCACGCGATAAATTTTTCATACTGAGATGCTGACAAAGTCAAACTGGACAAAACGAGAATTTGTTTTTATGTATTTAAATAAAAAATATAAAAAAACGAACAGATATGTTTCAAAAGAATGTCGATATTGATTAGATAGAAAAACGCTTATTGATTTTTTTACATCCTACTACCTTTCAGTAACCCTTCAAATAACATCTAATAATATAAGTGTTAACTACTGTTTTGGCTGAATCAAAGAATTTTCTTAATTTTCCCGCGAGAGCATCTTCAAAGAATCTCGCGAGAGCGTGATTCTTTGAGGAGAAAAAAATTATATTCACTATTAAATTTTTCTGAAGGATTAAAGAGACGAAAAGCCTTAATACTTGAATAATTGCGGTAAGTAAGGAATCGTGGGTAGGATCTGCTTCCGTAAAGTGTAAAAAATATCATTATGAATTTGATAATTATAGATCGATTTTTCTTCTCTTCTCTTTTCTTTCCTTCTTTTTTTCGCAGTTTTTGAACTTATTTTTACCTAAATATTAAAGCTTATACTCCTTTTCTAAACTCAAAAACCTTCAAATAATAAAAATATATATTAAAAATTCTAAGAGTGGTCAAGAGGGCTGAGTTTCCCGAAAATCACGTGAAAAAGTTTAAGGATTCAGGGTACAAAGGCTTCCTGACGTTTTAAACTCATTCTGCTTTTCGCCAAAACTGTTATTAAATATTTTCATTGTTTGGGAATTGTTTCATTGTTTATGGATTCATGGTACGAGGGGTTAATGACGTTTAAGTCTCAACCATTTTTCGACAAAAATGTTTATTTATTTATTTTTTCGGAATGCTTGATTGAGGATAAAAAAAAAGGGAGACTAGAAGCTTAAATAGCTAGAAAAAAAATTGAAAATCTTAAAAAAAAAAAAAATCTGCAATTTTTATTATTTTTATCTACCAAATCCCACTTCAACAGTTTATGTTTTAGAAATTTTCACTTTCCTGTAAAATTTGGATGAAATATTTGCAAAAATAATTAAGGTGAGTTCCCGAAACTTTTGCGAGAAAGTTTGACAGTTTGATTTTAAGAAGACAAACCGAGATTTTCCCACATCAGTTTTTTTAACCAAAGTTATGACTATATAATTTTGTTATTAGAAGGTGACTAAGGGAGAAAAAGGGAGCTAAAAGCTGGAACATGTAGAAAATAAGATAGAGTCACGAAAAAAACCCAAAGAAAACGATAATTTGTAATGTGTAATTTATTTAAGAGATTAAGAAAGAAAATTGCCCCCAAAATCTACTATAACTAATCAAATCTACAACTGTTACTGTTTTAGAATTTTTCATTTTTTTAAACTATTTCCTCTACCGCCATAAAATATCGATATGAAGTTCTTGGTCATTAAGCATCGATATATGCCGGGGGAGGGTTGAATGTTTTTAAAAAAATAAAAAACTCCGAGCGATTGGGGTTAACCGGGTGTTAATATCAGGATTCAGGAGGTCCTTTTATGCAAATCAGCTTGGTTTTATTTCATGCATCGCAGTGTAATAAATTTTAGAAATGGATGGGAAAATTATATGAATCGAGCAATTAGTTTGAGATTTAGTTAAAAAATGCTTGATGTAAAAATAACAATAGACACCTTTTGGCTCGTTTTCTGACTAACACTATATTTTTAAGATTATAGTGTTAGTCAGTGCTTCCTGTAAATTGCAAAGTGATAAATCAGGTTTTTTTAAACGTTTATGCATTCAGAAAATATACATTTGTGCTATTTCGTAGCTTTAAGTATTGTCTGCACTATAATTAATAAATTCAAAATATCCCATCTTAATATAACAAAGTGGTAACTTGGAGAGGGATAATCTGATGATTAGGTCAAAAGTTATTTAAAGTCCTCTTCAGATAGAAAAGTATTTTTATTTCATCCATGTAAACCTATGGAAAATTAAATGAACGCTATTTTCTTTGTTATTAAGTAACTATATTTTAGACTATTATTTTATTATAAAATTATCTCATGGTAATGTGCTCTTTTACCCCAAGTTATCAAATTTTAAGGTTAAAGGCATTTTGTTCTTTCGCCACTAGTCACCAGATGTTAAGTTGTAGGCTTTGTATTTTTTTGATCCTAGTTACTAAATTTTAGTGTTATCGGCATTGTGTTCATTTGTCCCTTGTTATCAAATTTTAAGGTTGTAAGCATTGTGTTCTTTTGCCCCATGTTTACTAAATTTTAAGGATGTGGGCATTGTATTCTTTTGCCCCATGTTACTAAATTTTAAGGTTGTGGGCATTGTGTTCTTTTGCCCCATGTTACTAAATTTTAAGGTTGTGGGCATTGTGTTCTTTTGCCCCTAGTTATCAAATTTTTATGGTAGTAGGCATTGTGTTCTTTCGCCCCTAGTTTCCAAATTTTAAGGTTGAAGATAAGTAAATATTTTCTTTGTTTTTATTCTAAGTATGAATATTTTAAAAATTCTTACAACCTCTAAATTTGGTTACAAGGTTCAATAAAAAAGGAATTAAAATATTTCATCAATACTTTTGTAAAAAAAAATAAATTAAAAATACGTGGCTTAACTCTCGTTCAAAAATTTTGAACCAAAGTATTAATAACAAATTTTTATTTCAACTTATTTTACAAGAAACAATTTTTCGAAAGTACCTGAAATAAAACTAAAATTTAACCTTTTAGATTTCGCTTAGATAAATGAAAAAAATTGCTTATTTCAATGAAAACAATAAAAATTAAAAAAGAAAAACTTTATTTTCAACACTCATCAAAAACAATAAAATAACATTTCGCACTTGCGAACTTGTTCAACATTATATACATACAAATTCAACAAGGTAATGTAACATCACAGGCAAGATGCTCACTGGCAATGGCGGTACTAAAAGTATTCAAAGCTCTTTTTAGCACTCGTGAAAAAAAGACTTATCAAAAAGCTCATTAAGCTATATACAATGACAAGCAAGTAAAATATATATACAAGTCTCTAACAATTTGGCTAATGAATTCAACTTTTATGGACTAGAACCAAAATATTAGAGATAATTAATTTTCGTAACCAAAATGTTAGAGATGACTAATTTTTTGTGACGAAAATATTGGAGATAATTCCTCTTTGTTAACAAAATATTAGAGTTAATCAACTTTTGTAACCAAAATATTAGAGATAATTAATTTTTGTAACCAAAATATTAGAGATGACTAATTTTTTGTAAAACAGATTTTGGATCTGCTTTAAAGAAACGATGTCACTGATAAATTTAAACAAAAATTTGGGTTATTTGACGTAAAAATACGTGTCTGTCAATTTTTTAGCTTTTCTGAGTTGGAGTGAGAAGCCAAGCCAAGAATCAAATAAAAATTTTTTTAAAAAAGGCAGTTTTTTTTATCAAGAAAACTTTTTCACAAAAATATTCTAAGACTAATATTGATGATTTTTGCACTCTTCACTATCTAACAGTGCTACCTTTCACTAAAAAAAATTCGATAAAACGTTGAACCATAATTTCAGAACCTTGAACCATAATTTCGTGCAAATTTGTTACAATATTCTTAAGGTATTAAATTTAAAAATATTTCGGTTCAAGTTAAACAATAGTATCGAGTAGTCTAATTTAAAAAGTTAGATAATATGATTCGGAAGAACAATATAGTGTAGTCAGGTGTAATAAGTTATGTAATATGGTTCAGTTTAGCGAAGTATCGTGTAGTCAAGTTTTAGAAGTTACATATGATGGATTAATTCATCATAATAACACGTAGTTAAGTTAATTAAGTTAGATATTATGGTTCAATTGTATCATAGTATAGTGTAATCAAGTTAAATATATTCTATAATATGGTTCAGTTGTACCATAGTATCATGCAGTCAAATTTAAAAAGTTACATAAAATTTTTCAGTTGTACCATAATATCGGTGTAGTCAAATTTAAAAAAATAATGTGGTTTAGTTGTATCATAGTATCATGAACTCAAGATTAAGAAGTTCGATAATATATTTCAACTTAGCATCAAACTTAAACTATATTATGCTTCTAAACGCTCCAAATTTTTTAATAGGGAAGTAAATAAACATATTAAAAGTAGTTATCACACACCAAATGTTTATTCAATATCTATTTTAAGAGATATAATCTATTTTGACGTGTAAAACAAAAAAAAAATCACTTTCATAGAAAAAATCTCAGATTGTTGATACCTGAATTACGTTAATATAAGGTGACGTTAATATTAATGTCAAAAATAATTTTATATTTATGGACATCAGGGCTGTAAAAAATAAAATTGTAGAAATATTTTTTTTAGGAAAAAAAAAAGAAATTGCGAACATGAAAATTTAATTTCGGTGGGTTATTTAACGTGTTTCTAAATGTCTTAGTTATTCATCATTATTTTTAGCCTTCGGCTGTTCCTGAAACTATGAACCATTTGAAACAACCAACATTATGTAAATTTGATTTAGTTCAGAGTTAATGCTCAACGTCTGAGCAGGATAAAAAAAAAAATTTCTGCCTTGAGCACTGGTCAAAATTTTGCAGAGATCGAACCAGAATACTCAAGAATCGATGAAGCAAAAGTACCCGAGAAGTATTCAACGGTTTAACCGAATACACAACCAGGTAGTTTTGGTGTTTAATAAAACTTCGGTTCAAAAAAAATTAAGTTGCTATGTTTACAAACGTGGATTTTGTTTAGATAATTAAGAATTACGTTTAAAAACGTTTGTTTCTTGGTTTGAAAAATAAACATAATTAGAAATCTTTGTTTCCGAATTAAAAATTAATAACTATTTTTAGGAACATTTGCTTTCTGCTTAAACAAAATTATTATATTTTGGAAACATTTCTCCTGTTTTAAAAAATAAATGAATAATTAGATTTAGAAAGTTTTTTTTCTATTTCAAAAAATAATAGTTATGTTAAACATTCATTTTCTGTTTTAAAAAAATAATAATTAGGTTTGGAGTAGTTTGTTTTTTGCTTATAAAATAAAAAAACACGCTAAATGTTTGATTAAAAACTTTACAAAAAAGTTTAAAATGTAACAATAAATATTAATAAATGATATGAAAGATTTAAATTCAACGAAATATGCTCATCTGCTGTTCAAGTTAGCAGACATTTCCATCATTTTACGAACGGCATTCGAACAGACTAATTTTGTGAGATTTGCAATTTTCTCTTCTTTTAAACACCTTTGGCGAAACAATTTATCACATACCAGGTGCTAGTTTTAATAGCTATGGCGTTCGAAACAATGGGAACATGAAAATGGAGATGAGCAACTAAAATGAAATAACTTCTATTGTGAAATGTTCTATTCACATTCAAGCTCTTCGTGTGTCAGTCTTTAAGTTTTTTTCATCGCCCGAAGAATCATCGTTTACTGGACTTGATGAGAAATTGGGAGTATTTCGTCCGGCAGCGGGAGATCCGGGAGAATTAAGGACGGCGTTTAAGCTGGACACCAGAACATTGTGACCAATAAGGCAGTCAGAAGACAGTGTTCTCATCACGGTCATAGTGATAGCAGCCTGAAAAGAACAAATAGAATGTTTAAATAAACAAGTAATTAAAATTTACGAAATATCAATCACAATATCTTATTAATCTGAATATCTTAAAAAATATAAGAATATCTTATAAATCCGAATATTCTAGAAAATATCAGAATATCTTTGAAAATATTAGAATATCTTTGAAAATATTAATATCTTTGAAAATATTAGAATATCTTTGAAAATATTAGAATATCTTTGAAAATATTAGAATATCTTTGAAAATATTAGAATATCTTTGAAAATATTAGAATATCTTTGAAAATATGTGAATATCTTAGAAATCTGAATATCCTAGTAAATATCAAAATATCCTAGAAATCTGAATATCTTAGAAAATATCAGAATATCTTAAACATTTGTATATATTAAATATCAGAAATTCTTAGAAATCTGTAGCCCAGAAGAATGTAAATTTACTATATGAATAAAAACATATTTTTTTGACATTAAATAGACAGTAATTTATTTGAATTTAATATTTTTACTCTTATTGGAATATTCGGTCACTTTTAAAATTCGATTTTTCAGGAAGTATTGAATTATTTCGTTTAAAATGTTTGTATTCTGTCTTATAAAATTACAATATTTAAAATGATGTGAAAACTTGCATACTTAACAATTCAAAAATTTCGACTATTTTTATAAAAAATAATAAATAATTATTAAAAAATAATTTTTCATGAAATTATCGTTTGATAAACAAATTTTATGATTGTGTGCAGAAATTTTTAGATTCACTTAAAAAATTCCTGAGATATTGAGGTCATATTTTCCTGATTTCGGCTATTACTATATCTTAAGGCTCAGAAATCCAAATCCAACTGGAAAAAAACGTATGCTTATTCAGAAAAAGTGCTTTTTTGTGTGTCTGATTTCGTTGTAACCTAAAATATCGCCTGCATTAGATAATTACCATATTAGAGGTCACCTCCTTTAACCATTAAGATTGAGTCTGAATACGTGAAAATCCTATCATTAAAAATCAAAATTTATTCAAGGTTACTCTTTTTTTTTCATTATATGCATAGAATACATGAATACTTAAACAAAATATATTAATAACAGCTTTGATTGAAAACTTAAAGCTTTCACACACGTAATTTCATTTCTCTTAAGTTTTTGTAATATCTTATTTTAAAAGATGTTTCATTAAAAGGTGCACTTTTAAAATGCGATTTAATAAATTTTGCAACGATACGATAGTATACGATACTATAGAGATAAAATTGTTTTGAAAAAGCCAGCATTAGTATAAAGTAATTTTAAAAGAGAAAAAAATGACACGATTTAAAATAATTGTTATAATTTAAATGAACCATCACTACGACATAGACATACTTTGAAATATTAATATTTAGACTGAACGAGAGAGTGTGATAACTTGTTTATTGAGAAAATGCTCTTCATCTAACAACCAATACTGTTTCTCTATCCCTAAATATATATGAAAAGCCTTATTCTGAAGCACAATTTATCCACGAACAAGAAAAGTTCTAAGAATATAAGACATTTTCGCCAATCTTAGATCAAATTTTAGCATAGTGCTCAAAATAACATAAAAGCAAATTACATTTATGGGATTTTTTAGAGTCGTTTGCAAACTGCACTGTAAAGTGTTGTAAAGTGTATAGTTGCAACCATTAAAGTTAACTAAAGGTAAACCTAACAATTAGATAAACTTAAAGAGGTAAAATTAAAAAGGGTAAAGTAAAATTAGGTAATTAAAAAGTTTTAGTTTACCTAACATGCAGAAAAACTAAATTTTTTTTGCAGTGCATGTCGTCACAGTTTTATTTACTTTGCTCCGTTACAGCTTTATTTAATTATTTATTCCTTTTTTGTTTGTTTACTGACAACACATATTTTCATGCGCATTAGATTCAATTTAGTGGCTTTATTGTAAAAACACCTCGTTTAAAAATATTTCCAGAAATTTATTCACAATAATTCTTTCAAGCAAATGTTACTTTCTCAGTTTTATATAATTTTTTATACCATAACTACTGTTCTCTACAGAAAATTTATATATTTTACCTCAACAACAAAACTCGAGACAACTATACACCAACATTTTTGCAGTGTATAGTTGAAATTAGTATTAAATGCGCATTAAAATTCATAAAACTTTTGGTTTGATATCAAATAATTATTTACATTTCTAACTCAACTTTCAATATTTGTTATCAAAGCAGTTTTTAAAATTTGTCTTACACTTCTTTAACTAGGACAAATGAAAATAGTATTGCCCACTTCACGATTTTAACTTTGAACGGTGCCATGATAAATTTGATAATTTTATGCTTCATTATTTGATACTTCAGTTAATTTATTCACTCATTTCTTTTATTATTTTTTTAAAGGAAGTTTGAAATTTATTATACCAGAACTTTATAAAGTATAAAATTTTTTTTGGTCTTTTTTTCTCATTTATAATTCGTTTCATAAAGACGTTTTGAGTATTTTTTAAGCTGTATAATTTATGTGAGTTTCTCCTTAGTTTGATCTTGGACGCAGAATTTTTATTAAATATATTTTTTATAATTTGTATTGATTTATCTTCCAAAAATAAATCTTCCAGTTATAATCTTCCAAACAGTAATTTTTCTCAAGTTTGCACTTATTTGCAGTTATTTAGATCTAAGAGAAATAGTTATTTATCATTGAAATTAATTTAAATTACAAAATCGATAATCAATAAATTTTTAAATATGAATGAAAAAAAATTCTATTTATTTTTATTTTTTGATTCTATATATTAGTACAAATATAATTTCACATTAAGATTATACATACACATTAAAATTCAAGCATTAAGAAAGCGAAAATCGAGGAATTTAATCTAAAATCCTAGATGGCTCGGGCAGAGGCCTCTCAAAATGAGACAATGTATGCGCATGTACTTTATTTACGTTGCACTAGAGCTGCCAATGGGCTATTGGCGACGGTCTGGGAAACATCCCTGAGAATGATCCGAAGTCATGCCATCGCAATTTTGATCCTCTGCAGACGGGGTGGCTCCTCTGCTTTGGTAGCCCGACAACCTGCGCGCGAAATCGATCACTTCAAGGTAGAATAGTTAAAAGAGAACTTATACCTCGTACCCCCAGTCCGTCCCGCAGTGGACTGATCGTTAAAACACGGTTCCCGGCAGAACACCGAAGTCAAGCATCACTGTGTGCGGGTGGGTGACCTTTTGGATCAGTCTGCGTAGGGACCGAGGGTGTGCGGTATGGGTCCTCGTTAAACTGTGCTACCGTGAAGTGCACGACTTCGCGCGCAGGTCGTCGGGCTACCGAAGTGGGAGTGCCATTCCCTCCGCAGAGGATCAAAATTGTGATGGCATGTCTTCGGATCATCCTCCGGGATGTTGCCCAGACCGTCGCCAATAGCCCATTGTACAGCTCTAGTACGACGTAAATCAACAACAACAACGTACCCCCAGTCCCTACGCATGCTAATCTAATCCACCCGCTTTGACCGCAACCTGTGATGCTCGACTTTGGTGTAAAATGAGACAAAAATAGTTTGTTTTTATTTTGCAAGGAAGCGTTTCAAATTTCTGTTATTTACAAAGTGGGCGGGTGATCCTACAAAAGTTAGGAGCTTAAAGTATGTAAGCTAATAATGCGAGTCTTACAATAAGACAAAAATTGTTCATTTTGTACAATAAACTTACAATGCACAGTCATTATAACAGTAAAAAAACTCATGTTTTTTGACCACCACAAGGAATACGTCAGTACATTCTACACTCTATTTATAACTCGCTAAACTGCATGTCAAAAGCGGCGCGCCGCAACATTTCAAGCTAATCAAATAGTCGACACGCACGCATATTTCCCTATTATCGTTGGAATTTTTCGACTGACAACGCGTTAACAAACATGATTTACGACATTAAGAAATCGAAAGTAAAATTTACGATCGACAACAAAATAAATATACCGTTTTGTGTTTTTATTGTACAAAAATGATTGAATAAGAATAGTGAGAAAAAAAAAATGAAAAGTTGAAAAAGTACTGAAAGTGAAAGAACAGTGACATTCGTAATTGGTGACCTTGTGCTTTAATCGTAAAAGTAGGAAACCGCGTTATTAAGGTCAATATTAATTCCCTCTGTAGACAGATTTAATTCGGTGATTTTGAGAAATGGGGAAGACTGGAGAATGTTATGCGCGTGGAAAATATCCAACAGAATCAAGTGTTTGTTATGTTTTATATGTAAACTAAAACAGACAATATGCAATTTACTTGTAATACGAACTAAATTTGGGTACTGATTCGGTGATTCGAATCACTCACTTGCAAATGATTCAAAATCAGTGATTCGAATCAATTATGATTCGAATCAATTTATTTGAATTAGTGATTCAAATCAAAGCGAACTAATTCTTGTTATTCGAAACCCTTTGATGATTCGTTTTGCCCAATTTTAATACGAACTCATAGGAAATTTAAAAATGTTCAAATTATCTAATAATCGAACTCGATAATTTTTATTTTATAACCGTCGTTGAGCAGCTGACCCAATTTCGGGTTTGCGACTACTAATGTTCAACTCCGCAGCCTTGTAATCTTGAACCAATCCAGAAGACAAGGGAACTCCTGGATCAGTACCCTACGGGAAACTACTGGGTCATTTGTTATGGGAACATGGAGGACTTTGTGACTCGACAGATTTAACGTGCATAAGTCACCATTTATTACACGGAGAGTCTTCGGCAGGCGGGGATAGAACCTACGACCACCTGGACATGGGCTCAGTGCCCTACCAAGGTTTTCCCGGCCCGAACTCGATAATTTGAAATTTTTTTCCTATGTGGTTCTAATTTATTCGTTTTTCTTTTCAAAACAGTGGCTACTTAGTTATGATTATTAAGAGGGCTCAACTTTTTTTTCTTCTAGAAATCAAGATATTTCCACGTTTTAAACTGTAGAAAATTTAATGTAGCTCAATAAATAAATATTTATAAATAACGATTATTAGGTAAATTTCAAAAACAGTGATTTGTTTAAGAAATATTTAGAAAATAGCAATTTTAAGAACCCTTCTAAAATTGCAGTTTTCATGAATATATCAAAGATAGCGTTTTTTGTAGATTACTATTTAAAAAAACAGCGTTTTTATTGTATAATTGAAAAATAGCGATTTTTAATTTAATATTTCAACATAGAGATTTCTAAGTATAATATTCCGAAAATGGCGAATGTATGCATAATATTTTAAAATATTATTAAAATCGTATTAAATCAGTTTCATTTATTTTTTTTCAATTAAAGTTTTTTTTTGTAACGTAAAGTATGTGTTAAACACTTTTATATACAATTGAGTTGAATTTATTTGAAAATATTTTATACTAGATTAATTGTTTTGAGAACATTATACTCTTTTAATATTACCTGATACTTAGTAATTAAATGCATTGTATACTGTCTTTATCCAAAACGCTTTTTCAATTTTTTTTAAAATTGTTTTTTTTAAACAAAACAAAAAACTTCAGTTGTTAGTTTTTATAAAAAACAAAAAAAAAAAAACAGTTTTAACAATTAAGGAAAAAGAAAGTCTTTGTGTAAAGATAAAAAACTATTTTTTTTTAAAAAAAATTGAAATTTAGTAAAATTTAAATAAATGAACTTTAAAATAAATATATGCTTTTAAAATCCTTGTAAAATGTGTCAAATGAAATGCACATTAGGGATCACAAATTAATGTTCAATAAGGAAAAAAAATGCATTATCAAAAACTGACGAATAATTATTGAAATAAGTCTGATTCAAAATATCAAAGCTTGATTGACTTAATAATGAAATTTGAAAGTGTTTGAAAAAGCACACAAGAATACAGGTTTTGAATCATCATATTTTAATAACATTAGCATTTTTTTCTTCAATTTTTGCTCCCTTTAGCTTAAATTTTTCTTTTTGTTTTTCTTTTCTGACAAGGTTTTTAAGAAACTAATTAAGGGTGGTGATTATGAATTACCCGGCAGTTGGTTTTAGATTACTAATAAACCAAACTGCTGAATGTTTTAAGAGTAATTTAAAGAAATTAATGATGAAATTTACAAATGACTAAAATCTGACTCCTTTTTTAAAAATATATATTTAATTAATCTATCACATAAAATAGCTGTGTGAAAATTTGTAATTATTTCCTCTCACAATAACAAAAAAATGGAAACTTCATTTCAAGAAAAAATAATGCATCTTTAAAATATAAATTTAATTACACATTGTAACACATAAATCTGTTTATATACTTATTTAATATGAACTAGTACACAGCAAAATGTGAAACAATAAAATTATAGCAATTGATGATGTAATAATTATAATTTTTTTCCAAATAAATTCATAAATTGCCACTATTTTACATTACATTTGAAATTTATTAAAAAAAAGTCTTCTTAACAAATTTTATTATTTATTATTAGCAAAATCTCCCAAACAATAATAAATAACCTAATATGCATAGCCTGTTAGATAGTTATTAATGAAAACTTGTATTTTGCACATATTCTATATGATTTTAACAAATTCTATATGATTTTAACAAATTCTATATGATTTTAAGTAAACTTCAACAAAACTATGAAAGCTTAGTTATGTAATCCTGAAAAAAGTTTAGTGACAATTTTTTCTTTAACAAATTGACACTTTTAGTTTTAACTTGATTGAATATCACTAGTCACAATTTTTTCCTTAACAAATTGAAAATTTTGGTTTTCACTAGATTGAATATCACTAATAACAATTTTATCCTTAACAAAATGAAAATTTTAGTTTCAACTTGATTGACTATCACTAGAATGTTTATTCTTAAATAAAATAAATTAACATTTCCAGTTGTTAAAATTAGATTTAATCTTAAAGTAGACATTGATATAATATGAACATTGAAGTGGTTGTTAATACGAGAAATTATTAAATACGAATTTTTTGTTTGTTAGTTATTGTTTCACAAGAAAATAAATCCACAAATAAGAATTTATAAATTACCTGATCACTCCATCCAGATCCATATTTCCATTCAGTAACGTAATGTTCACTATTTTTAGTTAGCATATTAAAAGTCACTTCCTTATCTAAATCAGCATAACAGTTTTCTAATACAGTTTCTACAGGTAAAGGTTCCAACCCTCTATCTTTAGCACCAACTATTTTATTGTTAACTCGGACACCACCATTCGGGCCGGCAACATCGCTCAAGCTGGACAACCTGATGACAGCAGTGTCCAACGGCGTTATTTCATTATTGTCTCGATCCAGATGTGCCACATGGACCACATTCCCATCGCCGACATACAGCGCCCAATGCGTATACAAAACCCTGTCAACTTGAATTAAATCTCCAACTTCTGGTTGCAATTCATTTGAGGATATGAATGAACCCAGACCAAAACAATCGGATTTTAGAAAAAGTTTATCCGATGGTGAATTATTAAAAGGTGAATTACAGTTTTTTGTCCTTCTAGCCGGCAAAGGACTGCTAACTTTTTGAACGTTCATTTTCATTTATGAAACTTAAAACAGAGAAACGGAACTAATTCAGAAATAACTCACGCTGTTGCACTCACAGAATAACAAAACTTTATCTACCGTTCTAGCGGAGTGGAAGACAGTTAATACCTCTGATTTCAGAAACACGCATGCGTAATAGAGTTTTCGCTTGTTTATTTATTTTTGTGCTTTTTTTTATTTCCAAGGCAACGAGCATCGGATGTGGCGCAGTTTGATAAGGATGAGAAGATTATAAAGGATTCTAATTTATTAGAGAAGGAATAAAGAGCTGTTTCTTATCGCTTGTTTTTTTATTTTTTATTTTGTGTAATGTGTTATTATATAAAGTGCCTGAGTTATCTTCTCTAATTCGCACGGAAATTAACATTTATCCACCAACAATAGAAATTAAGTTAATAAACTTCGAATAGAAGTCAGGGCGGATCCAGAAATTTTTCCTGGGGAGGGTCATAGACTCAGATTCCCCCCCCTAATTAATTTTTTTATAAAAAAAATTTTTATTAATATTTTTGTGAAAATAAATGGGGTTTTTAATGATAGTCTTCTCATTTATTTTTTTCATAATGAACAATATAACAATACATAAATAGTTCAAGTATTCAACATCTTTAAATAATGAATGTAATGCGTTTTTTAGAAACTTTGGTAAATCTGTCAATGATTTTTTCAACATCCAAATCAATTTCTCGATGAATGTTTAATAATGCGAGTCTATTTAATCGTTCTTGATTTTGAGTTTGCTCTAAGCAAAGTTTTGAGACGTCGAAGAGTTGAAAAGGAACGTTCTGCTGTTCATGGCGCGAAAAGAATATGATTAGGTGGGGGGAAAAAATCGATTTTTCCGACCTAAGAAGGTGTACATGCCCCCTTAAATAATTTTTAAAATATTCAATTTCTTTTGTAAGCTATTAAAAAAAAAATTTTAATTTTCAGTATTTTAATTTTTAGTATAAAATTTTTAATTTTTGGTAGGGGCTTTCCGCGGGGGGGGGGGTCATGACTCCTACGACCCCCCCCCCTGCTGGATCCGCCACTGATAGAAGTAATGGAATAGAGAAAAATTTAATAAACTTCGAAAGCATTGAGAAGAAAAAGAAAAAGTCATAACAGTTTTCAAGCATCATCTTTTGAATATATTTGTAAGATTATAAAGAAAAAAAATATTGTTATCCATTGTTTTATTTATACACCCAGACCCAATTGAAAGAGGACAAGTGAAGCCGAGCCTAGCCTAGCAGATTCACCTGTCCCAAATTAAGTTATTAAATATGTTATTTAAACTAATCAATTAGTTTACTCATATTAATATTTAATTAGCAAATTTTAAGATAATAATAAACAAATCTAGACCATAAAATTATCAATTAGAAAAGGTAAACTGCCACCAGCCAACCCCATTCAATGTGGAGTGCCCCACCGGCAAAGAAATTCTTGTTACTGGCCTACATACAATTCTATGCTAATTATTATAAGAACTTTTAGTAATGTGAAAAATGTTGAATCAGAATCTAATTGAAACGTTAAATCAGAATCTAATAGAAAATTAAAGCCCCTTAAAAAAATGCAGTATACTTTCAATATCTCAAAGTTAAAGGGACGTTTAAAAAAATTCGAACTTTTGAGTTTTCGAGATAACAAGTTCAGAACTAAATGTTCCAAAAAGTAGGAAAAAAAAATTCTAAAATAAGACTATGAAAAGTAGTGTTAGAAACTTCTATTAAATATGCATGTAATGATCGCTGACTATAAGTCTAAATGCAATAATAATAACTTTATTTTTAGAAGTAAGACAAAAATAATTATGCCTTAAATAGAAAAGGATAAGTCTACAAATTAGCATTAAGTAGATATATAATACCGAGGAGAGAAAAAAAAAATTTTTTTTTTGACATAAGAAGGTTTTCGAGATATCGAGAATATACTGTATACCAATTTAGTTTCCAGCACGCTTGGAAAGTTTCTTTCAAATTTTTTTTTTCTAAGTGTATGTATGCTGGTTTATAAAAATCACCCGAGTTATAAAATCAAAGGTGATTTTAATAAGCAGCGGGTACTCTAGAGGCGGTACTATACAGCGAAGGCGTACCATTTTGAGAAGTGGGCCAGTCCCGCAGTGGACTGATAGTTAAGACACGGTTCCCAGCAGATCACCGAAGTCAAACATCACTGGCTGCTGTCAGTGTGCTGGTGAGTTACCACTTGGATCAGTCTGCGTAGGGACCGATGGTGTGCGGTATGGGTCCTCGTTAAATGTTCTACCGTAAAGTGCTCGACTTCGCGTGCTGGTCGTCGGGCTACCGAAGCGGGGGTGCCATCCCCTCTGCAGGGGATCACAATTGTGATGGCATGTCTTCGTATCATCCTCAGGGATGTTTCCCAGACCGTCGCCAATAGCCCATTGTGCAGCTCTAGCGTGACGTAGATGAACTACAACAGCAAGAAGTGGGCCAAATTGTGTTCGTTGTTTTCTTAAATATCAGCTCGTGGATCACTAAGTTGGTGGGACCACTAGAAAGGGAAGAAGTAAAAAGGATAACATTGGTTTGGAAACGTCGTAAATTTACTATTCGTTAACAAAAAAAACTTGATTGACGCCCCTTTTATTTTCTCTAACTTTTCGAAACTTCTTTTCCTTTTAATTAATAATAAAAATACGCTTATAATAATCAGCTGTGAGTCATTTATAAACTTTTGGGGGCCAGTGTCTGATTCGTGAGTCATATGTGCGTCATCACCGATATTGACAGATATGTGAGTAATAGCATACCTGAATCGTTCGGGGCAACATAAGAATTCTGAAAATTTTCTGTGTTGGCAACTAATTCAGTGTAATATGTTATTTAGTAATTACAATGTTAAAGGAAATTCAGATAACTATAAGTTTCATAAACTTATTCTTTATTTATTAGTAAATACTGAACCGAATTACTAGGGTACAATTTGTTTCATTTTTCTATTAAAAATTGCTAAAATTTAGGTTCAGGTAGTTTAAAATAAACATGCAAAAAAAGTTTAAAAAAAGTGAGAAAAAAAAAACAAAACGAGTGTAATAATAAGTGTAATGGATGTTGTAATTGTGACAATAAACTTAATGGTTGATTGAATTGAAACAATAAATAAAATGAATATTCTAAATGTTATTAAATACCAAACCTAAATAATAAAGCAGAATTTGTTTCACTTTTCTGTCAAAATTTTGTTGTTAAAATTAAGATCAGGTAGTTTGAGTTAAACATGCAGAAAAAGTAAACATAGTAACAATAAATTGAATGGATGATTGAATTGAAATAATAGTTAAAATGAATATTCTAAACGTTATTTAATTCCAAACTGAATAACTAAAGAATAATTTGTTTCCCTTCTCTCTTAAAAGTTGTTAAAATTCAGGATCGTGTAGTTTGAGATAAGCATGCAGAAAAGAAAAAAAAGGAGAAAAATAATAAATGAAGCAAATACAATGAATGAATAAATGTTCTGACTGTAATAATAAGTTTATAGTGGAAGAATAATTTCAGTGTAACCATAATAAGTGAAATTCATGCTCTAACGGTGACAATAAGTGCGTTGGATGATTAATTTGAATTGAAAGTTTTATTAAATACCAAACCGAATTACTAAAGTAGAATTAGTTTCACTTTTCTGTTAATAAGTTGTAAAAATTTTGTTTCTGAGAGTTTGAGATTGTTTAGATGTTTATAATGACTGTTTTAACAGTAATGATGTGTGTAGAGAATGTTTTTATAAGTTATATAAACTTACGTTCATTTTATTAGTTACGAATGAGAAATATGTATCATGTCTAGAGAAAGCTGTTACAGATACAGTAGGGAACCGATTATCCGGAACGTTCGGGACCATCGCTATTCCGGATAACTGATTTTTCCGGTTTCTGAATCGCTACAAAAAGTCGTTTTTTTATTGTTAAACCCAACTAAAAAAAATAACATTTGGAAATAATCTTAAAAAGAAGAAAAAACGAAGTATACTAATGATTATTTTCAAAATGATAGTAAGGTAAACATCTTTCCAGAAAGAAAGAAAAATCCTAAGCTCTTATGGAGGGAAAATTTTTTTTTTTTAAATGGCGAGAAAATGTATCGAATTTCGTTCCGGTTTTCCGGTTTTCTGATTTCCGGATAACAGATTCTGTACTGTACTTGCTATTTTTAATTTACACTTTATCCATCGTTGTTTTTATTATAATATTTCTTAATAAAACAAACTAACGTTTTTCAATTGCTAGACATTATCTTTCGAAATCAATGGAAAATCGTCGCTTGTTTAGGATTTATGGGAATTGAACCAAAGTTTTATTTTAGATTCCCACTTTAAATAATAATTTGTCTGTCGATCGTGAGAAAAGGTATTTAGTAGTTGAAAAAGAATGCGAGAAATAAAAATATTCGTGGGAAAGAAAACCTTTGTTCACTACAAAAATAATTGAAAATCTTGGCTTCTTTTTCTCAACATGAAAAAATTCGAAAGATTTATCATGAAAAAACAGAATCGTTATCAATAGTTGTAGAAAAGTTTATCTCGCTGGAGATCTTATTTTACGCTTGGCTTGCTGTCAAAAATAATAAAAAAATTTATAATGAAACAAAAATGAATAAATAAAAAATTAGATAGATGATTTCAGATATCTTGAAATTTATAACTGAATTTTCAAACAATGTAAGATTTAAGACATCAAAAACGGCTTCCAATTTGAACAGTAAAATAATATAATATAAGTAGCTGAAAAAGTATATTAATGTAAGAAAAAAATATTCGAGGAAAAAAAAAACTTTTTCATTACAAAAATAATTGAAAATCTAGGCTTCTTTTTTTTCGATATGAAAAAAATCGTAAGATTTATCGTAAAAAACCGGAATCGTTATCAATAGTTGTAGAAAAGTTTATCTCCCTCGCAATCTTATTTTACGCTTGGCTTGATGTCAAAAATAACAGCAAAATGAATGATAAAGCAAAAATGAATAAATATAAAATTAGATATATTAGATGTTTCCAGATATAAATCTTGAAATTTATATCTGAATTTTCAAAAAACGTAAGATTTAAGGCATCAAAAACAGTTTCCAATTTAAACTGTAATATAATATGGAGTTCTGACAAAAATTTTCAAAAACTGGAGCTTTTCAACATATCATAATATTGTTGTAACTTTTGAAATTAATAATAAAATGAAGTTTACGTCTGTAATGTTTAATTATCATTTCTAATTCAGAAGTTGAAAACTTTTCTTTCACTAAAGCCATAAAATTTGAGGAAAAGAAATTAAATGAGAAAAAAGAAATGCAACAAACACATTAACTACAGAAAACTATAGAGGTAAACAAGCCTCAGATAGCCAGATGCTAAAAAAGTATGACGACAAGTAAGAAAAATTCCCTGTGCCTTGCCAGGTATTTTAAACTTGTTGAATATCCAAATCTGCCCACTCTGACGACGTGCTCGTCATATGTGGTGACTCCCAGTCGTCTCCCAACTAGTCACGGCAACCCCCGAATCATTTCGATTCTGGTCCCCCTTATCGTTTTAGATTATTGACTAATAAAGTGACTTGTCATCTTTTACTTATTATTGTGCCCCTGTTTCTGTATTCCAAAGTTTAAATATTTTTTCTTCAAGTACAGTTGATTATTTTTCAAATCCAATTAATCGATTATTTTGTTACTATTAACATATCAATAATATGTTCTAATATACAATCATAGTAATAATATATTTCATGAACAAAATAATGATTGTTTTTATCAAACATATAGATTTTAAATGGAGAAAAAAAACATAAACGAATGAGAAGCTACCGTACCATTGGGGTTGGTGAGCTGAGCTAGCAGGGGGTGAAGCTTCCCAATTTTTTTTTTTTTTTTTAAATCTTACTGTACATAAATGTCATAATTTGTATATTGAGAAAAGTTCGAAATAACAAAAATTTTCGTAACTAAATCGGTTACAAAAAATTCTATGAGCAAAGACATATTCTTTTTCTGTGAAAATTTAAAATTCTTTTTCATTTTCATAATTATACACATTTTCTTATGTGTATTTTATAATAAAGCACAATATTTTTAGGCATATTTGGCAATTAGGAAATTAATTTTGATCTATGCTTGAGCTCCGTAAAAGTTAGTTAAAGCATTTGCGTGTTTTAGTAATTTCAAAATTTAGTTTTATTAGTTTCGCTTAAATAGTTCTCGAGATATGGCGAAATACGAAAAAAGTAAAATTAACATTAAAGGGTACAAACTTTAGACCGTTCTCCTCACCAAACTATTGGAACCATATTGCCCAAATTGCAGCTACCTATATTTTGGGGGTCAGAAGTCCTGGTTCGTCGAACAAAAGGGTATGCTTATCCAGAGAAAGTATGTTTTTGTGTGTGATTTCATAACTTAAAATATCGTCCATTTTTATTAATTAATCTTTGAGGACACCTTCTCGAACCATTAACATTGAGTCCTAGAATGAACATATTAAAACAAGTACAAGTTACAATGACAAAAAATAAGCATGCAAAGGACCGATTTTACTTTTTAATACTGAAAACGTTCCATTGTTTATGAAGAAAAAAATAATAGAATTTTGATTGAAAAATTACACTTTTTATAAATAGAATGCGTGTTCTTAAGTTATGCAATTTCCCAGCTCTCAATTCTTTGCCTAATCCGTTACCATGGTTTCAGCGAAACTTGCTTTTTTTTCCAGGCAAGTACGTTTAAGTAAAATATTGCAACATACTTGAGCGGTGGAAAATGCCAGATTTGCTGAAACCATAGTAACGCAGAGAAGAAAAATGTGGATGATAGGAAAATCGCTTGAGCTTGGTGTTTAATCTATTTATAAAGAGTATAATTATAGTAAATCATTAAAATTCTATTCGTTTATGAAGTCTGAAAAATATTGTTAACAATATAGTTTCGTGTTAATAATATCTAAAAGCTACCCAAACCACTACATCTGCATATACGACATGTTTCGTCATAACCGCTCTTAATATATATTTTTCGAATCGTTCTCAAAATCGAAGTAAAGAACCATACATAATAGCAGTCATAAATTATTTTTAGTCGAGGAAGAACAAATTGAGGACACTACCACATCAATTGAGGAAGTTGGGATAAAAAATATTAAAACTTGTTTTGTTGTTCGAGCGAGAAAAAAGTAGCTAAAAGGCAATCATTAAAAATATCTTCACTTTTTACCCGCTTGATGCTTTTATTTCTACTTTCATCAATAGTGATTCATCCGACTTCGATAGCTTTTTTTTCTTTGCTTAAATATTTTAAACTGTGAACGGTTATAATTAACTTTGACAAGGATTCTAAAAATATTTATTAAGAGTGGTGACTACAGAATACCCTGTATAGGAAGGCAAATTTTAAATGGAACTCAACTTATGTTCATTTTGAGAACAATCTTATTTTTCCTAGTTCCTATAAAATTTCCTATGAAGTTTTTTTCTTAACCCTATGTTATGCTGCGAAAATAAACTGGATTTTAAATAACATGTAAATGACCAATAGTTGGAACTAGCGTGCTGTCAGTAACGAAAATACTGAAATCATTACTTCTTTTGTAGTTTGAAGTGTAATGCTGTAGTTCTTGAAAAAAAGTACTGTTTGAGTAGTGCTATACAACACTAGTTTTCATAGATTCCTTACCTTTACTTTTAATGATAGTTTAGTGAAGAAATTTGGTTCAAACGTAATTAATTTTTAAATACGATTGGGGCAAATGTTATGCGGACGTCCATTATGTTCTTTACATAATTTTTTTTCTTGTCAGTAAGTTAACTTGAGCTTTAAATAAAAGCACAAATATTTGATAATTTTCTAGCATTTCTTAAAATAAATATTCGCTTTAATGTAGGCATAAAGAGTTAAAGGTCGAAAAAAAAGATCCTTAAAATTAATTATTTTTATTTATTTATTTTTTTTTTTAAATTTTGACTACCAGTGTAAATGGAATCTTTCTGAAAAATTCGTCTCCTAAAAGTAATTTATTAATGACTATATTTCGAAACCAGCTTGTAATCAGTACTTTTCTTTGCTTATTTTTTTGTTTACGTTTGTAAAAAAAGTATCCACTGAAATAAAAAACTTCCGATCACTGAAAATGACTATTATAAAATGGGAAAATGAGATCTACTACATTTTTTTTTAATGAATGAAATTGATCCATTATTCAAAAATGCCTTTGAGAAAAGTAAGCAAAATAAACCAGCATTTTCTAGAATTTAAAATATGAATTTTCAAAAATATGAAAGGTTATCGTTCCTGATCATGAGAATAAGCTTATCACATAGGCATATGCTTATTTTTAAATAATACCAAATAGAATTCTTGGAAAAAATATTTATTCTTAAATTATTTATTTTTCTAATCTAATCTTTTTCTAACTAAGTATAAATTATATAAAAAACAAATTTCCAACTGAGCAAAAATCAATAGTTTTAGTGTTTTTCTCCTCCACATCTTGTATTAATCAGTGGTGCAACCACATGGAAGTTGTTTCATAAATTTTTAAAAAAGCGATCTATATTTAATTTTTTTTAATAACAAATTTATGAAAATTCTTTCCATATACAGAATTGTTTTTCGAATTTTTAAATATGTGCAAACTGAAATTGAGTATTTCAGTTTCAAAGAAACCGTTTTTTTTTTTGTTCTTATTTTTAGCAATTTTAAAAGTTTTGTTAAAAATAATTTAGGTGTTAAAAATAATTAAAGCAACAAATCTCAGAAGTAAAAATAACTTAAAAAATTGATTTCTACCATAAATTGATTATTTTTGTATTGGTATTTGAGTTACATTAAGAAATATTGGTGTCTAAAATCTCAGTTTATTCGTATAATTTCATATATATAGGATTTGCTTAAAATACTTACAATTTGAATCACCATTTAGTAAAATAATTTCATAACAGATGGCAGCATCGCATTTCAATCTTACTCTTTTCGCCTGCACATTTTGAATACCTACCCCTAACTTTAGCAAAAATGAGTTTAGTAATGTATTTTGAATATAAATAGAAAGATTCCTAAAATAAATTTCACTATAACAGACGGGAGAATTTCTTTTTTGAGAAGTTAACAAAATAATGAACAATAAAAAGTTAAAAAGATATATAAATAAATACAATAAGTTTTCTAACATTAATCCTTTCTCTATTGGCATTTTAATTGCACTAAAAAGTAATTGAGGATTAAAAGCTCATTTATATACTTTTATGTTTAAAATAAGTGACATTTGAACTCTCTATTTAGTTTAGAAATTTTATAACAGATGGCAGCATCACATTTTTGAGCTCATGCTCCCTTCATGAAAGTTTTGAGATAAGTGTCGCCATCTTATCCGTTATTAGCAGACTTAAATCTCACACAATTCAATGCACAAATTGCATTATAGTTTAATTATAAAATTATAAATTAAATCACAGTTAATAGAATTAAATCACAGTTAATAAATTAAATCACAGTTAATAAAATTCTAAAAACAACAAAAAAAAAATTATCGTACATTGTAAATGTAAATAAAATTTTGGCTTCTATAATTGATAAATAATTCAAAGTATATATTATTTATAAAAATTTCCCAAAAAATTGAAAGATTAATGTATTTAACTTCAATGATTTTTGTTTATTTAATGTTTAAAACGACATAAATTTAAAAAAATTTTTTTTTTCATTTGTTTTTGATTTATTTTTTAGTTTCGATCTTAAATTTAGAAATTCAAATTTTTTTTCATACTTTGAAGACAAAAAAAAAAAAAAAAAAAAAAAAAAACACTAAAAAAAGCAACATTTTCCAATTCAGAGCAGTACTTTATTAGTGAAATAGTTTACACAATGATTAACCTTTCATAAAAAGAGGCAATGAACGCCAGAGATCCACGTCATAGTATAAAACAGGGCCGGATTTAAGCTTGGCGGGGCCCTAAGCTACTGAAAATGATGGAGCCCTTTTAAGTTCAATTCTATTTCAATCCACCTAAAGTAAACTGTCGTGTTTTTTATTGCTGAATATTAACATTATATTATTAAAAATTTGATATTATTGCTTGATTGTTAAATATATTGATTGTGATGGGACTATAATGTAGAGCCTTTCTATTATTACACATATTTTTTGAACGAGGAAAAAAACAGAAACTCATTTTAAGAACATCAGAAGCACAGAGTAAAGATTTGGCATGTTAGAAGAACCATTATATGTTTAACAGAGTTTTTTTTTCTTGAAATTCTGAATATATGTTATTTGGAATTTTAAATGATTTTTTTTTTTTTTTTTGCGAATTTTTTTTTCTAAATTGTTTCTTTTTTAAACGTTACATTTCGCTTTGCTGCTCTATGACTTAGAAACATGAAATTATGAAGGTGTGTCAAAAATAAGCAAGGAGTTAGAAAGAACATAAGGAAATACAATTTGATTATTAGTTTTATTTTTTTTTTTATAACCGCCGTTGAACAACTGACTTAATTTGAGTTTACGACTACAAATGTTTTACTCCGTATAATATTGAATAATCACCTTATAATTTTGAACTCAATCCAGAAGACAAGAGAAGTGGATCAGTACCCAGAAGTATTGATTTGTTGTGAGAACTTAGAGGACTTTGTAACCACGGCAGATTTAACATGCACCAGTCACCATTTTATACATGGGTATTCTTCGGCCGGCTGGATTCGAAATCCCATTCTCACAAACACGAGTTCAACGCCCTGCCAACCAGGCTATCCCGGACAAATTATTAGTTTATTTTACAATAGTCATTGAACAGCCAACCCAATTTCGAGTTTACGACTACTAATGTTCAACTTATTAGACGTCTAATTTTAAACTCAATTCAGAACGCAAGGGAACTCCAGGATCAAGTATTGGATGAAATTTTTGTCTTGGAGGGGGACGTTTTGATGAAACTGACCAGCATTTAAGTTACATGATGAGGAAAACCACAAAAGCTTTCCACTGTCAGTCTGACAACAAGGGGACTCTAACCTATGATCCGTCTACCACTGAGGATATTTTACTTCGGCACAGTGGCTGGTGTAGAATTCGTATCGACCAGTCAACACTGGGATTCGAACTCAGTGCCCTTGAGTCCATCTTCACTGGGTAATAACTCTGCAGGGGGTACCAATTTTATTGATTTGCCAAATTTTAGTCATTTTCAAAATGTAAATAAAAATTCAATCGTAATTTTTGTAGAATAAAAAGATGGAAATAAACCGTTTTTCCTCTTAATCTGCAATGATTAATCAGAAGCAACCATGAGGGTTAGTGTGCAAAATGAACAGGGGGTGTAGCTTTCTAGTTTTTTAAATACTTGTTAAATTATTAGTTTTTAACATGCATACTTTAAAAAAAATAAGGAATACATTTTTCAGTATTAAGAAATAATAATTAAAAACTGTCATCAGATGGAATAGAACCCGCGATCTCACAGTTTTGTGTTAAATTTCATAATCATTAGCCCCAAATATACACACCTGCCTTGCGGATATTTATTATTATTATTATTTTGTTCAAATTAAATAAATGAAGTTATTTGGATACTTGACATTCTTGAACTGGATACTTTAAATGCTTGACATTCGTTATTACAGAATGAAAAGCTTGGAAAGACAAATATTAGTTAATATTTAATTAAAAAAAAACCTGTATTGAAATCTAACGAATTGTCCCTGATAAATTTTGTGGCAGTAAGAAAAATATTGAAGCCTGATACATGTCCGGATTTTTGAAACATTTTCCAGTTTTACTATTTAATCAAATTGGTTTCGATGTCTTTCATCCCGCCTGTCTCATTAGTGATTCAGCATATTTCGATATCATTTTTGATTCGTTCTTACTTAATATTAATTTGTTTGCAACAATTAATTTGTATAACTTTTTTACTACATTTTTGCGAGGAGTTTAAAAATATAATATCGAGGGCATTAACTGAAGTTAAATTGGCTTTTTTTGTATGCCTCTTTTACTTACATCATCCACACACCCACACGCGACCTACTGCTTCTTAGAAACAGATATTAAATAGTCTCTTGATCAAATGATGGGACAAAATTTGCCTTTTAAACAAATCAAAAAACTTTTCTTCCTTTTAAAATTGTTTATTTTTAAATAATTTATTAATACTCAAATTGTTTAAAAGATATGCTCCTTTTCATTGACAACACAGTTTTATATTTAATCTAGCCATTTATTTATATTTCTTAAACTTATTTTTTATTTGTTTTTATTTTATTAAATTAAATGCACAGATTCAAAATAAAAACAAATATGCCAAAATTTTATAAATAGTTTCAATTTGCAATTTTAAGAAGTTATTTCAACTTTGCTTTAAAAATTTGAAATCCTTATAAATTAAAAAATTTAGATGCCTTATTAACCTTAAACACATAATAACAACAAAAATCAGGGAGTTAAAAGTAGGAACAAGTATGATCAATAAACAATAAAAGCATAAGCTAACTAAATAAATTAATTTTGTGTACCAAATATCATATTTTACAAATTAAACATAATTCATATTTCGGGAATACATGGAAAATTTGGTCAGACAGGAGGTTTGAACAATATTTTTTACATATATATTTAAACATTTGTTTAGCTGATGATCACTTGATTTCAATGCTCTATCAAGCAATATCACATGTTGCTTCTGTCCATTAGCAGTAAGGAAAATTAAAGTAAAACCACATCTGTTATCTCAATTTCATCCAAAATAAACCAAATCAAGAATTTTGGCAGATGGGCCTGTCAAAGAGGGAATTGAATGGTGGCCCACCATTTAAATAAAGAAAGAAAGGAGTTCACGGATTCATGTACGATTAATTTGGAAAATAACAAATTAAAATCAATTACAATAATTAAGTAAATTAAACAATTAAGGTAGTTAAAACATTTAGGATAATTAAAAGGAAAAAAAGCTTTTGTAATAAATTGGAAAACATATATTTCGCAAAAAAGAAAAGTTAAAATTAAACGAGAAGCTCTTTAACGACAATGAGACACAACGGAAATCTCGAAACAGAGTGACCCTAAACAAGATTCTCCCACAGCCCTAGAAATTTTTTGCCCAGAAATCAGACAAAAGGGTGTTTCTGTGGACAAGAGAGCCCACAGCAATTTAAAGAAGCTGAAAACATTTCCCACAGTGTAAATTGAGGCGGCTATTTGACTACCCCATGGAGTACCGCTTTTTAGGATCCATGGACTACTCCCATCACTGGTAGCTACGAAAGCTACAGGATATTTTCATCAGTCAAAAGGCCTTTTTATTGCTCTTTTGGTTAAAAAAGTGAAGAGTAACAATTATTTTATACTTGTAAACACTTCTATTAGATTTTGAAAAGCGTTCACCAATGTAAAAAAGAAAAAAAATGTATTTTAGGCTTCAGAGGGCTCCAGCTCCGAATAAAACTTTAAAAAAAGAAGGAATAAGTTGGATCTGGGGGCCCTTGCCATCTCGGGGCCCCAAGCTACAGATTATTTAGTTTATACGTAAATCCAGCCCTGGTATAAAAGCTGAAAATTTTTCTACACAAGTACGCTTGACTTTGACGAGTAACAGATGGCAAAGATGCACAAAATGAGACATTTCTTACGTCATTTCATTAAATCTGATATTTATATATATTTAGTCAACTATTCTACGATGTTTTCAAAGCAGCCGGAAAACCACTTTGCCGGACACCCTTTAAGTTTAAGAAAATGGGACCCTATAAGCTAAAATTGTTGCCCAAATAATATCTATGAAATTCACCTTCCTAAAATGACGTAAATAGGGTCCTATTTTCTTTACTTTTAATGGTGTCCGGCAGGTGGTTGTCGGTTGTCCGCATGTGAGCTATCTGGCTACTTGAAAAACATCCTAAAATAGTTTATTTTATTTTATTTTATTTTATTTTATGACCGGCCAAAATAACAAACACAAAATTCAGCTTTTATAAAATGAAGTAAGAAGGGTCCCATTTTGTACATCTTTGAAATCTGTTACTCGCCAAACTCAGTGTGACACAAAGGTTAATAATAATTTACCGCTCTTACACCCGCCTTAGTGTATTTGCATAGAAAAATTTTCTGCCTTTATACTATGGTGTAGGTATGGTGTGGTTGGTGGGTGGGTTCTAATGTCACTTGCCATATTAGCACCGAGCAGATTTAAGGCAGAGGGTGACTTGTTTTTCAGTGGCGCCATCTATGGCCAAGAATTCGACTTCTGCCACACCAAAAAAGAAACTCGATCAAATTTTGAAAATTTTTATCCGAATTAAAAATAAAGGGAAAAATAACGACTAATTTTATAATTGTTTGGCATTTATTTTTATTAATTATTTTCTTAAGAAGATCGCTGATACACAACTATCTTACCTTTGATTTTAGCGCCAAATGGTTGTTTATAAAAAAGATGGCGTGTTAATATTCTAGATATTGCAAACTAAACTAGATTTAAGTTTCTCCACATATGTTAGAATGTTAATTAGTGTGAAATTAATTAAATACATCACCGGTTTGTGTATCGCATTCGTAAAAATATTTTTTTTCTTATCTACGTCTTTTATTTAACTTAGATTTATTATTTGCATATGCATTTTATAGTAACCCTGATTATATTTATTTTGTGTAACTGGCAACTTCATGATTAGTTAATGTTCCATATCACTTCGGGCCACTCTTTATGTTACGTAAGAAATAAACCAAATCTTTCTTTTTGAAATAATATAGAATGTGTCACAGGAGAATTCATATTTGTCGGACAAGGCTAACTCGAAATAGAATAGGAAAAAACTTTCCATGAATAAATGCCATGTCTCAATATACAATTAGGATTCATATTGTAACGTAACAGAGTGACAACTGAGCTAAAAGCATCAATTCCTCGAGAGGTAATGTTAAAATAATGTTGCTTGAGAGACACACACGAGAAGTGATGTTCTTTTTTTTTTGTTGTTGAAAAGGAGAGTTTTTTCTGAGAAGAGATATTTCGTTTGGGTAATATTTTGTGATTTTTCGTGTGAATGTTTAAATAAATTGTTTGGTACAACTCACGTCTTATTTCTGGTTGTTGTGACACAACAGAATTTTTCTGGTGGCAGCGGCGGGATATAGTAAGAGTAGTTGATTTAAGGTAGTCAGTTATTGTATATTTAGTTTTTTATCAGTTGTAAATTATGGCTTTTCTTAATAAAGCGAAAAAAGTGGATTTGATAGAATTGGCCGACGAATTAGGTGAATCTGTTCCACCTCAAGCAAATGTTTGTGAAATTAAAAAAATAATTCAAACTAGTCAACATTATGAGGCTGAGGATGTAAAGATGTGTTTGACTCGTATAACGGAGGAGAGAATTAGGCGAGAAGAACTTGAAAAACAAGAACGGCGAGAAGAACTTGAAAAACAAGAACGGCGAGAAGAACTTGAAAGAGAAAGACAAGAACGGCGAGAAGAACTTGAAAGACAAGAACGGCGAGAAGAACTTGAAAGACAAGAACGGCGAGAAGAACTTGAAAGACAAGAGCGGCGAGAAGAACTTGAACGGCAACATCAATTGGAATTGCGTAAACTCGAATTAGAAGCAAATTCTCAAATTCAGCACCAAAACAGACCGGTATCAGGTGAAACAAATCATAAAATACAGATTTTACAAATAACACCAAAATTTAATGAAGGTAAAGATGAAATGTCGTTGTATCTGATAAATTTTGAACGTCGAGCAGAAATTGCACAAATTCCTAAAGATGAATGGGTGCCTTACCTATTGAGCGTAGTACCACCCGACATTTCAAATATGTTGGCGAGAGAGTCCCCTAATGATGCCAATAACTACGACTTTGTAAAAGAATTGATTCTTAAACAATATAAGCTTAATGCAGAAGAACTCAAACAAAATTTTTATCGACATTTTAAATCACCTGAAAAATCTTGGCGAAATTTTGCACAAGAATTAAATTGCTATTTTAGCGAATGGGTTTCTGAAGCAAAAATTACCACTTTCGATGATCTTAAGAGTTTGATGGTTACCGAGCAAATGAAACGTCATGTACCAAATGACATGAGAGATCATTTTCTTGAAGATTGGCTGGAATTGAATTCTTATTCCAAATTAGCCGGAAAATTGGACGACTATGAAAGTTTAAAAAACAGTTTCAAGGAAAAGTCTGTGTCTTATAATCGAAGTAACCAAGATGATTCTTGGCGATTTCCGAACCAAACTGATACCAGAACTGAAGAAAAGTTGACTTGGCAGAAAAATAATGCTAAAGAAAATGTTCGCGAAAGAGAATTTGAAAGAAGAAGACAGCTTAGATGCTATGAATGTGGTTCTTATGATCATCTACGCCCTCAATGTCCCAAGGCGAAAACAAATTCTGAAACTGTGGCTTCGCTTCACGTTTCGGAATCAAGGTTTCCTGATAGTATAATGACACCATATACGAGCATTGGCGTGGTAAATGGCGTTGGCATTTCAATACTACGAGACACTGGCGCAACCTTGGATTTAATTCCTAGGAGATTTGTAAAACCTGAAATGTACACGGGTGAATCTGTTTGGATAAAAACTCCAATACAGGAAGAATCATTTTGTTTTCCATTAGCCGAAGTTGAATTAAACTGTAAGTTAGGAAAAGTGGTTACTAAGGCAGCTGTATTAGGTGATTCTCTTGATAAAGGGTATTATTTATTGGGTAACAAAACGGCTGCGCTATTGGAAAATTCGTTTGAAGTCCCAATGATAAGTGCTGTAATGACTCGAAAACAAGAAAATATGAATGAAAGGAGGGAAGTGGAAAATAAAGATAATGTACAGTTCGGTATAGTCGATTCCAATGAACACATCGTTACTTCTGATCAAACGGCGAAAAACGATGACTTACTCACTGAAAAGATTCGTGACTACAATTTTACTGTTTATTTTCCTGTTTATTTTCCTTTACTGTTTTATTTTCCTATATACCGATAAACAAAACAGTTTTATGTCAACCTATATAGATCAGTTTTGACAAAATTTTATGTATGTTTTTTTGCCATTTCCTACTTTTGCAAAGAAAACTCTGTGGAAGGGAGGAGTTAGACTGTAACGTAACAGAGTGACAACTGAGCTAAAAGCATCAATTCCTCGAGAGGTAATGTTAAAATAATGTTGCTTGAGAGACACACACGAGAAGTGATGTTCTTTTTTTTTTGTTGTTGAAAAGGAGAGTTTTTTCTGAGAAGAGATATTTCGTTTGGGTAATATTTTGTGATTTTTCGTGTGAATGTTTAAATAAATTGTTTGGTACAACTCACGTCTTATTTCTGGTTGTTGTGACACAACAATATCCATGATGACGTAGCTTGCAGGTATCCAATTGTATCTTAAATATTTGCACGATTCGTGTATGAGATTCGAAGCGAATGAGAACTTGATTGGTGTAATATATTTACACGCGAAAAATTCACCAATCAGGTTCTCGTTCGAATTCCAGTATTCACACGGATGGTTGACTGAAGTAAACATTAACAAACTTCCTAACACCGGAAGAAATTTAGAAAACTTACTGTGTATCCCTCCGCTTATGTCGTTCTTACAAGGTGATGTGTGAACAGGCTTGATATTCTAATTTTATTACAATTATTTTTAATCAAATTTAAGCGAATTTTACCATTTATAAGTTCTCTGTAATTTATAAATTCAAACAGGTCATGAGCCGAAAGCAAATTTAAGAAAAATAATATCACAGCACTGATAAAGTGAAAGGTTTGCCACGTTCGAATTGAAAGAACGCTACAAGTATAATAATATTGGCGCACTTTTCCAAACTTAAAGCGAATCTCTATTCTTAAAGCGAATTTTAACCCCTAGCGCCAACTGAGCTTATCTTTATACGGTCAATACGCGATATTTTCGGATACAGATATATTTCACCATCTTTTGCTGACGATCGGAGATGCGTGAATCTCATGTAGTGAGAATGGCAACTCCATGTTGTTTTAAAATATCGTTCTTTAGATTTTAGTTACCAGCGTTAACGGAACATCAGCCATCTGTTAAAGAACTTTCTAACAATTTTCCAGCTTAGTGAATACATTTCTTGTTCCTTTTACTGATTACAGCAAACAATACATTTCTATTTCATTCTTATTTAAAAGGTAGGAGCTATATAAGGGGCAATTTTCTTCAAATCAGTTCTGTTGGACCTTAATATCTGAAGTTGTAAAAATTTTTTCGCTTTGTCATAGGCATTCTAATTAAGTTTCCACCAAAAATTTGTTTGGTTTTCGTGTTATATTTAAATTATTTAATTATGTTTAATTATAACTCAATTCTTACAACAATTTTTTTTTAATTCTCTCGACAACTGCTGAAATTATTAGGAGTAAATTGAAAACTTTGCTGGTTTTGCTTAGTACTACTACATTTAGTTTATTATTCAGTCATAATTAATTTATGAAATTTTGTTAGTTATATTGTATTCAAATCCGATACAAAATGTATCAGGTTTTTGTTAATGATATTGTAACGAATTTTTAAGCATTTGAATTTTGAAAATAGTTTGTTATCAGACTAAATATCTAAACAAACAATTTAATTCGAAAATTTGCAAGAAAATCGTGTAACTTAGAGATAAAATAACGCTTAATACATTTCTTAAGTAAAAATCTATTTGGCAACATTTTGACGACTTGGCAATAATTTTGAAGATATGGCGACCATTTGGCGACAAAATGATAGTTCTGAAAAATTTGAGTTTCGAAGCGATAAGACGGATTGGAGTTATTCTGGTCTTTTAGTCTTATTGTCTAGAATCATGTGCAAAGTTCCGGGTTCCGTCGTCAATCTCATATAAATAGGGACGTGCCTTAATAAAGCATTAATATGTTAGTAATTGCAATAGTCTTCTGATTTGTGAGTTTCTTATGAACTGTCTGAGGTTTAAACCCATGATTTGTTGAATACTAGCCGGTTATTCGTGCCGTAATTTAGACCTGAAAATTGCTATATTTTCTGGAAGATTCTACCAATAAAGTTTTGGAGTCCAATCTACGCTAACCCCTGTGCTCGTATAGTATTCAGATGTATTAGTATCGGTTTGTCAGTGATATTGAAAAAATGGGTACTCTCTCATTTGTAAATTGTACGTGGTAACCAATAGTTTTCTATGATGCTCTGGTTGTATCGGATATAGTTTTAGATTGATAACTTTTATAATCCTTTGCGAAATGTTATTTTGCAGAATATTATGTGTAAACTATATCAAAAGTGAGAAAAAATAGCATGAAACAAGTTAACATCATCATACTTGGCATGGAGGGCATGACAAGGTGGGCCAAGGTATTCTGTTGAAAATTCTTTCAGGAGAATCTATTTTTTGACTTAAGCTGCAAGTTTCTTAGCCCAATCACAGAATGAGAGCCATCGTTGTATTGGCAAAAAATTTGGCAGCGAAAAAATTTGATACAAAAATCTTCTTTACTGCATTCTGGCGTGATATGAGCAACTTATTATTTAAAGGATTTGCAATTTTCTCAAGGATTATTCTATCAGCTTATAATAAGAAGTGTTTGTGAAACAAAAATTATTTTTCTTAATGCACATTATATATATAATCTGTAACCGTGTTGAAAGTGGGATTTAAGCAGGCATCCCGATTTTGACGAAATTAGTTCTGTTTTCCAGGTTAAGAACTCTGAATTGCTCTTTACTGGAGAAGAGTAAGAATCTATCATATTGGCGTGTTGTTGATTAATTCACGGCGTCTGTGTAGATTTGTTTGTTTTTCTACTACATTAGCTCTCTAATGATCTCTTTTTATACTATCCTTATTAATATTTTTATTTTATAACCGTCATTTAACAGCCAACCCAATTTTTTGAGTGTTACGACTATTAATGTTCAATTCCGTAGCCTTTTACAATTTTGAACCTAATCCAGAAGAAAAGGGAACTCCTGAATCATGTATTGAGAGAACTTAGCCTTCGTGGAAGACTTTTGATGGAACTAACCCGCATTTGCGCTACGTGGAGAGGAAGAACACGAGAACCTTCTACAGATAGCCTGACGGCAAAGGGACTCTAACCCATGATCCGTCTACCACTGAGTATATATCAAATCAGTTCTGTGGTCGGTGCAAGTCGGGTGCAGATTCGTTTCGACCAGCCATCGCTGGGGAATCGTACCCGATTCATCTAGTTGGAAGGCGAAAGCTCTATCGCCTGAGCTATCGCGGCTTATCCTTATTAATACGTCATAATAGTCATAAAAATTATTTCTAGTCCAGATTATTATTGTTACTGAAGATTTATATCCTCACAAACAATAAGGATTTAGCTCGATAAGTAGCACTGTTCTGTTTTGATAACCTCTGATCATGAGATAAATCCAGGTTTTACCTTAGAGGAATGATTTCTGATCTTAGATCTTTTTGATCTTAAAGGAGTTAAGAGTTTTGCCCGGTTCTGAGTATCTTCCCTCTTGATATGCGTCTATGCTGCAAATGCTGTGGAGTAAGAAATATTTACATCCAAGGCTGAACAAAGGTTTTACGGGTACCAGGACAAAATTTATCGACTGCTCCATCTTCAAAGAAGAAAAGGACTCATTTTCATGTTTTGTTAAATGTTTGGATATCCTTTATACAGAATTGTAGTTTTTATCAATAAAATGAAATGAATATCGATAAATAAATAATCGATATAATGAAATTCTCTGCCATTTTCTTTTGAAAAACATTAATAAAAGAGTTTTGTTAAGTGAAAGCATTGCTAATTCAAATAGTGAAAGCATTGCTATCGTTATTTTAAACAATCAATAACTCTAGAGATGTGGACAATTAATGAAAAGATAAATAACATCAAGAGGGAGTATAGCTTTGTTGGTAAGGGAAAGATGTGCTACTTGGAAAACTAACTTTCATCAATATCCATACAAATAAAAACTCCGATGAATTTTGTTTCCCAAATAGCACATTTCATCCTCTCCAACAAAACTTTTCCCTCTCTTTAGGTTGTTTCTCTTTTCACTGATGTCCACATCTCTAGTGTTATTGATTGCTTAAAACAATGGTTGCAAGAATTTCACTGCTACTTTATTGAAATTAACGATATTATCTCCCTTGTCAATTCCTGTGTTCAGCAATCTGGCTTTCAAATCAATGGTAATTTCTATAAACACATTCTATAAACAAATGAGAGCCATGGACAGCCATCTATCTTTCTTTCTTTGACATATTCATTCTTTATGACATATTCATGCATTATTTAGAAGAAAAGCTCATATTCTCTCGGTGGAAAAGATGTATTGGCGATGCGTTTGTCTTAGTAGACAGAGATACTGACTTTCAGGTACTTTCCACTGTCAACTAAATTGACTCCAACATTCAATTTGCTATGAATGCGGAAATTAATTTTACTTCATCATTTTTCGATGTTCATGTAACTAAATATCCTGATCCTTTTTACACCTCTAATTATCGTAAACATTTTGCTATCTGTTTGCCCCTTCATGCATATTCTAATCACCCTGATTGTCAGAAAATTTATGATTTTCATACTTTTGTTTTCCGGACACTAAACCTTTGCTCTGACTCTTCTCCTTTAAACTCCAAACTTAACTTCCGCCGTTCGCTTACTGCTAACCGCGGATTTAACCTTGCTATAATTGATTCAGTTTTTGCTAAACTTGCGAGACCCTAACGCCCTTATTCTGATCCATACAGAGAACTCTTTTCATTGTTTTTCTTTTCCTTCATTTGTCATAAAATTGCTGATATTCTCTCCCGTTTTGGTTTTAAAGTCATTTTTATGCCTAATTGTCAGAAATTTTCTGCCTTTCATACCTTTGTTCTGACTCTTCTTCTTTAAACTCCAAACTTAACTTCCTCCGTTCGCTTGCTGCTAACCGCGGATTTAACTTTGCTATAATTTATTCAGTTTTTGCTAAACTTGCGAGACCCTAACGCCCTTATTCTGATCCATAGAGAAAACTTTTTTTATTGTTTTTCTTTTCCTTCATTTGTCATAAAATTGCTGATATTCTCTCCCGTTTTGGTTTTAAAGTCATTTTTATGCCTAATTGTCAGAAATTTTCTGCCTTTTTATACCTTTGTTCTGACTCTTCTTCTTAAAACTCCGAACTTAACACCCTCCGCTAGCTTAACACTCACCGTGGATTTAATTCATCTTTAGTTGATTCAGATCTCGATAACTTCACTAGACCTAAACGCCTCACACTTTCTAATTCTTACAGATAACTTGTTATTTTACAGTTCTTTTCCCCACCTGTTTGTTATAAAGTTGCTAATATCTTCCCCTGGTTTGGTTATAAAATCATTTTTAGACTTGTTATCAAAAATGTAATTCTCTTAAAGATCCTGTTATTTTTGATAAAGGCTGGGGCATTTACCCTATTCCTTGGTTGCATTGGACAAATTAGACGCCTTTTAAAATTTACATTTAAGGAACTTGATAGATATGTCCGTTATATAGAATAAGAAAAACCATCAATTGCTGCACATTGTTAGAATTTTGGTCATAAATTCTACGGAAGAAAAACTGTAATTGCATTTATCTGAAGGAGCTTTCTTCTACGTCCGCATGCAATCAGAATGCTCTGATTGGAGGTTGAGTTTGATCCCAAAAAGGCTATAAATACAAGCTAACCCTTAACTTAGATGTTCTTTTCCATTAGTCCTTTTTCAGTGTAAGTTTCTAGTGTGTAATGTACTAATATGTCGTTCTGATATCCATTTATCTCTGAATTAGATTTCAATAGCTAATTTAATTTCGACGATGTCAAAATTATTTCCACTCTAATCTCATCAGCTCATCTTGATGCCTCGAAATATTTATTCATATCATTGTTGATTCCATTGTTAACGACATTAGTTTCAAACCACCTCTCCATAGATCATGGAAATGTATTTACCCTGATGTGACCCTCTCTACCACAGTGGTTTTTCTTGTTCTTTTTCCACGTTTATTTTTATTCTTTTTTCGGTTACTAAGGTTTTTTTTAGTTTTTTTTCTCACCACTATTTTCTATTTATCACTGACAACTTTACGTTTTGTATTTCACGTCACTTTTTTTTTCTTTTCAATCACGTCTGTCATACAAGTCTTAAAATGGGCGTCTATTTTTGAGATCTTGAAACATGTTGACTGTTATTTCTAATCTGTATGTATATTTTTTGGAAGGGAATGAAATTTCTTAATTAAGTAATAGCTTCAAAGTCAGCCTGCTCTATTCTCAATGCTTTTTAGCTGGTGTTTATAATATAGTTTACGTAATTTTTTACGTTTAATAGTAAGTGTATGGTTATAAAAAGTGCTCATTTTAGAAATTATATTAACATTTGAGGCTGACAAAAGAAATAATTCAAAAGAAGCATCATTCTTCCCAAAATAAAGGAATTTAGTTTATTATGGTTCGCACGGTCCAGAATTCAAATATTTATTTATAAGAACTTAAGTAACAAGCATAGTACGTATAGAATTCCTAAGACTTTTTTGTTTTAATAATAGCCATAACTTATTTGTTAATAAATTTATTTTTTAATTTTTATCGATTTCAGAAATAAAAGAAAATTCCAAAATAGAGTATTTTATAATAATTTTTTTTCTTGAAATAATTAGGGGGTAGAACGAGTCCTTCTATTAAAAAAAACCATTGACAAAAGGGTTTGTCATTTTTTTGAGAAAAAATATAATTCAATTCACAACAGTAAATTTTTCTTCTTAAAAAAAGTACAAAATACAAGCTTGCATTTGTTAAAAATATGTACAAAATATTTACTTTAGACTCCTTCAAAAAAAAAATTTTTTTGAAAAGAATTAAATTCGTACATTTTTATCACTAAATATTACACAAATGGTATAAATTTTTAAACTTTTCTATAAAAGGTATGTATCTAAAAATAAACTAGTAATTGCTATTAACGATTTTGATAAAACACGGTTTAAGTGATAATACACAGAAAAAGTAATTGCTAACAAAATAAACTTTTAAATAAGGACATCCATTTACTTTATGAACAAGTAAGATTATTAATAATATTATCATTAATTTGTGTTAAGTTAGATAAGGTAATGAATGAATAGTTGCAAAATCATTTTTAAACGAATTGAGTTAAGAGGTTTCCTCCTCATTCTAAACCTTTTGTTTCGAAATAAATTACAGCATTTCCTTTATTTAATTAAATATGTTTTCGTTAAAAAATTAACACACGTTCAAAAATTATCAGTATTTGCCTAATTGAATAAAACTTCTTTAATAACTAAATTACCTCATTAAGTTTTATTCGTTTTTCGTATTCTGTCTGTTTCGTTTCATAATCTTCGCCGAGATGGAAGAAATGAAATGTACCATTAAAAATGTCATTGTATTCGAAGAACATAAAATGGAATTTACAAACAAAAAGCTACATACTTTATTCACAGCAGTTTATTACAGCTTATCATAATTTATTTCACCATCCGGGTACATTACAGAACATGCATTTAAATGATCTAATGATCGAACAAGAATTTATTACAGTAGGTGTGTTTTAATTATGAAATCAGTGATAATGTAAAGAAAACTGAGAAAACAGCTTCATCTACAGACATACGGACGATAATGAGAGGTCGACTTTACGAATAGCTTCATTTCCTTTTCTGAAATAGAATAGAATATTTAGTGCATATTTTCAATATCAATTTACACTAAATAAAATTACAGTTCATTTATCAGTATTAACGCTATTTTTCGAAGCTCTGTCGCCAAACCATAATTTAAGCGCCTCATACTTGAAGCAATGCGATTGGTTTTAAACTATATACATAATCTTGCCGTGAAGAATGACCTGTGCTTTGGAACAGACAAAGAACTTAAATATTTAAAAAGTTATTAAACCTTTTTAAAGAAATAACCAAGTCTGTTACATTTTTCTACCTAGGTAAATTATCAAAATCACTACAGTATTCTCAGTTTTTACAAATTTTCATGAGCCCAAGTAATACAGCATCTTAGTAAGTTTTTAAATATTAAAAAAATTAGACCATAAACGCTTTTTATTTTCATAAAACTGTGGCTTTTCTCCATATTGACGTTTTGTGACATTTTCGAAATAGGCGTAGACAGCACTGGCTTCAGATAGGCTAAACTTGACCTAACAGTCATGGTTAGCAGTTACAAACTCACAGCGGTTATAAAAATAGCATATTAGTCGCAAAAAAGCATTATTTCGTATTACATTGGAGTATTCGAAAGACAGCCTTATTAGGAATCGAAGAGCTGAATTGAAGATAATTTTAAATAAGCTTAAATCAAGGCTGCATCGGGAAATGGATGTGTCCCATTAGTACTCAGTTTGTAGCTGGTGAAGTATTGAATAAAATTTATACTTAAATAAATAAATAAAATTTATAGTTTTCCCCGGCTGAAAACTAGCACCAGTTTAGTATCGCCTTATTCGACTTCTTAGTAATTACACAGTTATTACTGGCAACAAATTTCAGGACGTTTAAAAAAGGCTTTTCACAGGAGAAAAAAAAATCAGTTTTTCTCATAAAGTTCTATAAATATTGTTATTATTTTGTTCTTTAAATTTTACTATTTTTGACAAGCAACAAATTTAGTTTGCATAATACGCGTCATAGAAGAGTTAAAGTTTTATGCGCTAAATGATTCATTCAGTTTTAAAGGACTGTATATTTACATGTATAAGACAAAAAAAGACGAATGGTGCATGGGAAGATACAGGCACGTACTACAGATCTGGTACGTACGACACATGTTCAATTATATGCAAACTTGTTTACCCGATTAACACTCCAATTGTAAACTAATTCCGTCCGTATGTTTCTATCAAAATCCACCACAACAGCAATTGTGTGTTTCTGCCTTGTTATTGGAGATACATAAACAAATGAAAGACCAAGTTTATATACCCCCAATACCGATTTGTGAATTTCAGTATTTATGTACACACATAGCCAATAACAATGCAGAAAAACATCACTACTACTGTGATGGATATTGATAGAAACATGTTGAACATGTTGATATTGTTGTAAACATGTCATTGAATGTGTAGTCGAAATTGGTTCACTATTGGGATATGTGTATAGCAAAAACGATGGTTGCACATATTGAACATTTGCAGTATGAACCAGACACTCTAAGAGTATATGTTTCCAAGTATTACTCGTCTTAAGGTCTGGTTTCTTAGGACAAGCGCCTTATCTGGGCGTCAGCGGGACGTCAACGTCCCGCTGACGCCAACAAAATACTGGTTTGTTAGCTCAAGACCTGGTTTCTTAGAACTAGCGCCTTATCTGGGCGTCAGCGGAAAGTTGACGTAGAGCTGACGCCAAAAAAATACTTTTTTGTTAACTCAGCGTCAGCAGTCGGTCCAACGCAGACATTATCTCTTATTGTGCATGCGTTAATAACGTAAACAAATATTTATTTTGAATTTGTATTGATTTTTTTATTGTCGACCAGTGTTTTACGAACAAATAATGACTTTGTCTAAGAAAAAACACATTATAGCTGAGCTAAATGAAGAGTGCTATGTTTAATGAAGAAGCTATGTTTAATGTCAAAATCAAAATCTTGGCTGATTTCAATGTGCTGTTGTATGTTGTCAGCCATTGCGTCTGTGGTTAACGTCACGTTGTAATCCAACTGCAGTTGAGTTGGACGGCAATTGTAGTTCAAGATGAGCGTTCGATGACGTATACTATCAAACTCACAAATGGACCAATCAGAGGTTAGCGCTGATTTCCAGCTGACGGCGTCCTGTCCTAAGAAACCAGGCCTTTTGTGTGTCGTGTGCTTGCAAATAAACAGGTCTTTGAAATTAAATGAATCATTTAGTCCAACTCTTTATTATAGTTATTCTGAGAGCAAGACATATCTCATAAGATATATCACAAAATAGCAGTCTAAAATTGTGAATCAGTTCTGTTGCCAATAAATTATTTCTTATTTATTCATTTATTTGTTTCAGTAAGAACTTTGCTTTGCGATTAACTGAACAATTTAGAATAAAATACAGTAATTATAACGCATCTTGATATTATTATATGATTGTTAATTCATCAGCAATTGTTTACTTGTTATAAATTTTGAAAAAGAGGAACCAATTTTAAATGCATTTGTTGATTGTATGTTACATTCCAGAGAATAAAAACAACACGCCTTGATAGCATCCAGGATTGCTCCACCCATATCTTTAAACTGAGGTATAATCGACTGTCCAACTAATTGCGGAATAAACAGTGAAGACATTTTATGTATCTGTCAACGAGATTCTTAGCTGTTCCGAATATTACTATTGCTGAAATCAAATAAAAGGAAGCAAAAGGTCTGATTTTTTGGAACAGATACTCGTAACAGGTATTTATTGTTTTGGATTTTAGTAAAAATTCTTAAAATTCTTGTTAAGAAAAATGAGCGTTACTTCTATTTTAAGGGCTTTGGATCTAAGAGTAGTGATATAACGATACAAAAAAAAGTTTTAGTTTCTTTTAAAAATTTGATTTATAACTAATTTTGACTCTTTATGACTAAGGTTGACTGATAACTTAAGACTTTTGGTAAAAGCAATAAATGGTTAAGCTGGATTTCTTTATATTAAAATAATAAATCTGGATATTGCTTTTCTAAAACTAAGTTAAAAACAAGTTCTTTTTAAAACTTGTTAAGATAAAACAGATCCCTTCATTCTGCATGCTATGATCACAATTTTTATGGTTATTCTTGAATATATTTTTCGAATAAATTTTCCTTCCTCACAAAGAGTTAAATGGTTAAGGTAGATTTATTTAAATAAAAATAATAATTCTGTACATAGCTTTTCTAAAATTGTCCTAAAATCAAGTTTTTCTAAATTTTTTCCTTAATATTCATCATAGTATTTGTATTTTTGAACTTCTTTAAAAAAACTGAGTCTTTATTTAAAAAAAAGTCTGTTTTTAATCGGCATTGATAAACACGAGAAAAAAACCCATGCAGCATGAAAGGGCAAAAAAACGTTAAAAATCCGTTCGTCCGTTATAAGGTTTTGGGCTTACGTTAAAATTACGTTAATTTCACGTGATGATTTTCACCATTTCTTCATTCGTTAAAACGTATACGATAAAATTACGTTAATTTCACGTGATGATTTTCACCATTTCTTCATTCGTTAAAACGCATACGTTAAAATTACGTTAATTTCACGTAATGATTTTCACCATTTCTTCATTCGTTAAAACGTATACGTTAAAATTACGTCAATTTAACGTTATCAATTTTCCCTTTAAATAATTCGTTAAAAATACGTACTTAAAATACGTTATTTTAACGTGTACATTTTATCCATTTTTTGACCGTTTTTTAAAAACGTGTTATTAACGAAAAATTGACGTTTTGTTGCATAGCTATATTTACGTAAATTGTTTGGGATTATAAACGTAAATTTAGTGGTAAAAATGTTTCAAGCAAAAAGGATGAACCTGTGAGAGCCCAAGAAAGATAATCTTTTACGTCTCACTTGAATTCGAATAAACTGAACATTGCAGATTTTCATTACAATTCATATTTAATTTTTAATACTTATAATTATTTTTGTTTTATTAAACTGGTTATAAATATTTGCTTGTTGATAATATTGAGTCGGCTCATTATCAGTAACTGACAAGGGAACTATGAGTTTTAATTCTTATATAACTAAACTATGATGAAAATTAAGAAATTTTCCAAAATACTGAATAAAGTAAAAATTTTCCACTACTTGACATGCAACGAACATAACGTAAAAACACATTATACTTAAATTTAAATTATCTCTGTCCAGAACAAGAGTCGTGGTGTAGTGGTTACAGCGTTCGCCTCAAGGGTACGGCGTCCTAGGTTCGAGCCTACTCTAGAGTGGGATGTTAATATGCGAATAATAATAATTATTATTATTCAAAGATCTTAATTTAAAAAATTTATTTTTTGTTATTATGTAAAAATTGATTCACTATTTTTTTTATATTGCAATTATCGCTCGCCATACGAGTTTTTAAAAAATAATTTATAATATACAATATTCTAATTATTATTTCCTACTTCAATCAACATGAAATAGAAACGATTATTTTTGGTTAATTTTGTTAACATTTATTTATTAATTTCTTACTTTGCAATAATCGCTTACCGTATATAAGTTTTTTCAAAATAATTGCTAAGAAATGTGTCTACTTTTAAATTCCATGTTCTTACTGCATGAAAGAGACATTTACTTTATTTTAAAATACTGATTTAATTTTTTTTTCCTTCCAAAAACTTCATAAATTGTAGAAATAGAATTAAAGTATTTTGAAAAATTTATCAATCTTGATTCTTTAATGTATATAATATTTATTAATGAAAAAAAAAATACATATCAAATAACAGGTAAAAAGATAATTCTCATAATTAGTTTTCGTAATAAAATTTAGTGTGGGAAGTTTTAAAATATTGGTTGTTATTAAAAGACGTTTTTACACACAACAACGTTTTTACAAATTTATTAAATTTTGCTTTGAATCTTGAATTTTATAATCTGGAAATTGCTTAATTATAAAATCTTAATTGCAATAAGTAAATTATTTATGAAAATCATATATAGTAAAAAATAATATAAATTTATAAAGTATAAAAAATAATATAAAATAGCATAAAATATAAATAATAATTGTAAGTTTCGTTGTAATGTCAGAAAAATAATTTTTTTTATAAGAGCAAGTAATGATAATTCTTTATTTCTTTGCAAAATATTATTTATGAGTGAGTTTTTGTGTATGTGAAATTGAAGTACTTTTAAAAATAGTTAGAGCGTTAGTTCGGTTTATTTTTCCGAGCTGTCAGTTTTAGGCTTTCTTGCATTGAATAGTCTGTTTTTTTTTTTTTTTTTTTTTTTTTTTTTTTATCATATCGGGCAATAATGTTACATAACAGGGAATTTTAGTAAAATTTACCTAGGGACACAATGCTTGGAAGGTTTTAAATAGTTAATGAAGTTAAATAAATTGTTTTTAATTATTTAGATCATATAAATAAAAAAGAAAAGGAATTAAGTAAGGAAAAGCCACCTAAAAAAAAAAGCCACCTTTAAGAAGAAAAAAAAGGTCCCGCAGGGGACTGATCGTTAAGACACGGTTCCCAACAGATCACAGAAGTCAAACATCACTGGCTGCGGTCAGTGTGCGGGTGTCACTTGGATCAGTCTGCGTAGGGACCGAGGGTGTGCGGTATTGGTCCTCGTTAAACTGTGCTACCGTAAAGTGCTCGACTTCGCGCGCACGTCGTCGGGCTACCGAAGCGGGGGTGCCATCCCCTCCGCAGAGGATCAAAATTGTGATGGCATGTCTTCGGATCATCCTCCGGGATGTTTCCCAGACCGTCGCCAATAGCCCATTGTGCAGCTCTAGTGCGACGTAAATTAACAACAACAGCAAGAAAGAAAGAAGAGAGAAATTAAATATTTGCTTTTTTCATATTTTCACATCAGTGCGACAAATTTTTTTCTTTGTTTTTTGACCAAGATTTTTTCATTTAGGCTTAGTTCCCGGTTAATAGGGGTTTTAAGGGCCATTCTAGTCCTTGACGGGGGCGGTGCTCGATCCTCGACATCACCGAGTACATGCGATATATGTGCTATTAAAATCTGTGGAATCGGGAGGCCTGTGGTCGATCGCATTACTGTGCCAAATGTACAGGGATCTGGAGAAAATTTCCTACCCCTTCAGATTTAAGTCTAAATGGATGATAAGCCTAATGTACAGCTCTAGTGCGACGTAACTAAAACTCCTACCTTCATTAATTCGTTGACACATTATCTGTTTACACTGTGTTATCTGGGAATAAAATTTCAACAAAATCTTTTTAATGTATACATACATTGCTTTTAAAATGAAGACAAATATCAGCAAGCGAAAAAACAGATTCATAAGAATTTACTTTTTTTTTATTTTATCTAAAGCACTGAAGAGGGAAACGGAACGTTTAACGAAAATGGATCCTTCCAGCTGAAATTAAATATAAAATATTTAATATATTATATGAAAATAACTTGATCCACTAGAAATGTTAACAACTTGACACCCTTTTTTACCCTTATTGTTATAATCAAGTTTTCAAATGCATGATATTACCTCTTTTTTTTTCTTTTCTCCAAATGAAATTGTGATTTAAAAGGTGCTTTTTATTTAAATGTGTATTTTTTTATGTAATAAATATTTTATGAATTTTTTCAAACTATTATTTTTAACACGGTCATCACCAATAACTAAAAATGATACCTAAATCGTGAGACCATGCCTTTATGCATGCCAATTAATGTATGTAAAATCTTCACCTACGCAGACGAGAAAAACAAAAAATAAGCACGAAATTTGAGAAATAACATGTAATCATGATATAATAATTAAAATTAACCAGAGATAAATAAATGTACATGTTGATCCCATATTATGTTAATCGATAAAACTTTTACATTGGTGGATGTAGTTAGATTAAATCTTTTTGATTTGATGGAAGACCTAACGTAGAATGTATTCTACAATATCTTTCTTACTCTCATTTCGGATTAAATGGAAATCCTACAATTTATGGTTCATTGATCAGCCTATATGATGCACAAAAAAAATCAATGTATATTGTTAGTTTTACAGTTTTAAAATATAACATAATTAATGTCTCATTTAGTTAAATTACTATAGTACGATCCTGTAATTCCTAACGATTGGATATGAAGTTCCTGGTTAGAGGAAGCAAAAAAGTGTAAAGTTTTAAAATAAATAATCACGTATTTTAAATAATCTTGTATGTCTTACGAATCAGTGATCTTAATTTATAATATTTATCTTCTAATAATAAATTATTGTTATAATAATTTTACATTTCCAGAGCATAAAACAGCAATTTTTATGAATTCATGAAAATTAAAAAAAGCATTAAAATCGAGTTTTTTTATGTACAAGCTATTCAAATAATATTATACTAGTAAAAATAAAATACTATTATATCTCTGTAATGAAAATAACATTACATAACAATATAATTCCATTTTTCTTTAAGTCATCAGGTAAAATAGTAATAATTTTTTAAAAAAAAGCTTGACAGTTTTATTTAACTTTTTTAAAAATATTATATGAAAGTTATTCTACAATGTAGCATTTTATTCCAGGTTTAATTAGAATAATAATAAGAAAAATAAGAAGAAAAATCAAAAATAGAGAAAAAATTGATTAACAATATAGATTCAAAAGTACTCTCCACATTGCTTTCAGTTATTTGAGTTTTTGTTTTACAAGTGGATTAAACGATACTAAGTTTCAACTTTTCACTCCTTTTCCGTGGGAGCAAGTTCTACACAAGGATTGCTACCCCTACACTAGCTACCCCTACATTTATTTACATTGTTGCACGCGTGTGTTTACATACGCCGAATTCAATGGTAAGTTCTTTTATTCCTTACTTTAATTATTACTATTTTAGAATGTTAATTCATTATAATGCTTCACTGTCAAAAAAAGTAAATAATTATTGTAGTTAATTCTGCTTGAAATAAACACAAATATTCTAAGCCTATCATTTGCGAAGTTTAACAAACTATGACAAAACGTAGCGATTTTGGAAAAAAGCAAGAGAATTTGTTGAATCTCATTTACTGTGCTTAATGTAAAGAGACGAAATACAGACCCGTTATATACGATTGTTATGCAGTTAAGATATTTTTAATAAAATCATGAATTTTTGGAAAGTTTTCTGATGGTACCTAAGCTTAATCAAGGAATATTAATCTGAAATACTGAGTTAAACTAGTTGCGATCTTATGTAAAAAAAATTCTATTTTAAAGCTTTAATTATCAAAATTATTAAATTAATGCTGCATTATTTTATTCACCTGACAAATTTTGTTGCTATAATAAATAACAATTAACAAAAAGTAACAATTATAAGCATTATTCTGAAGATAAAACTTAAATGTCATTAATCATGGTTGACTTTACACACCAAAATATGAGTAGAGGGGGTATTTTCCTTCTGTGATTTGCTGCGCCTACTATTGTGGATTTCAAACTTGCATACATTTATAAAAGAAAACTTGTAGAGGTTTGCCAGGGGGTAGTGGCTACAAGATATACCCTGTTGAGTTTCTTCCCATGTTTTGTTTTCAGTGTGATGATAGCCACTGGAAGTTACCAAGACCTGTTGATTATTCTGCCACAGGTGATGATAAACTAATTTTCCGGAGTGGAAAAGAATTTTAGCTAGATTTATAATGTAAATTTTTCTGTTTCACTAATTTTAGGGGATATTTCCATATATTAACCTGTCACACTAACTACAATAGCCAAGCTACCAAATAGATATAAACTTGAAATTTTTTTTGAAAAAAACATGAATGTTTGCCAAATGGTTACGAGTTATATCTTTCGAGTTGGTCCCTTTCTGTGATTTTTTAACTTTCTTTCAGTTTCTCCGATACCAGAAGTTGCCAAGACGTGCTGATTATTCTGCCATTGTTCCTTTTATAGAGATCTCCTCTGATTTTATGAATCAAATAAAAGGGGATGTTTCCCTATTTGAACTAGATTGTGCCAACTAAAAATGTTGAAACAAGAAAAAAAATATATATTTTGTACTTTGCAAAAATTTAAAAAGAAGTATGTAGAAGTTTTCCTGAGGGTTGCTTCAACTTATATTCTCTGAGTTACTCCCATTCTGAGATATTTTCTTAATTTTTCGTGGACCGCTGGAAGTTTATAAATATTTATCCATAGGTAACAACATAGAAATACTCATTAAACTTTTAATTCCCTATTAGGGTTACTTCTGTATTGTGAGCAGTTATGCCAACTGCTATCGTCCAGGCACCAAATAGATTTCTAACTGCTAACTTTTTAAAAGAATATGTAAAGGTGTGCGAAAGGTAGCTACGAGTTATACTTTTCAAGTTGATCTCCGTTCGTTAATTTTTTTTAGTTCCTCCTGGTTGCTGCGTAGAAGTTGCTTAGAAGATATAGTGATTATTCACCGGCAGATCATGATACGGGCATTTTTCTTACTGTTTTGCCTACTCAGTACGAGATGGCATTTTTATTAGCAAATGAGACGAGACAAGTGTTATGTGTGAAACAGTCCTATCATATTGTTATTAATTTGAGCTGTCTTATCTACTTACCTACTATTGTATTATAAAGTATAAAAACTATTAGTTGTTGCATTTTTAAAAAAGTTGAGTAGTGGCATTTTCTTTTAACTTTACCTTTTTAAAGAACCAAGGGTTAAACACGCTTGATTGGTGTAAATTTTACAAGAGTCTATAGCAGATGGTTCTTCAACCAAAATGTCGTGGAAGCTTAAAATCTTAACAAGCGTGGAATCTTAACAAGCTATTGCAAGAGAAAATCTCACATGGACAAAATAGTTTTTTGACTATTTATTTTGCAACATGATATCTTTAAAAAGAAAAAAAAACACCCAGTTGAACATTTACTGGAAATTTTTCTTCTTATTTTTGAAACAGTTTTTGAAATTTATCAGCTAAAACGATATGAAAATAATTGCAGTAATTTTCAATATTAAATTATCTTTAGTATTATTCTTATTCAAGCTTTTATTTAAATTTACATTGCTCTTTAAAACTTTTTTAATTCTTTTATAGTCACTGTATTCTAAAAATATGCCTAGGCAGAGGTCTGTCAAGGCCAAATTTACTACCGTTTAGCAGTACCTTCACAAATTCAACTTTAGAAAAAACAGTTTCACAAAATACTTTTTCTTATAATTTTATTTTTGTATTCCTTAAGAAACGATAAATCCATATTTTTGTGTTGATTTTTTAATGTAGTTTTTAATTTTTCACAAATTATGTCTAAATTTTCATAAAATAGGTACCTATCAGAAAAACCTAGACAGACCCTTGCTAGGTGAAAAAGTTCAATTGAAATTTTTATTGCTAAATTTTTCTTTTAAACAATTTTTGTCTTGGTTTTTACCTAGCTTTTTACATTTCTAAGAAACTTTGTTTTTATTAACTGTATGACACAGTAATTAAGAATGTTTCTATTGTCTTTATTCTTATCTGGAAAATATGATAATTGGAAAGACTGAGATGTAAAGCTTTAAAATTTCATTTTGAGAATTAAAATAGATTTTTCTGTTTTACATTTGTATATAATCTTTTGTTTTTTTTTAGCATTTTTAAGATAACACAGCATTTTAATAACATATTTCTAATAGATTATATTTTAGTTAATGTTGCTTTATGGATACTGCTTTACAAAAAATATTATTCTTAGCATGGAAGTTTTGTTGTAACATTTATGATAATTTTTTTTTCTCTTTCTATTTTACTTCATAACTTTATTAAGTATTTCTGGTTTAGTTTTTTGTTTTCCCTTTAGCCCATTCCACTAATATAGATAAGCATGGAGTAATTTCCAATAATAAATAAACTTATTTATTCGTAAAATATATTTATTAATGAATTTTTTTTAAAAAAAATATTGCTATAAAAATATATTCCGCATTTCACCATTTTTTTTAGCTAACATTCTGCCAAACCATTACTCCTTACTTCTCTAGTTCTGAATAATAAATGTGCCCGTATAAACAAAACAAAATATGTTTGAATTATTTCTATGTTTTTAAACGTATTAACTGAATGAATTTTCTTTTTCATAATCTATTGATGTACTTCTGAGGAAGATCTTTGAAAAGGATCTAGCTTTGAGAATGAACCTCCATCAAGTCTCATTTGAAGGTACCTGAATTAAGTATGTCTAAAGAAATAACTGTATTTGAATTGTTTCCTTTTTTCTTGTGCTTAAAAATGGGTAAAAAAATTCGTGAAATTATAAACATGATCAAATCAATTGTTAAAAATTATTTCAGATTACTTTTGCTGATATTAAAAAAAGTAATTAAACATTGTTTACATAGGCTGCCCATGCTTCAATAACAACAAATAAAAGTACTCAAAAATTTGTCTCTTAAAATGAATTATCATATATTGTAAATATATTTTCCATGTACTGTAGAATCCTAATTATTTCATGCACAATCATCAGCCTTTGCACTATTCAACTAATTTATAATAGAAGTTTCTGGTGTAAGTTTCATCGTTAGTATCAAGTAGAATGGTAAACTGTTACTGTTTTTACCACCACTATTTTTGCTGTTCCAATGTTTTATTTCACTGACACTTAAAAAAAAAAAATGTGTTTTATCTGCATTAAATTAGTCTTTTTATTCATAGTCCTCCATAAGTTCAAACAAATTCTGAAACTTCTATTTTGCTTTTGAGAATTCTTCAACGATTATGCAGATTGATGAATCCCTCAAAGGCTAAGGCTACTCAAACCAAACATTTTGCAAACATTAAAATGAATTATAAAATGAATAAACAACATCAATTAGAAATTCTCGGGGAATTAAGATTTATGCATATTGCTCAGTATTTCAAATCTCCGTGGCAGAATCGCAGCGAAACGGCGACATTGTTGCAAAATTTTACAGATCTCTTGCAGAAAGATTTTTCTCTTGAAAAGAAGAAAATATTACTTTTCTTTTTTACAGAAATATTTGAACATGCAATATTTGAATCATGCATTTAGATAATCAGTTTTTGACACGCTCAATTTTCACCGATAGTATCATAAATCGACGTAATGTTTTAATAGTATTTTCGGCAGTTATTGATATTGATTTTCATTTGGTTCTTAACCATCTTGATATAATTAAACAATATGGAAAACTCGAATCGAGCATTTGAGTATCTATTTTTTAAGGCTATCTATTTTTTTTTTTTTTAAAAATTCTATTGAATTTTTAGAAGTTATAGATGTTGATTTCTCCTTAAATTTTAAATCAGATATTTTTTATACGATATTATTTATTACAACCTAATTTCAAAGTGTAACACGCTTTTGAGGAGTCCAATTTACGTAATTACATCATATATTTTTTTTGGGGGGGGGGGGCAATTGCTACTACGGATTTCATGATATTTAATATTTTTTTATTGTGATGATTATTTACAAAATGCGAAGAAGCTAATAAAGTGTGTGTCTTCCCACCAACAAAATGTGAGAATATCACCCATAATATTAAAAAAAAATTATTTCGTGTTAAATTAAGAAAATCATTATTATTATTTTTTGTTAACACAGCATATTTGCCATTTTAAATTAGCAACATATATGTTTGTTTCTATTAAAAGTATTTTGCAATTAGATCTTAGTGCTGGAGAGTTTAGTCGCAGATAGCTCAAAAACATTCTGCCGCAAGATTTCAAATTATCCTTGTTTTAATTAAAATAAGCCAATTGTATATATGTTTATATATATATATATATATTTTTTTTTTGTGTACATCTGCAGTTTTCTACAATTCTGCATATTAGAAATTGAACTTTCAATATTGTTAACTTTAATCAATGATTTTATATCTATGACTATACATATGATATTTTCTATTTATATGATATATCTGTCTATGATATTATCACTTTATTTTTATAAAGTTTTTTTTTTTTCAATAACTTCTGCACTATATTATTATGCTTACATTAAATGAAAATTTTTTTGATTTCATACTGTTTGAAAACATCTTTTATTTAAATATCTTATTTTTCCAAGTGAATGTTTTTGTGTTTATTATTTGGTGTTGAAGTATTAATGATTAAAATGCTTTGAAACACGATTCATTGTGTATATCAAGGTTGCAAAAAATGCTTACTTTTCTCTAAAAGAGTTAGACTGACTAGTTTTCATTAATTTATTATATTTTCTTGCATTTTACTGTATACATTTAGCATACTTATGTTCCAACTTTTTATTTTAACAAAAACTATTAAGTAAAATTTACGTTAAATGTCTAATATTGCAGAAAACTTGTAAGTTAAGTAGTTCATGCAATGGAAATTATCACTACTACAAACTATAAGAATTACAGTTTGACAAAAAAATATATATTTGTTTTCACATATGTAAATAAGTTTAAAAAAATGTTGATATATCTGCTCTATACTTGTTCAAAAAAATTTTTATTTTATTTTTTTGCAAGGGTGTGGAAAGTTGGTAATTTTGTTTTGCTCATATATATATATATATATATATATATATGCAGCATTAAAAAAGATAATTTCTAATTAGTTCCAAGCATAAAATTATTATTTTTTGAAACAATTTTAAGTTTAAGGCTGTTCCTCCGAATTGTTTTTATAGTCCAAAATTGCTATACTGCATTACTCCAAACATTCTGTCATGTTGCTACAATTAACTAACACCATTGTGTTCCTTTCATTTAATCACATTTTTCGAAGAAATATTTATTAAAATATTTCTCCAAAAACTGTGTTTTGTGTGTGAAGTTTTTTTTTTTTGAAATTTTTTTATCCAGTCCTTTTTAAGTGGTTTAAACAAATAAAGTTTTTACTGCCCCCAAGCAACCTGATTGTAACACACTAGGGTCAAGGAACACAGAACCTATTTTTCCCACCCTTCCTATTTTTCCCACCATTACTAAGAATTCCGTTGTGGAAATGAATTTCTATATCACCAAACAGCTTTCTAATGTATTTTGGAGTAAAGTGTAACGTTTTAGCAGCGATTTTACAGAAATTAAAGAATTTTCAAAATAACCATTTTTTGTTTAAAAAAGCTTTAACAGAGGCAATTGTAAAATGTAATTCTTCACTTGAACTAAATAATATATAGTTTAACAAATTACTGAATTTGTTAAAATTACTCCTTTTGTATATTAAAGATACTGTTAGTGTTAAAAGGCATAGTATTTTTACTGTTTTAATAAATGAGAAATTAAAAATTACGTAACTGAAACTAATCGAATTGTGTTTCTGAACTACAAAGTTCTTGCAAAATATTCTGAAGAGGAATGAAAATTGCAGCCAAGGAGCAATAAAAAAATGAAAAGAATGAGAGTGAAAAATAAAATTCTGATGATAAGTAAATAAACAGAAAGTATAGGGCAGCTTTTAGGAGTACTTTACCTGACAATGGGCACATGTCGTGGCAAGTACTGCGGTTATGAGAAAAAGTAATTTCAAATAGGAGTGTTTTGTGAATAGTTTTGTCTTGATTTTAGGTCAGCGTGGGTAAACCAATTGACACCTTTATTCCTTCATTGTTCCCCTATTAGAAATGTGCTCTTACTTGTTACCAAAGCAGCCAACAGCACCAAACTCTGGAGGAGTTCTCCTCAAAGCCACACGAAAAATAATTTTATGTTTTGTTTATAACTTACTGCTGGCTTCAATGTAAGATTTAGTTAGGATAAAAAAAAATTATGAAATATTCTAATTCAGATTTGTGCTGTATATGTATGTAATTTTGTTGTGTAATATGTGACTAAAATTTGTAAAATAGATTTTCTTATATCTAAGTATTTGGATGTACTCAATCGATATATACTTAGTAGAAATTCCATGAAAATAATAAACAGTTTTAATATTTTTTTAAAATTTTTTATTTAACTGTATTTTATCTAGTCAGTATTGCTTCGTTTTAGAAATCTACTGTTGGTTGTAACAATTTAATATTATTGTCCGGTATATTTTTTTTTCATATGCTAAAATATTTATTTGTTTTCCAGGAACATTGCAGTGAAGAGGTGATAGTAACAGCGGGATGGAAGAAGTTACGAATGTTTCAGATCTGTGGCGATGTGTTATAATTGTAAATCTATATATTGTAAATATATTGTATGATAGTTGTAAAATAAATAAAACTTAATAAATCTTATTTGATTTAATGTTTTTTTCTGTATTTAAAATTATTTAGTTAACTGCTCTTCTGGATTAAAAATTTTAGTTTTACGAACATAAGACTTAGAAAAATTTTAATTTTAGTAAGTAAACAAATCAAATGGTAAATTTGGTTAATATTTTTTTTTTTTACTTCGTGTTTGTGTTAAAGTAAATTTTAGTCAAATTTTTCAAGCTAAAAATTAAAATATATGCATTTAAAAAAAAAATAATGAACCCAAAAGCATTCTAGAAGAGTAGATAATTTCCAGCAAGCAATTTGGAAACATGGACTTCAGGACAGCAGTAGATTTCTTAATTATTAATTTAAACTAAAAAAAAAATATTTTTTTTCCATATGGGTTTGGAAAATCATGTAAGTATTGAGTAATTTTTTCTTCTACCAATTCTTTATATTACAAACTTTTAGGAATGAAAAATGTAAAAAATTCCTGAGGGACATGAAACTTCATAAATAAACTAGTATGCTGCTGTGAAGAGGTAGAAAGATTTGCATTCCATATTCGTTGAGTTATAATTTGAATTGTAAAAATTTACAGAAAGTGTGAGATTAAAAACAAAAGCTTTTTCTAGGATTCTAAAAAAAAAACATGAATATCGGCTATTTTCCGTTATTTTAGTTTTAGTTCGAAAAGAATTAAAAGTTTTTTTTTTAAATAAAAAGTAAATGCTATATTTTTTAGTGTAATTAGTGCAGCGTAAACATTAAAATACGGAATGGTTTCTTTCCTTCTTAGTTAAAAAAAAAAAAACTTAAAATATGCTATTGTTAACAATTCGGTTAAAATTACGATAAATTGAAATTAATTTAGTTAAATTTTCGCGAAAAATTTATCAATTCACCTAGCTCAAAATAAACGTTAAAAATATTGATATATAAGCGTTAATAATGCGTAAATAAAGCTCAAAATAAGCGTTAATAATACGTAAATAGTATGGATAAAATACGTTTGTATTTTGGTTAAAATAACGTAAAATGTACGTTATTTTAATAAAAATAAGCGTTAAAAACACGTAAATATTCTTGGTGAAAATAACGAATTTATAGAACCAAAAATATACGTAAATAGTTTGGTGAAAAAAACGTAAAAAATACGTTAAAAATTGGTTACGAAATTCACCTTAGTCAAAATAACGGCAAAAATCCGTCATTTTTACGTTAAAAACAGCCCAAATATAAACGCTTTTTTACCTAATTCGAGACTACCACTCGAAACGGAAATAAAACGTTTTAAATAAACGTTTTTTTGCTCTAAACCTTGTGGCATTTTAACGTTATTTTCACGTAATTAATACTTATCTCTGCTGCATGGGAATCGACCTAGTTTAGAAACCTCAGTTGTACTTTAAGCATCATAATGAATCCAAAATAACTGAAACATTCTTTTACTAAATGTGAAACAGCCTTTATTTATTATTCATCACAATTTTTATGAACAGAAAACTGAAAGTAAAATTCTTACTACTGTAAAATAATGAAAATAAAAGCGACTGCGTATGTCAATAATGACGTTCATTTTCTTTTCCTTAATATATATTTTGTTCCAGCTACTTTCCCTTAGGGATTTTTTTCAATACAATGTTTCCCCTCACTCCTAACTTTTTTTTTGGGGGGGGGGGAGTAAAAGGTGTAAATATTAATGTTCACTTTCAGGAAATGCTAAGGAAAATATATATTCTTAGAATATTCTAGAACATCATGCTTTAATGTATTCAGCAAACAAGTATTTTTTGTGATTTCAAATATTGTAATTTCGGAACAGAGTAACAGAATTGATGCGGAATGTTTTTTTCCCTTTTAAACTCTTACCGTTTTAAAAAAAGATTTTATTTGAAAAGTAACTGTAATTTACATGCATTTCGGTTTTGGTAAGAATTTTTCTTGTCTACAAAAAAACACTGTTTTGGTATAAAATGTCAACAATAAAATATTCCAGAGACATTAAATGTGACATAATATTCAAAATTTAAGCATTATGTAATAAATAATCATAATTTATCTTTACCGCTTTCGCTATTATCTTCTCTATAAAAAAACTTTAAATGTCATGATTTAAATAAAAGATGTCCAAACTCATTATGGATATTTTTAAATATATACATAAAAGAAAAAGAAATTTTTGTTGTTTCGAACAAAAAATAAAATTAAATAAATTACATTTTGTTAGAAAAATAAATAAAAAAAAGAATAGAACGATATAAGTCTTCTGACAATTTTTTATTCTAATAAGCTTGGTAAAAGCTGTTTCCTAAAAATTAAGTATTCAATAGACAAAATTATACAAAGGAAAATTATGCTTTAAAATTCTATTTAAAATAAAAATACACATCCGACATAAATTTAAAATGTAAAATAGAAAATGTTATATTTTCCTGACTTGTACATTTTGTTATTCTTAATGATCTTTAACGGGTAAAATTCTAAATTATTTCTTCTTATTGGGTCACGCAATTTGTATTCGTACGTTAAAATTTTAATTTTCGTACGTTAAATTTGGAATACTTTTTAAACTGATATTATCGTTTATTTAGTTATGATTAATAGATCAACGAAAGATTAGGTTTTTTTTTGCAGAAAATATCGACTTTTAGGAAAAAAATGTGGGATGAGAAGCAATCATGGGGTTTGTGAGCAGAGTCTACTAAAACAAATTTTTTTCGCCACCCTTGTGTCCATCAGAGAGGAATCTTGCAATTTGCCACCAGACTAAATAGAGCATTCAAATATCTTCGGAACTCCGTGCCTGTTGAAAATATTAAAATTCTTTCTTTGCAACTATAAAAAGAATTTATCACCATTTCATCTCCATTGAGAATTTGTTATCGAAATTCAACGTATATCAAACATTTTACCTCTTTCTGACTAACTATAGAGCTGAAATATCACCAAGCGCTCTATCTCTGATAGCAATACAAGTTTCAATTGCTTCCAGACCACTACAAACAGAATTTATCGTTATATTAAAACCAAAAATAATTTACAGTTAATCAAAATTTGAATCTCTTTCCGTATAGCAATAGTGTGCTCCTCAAATTTCAACTAGAGCTCTGTGCTGGGTACAAAATACACGTTTTAACAATTTCTTGATCATTAAAAGAAGAACTGTTAATTTTGTTTCATATATCATGCGACTCCCATCCAGTTTCTGACTAACTAGAGTGACTGACTAATTTTTGACTAACTAAATTTCAACTCCAACTGTGAAACTTTAGCCAAACAATTGTTAGCAATATAAGTAAAATTAGCGCAGTTGAGCGTCGATTTTTCTGCCGGCTTTAGCTAAATACCAAACGCATAGTTATAGGAAAAAATAACATTAGTAAAATTTGTTTTTCTAGTTGACTAAAAATAAAATATTTTTGTTTTTGTCAATCCTAAAGAATAACACAGGGAAGGCTTGAGTTTGTGTTACATTCTTATCATCTCCGAATTTTCTATCTTTCGCAATTTTTCCGAAAATTATTTTTTGTTTCTTAATTTAACTTGGAAAACATGCATTTTGAAATTTTAATTTTATTCTTTTACTTACGCGAAGAAATTTTAAAACCAGATTAAGTCAATTTTGACATTTAACTTTTGAACTCGAATACAATATTAGGGAAAAAAGAATTGTTTTCTCTTTCTCCTATTTCTTAAAGAATTTTGTCTAGACTGGCATATTGTACATGTAAATTGAATATATATATATATATATTATTGAATATGTATTGAAATATATACATTTGTAATAAAATTATACTAAATACAAGTTGTAAAACTTACCGAGAATGCAAAATATTACTCAAAAGTTAATTCGAGTAAAATAATGGAAACGAAATAAAATATTTTAAAACTAATAGCTGACATCTAATATTTAACAATAATGAAAAAGACCCAGTTTTCTATGAATAACGTTCGTAAAAGAATGTTCTCAGGATACAATAAAATATAAATAAGAATCGATTATATAAATAGGAAGATATTTGAGCAACTCCCATGGGTATCTTTTCAGTTTCATTTATGTAAAAGCATCCATGTATGCACTATTTCTCTGATTTCAAATGCAACTTTGAAAGTATCTTGTTTTTAGAATGCAAGGGGAGTATGAAGGATATGTTTGCTTTCAATAAAATGCATGCATATGTAATCAAGCACTCAATATTACACTGCTCAAATGCAAGAAATGCTTTTTATTAAATTAAGGATAAAAAATTCTTTTGCAATCAGTTCGTATTGTCGATTTTAAATTAGCTAGAAAAATGTTTTCAGTTATTTATGTGCAAAATGTTATATTGGCGTATTTCAAAATAGTTCGTTTTGATTAGCGCTTTTTTTGCATAAATAAGAAAAATAAGGATTTGCGGAAATGGCTTTTTCAAAGGTAGAAAATGTTTCCATTAAAGGTAGAGAAATGTATAATTTATGATTTCAGTAAATGTTTGAATATATTTGAATTTTTAAATTGTTTTTATATTCTCGGAAATGAGTAAGCACTGCTTTTAAAAAGAACTTAATAAAATCTTGAAGCTAATTAAATAGAAAAAACTGAGTACTTTTGGCTCATTAAATATAAGCGATAGTAGGACTTGATTCGCAGGTTTTATTAATATAAAACGTTTTTGACTAAGTATTTTTTTAGCCAAATTTCATTTGGTTTAAATTTCTTCATAAGTGCAAAATAATGTTTCTCACAATATTTCCTGCAAACGAACTTCACTGTAGTTAAAGTCAGATGAACATAAATAGAATTCATTTGGGTTAAATTAAAAACTATCTAAAATTGTTTACGTATTCCATTCGAAACTGATGTCTGAAGCAATTTTTCGAAATTATTTAGTGTTATGCATTGTTAAATGTAAATTGCAGACGATTTTATTTTATCAATTACTTCAAAGATAATATCATCCATGTTTACCAGCTTACAGCTCTATTGAACCAAATACGAATTCACATAACACATTCTTCAAAAATGAAATTAGGAAACAATTTTTTTCTTCTGTTGTGCGAGATTTTTTAACGGATCTTTGATGTTTCTACATCACTGATTTCAAATCTGATATCAGTTTCTCTCTACAAGCTACAATTTTTTGTTAGTGACATTTACGTCTAAAAAATAGACATTTACACAAACGACATTTTATGTCTATTTTTTGTCGAAATGTACTAGTTTAAAAATTTTATCGATAACAGGGGATTATTAGACAAACTTCTTGGGCAGTAACGGCACATCATCAAGATTAAATTTGCATGGGAACGCTTTCCAGGAAACGTCACCATACGCCGCTAGGGTCGCTTCTCTATTAAGAGATTTTTCCTTTGAACAATTCATAATAGTGCTCTTTAGCTGGACATTTATGGATATGGAGTTTTATTTGCAGTTTTAATCTTGATGATATATTCTAACTACTCTAGAAGTTTATAGCAGCATTTACCCCTGTCATGTATAACATTTTGCGACAAGAAATAATTCTATCGATTCTATAATTCTTGTCAAAACAGACTTTTGAACAAGAAATAGACTTAAAAATTATATCAAAAATATCTATAGCTTTAGGAGCAAAACTAACTTCATATTTGAAATCCCTACACCTGATTTAAGCAAAAGTCAAGTACTTGTAAAAAATGCAGCAAAAATTTAGCTCATTAAAATTAATGGTCAAGAATATAGCTCATTAAAAAAGGTTAGCCCATTAAAACTAAAGAGATGTCAGCAAATTAGAAAACTATCCGAAAGATTGAGTTCATTTTGTTATTTCTTACGCTTTTAAACTTGTTCGTATAAACATATAAATAATGTAAAATCAACGATTCTGAAAATAAATATAAAAACTGAGTTATTATTCATTGTTCCATTATTCATAAGGAAAAACTGCTTAACCGAGGTAGATCTTAACCACTCTGCATTAGCTTCTATCAGTAATAAATGGCATAATTTTCGGAGCGAAATTATATTAATGGTTAAAACTAAAGCATATCTTGCACCATGCTTTGTTCATGATTTCGCAATGTTGATTAATACTGATTTATTGACTTTTAATAGGTCGTTTTTTCCCCTACGAAAAACAGCTAATAAACTAGTAGGCATATTTTTTAGATATTATAAAAATTGACATCAGCAGCTTTGTAACTCATTTTTCTTTAATACTAGACAGGTTTATTCAAGATTCAATACATTTTTTTCTATTTAAACATCTGTATTTTTTACACATATGACAAAATTTTAGAATATTTTTAGTGAAATCTTTCCCCAAAGACAAACATACAGCCTGAAATGTATCTGTACTAAGTTATTTTCGAACATAAGGAATATTTTTCGTTTTTTTTTCTTCCCATGAAATTGATTATTTCCTTGCTAGTAACATCTGTTATTGTTTCATCCGGAAAAGACAAAATATTTAGTTTTCTAATACCTGGTAGAAATACAATGTATCGAGATGTTATGGAATATTTTTTTCTGCTTATTTTTCGGTCTCTAATTTTGTTATAAAAGGCTTTAAGAGAAGTAAATTTAATAAAATTACGTGATTTTTTTACAAATAACTTTCCCCTCTAGCTCGCTTTGCTCCACAACCCTTGCGATTTCTTAAAAGTTTGTTTTTATTTATTGATGAAAAAAAGGTGCTATAACTCATTATTCTTTTAAATGATAGCAAAATATGTTTTTTGATTCCATTGTTATGTAGTTCAAACCTAATCGATTTTCCTTGATTTAAAATTGCAACTTATTCCAAAAACTTTTTTGTAAAATTTCTTTTTTGGGAGAGGGGAGGGTAAAACTGAAGACTTGTTAATAGTTTTTAGTCAAAGCGATAATTTAGCAATTACAAGAAAAGATAATTTTAAATGCTGCTTCTGAATTTTAAATAGTTATTTTATATTCGTTATTTTATTTCATTCATTATTTACGTATTATTTTATTCATTATTTACGTATGATGACTGGACAGTTCTTTTACATAAAATTTATTATAAAAGTAAATAAAACATATTTTTAAATAAATTCAGGATTTTTTTAATTGAAAAAAGGTTATTAAATATTATCATACATCACATAATGAGGTAATATCATGAGATGCTTTATAATAAAGGAATAGCACAATCCACAAGCACAATCCAAGGCACAATCAAATCCTTAATAATCGAATGTTAAATAATCGAATCGATAATCAAATCAGTACTAATCAAATCTTTAATAATAAAAGTCAAGTTAATAATAATAAATGAATTTTTAATAATAATTCAAATCCTTAATAATGAGTATAGAGAGCCGCAGTAGCACAACTGTCACGGAATCGGACTCCTGTCCAAATTGACCATCGTTCGATTCTCAACTTCGTTTAGTCCTATGGAGCATGTACTAAGACCCATCGGCACGTGCTGGATAGGTCTTAGCTCGCAAAGTTGGAAGTCCTGTGGTCATTCATTGAGCAGTACCGGGTACAGAATTTTTTGTCCAATGAGAACGAACAAAATGGTAAGATGGTATTTAATTTTCCTTGTATGATACATAAAGACTCAAAGTAAGTATAATTTTGTGTTTAAATTTTTCGACAGAAGAGGCTTTAGCATGAACATGTCATTTTTATTTACAAACTAGCTGAATACCCATTCTTTGTAAGGGGTGAATAAATAAAAAAAGAAAATAATCAATAAATTAACACTGAACAACACTAGGAAGTCATGCGTTAAACTGAAAAGCATAGATCAACGCAATTAAAAAAGCAAAAATAATTTAAATTTCTTTTTTACTTATTACTGTTTGTCTTTATCGATGGTTTTACTTTATTACATTAAGCAAAGCACGTTTTCCAATCCATCCAATCAAAATAAAGATTGACTGTATTTAGTATCACGTGGCTTTATGCTGTTGTTCGAGGTTAACTTATGATAGTCATTACAGTACAATTTACCACAGTTAAGTGATTTTTTCTGGTAACTTATAAATTTCGAAGGCCCGTCAAAAGCCTCTTTCCACTGTATCCATATTTAAAAAGCATAGTATTGAGTCAGTTTTAATAGGTTCCAAATATACTAATTGTACCTAAATTAATATATTAATAATTTATGTATTTATTCATCAATAATTTAGATATTCATATAGCTATATTAGTATACCTATTAAAGTTGAACCAATTATCATAATATAAAGAGTACATTTTACCAAAATGAATTAAGCAATATTGGCATCGATAATAGAAAGATAATTTTTTACGCTTCTCTTAGACGAATTAAAATATGTTTGAATTAATTTTGCTTTTCAGAGCATAGTTTATTTTTTATTTATGTTTCAATTTAGAACCTATTTCTGAAATTAATTAAACATCATGGGTGTCAACAAAAAAATGCGATGTTTCACGAGTAAGTTCTATTTCTCCATTAATTTTTCTTTTCAGTACAAAAATTATTTTTTTAAATTTTAAATACTGTTTATTTTAAATTATTTTGTTTTATATAAACACTTTTTTAAAGCATAACTATAAATAAAATAAACGCATGATTTCATATAAATTTAGAAATGTTAATTTCATGACGGAGTTTGCCTGTGCTGCCAGGTTTAAATTGACCATTGAATTTAACTGACTAAATGGATAAAAAATAATTAAATCGTTAAAAACGTGAAATGAATTATTATTATTATTATTTAATTTTACTAGCAAAAGTGACTGTTTTCATCGTTTAAATATTTAAGAAAAAAACAGAATAGTCTGCAATTTTTTAAGTTTAAATAAAATAGAGAATGTATTTACGAACGCGTAATTTTTTTCAGCAATTCACACAAAAGTAATGAGATTCTGAGTAAATTGAGATTCTGGAGTCAATTATGAAAATGGGATTCCGGCTGAGTTTTTCTAAGAGATGTTTCTTGACTTCCTATTTTATGTTTTTGTTTCATCAGTAGTGAGTTTTAATCTTTCTATAAAATGACGGTCAATCTAGTTTTCTTTTTCAACTCTTCTATTTCGCTAAACTTTCACTCTTTTTGTCGCTTTCTTTTAAACTATAAAATAAATTTATCACTATGAAAAAAAGAGTTATGCTTTTGCTTGCATTAGAAATTACTTAATTTTTAAATTTATTTTATTAAATAATAGTAAATCACCTCATTTTAAATATGCAAACATTTTTTACCTACCTTAATTTGTTTAAAAAACATTTATTACAGTGTGTTATTCTAAAAGCTGACATGTTACCAGCAAAAATATATGGAAAAAAAAACATCGAGAGAATTTAAATCTACAATTTAAGTAGATGAAGTAAGAGATTTTAATCTAAATGTTGTTTTTATGAATTTAAAAACTATATTAAAAAGACTTAAGCTTGGGTTAGAGTTTTTAATTATCAAAATGTGGGAAACAGCTATTATCCGGAAAATATAGTTACTATAGTTTAGTCAGGATAGAAATCGAAATTTTTGCTCAATATTACATTTATATAATGAAAATAGCAAGCAATGTATATTTTTGTTATTTTTTTATGAAACGGTAAAGATGGTAATTTTAACAATAATAAAAAAAATTTGAATTAAAAGGTATTCAAATTTTAACAACTTTTAAACTATTATATACATAACAACAGTAATTGAGAAATGAAAATTTAAAAATTTGACTTTTTTGAAATTTTATTACCGTAAACTGGGGCGAGTCTACCCATCCAGGGGCGGGTCTACCCATTTTAGTTTTATTTCATTTTCACTATTTTAAATTGCAAATAAAAAAATTTTTACCGACGGAGGACTTAGTTCAGACTCTAAGGAAGATGGCGCTGTAGTAGTTTGATCCGTTTTTATTTATTTGGTGTCTTTTTAACCGACCTGTTCAAACGTCTTTTGAGAGATTTGTATTGAAAATCAGCAAACTTTCAGTTGGTGCTCCGTAAGTATATTATTATTATTACTATTTTCACTTTGGTTAAGTGATAAACTTATCTAAGACTAAGATTACATTAATTTTATATGAAAAGAAACAAAAAGAATGTAAGTTTTCCTGTTGTAAACAAAAAGCCAGAATTCGCTGGGCGAGTCTACCCAATCGCATTTAGTTTTAATAAAGCATAATAATATAATTTAGAACTTTGTTTATATTAAAATTAAGTCATTTTAAATGAATTTGAGTATATTATTTTAATTCTGCATTGATAAATTTATCATTAATAAGAAAATTTATAGGTTAAATATAAATATGTTTATTTTACCTATTTCTTTCAATTTTTATATTACAAAATTAACTTTTTTTATTTAATGCAAGTTAAATAAATTATTATTTATTATTACAGATGGTTCGAAATTATATTCGCAAAACAAATGGATTTAAATGTTACAAAAAAATGCCATGATTTTGTTAATAATCTTTAATTATTATTAATTATTAATTATTTAATTGTAAATTTATATTAATTTTAATTTATTTTTATCAGCAATAATCAGAAAAAAATGTTATTTTATAATGTTAATGATTATAAAAACAAAACTGTGATCAAAATGTGATAATCGATCAAATACTCAATTTGTGTTATTTTATGAATAAAAAAATGGAATATATAATAAAGTTATGAATTTTACTTCATAAATATCCTATATAGTAACTAAAATAACAATTTAATAGTAAAATTTGATTATTTACAATGTTAACATTCATTTTAGTAGAATGGGTAGACTCGCCCCATACGAGAGATTTGTCAGCAGTTCTATAAAAATATACAGTAACAGCGTAACTGTTAATATTTTCTAAAATCGATTTCACAGCTTTAAAGAGGGATAAATAGCGATTCCAAAACACCTATTAAAAGCCTTTTTTCTTTAATATTTACAAAAGTTTGACCACTTGAAAGTTGACAAACTGAAAAAATGGGTAGACTCGCCCCGGTTTACGGTACTAGTTTAAAATTTTATGATAATTTATTATAGTTTGAAACGATAGTTTGAATGATTTTATTACAACTGATAACACATCTTTCGTTCGCTTAGGTAGTCAAATGAAAAGAAATGATATTTAGTTTTAAATAGTTTTACTATTTTCTTCATATAATAGAATAAATAAGAAATAAACGTTATCTTTGCACTTGAATAAGAATTATGACAAGCACTTTTAATTCAAAATGTAAGAAAACATTATTCGATTTGCATTAAAATAAAGAAAACCACTCGCTTATTTTTAAATTTTTCCTGAAATTAAAATGTATCGGATATGAATAACAATTCGAAAATCCGTAATTAAGTTAGAACATTCTTTTCAATTAAGTTAAATTTACTTATTGCGGTGATTTAATTAGCATAAAATGAAGTAAATATTACTTTTTTCGCGAAGCTGTTGATTGAAGAATTGAATCATATTTGGTTTTCATTCGCATAAATAAATGAATTTTTATACGAAAGAAATTTCTTAGGGAAATGAAATTTCTTGCCTTTATTGCGTGTTTTAAATATAATTTTAAAAATATTAATTCACGAGGAAAAAATAAATTTTTTCTTGAATATATTTTTAGTTTATTGAATATTTTATCTATATAATTTTTATGAAAAAAATACTGGACGCATTTTCATTTGCTTAGTTAAATATTCGAAATTCTTTGCAAAATATATAGGTTAAAAAAATTAATCCATTCTAAATGGTATTTATATAAAAATTTTAGCAAACACAAAAAATTCAAGGAGCAACTAGGATTGGTTTCAGCTAGTGGTCGGAAGTAGCGCACTGCAAGTAGTGAAACCAATGTAGTGCGCTACTTTTTTTGTAGTTTGTAGTGTAGTGAGCTACTTTTTTGTAGTTTGTAGTGTTATGCGCTATTTTTTTTCTAGTTTGTAGTGTTATGCGCTACTTTTTTGTAGTTTGTAGTGTAGTGAGCTACTTTTTTGTAGTTTGTAGTGTAGTGAGCTACTTTTTTCTAGTTTGTAGTGATCTGTGCTACTTTTTTGTATTTTGTAGTGTTGTGCGCTACTTTTTTGTAGTTTGTAGTGTTATACGCTACTTTTTTTTTAAAAAAAAATAGTTTAGTGAGTAGTGCGATGAAAAAAAAAGAACAAAAAGACTGTAGCGATTCTTAGCAACTACTATTACCGTTAGTTTAGGTTTAACACGGCTCTAACACAACTAATTTGTTGAATTTGATGTCATCTTCGGTTCCGTAAATGGATGCAATGAAAATGAACCTCTGGCTGCAGCTGAGCACTGATTGAAGTTATGTATTTAAAATAAGTAGGGGAGAGTCGGGTAGCCCCGCCCACAGTCAATTTCATATGTATAGAATATTTTTTCAAGTCAATGGGCCATCAGGCATTAATTGTTGTATTAAAAAAAGATTATTTTCAAAGTTTCAAGTAGTTATGCAGCTGTTAACATGGTAAACAATAGTTTTGAAAATATGTTGAATACAGTAGTCATGAAATTAAGAAAAATTGGCTGAATGTTTCGATTAAACTTCATTTTAATACTAAAAAAAAATTCTATACATACAGCATTAAAGTATGTAGTCTTAAGTTTAATTTGCACAAAAAAAGAAGTTCGTATGTAAAAAATTGTTCGAGTAATTACAAATTTACAAAAAAATTGGATTTCGGGTAGCCCCGCTCACATGAATGTCGGGTATCACCGCCCAATTTTATTTCGTCGATAAATGTACGGTTGCAAAGATTATTATTTTATTGCTTCAAATTTGAATGTTATATACATTTTTAACAACAAATATATGCTATAATATTATATGAAACATAAATTTATATATTTAAAAATGAAAAATTAAATATTTTTAAAATGTAATTGATATATCCAAATTAAATTTAATATCAAGAAATCATAAATATTATGATAAGCTATTTGCTTACTTATTTATTTTCACTTATTTGTGAACGAATCAATCTACAGAAGCATTTGAATGCAATCAAAATACAAAGTGAAATTTGTAATTTTATAAGAAGTATTTTATATTAAGTTTATAAGAAGAGATCAACCAAATAAGTTTATATAGAGAAACAACGATTGTTATTAATTATTGTTACTTAAATTAAATTATTTTCGTTAAATATTTAATATAAATATATATTAATATTATAATATATTAATATACATTAATAATGATAAAAAGTATGACATTTGTTATTAAATGATAGAATTCACTAAAAGTATATAAATATGTAATAAATAAAATAATTTTGCGATAAAAATGATAAATGAGGTTTATCTATTGTCAATACATTGGTCATTCTCATTTACACCTGAAAAAATAGCCTAAAAACACAATTTTTGTAACTAGGCGGGGCTACCCGACACATTTTGAAAAGAGCTGAAAAACATGTTTTTTTAAATTTCTATTTTTTTAAGTTTAACTAGTCTTTTTTTGGTTTATTCTTTTTGCATTATTTAATTAGATGATAAGATAATAGAAACATACAAAAGTGCTGATTATTACTCAGTATTATACAGAAATATACGCAATACTCCTTAAGTGAGCGGGGCTACCCGACTCTCCCCTATAACTAATATATAAACTAGCCATTACGAGAAATAGATAATTAATCACTTCTGTCACGCTTTCACATGCGAATGCAGACTAGTGAAACATTGATGTTATTTCAATGGAAGGGAAGATATTTCCGATGTACTTAATTTTTTAGATGAAATAAAACAACATTAAACAATTTTAAAGAAATGCAAGTATTTGATAGTTCCGCATTGCTTCAATTAAATATTCGCTGTCGAAAAGGTATAAAAAGTTGAAGGTTAAATGAACAAATTCGACAAAAAAAAGTTTGGAATAACAAACTGGCTCATTTAAACATAGATAAATGATTTTTAATTATTCCCTCATATTTAGTGTAAGCCAATTTCATATTTAAACCCGATTTGAACATAGGCCTAAATTAAGTTCTCCAGTAAAATTAGTCTCCTTAAAGTAGTGAAGTATTTACTACAATTCCAAAGTAGTTTCTGGTCACTACAATTGAAAAAAAGTAGTTGTAGCTTTAGGTAACAACATTTGTCACCAAGTAGGTGTTATAGTAAACTACAAAAATAATGTAGTGTTTCTGACCACTTGTTTTAAGCCGACAATTGTCAAATACTGTATGTTCAATAATCAACGTTCGTAATGTATATTTTTTAAATTTTAGTTCAGACATTAATTAAAAATATATACATATAAGGTATTGTAAAAATATTTAAGCAAGAACAAAATATAAAAATCCGCAAAAATATAAAGATCAACTTATTGTTGCGAACAATGAATAATTAAAAGAAAATGAGTAGAACAGCTCCAAAATTTAATCTGGCAATCAAACTTTGTTTTATTTTTCATTTCGATTTTCCTCACTAGTGATACGAAAGACTTCGATAGCGTTTTTTTTTTTATCAGCCCAAGTATTTAATAGAAACCCCATAATTTTTTTTCGACATTTTAAATCATTATTCTCCGAAATTTTAATTTGTATATATATTTATTAAGAACGACGATTAGGTTAAATTTTTAAATGGTCAAACAAAGAACAATTACTATTACTTTAACTGAACATTTACAGTATACAATGAATAAAAATTTATAAGTTTCAAAAATATTAAAAACAATTTGAAAAAAAAAGTTTCTACTTGTTAATAACATAACATTTGTAATAGCTGAAGATAGTTGAACATTTTAAATGGTCTTGAAAATACAGCCATGGAAATACAATTAATTGTATTACATTAGGTATCATTGTATTTTAAATATTTTTGCATTTTAATTTAAGGTACCTTTAAAGTTTGCTTTAAATACAATTGTAAGTAAGCAAGACACAATATAACTGTCTATTTAAGCTAGATATAAATAAAAATTTAAATAACCATAAAACATTAATTTCGAATTAAAATTTAATAAAAAAATATTTACCAATTATCTTGTAGGTGAATGAAAATTCTACCAAAATCACTTGTTACTATTTTTTTTTTGAAATATTATTTAACAAGTTCTGCCTACATTTTTCTGATTATTTCATTCAAAATCTTCTGGCTTAGGTTTGACTTATTCGTCTATGTTTTACGAATTTTGTTTCATTGGTTATTTTCAGAACTAAATTTACCCTATTTATAAACATTATAAGCCATTAACTTTCAAAAATTTTGAATTTGGGTCAAGTAACTTATATTTTTCTGTATTTCAGCTGAACTTTAATTTTTCCTCGGTTTTTGTCTGTTATTTTTGTTATGCACTAAACTTATTTTTTACACCTGGTTACTTTAATTTCTTAAAGTTCTACAAAATTTATGAAATTACACACAGCAGTGGCAAAGAGCTAACAATTGTCTCTACAATAAACATATTACTGCAATCATGCTTTTTTAAATATCCTAATTTTTGCTTGTTCATCTTTATGAAACGTAATTTCACGTTCCATTGCAGAATTTCTCGCAAACAGTACAAAATTGTTTCAATAACTTACATCACACTAGCTACGTAATAAGCAAACATTTGGCCTTATTATTTGAAAAAATGTGATAAGTTGTCGGACTTTTATATAGGAAGCATATTTTTACATGCAAATTTTGACTTTAACATAGAATGATGTAAATACTCAAAAAAAAAAAATCTTTTACTGCTGGGGTATTTCTACCTTAAAGGAGCGAAAAGTGATTTGAATAAAATCAAATAAAAAATAACCAAAAAAAATAAGCGGAAAATAAGCAAAAATACAGCTGTATTTAAAATGTATTTTCAGATCTGTATGCTTGTTTATGGAATTCATAGTGTACAGAGAATTTCAACACCAATCTGATATCTGTAATTCAATTTTAATAACTGGAAATTTAATAACAATTCCGTACGTTTCGTTAACTATATTTTTAAAAAAGAAAATTCCAAATACAATTTATATTATTTTGTTTAAAAATTCAATGCTTTACTATATTTACGAAAGGGATATGATATAGATAAGAAGTTAAGGATCCACTATGCATTATTTGCTAAAATTTAATTTTCTTACAACTAACTTCAAAGAACAATAATTAATGTTAGATACGTCTGTTAATGTAAATCTAAATTATAATTCAAAAAAGTATTCTACATTATATTGTTTTCTTATGTTTTTATTATAGTTATACAGTGCACTCCCAATTATCCGGGTTAATCCCCGGGACAGGTCGCACGGACAATCGAAAAACACAGATAATCCGAAAACTCATTTTATTAAAGAAAAAATCAATATCAATACAAAAATATAAAAATTACTGACATTTGCTTGTTGTATGACATCAAACTAGGAATTTTCCTTTTAAAAAAATGTGTAATGGGCCATATATTGTCGCATATTTTACGAACCGCATTAATGTCACCGTAATCAAATACTCCCATATAAACTAATAAAGTTTCCACAGAGACTAATAAAGTTCTACATCTTCTGCATCAGTTACTATCTTCATTATTTGATTTAACAACATAACGATGTCTTCATCTGTCAAATACTGGAAGCCAAGCTCACATGCATCACTTTGAAACCAATCTTCTAAATTTTCTTCATCAAGAATTTCGAAACCTTCGATTTCTTTTGCTTGTTCAAGAATACTATTATCATATTCTTCTTGGAGATCTGAAGAAGATTGTTTAACAAGAGGTATCATCTTTCTCTATGATCGTGATGACGTAGACTATTTTACCTTTAACCATGCTGCTGATATTCCATATACTGCAATCCAATAACGAATATTGCTTCCAAAAATTTGGTAGTGTTATAACTTCATGAATCAAATTTTTTTAATCTTGAAAATGTTTCTCTTTATATTTTTTGATGACTCCGGAATGAGCACGGATAATCCGTGCACGGGTAATCGAGAGTGTACTGTATTACTTTAAAGTTCTTAAGGAAATTATTGTTCAGAAATTCTCATTTTTGATTCGACATTATAGTACAATGTAACTTTGTTACTTAGACTGCCAACGTTAGATTTATTTTATTTATATTTATATATTTTTTAAAAAGAAGTATTTTATAAAATTTTATATCGCAAATAATCATGTATGCAAATTTTTGCAATCGTAGTTTTAAACAATCAATAGCATTAGAAATGAGGACATTAGTAGGGTTTGCGTCTGACTTCAATTGACACTCAGGTCTAAACAATCAATGGCATTAGAAATGCTCATTAGTAGGGTTGCTTGCTAGAATGCATTAGAAATGCTCCATCAGAAATGAGGACATTAGTAGGGTTTGCGTCTGACTTCAATTGACACTCAGGTCTAAACAATCAATGGCATTAGAAATGCTCCATTAGTAGGGTTGCTTGCTAGAATGCATTAGAAATGCTCCATCAGAAATGAGGACATTAGTAGGGTTTGCGTCTGACTTCAATTGACACTCAGGTCTGAGTTCTTCAACAGTTGGTTCAAGGGAGTGATAATTACCATCTACGTAAGCTATTACTTTTATAGCCGGGACGGAAGTTTATAGCCGTCGTCGAACAACAGACCCAATTTTAAGTTTGCGATTATCAATGTTCGACTCCGTAGGCAAGTAAATTTTAGTAAAATCTAAAAAATAGGGACTCCTGGACAAAGTATTGGGAGAAATTTGCCTTCGTGGCAGACTTTTTGATGGAACTAATCCGCATTTGCGTTACATGAAGATGAAAACTGTGGCGCAACTACCACTATAAATATTAAATGCCGAATCACTAGTATATAAGACATGTTAACTTGATTCTATCTTGAGGTACCTTTTGATAGATGAAGGTTGGCATAGTCGATAACTTATTCCCCTCAAAACCACGTAAACCTCCCACGCTTAGCCTGACTTCAAAGGGACTCACCCATGATTCGTGTACCACTGAGAATTTTTTCAGCACTGTGATCGGCGCAGAATTCGTTTCGACCAGCCATCATTCGGATTCGAACCTGGTTTACTGCAAACTTTCAAATGTTTGAAGAAATTCAAGATTTAGAAACTCGAAAACAGTGACAGCAGACATCCATATTGTTTATATACAAGCTCGGTCCACGATTTACTCGCCATTAGCTTCTCAAAAAGAAGAGTTAACTGCGCCTTTTATTCGTCAAGGGAAAACCCGTTGTCCATTTTCTGAGTTTAGCTAAGGATTAACATCTTCGTGTTAATGTTTCGTTCGTTTAAACCTCCGGAATTAACTCGTATCCATGGATTATCTGAAGATAATTCGTGTTTGTGATTACGGGTGTTAGGGTTGGAATATCAACCCAAAAAATCCTTCCTTAGTGGATGCTTACGTCATAAAAGAAACTGTCCAAATTTCATGTTTTTAGCTTCCAAAGGGTAGGCTCTGTGATCATGAATCAGTCAGTCAGGACGTCTTTTCATACGTATGAATAGTGTTTTTTTATTATTCTTTAAAAGTTATTCGCAATTTAAATTTTTACTTAAAGTAAAAATAAATTTTGGCGATCGATCTTGTTTTTGCAGGCCGAGTTTAGCCTGCGGGTCCAATAAATTCGAGATGTCATCACCATCAATTGCAGTTGATTTTTCCTTTAAACTTTCTCTTTTTAAAGATTTTTATAATTTACGAAATGATGTATAATTTTATTTTAATTATTGATATGTTATCTTACATGAAGTAATACTCAAAATTTAATTTATTTCTAATTTGATTGCATTATTTTAGCTGAAAACAAATAATTCTTTGAAAGTATTTAAATTAGCAAATTACAAATTTATTTTCGAAAATAAAGAGAGTAGTTTCTATTTCTTTAATTTTAAAACTTCAGTTTTTTTACTAGATAAACAGAAAACATGAGTGCCATTTTCTAAAATGCGCCATTTCCTATTTTCGTAGTATAAAAAAGTAAAGCAGGTTTTACTGTTGAAATAATTTAACTAAATACGTTTGGGTATTTTCCAGTCTCGATTCTTAAAATGACTTTTATGTTAATGCCCTGAATACCTATTATGCATGATTTCGTAAAGTGTTTTAAAAAAGTGTTGATCTAAAGAACTTTCAACGAAACTCATCCACTCTTTTTATTATTCGAAACTTCATTCATATAGCGATAATTATTGTTCCACGAGTCCCAAAGAGTTTAAATTCAATTTTTTTTTTCAGTTTTAAAATATAAATATTTTATTTCTGGAAAGAATCTTAGCATCATTTTATTCAGAATTTTTATTTTGGATTAAAATTAATCATTTTTGACACTAAAATAATGCCAATGTTTAGGTTTTTTGCAATTTGATTAACACTTTTAACTTGTCTTCAATTTAATAGCTTTATAATGCATGATTTTCTATGTAAGGAAGTAATTTTTCATTCATCTCAAAGTTAAACATTTAGATTTAATTTTTTTCAAATAGTATATAAAATAAATTAAGCACAATATTACCAGATTTTTATCCAAATTCGCTAAAATTAATTTTTATCGAGAAGAAATTTTGAGAATTTTTAGTAAAATAGAGCAATTTTTCGAGTTAATGCGTAGCTAGTATTTGCTACATCTCCAATATGTGATATATTTTTCTTACTTTTTGGAATAATGGTCGAATTTTCATCCGTTAATTATTATACATAGTGCGCAAAATAACCAAGCAAACACCTGTGGGATGAGGTGTTCGAAGTTCTGAATGCTTTCTTGCTTATATTGTTGGGATTATATTTTCCAAATCAAGACCTCTGGGGGTACTGGATTGGAAATCAATCGTTCTCTGATTCAGGTCAAAATTACGATATGTGGATGAATGAATGGGTGTATGAATGGGTCCGCCTTATAAATGGGTGTGACGTATGGTGTGACAGAAGTCGAATTCCTGACCATAGATGGCGCCACTGAAAAACAGGAACAATCGCACCCCTTCTGCCTAAACAGGCATACATCAACAACAACATCATATTTTCCAGATTACAGCTCAACTCATTTATGGGTTATAAGTCCAAATCCATTTTAAAAAAAGTTATGTTTATTCAGTGAAAGTAGATTTTTGAATCGAAATTCGTCACTTAAAATATCGTTTGTAGTAATTACTCAGCGAACTTAAGATTGGCTTTCGAATTATTGAGTACTAGTACGTAAAATCGATCATTCGATAAAAAATTTGATTTTTTCTTTCTTTTTTTTATTTGGCACGATTAAACCACTTAGAGTATCTCAAGTAATAAGTGTTGAGTATTAGTAAACTATATCTTTAATCATTCCGATTTTTATTCCATTATTTTCGTAATACTAGATAAAATTTTAAAAATTTCGCTTTTTATTTAAAAAAAATAATAATGTCGAAGAAAATAAATTATTTTTTGTTCTAAAGCTTCCGACATTATGCATTCTGTTGTCAACAAAATAATTTAAAATTTTTTTTTTAATAGAATCCAAAAAAATTCCTCCCTTGTAACATATTTTTTTTTTATTAGGAAGCCTTAAAATAAATTAAATTTTTTTTTTTGTCTGAAAACTAACTTCAATCTTTCATTTTGAAGAATGATTATCATCAAAATGCTTATAATACGGAATAACCAGCATACAAGATGTTCCGTAAAATTCATTCCTAATATGTACTTTTAGTAATGAATCAGAAATGAATTACAAATAGAAACATATGGGTTGTAATATTAGAGGTATTATTTAACCAAGTAGAAAAGAAGAGAGTTCTCGAAATCTGACAAATTCCATTAAAGAAAGGAGAAAGAAGCGAACATTAAAAGAAGTTTAGTTGTAGGTTGAAATTTGAAGATAATTCAAGTCTTCTCCTGTCTGTTTCCTCCCGCAATTGAACCGGTTTTATAGTTTACACAGCCACCGCCTTCCTGCATTATAATTAATCATATTTTGCTACCCGTTTTATTTCTTTTTTACCGTTTAAAATTAATTTGTGACCACCCATACTTTATTATTTCCAAGTTTGATAAGAATTCTAAAAGTATAGTGGGTTCCGTAAATATAACCCTCTAAAATGCATTCCAAGTAAAGACCAAAATTCGTGGTCGTTACTCCATGATTGGGCGACTTAACTCTTTGGCGCCGATGGAACATCGGTTTCCCTTTAATACATTTTTTTCTTTTGCTCTAATTACAAACAAAAATAGATTTTGGTATTTTTAATTATAAAAATTCAATCTAATAGTTACTGAAAAGAAATCGGTTAGATTATCGAAATCTTATTTATTCTAAACTTATAAAATCCAAAAAAAAAGTAATTAAATTTTTTTCTTCAGTCATATTCAAAAATGCAGCAGTAATTTTTTGTTAATTAAAAGAAAATCATTGATGAATAACTGTTTCTCTTGAACTAAATCATTACCAATAAGTGCAAATTTGAAAAATTATTTGTTTGGAAGTGAGTCTTGTTTGGAATATTTCATCTTAACGTAGGAAAAGATACCAGTGTTCCTGACCATAAATTAATAAAATGCCAAATATAATATTTTTTGACCCATTTTGGTTAAATTAGCACAAAATTAAAAAAGTATGAAAAATATGTTTTAAAAACATTTTGCTTCAAAATGTTAATAAAATAAAGTAACCAATAAAGAATCTCTATCATCATCTTCAAAAGTAGTAATAATAAAAAATATAAAACAAAACAAAGCAAAATCTTAAGTTAAAGTGAATCCTAAATTTTTTAAAACTACCATTAATCTCCTAGAACCGTATTGAACTTTGGCTGTTAGATTATGTTTAAACCCGCATCTTCTCTTATAAACATTCGTAAGCTATCAAGAGTTTATTTCTTTCCGATTTAGTTAAGAGATATAAAAAAAAGTATCTAGTTATAAATTGCTCAATTTGGAAATTATAGCGGCAATTAATTGTTTCTTTGTTCTAATGACTCGAGAAATGGACGATCAAAAAAGTTTTCTTTTCAAAAAAGCTCTTTTTCCTTACTTTTCTGCTTCGAGGCAAGAAATCCCATTAAATTCCCTATTTATGAAATGTACCTCTTTCTTTTTTCCACTTCATTCAAACAATAAGTTTTGCTGAAAAACCACATTAATTACTTTTTTAATTATTAGTTTCTATCTGAGAATTCTCATATGAATAGAAATAAATGAAACTGATTTTGCGTGGTTAAAACTTTAATGATCAAGAATTTAATTTCTTTTAAAAGAAAGTAAACGACTACAAAATTTGAAAAATTGGTTTTGGTAAATGTAATTAGCTTTTTTCTTCTCTTCATTTAGAAAGATGCATTTGTGAGTCTATATATATGTATATAAATATTTAAATTTTTGAATATTGTATTAAATTCATTTTTTAGTTAATCCTTTAGTGAGGTGACGTGGTTTATCGAATTATTATTTTTTCCTTTAACAAAAGATTTTTATAAAGAGGCCCGGAACGCAACTGTTTTAAAAATTTGTATTTTTCTTCATGTAATGATATAATTATTTATTTTCAAATCGGGAAAAATTGCTTTCATTTCCATACGAACGAATAATAAGACTTACAAGGAAAGTTTTCAAAGTATATTTTACAGTAAGTTTTTTAATGCAAAAAATAAAAATTGAAAATTTTATTTAGTTTATTTTGAAGTAAATATCAATTCTTAAAAACTGCACTACTTACACTGATGTAAGAAATTACGAGAATTTGCAGACTTGGTCGATTATCTCTAGAACTATTGGACCGATTTTAATGAAATTTGATGTGTACATATATTGATAGAATAAAAAAAAAATCAATGAAATCAATGTCATGTACGAATACTGTATACTAAGCTCGAATTTCCTCATTTTAAAGCTATTCAACTCATTATGTATACACATAAAAGTATTCTATAGGGCCACATTGTAGACCCTCTTAACCTTTAAACATTTGAAATTCAAAACAATTTGGACAAACCTACACTTTCCCTAATGCATATCTCTGCAACCAATAAGAAATCTACAAATAATTTGTATGCATAATTTCAATTTCAAAAAAAATGTCCAAAATTTTTTTTAAATTGAGAGTATAATTTCCGGTACTTTCATTGTTATGTTTTTTCGTTCCATTGAACTAGAATTGACGTTGAAACCTTGAATATTTTTTCCCTATTATCATTTCCCCTTACTTTTTTAACCTTCATCTCAAATATTAAAGAAGAAAACTTCAAGAATTTGAGCCGTATAGCTCAAATACTAATTTTGTTTTGTTTCGGAATCTAAAATTGTTTTTTTCATTTTTAATGCAAAAAAATGAATTTTTTTAGATAGTCAACTCGCTGAAAGACAAATTAAAGCTTGAATAATTTTAGTTTAAAAAAGTTATTCTTAAATTTGTTGCATCAATAATTCATAACATTCTTTCTTTATCATTTTTATTTTTGCACTTTTTCAAAATTATTTATAGAAGATTTGAAAACAATTTTTTTATGCTTAATAAGTGGTATAGTAGCACAAAAATGTGTTCCAGACCCTCATTAAAGTTTCCATATTCAAAAATTAAAATATTTCTTTCGAACAAAAATTTTTTTTCTATAAAGTGCCTTGAATAAACATTTAAAGCAAAATAAGTAAAAATAAACTAATCACGCAAAACAAATCAAAGACATAAGAAAATATATATAAAAAATATAGAGATAAAATATGTATTTCGTGAACATTTTGGCGTTCTGTTTTCATTATCTTCATTATAGTTGAATTGCCGTGAATATGCATGATATAATTATTCATAAACTTAAATGCTATTTTCTGAAATATGAAATTATTATACTCTTGGGCGCTTTAAATTATCTAAACTTCTTTGGATATATTTAAAAATTTATTATTTGTTTATTATTACTTTAGTTCAGTGTATAATTTTTTTATGTTTACCTTTTTCGCTTAAATAAATAGTACTTTAAACACCCTTAATAGTACTTTCGTTTAAATAATAGTTTCCTTTTATAAAAAATGAAGGAGATCTTTAAAAATTGTCCCAAATATTAGATCATCTTTTAATTGTACAATAAAAGCTATAATCTAAATAAGAATGAATTCAAAAGCACATCAATGTGCATGCAGTCTATGTCAAAATAAGAACTGTTTTGAAAAATCAGCAATTGCTTTTCTCATTGAGTTAAATTTTTTCAATCCAAATATAATTAATGCAGATTTGGTATTTTATTATGTTTCTATAGTGTTATAGTTCTTAATATTTCATTTCAATAATTTTCAAAATTCAAGAATATAGACTCTATGAACTAAATTTCATCATATTTAACTAACTTTTATCCCATTGAACTAAATTTTATCCCATTGAACTAAATTTTATCTCATTAAATTAAATTTTATTCTATCAAACTAAATTTTATTATATTGAAAAAATGATTTTACGAGTTCTAGACAGAATAAAAGAAAATGATGGTTGGAGAAGATGCTACAATACAGAAATTTTTAAATGCTGCAGGCTATTATTGTTTAGATCTATGAAATTTATAAAGTTCAATGGGATAAAATTTAGTTCAGTATGATAAAATTTGGTTCATTATGATAAAATTTAGATCAATTTGGTAAAATTTAGAGTCTAGATTAATTGTACCTAAATTTTAAAAATTCATACTGAACCAAATTTTATCATACTGAAATAAATTTTATCCTGCTAAGCTAAATTTTATCCTATTAAACTAAACTTTTCTAAATTGAAAAAAAAAATGATTTCATGAGTTATTTTATGTGGGATAAAAGAAAATGATTGTTGGAGAAATGCTAGAATGCAGAAATTTAAGGATGCTTCAGCCTGTTATCGTTTAGATATATAATATTTATAAAGATCAATAAACTAAATTGAGCTACTCATGTTTACAGAATGAAAGATTCAAACTCTGTCAAAAGGCCTGTTGGCTTATTTGCACAGTTCCAAAGGTAGGCAAATGTGGGCGACCTAAATCGTATTAAATAAATGCAGTTGTAAGAGTTTCTAGAATCCCAAATATTAAGAATTGGAGGACAATTGGCATCCAAAGATTTGCTTAAAAACCTTTTCTAAAGATGAACTTTGGCCCACGTTTGCCTACCTTTCGTCGTGCTACTCATGACGATGGAAAAAAATTGATTTCTTATTGAATTAACTCCTTAAGCGACGAGTTGAACTTTCACGTGATGTGGAATATCAAGAACATGAAACGCGTATTTGATTGCTTGAAACTACATAACAGTCTTAAAGAAAGAATCTTTCAAAAGAAAAACTGGAATACTGAAAATTGAAACACTGGAAGGTTTTTTTGATATTCCAAACGTAACACCCGTCGAGTTGTAATAAAATATTGAGAAACGAAAGTCTTTAGTTAATTTTTGAAGTCTAATGTCCTTCAAAGATAAAGATCGTATTACAGGAATTATGAAGGAAATTTTGTGAAATCATAAACTTTAAACTTTTTTACGCTTTACTTTCGAGTAAAATAAACGTAAATTTTATATATTTTTTAAAAAATATTTATTTTTTAAAAAAAAATTTGCTTTGATAAAATCATCTGTTAACTTAGAAGGTGATTTGTTGTTATACACTATTTGGTCCAAAATTATCCGGACACCTAGAGGTACAGCAATATAATATTGATCCCATTTTTAAATCTATGACAGCCTAAAAACATATCTGAGGAGGCTTTTTAACATGAGTCCTTGGTAGGTGGCCTTAGAAATTGGAGATCATCATCAGGAGATCATCATAACTGATGTATGTGAGTGCTAGCTGGTTAATTTGACTGGCTCCTTTAGTTGCGATCTAATTCACCGCAAAGCTCTTCTATGAGATTTAGATCTGGACTCGGAGGAGGCAAGTCTAATTTTCAAACACCAAATCATCGAACTATGGCTGCTTAAGTTTCGATGTGTGAATAGAGCAGTTAACCTGCTGGAAATAATGATCATTCCTAGAAATATTGCCACAGAATTCAGAAAATGTCTACACAGAGTTCATGCCATCAATCACAGGAACTAAAAGACCCAGATAACCAAGTCATGAAAAATAGCCTCATACCATAGGTGATTGATTAATCATCATCTCTTTTAGATGAGTATCTGGATACGTTTGGTAAAATAGTGGTTCATTTTAAATAATTAAGATTTTGAATTTTTTTAAGGTAAAAAATCACGGTTTTTCTAGTTAGAACAATAGTTTTAAACTGTAACTGTGGCAACATGTGTTTGTGTTGAAAGCTCATGTCACCAAAAAATGAATTTAAAACTTCTAAAGGTATTCCATTAATAACATTAAAAAGTACTTAAAATTAGAGTACTAAAAAAGAGACATAATGGCGCACTTGTAAACCTTAGGCATCAGTTTTTCAACCAAAAAAAAAAATGAATTTTGGTTGACTCTGAAAAGCTAAATTTGAAATTAAAAGAATAATAGAACGTTTGAACACAATAGGAAATATTGCTGAACATAAAGAAAAATAAATTCAGTAAAGTAGATGAATAAAATATGAGAATGTTTTGTTACAGTCTCATTATCATAAATAAGTAACAATCGTTACTTAAACATTGTAATTGATTGTAGGCATTAATTTAAATATTTTGAAACTCGTTTCTCAAGGGATCGATAAAAATGCAAAATTATTATAAACAAGCACGCAATGGAATAGAATGTAAAGTAGCAGCTTCTTGATGCTTTTATGTTAAATTTTATTGAGACATTGACAGAGCCGTCGCTAGGATAAGCGAGGCCCAGGGCAAATCCTTTTGTGGGACCTTTCAAATATTCTCTTTTTGCCGGGCCCCTGGGAAAATATATCAAGTAAGATCCGTTTGATATTCGATAGATTTTATTTTTCGAATTTTAGTCTTAAGAACGATCAACTGAAACATATTTTTCTGTTAGAATTATTTTAAACTTTATTTCAGAATTTTGGCTTATTTTTTTATTTATTAAGGGAGAACAACACAATAGAAGCTCGTAAGTAGGATTTTGTAATGAATTTTGAAACAATTTTGATAAACTCAACTCAATACATTTTTTATATTTTAGTCCAGATTTTAATTATAATTTTATCTTGATGTAAATGAAATTTCTTTTTTAAAAAATGCGCTTAAATAATACGTTGCTTAAGACTTTTTTTTTCGTTTTTAATCACTTGCTGCACTCATAAGTTGAAAAAAAAAACTAAATGTGATTCCGATTTAATTTTTTTTAAAATACATGAATGTAGTTTTCATCATACCTAGGAATTTTAAAAAATAATTTTTGTATCATGAAATTGCAGTATTTTAAAGGGAAAAAAATCGAAAAATGACGTAACATTTCAAGCTACATTTTCATAGATTACTCAAAACCAATAAATCAAATTTTAAAAAAAACCTGCATACAAAGCAAACTATATTTAGTTTGAAAATAGTGTCAAAATTTGGAGTAAATCAGTTGAAAACTATACTAAATAGAGATACAGCAAATATAAAAAACTTAGTTTCGAGTAAATTGCGCTTAAAGTTTTGTGCTTAAAGTTGCCTGTACCGTTAATATTACGTTTTTGATTTTGTTTCTTTTCTAAATTAAGAGTTTAAGAGGATTGTTCTTATTATTATAATTAGAATAACGTATTTCTACCATACATTTTTCGATTAAGTTATTTAAATCGGAGTTTCATCTTATTAACCATTTTGCAATTATTATTTTTGTTGCATCAATGTATTATTATGAATTACGGTAAAAGAAATTCGTTGAATGATTTAGAATTCAACTTTCAACTTCATGCACAAAGTGGTGAATGCAAACATTGTATTTAAAATATACATCAGTTCGCTTGGTAAGCAAAAATATTAAATAACAGTTGTGGACTCACAAAGTTTGTTAAAACAATCTTTTAATTTTAAATGTTATTTAAAAAAAGATTACTTGGAAAAATTATTTATGTCCATTATAGATCATAATAGTATCATAAGGGAAATATTTGGACGTGGGAAGTTTGGGACAAGTGTTCTTTTTAGTACATATATTTTTAGTCGAATAATTTCAACTGTCTTATGACAAGAAACAGCAATTATTGCGAAATCATCGGGGTTGGTGAGCGACAGCGAGGTTAGTAATCACAGTAATCACATAATCTTGTGATTACAGTGATTACTAGCCTCGGCCCCTACTAACAGCGAGTGTGATCAACACCTCCTAGAAGTATGAAGGCCTCAGCACGGATCAATTTAGTAGTCCGATGTGACGGAGTTAACTGCGCAGTAGACGAAAAATGAGAAAGATGTCATTACGTTAGGGGTACTAAGCTGCGCAATGGTTGAAAATACAAAATATGTCATTACGTTTGGACTACTAAGGGATATTTATGGTAACCAGTGCTGAGGCCTGCTCTTTCTAGGAGGTATTGGTGTGATGCCCCTACTAACAGCGAGTGTGATTACTATGATTACTAACAGCGAGGCCTCTAGTAATCACATAATCTTGAATAAATAAATAACACGATACTCTTAAAATATATATCCGTATTAGGTCACTAAAATATTAATAATTTGTTTAAATTTTCAGATAACCTCTTAAAACAGATTACCTGGTAGGTATAACCTCTTAAAATGAGATCCAAAGAGGTTTCAACGAATGTAAAGAAAGTCTGTAAGTGAGAAATTAATCCAAAATGTTAATTTAATTGATAATTATTTCATTACTTCCCTGTTGTCTATTAAAATCCACTGTTATGTCACAATAATTAAAGCTGCTTCTCCGTTGAAAGTATTTGAACAAGTTATGACTGATATCCGGAATTAATGAGATTAGCCAATAGTGATGCGGGGAAACTAATCCACTTATTTACACTATTTCTGAAGTTATGCTAGAATAGATCAGAAAATTAACTGTCATCGAAGTTGCAATTTAGGAAACAGCATTCAGAATCGAATACTGTAAAAATGCAAACTTGTTCTTTTTTTTTTTTTTTAAAATGATGCTTTAGAAAGCATGTTTTTCAATGAGCCCTTGACTTTCTTTAATTTACATCATTAGCAGTTTTTTTTTCTCTGAACCTATTAGTCACTTAAGTTAAAAAAATACAGTACCGTAAAAAAAATTATTTTTGGTTTTTTATTACAAGCCCAGTTACATTTAAACAGGCTAACCCTCTTAAAATAAATAAAAACAGAATTAAAAAAGAATAAACCAGAATAAAAGAGATAAAATTAGATGAGTTAAGCTAATTTTTCAATAGTTATGATGCAAAAAGATGTAATCAATTATTTTTTAAATTCCTTTATATATAACATTTACGTTTTAGCAGTTCCCTCGTATTTATATTTGAAAACATGGAATGTAGTGAAAAACACGATGTTCCATGCTCTTATTAATGTTTAAGCCATAATTATTTATTCTTTGAAAGAATAAGGTGTCATGAAGAAAACAAAACAGATCATTGCATTCTATAAAATTATCGTAAAAATGACTAAATGAATGCGTTTTATGATAGCATAAGCTTTTAAAATTATAAAAATGTTTTATAGCCTAGAAAGAATAAATATATACTTTCAAATCATATAAATATTGAAAAGTTCATCTTTTGCAGTTTTGGGAGAGTGTTAGACTTTGACTGTAACGAAAAAATTTTCGTTGTTTGTTTAATCCTACGATGAATAATATTAAATTTTACAAATGGTGGTCGACCTTTAAGTCGAAACAAAATGCCCTTCAGCTGAAACTAAAAAGCTTTCCGCATTTTACTTTATATGTAAATACTTCTGGGTGAGTTTCCAACAAAATATTTACACCTACACTGCAAAAAAAGATTGACCGAAAATACCTCGAAATAGCTCCAAAGCAAAAAAGTCTCATTTGAAGAAAAAAAATACTTGTATCCAGAATTGAAACGGCTTTTACTCATTTTTTTACCAAAAAGCAGTCTTAAAAGCAATGTGGAGAGAGAGAATGCGTTCGTTGACTCCCGGCTGGTTTCGAACCAAGGACCTGTAAGTTCCTAGTAAATAATTTTAACCACCATAGTTGTACTAGTCCACGGTGAGTAAGGGAGCTTGCTATAATGGTCGCCAGATGACATAATTTTCCATTTCAATTGTACAAAGGGTTGCAGTTTTCGAAATATAATCGCAATATAGCTTAGTCATGAGGTCCGTAATTTTAGCTGAATTCGCTATGTTTCCAAAACCTGTAATCGAATGGAATTAATGTCATGATGTGTCATTGTGGCGGTCACTATATAAAGCTTCATAACTCACTATGGACTTGGGTGCATAGCTATGGGGGTTAAAGCGTCTTACTACGAATCCGGAGGCCCTTGGTTCGAATCCTACCAGCAGTCAACGAAGATCTCTCTCACAAATATCTCCATTCACATCACTATTGAGATTATGCATTTTGTTCAGAAATGAGCATAACTTGTTTCAATTTTGAATACATGGGTCTACAAATTCAACTATTATTTAAATAATTAAAACAATTAAACATATTAAATTTAAAAAAATATTAAATTTATTATTACCTTATTATTATTTATTTTAAAAATTATTAAATTCATTAAATGTAATTTAGAGTTTTCTTGCTATATTCGACACAAACGAGGTAACCGGTTTTATCCAACTCTCACCGATATGTTTTATACCACTATAATGTTTTCCACTTTAATATTTACCACTATAATATTTTCCACTTTAATATTCATCACTATAATATTTTCCTGTTCTAAATCTTTTCCAAATTTTCTATAAATCTAAAATATTCTCTTTTAATCTTAATGTAAATCAATTGGACAAATCTTTGTAAAGTTTCTCAGCCACGATTTCATTTAGTTTTGAGTAACAGAAAACAAATGTCTTTGATCAAAAATCAACCAATTTCCTCTTCGAAATTAACCCTACATCAAAAAGTAAAAATTTGCTTACTAGATAAATTAATAATTAAGATGTACGACAGTTTATTAAATAATCTTTTTGAGTAAAAATTATTAATTTATTTAAAAATACTATTCTAGGGACCGAGTTAATCAGCTTAATTTTAACTTTGATAAATTTAATTTTAAACTTAAAACAAAGAAATCCAATAAACTTTTTTAAGTTATGAATATTTTTTTGAACACAATAATCTTACATGTTGCGTAACTTATGCCTCACAGTTTCCTTAAGTAATATAAATAAATAGTAGAAAATTCAAGATAAATTTAAATAATTTTTGTGTTTTAATGCTTCACATTTTTTATTTACTAACTTACAAAAAACACTAATTATTCCTTTTTTGCGAGCAGTAAAAACTTTATTCGCGAACCTTCATGGGGATTGTTTTTTTAAAACTATGTTTAGATGTTCATTTGTTGGCAAGCTTTAACTACTTTGAAACCTAATTATGCAAAGTCATTAGACTTAAAGAAACTTTTAGTTAACAGTGTATTCTTTCAAAGTAAAAACATTAAAGCTATCATTAAGAGAATTACTTATTTATTCCTGCTTTATTCTGCAAACAAAACGCATACTTTTGTACTTTGAAGTTTAACATTTAATAGTAAAGCATATTGATACAAATTTACATATACATTCATTACATAATTTAAATAAAATTTATGAAATAATGAAATAATACCCTATTTCGTAGTTGCTTCAAATACAGAAACTACACTTAGGAATTGAATTTAATTAAGTTGTACTGGAAATTCAGTAAAATAAATTGGTGAATAATATTTTAAATGCAAAACTTTTTCCAGATAAAAATGTTAATTTAATGCATTCTAATTTTTTTTAAAAAAATATTCTGTTTTCTGTTTTATTAGAAAAAATAGAATGCAAAGGAGATTTTTCACATAAGATTTTCTATTTAGCTGCCATGGACAAGATTTCAATACCAGCTTAGAGCTCACTAAGCTCTAAGATCAAACTATGTACTTTTAAACAGAAAATTATTCAAACGAAATAATCAAATTGTAGTTTGACAGTTACTTTTCGGCCATTTTTTAAAGTTTTTATGAATAAAACTTAAAAAGAAATCTCTATATATTTGGCTGAGAAAATGTTAAAAATATTACAATTTTATTATATACTCAAAATAACACAAAATGTATTGTGTTTTATTTAATTAATGAGTTGCTCACAGCAAATTTATTTTAAATTTAACTGTAAGGTTTCGTTACGAAATAAAAGAATTTTTTAATATACATATTCAACCATAATTCATTTTTTAAAACTACTTATTGTTCTTGCCACTTGTATTATGATTACATCTGTTCTTTATTATAAAAGAAAGTGGACACCATTAAACATTTTATATTTTACTAATTAAAGCTAAAAATATAGTTTAGATATGAACACTTATAAATGGTTAAATTTTTCTTTAGGTGAACAGATAAGGCCAGGGGTAGTATATTTCCCTCCAATTTCATTCATTTTCAAATATCAAGGGAAGCTATCTTCCAACTTATCATTTTTGCGACTATTTGTTGATAAATACAGAAAATACGGCGTTGTTTTAAGTAATTCCAGCAACAGTGAAGGTTAGCGTGTGATCAAAAAGAAAGCCTAACACTAAGGAACCCCAGTGTTATGTTCCCATGTATGCTTGGTACTCATTCTATCGACCCATAGAAGGTGGTAAAAGGTGGTGGAGTCAACCTTGTTCGGTCCGAGAATCGAGCGCCCGACCTGTGGCACAAGAGTGCGAAGAGCTACCACTCAGCCACCGGGAGTCACTTTCTCTACACTATAAATATTAAATTGCTTATGAAGGTGAAAGGGAATTTGCGATAAAAAATTTATCCCGTGGTATAGCGTCTTCTAAAGTCAAGTTCAGCCATTTTCTTAAATTTTGCTGTCTGGGCAATGCACGTATTGTTTTTCTTAGTTTCTAAAAGCTTTATATATTGTTTTTCAGAAAATTTTAAGTTTTAGTTTTATGTGCTGAAAAAAATTTAGAATTATTTATTTCATAAATTTTAAATATGATAAACATCAAATTCAGATCGATCGTTAAAGAAATTTTAGATTTATCAGTTTATTACCCGAAAAGCAAAATTAGTTTATGAAAATAAGGATTAATTAAAAATTCAGTTTTCATAAATGTAATTCGTCGCACATTAAATTTAAAACTCCATTCATAAAAGAACTTCCTCAAAATATTTGTTAAGAAAATATAGGTCAATATTTGCTTGCTATTTATTATACAAAAAATAATTAAGCAATGAAATATGTATTAAAGTTAAGAAGAGCACTGATTTAAAACAATAATCAACATTGTGCTGTCCATTGAATTTGAAAACAATAACTGAGGATTAGTATTCATAATAAAATACAACCAGTAAAAATACAACAAGCATCATACAACCATAAAAAAAAATTAAATATAGAATCCCTTTTATATCTCGAATGCATTAAATTCACTAAAATTAATTTGAGAATTTTTATAAACACTCCAAACATGATAAAAGCAAAATATAATTTAATTTTTAATACAGCTTTCATGCTTATTTTATTTTTTTAGAAGAAGCGAAGATAAAATTTAAGAAATCAATTTTCACCTAGCAAAAAAATTTGCTAAAATTCTTTCGAATATTTTGTTTTTCAATATTTTTAATGTAGATACATTTACACGTATTTTAACTTGGCCTTTAAAAAATAATTAAATTTACTCTGTTTATTTCCTAAGTTTATTGTATTTAAAGCAAAGTTTTTGTTTAAAGGAAAAGAAAGTATTCGTTCTTCATTTATGCACCTTGATACGTTTCGCCTATGTAACTGGGTTATAGAAATTCTTTTTTATTTATTTATTTCATCGTGTTCTTTTTTAAAAGACATTATTGAATACACAGGGATTGAAAAGTTCACGTGAAAAATCTTATTTGCTTATGGCTTGATTATTTCAGCAATGTTTTTATAATTTAAGGAAAAATGTAACATTAGCTAAAATGTGCAGGAATTTAAGATAATTGCAATAGCACCGTTTTTCAAAATTAGAATTCTATTTTTTGGGAATTAGGGATTTTTATTATAAATTTCTTTTAACTGAATTATTTACAACAGCAGCGATAATTAAGTGTTTTTCCTAGGAAAATGAATAACTGCACTCAGTGAATTAGGATTTCTGTTTAAATGTAATAATGCGTATTTTAAATTTTTGGTTTTAAGGAATAAATATTCATTGAAAATGCTTTTAACATTTTGAGTAGATTGTTTATTAGAATCAGCCAATTATTTAAATTAAGTACGTTTTAACCCCTAGATGTAGAATTGTTATTAATTATATTTTTCATACTTTTTCATTATTTTGCATTAATTTAGTTCAAAATAATTGAAAAATATTATATTTAGCATTTTAATTATCTATAATTATGAAAGACAGCATGAGACATGTGAGTCTTTTTTTTGCGTCAAAGGTAAGACTTTCCAACACGACTCACTACTAAACAATAATTTTTCAAATTTGAATTTATTTGCAATTGTTTGGATCTAAAGGAAACAGTTTTAAAGTTCAAATTATTAACTTAATTATTGATAAATTTTAGAATGTCACTGAATAAACATTTTTTTTTAAATTACATATTTTGAATTTTATATTTTAGAACAAATGTAATTCCGATAATCTAACAGATTTTCTTTAAAAACCTATTAGACTAATTTTCATTTTTAAAAAATACCAAAATATATATTTTTGCTTAAGGGATCAAAAACACGTTTTATTTTCGTCAGAGGGTTACGGAAGCATGAAATTGAAAAAATATAAACATGCAAACAATTTTATTACTTTATTACAATTTTGACCACATCTTGCACAATATCGACTTAATAGTTGTTGAAAACGGATATCGGATGCATCTTAAAGTATTTAGGGTGTTTCATAATGATCAACCTTAACATATATTTTAAAAATCATTTTCAAAAATAAATTTAAAAAAAGTATACACCACTGGGGTCACAAATTAATATAGAATGTAGATCAAAAAGTATATTTAACACATGAGAATGGTGGGCTGGGAAATATGAAAACATATTTGACTGTCTCAGAAAGCAGACAGGAGTTAAAAGGCGGTGATTCGACAAACTTCCTTGTTACACGAGGCAATCAAACTGGTTTCGATGTCTTTCATACTGTTTTCATCTCAACTGAATCAAAAAAACTTTGATAGTGTTTTAGTTTCCTTTCGATCTGAAATAATTTTGTGTCCCTAATATGCATGATTCTTTTACTTCATTTTACAGGGATTCTAAAAATATATAAAGAAAGTCTACGGAAAATCCAGTAAATCTCAAATTTTATTTAAAGAAATGAAATAGGTCAAAAACTAAATGAAAGGTTCAGTATACAAGGCAATATTTGTTTTTCTTTTCTTAAGCCCTACTTTCAATAAAAAAAATAATTAGATTTCATATCGGTTTTATAGTACTAAGCGCATCCAAAAATTACAATGTTTTAGATTAAAATAATATGCATAAAAAAATTCCAAGGTTTAATTTAAGTTATTTTATCAAATAACTCTTTTAATACTTTGTAAACCGGCTATTTTACACAAAAAATATTATTTGTATTTCGAAATAGAATATAGTAAGGTAAAAATTTCTAAAACTCCAATAGATTTTAGTTATACTGAATGAAATGAAATTAACTTTGAAATATTCTAAATCACTCTGGATTTAATAAATTGAAATCGATAATGCAATTGCAATAAAAAGTAAACTCGTCACCGGTCAACAATGTTTTACATTTAAATTTTAGTATAAATTGCACTTTTTTTTTTTTTTTTTAAACATTATTAATCCGATAACAAATGGTTGCATAAAGCTTTCTCGAAAAATTTATAACATTTAAAATTTAAATAAAATTCATTAAAATATTATTCCGAAATTTAATATTAGATATCTTGCTGCATTAAATAACCGTGTTTAATGAAATGTTTCGTATAAGTAGCATTATTTGATAATTCTTCCGTATTGTTTCAATTACTGGTATATAGAATATCAAGATATAAAAATTAAATTAGAATGAATTTGAAAACATAGGAAAAGAATGGAATATTAGAAAGATCATTGACTAAATTAGTAGAATTTTTAAAAATATGGAATGATTCACAAAAATCAAGGTCGGCAGATGTAGATGTTGAATGATTTTAGCAGATGAAAACTCAAACCTATAATTAGAATTACAACTATGTAAAACGATAGGTAATCGTTTAATATTTTGGTTTTGGACACATATTTCATGTTCTTTATTTATATTAAGTATTGGTCCTCGTTAAACTGTTCTACCGTCGCGTGCAGGTCGTCGGGCTACTGAAGCGGGGGTGCCATCCCCTCCGCAGAGGATCAAAATTGTGATGGCGTGTCTACGGATCATCCTCAGGGATGTTTCCCAGACCGTCTCCAATAGCCCATTGTGCAGCTCTAGTGTGACGTAAATGAACTACAACAACAACTACAACTTATTTATATTAAAAGCATTCTTAAATTGAATCTAAAATATGTTAAAAACTATTTTATTTACCTAATTTTATTTCTCTTAATACGTTCTTTACCCTTCAACAATTTATAATAGTTTGGCCTTAATTGCTATCAACAGACGGTCCTCTTACTCAAATATTTTAAAACAAGAAAGTTTAAATTCGTTTCAAATGACCCTCAAACATTTTTCACGAATCCCTCTCCACTGCCCTTAATTTAAAGACTCATTTCCAGTAGTATTAAAATACTCCATCAACATCATCTAATTTGCATAAAGGGCTGCTTAAATCCTTTCATTACTTAAACCCCACACGGATTCGACGATCTTCACTTGGAAGCTTTACTAGCACAACTTTGAAAGAGCTCTTTAATCGATCTGTTTTGTGCCCTGATAATGAGCATACCCCTCGCTTTGTAAATCTGTGGTTTCGGTGCTAATCTTATTGGATTCTATGAATGTTCAACTGTTGCCAAGCCAAATACTAAATTTCCTGCACTGTTAGGTCTTTGCGTGATTAAGAGACTGGAAAAGAAGTAATAGAATTTATGATTTGGCTTCATTTCCTGAATGTAATAAAGTTCTCTATGAAAGCTGAAGTTAGGTGAAATATTTCAGGATGTAATATTTCAACTAAGTAAACTGTAATATAGCGTTACTCCTTTATATTATATATCAGGCTGGTAAAAACATTTCTCTAATATTATTAATTCAGTGTATTTTTTTTTTTTAAATATTAAACTTTCGAAATTTTAGTTATTTTGATAAAATAAATTCGAAAAGTTAATAATGAAAACTTAAACAATCTTCTGTTTTTCCATAATATATTAGGTCGGTGAAAACAATAGTTCGATACTTGCAACAGGATTTAAAAATTCAAACGTAAATCTTTAAATTCAAAGCCTGTTACAATTTAATTGAATATGAAATCTAAGAATAGAATATATTTACATTGCTTTAAGTGCACATAGTGTATTATATTCCAAAATAGACTAAATACTTAAAAATTAAAACTGTATAAAAAGTAGTTCCAGTTTCTAGTATTTTTTATGATAATTTGAGTAAAGAACAAATTTAAAATTCTCTTTATAGAAATTTTTAGAAGAGAACTGAAAATTTCACAAACTGCTTAACTCTAACTTGGCATAATATTTGTATAAAAACTAAAAAAATGTCTAAACATGCAAACTAGAATCGAAAATATTTCTAAAGAGTTTTGATAAGATAGATAAATGAAATTCAAAATTCAAGATGAAAATCGTGATAGTCTGAATAAAAGTTATAAGGAAGGAAACAAGACAAATATTTCAAGTATATTTTTTCAACATTTTCAATATTTCATGATATATATTTAGTTTCTTTACTGTCTGTCCATTATTCGTCTTCACCTAAAAGTAATTCAAAAGCTTATGAATGTGTTGATTCAAAACTTCTAAATCGGTTTATTTATTCATTCATACTAAACTCATAAAAGTCTTTAGATATTTTTTTTCTTCATATTTTTCATTTTCTTGCAGAAGTTAAGAGTGCGAATATCTGAACGTCTTTAAAAAGCAAATATATCTGTTTTGAAATTTCATAGTAAACATACATCAAAGAAATTTTCTTAGTTGCAAAACTAATTTTTTTGAAATATGCGTAAGTCAATGAAGCATTCTATACATCATCAAAAATATCATGTAAGTTAGTACCGAAATTTAAAATGTTAAGGGTGAAATGGGCAAAATTCTAAAACTTTTACACACCGAAAACTAGAAAACTCAGTTTTCAAACGATTTTTATTTTCACTTATTTTAATCTTCCATAAATACTGGATGATCAATAAATAAAAAAAATGTGGTAGAAAAAAATTAAAATAATTTCAATCTTTTCATTACTATTTGTTATTGCTCTGGATTATTTCAATTATTAGATTAAAAAACACATTTTTAGAAGATAGCCATGTTAAACAAAGAAATATTATCTATAATTACGAGACATAACTATCCAAAGAATAAGCCAAATTAAAGATTGTGCAACAAACTCCTAATCAAACTCATTTTTGATCAGAGCTATACTAGCAAACATCCCTAATCCCTTTTAAGAATTTGAAAAGAAAAACCTCTGTAGTTTAAATTCCAACAATGCTTAATGTAAATCGTAGACAAAAATTTCTTTTTTTTACACGTCCCTTTCGAATTAACGAAACATGACTAGGGTCTGAAATTTACCCTTCACACTAGCTGCCTGAAATTCAAAATTTTGCTCAAAATATATTCGTAATTATTCGTACAAACAAACACAGAGACATGATTATTATTTTCATAATTTTAGATTAAGATACTATTTAAAAAAATTTAAATTATAGAGTCTAAAAACTTTTTTTTTAATTTTTGTTCATTCCTTCACAGCTATAAACACTTTATACAATTCAAATACAATTAAACTTTTTATCTTTATAGTTTAAAATATGCGTACATTTTTTTAAAAAAAAACTGTGATTGAGTTGAAACATTAATACTATTCAAAATAAAAATCAAGTTCTTTAATTTTACTTGAAATTTTTGTTTTTAAATAATTTAGCTTTTACTTTTTGACCAGCCGTGGAGAATTTTTTTTAGGATTTTTTTTAGAAGTAAGTTAGGGATATTTCTCTTAAAAGTTCCAATGTGAAAAGCTGTCCTAAATCGATATTTACAAAAAAAGTACGTTAGAAATGTTTCTTCATAATATAATTTACAAATATTTTCCTCGTGTTTTTTTTTCCTTTTCTATCTTTTTTACTTTTGAAAAGAAAAAACACTTTAAGCAACAGTTTCTTCACAAATCATTTTCCATGGAACGCCAACACAATTAGCAAAAAATATTTAAATATTTCCCTCTTACACGGCCCTTATCTGCAGTATATAAATTCAGGCATTTCTCTAAATTATTAACAATATATTCCTCTAAAAAATTCATTTTGTTAGGTTGTCTTAAATAGTAACTTAAGCTGCATTTAATAATTTTGTATTTTATAGAAATAAAAACTTTACATTTAATGAAGCCTGGTCAGTAGGGTGCTGGGTCCATGTCCGAGAGATCGTGGGTTCGAACCCCACCGGCCGAAGACTCCCTGTGTACTAAAATGACTGATGCACTTAAAATCTGTCGAGTCGCAAAAGTCCTCCATGTTCCCATAACGAATCAATACCTATGGGTGTACGGGATTGGAAATCAATCGTAATTCAGGTCAAAATTACGATCTGTGGATAAATGAATGGGTCCGCCCTATAAACGGGTACGACGTATGTTGTGGTAGAAGTTGAATTCTTGGCCATAGATGGCGCCACTGGAAAACAAGAACAATTGCACCCCTCTGCCTAAACAGGCATACGTCAACAACAACATTTAATGAAGTAATTATTTCGATTTACTTTACACCCTTTCTAAAATAAGTGTACTGTACGATACTCAAGCATTGTACGATATTGTATGATATTGCCAAGCATTGTACGGTATTGTACGATACTCAAGCAATGGCTCTAGAAGTGTGTGAGGAAGTAGTGCAGCATGCAATAGAATAATGGGAAGACATCTCATGACAGAGATGGAAATAATTTTAATATTTCTGCTGCTTAGGATACTGAAGTATCCCAAATCTGTACTTACCCAAACCACCAATTGTTGGTGGTTTGGGTGATTTAATGGCTGCCAGACAGATTTCAAACTATCACTAAAATTAAATACCGATAGAACTTTGAAAATATCATAGACATCTCTCGAAAATAGCGAAAATTCAAAATCAAAGTACTTCCGCGTAGGCAAAGATGTCGTCAAAAAACCCTCGTCAAGCTTAACGTTTTTAAACTTGAACATTTGGACAAAAATAGACGAAAAATTTCATTTTAAAAATATATATCTTTATGTGGAAGACTTGTTTCAGATTTGAAAACCCCACCCCCGACTCAGACAGGATCAAGTATTTGCGTAAATGCAAAAAAAAAAAATTTTTTTCCCTAGTGTAATCAATAAGACTCATAATCATACTAGTACATTTTATCAAACTAGTGGGCTGCGCCCCCTGCTCGCTGACTCTCGCCATCCCCCGAAAATTGCTACGCAATCTTATATGGTTTACTTCGCTCACTACATTGCAAATGCACAAAATTCTAAGAATACAAAACAATCATTCAAATCCATATAAAAACTTTTTTTTTAAAAAAATTACATCTTTTTAGTAAATACTAAGTCATTAAAACAAATTTGAATTCAAATAAATGACATGTAATTCGTTAAACCTATTAGAAATGTGCTATAGTATAATTCGTGATATAAATCAAAAATCGTCAAATAAATCAGTAAGATATAAATTCGCGAAAAAAAGCGCTTTCGACAAAATACTAAAATAGAGATCTATCGACAAAGACTACTCACTTCTGCCTAGCTTAATGGTATGATATTGCCGCAGCTGGTGCTCTCAGGTTATTTCAGTTTCCGTTTCTGAAAGCGCTATATTCTGAGCCACCTCAGCTAGATTTAGCATGTGACATTTTTAGCGGCAATCATTGGTCGATTTTCTAGCGTTGCCATTCGGGGAGTTGTAATGAGGCTTTCTTTTGTCGCCGCCTAAGAGAAATAGTAACGCAAACAAAACAAAGCAAACGTTGCTACCGGCGGAAAAGAAATACAGCCAAAATTTGGGAGCCACGAAAGAGAATTATATATATTAGATTATACATTTGTTTATCTCTAAACTTCAAAGGTGTGGAGTATTTCTTTTTACCTCGCGGATGCTCATCTATTGGCATCATATGATCATCATACCTTCTTACTTTAATTTACAACAGCAAACAATAAAAAGTAATTTTTTTTTAAAAAAAAGTATTTTTTACTTCAAAAATTAGAAGAAGATCTACAGCGTGATGTAGTATCAACAGCAAAATCTTTGGATTAATTAACAAACTTTAAGGTGACGACATAAAATTAGTTGCTGCTTTTTTAACGCATACCTTCTAATTAAAATATTGCATGCCTGAGTTTTGACACATGCATTTTTATGCTCTCACATCTATTGCATTAAACACCATCTTCTCACAAAGACAAACACTTTTAACGACATTCCCATCAATAACAATTAACGCTAAGTATTTAGCAGCGATTTATAAAACTCTAACATAAGGTAAAAAAAAAAAATCAGAAAAGAAACAATACGTTGACAATATTTGACATAGAAGAAAGAGGGATTAAGCTTTGTTCTTAGTATATCTTAAGAACTAAGTATAGAAATGAAGGGAAAAAATTTTCTTTTTAACGAACCATATACATAAATTATGCAGAAGATGTTCATTTATTTAAATCTCTTTTTTTTATTTAGCGTTAGATGTTCTAAGAGCATGTAAAGATTGTGTCATAAAAACAGGAACTGAGAAAACTGGCTTTTGAATATTAATATGGCGGTTAATCGACACCTTTAAATTTATATATTTTTTCCGAGCATAGTTTTATCTTCATATCTTTAGACAATTGACATTTATGTGCGTTTAGGAAAGAAGGTTTGAGAAATAGTTACTTGAATTAAAATATTTTTCTGTAAAGTGACTCATGTTGACATAAATGCTTTGTATTCTACTGTAAAATTATATTTGTATTTCTAGTATTTCTTGTAAATATTTTTCTTATTGTTATTAATATGATAATAATAATTTAGTTTTAAATTTATATTAGCATTCATTTATGATTATCCTTAGACATTTGTGTACTTTTACGGAATTAAATATGAGAAATAAGACTTGAATTTAAATACTGTAAAATGACAGATGTACTATTGATAACTAATGCACTTAAATCCTTGCAGTACTTCAAGTAATATTTTTCTTATTTTTAATACGATAATAATAACTTAGTTTCATATTTATTTTAGCATCTATGATTATCCTTAAAAATTGAAATTTATGTACTTTTATGAAAGAAAATATGAGAAATAAGACTTTGAATTTAAGTATTTTACTGTAAAATGACACATGTTGATACTCTTGATATGCATGTACTTAAATTTTTGTAGTATTTAATGTAAATATTTTTCTTGTTATTCATACGCGACTGCTAACTTAGTTTCATCTTTTTAAAATGCATTCATCATTAATCTTAGACAATTGACGTTTATGTACTTTTAGAAAAGAAAGCATTCGAAAGTATGCATATGAATTTACATATTTTAAAATCATGTTGATACCGTTGCTTTAGATTTTGCTCTAAAATATAAAGCAATAGTATCATTATTTATTTAACAAATATTTGTAGCATTACATATAAATATTTCTTAGTTATTTCAAAAGCGAAATTTTTACTTTATAGCATATAACAGAAAAATATTAATTTTAAAGTATATACATTTTTGTTTTTATTAAATATACATATATTAAATGTAAATTCATGTTAAATTTATTGGTGTATTGAAGTTTCAGTATTTAATGACATATTTTCACAAGTTTGAATTTTAACTATTTCTTTAAAGTTAAAATCAACTCACTTTATTTTAAAATTTTGGGAGTGAATTTGCAAAGTTAATCTTGAGGTATATAGCACATTGAACCTTGTGAAAAGATTAGGGAATTACGCTTGAATGGTGTAAGTCACTTTCATTTTAACCATCATACTAATCTGATGAAATTTTTATTATATTAAATTGAAATTAAAATTTGACATAGATCAATTGTGACATATCAATTTATATATGTCAATTGATATGAGAGACATATATCAATTGTGTTTTTAACTCGTTCATATATTATGATTAAAATAATACACACACATTCTAAGTTTACAAATAATAGGAAATGTATGTTTTGACCTTTTAAAGTTTTAATAAATCCCAATTTATCATTAATTGAACGACATTAAATTTTACTGCACCTTGATCTCTCAAAAATTAATCATCCGTGAATTTTTGTCCTAAATAAGTGTTTAGATTTTTATTCAATTATTTAAATCTTATCCGATTTTATTTAAACTTTTAACTCTTCCAGCTTTATTTCTGGGTTCATTTTATTTTAATCAGTATTCAAAATTAAAAGTTCAAGCTTATATTCAAAACTTAAGATTAAAATATGCGTAAAATTTCATTTAAATTGTCAGAAGAAACAATCCTTTGATTTGTTTGTTTTAAATTAAAACCGACAGTGTCATGAATAAATTTAATTTGTCAGATACATCATGCAATCAACTATAATCTCGCTAATTGAATTCATTTTTTGGTACAGTCTTCAAAGGCGAAAAGATTATTTCACTAGTCCTAATAAATAATTTAAAATATATCAATTGACACAAAATGTGTGTCTAATTTAATAAATCTGATTTAAAACAGGTATTATTTGAGACTATATAGCTGGATTTTAATTGATTTTCAAACAATAGTTTTGACGAAAATCATTTTCATTTGAAAAATAAATAATTTATAAATTGTTGGATTTGAAAAGTTGACTTAAAATAGTAGAAATTCATTAAGGCTAAATTGAAATAATGAAATTGATGTTTGCTTAAAATGCTTTCGCTGCAGTACTAGTAATTAATGTTTCAACGCGAAAATTCCTATTAATAATATTCAGTTTATAAGATGAAAAAAGATATTACTTATTAAAAATGGTAGCTGTATATTTTTAAACACAATATTATTAATTTCTATCGTTTTCGATGCGTTTTTCAAGCATATTACTTGATTTATTTTGCTTTTTAAGCAGATATGTTTAATATCTTTTTAATTAAAATTTTCAATAATTAATTTTTGGAATCGAAAATATTTTTAATGCAGCGAGTATTGGAACAAAACATAATATAAAGAATAGAGCCTCTGTTTTTAAAATTGAAAATCATACAAAATAATTAGTACAAATAATATTTTGAAAATTAGTAATGTACTCGTAAAAAATTTTTACACAAAGTTATTTAAAATCAAGATTAAAATAAACGTAAATTTACGTATTCAAGTAGTATTTTCTAGTCCTTCGTTTTGTTTATTTGAAATAAAAGCTGAAATTGTCGAGAATAAATTAAATTTTTAGACTGAATCAAATAAACAAACATACTTTTGCTATGTAAATGCCTTTTTAGTTGCATTCTCTAAAAGGTGAGAGAATGTGTATCAAAATTTATATCAAAAGATAATGATATAAATAAATTATTATTAAAATTTTTATTTTGTAGAAATACTTCTTAAAAGTTGTATCATTTATGTTATTTTTATCAACATAGTTTTATAAATGTTTGTACTGAATTCAGTGTTCCTCCATTCTACTTTTAACTAGTACTAGATTTAAAATAATAAACCTACTAATTGTTTTACTTACTAGAACGAAAACTAATACTAGATAAAGTTTCTCAAATTTGAAATAGTTAGAATTTTTTTTAAATATACTTAATAATAAATATGTTAAACATAGTACTATTAATCAAAACTTTAGTTTTTTATTTAAAAATTAGCTTTGTATTAGTATTTTTATTTGACTTTCAAAATTAAGCCCTCAATATAAAGAAATTTTGTAGTTTATTTGAATTATTTACATTTATCAGCTAAAAACGGCATTTTTTTTTCTAATGATGGAAATAAATTGCCTTTTAATGAAATTTTTTAACGAATTTACAAACAAACTATAATAATAGGCAATTTAAAGTATGTATTAAAACTTAATTTCGCAGACAACCAAAAAAAAAACTTCTTTAAGCAAGTGCATGAGCAAATATTAATAAATAATTAAAATAGCCTACAAGATAGATACATTCGAAAATATGATGATTGATTAATCTATATTTATCAATTATTTTAAACTCTTTGTGACATCATATTCTGTGAAAGAAAATTGAAATTATAAATGTTAAAAAAAAAAAAAAAATAGAAAATAACATAAATCCATATTCCATTTAATATTGCGTACTTAATTTTGCCCAATATCTTTTTTTTTAAAAAAAAGTTAAATTGGACATAAAATACTGCACTTCATTATTATTTTACTGGGAACTAAAAAACATATGTTTAACTGAAATTTTTTAATTTTTTACAAGAAACATATTTCAATTATAAAAACACATTTTAGAATAAGTTTGTTAAAAGAAAGAGCATCGCTGGAAATTTAATTCTTAGTTTAAAATATTATCAAATTATTTTGTCTTAACTTTTTTATTGAAAATCTCAGATCAAGATCTGTAAAGAAATTTAGTTCTGTTTATTTGAAAATAAGTTAATTACTTTTATTGACTAGGGATGATAGAATTTTTTTCCAGATTTCGAAAATACATTGCATTTTAATGAAACAGAATTTTTTGAAGTATTTAATCAATTTAGTCACACAAACCTCAATCATAGAACGTTAATCTTAAGAGTATATATTAAAAAATTAACTTAAGATTAGAAAATAAAAAAGAACCATTAGCACTTGTATAAATATCATAGAGCAACCTGTACTATCGGTTCAGCCAAAGTGTAGAAAAGGCGATGATTGATTAATCTGTATTTTTCAAATACATTCAACTCTGAAATTGAAGGGGGGGGGAAATTCAGTTATGTTTTCCTTGGAAATAAATCATAAATCTTTGTGTCATCATAATGTGAAAAAAAAATAGAAGTATAAATAATTTTTCAAATAAATTTACTTGTTATTTCACGTCAATAAATTTTCTATTGTAATCAATCAATAAAGAGTTTCACTTGTTTAAAATCCAAATTAAGGTTTTGTTTTGTGATAAATCGAATTCTAAAAGCTATTAAGTTTATGTAGTTGATAAAAAAAATTCCAATATCTATGAAATAGATTATCAATTATAAATAATGCTACCTACCTGTTAGCATGATTTTTATTTAAAATCCTTAAAAGAAAATTAGAAGGATATCAGAAATTTATGATTTAATTCGTAAAATTTTGTTTTATTATATATTTTGTACAAAATTATCACATTAAAAAATACTTTATATAAAAGTATATATTTAAATATGCAGTGTGTCCCGTAAATTTCGCTTTTAATATGCATTTTGAGAATTGGTTTAAAAATGTAAATAAAAAAATATACTTTTCGGGATTTGAAATTAATATTCAACCTTGGAAATAATATAAATGCTTTCTAAATCTGATTAATTATGGTACCGGGGATTAATTAACTATATGCAGGCTTGATTGCAAGAGGCACACAGAGGACGATTATAAGAAACTTCTTGAAGATTCATCCAAACCAGTTTTGATGTTAATTACATTCGTCATCCTGAACTGTGATTTGCCAGATTTCAAATGCCTTTTTGTTTCTTTTAAATACTTATTTGTGAAACTCAATTTGAATACTTTGTTTACATTTTTGAATAGGATTCTAAAATTACAAATTAAGAACAGTCTTTTTGAAAAATACTATACATTTTTTCCATAAATTAAATTTTGAAATTACTACATTGTTTACAATACACAAAAATTAAAAGCAAATTTACTAAGAGTTTTTTTTTCTGCAACAAATGTTCAATAAATGGCAGACCAAATAATCTGAACACCATCAATACAACTAAACGTCCAAAAATTTTCCACGCAAGTTCATACTGACAATGGTTTTTTCACTGCACAAATGCGGATTTTAAGGGATGAAGTATTTTCGACATCGGCAATTCATAAACAGTATCTTTGACGCAACCTATGGAGTAAGGTCTGGGTAATTTGCTGGTCACGTAATTAAGAATAAAACAATATTTTCCGTATTAATATTTAAGAGTGGAATAAAGCAAAAATGCTATCTTAACCTAATAAAAAATCGCTAGTCACAACCTGAGAAAGCAAGTCAGGAAAAATCAAAACCTGAATTGCTGGAGGAGAGTGGGAAAATTTTCAAGTTTTTTTTATGGTAATCAAACTGGTTTCGATATTTTTTAAACCTATTTCCTCAATAGTGTTTCGGCTGGTTTTAGAAATTCTTTTCCTTCAAACTCGCTAAAATAATTTGAGATCTCAAACATGTAAACCTCATCACTACATATTGAAAAAAACGGTTATATTATATATATATAAGGTTGTTGTAGTTAATTTACGTCGCACTAGTGCTGCACAATGAGCTATTGGCGACGGTCTGGGAAACATCCCTGAGGATGATCCGAAGACATGCCATCACAATTTTAATCCTCTGCAGATGGGATGGCACCCCCGCTTCGGTAGCCCGACGACCTGCACGCGAAGTCGACCACTTTACGGTAGAACAGTTTAACGAGGACCAATACCGCACACCCTCGCTCCCTACGCAGGCTGATCCAAGTGGTCACCCATCCTCGCACTGACCGCAGTCAGTGATGCTTGACTTCGGTGATCTGCTGGGAACCGTATCTTAACGATCAGTCCACTGCGGGACTATATATATAAGGAGTTCTCGCACGAATTGCGTATGGAGCATACTATGACCAATAAATTTACATATAAACGCAAACCTTTTCTAAACAATCACGGTATTAGTTTTTTTTAATTTCATTTTAACAATTTTTTACAAAGATGAATCCTCCTACATTACACAACGCATTAAATTCAACATAAGCCAAAAATATTAAGAACCACAATATTTCGTTGAATGAAAAATAAATCATTGATCACTGAACCATCCTTCACCCAACAACCATTTCCCACTCTTTCCTTGAATAAAAAAAAAAGCAAAAAAATAAAAACATTTTTGCAGCTACAGAATCATTCTATTATGGCTAACTTTGGTTCAGACTTGCACAATCCATCAGGTCTAACAATAAATGAAGTCACCTCACGGTGAAAGTTCTTTTGTAGTTTGCCTAACAGTATTTGTCCACCTTGACCAGTCTAAAACAATTTATTACAAATGTCACTTTTTTTTCGAATCATAAGGGAGTTTGCTGCGTTAGCATTTCTTGTTGCGGTTTCTAGGAATTCCCGGAATTCGTGCTTGCAATAGTAGATATATTTCTTACTCAAACTAAGTTTTCAAACTTTCTGCTCGCTTGTGATTTTTTTAAACGTATGTTTTATGCTTTATTGAAGTTGGGTTTTGTAAATGTATTTATACGCTGCATTGCTAATGCAAAAATTGCAGCATTTTTCTTTTTAAAAAGAATTGAACATGCAAGGTGTTCTGAAATCGTGTCGAAAGTGAATTCAAAGAAAATTAATTATTTTGGGTCACAAAACACTATTAAACAGAAACGAATTCAATATATCGGATCACTTATTAGGAAAGTGAGATAAAAATACTTAGATCATTTTGATTGCCTGATGAAACATGTATATGTTTATAATAATCACTTCGACTATTATTTTCTCAGGCAATCAAACATGTTTTCACGCTCTCGGTCACGTTTTCCTTAATAGTGATCCGTTAAATTTCTACAACAGCGTTTTTGTTTTCTTTCATACTTAAATTATAATATTCTGACATTTTTGAAAAAGGTTCAATATTCATATATTTGAGGAGTATATTTAACGTATATATTAAGAGAAGTTATTAAGGATTACACTGAATTATGAAACATGAACGTGATAAGACTATCCTTTGCGCAGCACAATGAAAATTCTGTTAATGATTCGAAAATATTTTCAAGCATTTTTTATCACATAATAACTTCTAGTATGATGTACACGAGTACCAGCTAAACACACTTTCATGCTCTTTTTTAAAAATTGTTTTAAGTATCTATTTTAAGTCACTGAAAAAATTCTTCAGTCAATTTCAAAAAATATTTTTTTCAATTGATTTTATCACATTTAGTATATAAGTCATCATTAAAGAAAAGTATTTATTGGTATATAAAGTATATTTAATAGGTCATGCAATGTGCATAAAAAACCGCTATTCAAAGGAAGATGTTATTTAACTTATTTTACAATTGAGTGGTAAATTTAAATTATATTTGCAAATTCTACAAATTACATGGAATAATTTACAACCCATAATGTTTTATACAAATGATTTCATATAGTCTGTAGAATAAATTATTTAAAATAGCAGCTAAGAAATAAGACGCAGACGATTTAAAATATATTAGCGATCACACCGAGTTTAACCAAGTCAATTAAAAAAATATTTTTAATGTTTTTGTTTTCAATTGATTTGACTACATTTAGTATACAAGTTATTAACGAAGAAATATATTTGTTGGTTTAAAAGTATATTTTATAGGTCATGTGATGTGCATAAAAAAACGCTATTAAAATGAAGATGTTACTTAACTTTTTTTACAATTGAATGATGTTAAATTAAAATAAAATTTGCAAATTATATAAAATAATTCATTACCCATAATTTTTCATACAAATGATTCCATAGTCTGTAGAACAAATAATATAAAACAGCAACTAAAAATAAGACGCAGGCGATTTAAAATATATTAGCGATCACTCCAATATTTTACAATAGCAGACGATTTCTTAGAATGCTTTTTTTTCAAGTGAGTTATTATTTTACTGTGAGCATACTATTGATCAAAAAGGGTTCTTTGAACAATGCATTTATCTATTTCCTTTAATTACATAATATAAAGCAGCAACTAAAAGTAAGACGCAGGCGATTTAAAATATATTAGCGATCACTCCGATATTTTACAATAGCAGACGATTTCTTAGATTGCTTTTTTTTCAAATGATGTTTTATTATTTTACTGTGAGCATGCTATTGATCAAAAAGGGTTCTTTGAACAATGCATTTATCTATTTCCTTTAATTAGACTAACCCTTATTTATTTGATACGAATACAATTTATATGAGTATATATATATGAGTGATATCTAATGTACGTAAATATAATATTGATATATACATCTATAAGAAACAAGATTTACTAGTCCCAAGATTGCATGTAATCGAATGAGTTCATTCGCGTTAGATTTACTCTCTAATTATCCTTAAGTTTTAAATTGCTTTTCTCTAATTATTCTCAGAGTGCTGAATACTTTTAATGCGTTTCATTTCCTGGGAGAAAAGTAAGCAAGTTTATGTTTTATATTCATAATTACGAGACATTCTTTAATTACAAAAATGTATCAATTCGTCCATTTACTGATACTTATTGGGGGGAAATCTGTAAAGCAAATTAGGTTCGAATGGAGTTCGAAATTAAAGAAATTTTTATGACTATTTAACCATAACTGATTTTATCTATCTTGTTTTGACTAAATTTTATGAGTTTTGAAATATTAAAGTAAAGATATTTTTAAAATTCTGTTATTCTTTTTAATGGGTAAATCAATTTCATGATTTATCAGGACCTAAAAGATCCTTTGCGACGAACTCTATGGTATGTTTTCTTTAAAATATTTGATTGATAATATATTAATTTGCATATTTCCTAGTCGATAACGCAATTTGTATATTTAATAAAAATAGAAAATCTTTATGTCAAACATATTTTGTGAACTGTTTAAAATAGTCGATTTTGAAGGAAATAAAATTAAAATAAATATTTTAACGAAAAGATATTCATGCATGAGATGAACGGACATTTTAACGAAATAAATATCCAAAATTAAATTTTTAACTTTTTCTATAACATTCTATATGACGTAAAATTACGTCATAATTTACGTTATAGCTCATAAAAAATTCTTTCTCATTATTTTTGATGCCCTTTAGAAAATGTTTTAATAATAGTTTCAAAACTATGTAAATGTCCATTGTGTAACTATAAATAAAAAGTGTTATGTAAACATTTAAAAAGTTACAGCACATAAAAAAGGGAACATCCTGAATAGTTGTTAAATTACAAAATTTTAATTTTGTACATTAAAATTTGGTGTATTTAAAATTTAGTTTTTCTACAACTATTGAACAAACTTACTTTAAATTTTGTATTTGCCATTCTTTAAATTTGTACACCTAACAATTTAAGATTTTTCAAACTATTATGAAATAGTAATGAATAAGTATAAAAAATCATTCTTTGTATGGAAGAATAATTTTTTTTAGAATCTTTGGATAAATTACTTTTTCGATTGCGTGTAAGAATTTTTTGATTCCCTTAAAAGTTCTCGAGATAAAGCGAAATACGCAACAAGTGAAATTAACAAAAAAGAATCCAAGCTTTCAATAGCTCTCCTGCCTAACTATTTGAATCATTTTTCATATTTGCATATCATTTTTCATATTTGCACTTTAAAGGTCAGAAATCCGAAGTTGTCAAAAGAAAGATATGTCGATTCAAAAATTACGCTTCTGTGTATTATTTCAAAGCTTAAAATATTATCTGCTCTAACTAATTAGCATATTTAAGATTAGTCCTTCAAACCTTCCTTGTGCATGATAATCCGATAAGTAGATCAAAAGTTATTCAGTGTGTTTCCTTTTTTGCGCATTGTAGTACATATTTTGTCTCTTTTGTGAAATTTGTTACATAAAGCTGAGAAATTTGACTGCTTCTGTAGGGGAGAGTGGGGTCAATTGTAACAGGGTACGATTTTAACAGAGCAAAAATTTCGAGTGTCGGACTCTAGATTTGGTTCCTAGGTGTCGCACAAGGTTTATTTAATAAATCTACATGTACACCTCTGCTGGCAACCATTTTTATGTACTTTTGAAAGAGTTACATCACAAAAGATATTTTCATGCTACGTAAGTACTTTTTTTGGTATTAGAATATTATATTGTAACAAAGTAATTTTGTTTGAACAAATAAAAATTATTAACCGAATATGTAAGTAGACACCCTAATTAACATTTCTGAAAAAAAGATTAGTTTTGTTAATTAACTATCATTGTTTTTAACAAATGAAGCTGAAATGGCGCCTTGGGGACGATTGTAACTATAAGTAAAGGGACGATTGTAACAGCTGAAAATAAATAATCTTATGTTTACAAACCATTACTTAACTCTTTAGGAACCACCAATAGTTTCCTATATCAATTATATTATGTTGCATGTGCATTATTTCATTTGTCACCTTTCACAGCATAAATTGAAATTTTTAACCCCTTAAAGTTAAAAGTTTAACCCTTTAGGTCTCTGCTCATTATTATTTTTATTCCTGAAATATCACTACTATTTTGATCAATAAAAAAATATATCACAACTATGATAATATGTATAATTAACTATGTTTTAGTTGAATTTATGAACTGTTACAATTGACCCCGTAAGTGGGGATAATTGTAACAAGTGCACGACTGGCAAAATATGTTAATAACTAATATAATAACATTTAAAATAAGGTATTTATTTTCTAGTAGAGGATAGTCTACTTTACTCGTCTGTCAATTAATACTAATAATACATTGGACTTTTTGTTAGTTAAAAATAGTTAAGTAAAAATTTTTACAATAGAACCCACTCTCCCCTACTATTATCAGAAAAACCATTTAAACATTGAACCAGAATATCACTATCTTGAACAATTATTAAATGCAAAGCTATTGTAAGCTTAAAGTGTTATATTGAACCTCATAGTTTCGTTCAAATTGTACCATAGTATCGCGTAAAGAGTTTTAAGAAATAGGATAATGTTTAGCTTCAACACTTCCCAAAAAATCAAATACAATAGGAAGTAAGTATTTTAAGAATTCAATACTTCCCCTGTGAATATTGCGACACAAAATTTTTAAACACCTCAGTTATTCTAGTATTTTCTAAATATAGAATCTTTACCAATCTATATGCAAATTGACAAAATTTAAATAAAGCTTGATTTGATTTACCACAGATAGATATTTATCATTCAAATGTGAAAATATTTTGATTTGCATATAAAATTATTTCATTGTTTGAAGTATTATGTTACGAGTTTCTTTCATTTAACATTAAATTCTTTAATGAAGTCAAATATTGTGGATATTCAGGTAGAGTCAGTTTTAAATGCAATTACGTCTTAAATGGAATGGCGGACAAAATCATGACAATGTTTTGAAAAGCTCAGCCAATTTAGTATATGAAAGCTGCAAATACAACAACAACGCATATTAGAAAGGAAAAGAATTTTATGAGAGAAAAATATTTTAAATAATCATGATATACTGAATTTTACGAGCATATTTATTTATATATTTGGTGAAACTGACTGATATTCTGAAGTATTCTTCACAACAAAGATAGTTTTATGGATTTTTTAATGTTAACGAATCAACATTTATTGACAACAGTTTAATATCTAATTAGGTATTAAGAGTTTTAAAGCAGTGTTTTTTATTGTTTTTAAAACAATTTCAAATATTTGTTTATACTTTAGAAATGACCTTTAATTTCGGAACCATTTGGATCATTAATTTAACTTTGGACTGTTATTCAAATTCAACTTTGTTCAAGCACAAATAACATTATGTGGCAAACAATTATCTTTGTTGTCAGCCAAATCTAAAAATATTTTAAATATGTAGTTTCGATAATTTTTAGGCAAAAAAGCTGTTTTAAAATGCACAGTGCGTGAAAAAACGGATCACTCTTTATACCTTTCGATCTCGTGATCGAATCTACACTTACTAGGACTATATTAACAATGTCGACACCAAATATGTTAATTGGTTAGTGTACACGGTATTTTAAGTTAAGAAATCAAGCACAAAAACGTACTTTCTATGAATACAATACGTTTTTTTCTAACGGATTATGATTTCTGACCATCAAAATATAAAGGGTAGCCGCCATCTGTGAAATATGGTCCTAATTGTTCTACATGCCAAACATTGTCTACATTGGTCCAAAATTTGGACACCTTAATGTTATTGTTACTTTTTTCAGATTTCGTCGCAGCTCGAAAACTTTTTAGGCAACATAAATTTTTTTTCCCGCAATTGTAAAATTCGATTAATTAAATGTATTTTTCCACAAAAATAATTATTAATAATTACCTACAATTTTATTCAATAATAGTAGAAAAAATTTTAAATTGTAAGATATACAAATTTTGACATTTTGAAAAATTCAACTTGAAATGGCGAAATCCAAAAATTTAAACAAAGTCAGTTAAACGAATGAAATCTGAAAACGTTATAAATTGTACCAAAATAAATATATATGCTTTAGAATGTGTTATTAATTTAAAGTGACAAAATAGTTTTTTTTTAAATTTATTTTTACACAAACTATGTTTCATATTACGCTCTTTTTACCAACCACACTTAAATATATTTTTTTCGTTTAATGTTATTTCAAGAATTATCGTTGCTTCTTAGAAATAAGTTACAAAGATTTTTAATAACATGGCATTTTAGCAAATTACATTACAGGACATTTTAGCATTCTGAAATAGAAATTATTTTCTACGTTTCTCTCTGTTAAATTACCGAAATTTTTTTTTCTTCTGAAAACACGCTCAAATTTATGGCAGAAAAAACATGCTTTATAGAAAATATTTACCACGCTATTTGGGTCCTTCTAATAATAAAAAAAGCTTATTTCAAATGTGTTTTGGTATTTTTAGTATTTAAATCTCTTACCCATTCATATTAAAGTATTGCCTACAAGCTTTTGCTGTGGAATAATTTGTGTCGTAAAAAAATATTTCTTAATATTCTTGTTACATATTTTGATCAAAAAGGGTGTAATAAGGTAATTTTTCGACATTAATTTTTTTTTCAAATTTTTGTAATGTAAAAAATAAAAACTTTTTGAAATAAGTATTTCAAGTTAACAGTAAAGAGACATTTTTTTTCTGATCTAAACAATCTTTACGTCAATAATACGTCCTGTGTTTTCTATCTATCGTTTGAAAAGTTTAAGTTTAACAAGGTTAAGTATGACAAGCTCAGGTCTGACCTGTTAAGATTTAAGAATTCTAGTTAGTCGGAAATTTTATTGATGACGAAATTCATGTGACAAAAATGAGGCAATGAACTCTGCATGAAACAAATACTGGCATCAAGCAAAACGCTTCAAAGAAGATTTGAGCTTTTTAGTAAGTCTGGAAAGTGTTAAAACTTTCACAGTCATGGTGGCTCAGGGGAGCACTTATCTCCCAATGATGTTACCCAGGTTCGAATCCCAGCGATGGTTTGTCAATATAAATTTTGCAGCTGGCTAGCAACAACCCTATTCTTGACGTAAAATATTTACAGTTGTGAACGGATCATGAGTTAGTCCTCTTGCCGTCGAGCTAACCGTGGGAGGTTTTCCTCTCCATGTAATGCAAATGCGGTTTAGTTATATCAAAAAGTCATTCGACCTCTCGCTGTTCTTCATCCATGAGCTCCTTGTCTTCTGGGTTAGGTTTAAAATTACAAATCTATGAAAGTTAATATTAACAGTTGTAAACTGATAATTGGGTTGGCTGCTCAAAGCTGGTTATAAAATATAATATAAAAATAAAAACTTTGACAGCAAAGTCTTGCAATGAGTGACAAAGCCAGTTAAGAAAAATGCAGTAAAATTATAAAAACAAATTTCTGTTACAATAATTTTCAACACCTTTATTTTGACAAGATTTTAAAAACAAATTGAATTTTTTTTCTTAAAGAAAATCTGAATAAAAACATACATTTTACTTCTAAAATGAGCTGATAACAGCGCTATTGTTTTGACGCTTTAATAATAGAGCTATTATTTTTAGTAAGTCGCCTAATTTTAGACAATAGACTTATAATTAATAACATTTATTAAAAAAATAATATTTGCTCTAATTTATATGAACCATTAGCTTTGAATACGTTTTTCCTATGCCAGTTGCAAAGCTTATAACTTTCGAAAACCTCAGTATAAATTTTAATTTAAAATAATAATTTTAAATAATCACATGCAAATAAAATTCATGAAGTTAAATAAAGTTATGTAAAAAATCATTACATATATTTACATCAAGAATAATGGAGATGACATTTAAACTTATCGCAACAGTACTTTTATTCCTGAAAATATAACTAATAATAATGCTTTTTACATTTTTGTGAAACATGCTCAAAATATAGTTAAAATAAATTTATTTTTAATTTATAGTTAAACTTGTATGTTTTTATAACTATTAATACCAAAGTTAAATGTCAACTGTGTTTTTTAAAGATTATGCTTTTATAAGCATATTTAACCTTTTTATTCGACATTAAAAAAGCTATAAGTTTTATTAACAGATATGAGAGGAAAAACCATAATATTTGACTTTTTTAGATTTAAGAGCATACTTTTACTTTAAAATAAGACTCAAAATAAATTAGTTTGAATCATAAAATAATGAAATCAAATTAATAGGCTATTTTTTGAGGTGTTCTTAATATTAGTGCAAAGTTTCTTTTATAGCAATCCAAGTATTTTACTGTACATCTCGTTAAATTTTAATTATGTTTTGTTGTGATTTTATGTTTATGCATGTTTCATAGCATTATACTTTTGATGCTTTTACGTAAACACGATTGCTGCCAAAAATTCGCCAATTTTCCTCTAAGCGGCACATTGAGCATAATTTTAAAATTTTGATTTCCGATTGAATGACAGTTTAATTTTATGCGCACAGTTTAAATTAGGAAACAATTGAATATTGTTTTCTTATTAGTATTATTAGTAGTACTTTTATTGAAATGTTATTAGACTCTAGTGAATATTTACTTAATCTAATTAGTCGGAATTTTGAAAGACGAAATACATTTGACGATTAAAATAACAATAAGTTTGCTTGTAAAGGTTAGGAAGCGATTGAAACACATTGTCCTCTAATGCAAATCCTTAGAATAAATTTGAGAGCCGTAGATATTTAGAAAGTAGTCCGAATTTAAACTAACAAGAGAATCGCAGAGAATACATTTTAAAAAAATTATAAATATTACGATATAATAAACACATTAATACTTAACAAATATACTACGATTTCTTTAACAAATATGAATTAAAAAAAAACATGACACTCTGAAAAAAATTGGTTTATGACTGAATCATTTTTTAACCATTATGTTTTGTGAATTTGATGCAACCGTTAGAATGTATAAGCTTGCACCCAAGTCTAGTAGAAAAACTAATTTCTCTACTAGTATGGTAAATGCTTAAGAAAGCATACTTAAATCTAATTAATAATAATTCAATTAATTTCAGGCAATAAAATTCATGTTAAACGAAGCAATGATAAAAATATTTGTACGTGTTACACTATTATTTAATGCAAAATAACCAAAACATTTTACAACAACCCCACAAGCTAATCCTTTATTACCTACAATCAACTGAAGCATGGTTACATTAACGTGTAACTTAAATATCAATTATTAAGGTTCTAGCAAATTTTCAAGGCACCAACACTCAACCATGAACCAATTTCTCTGAAAAATGCACGAACAAATTTTTTAAACATATTGTGCAGTTTGGAAAGCAATTTCGTTGTTTTCCCAACAGAGCTCAAGTGTAATTTTTCTAAACTAACTTCAAACTTAATTATTATGTATTTTGACAGCTGGTATAGCAAGGCTTGCTTGTGAAATAAATTGATTCTACACAGTTGTTTTTAGTTAGTCGATATTTTTCCAGTACATAAAGTGAAAATCTGAATTTTAGGTCTATTTTACTCTTTACCATCGAAAAGGCAAAGTACATAATAAAAATTATCCGATGTGTATGGAGAAAATATTCTGATAAAATTCCAGTACCAAAACTGGTTTAAAAAATTTCGATTAGGCAATTTTGATGTAGAAGATACATTACGTTTTGGAAAGCCAATTGAAGACACAATAAATAACAAATTGTGATTGAAATTACGATTTATTGAATTTGACGAATCATGATTCTTTGAGCCGTGATGGCTCAGGGTATAGAGTGCTCGCTTTCCAATGAGGTGAACAGGGTTCGAATCCCACCGATGACTGGTCGATACGAACCCGCATCCGGCTTGGGTCGACCACAGTGCTGGCGTGAAATATACTCAGTGGTAGACGGATCATGGGTTAGAGTTCCTTTGCTGTCAGGATGACCGTGGAAGGTTCTCATGGTCTTCTCCATGTAACGAAAATGTGGGTTAGTTCCATAAGAAAGTCCTCCACGAAAGCAAATTTCCCCCAATACTTGATCCAGGAGTTCCCTTGTCTTCTGTATTGGGTTCAAAATGACAACCTTCTATGGGAGAGATGCAATCTGCTAAATGAAGTATTAAAACGTATCCGATATACTGAGTTTCTACAGTGAACAATACAATCGTAGGTCGTCGATCACATAGATTTTTAATTAACTCAACCAGTTTGTCACCAGAACTTTACTGTAATGAGTATTATTGAGGGTTTTTGTCCACTTCTGTGGAAAGACAATGGTTGATCTGACCAGTTTCCGTATAAAGTGTTTTGAGCTTAATAGGTTCCCTTGTCAATCGCTTTTGGAACCTTTAAGTCATATACCGATTGACTAGTCCCGATTGTATTGTTTTCTTTGTGATTTGCCTAACTTCTTTGCCCTTTATAATGCTAGGCAACAATAACCTTCATTTTGCCATGATACTTGTGTAGTTTTGTTATCTCTGATTCATTCACTTATTCCTTTCTGTCTGAGAATAAATAATATGTAAGATAGTAATAAATTATTCAGAACTTTTTCATACATCATTAGTTGCTTAACCTTTTTGTCAATGAGCTGATTTCAGCTAATTTTTGATGAGCTGATTTTTTGAATGAGCTACGGAGTTCAACATTAGTCGTCATAAACCCAAAACCACTCCTATTAGGTATAATCTCAAAGCTCGCCATATGAGTTCCTCATGTTCTTACGGAAATAAATTATAGTGCCGTTAACGCCTGCGATTTGCTTCTCAAAATTCTCGTATCACCAATAAGGACATGGTGATATATCCTTATGGTTGTCTATTACAATGCTTGTCCATTGAAATGTTTGCCTACCTCAATGTTCCAATCATTAAAAAATTTTAGACCGAAAAATCTTTACTTTAAATGAAGTTAAAAATCAATCTGATCAGTTTTTTGCCAAAAAAGAATAAAAGCTTCATAAGCGTCGGAATCGTGCTACTGCCAGAAAGAAGGCAAAAGCATTGAACCAGAATAAGCAACATATAGTTCAATGAAACATTTATTTACTATAAGAAATTCATAGTTCTTTTTCAAAAGAACGAACTTATTTTCCGAAAAACCCACGAAATTTTATAGATATATGTACCATACAGCAAAACTAAAGTTGACGAAAATTCTCACTGAATTTTGGTTCAACTCGCTCAAATATTCTTACACTGTGTAAGAATAAACTTTATACACGGAATAAAAATTGTATTCTTATTTTATGTGAGTTTGCGGATGAAATATATTACTAAAAACCTATTTTAATAAAACTTTTCAAGAAAACATATCTATAAAAATGTATTTTCTTCGATATAAATTTAGGTATGCATCGCTAGCTATTTTTCGCGATAAGAAATACATTCAAAATCGATGGAAAAGTTGCCTAGAAGACCGAAAAACAATTTTATGTTTACAGGTTTAAAATATTCCACTTTGAATACAATATCGAAGAAAAATAGCAGTTAAAGCTTTTGTTTTAATTATTTTTGTATGCCCCATACACAGTTTAATTCATGAAACTTCTGTAAAAAAGTGAGTATTTACAAATATTTTAATGGATTATATAAATAAATTTTAATTACTTTTTTGTTCTAGTAACAAAAGGGTATTCGCCGTAGTTAAAAAGTTTTTAAAAGTGACAAAATATCAATTTTTAGTTATGACTTGTTATTCATAATAAAATTTCACTAATTATTATTTTTAATTGTAAATTCTGAATAATAGTTGACTGAAATTTGAAGAAAGAAAAAGCAAATAAAAATAAAGTAAAAAATTAAACAATAATATAAGTAATAAATGAAAATAATAAATTAAAAAAATAAACCATTATCTTTATTTTTTGTTTAATATTATCGACTAATTTTTGTTTATGATAAGAACTTACTAGCTATTATTCTTGATTTCCATTTGGACAAAATCATGAATCCAATCCATGAATCCATTGAACTAATCATGAACAAAAGTTAGTACAAATGCAATAAAAGCTGTAAAACTTTTTGAATATGTACATATAAAATTTTATTTTATTTATTTATGTTCCGCTTCATTTTAATATTGATGCATAAAACTGAGAAATAGCTAGTACAGTTATCAAATATGTGCACATTTCTTTCTTAAAAAATATTCAAAATCATTTCTGCAAAGTAATAATTGGTGAGAAATTTTCCATTTACTTTTTTGTTCTAAAACCGAAAAAGTAAACAATTTTTAGATGAAAATGAAAAGAAAATTTGTTTAAAATATTTTTAACGTCTGAAAATACATTAAATAATCGAACAATTTTTGATATTTTGTTTCGCTATCAAACAAACATAGAAAACCACTTTCAAATTACTTGGCTTTTGTTTACGTGATATTCTAAACCAAAATCCTCTAAAAGATCAGATAAATATGTATCCACAATATGCTTAAATTGCATTATTTCTTCTTATCAAATAGACTCACAAACTTCGAGAAGAAATTTTTCTTTCGAATCAAATCTTTCGAAAGGAATCATTCGAATCAAATGTCTAAGCAAATATACTATCTTAAACTCGATACAGAAAGCTTCATAATACTAAATATTTAAAATTCCCTTTTGTGTCTGAAATATTATATTTCTTTTATGGCTACCAATCTTAATATTTGTTTTCTCTAGAATATTGTTTACTTGAGGAGAAAAAAAACTTTTTTGAATTTATAAGGATGTGAATGGATCTTAAGGGGAAGTATGCTTTTCAATATTTATAGCATCGGTTATAGAGTAATGAAAGAAGAATATAAGACAAAATTTATATTTTTACTACTTATTTTCTTGGTTTATCTTTCGTTATATGTCAAAATCTGTTGTAAAAATAAACATTCCTTATTTATTTATGCTTTTAAGCTAGTATAACGTTTCTCTTTATAAAAATCTGGGAATAATTTGAAAGTAAGCTTAAGCCCTTTATTTGGCACTGTATGCCTTTTTCTGAATTTGTTTACCAGTAAATCTACATTCAGTTCAAGTCAGAATTAAGTTTCGTTATTTCTTCTGTTACGAGGAAAGTTTATAAAAAACAGAACTTTACAATGACATAACAAAATACTAACTTCTAGTTAGTGAACAAAATATTTTACAGAATTTTCAAAAAAAAAATTAATTTATAATTACGATCTTTTTTAAAAATTTTCTCGAAATTTTTCGTTTAAATTTTGAATTTTGCCAATTAAGTTCACATATTTTAAAGTAATTGTAATAATTCATGAACTTTGCATTTTAAGCATTTTACGGTCACTACTAATTAGTAGTAAATAACGGTTTAATAATAAGCTTTTTCACAAGCAATTATCTTCAAATAAATTAGTTTTAGAATGCATATCATACTTTTTAATTTGTTTAAATATTTTCTGAAATATGCCGAATTAGTCTTAGAAAATATTAAGTTCGAAAATGTCCAAATTTTTGACTTCGCTCTTAAATAATTATCAGCACCATAACTACCCTATTTTCCAAATTGCGGACAATCGTTCTTATTTTGAGAGTATAAAATACGAATTCATAGGAAGGAAATAGAAATCTTATTCGGAGTCGATAATGCATCATTGATACATTTATTATCCATATTATACAATAATTTACCATTACATAAATACAAACAGTTACTTTACCACGGCTCTTAATATGTATTTTTAGAACCATCGTCAAAATAAATTAAAAATATATAGAGAAGAAAGTGGAATAAAACTCCTTTTAGAAGAGAGAAGACCTCATCACGGATTAATTTGGTAGCTCGACTTAGCGAGCATAAACTGCACAGTGAAGTAAAAATAAGAAAGATGTCACTGCTAAATATAAAAACAAGACTTTTTGCGCTTTGAAAATGGTCATAGGATCTAAAGCATTTGTTCAGCTTTGGATTTTAGTTATCTTCTTCCTCTGCCGCACTATAGGTTTCATGAGCCATACATACGCACATTAAGGGAGGACAAAATTGGGTAGCATTCAGTCTTGCCACGAGAGCATTGGTTATCGAAACGAAACAGAACTTCATTGGACTAAATCCTTATTATTTGTTGTCTAAATATGAACCTTTAATAAATATATAAAAAATTTTATTACAGTTATGACCAATGAATAAAGTTGGTTTAAAAACAGATAGTTGACATAGCTTATCTACACACACGCTGAGAAATAATCAACAATAACACGCCAATATGGTTGGTACTTCTTAACTAGTCAAATGTAATTCAGAGTTCATCCATCAGAAAGCTGAACTAATTTCGTCGCAATCGAAATACCCAGTCTTATCCAATTTATCCCATATTTTTAATATATCTAATTGGGGTCTCAAAACACTATTAAATTGAGCAGAAAAGGTAAAAACGTTATCAAGACTTGATATCTATTAAGGAAGAAATGAAATAAAAACATTAAAACTAGGTTGGATTCCCTGAGAAATTGAAAGTGAGTGAAAGGTGATTATTTGAAACATGTTTCCTTTGGCAACCAAACTGGTTTTTGTGTTTTTCATGCCCCTTTTCTGACACCCTGTTTTGGTTTATCTTCACTTAAATGCAATCCCCCCTTAATGTCCAAATTTTTCGTTTTGTTTAGAATTCCGTAAAAATTAATGAACGGTAATTACACCACAACCTGTACCTAGTAAGTTACGCGCCTTAAATTTTCTACTTTAAACAATATATACGTAATTACGGTGATATATTAATTACAAATGTTTTTATTTTTATTCATTAAAAGCTAATATTTCAGTTTTCTTTACACTTGTTATAAGTCAATTGGAGTTTAAATGATCATTTATTAACAGACTTGACATTTCACCTTTCTTTAAAATTATCTTTTATTATTCTCTTCTGCGATTTTATACGCTCCTAAATCAGGCATCTTATATAATTATTTTTATCGAATAGGTCCTTAACTACATTTATCTGATTGATTATGGTTTTTAAATTACAGCCAACTTCTATTTTTTTACATCACACATTCTACAGTAATTGATACATTTATGAATCCCCCAAAAATGTTCACCGAAGTGACGCTAAGAATTTTCTTTTGAAACATCATAAATTGATTTCTGCTGTTCTACCTTTCTCACCTTTCTTTAAAATTATCATTTATTAGTCTCTTCTGCTATTTTATGCTCTCCTAAATCAGGCATCTTACATAATTATTTTTCCCGAATAGGCCTTTTTATAATTACATTTATCTGATTGATTAATGGTTTTTAAATTACAGCCAACTTCTATTTTTTTTTACATCACACATTCTACAATAATTGATACATTTATGAATCCCCCAAAAATGTTTAAAGAAGAAACGTTGAGGAATTTCTTTCTCAATGTCATAAATTGATTTCTGTTGTTCTAGCATCTTTCTTGATGAATCATTTCCAGATATCCAGCAAACACTCGTACACAAATGGTCATCACGAACAATGGCATCCATCAGGGTGATTGAGCCTTTCCATTAGGGGCCATTCCGCCTTCCCACATGCTGTTTGCCTCATGTACTGGAGACCTTCCCAAGTCACGGAATCTGTAGTTTAACTTATCCATTAACAATGGCAGTTGATGAAGATGACTAGTCAGACTAAAAACAGTCGGTGTTCTTCATAAATTGATACGAAACATCGAGACAGAGTGAATCTAGATTGAAGCTGATACTCGAAATATTAGGAGGTTTAACACAGTTACTGTTTGCTTCATTGCTTTCCTTGGTCTTAATACATGGAGCAGGGGGAAAAAAGATTAGTGCAATAAAACCTGCTTTTATATTATCTATCACAGTTCTATCTGTATCTAGGTACTTTATGCAAATGTTTTACAGAGTATTTTTTAATTACAGTACAGAACCCGTTATCTGGAAATCAGAAAACCGGAAAACCAAAAAACCGGAACGAAATTCGATTAGTTTTCCCGCCATTTAAAAAAAAAATTTTTTTTTCCTCATAAGAATTTAGGATTTTTCTTTCTTTTTTTAAAGATGTTTACCTTACCATCATTTTGGAAATAATCATTAATGTATTACTTAATCGTTTTTTCCTTTTAAGATTATTTTTAATTTTTTTTTTCGTTGGGTTTAACTATAAAAAAACGGCTTTTTGTAGCGATTCAGAAAACCGGAAAAATCAGTTATCCGGAATATCGATGGTCCCGATCGTTCCGGATAATCGGTTCCCTACTGTACATATATTTATCTGGCAAATTACTATTCTCTAAATTACAGTGTCATGCAGTTATATAGCTAATCTATATACACGTTTTTACTAATTGATACATTTGTAGATACAGTTAATTTATCCATTGAAATTGCCAGTTGTGAAGAACAACAATTTGTGTTCTTCATAAATTTACACTAAACAGTGAGACTAAGAGCTTTTAGATTGGGCCGATATTTTAAGTGGTAGCACAGTCACTTCATTGTTTTTCTTGCCTTTATTCGATAGAGCAAAATAAATAAATGAACAAATAAGAAATAAGATTAGTGTTATTGGAATTTCCTATTACCTCTTCTTACCTGTTCTTATGTTACCTTTCATAGTTTTACCTATACTTAATTGTACAGCTATAAATTAAAATAATAATTCTGGACGGTGAAAAATTTCCGGATTAAAATAATAGGGAAACAAAAGGAATTAGAACGTATAAGCCACGTTGAATTTAACTTCTATCATAAATTATATAAATTACGGTGAATTAACTTAACTGACTAATAAAATTGCTTATATTTTTGTAAGGTAAATAATTTTATAATACTTTATTTATATCCGCTTCCTTTTGACAAAGCTTACTTTAAATTCATTGTAATATTCTCTTGATTTTATTTTAAGAGTTAATGAGTGCATGCATTCTAAATTAGTTTTTCTTTCATTTAATTGTATCGTAAAATAACGTTACACTTTCTTATGTGAATTTTGTCATAATATCATTAATGAACATGGTGTTACTGAACAATGAAAATTGTGGCATCCCCTTTTTGCCAAAAAAAGTGTAATGGAATATCCCTGGTGTTTTACTACACAAAACACTGTTTCCGGTGTTGTTTCCTTTAAACATTAGTGTTTTACTACATCATTTTTAGAGTAGTCGTCATAATTTTTTGATGTTAAGGGGTCTTAAGTTGTTAAGGGGTTTTCATCAAAAAAGCATTAATGTATTTGAAATAACTTTTAATAGGCTGTAAAGTATGTTGTTTTTAAAATCATACGAGCTCATATAAATTGAAAAATAAAAAGTTTTTTTTAATTTAAATTTATTTAAGAGAAAAAATTTAATTTTCCGCCACAAAATAGTTAATATTTTTTGGATCAAAATAATTGTTTTATGAAAACAATTATTTCGATCAAAAAATTATTAAATATTTACCAAAATTCAAAGCGATAGTATGAATTTAAGCAACATGTTGCACTCGAACCCATTACTAAGTTTTAACTTAATAGGTTTATTAGAAGTCGAGAAATCTTATGCAGGATGGAAAAAAATGTAAATAGAGAAAAACAGATTTAAAGACAAAATTTTGAATAAATAACTTTAAATAAAATATGTGAGTTTACAAACGATTCCAATTGAGAAAGTGGGTGTGATGTTTTCTGGCATCAGTAGACAGCGGATTATATGCACTAAAAAACGGGCAAAATATGCATGCAAATATGCACTAAAAAACTTGAATATATGCTCTTAAAACTAGAAATATGCACTTAAAATAGAAATTAAGAGTTCAACTTATTTAAATACTTACTTTTTCCAACAAACACAGCTGAAACATTTTTTTGTTAAAAGGAAGAAAATCAAAATATTTCTTTCTTGAATCTACACATTTCTGAAGAAAAAGCCTAAAACTGAAGTATGATAAATGAGAGACGAAAAATCATCGCATTTTCCGGAAAGATTTTATTAAACTGAATAATTTTTGTTGCAATGCACAACTAAGTGTTTTTCCAAATTTTCAAGGGTGAATTGATGTCGTCGATCATCAAAGATTATTTTGAAAGCAGAAAATCCACGTCAACCGATGTTATTGGACAAAACTTGCACAATTTCGTACTCATTGGTTTTACTTTCTCTGGAAGTTCAGTTCCGTTTCCATTCAGAAAATCATTTATCTTCTTCACTGCTACAAAACCCGAATTTTTGTTTTGAACGAAACACCATTTTTCTTTTACTTTCTTCCCAACTGAGTCTGGAAGAGCATTGATGCACTGTTGAATTTTTTCAATTTCGGATATGGTCTCAGCCAGGGGAAGACCTCGTGTTTCGAGCTTTGTTATTGCTCCACTTAAGAAAGAAAAGAGAGTGTCAATTATGGCCAAGTCCTTCTGCAAAGAGATATCCTGTAGTAATTCTTTTGTGACATGAACTGAAGAAGCACAGGAATTGTCAATTGCATCTACAACTGACTTTATTGCATCAAAATTATTAGCGTAAAAACGTGCAGCTTCAATCCATGTACCCCACCTAGTTATCACAGGCTGTGGAGGTAAGGGCAAATCAGGATACATTTTTTTATACAATTTTATGCGCACAGGTGCCTTGAGAAAAACTTTCTTGATACTAGAAATTAAATCATTCACAGGGGAGAATACTTCTCGAACAGTCTCAGCCAGTCTGTGAACAGCATGAGCCAAACATGTAATATGTAGCATTCTGGGATAAAAAACTTCCAGTGCTGTTGCAGATTTGACCATATACGGAGCGGCATCACTGACAAAAATCAAAACATCTTCAGAACCATCTCTATCAGGCCATAATAATCTGATAGAATCATTGACAAACCTTGCTATGGTTGAATGATTGACTTTTTCAAGGGCTTTGCTTGCTAGAAGATGTGGTCGAGTAGGAATATTATCCACTTTTCCACAAATAAAATGAGCAATATAGCGACCGCACTTATCTGTCGTCTCATCGACTTCAATCCATATAGGGCCATCTCCAATATCTCGTCGAATATCAGCCAGTTCTTCGTTATATATCGGATGAAGGTAGTTCTTTCTTAAAGTCGATTCATCGGGAATGATCTGATTGGTACAATATTTTTTTAAAAACTGTCTTAAGTTTGGATTATTTAACTTTTTTAAAGGAATATTGCTGCTTACTAAGGCTTTGCATAAATCACTAGAAAAATCACTTTCCTTTTTAGCTGCTTGAACAAGAATAGTTAATAAACTTTGAACAAATCCTTTTGTATTCTGCTTTTTCTTCGCGGAGTGAGCATTAGTCTTTATATGTTGATCGATTTGGTACTTTTTTTCACAGGAAATGTGTTTTTGACAAATCACACAAAATACTATTTCCCCATCGGTCGTAAAGTTCTTCCCATAGTCCGAAATCCATGTCTTCATTAAATTTGATTTAGTCGACTTAATTTTTGGCATATTATAAAATTCAGCAGTCAAAAATCACGTTCGAAGCTTCACTAACTACGTATTCAACTGATGGATGTCGAAACTATCTATCTATCGGATGAACTATCGAAATATGTTAGAATAGCAGCTCTCTCCGAAAATGTATTCACTCCACCTTTTAACTAATCAATCACAGGAAAGGAGGTCATTTTCTACCTACCACAGAAGCCTTATTTTTCCCACACAGATTGACAATTATTTATTCCAGGAAAAGACATCCCTTCATAGAATATCTGACCATCCCTTTCTGAGGTTTCTGTGACGAATGTCTGTTTGGGTGAGCCCTTTGTACCCCCCTTCCCGACACACACCTCATTCCTACATCTTTTTCACGTGATTGCAATCACCCCCAGCAACATCAACCCAGCTGACCCTTTCAGGTGATAAAGAACGACAAAACAAAATTTAAAGCGTTCCTTATACTAACATAAAAAGAATAGTGATATGGTTTTAGGAGGGAAAAGCCATAAAATGCTGAAAATATGCATTTATAAGAGCAAATATACCTTTTTATGCATTTATATGCACTGCTAAAATATGCAATTGCATATGCACGTACGCAATTGCATATTATCCGCTGTCTAGTCATCAGTATGTGAGTTTGAGTATTTTTGCTGTAACTTTGGAAGTTCTTTTGAGTGTTATCGTATACTTTATGTCAAATTGGTCAAAATAAAGCAGGTTACAATGTATATTGTTTTCAAAAATTTTGTTTAGAAAAATCCTCTAATCCTCTAAATCCTAGGTACGCTAAAACTAATTACTTTTCACTAAATAAAATTAAAAAAATAATGGTTTATCAAAGAATTTATTAATTAAAAAACGCAATCTATTTTAAATTAATTCATTAATTTTTTTAAAAGAAAATATTCATATTTTTTTTAAAAACATTTGAAATTTTAATAAAACTGACAAGTATTTTAAACTTATTCAAACTCTAGAGAAAAACTTGTATAGCCCAAAAACTTTTTCCCTCAACTTAAAATGCGGATTACTATATTGAATTCTTTTTTTTTTTTTTCGGTTACACTACAGTGGTTTTACTTACAATTACAATAAAAATACAAAAAAAACGAACCAGTTTTCGAAGAATGATAATCATAGAGTAATTAATTTTAATAATGTGCTTACATATAAAAAATATTAAATTACATTCTATCTCTTAATTTACTTTTATATTAAATGTTTTGATTTTCCACAGTAATATATAATTTAATGTTAGAGTTGCTGTTTGTTGTTAAGAGATCAACTAGTTAAACAATTTATAATATTTTATTGCTATTTTATATAATATCATTTCATTTAGTGATACTCGTAGTTTTATATCACATTAAAACAAATACAGATACAAGTAATTAAAATAATCCCTAAAATCACAGCCTCCTTTGATGTATACACTGAACAAAATCTATTAACTTTGCGTAAAGCATAATTTTAAAAGATTGAAAATATGCAATTAGTTTTTGATATTAATTAAACACGAGTGATTCTTCAAGAAGTAAAAATTATTTAATTCTTGTTCGTGTTTTATATAAATAGAAATATTAGAGAAATAATTAATAAGTTGATCACATTTCCTAAAGATAATTATTACGATGAATTAATTATTCGTGTATGATTTATTATCAAAATAACATATTCAAAATTAATCTTTTACATTCTGTTATTTTAAAATCTCTTATACTTATAGATCTGAACAGGTTTAAATAAACATATATTTTCCAAAAACTTATTGTCATTTTTCCCACTTGAGTTATAGGCTAATTAGAAAACATTTTTAAGTACAATTTGTATTTAATATTGTAAGAAATTTTAATTTTATGCTTTTTCATACTTCCATACTTTTTCATACAAAAAGATTTTTAGCTTATAGAAACCAGTTCATCTAGTTAATGCATGAAGCAATTTCTTTGTTATAAAAATTATTTTACTAACTATTTATAATGAAAAAAACCTGTTAAATATTTGTTATTACATTAAACTATGCATTTTATATTAAACTAAAGAATGCATTCACTAACAGATTATGAGCAGCGATGCTTAGAATATTTAAGCGTATAAAAAGGCGACTTATTTCATTGTATTAATCAAGTATTTTTTATATAATCGTTATAGGGCAGGCTAAAAATCATCTATCCTTAAATGTTGTTGTTTCTAATGATAACTGGACAAGCCCAGTTAACCGATCATTGACTTTTTGAATATGACGTAGCAGAGATGTCAACATCACTCATGCGTGAGGCAACTTTCACAATTTAGATATGGATCGGAAGAGGAAGGAAATAATGTCCAGATCCCTGTACCCGTGGTACTTCTCAGCGACCGACCAGAGGACTATGAGCTGCTTTTACGAGCATGCATATAGCATGATCTAGGTGAGTCTTAACAGATTTAAAGATCGGCCGGCCAGGTGGCCGAGCGGTTAGCGTGCCTGACTGCGAAGCCATAGGCTGCGGGTTCGAATCCCGCTCTGGACATGGATGTTTCTATCTCTCTTTGTGCTGTCCTCTGTTGTGTGTGTGTATGATGTGTGAATGTGGCCCACCCCATAAACGGGTTTGTGGCAGTGTGGCGTGGGCAATGTTGCTCGCCTCCGTGACTTTGGTTCACAGGTGCCCACTGGGTAACGTGAAATGAGCAACAATTCTGGTGTAGTATAGGCAAAGATTCAAATTCAGTGCCTGCCATTGAAAAAAAAATGAAAAAAAAACATTTAAAGATCGAACCCCGATTTCTCCGGCGTGAAATCCGATGCTTTAACTACTGGGTTACCACAGCCCTCCATCCTTAAATGAAGATGCAGAGGGCAAATATGAGTAGAAATTAAGTAGAAAAGTATAACAACATACTCATAAAGTTAAATATAAGTATAGCTACGTTACTAGACGGAAATAACATATCACTTTATTATATTCAAAATTTCATTACTAAATATATTTCAAAATAATATGAATACAATTGGTAACTTGATTTATAAATCGTTTAAGCAATCAAGTAAACTGCAACAGACTTCGCCATAAGGTTTCTTTTCTTAAATGCTAAATATTTGTTCATAAGTAGTACTAGGTCCAATATAAGACTTTCAAATGCTGGCATTATGTGAACCATTACCTATTATATCTAGAATATTAACATTTTTTAAAGGTAACAATTGTAATATTCGTGATAAATTTTGCTGTGAATCAACCATAAATTGCTGGAAATTCATTGGCGTATTCCTATTTGGAGGCTATTGAGAAACAAAAATTGTTGCTTTATTGCAACAATAATACCAATTTTTCCAATGAACCCTGATAAGAATAATTTTGGTGATAAATTTCGTCTGAATGACATAACTTTGTCCGAATTTATTTCTTAATATAAGTGTTACGTTACTGTGATAAAACTTTTCATCTAAATTTTTATTTCTTAATCAAAAATAGTATTGTTAAAGATTATCTAGTATACAAAAATTCTTTCTCCTGAGCTGTTGTAAATAAAGTAGGATAACACATGGTACTAATTATGTAATTAACAAAGATAGACAATCTTTTTGACTCAACAGGAAATACCATGATTTTGCGTCTTGCCAAAGGTGATGATTCTTGTTACAGTACTGAAGTTGTCGTGTCTTTAAAACTATACTATTTGTGCTATAATTCGTTTTCATTCTACATTATTTAACACTGCCCAGAAGAAATATACCCTTTGTTAGTTGGAAAACCTTTATTTCTTATTTTCTGATCAGTGAATGAAAGTTTCACTGAAAAGTTTTGTAATAGTTACGTAATTTTACATTAAAAATATAAATTTTGCTCAAATTGATGCCATTCAGACGCAATTTGTCAATTCTTATATCAGGGTTCGTACCGTCATCATATTTTTTTTAAAAAATGGTGTTAATGTTGTAATAAAGTAGCAAATTTCTTTTCATTAGCGTCCACTTTAAAATTATAAATCTCAAATTTCGCAATAGGATAAGTGTAGCTGGAAATACAAACTTATTGAGATACATTTCTATAAGTTTTACTACAACATTCTAAGGCATTTAAAGAATTGCAATAAAAGTAATAATGATTACTTTTTATTAAAATTATTCTTCTTAATTTACCTCATCCAGAGCTCCTCGCAGTGCTTCAACCTCGGCCAACTTTTGTTGAATAAGAGCGTAGATTTTGTTTTGACTGCTCCTCCTGTTCCCAAAGATGTCGACAGAGTTTTCACTCCTGAGGCTGTTCCTCTTCCTACCACAGCCAGTGAATGCATTGCAGAACGGTCGTTTCTGCAGGACTGGAAGATCCATTTGATCCTGTAATAAAATGTGTTCTCTGATTTTTCCTGTAATTGCTCAGTTGTATTAAATTTTTAAAACAATTATAAAACGCCTGCAAAAGAATTGGATCTCCCTAAATATATAATTTCATAATCTTTACTGACAATTAAGATATAATGAATCACAGATTACATTTTAGGGAATTAAAAACATTATTATTATAGTTTCAATTATAACGTGCATAATTATTGAGACCAAAAAAGGTGTAAGGATTACTAAAAATCGGTATATTTGTCTTATGAGCCTAAAATTTATTAGCCTGGCGTTAGAAACTGATTTTAGTTTTATTTACCAAAAAAATCTATTAATTTTGTCATTTTTATAGTAATTTTTAGCAAGCCTGTAAGTGTTATGAAGCTTTTTTTCCCTAAAAGTATTAATTAATGAATTTCAATTTTAGCTGTTCTTCACATAAATATAATCTTATTTTATTATTTTTGAACAGTCAACCTGTTCTTAGGTTTAGGCATATCAATGCGCAGCTTCATAGCTATGAAATTCTGAGACAAACCTTGACTATAAGCAGGTAAGTATTGTGACATACTTGCCCTCATAGAGGACTTTCATATGTATAAACCCGCATACTCAACCACAAAACTTTCCACGGTTAGACTGACGATTAAGCGACTTTTAAACCAAAACCTATATACCACTGAGGATATTTTACGTCAGCATTGTGGTTGGTGCGAGTCATTCTCAATATTCGTATCGACCAGTTATCGCTGGATTTCGAACCTAGGGCTCCACATTGGGACGCGAGTACTCTATATTCTGAACCACCGTGACTTTACATAAAGAGAATCCAATAAAAGCAAGTTTGTATATTTCTCTTCTCCCCCCATTTCCCACTACAGTATAAAAGTAGACACGCGAGGTTCTGCAATTTTTTTATTAGGAGAATGCTTAACATTTTAAATGAAAATGTGAGAATTTAAGTAAAAATCAGACAAATTTTAAAGATACGCATGTTAGCAAAAGCAGTACTTCATCAGGGATCACGCTAACATGCTGGAGCCTTTCTGTAGTCAGTGGTTATACCAAAAACTGACAGTACCTCAAGGCCCCATAACAGAAAAAAATAAGAACATAATAATCAAAATAAAATTGAATATCCAGGGAAACACAATTTCAAACGAAAATAACTGAAGTCAAAAGTAGACTCAGGACATCACGTCTACATATAAAATCAACTAAGTGAAAGTCACAGTTAAAATGACCGAAAAATATTAATAGCCATTTCTTTAAAACAATTAAGTGAAATTAAAAAAATCCAGTGTTGTTCTCTTACGAAAAATATGAAAGCAAGCCAAACTAACGAAAAAATGTTTTAACTAAGTATTGCCATCTATATTCATCTGGAACAAAAAATCCTTATCTTCACCGTATAGGCGGACTTCAAAATCGACAAAATTAATTGAATATCTTTAAAAAATTTTGAATCAAAAGAATATAGTTACAATAATTAAAAGGAAAACTATTACTGTCTAAAGTAATTCTGAAATTCTTAATAGCTGTAAGCAAATCCACTTTATTATTACAGATAGATTTAAACCTAGGAATGCTTAATAGTCTGCTGCAGATTTGAATGTCTTATTTCCAATGTCCCAATAGATACTTTCACTGTACTCTGTGTATTAATCACCAAGACAGTTTATTAATAATTTGTTTCACACTGCTACTTAAATAACAACTTGATAACAAAGCTATTATCCTGCAAAAATAACCAATTTTTATTCCAAGATTCTTTTTTATAAGCAAGCAAGTTATGACAAATGTAAAGTTAATAATTCAAATAAACCTTAACCAATTTAGTTATTCAGTTGACGAAAGTTCACAGATAACTGCATAATAAATATTTGTTATAATTTGATTCAAGAAAACTTTTAAATTAATTATTACATGTAAATAAGAATATTTCACAAAATATAATCCCTTCAGTTGCACTCTAGTGTAAATATTTCACTGAATGTTCAAATATCTAAATTATGTACATTAGGAAGAATAGTCTTTTTTTCTATCTTTTTAATCATGCATATATTTACCAATGCAAAATTTATACAATTTAGTTAAAATTAGCGATTGAAGTACATTTTAAAGGTACAATAAAGAATAATGAAAGTCGAAATGACGGCACTTTTCAATTCATAAACTGTACATTTATGGTTTCTCTTGAATTTTTTTCACATAAATCGCCGAAATATTTATTTAAAACACTTGCCTTTTAGTATTCGTCGTATTATTTAATGGCATCTCAAGCTTTTTACTTCAAGCGATAAAGTTTGAAATATGTAAATATGTTCAGACAGACTGAGTTAAAGCTGCTTATTTTAATCCAATAAGAAAGCGAGTGCTGTTAAATTTCAAGATAGTTTTTTTTTTATTATGAGTAAATGTTGAATTTAAGCTGTTCTAAGTAAATAACCGATGAGAAGTCTAGTAAAATGTTTTCTATCAAACTTAAGACCTCTTTTTTTACGTGGATAATTAAAATCATAACTGTTGATGGTAGAGACAGAACAGAAAGTTCATTCTTTTTTTTTAAATTCATCAATAATATAAATCAATTTAGCACTTATTCGATATATTATTAGTTTAACAATTATAATATTACTAATTATTATAACAATAATTATAAGAATAATTATAACAATAGTTATAACAATAATTATAAAAATAATTATGCCGACCGGCCTGTGTAGGGGGCAGGGAACTGTCCTTGCATCAGAAAGGTCCTGTATTCGAATCCCGGGTAAGGTATGGATGTTTCTTTCTCTCTCTGTGCGTTCTATGTCTTTTCTTCTTTGTGTGTGAATGTGACCCGCCCTATAAACGGGTTGTGATTGTGTAAATGGCGTGAGAGAAGTCGAATTCCTGGCCATAGATGGCGCCACTGAAAAACAGGAACAATCGCACCCCCACTGCCAAAACAGGCATTCGACAAAAAAAAAAAATAATTATAATCAGAGAACTTGGGTGGCTGAGAGGATAAAGCGTTGAACCGGGTTCAAATTCCAGCAAAGGCTGGTCGATACGGATTCCGCGCCCGGCTCGCACTGACCATAGTGCTGACATAAAATATCCTCAATGGTGGATGGATCATTTGCCCTTGGCGTCTGGCTCACCTTGGGAGGTTTTCCTCTCTATGTAACGCAAAAGTGGGTCAGTTACATCCCGAAGTTGAATTTTTCCAAATACTTGATCCAAGAGTTCCTCTGTCTTCTGGATTAGGTTCAAAATTAAAAGGTTACGGAGTTGAAAATTAATAGTCGTAAATCCGAAATTGGGTAGGCTGTTCAATGAGGGTTATAAAGCAAAATAATAATCGTAATTATTTTAATAGTATTATAATTATAATAAATTAAATAAAAACTATAATATAATTTATGTAATATAATTTAAATATCCATAAAATTTTAAATGTTCTGTTATTTTATCACTAATTTGAAATATATATTTACTTTATTGAAACGATAATTATACCTTAATGAGCAAGGCTTAGGTTGGCTAAAATAATTTCTACGTTGCTAAAAGAGATGCATTCATTTTTTGAAAGCAACAAAAATTACATAAACGCGTTACGTTTTTAAATAAATAAATAGCATAACGTAAAAAATATTTAATTATGAAAAACATACGTTCATTAAAATTTTGTTTACTTTTTTTTTCAAAAAAACTTTAATTTTTTGCATTTTAATGTATTTTTAATTTTTGTTACATTTCTTTAATTATATGCATAATCCTCTAATTTATATGCATAATCCCCTAATTTTAAAGTAAAAATTTTTATCTTATATTTTTATATTAAAAGTCGTCATCAATTTTTTAATTTCACAGTTTGAGTGATTGCAAGTTAAGGAAATTTTTTTATAATTGAAATGTTTTCCATGGTAAACCAGAAATATAACTGCTTTCATTTGCAATTACTGCATAATTTTACAGTTATTACATAATTTAACATGTACATATTTTTATACAGCACAAAAACACATTTCTACAAGGTAAAAGTGAACGGTAAAATCATTTCTTTTTAAATCGGTGTGCATTTCACTTACTTTTAAATGGCAACATGTGCTTTATGTTTTTTTCTTTGTCTCAAAAACAAGCATTTAAAATTAAACAGTTAAAATAATAGAAGCCATTTAAATTTCTAAATGGGTAAAAATAGAATGAGGAAAAGTAACAAGAGACGGAGAATCTTAAACTTCTTAAAATCCGTAGGAAATGACGTAAGTTTTGTAATCAACATTTCCTAGCTTCAAATATAGCGGAACAAAAGAGAGAATATTTTAGACATCTTCTAAACTGAACAATTGACGTTTTTAATAATAACTTGTTATATTTTTCTTATAAGTTAATATGATATACAACTAAAATATTTCGAATTTTCCTTTCGACTTAGCAAAGTTACGAACTTCCGAACAGGCCAAACCTTAAATGCCATTTTGTAGCAATAATTTAAATGGTAATAAACTTTTAAAAATATTTCAAATTTTTTTTAACTCTGTAAAGTTATGCATTTTCTAATATACTAAGCCTCAGAAACTTGTTTTTGCTATAATTTTAATTGCAAACTTTCTAAAATAATTCTAATATTTTTTTACTCTACAATTCTAGTATATCAAAATTATGATACGGTTTTGCAATACTCTCATTCCTTTGAGCTGCAAAAGTTTTTAATTTTAATAAGCTCTCGAAAATATTTCTAATTTTTTAATGTTAAAAGTTATGAATTTTTCTGCATATCAACTTTCACACGGTTTTGCAATACTTTTAAGACTAGTAGCATTAAAAATTATTGCAAGAAAACAAATTTTTTTAATTTTATTCCTTTTTACAAAATTATGAATTTTCTATCATATAAAAACATGGACATGGTTTTTGTGAAGTATGAAAACTGTTTTTTATTCAATAATTCTTAATGCTATTAAACTTGCTGAAATGTTTTTTCTGACTATACAACATTATAAATTTTCTGGTTTATAAGAATTTGGATAGGGTTTTTGCAATAGTACTTTAAATTCTGTCTTTTATTGTAATTATTTTTGCAATAATAATTCTCGAATATTTTTTTATAATAAACATTTCTGGAAAGTTATAAAGTTTCCGTTAAATCAGATCAAAAGATGAATACAATTTTTAAAGATACGGGAATAATGAAGTCTGTTTTTTGTAATATCCATATCTCAATACTTAAGTTGCCAACTATATTATTACTAATCTATTTTAGAATTTGGAATGTTAGAGATTTTGTATAATATAAAAATTTAAAGAAGATTTATAATAATATGAAGTCAATACATACAAGTATTTATTACTAAATACCTACGTTTTCTATTACTATTTCCATTTTCGCTTAAATTATAAAAATATCTGGATGAGAAATAACAATATTTGTCACTGAATATAAAATTTTTTACGTATTTCTAATTTAAAATTCTACAAAGGCTTGAGTTTCTTAGCATATTAAATTTTGCATAAGGTTTGAAATATTCTTGAATAAATATACAAAAACGACCTATTTAAGAGAATGATAAAGATTTGTTAATAAACAAAACAAAAAAATTGAAATTTTATTTGCTGTTTCCTAATATTTAAGCTAAAAAAAATAACTTTTTTTGGAAATTATGATTATGAATTTTCTAATAAATAAAAACTGATAGGCTTAATTTAGTCTCAAAAAATTAGAATATGATAATTCTTCGCTAAGAGCAATTGCTTTTGCAAGTCTAATTAAGACATAAATGGACTATACGATATGCAAAATATTTCTTTCTAAATTTCCTAAACCTACGCACTTTCCTGTACACTTTCTACAACACTACACTAGATATTTTGTATTCTTATTGATAAAAAACTTAGTTACGAAGTAATTATATTAGATCAATTTATTTAATTTCTTTTTGTTAGGTAGTTTTGAGTTGGAGTTAAAGTAGTGTTGAATGGTTACTTATATGATATTGAGTTGCAAAGTAAATAATAAATATGATAAAAAGTTGCGAAGTAAATCAGATTTAATTATGATTTTTTCTAAAATGGCTGTCGGAATATCAAACTTAAGCAGTTTTTTATTTTATCTCACGACAAAAGAGATAAATTTAGTATTTTTACTTCCTACTACGCTGAAATGTCCCAAACTCACATTTATAGTGGTTTATGTGATTTAATGGCTGTCAGACAGATTTTAAACTATTTCTGAAATTCGATACTTAAAGAACTTTGGGCAATATAGCGAGCATCTCTCGAAAATAGTTAAAATTGAAATCAAAGTATTTCTGCTTGGACAAAGCCGCAGTCAACAGCTAATATATGTGAAATTTCTACAGATTTTGCAATAATTTGAATTTCCTACAAATAAAAACTTGAGTAAAGTTTGTATTAATCTTAAACGAAAATCTGGGATTAGTGGTATCTGCCAAAGTCTTATTCATTTATACATTCATACTTAATAATTTTTATTTATATTAGATACAACAAAAATATGAATTGCCAAATATTTAAATTTCTCATAAATGAAAAGTAACACCATAGTTATAAAGTTTTCTTTTGCATAAAATTAGGAGGTATTTGTTGGGTTATAATTTACATTTTGCTATAAATTAAAAATGTGTTTATTTTATCTTGAAACGGCTAGAACTCAATTAAAAAAAAAGAACATAAGTTTATTTTATTTAAAAATAAGACAAAATATTGACTATTAATTAAATATTAAAAAAAACTTTTAAGTAACTAAGTAATAAAAATTAATTTGGTTATGAATAATTTTTATTTATATTAGATACATAATTTAATAGAATAATTTTTTTAAAGAAGTGTTTTCTTTTCCTTACTTGATCCAGGGATTCAGATGAAACTGTGAAGATAATAGCCAAGATAGATAAAGCTATAAAGACTAAACATGTGTTGTTGACCATTTTCATTGGATACTGAAAGGAAAAAAAAATTATTATAATATTTGTTTTGGAACAAGGTGCAAAATAGAAATAATTAGAATATCATTTTAAAAAAATAAATACACACTAAAGTGCTAAGCGAGGAAGAGTTTCGTAGATTTTTTACCGAGTAGCACATAGGTGGATAATTTTCCTTTAAATAACAACGAAGTTACTTATTACTTGACTCAAGTGATCGCTTGTCTTCTAGTTTGATTCAAAATTACAAGGCTGTGGAATTTATTCTTAAGAAACATTTGTAACAATTTGAAACAAGGCTGCAACTTGCACGGAAAAGAGAGAAAAATCTGAATGCAAAATTATTTCAATTCCATCAGCGGCAGAAAAATATTTGCAATTACCATAAATTACATTAGGAAACAACTTTTTTTAACAAATTTTAGACGCTTTCGTATCACTGATTTCAAACCTACAATTCTCCAAGTTACAGATTTTTATAAAATGACATTTTTAGTCTGTATTTTGTAGAAATATACAAGTTTGAAGACGTTATACGTAACAAAGGGGTAGTGTAAATGTTGCGACAAAATTATAGGGAAGTTATGGCACGTCATCAGAATTAATGTTGCATAATTGGAACTCACGTCCGGAAATGTCAACATACGCCGCTAGGGTTGCTTCCTATTATGAAGTGTTTCTTCGCGTGGTGTTGAATAATTCATAACACAGAAGTGCCCATAGCCGCATACAGCGACATTTCCGGTCATGGATTTGTATGCAATTTTAATCCTGATGATATGCCTTAACTTCCCTAGAAGTTTTTTGCGACATTTATGCGAACCTAATGTAAATAACGTTTTTAAACTTGTACATTTCGACAAAAAATACACCAAAAATGTCATTTAAAAAAAATTGTAGCTTTGCGCTCTCAAATATGAAATCTCCTGAAGATCAAGTATTTGTATAAATGCAACAAAAATTTGTTCCCCAGTGTTATATATACCTTCCGATAAAATGAAATGAATTAAATTTACTGCCAATTTTGTTCTTATTTTATCAATAAATAAAATAGATGCTATTGTTATCATACTTAATTTCGATTATAAAATAAGATAACAAATGTTGTGAAGCGTTTTCGATTCAGTACAAAAAGAAAAATTGATAATTGCATCACGTCCGGGTCACCACTTATCTTTGGAGAGAAATCGGTTGCGTTTATTATAAATCTGCATGTTTAGTTAAGTCTGTCGCCAAAGATAACAGAAAGGAGAAATGCTAAATTTAAACATAACTTTAATGAAAACTTAACAGCAAAATTAAAAACATACAAGAATAATCGAGCAAGTAATAACTGAGGAAAAACGTAAAGCAGACTGCGAAAAGAGAAAACGTAAAGTAAAAAGTAAAGTAAAGAACAAAGTATCACGATGGTTTCGATGGTAACGAAGTTTTACGATGATCACATTTTATTTTTCAAACTTCAGTTCAGTTCAAAGAGATTACAAAAAATACTTTGAGCGTATGTTGAAATTTTTAGGTTCGCCAGAGCATGAACTTCTCGAATCAAGTACGATGATTACACCACAGTATCAAGAAAAATTTTAACACGACTCGTAAAATTGAGTTTTTATCCCTAGCATCAAATGCCAATGACCAGCTTCAACTATGACGATGGGAAAAATCTCGTCTAACTTTGCAGTAAAAGCTCAAATCTAAAATCACTTGCACTGTTCTCATTCATAATCTAGTGTTGCCACTGTAGTGTGTCTACCACTACAAATATACAATTCCGATTCACTTTTATATAAGATTTATTAACTAGATTCTATGGTGGGGTGCCTTTTCATAGTTGGTATTGTCGGCAACAACACTCACCCCACATTGGTGACCTTCGGACGTGATGTGAACACACCTACGTTGGCAAAAACTGCCACTTTCATATGAACATGCGTAACTTGACAGTAACGACCACGAATACGCCTACTTCGATGGATGAACGACATTGAACAGTTGACTTGCTACTTGCGACATTATCCACCTCCTCGCACTGTTTCTACTCAGTCTCGATCTCACACAACGCTGGCCTGCATACACTCGACTGCTAATGGCAACACAGGAGCAACTACGACCGAGAACTTAATACAGCTCTCACGATCAGCAAAAAGCACGGTGATCTTAATACAGCTCTACCGGTTTCTCACAAAACAGTGGTATCCGTTCATCGAATTCTATCGCAGCTATAATTCTGGTGGGGGAGTACTGTAGTGTGTCTACCACTACAAAAATACAATTCCGATTCACTAGTATATAAGACATGTTAACTACATTCTATGGTGGGGTGCCTTTTCATAGATGATGGTTGGCATTGTCGGCAACAAATCCCCCCCCCACACCACCATATTTTGAATTTCAATAGTACCTCAAAAAATGCTAGCAATAATATTTTAACTATGAAATATATATATATATATATATATATATATATATATATATATTAAAACAACTGAAACCTTATGTGTGTATATAAGTCTCTAATTACGAATTAGAAGTTCTTTTATAATTTTTATATTATTATAATTTACATATTTTTCAAATGCTACAATGCATCCAATCCATTTACATATAGCCCAAATGTTGCCATCTGAAAAAAATAACCGTGATTTTGGTGCCGCGTGAGACAAATATACAAAAAGGTAATGATTTTTGTTTGGAAGTGTTGACAATGCTACCTAATCCAATAAAGTCATTAGGGTATATGATAACTATAGAATAACAGAAACAAACTTAGTTTGTACAAATATCGCTTCTTTTGACTCTGTCAGATTAATTTTAAGTAGCGCAGTAAGCTGAGATGCAAGATTCTGATTTTCCCGGAAGAGTTTCTGTCAATTTTTTTTGTTATAAGAACACTCCCAATTCTCAAAGGATCGAAGCAAAGAAACTTTTGTTCTTTATTGCTGCGATCGAATTTCTAGATATTGCTACATCTTTCATATTTATGCATTGTACTTCAGGGGATTGGAAAAGGAGAAACTTTGAAATAAATGCAAAAAAAAAAATTATTTTAGTGTCTACTTATCATGTTTGCTTCTAAAAATCTTAAAACTTACATTGGAATAAAGAATCTAAGAATAAGCAATAAACAGTTTGAAACTTAATTATAAGAATGTGATTTAAAAAGAAAAATGCATGCCGAAAACGTCGTTCTATGAACTGTTCTTTTAATTGAATATGAAAACAAGGCAAGTTAGAACAAATTCAATTGTGAAATTCAAAATTAAATCTCTAATTTTAAAACGATTTTTTTAATATATTATTTTAATGATTGTTAAATTGAATATGAGCATGATTTCATTTTTAACAGCATTTGTTAAAAGCTCCATTTATCTTGAGGAAATATAAAACTCAAATTAAAAGAAATTGCTCTCTGTAGTATTTTTAAAATTTGCCTACATTAAATTAAATAAAAATAAATCTAAGAATAAGAAATATACCTTTTAGACATCTGTCATAGATTATAGTCTATTAAATAAAAACAAAAGAAAAATTATTTTTAAATGTCATTTAGTTACTTTTATTAAATGAGTTAAATTGCATTAAATTACAACTAAATTGAAATCTTAAAATTAAAATTTAATCAAATATTTTTTATAAAGTATTTAATACAAGTAAGGAAAAGATCAAATTCGGTGGGACCGACATTGTGAGAACTATTAAAGCATCACGCATTAGGTGGCTGGGCCACCTCTTCAGAAATTCTGATGCCGTCCCTGCCAAAAAAGTGACTTTTTCCACAATTGAGGGGACGAGACGTAGGGGACGACCACCTACAAGATGGATAGACGACGTTGAAAAGGACCTCAAGCTATTGGGAGTCAACCGATGGCGGGCCGTCGCACCGGACAGGGCCAGATGGAGGAAAATCTGCGAGTCACCCTTGGCCTGTGAAAGGCTGTTGCGCTTATGAAGAAGAAGAAGGAAAAGATATTCAGTACCTATACTATATCTACAATTAGAAAAAACCTTGGTAAAAACTACCAGAATATGATAAAATACAGCGTGTTTCTGGCTTTATGGAAACACCAAAAAGCTCTGTAATTTCTGTTCTTAAACACTAAAAAGCTCTGTAGCACTTAGGTTATGATTTTGGTAAGATTAACAGTAAAACATAGTCTTATAACAAGTGATAAAATAGGATAAAATTTTGTAATTTTATAATGATACCTTAAAATATGGCATAAAAACCATTTATTTGGTTAAACTTACTACTCAGTTTCGTATTTTTTATTAAAAGTGTGGAAATACGATGCATAATTTTGAAAACCAGAATTTTCGGTAAAGTGTTACAATATGAACGGAAAAATTACCAAATTAATAGTTTAAATACCGTTTTATTAACCATAATTTTGGCTTTATTAACCAGAATTATGCTTTTTTATTACCAGAAATGTCATTAAATTTTACCAGAATTTTTACCAAAAAATAATAATAATAATAATAATCTTAACACTTAAATTTGAATGCGAATATATTAAATCATATAGTAAACCAGTTGTTCTTTCAACACTACTCTTAATATAAATGTTGAAAAAAGTAGACTTATAAGTGACCTCAAATTAAGATTTAAGTGACAAAAAACTAAAGTTTTATTAAATTCTGACAAGTTAATGTTACAGAAAATAGAATTATAAAGATCAAAAGCAGTTTGTTTAACTAATGAAACTAGACTGTGCTTTTAAACTGTCCAATTTAATATAATTCCAATAATTGATTGGTTTTGATTTTGCATTTGTCAGTAGTAGTTTGCTAGATTTTGCTATTGTTTTTGTTTCTACCTCACTTAAGTGTCACTATATGACTCCTAAAATGTATATTAAGGAGCGTATTTACGAAACACCCTGTAAAACACACTTATTCTCAATTAATACCAAAGCTATTAATTTTCAAAGCTTTCTTTCCTTTTTTAAAATATACTAGAAATGTATGAAAAATATGATAAATTTAAAATTTAATTAATAATTTAAAAATAAATGCACAAAACGTTGAAGTCCTAAATAAATTTTTACGTTTTAAATACAATATTTTATTAAATACAATATATATTTTAATACAATATTATATTTTATTAAGTAGAGGCTCTTTTCTACTATATATTAAGATGTATATTTAAAGAGTACCTTTTAAATTTTTTATGGAAAATGCAAGAGGAGATTATAGGGAAAAAAAACTTTTGCTATATTGAAATGTAGTGAAGCTAGTGCTGCGTTGAAAATGTCCTGGATTAAATTCTGCATCAAAACGTTTTTTCAATTTGAATTTAGGTTTATTCTAAAAGAATTATTAAAACACATTTAATGAAAAACATAAGCTCAAAATAATTATCTTTTTATCAGTTACAGAATCGCAAGAAATATTAAGCAGAAATTTTCTTAAATCAAAAAAGGCTCTAAAAATATTTTTTTATTGATAAAATGTTGTGAATATCGAGGAATTTACTGTTATTTTACCTGTATTTTGGAGATTTATTTTTAATCCTTTTCGCGAGAACGAGAAACAAATATTTGTTTATTAATTTTATTTATTTTTCACTTATTTCTCATTATTACAATACTCGTTAAATATTTAACTCGTTAAAATTTTAAAACATGGGTAGTTTTTTATAAGAAAAAACTTGAAATAAAAATTTTATTATAATTAAATTTCAGAGAATATCATATGAATTTGCTTAAAAAGATGTTTCCACATAATTATTTGAAATTATCAACTGCATTTACTGAATTATGCACTATAATCACACTAGTGAAATTCAAAGCTTAATTAACCATGCTCAAATAAAAAAAAACCTAATACAAAATATATTCTGTGAAAATAATATTTATTTTTCTTAAATGAAAGAAACTATTTGTCTCTGATGCAAAACCATTTATTTCTAGGGGAAATTAATCCCTGAAAAAATTAGATCGAAAATAAAACTACTTGGCGTCCAAACAATAGAGCACAATTTTGAAATTCATTGAAAGAAAAACAGGAGATGGTAAAACGGGCTGTTTGATTTTCGTTAGAAACTATATTACTTATTCTTGTATTTATTAATGCTTAATATTTCAATATTAATTAAAAAGTTCGGATAGCACTCGTATATCAAATTGCTTATAAAGTGATCTGAGCTTTCAATTCTTTAGGGGAATAAGTTTAAATACTTTTTCAATCAAATCCTACGAAATAAAATCGTTTGTACATATTAAGCGCTTACATTATATCAAAAGTACCTTTATAATATCTTTATGCATTGTTTTGGAAAATTGAGAAGATTGATATTTTAGAATATTTTGTGTACTTATTTATTAGAGCTAAGTCAAGTGAAAAAAAAAACGATATGCATGGTAACCCTAAAAAATAGAAATAAGTTACCTTACAGATTTTCTAGGTAATGTACAGATTTTTTTTATATAACAGTCGTTGAACAGTCTACCCAAATTTCGGGTTTACAGCTACTAATGTTCAACTCCGTAGCCTTATAATTTTGAATCCAAACCAGAAGACGAGGGAGCTCCTGGATCAAGTATTGGGAGAAATTTGCCTTCGTGGAGGACTTTTTGATGGAACCAACCCTCATTTGCGTTACATGGAGAGAAGTACCACGAGAACCTCCCACGGTTAGCATGACAGCAAGAAGACTAACCCATGATCCGTCTACTACTGAGGATAATTTCACGTCAGCACTGTGGTCGGTGCAAGCCGGATGCGTAATTCGTATCGACCAGCTATTGCTGGGATTCGAACCCGGTTCACCTCATTGGAAGGCGAATGCTCTGTCCCCTGAGCTATAGCGGCTCTAATGTGCAGATTATCTAGGGTGATGGGTAAAAGTGCATCTGTAAATTGTTTAATTTCTCAAATTATCTAGGTTATCTGCATACTACTAAGATAATCTGCACATTTCCTACTAAGCATACATTAAAGTGAAAATATGATCTTTACTAGAACAAACAATAACGTTTCTGAACTGTTGAATTAACAAAATTTTATTTATTTTCCCATAAATAAAAGTAAAGCTCGAACCATCAGCAAATTAGTCGATAGAATCTATCATCAGTCACTCTAAAAACCATGATGCAAAGAATCAAACGGTTTGAAATATTACAGCAATTATAAGGGAATTCAGTTCAAACCATCAGCAAATTAGCCGACAGAATCTATCATGAGTCACTCTAAAAACTATGATACAAAGAATCAAACGGTTTGAAATATTACAGCAATTATAAGGAAATAAATATAATGATAATTATTAATTTTTCATTATCTGAACTAAGTTTATAAATACAATAAATAAAATTGTTGGAGGAATGAGAAAAACTAACATTGTCTCTGTCTTTCATATTGAATTCACTGCTCATGAAAACACTCCCTAAGTATATGTTTTCATACGCAAAAACGATCGGCAAGTTTTTTTATTTTAAAGAGTGTTCTTTAATGACTTCCTTTAACATATATTAATTGAATACGATCAAAAATGAAAGCAATGCATATTGAAAAATGCAAATCTATCGTCAATCCAAATCTTAACCACTTTCCGAGTTGTTAGAACTCTCAGAACGGAATTAGAGCTTCAGACGGGATGATATTACACATTTTAATATTTCCCTGACCACTATAGGTGGAATATATATCGTCATTTTATTGCCAAATAGAATTCATAGTTAATCAAACCGAACAGCTAGACCGTTCAAATAGATATTGGATCTCAAAACCTCGTAGCAATACACGTTATAATTGTTCCTTAATATGACCAAAACTCACTGCCACTCGTAGTTCCGCGAACCTTTGGAACACAAACTAAAAACACACAAAAAGTAGAAGAAAATAATTTAAAAAAATACAACTTTTTTTCCCAATTAAACTAAAGAGGAGAAAACAAATTTATTTCTACACAGAGAAAAAAATTCTGTTGAATTTATCGCACTGTAAGGTAATGGCATTTCTGGTTTAAAAAATTATGCTAATTAGTACAAATGGAATATACAGTATTTTGACCAATTTAGTAATTTTTCCATTGATATGGTATCAGTTTGTCAGAAATTCTGGTTTTCAAAATTATAGTTCATATTACCGTTCTGCGTAATTTGTTCTCACGTTTTCGTTGTTTGTCTGACAAACAAAGTTTTTTTCTGCATTTTAGTCTACTCGATTTAACTTCACAAAAAATCATCTTAATATGTCTGTAATAAAAATCCAGAAAAAAGTATTTAATTATTAAGAATAACGAGTAATTTATAGGATTTATTCCAAACATCACATAAATAAACATTATAAAAAGTGTTACGTTTTATATAATAATTAAAAACACTGAGGATTTTAAAGTTTCATATATAGCTCGTTTACCAGGAGTTGCCACTTGGCTCCGCCTTCATCACGTGGTATTCGACTATGCTATTTCGCTATTTTTAAGAGAAGGATGTGAACAATCGTGAACAAGGTTGCTATTTGGCGATCGTATGACAAAAATATTTATTTTGCAAACTTTATGAGCATTTTTTTAATATTAAATATTTCATAAATTTGATGATATTTCAATCTTTTTAGTGAATAATTTGTCCCTTTTGAGACATTTTGCTGCAATACTTAATTAGATAGAGTAACGAAATGTATAATAGCAGATGATAGAGCGAATTAAGTTACTGAAAAAGAATTCACTGTTTGCGTTTGGGGCGCATTAAGGGTTGTCTCAATTTCAAGCGCGGAGACGTTTCTCCTCTTACAGCTGTACTGAAATGAACTCTTCGTCCGTGGAGATAGTGCCAACTCCCGGTGAACGAACTAACTATCACTACGATGCACTTTTTACTACGTAATGTAAATGAAGCATCTTGTCAACTGAGTTATACTTAGAATTAAAGTTTTGAGGAAATAAATGTTTAATGACATAAGCATTAAATAAAATTTGTGTAATTATTTTAATTTTTATTTTGCGATTTTTCGAAATGTCTCGTTTAAATGAATTCTTATATGCAAATAAAAGCAAAAAATATAGAGGCAAAATGCTCTCTGAGAAAAAATAGGAAACTTTATGATATCGGGGATAAGAAAGATAAAATTGTGCAAATTCTCCGCAGTCTCAATAAGGTACCATATTTTCGATAAACAAGTTTAAGATGGTTTAAAATGTTTCGTTTTAGCCTTACATTACATATGCCGAAAATTTGCACAAAAATAAGTTTTATCAATTTTAAAATTTCTAAAAGTGCAAAATAAGTTTTATTTGCAAAAAAAAAATTTTTTTTTAGCATATAAAATACAAAAAATCTAGATTATTATAAATTTGAAAAATATATAAAAATAGTTCTAGGTGTGTACCTATGACTATTTATAGCTCAATAAAAAATACCCATGAAAGTTTTTCTTATTCTTAAGCAGCACCAAAAACATTCGATATTGAATTGAAAACAATCTATAGCCCTAAAACAAACTACTGTGTTTATACAAACCCTATAGTACTTTTAAACTCTTGTTTGCTCTGAATACAACGGGAAAGAACATTCACTAGAATTGGAATTGGATAATAAAGGAACGAAGTCCGTACAAATGTTCCGTTGCTTCGAACAATAGAGTGAGAATCTATGTCTTAGAGCTGTGAAGATCGCATTTAGACGTGATCCATTCGGTGATTTTAAACTTGATTCGAATGAACAGAGACCATCTCATGGCGACCTTTAAATTGATCTCTATTCCGATTCATTTATTCGCAATTCACTATAAGAACGTTTTCTCAGAGAATCAGTATTTGACAAATGCGGTTTTATTTTAACCATTAAAATGACCGTTGAGCCATTCCACAGTAAAAGTGTTTTTCTTATTTAGCAAATGAGGTTTTATTTTTACCATTGAGACATTCCACAGAGAAAGTGTTTTCCTTATTTGGTAAATGTGGTTTTATTTTTGCAATTAAAATGATCATTGAACCATTCCATAGAGAAAGTGTTTTTCTTATTTGCCAAATGTAGTTTTATTTTTACCATTAAAATGACCATTTCGACATTCCATAGAGAAAGTTTTTTCTTTCTTTGATAAATGCGGTTTTATTTTTACAATTAAAATGATCATTGTGCCATTCCATAGAGAAAGTGTTTTCCTTATTTGACAACTGTAGTTTTATCTTTACCATTAAAATGACCATTGAGCCATTCCATTGAGAAAGTTTTTTCTTTCTTTGATAAATGCGGTTTTATTTTTACAATTAAAATGACCATTGTACAATTCCACAGAGAAAGTGTTTTCTTTATTTAACAAATGCGGTTTTATTTTAACCATTGAGTTACAATTCCACTTAAAAATGTTTTGCCTTATTTACAAATGTAGTTTTAATTTTACCATTAAAATGACCATTGAGCAACACCATAATTGACGAATGTCATATTTGCAGAGTTTGAAAGCATATGATTCAGTTGAAACAAATCAAGCAGTTCAAATATTTTTTGAGGAAATATAACTCTGGTGTCATTTATACTTACTCCAATTTATGCTACTTTTATTAATATTTATACTTCTTTTATTATTATTTAGAAAATTGAACTTTTCAAAAAATTAAAAACTTCTTGCCACAACGTATTGTGTTGCCTATTGTAATATACTGCAACATATAGTTTTTAATTTTCTGTAAATATCTTTAAATTAGAAAAATTACTAATGAATTACTAATGAATAATTATTAATGAATATTATATTAATGAATATTATAAAAATTACATTAGGCGTTACTTTAACAAAAATTAAAAATACCTAGATTTTTTTTAACTCGGTTATAGGATTTTAAAACATGCAAATGTAGCATTACTGGCTTAAAATTTAAAGTTTGTCTGTTAAATATAATTAAATGTTGTAATTAAAAAAGTTCACGTTTTTTGACCAAATATTACGAGTTTAAACTTTTACTTTATTTTACTTAAACTTTTACAGAAATCAAACTTTAAGGTTTATTATCAATTTTAGTTTTAATTCTTGTTACATTAGAAATATTTTTATGCTTTTTTCTCAAAAACTCATCGTGAAACTCGTTAATATTGTTTTTTGTTCCTTTTTTGGTCGAATTTTTTCATAACTGCGTATTTCAACACAAAAAGAACATATTCTCTTAAAAAATTGCTCCAAGAAACCTGAATATTAAAGTACAAAATCATTATATTATTTATACTAATTCTTATCTAAATATTTATTCGAAAGTTTCTATGAACAAAATTGTCTACATTATTTAAAATTGTCTAAATTGATTCCACATTGCTTTTTTAGATTTTTCTCAGAAACCCTCATATGGTACCAAACAACTATTTCCTAACGCTATTCTGATCAATATTTAAAGAAAAAACTCTCGTAAATTAGAGTATAGTTTATACTTAATGCTGAAAAATTTCAAGCTTATATGTATGGTACATTTTAGATACATTATCCAACAATTCAACTAATATCAAGTTTTAATAAATAAAAAGGATAAATCTAAAAAGTCAAGCAAATCTGCAATATTCTTCATGAGAACAGGGCTGAAACTGACTCAAAAAAGAAAAATAACTGGTGCTATATAACTGGTTGCTTTTTTTTTCGCAGACAAAAAATTATCCATTACAGCCAATTTTTTCTTAATTATAACATATCTATTCACTTGTGAATTTTCTTACTAGTAAATATATATTATTCATGTTATTTTATATACGTTGTTGTGGTAGTCATGAATATTTTACTAATTTCAAAAAGAAGCTGGAGGCAAAAGAATTTTACTACCAGTTATTTCTCTTTTCCAAGTAAGTTACCCCTCAATTATCAAAAAGAACTAAAACATTGTCATTTGTTTTAATTAATACAAATTTAAGAATAAAAATTTAAGTATTTTTAAATTTCTTAAAATAAATTTGTAAACGAAATAAAATGGTACAAATAAACCAAAACCTCTTTCTGTGAAAATAAATGAAAAATAAATAAAGGATTAAAAAAGTTTGGTTCGTTTTTCATTACACAATTGTTTTAATTTACTTATAAAATTTTAATAACAAAACGGACAACTAAAATATTTTACTGTTGTTTAAAAATATGAAATAATATAACTCAACAAATTGATTGTATGTAGCTTTTGGACGAAATTTTCCGTCTGTAAATTTTAAATATTAAAAAAGCAATAGTTAAAATTACTCAACTGTTCATTAAAGGAAACCACAAAGCTATTGATTGCTTTCAAAACCTCAGAATTAAACTTGAAAATAAATTTTTATTTCTACATCATCCCCCTATTCTTACAAACATTAGTTTCTGGGAAACAGACACTAATTTTTCCAGTAAAAAATGCAAATCATTCTTTTATAGTACACCACAAGAGCTCTTTCTGTTGTTTAACTTAAAAGTTTTCAAAGAAAATTTTCATCTGACTCAATCAAATGTAACATTGCAGAAAAAGGCTTCCTGGTATCAAAACAGACTAAGATAAACGAGAATAAAAGAAGAAGAAGAAAAAACGTCTTCAGAGTTCAAGAAGGATGAAAGCAGATTGGTTTCTTGGGTCAGCAAACAGATGTCTTTTTTACTTTAAAGCTTAAGATTGGGAAGGATTTGAATTTTTGGATCGGATATTCTAAATCATAATATTGACAAATGCATATTATATAAAATTGAAATTGATCAGATTTCCGGAAGACTACGTGACTTTTGAAAGTTAGAAAAAGGAACAATGATAAAGCATAAATCAAAAGTGATAAATTTATATTAAATTGAAATTTATCATTTCAGGAAGACTGAGCGACTTTTGAAAGTTAGAAAAAGGGACTATGATATAGCATAAATACAAAGTGATTAATGCGTATTTAAGTGAAATTAATCAGATTTTAAAAGACTTTTGAAAGTTAGAAAAAAGGACAATGATATAGCGTAAATCAAAAGTGATAAATTTATACTAAATTGAAGTTTATCGTTTTAGGAAGACTGAGCTACTTTTGAAAGTTAGAAAAGGGGTCAATGATATAGCATAAATACAAAGTGATAAATGTATATTTAATAGAAATTGATCAGATTTTAAAAGACTTTTAAAAGTTAGAAAAGGGAAAATGATATAACAGCATAAATCAAAAGTGTTATTGTACATTGAATTGAAATTTATCAGATTTCAGGAAGACTGCGTGAAAGTAAGGAAAAAAACAACTACATAGCATAGATCAAAAGTGATAAATGTACATTAAATTGACCACATTTTGGGAAAACTATGTGACCTTTTAAAGTTAGAAAAAGGGACAATGATATAGCGTAAATCAAAAGTGATAAATTTATATTAAATTGAGGTTTACCATTTCAGGAAGACTGAGCGACTTTTGAAAGTTAGAGCAAGGGACAACAATGATATAGCATAAATCAAAATTGATAAATGTATATTAAATTAAAATTGATCAGATTTTAAAAGACTTTTGAAAGTTAAAAAAGGGACAATGATATATTTTAAAAAACCTTTATTCGGTTGCAAAGCTCTTCATTATAGACCAAACTTTTAACAGCAATCAGTTTGACCCTAAATTAGTTGCTCTTGAATTGAAAGGTATCTTAAATTGAAAAAGGGGCTTAAATAATTGCGAATGATGGCAATTGCGAATGATGATTCTTTCAGTATTCCAATTGCTTATTCATTCCAACTGGAATATTTGAATATAAATATCTCACCACTCACTCTGCGGATAAAGTTTAAATTTTGTTCACGATGTTGCAGATCAATACAAAGATTTGAACAGTAAGAAAGACTAGGACAGTAACGAAACAATGCTGAAAGCATAATAAGTAAGAATAATACCTGAACTCTAGTCATAATCTGATATAAAAAACTATTATATATAGCATATTATATAGTGATATTTTTTACTCTAAAGAAACAGATAGGCAAGGCTTGTTAAAATAATAAAGTAGTAAATATATATTTTTTTGTATTTTCCAATAGTGACTAGGATTTTATGTATTCGTGATTACATCATATTTCCCTTTTTATTTAACTGCCTGCTTAAATTACAACATTCAGTTATTTCATTCAATTGCTCAGTGAAAAAAAATGCAAATTAAATAAATAAAGTCATTTAAGGTACAAAGCCATTAAAAAAATTTTAATGGAAAAATTATAAAACGACGTTTTCTAAATCTTCACAACTCAGATGTTTACACGGATGCCCGATACTTTTATTATCAGAGTGTCCTACATTGTAACTTCAAATGGTGATTACATTAAAAACATTGCAAGAAAACTGATTTCTTAAGCAGTCCGTATATTTCTATATTCTTCCATATTTAATGAATTAGCTTTTGAATTATGCGATTTTGAGACGCCCTATAAATTTTGAATGTAATTAATTCACTGGATAATTTTTTTTTCATTTCAATTACGGTGTTATTTGATTCTTCCTTAACCTAACAGCTTTTCCGCTCTCTTAAGAAAAAAATAAAAATGTTTTTCTTAGCCCTACTTCAATGTTCACACAACATTTCCTGTTTTATTTTATTCTCTTCCGATAAAAAAATGATCTGAAAATAATATCTTTCCCAATAATTATGGAATTAATACATTGAAGATATCAAATATCTTAATATAAATTCCTCAACTCTCATTTAAATCATCTAAGCGTATTTAATACCAGAACAAATTCTCAGAAATTTGCATTTAATAAAGGAATAAACGAAATTTCCATGCAGATCACGTGACAGGAAAAAGCCACTTATCCCGCTGAAACAAAAGATATTATAAAAATATGAAAAGTGTATATCTCAGAGAGCACCACCGAAGGGATCCGTGAAAAATGAGATATCTTCGATGTTCGAAGCCGATGTGGTGAGGCTTGGGAAAAGGAATTTCAGGGGTTGTCGTAAATATGTCCCATTTTCAGATATCATATAACTGCATTTGATATCTCATTTCACCGATATCATATCGAAACCTTCCCCCCTTCCAGAAGAGAAGAGATTCAAATCTACGGAAATGGAATAGCGATGAACAAAACGGATTATTTTTAAATAAAGTGAGATGGATGGATTTTTGTTCGAAATAAAATTTTGTTCGATGTTTGTACTTAAGTTGTTATATAACATAATGGAACTGGAGTGTATGTGTTTGAATGGAGTGTATGTGTTTGAATTTTTTTAAGTTATGTTAAGAACATTACGTAATAGAAAAAGAATATTATGTAAAACTCTCATATATTTCTTGTATATTTCTAATGGTTGAGGCTACTAAAAACCATTTTACTCATGTGGGAGAGTCTACAGAAATCTAAAAATATCGTATCATAACAAAATATCGCAAGATTCCCTTAAAATAAAAAGCCGTTATTTTTTTTAAGACATAGTTTTTCCTAAGTACTTCCATTCATATAATAAGATTATTCATTTACAATATCCTAAAAACAATTAAATTACATAAATGTCTATTTCTTGGCCCATCTGGAAAATTTAATTAAACTTATTTAAAAATTTTACACCAATATTTCAGCATTTAAAGTATATTAATAAATTATGTATACTTAAATTTTGTAAAATATTATTTTTTGATGAATTTTTTCATTTGCATAAATCACTCAGTAAGGTTTTTTTTATGTTATTTTTTTGCGAGACTTTAAAAGTCAACTGTTCTTTTTACTGAGTTGATACGGGTCCCTTAAATTTAAAAAAAAAGTGGTATACATTGGAGAAATTTTATTCTTAAATACCATTTTATCGATTAAAGTTCTGAATACAAAGAGACAACCTGAAAAGTTACATCTGCTATGTATCCAATTAGCCTTGGAATCAATCTTTGTTCCGTAATCATTATTATGCTTAGTGTTTAAAATAGTGAGCGAAATTCCTAGTTTTGTCGTTAAAATTTGGGTTGAACATTAAAAAGACGCAAATTGTGATGTGTCGATTTTCTTAAATGTACAGTTTAAACTATATTTATTTTCCTAAAAACACATTTTAAGCTATCACTATTTCATTAAATACAAATTTTAAGCTATGTTCTGAATATGAGTAAAATATTTTCTTATTGCATGAATTTTAAACTATGCTCGCCGACAGTATGTTGCATAACTTTAGAACGTTATATTCTTAAAAGAGGACTACTATTCACATACAAAGCTGAACTAAAATACCTCATAGTCAGTTGACGAAGCTTTCAAAAGGAATTGTGAAGCGCAATTTCAAGGTTGACGTGCGCAGAGAGCAAGAGTCAGAGCGTCTTAATAGATTGCTAATTTAATAGGTTACATAAAAAAATTGTAGATATGTGCAATGAACTTTAAGATAGAATAGATTAGTGTAGAACAAAAATTCTGTGGAAAGTTTTCTACTTTATTCAAACACACATGTTTATTAAATTAAAAGATTGCTAAATAATCATACACACATTACAATTTACACAATACTTGTTGAATAACCATTCTTCATATGTGAAGGAATAATCAATTTATCATAATCAGTGCTGAACAACACAATGAAATCATACTCAAGACTTAAGGAGAAATACCGTGAGAAATAATAAAACTAAAACAATTCCAATATTACTTCTTTAACTGTAGGTTCGAATTTCTGATTCTTAATTAAAACAATAAAAACATCATTTAAATGATAAAATTCTCTTTTATTCATAACCCGAGGAGTATTTTATAGGATCTCTCTGGTCCCACATCTCAAAAAACAAACTCACCAACTCAATGCATAATAAAATTAAAGTGAAAAAAAGAATTCTAAAAAAAATTATCAAACAGAAGCGGTCGCCATAGCAACGCATGCAATGACGACGCATGCGCACTGTTTACTGCTACTCTTAAACACTTCTTATTTAATATTATTCGTTACACTTCTCGGCGACGTTATTATATTGGTTATTGGTTATTGCAATTACTTAAATTTTCAGGCTTGTGTGCTCAAAATAGACTTATAAACCTTCGTCAAGTAGAAGAGGACAGATAGCACAATAGGAGAGACAGAACCAAGTAGTACCGCCTCAATTAAAAAATCGTCTACCCACTACCGCTTTATTATATTTAGCAAAACATGTTTTTTGTAGCTCATGCCATCAAAATAAGGATTAATTGTATTCAATAATGCTGTTTCTTGCGGCCAACTCAAGCAATTTTAAATTTACCACAATCAAGCAATTTTCTCGGAGGCAAACAAAAAACTTTTATCACAGTATCTATATTAAAATTGCACAGCATTGGTGCGGTTTCAATAGGTACCAAATATACTAATACAATGCTTCGCACCTACATCAGTATATTTGGTATATATTATTAAGTCTGCGCCAATTACCATAATACCAGCAGTGCAAATTACTAATTATTTGCAGTAAACTTCTCGATGAATATTTGCAGCATAGCAAGTCCGCTATAATAAAAAATATTTATTTTCCTTTTGAAATCAAAAGTTTTCGCGCCACTTAATATCTCGTAACATAATTTAAGTTTACTTTTCGCCAAATTTATTGAATACTTAATCATAATAATAATAATTATATTATTAGTTATAGTTTCATGATTTATAATAAATGAAATAAGTGTGGTAAAAATAATAAAACGGTTTTTGATTCCATACAATAGGCATTTAGAAGAGAGAGTTCCGTTTAGGGTTAAAGCGTCTCAGTAACTTCTTATGCCGTATGTCTGAAATATCATTAACTTGATACTGTACTCTTTTTCTTTTGTAACATTCATGTTAAGGAAATCATTGAAATATTAAATTTGAACTTTTCAAATGATTATAAATTAATTATTTTCAAATAAAAAAAAACATTCACGGAAATAAACAAATAAAGGCTCATTGCGTAAATCAGGAAGATGTTTCCACTTTAGACAAATTCATATAATTCGCTCCCTTCGTCAACTTCCTATTTAAGCAATTGCAAATAAGTAAATAGCATTGTCTAGATCAGCAATTTACGAATTTCTTCGGGAGTGGAAACCGAAATGTTCGAGCTTCGTTTAGCGGAATCCTTGCATTATAAAAAAATAGTTCATTAACGTCTATAAATATTTAAATAAAAAAAAACTGATAATTATTTTGAAACTATTCAATGTGAAGAATTGAAGAAGGAGATATTTAGTAATATGGAAACAAATAAAATAAGATGAATTCTGGTTTCCAAAAATAAATAAATAAAAACATTTGTTACTAACGTTAAGAATTAAAGAAACGTAAAATTTTTGAATTTAATAATTTTATTTTGAATTGGAAAGCTCGATTATAACAACTTATGGAATTTTTTTATAAGTGCACATCTTTTTCATAATTTATTCAATATATTGTAGTAGAAAAATATATTTATTTTATTAGAACAATGCTAATTTTGTTTTCAAAGGAATTTTACATAAATAAGTTCATATAAACAACCATATTAAATAAATTACAGTTTATTGACTGGATACTATGACTGGCTAAAATATAATCTTATTCTTCGGAACCCCTATAATCCTTCCACGGAACCCTTTTGGGAACCATTGTTCTAGATATAAAACACATAAATTTTTTATCTATTTTATTTGTTTATTCATTTGTTTATTAATTTATTTATTTTTGCATCTTTTTGAGCCAGAATTATCCTATCTGCAGCTCTATTGTGCAACTTTTTGGTGCAGGTACTGACACATCAATTTTCCGAAAGATTCAATAATTATTTCTTTAAAAGAATTTAAAAGCAGTGAGTTAATTCCCGATAATCATCTAAAATAAAAAAATTTAAATTATGATTTATGATCCTTTCATTAAAAAAATAACAAAATGTAGTCAATAAAATCTTATTTCAAAAATAATATATTTACTCCAATTTTCCTCTTCAGCTAACGAAACGGAAATGTGATAAAAAAAGAAATGGAAACGTTTTATCCCATTTCCGAAACTGAAAAAAACGTAATAGAAGACTGGATAAAATCTTACAACTCTCCAATAACAAACGTTCCCTCGCTTCGTTAAAGCATTAATCTTTTTAAAGCTATCCCGCAAAAGGTAGTTTTTGTTTCATGTTACTAGCCATTATCGATAAATTGGCGTGGAAATATTGATTGATTTTCATCAAGCTGTGGGCAATTTTGCTATCGCTTCTTTATTTTTTTTTCTCACATAATGCAATTTTTAAAATGAAGAAGCGAAAAGAATTTGTTTTTAAAATGGCATTTTTAATAAAAAAAAATACATAGTTTCAGTATCATTAAAGCAAAAATGCATTAATTACAAAATGCATTAATATTTGAATGAATAAAAAAATTATTTGAAGAGTTGGAGTTTAAACTTTTATTTCATTCCAGTGCAATTATTTTTATTTTTTGACTCACTTATTTAGTTTTAAATCGAAACAATCTTTGGTAATACCAGAAGAAAAATAATGCAGGTTTATCAAATAACGTTGAAATGAGAATTACAGATATTCATTTGAAATGATTTTTAATTTATTTATTTTGAAAAGAAACTTGAATCTTAGCGATCTAGAAAAATGCAATTAAATTTTTTTCATTATTTATGAGCATTAAGCAAAAAATGCCTCTTAAGGAAATAATTATTGCTCTAAAAGTGTAAAAAATTGAGGTCTTCTTCACAATTTTTTACACTTTCACACTAAATTGAATATGCTACAAATCATATTTGTAAAAGTTTTTTTTAGTTAAATTTCTAAGCTAATTTGCCCTGACAATTATATGTTTTGCAAATATCTCGTTTCGCTGTTTTCTTTCTTTAACCTACTTATTCATTCGCTATGTCAAGGATAATTTTGCACAGAGAAATAACTTATTATTTCCACAGCTACCATGTATTAAAGAAATTTAGTGTGTTATCACTAAAAATTGAGAAAATTATTTTACACTAAAAGTTGTGTAACGAAACACAACAGACAATTTCTTCTGCAGGGAAAAAACAGGAATATTCCTTTTCACTTTTTTTGGTGTAAAATAGTTGAACACAGCTTTATTGCTGAATAATGCTAAATTTTTAAATAATAGAGAAAATGTATTATTATAATAGGGAGCTTTGACTAATTTCGTTAAGAAATGAATAAAAATCGCCATTTTGTTATTGTCAACACTGATAGTCAGTTAATTTTGGTAATATGAGCACTAATGATATAATGGTAATTGAACTAGTTTTAATAGGTACCAAATATACGAATCTGTGCACGAAGTATAATATTAGTATATTTGATACCTATTTGGTACTATATATATTATATTTGGTATAATATTAGTATATTTGATACCCATTTGGTACTATATATATTATATTTAGTATAATATTAGTATATTTGATACCTATTTGGTACTATATCTATATATATATTTCTCTTACACGGCGATAAAAAAAGCCTCATTACAACTCCCCGAATGGCAACGCTAGAAAATAGACCAATGATTACCGCTAAAAATGTCACATGCCAAATCTAGCTAAGATGGCTCAACATATAGCGCTTTTAAAAACGGAAACTGAAATAACCAGGGAGAGCATAAGCTAGGCAGAAGTCTTTGTCGATAGATCTCTATTTTGGTTTTTTGTCGAAAGCGTTTTTTTTTTTTCACGAATTTATGTATTACGAATTTATTTGACAATTTTTGATTTATATCACGAATTTATTTGTTTTACTAGAATTTATTTGTTTATGCAGGTTTTTCCATTGCAATTCACTTATTTAAATTTTTAATAGACTTAATTATAGCCGAAATTTTAATCTTTTTAAAGAGATAACAGTTTTAGAAATTTTATCTTAAGATTTTATACTATAGCACATTTCTAATAGATTTAACGAATTACATGTCATTTATTTAAATTCAAATTTATTTTAAGGACTCAGTACTTGCTAAAAAGATGTAATTTTTTTTTAGAAAAAAAAGTTGTTATATGGATTTGAATGATTGTTTTGAATTCTTATAATTTTGTGCATTTGCAATGTACCTAAGTTAGTAGCGAGCGAAGCGAGCTTGGTTTGCGGAGCAAACCATATAACATTGCGTAGCAATTTTCCGGGGTTGGCGAGCGTTAGCGAGCAGGGGGCGCAGCCCACTAGTATATTATATTTGGTATAATATTAGTATATTTGATACCTATTTGGTACTATGGAAAGATTATTTTACGGCTCCGTCCCATTAAGTGAGAAGAAAAGAAAATTAATTAACTGTGGTGAATTTTGACTATCACAAGTTAGCCTCGATAAAACGCATCGTACCAGGGCTGGTCGATGCAAATTCTGCATCCGGCTTGCACCGACCACAGTGCTGACATAAGATATTCTCAGTGGAAAATGGATCATGGGTTAGAGCCATCAGGCTAACCGTGGGAGGTTATCATGGTCCTCTTCATGTAACGCAAATGCTGGGTTAGCTCCATCAAAAATTCCCCCACGAAGGCAAATTTCTCCCAATATTTGATCCAGGAGTTCCCTTGTCTTCCGGATTGGGTTCAAAATTACAAGGCTACGTAGTTGAACATTAGTAATCGTGAACTCAAAAATTGTCTCAGGTGTTTAACGATGGTTATAAAATAAAATAAAATCTAATATAATCAGGAATTGCAAATAAATAAAGGAATTGAAATTATTTTCGCCCTATTTATCATGTTGATGTATGTCGTAAGATTAACCATTATTTTTCGTAATGTTGCGAATTTGTTGATTATTTAGTTTTTATCTTCACTGCTGAACAAGTATTCATTAAGTTTGAAATAAACTGCTTTTCTCACAATGGCTTGGGATGTTAAATATCGAATTCTTAAACACATATTATATCACAGTTTTTATAGTGAAGTGAAAAGCTTTTTATCACCGAAAAATGTTAATTGAATTTCACTGAAATCCCTCTAATTTTTCCCCTGATTAGCATGAATTTATAAATCTATGAAATAGAGTGACCCTCTTACTACTCTCTTATACTCTCTAAATTTTTTTATGCTGTTTTCCATCAAATATAACATTATTTTACGATGCAAAATATTTCATGTAAAATTTTTATTTAAATATTACTATTTTATTAAATATTACTATTTAATATTACTATATAACTTTTTAGGTTTCCAAAAATGTGGCACAAAAATACTTAAAAAATTATAGAATTAAATTACAATAAGTATTAAATGCTTAGATACTATATCTCATAGTGAATAGCGTGTTGCTATTTGCTTTTTAAAATTCTGTCTGTTAATAGCTTATTGTAGTTAAATTGTAAATTAGTCATATTAAAGAAGTGGCAATATTGAGTTACGATCTGGATTCCATGGTAAAAATTAAATTGCATTAGTTATCTTTATGTTCAGTTCGTGCTATATAGTTTCCAAGAACTGGAATCTATTTTCAGTCGTTTCAGACGCTTCCAACGAAAAATCGTTTCAAATTTGAATCATAATATCAGCTTGAATCTTGAACCATATTTGCTGCAACCTTACTAAGATTTTAAGTTAAGCAGTGTTCTTATTGTAGTTGAACTAATCTAATGAGTTATTAAGTTCTAAAAAGATTAATTTGCACGCTAATATGGTTCAAATTGAAACCATATTAAGATTGCTACTCCTTTGTGTAACGAATTTTGTTTCTGTAATTTTGAAAAAAAAAGCTAGGTCTGCAAAAAATTTACTTCATGTGTAAATGCATTTCTATTTATAAGCGTTTTTGTTCGAAATTGCTGATTTCTTATGGACAATCTAATAACTTTTCCCAAACATTCAGTAAAATAACGTTATTTCTATACTTAAATACAAAACTATTAACTCAAGCTCATTATGGGTCACTTACGCTACGTCTCCCTATTATTGACAAATAATGCGTCAACTTATCGAAATCGTTTGCAACGCAGAAATAGCATATTATTTAGTCAAGTGGCGTCTTTCTTTGTCATTGATAGATGTTCTTATTTGCTATCTTCTTCATCTGGTTCTATTGACCAATAGAATTGAGTTACAGAAGTAGTTTTGACAGCATATTGGGTATATTGCATTAGAATGATATATTGTTATATTGTACTGGTACCGTATGTTGTATTGTAATGGTTTATTGCATATTGTACTGATAAAGAATATTTGGTGACTGTATTTATAACCGTATACTGTTGTATGTTTCATTGAAAATTTTAATTAAGTCCATATTCCCTCAAAACTTAATGATCTACATATTCTATGAAACACTATTCAACGTATTATCTATGGGTTTACGAAAAAGGTTTAGCTATTGAAAAATAAAAATAAAAATACAGTTTACAATTGAAACAAAACTATAGAAATGGAATGAACTACATAATATAGAAAAATTAAAAATTCGGAAAAATAAAAATTCCTTCATAAATTTTGCAATTTACATCACTAACAAGATTGTTAGTTTAATGAAATTAAGAAAATATTTTTAGCAAATTTGTCTTTTCGTTTCAAAGAAGCGAAATACCTTTAAAACGAAATCAAAATTACAATAAAAAGCAGTAACGGTTTTTCACAGAAGTATGAAGAAAATTGAGATTGTTCTTAACGAATTGACATTTCAGAACAAATTTACATTTAAATTGAAATACATTAGCTTATAAAATAAATGTTAAACAAATTTAACTTTAAAAGTAAATTCCTTTGAACCAAAAATAAAAATTTAAATCCAAACTAATACAGTCATTTTAGAAAAAAGGATTATATGTTATGCTGTATTTAAAAAACCAACAATTTACCGAGCATCGAATAATTAGATCCAAAAGTGTAAAGCTTTTTTTCCTTTTTTTTTTATAATACGATCTCTGTTAAAGTTTCGCACATGAGAAATGGTATATATCCACGATAGGGATTTTATTCCCTGTTCATCTAATTTCATTCAAGGATACTTTTATTGACAAAAGAGTAAAGTATTTTGCCTTTTGACACTTTAAGTCCACTAGAAACGTCAATTAGATTAAGTCCAATATTTTTCCTATTTTACTTCGAGTACTGGGAAAACATAAGTTTTCCAATTCAAACACGTTCAATTTAAAGATAACACAAAGAGTTTTAGAAAACAATTTTTTTTTGTTTTAATTTAAATTCGTTCTCTTATGATGAAATAAATTTCTAAATCTTTAATTGCTTAGAATTGACTTAGAACTTTCTCAAAATATATTTGTATGTAAATTTTCAACATTTGCATTTTTATTGTGTTATTGCTTCCAAAAAATTCGATTTTGTCTGTCAAATTATAACAAAATGAATATTTGAAAATTTTCAATTTAAATAGCTTAAAAAAATTGCAATAAATAAACATTAAACTCATATGCTTAACATGCTTGACTGTACTAAAAAGCCCAAATTCAGTAATTCGAATTCCAAAGATTGCTTTTAAACATTCACTAACCTAAATATTAATATCTAAAAAAAACGTTTTTAGTTTGGTTAAGTTAGGATAGATTGTAGTTTTCATGAAAAAGTTGTATTTTTTATAGAAAGGGTTTAAATAACTTAGTTTATATCTTTATTTTACTAAAATATTAATATTAAAATTATTTTCTTACATAATTTTCTAATATTAAAAAATATTCACGTATATAATTTTCTAATATTAAAAATTATTTTCTTAGTTTATATTTCCCAGTACTTATTTTTATTACAATTTAGAAAATAACAAAATATAAATTTTTTTTTAATAAACTAAGTGTATAATAGCGTTTTCCTTGTAAGTTTTCAACATTTGTTGCTAATTGGCAGGGAACGTTTGCTTTAGATTACAAACATAATTTTGCACTAAATTATAAAGGTACCTTTGAACTAAATAACCCCGCGAGTACTTTTGGAGTCATTTGAAAATCACAAGGGTACTTTTGCATTTACAGAGGCCTCTACCTTTGTCATATTGGGTTTTAGGCAAAATATTTAATTTGTGATTTCTTGATGTTTTTGTACCTTACAAATTTTTGATAATATATTATTATTAGACATAACAATACCTTTCAAAGAAAGAAAATAAACAGGTCGCTCTATTAGAATAAGAGAAATCGAGCTTGATAATGTTTAGAACTTTTGTGAAATTTTCCTCAAAACTGTATAGCAATAAAATAATGCGATACGTGGTTTTGAGTAAGCAACTTAAAACTACACATTTCTTAGTTTTTAGATTTTCTTAAGAAATTAATTTCTTACAGTGATTGCAAATTTGCATTGGAACAATAAAGCCAGAAAATATTACTAAAGAATCTAAAATACCTCACGCTTTTTATTTCAAATTGTGATTGGATGCTGCTTTGTACTTCACATGTATCGAAAGATACTGCCGAATAGAGTAAATGTACACCATCAGTTAAATACCATCAGTATATACACCAGTACACACACCAGATTATATACATCAATACTCCTGGTAGGGCCACCCAAGGCTTGAAGGTCACTCCATTATGCCCAGCTAAAGTCTGTAGGTACCGGAGCTAAGTCTGGACGGTTCCGCCGGTACACACATGGTATCAGAGTGGGTGTCCAGGGGGCTCCTTGGCTCGGGGCAGCAATAGAATCTGCACTACGTGTTCTGCTGCCCTGGCCTCGCCTGACCACATTTTATCTTGTCTGGGACTTACCAGGCAGAACCTGGTTCAAGCTCCCCTGCTGGTGCTAGACTTTCTTAGAGTGAACGAGCTCATGGACCTGATCTAGCTCCGCTGGTCATGGGGATGAGACCGACAACAATATACATCATCAGTACATGGTCCTACTTTGTGATCAATCATAATACAGGTATTCAACTTCAATAGAGGACGGTCTTATACGTTGCAGAATAAAATGACACTAATACATATACAACTAAAATGTGCGAGAAGTAACTTGAAGATGCTTTTAACTCCCTGACAAATTTTGCGACTTAAATTTTGTTCAACTTCAATCGTTCAATTCCTTAAAAGAAATTTGAGAAAAAAAATGATTCTTTAAAGAGACTCGTTTTCTAAAAGAAATAATTATAAATAAGCATTGCATCAAAGAAGAACTTTTTATTACCTGTGATTATTAACTGTATAATTTTGTTATTAATTGAGAATTTTTTTTAAATACAGCACTGATGCCACAATATGTCTCTGAATTGAAATCAACCAAACAATTCATTTTAATTTAATGCTAAGAATTAGACGCTAGTTAAAAGTAATCCATTTGAATATTGCTTTTAATTTAATATACCTGCTTTGCATTGCATGAAAAAATTATTTGTTTTTACCTGATATAATGAACCCCATTATTGAGATATTTTTAAATACAGCACTGATGCCACAATATGTCCCTGAGTTGAAATCAACCAAACAATTCATTTTAATTTAATGCTAAGAATTAGACGCTAGTTAAAGGTAATCTAATTAAATATTGCTTTTAATTTAATAGACCTTTTCTGCAATGCATGAAAAAAATTTGCTTTTACCTGATATTATGACATACATTATTTTATTTTTAATTGAGACATTTTTAAGTACAATTTTTATACCACAATATGTCTCAAAATTGAAATCTACCAAACAATTCATTTTAATTTAATGCTAAGAGTTATACACTAGTTAAAGGTAATCTATTTGAATATTGCTTTTCATTTAAAATACCTGATATTATGAACCCCATCATTATGTTATTGAGATATATTTAAACACAGCACCGATGTCACAATATGTCTCTGAATTGCAATAAACCAAACAATTCATCCTAATTTAATGTTAAGAATTAGACACTAGTTAAAGGTAATCTATTTAAACATTCCTTGCAATTTAATATACCTGTTTTGCAAAACTAAACTATTTCTGGACCAATTTAAACTTCAGGATGAATGAGGGAAATATTCAAATTAAAAGCATTTAAAACTTCAGTTAACTTCCTGTTCAAAGCACCGCCCCCTTCATCCGAATCGTCTAATAATGCAAGTATTCTGGAAATTCAAATCCCGTGATTTCAACCAACGGTGTATTGATCACGTGTTTTGCTTCCTATCCCCTATTCACCATAAAGGGACTTCCGACAATATCCTATTTCAAATTAGCAATTAGGCGAGGGTCAGTAGTCGGTGTAATGTGTGGGGAGTCATACTCTAAACGAGGTGACTCAATTAAAGATATTAAATTATTTAAAATTATCTCCTTTCCTCTTTGGTACATCCTTTGGTTAACTGAATTGGGTGTAATGAATAAGAGGATTGGTTTTCGCCAAATACTTCTATAGAAATGAGGTTTTGGATCAATTCTAACTCATATAATTTTGAACATTTTATATTATTATTATTTTAACCCTTTCTTGGAATTTACATTTTCTTGAAAACACCTTCACAAATTACAGTTATTTGCATTTAAGTATGTAGAAAAAGAAGTCCTCTTTTTCAAAAACAACGCCTTAGAATCGTAAACATTATTTATAATTTTACAACTTTGCATCGTGGTATGAGTCATCTATAGAATTGAGGTTTTGGATCAATGCTAACTCACATAATTTTGAATATTTTATATTATTATTATTATTTTTACCCTTTCTTGGAATTTACATATTCTTGAAAACACCTTCACAAATTACAGTTATTTGCATTTAAGTATGTAGAAAAATAAGTACTTTTTTAAAAACAATATCGCCTTAAAATAGTAAATAATATTTATAATTTTGCAACTTTGCATCGTGGTAGGAATCATCAATAGAATTGAGGTTTTGGATCAATTCTAACTAATATAATTTTGAATATTTTTTATTATTATTATTTTTACCCCTTCATGGAATTTACATTTTCTTGAAAACACGTTCTCAAAATACGGTTATTTTCATTAAAGTATGTAGAAAAATAAGTCTCTTTTTTTTAAAATTATCGCCTTAAAATCGTAAATATTATTTATAATTTTGAAACTTTGCATTGTGGCATGAATCATCTATAGAATTGAGGTTTTGGATCAATGCTAACTCATATAATTTTGAATATTTTATGTTATTATTATTTGAACCCTTTCATGGAATTTACATTTTCTTGAAAACGCGTTCTCAAAATAAGGTTATTTTCATTAAAGTATGTAGAAAAAGAAGTCATTTTTTTTTTCAAAAATAATATCGCCTTAAAATCGTAAAAATTACTTATAATTTTGAAACTTTGCATTGTGGCATGAATCATCTATAGAATTGAGGTTTTGGATCAATTCTAACTAATATAATTTTGAATATTTTTTATTATTATTATTTTTACCCCTTCATGGAATTTACATTTTCTTGAAAACGCGTTCTCAAAATACGGTTATTTTCATTAAAGTATGTAGAAAAATAAGTCTTTTTTTAAAAAATATCGCCTTAAAATCGTAAATATTATTTATAATTTTGAAACTTTGCATTGTGGCATGAATCATCTATAGAATTGAGGTTTTGGATCAATGCTAACTCATATAATTTTGAATATTTTATGTTATTATTATTTGAACCCTTTCATGGAATTTACATTTTCTTGAAAACACGTTCTCAAAATAAGGTTATTTTCATTAAAGTATGTAGAAAAAGAAGTCATTTTTTTTTCAAAAATATCGCCTTAAAATCGTAAAAATTACTTACAATTTTGAAACTTTGCATTGTGGCATGAATCATCTATAGAATTGTGGTTTTGGATCAATTCTAACTAATATAATTTTGAATATTTTTTATTATTATTATTTTTACCCCTTCATGGAATTTACATTTTCTTGAAAACGCGTTCTCAAAATACGGTTATTTTCATTAAAGTATGTAGAAAAATAAGTCTCTTTTTTTTAAAATTATCGCCTTAAAATCGTAAATATTATTTATAATTTTGAAACTTTGCATTGTGGCATGAATCATCTATAGAATTGAGGTTTTGGATCAATGCTAACTCATATAATTTTAAATATTTTATGTTATTATTATTTGAACCCTTTCATGGAATTTACATTTTCTTGAAAACGCGTTCTCAAAATAAGGTTATTTTCATTAAAGTATGTAGAAAAAGAAGTCATTTTTTTTTCAAAAATATCGCCTTAAAATCGTAAAAATTACTTATAATTTTGCAACTTTGCATTGTGGTATGCATAATTTCCGGACATAAGTTTTTTCTACTAAAATTAATCCTTGAAATTGTGCTATGAGCTGCAATTTTATCTGAAAATGACGGACGAATGCTCAAGTTTTTGGAGATATGTTTTAAATTACAGTTATTCGCACTAATTTATTGTTTTATTTTATATTTTATAACCGTCATTGAATAGTTGACCCAATTTTGAGTTTACGACTACCAATATTCAACTTGGTAGCCTCGTAATTCTGAACCTATTCCAGAAAACAAGGAAACTCCCGGATCAAGTATTGACAAAAATGTACCTATATGGAGAACTTTTTTATGGAGCTAAATCATATTTGCTTTACATGAAGAGGAAAACCACGAAAACCTCTAACAGTCAGCCTGAAGGCAAGGAGACTCCGACCCATGATGCGTCTACCACTGAGGATATTTTACGTCAGCATTGTGGTTGGTGCAGGCTAGGAGCGGAATTCGTATCACTGTGATTCAGAAAATGGCTGACGAATTCGCAAATTTTAGGAGCAAATGTCACTAAGGTTTTAGTGCTACGAAATATATGTTACGAATTAATTCCAAAAATTTGAATCTGGAAACTATTTCTTGGTGATCAGGTTCCCAAAGACCACTATTAATTTTCTCAAAATTGTGTTATTCTCTTTGGAATTCACTAGTAGAATTCACAAGTAGTGTGAAAAAAAGCATCCTAATTTCAAGTCACTAAATTAATTCGTAAGGTGCAAGATACATTTCAATTAAATTTGAAAATTAAACTGTAAATTCTGCATTGTTGAATATTAATAGTTACACAAGGATCGTTTTTTTAAATGGTGCACACTTTGAATTTTAAGGTGTAATTTTTCTGAAAAAAGCAGTCGAATTTATAGAAATTTTTTTATCGGATTTTAAAGTTAGGAGATATAATTTAGAAATTAATCTTGTATCTCGGAAGCTTCGATAGTCAATCTTTAAAATTCTAAGAGAGAAAAATATGCATGAGGAGGAAAAAATATTTAAAAAGACATCGCTTTCTTAATTTATTCACTATTATACTTAAGAACATCAAAATAAAATTCATAGTCGACTGTCATGAATTTAAAAAAGGGATTTTATATTGCGAAATTTATAATTTTAAGTTAAAGCATGTCCTTTTTTAATCAACTTTTATTACTGACATAAAAAAATTATAAGTATTTTGTAACACCATCAAATGATGTTATAATGCTCTGATTTCTGTAATGCTTCAATCAATTACAAAAAAGCACGAAATAAAAGAATATTCGAAATATGATCTCCATAGGGAAATAACACTAATATAAAAATGTGTAATATTCATATATGGCAACGTTACTTTTAAAAAGTAACGAGTAAAAGTACAAGTATTTTTGAAAAAAGTAACGAGTAAAATGTTCTTATTTTAAAAAGTAACGAGTAAAAAGTACAAGTAAAAGTACAAGTACTAAACATAAAGAGTAACGATTTAAAAGTACATTTTTAGGAAATCGAAAATTCAAAGTAAACTAAAATTTTACTGAATAATATTCTTATGTTCTTTAATGTTTTTGCAAAATTGTTGCTATTTATTTAATTATTTTTAATTTTGAAAGTTATGGATATAATTTTATATACTAAGGCAATTATATAATTTTATTATATAATCGTATAATATAATTTTAAACTCAAATATAATTTTAATATCAAACTTTTATGGATTTGCACGAAAAAGAAATTTTATTTATTGATTTTAATTTTTAGTTTATTATTTTTATTTATTTAAATTACCATTGATTTAAAATTGTTTTACTCTAAAGAAGTGCGTTTTAAAAGCACAAACATAAACAAAGCAAACACGGAGGGTTTTCAAATAGCTTTATGATCTTTGAGCTAGTAAAAAATAATTGAATGTGCAGTATAAGTTGAAACAGAAGGTATTTAAACACGAAGTTAGCTGTGAATGCATATATATTGCACATTAATTTTATAAATTGAAAACTCATAAGCATTTTTTTTAGAAAGCTTTCCAAGTTTTAGAAAAAGTAATGATTTCATTCGACATTTCCGTTACAAATACTTGTACTTCTTCCCTAAAAAAGTAACGAAAGTACAAGTAAAAGTACTAAATTTAAAAAGTGACGAAGTACATGTAAAAGTAAGTACTTTTTATTAGTACCGGCGGTACAAGTAACGAAAGTAAAAGTACTGCCATATATGGTAATATTTATTTATTCTAACCTGACTAATTCTAAGCAAAGAAAGTTTATCTGAAAGTGTAAAATATTATTTAACGCTTTTCGCTTTAAGTAAAAAATTTAAATTGTCAGTTTAAAAATTTCAATATCTTCTAAATCAAGGTGCTAACAGCATTTTTACGAATTACTTTGGAGTTATAAACTCTTTCAAACAAATTACACAAAGAGTAAATTCATCTTTCGCACATATATGCTAAAATAAATTAATTTGAAACTGTGTATTTATATTCGGACATAAAATAAAATTTTCAAAGAATTTATCTCTTTTGAAAATTTCGTGTATTTCGAAATTTTCTTACTAAACACTGATAGACTACCAACCAGAAAAGAACAAATTGAATGAATTAAACCAGAACAAAATTCTGTTTTTCTTTGTTCCTTGCTTTTAAATTATCTTGCAAGTTTAAATACAGCATGTTACCAAAACAAGCAAGTTCAAATATTAGGCGAAATTTTATTAATTATATGAGAGTGTGAAAATAATGAGCTGCCAAACCATTTAAAATTTATTAAAAAATGTGTAACGCAAAAAAGTAATCCTAGTTGTGCTTATTATTTTCCTTTATGACTGTAATATTCCTCAATGTTTTGCGTAATAGTGGCGTATGAATCGATGAACAGCGGGGGAACTATTTTATTACGCGACTAACATGCAAACTCAATTACGATTGCAACCTCCTGCCTGGAAAAATTCTAATGAATTCTTTTTCAGCTCAATACTGGGATCAAGGAAATGATAAGGAAGTAAAAATTTTAAATCCTATTTTTAAAGAAGTTAAGGAAGATAAATAGAAAAAGTTGACATTTTAAAGTCAGTATAAATGTCTTTCAGAGTCATTATATTTCTGAGTATGCTTCAAAATTTAAGGAAAATTTCTTAGAATACGAAACGTAATTCTAACTATATTTATGTTCATGATATTTTTTTTTCTAAAGTAAAGCACATACTGAGAAACGCTGCTTGATGTTTACATTTTAAAAAGAAAGCTAATATTATTCTAATACCTTTCTGCCATATTATTCTGTTATTATATTGGTTTACTTCATATTAGTTTTTAATTATATTTTTCTGAGAAAAGTTTCTATTATTAAAAAAAACCTACAAGAGAAGGTGTCTTAAATATGATAAATAAAAGTTATTGTGATAAATTTGTAGAGCTAAAATCTATTTACGACAAACATTTAAACGTCAACTAAAATGGTTGACTTTTTATTTCTTTTCAAATTTCATTATAGTTCTATTATAGTTCAAAGTGTATAATTATTTTAGAATACTAACTGGAATTCAGACACACTTGATAATTATTTCCTTTGGAATCCTTTTGAAATATAATTTGTTGTTTAACATTGAAATATTTAACTACCAATTTTTATTGATGTTTCTGTATTCCATTCCTTGATCTTTTTTATTAATACAGATTTTCTTATTTGAGTTTGCTTAAAGTTAAACAGTATAAAAAAAGCTTTCAATTTAAGCAAATTGCTGAAAAAATTAAAAGATATAGTGCTTTGTTTCTGAACCAAAAAAGTGAAAATTCTTTTTGAAAAATACGAAGTTAACTTAAAGCGTTTCTATGTCAATTTCTAAAATCTTTTTTACATAAAAAATAAATTAATTAATTGCTTTATGTATTTCAAAAAGAGGAAAAACTTTTTTCACAACTTTTCAATTCTTTTTTTTTAAATTTTAGAAAAAATCGTTTAAAAAGAATGGATTTTGCATCCGGGAAAATATAATTTGAATTCGTGCTTATATCTTCAAATCGAGATCTTTAATTTCGTGAAAAAATGCTTTTTAAAAAAAAATTCTCTTGTATTCGAAAAAGTATAATTGTTTTCCTACTAATGTTTTCAATTAATTCTTTTTTCTAGAATAATAGAATAAAGAGTTCGTGTGCGTGTTATAACTTCAGCACCGTTTGTGTTATCTTCCGGAGCAAGTGCAACAGCAATTCTAGATCCCGATCAAAAAATTAGAGAGATGGCTTTTTTGGACTGAACTTTTGAAAAATTAATATTCTTATAGGTTTAACATTAGCCATTGTAATAAATTACACTTAAGATGATTCCCTTTTTTCAGATAATTAAAATAAAACATCGTTAGCTCTTATTAAATTAAAAAAGAATTCGTTAATCAAAACCTCTGGGGGTACTGGATTGGAGATCGATCGTTCTCTGATTCAGGTCAAAATTACGATCTGTGGATGAATGGATGTATGGATGGGTCCGCTCTATAAACGGGTGCAACGCATGGTGTGGCAGAAGTCTAATTCTTGGCCATAGATGGCGCCACTGAAAAACAAGAAACGCACACTCTGCCTTAAAGCTCTGCCTTGTTTCACCAAGCAGGCTTTCCCGTGTGGCAAGTGGCATTAGAAACAACAACAACAGAATTTGTTGCTCGTTTTTTAATTTGTAATTAATTTTTTTCCAGTTAAGCTCAAGGATGAAAGTGGGTGGCATATACAGAGGATAAATATAAGCGGAATCGATAGGGCATATATGAATAATGCTAAAACGGACCTTTTTCGATTTAATTTTTTAATAAACTACTTATGATATCACTTTTAAGTTTTAGGAGATATTTGAGATTATATCAGTTGTATGCTTTGAATGCTTCAGCTTTCAGCTTTTTGAGTTATGAAAGTTTTTTGCTCAAAAATGATGAAATTTTTCAAGAAATTTAAAGTTCTTAGTTTATAAGTTTAAAAAAATTCTGTCTAAGATATATGTATTAACAGTTATCACTGTGTAAACATGGATAAGCAAATATTCAGTGAAAAAAACTGAAGTAATATCTTGTTTAGATGCCGAGAAAAGGTACATCTAAAGCGGTCAGTTTTAGCATTATTGGTAAATGCTCTACCGACTCCCCTTGAACGTGTTACTATAAAACTTAGAAATTTAAAATCAATGGTAATTGAAATAATAAAAAAAAATTATGTGCTGAAAAGGAAAATTAACGTAAGAAAAATACTTATTTTATACTATGAAAAACTATAAAAAAAACTATAAAAAAAACTATTAGTAAGTGGTTACGGAAGCTTTGCTTTGCCAAATAGCATTTAAAAATTTTGGTTAAGAATTTTTTAAATATCTTTAAAGTCTAGAGTGATAAATTTCTCATTAAAACAGCTAAAAAAGAATAAGACTTTAATCAAAATCTCATCTTAATCATATAATCTGAGATTTACGATAGTTTTTTAAGCAAATCCGAAAATTATGCTATACTATTAAAAACAATGTTTGTGTGACGTAAAAATTGCACCACTTAGTTAAAAATACTTGATGATTTGTTTTTATTAATGGTTTGTAGAGAAATACTAATTTTAAATGGTTAATAGCGATTTTTATTTTAATTAAATAAATATTGCTAAGTTCTCTTGTTATAAAAATTATCACTTCTAATTCTTCAAAAAATGTTCAGCTTAAAAAATAGAGAGTTTCAAATAAATAGTTTCGTAAAAAATCACAAACATAAACTTTTTCCCCATGAGAATTTCTGAACATACTAAATTTATTGTGTAAAATGTAATGGACTGTGGAAAAAGAAAACAGAGCAAATACCGAGCTATTGCTACTTAGGAAAACAGGAAGAAAAATATTAGCCGTAAACTAACAAGATTCCCACTTTTAATTCCGTAAGAATAACCTCATAAATTTCAGCCATATTCCAAACACTTTTGGAGGAAAGTTTATCAGAGAACTATTTGTCCAGCTCCCATTAGAGGAAGGTAAAAGTCGTGGCTTACAAAAGCGTTGCAGAAAAAGTACTTCTTTAAGTGCACAAACATCACCTCCAAAAATATTTGCCATGTGCTTTAGAAAAACGTGTTAGCAATCTCAAGAACCTGCATTTTATGTGATGTCAAGGAATGCTTGCCATTATCATAAAGCAAAACTTATTTTCAAATACAAAAGATATTTTATCACAGACACTTTATTATCTTTTGCGATAGGAAAGGAGAAAATTCTTATGGACAGAGTAGAAAAATGTTTAACTTATGTCACGGAATAAAACAAATTATTAATTATAAAATGTTTTTGTATCATTACAGAATGTGTAAATATTCAAATTAATTCAGGCTACCCGTTAGGTTACGAAAAAGAATTAATAGTGGTAAGTACTAGTACGTACCACTATTACCAGTACGTACCACCAGTACCAGTACGCTGTAAAAAATTATTCCAGATCAAATTAAAGTATAAAGTATCGGTACTTTCAGTGCATTATCTTTAATATCCATTTTACCGTTAAATCTAATTTTACCGTAAAATATTATACCGTAATTTTTGCAGTAATATTTATTTAATTAGAGTGATTCAGGAATCTTACGGTAATTTTTTGTGTAAAAGTTATGGCATATAAGATTTTTTTAATTCTATAACATGCTCCAGTTGAAATGGATTTTACCGTTAAAAGTACCAGTACTCTGAGTGCCGGTACTTTTAACCTTAAATTGATTCAAATTTACAGTGTAGTCGGATATTCTTTAATTTAGATACTACTTAAAAGTTAAAAAATCTAATAGGACAAGCTTTTCAATCAGTTATGCTTTCTTTAAGTAGAAGTATGAAATGGTGTTAACGAATATATTTAATGATTGAGTTTGATCTCCCTTTTTCGATAACACAGCAAAATTGTTACGTGACTAGTAGAATTCTGTATTTTAAATTCATAATCATAATTATACATACATTTTTAAAACTTCAGTTAAAATACAAGGGTGTTCTACACTGACTGCTATTAAAATATATTTTTAGAATCTCTATTGATAACAAAAAAAGTATTTACACTCTGGGTTAGAATATTAATATATTAGCAAGGATAAAACAGTGTAATTAAAATCTTGTGAATTTCTATTGAAGATAACGGTATTAAAAACATTGATACCTTCGAGTCATGTTTGATTTCCGAAAAAAAACTAGAGAAGTTGATAACTAAAAACAAATTTTTATATTTCATCATACAATTAAATTAGTTTTGGCGTTTTGCCTCATGCCTTCTACATAGTCTTTGGTAAGATTTAAATAGTGTTTTTGCCATTTTTCCATCTTCTAAATTAATTTGAGGCAACTAATGTACATGCTTTTTTGGCACAGATTTTATTTTATTGTCAAGGATTATAAAATTATATATATAGAATATGTTAATTTTTTATAATTAGTTCTAAAAATTTTTTTATTTTTTAATAATTGATATTCATTTTATCCATTAAAATAATCATTTCTATTTCATTATTAATGTTAACAAATATCTGAAAAGATCTTTCAAGGCTAGAAATTTTTTACGAAGCAAAAATGAAAAAGAAGTTAACAATGTATCTAAAATATGTTAAATATTTATAATTCTCTTGCCTTAAAGAAATCGACGCATTTTCCACTAATAAAAATAAAATTTATTATTAATGTTATACTTTCGAATGCAGTTTCATGTTTTTTTAGTTAATTATGCAAGTAAACACTCTAAGATTTTAATCAATAAAATAAAAAAAGGACATTTAGAAAATATTACTCTTTATTTATGCCAGTAAATGTTTATAAATATTTAAATGTTCAACTAACAGTTTATTTTATGGCGATATTTAATATTTTAAAATGTTTAAGTGCGGTAATTTTTTATACTAGACAGTTAAAAACAACACCTCAATTCATAATCACCCTATACTTCAAATATAGCATATATCATGAAGTATAATTTAAGTATAGTGGTATTAAATAAAAAGTATGTATGTTATGAAATTAAATTTTAAAGTTTATCGCAATGTAATTCTTTTTTTTAAAAAAATCATGATCTTAAAATATATTTTTCTGAAGCGATCCATCTATTTTCAAAAGTAAAAGAATAAGAAAGTAACTTATATTTTCTACAGATTAATAATCTTCTAGATCTTATTTTATATTTTAATATAATTCCCTACAATTTTTAATATGAGTTTTTTTCTTAATATGCTCTTTAGAATATTTTTCTAATATACTTTTTAGAAATTTTCTAATATGCCTTTTAGAAAAGTTTTCTTTATTTGCTTTGTAGAATAGTTTTTAATAGGCTTTTTAGAAAAGTTTTCAAATATACATTTTAGAATAGTTCGTAATATGCTTTTTAGAATATTTATTACTATGCATCTTTGAATAGTTTTCTAAAATGAATTTTGGAATTGTTCTTACTGCGAGTTTAAGAATAATTTTCCGATGTGCTTTTTGGAATAGTTCTTTAATATGTTTTTCAGATTAGTTTTTTCTAAATTTATTTTCTAGGGTGAATGTATTTTTAATTGTAATCTTTGTTTTATAGTAAAATTATGCAATAAAACACTCTGTACAAAAAGATGAATCTTAAAGCTATAATTTTTTTTTCCAATTTCGTTTAAAAAGTGGAATGCGTAATTTTTTCTCACATTTCTATTTCTTTTAGTGATAAACTTTTTTTTATTTGAATTATTTGGGAAGAAATCGAACAAATGCTTAAAAAATTATATTTTATCTAAATGTTTTACTGACAATTTTTCTTGCAAATTTTATCTGATTTTTCAAATAGTTTTTCTTGGTGAAACTTTAATTATATACATTTCAAATATATTCAAAACTAAATGGGAAGTAAAAATGAAGTATCTATAATAAATAATCATTATTTATTGCTTTAATAATCTTTATGTTTTGTCAAAGCAATTAAATTTCAGAAAATAAAGATGGTTTTCAAAATTCAAGTCGAACTTATTGGATTGCTAAGGAGAATTAAAAGCTTTACATACAATTCTACAATTTGTAATATTTATATTTAGGATGGTTCTTAAATATCTTTAGACTTTACTTCTGGTATATAACTTAAATATTGCTTTATATTTTATCATATATATAATGCAATGCAGATAAAGTGCGAAAACTGTCATTTATAATATTAAATGTCACCTAGTCGAAGGAAATACGTATTAGAAATGCAAGTCTTGGGAGACTAACTAACAATATAAAGTGCGTTGTCAATTTTTAAAATCAAACTTATTTATGTATAATTTTCATATGCTTTTTTAAATATTCTAAAACTATGGGGGAAATATTTGACATATATGTAAAACAAACAAATTTTAAACGATGCCTTAGTATAAAATTCTTAGCTAAAATGAAAAAATTTAAATATTCACAGAACAAAAAATTCAGCCATTTTCTATAAGTAAACTTTAAGACATAGATGTAAATTTATACAATAAGAACTAAAGCTTAAGATTCCCTTTTTAAAACTATAGTTGAAGTACGAACGGAAACAAAAATAACATTATAGTTCTTTTGGCATAAAGAGTAAAAATTCAAACTCTCTTTTTGAATTGACATGATTTTTGTCTAGTGACAGAAACGCGGCGTTTAATGCAGACGAATTCTTATTGCCATGAGAATTCTAAAATCATCTGGAAAAAATTCAAATTTCTCACTGGAACATACGGTTTACGTCATCTATTTGTAAGATTGAATCGATAAAATATATAAGAAAACGATTAAAAAATCTTATAGAAGATGTTCTTTTTTATAACTCTGATATTAGTTCATTTATTTGGGAAATTTTCATTTATTTTACTTCAAAATATTATTGCAAAATTTTAAAATTCCTTCCTTTTTTAAAATTGTCTTGTTGCTTTAAAGACTGATTTGAGACAAATATTCTGAATCTACAATGGAAATGTTTGACAAACATGAAAAGTTCTACAAACAGTGCCTAAATATAAAAATCTTGAATCCAGTAAAAAACTTTTAAATATTTGTAGAACAAACAAAGCAGCTATTTTCTATTGGTAAACTTAATATTGATGTAAATTTATACAATATGGGCAAATGCTGACGAGGAATTTTTGCTGTTTCTAAGACAAAAGTTAAAGTGACAGATAAACAGAAACAAAAATAACGTTATAATTCTTTTGACTTAAAGAATAAAAAGTTAAAACTTTTTTCTTGAACTGTCATCGTTTCTGCTTAGTGACAGAAATGCAGCATTTAACGCAGACGATTTTTTTTATTGTTAAAAGATTTCTAAGATCGCTTGGCAATGTATTCGAGCTGAAACTTTTTCTTTAAACATTTAATATCCGATATCGATTTCTGAGATAAAATCTCTGCAATGGGACAAGAAAAAATGATTTAGAAATTTTATCGAAGTATTGTATTAAAATGTAAGCTTTTATTTCCTTTTCTAACTAATTTTTTTTTTATTTACTTACCTAATTCCTATTTATAACTTCTTTAAGATTACATACACGTCATTCGCTCTTAATCATTTAGATATATTCAGATTTGTACATATTTCACTTATCAAAAACTAACGAAAACTTAAAAAAGCTTATAATTCTTTTTATAATTAGCTATTTTACCAAATTTTTAATCTAAAATTTGAAGTGCTAAATAAACAGACAAGTAAACTTAGATAAGCGTTAAATTTTGTGATAGTCATTTATCTACTCAAAGCAATTTAAATTCTCACCAGCAGCTTGGTTTATTAATAATGCACATAGAATATATCTAAGGTATGATCAATGAATTGCAGATATAGATTCTCTCAGTTTCAAGACTATTCTATAATCAGATAGCTTAAGTATTATATTTGGTTAATGATAAACTGAAATCGCACATAAATTAATGACATAAAAATTTATCAATAGTTTTCAATTTCAATTTATGAAAATACACGCAATATTCTGACAATTGATTAAGTAGAATTGATTAAGTATCTCAGAAATATTACAAGGAAAATAAAAATAAAACATAAATAAAGGTTTAAACTAAAGAAATTTTGCAGCTATAAAATTTTCGCTTTCCAACTAAATACCCAAAAATCTGTCGAAATTTTTGAAAAATGTCTAATATCTCACACTTTGATATATTCTATTTAAGATTTTTAATTCTGCCATAAATTTACAATATAGTGAATTATGATAGTTCACTATACAGAATAGGCACCTCTATGTTACGCGATTTCTCCACTCTCCTCACTTTTCCTCTATCTGTTACCATGGTTTAGGTAAGTCTTATTTTTACCAAGGCACTACATTTCAATAGAAATTCACATGAGAGAAAAGCAATATTTCTGTAAACAGTGGTAACAGAAAAAGTAAATCGCATAATCTTAAAACGGAGTCTATTAACAAACAAATGTAGATACCCACGCGAAACTTAAGTTTCATTCATATATCAAAAATATGTATACCTTCCAAAGTGCAAAGCATACAAGGTGTCAAAAAGTAATAAAGCAACAAATTAATTCGAAGATAGCTGTGCATTTCTCGAGATATTAGAGAGTTTCCCTTCTTCTTGAAAACACTTTATAATTTCGATTTGTTCTTAAAAATATTTTCTGGAAGGAAGTTATCTTGGTAATACAAAATTTTAGTACCCTCTCAGAAAAAAAATCATTTTAAAATCGAAACATAAAGTTTGTATTTAAAAAAATTTTTTAGAGACGAGTTAATTTATAATGCTATTGGTGGATGATTTTCTTGCACACGTGATGAATGACATAAGTAGGCTGATATAAATTGCACAGTAATATTTTTCCGTAAAATCTTACAATAGTTGCATGAAACTCGCACCGAAAGTTTTAACATTTAACAGTTATACAATAAACATTTTTGAAATAATTTCTCTAAAATGTTCTTGTTATTTTTTTTCCATTTTCCTAATAGATGGTCAGTCAACAAGAACCTGAACAAATATGTAATGAATATACAAAACTCTGATAAGGTTTGTTTTACAAGGTGTAAGGTTTTTTATTTTTTCTGCATACAAACCGAGTAGTAAATTTTCGATGTATCAATATGCGTTAAATAACGATATTTTTTTATTTTCTTAAGGAATTTGAGGCGATTGATTTCATAAGTGATACATAAAATCACGGTGGCTCAAAGGATAGGCCGTTTGCTTCCCAATGAGGTGGTTCAGGTTCGAATTCCAGCAGTAGCTGGTTGATACGACTTCTGCTCCTGACTTGCATCGCCCACAGCGCTGAGGCGTCCTCAAATGTAGACGGATCATTGATTATAATCCCTTTTCCGTCAAGACAACAATGTGAGTTTTCGTGGTTTTGATCTCAATGTAACGCAAATGTGGGTTATTTTCATCAAAAAATTTGCTAGTTTGTCCCAATGTTTGATCTAAGAGTTGTCCTCTGGGTAGGATTCGAAATTACAAGGCTACATAACTGAACGTTGATAATCGTATACTTACAATTGGGCCATATGTTTTAAGCTGGTTATTAAGTAAAATAAATGACACAAAATAATTTTTATCTATTTTTGTTAGAAAATTATACTTTTAAAATGCCTAATTGATTCGTTCTTTGATGAAAAAATAAATCTTTATGCCCCTTTTGACCTTTGTAGAAACTTAAATAAAATTTTTGATAGAATTCTCAAAATTGATACATTTTAACGTTTGTGAAATTTTAAAAAAAATTTCTGGGCTATGCTTTGAAACTTTTATTGTATTTAAAATGCCTCGACTATATTTTGAAACTTTTTATGTATTAAAAATATTGAACTATATATAATTCTAACGTTACAAGTTTGCTGATAAGATATCTTACGACAAAACTATATACAGTTTAATGATAAAAAAAAAATAATACCTAAGTTGAAAAAAAGAGAATATAATTATATTAATTTCATATAAACCACATTTTCTATTTAAAATTTAAGCATAAATTGTTATATAAACATAGCTATGATATGAAATTAAAATATTTAATACGAATTTATACAGTTTGTTATAAAAAATACTTTTTTTAAATTTTCTTCATTCATAATGGTTGCTTGCTCTCTGAGAAAATTTGAGTTTTCATATAGATATTTTATTTTTAAGATGACTTCATTTCTCTATTTTATATTTAGAAGATTTAGGAAATATATATAAGTGATTATGACATTATAAGAAAATCTTTAGAGTTATAATTTCTAAAAACAATTTTTAATAGACTTACAAGACTATCTGTGAGGCGAAATAGGACATGTTAAAAATCTTAATATAAAGGATTTATCTTAAAAATTTTGCATTCAAAAAGATATTTCTCTGAAAATATGTAAACATTAGTAAGCTAAGTTGATAATTCTGAATAATAATCTCTTCTTTTTCTTTTTAATGAACGTAATAGGAACAATTTAAGCAGAGATTAAAGATAAAACTCTCTTTTCGTGAAAACATTACTTTGTTTTCGAAAGTGCTTAAGATTAGTTTGTTGTAAGCTATATTGTAAATTTAAATAACGTTTTCTGTGTAAAATGCTTAAATCCCAATTATACTGCTTGTATTTGTTTATTTCTTCTGAAATATATTTTTTATATCTGTAGAGCAGATAGAATTTAAAGTATTTATAAATCCTATAAATCCTATCTTTCAGCCAAACTATTATATTTCCAATTTTGCCGTTGATTACAGAGTTTTACTAGCGTTAAATGTTTTTTTTAAAGAAATCACTTAAATCCTATATGAGGGGATGACTCCCCTCCTGGAGATACCCCAGACACAGTTAGGGGTCGCTTTTATACTCATTAGATAAGTATTTTATTATGTCAAAGATGTTTAATTTTAAATTTTTCGACTAGACTTGTACATCTAAATGATTCACCATTTTAAGTACCATGTATCTTATTATCTTATTTTACGATTACATTATTTGACGATAATATAATATATGTCAGAAATTGTGTAAGTTGTAGTAATTGTGTAGTTTCTTGTATATCCAATCAATTAACAAAATCTAAAAGATTAGAACACCATGCTTGAAATATCATTATAAAGTCTATAGGTACTAAGATATCTATTTAAATTTAATTTTGCTTTATTTAAAGAAAACTAATAATTCAAATTTCATAAATTTTATGAACTTACCTATGATTTTTTTTATTCTGCATACTTGTGATGAGGGTAATTTTTTCACGATTTGATTGAAGAAACTGAACAGTGAGTAAGCAAGACTATCGCTCACTATTTATCCTCTAAGATTCAGAGATATCACTTATAATAAACAGTTTAAAGTCCTATTCAATATACATTTTAAAAAAGTTAACATCAAATATGTTCAGCTTTAAGTTCATTTGTAACAACAAAAAACGTTTTCTAGCATTTTATGAACATCGGGAAATTAAACAATTTGCGTTGTACACAGACAACACAATTTATTTTAAAAATTCACAGTCTAAAATTAGAGGAAATCTTTCATTTTTAGTGAAAGTTCCAAGCGATGCATTTTTCACATCCAGAATGAATCCAAAATCAAGCGACGAGAAAATAAAGTTTTCCTTCTTTGTAGTGGAACTGGGCGTCAGATCACCGAAGTCAAGCATCACTGGCTACGGTCAGTATGCGGGTGGGAAACCACTTGGATCAGCCTGCGTAGGGACCGAGGGTGTGCGGTATTGGTCCTCGTTAAACAGCTCTACCGTAAAGTAGTCGACTTCGCGTGCAGGTCGTCGGGCTACCGAAGCGGGCGTGTCATCCCCTCTGCAGAGGATCAAAATTGTGATGGCATGTCTTCGGATCATCCTCAGGGATGTTTCCCAGACAGTCGCCAATAGCCCATTGTGCAGCTCTAGTGCCACGTAAATGAACTACTACAACAACAACAACAACTCTCAATAACTTACATATTCAACTTTTTATATGTAATTCCCAGCTTATGGTGCAACTAATTGCGGGGGTACATGATAGTACAGTTAGTGATGGTACAACAGTACATAAAAAAGCAATAAATATCATTCATCTTTTATTTTCATAGAAAAATTTAAAGTTAGCATCCATAAATAAGTCATTTACTGTGGTGGTGTAAAAACATTCACTCAAACAGTACTAAAGTTATGGTTCTTGTATCTCAAATAATAATGATGTTACTTTCGATAATATGTCCCGCAGTGGACTGATCGTTAAGACACGGTTCCCAGCAGATCACCGAAGTCAAGCATCACTGGTTGCGGTCAGTGTGCGGGTGGGTGACCACTTGGATCAGTCTGAGTAGGAACCGAGGGTGTGCGGTATTGGTCCTCGTTAAACTGTGCTACCGTAAAGTGCTCGACTTCGCGTGCAGGTCATCGTGCTACCGAAGCGGGGGTGCCATCCCCTCTGCAGAGGATCAAAATTGTGAGGGCATGTCTTCGGATCATCCTCAGGGATGTTTCCCAGACCGTCGCCAATAGCCCATTGTGCAGCTCTAGTGCGACGTAAATGAACAACAACAAGAACAACTACAACTTTCGATAATATATGATTTCGGTTGGATCTTATTTTATTTAATTTGCGTACTTTTAAAATTACAATAATGGATTATCGTTATGGGCCCATCCTTTAGCATACTCCGAAGACAATGGAGTGGCATTGTAGTACATACATATTTTCCCACAAATAGCTCATAGGGCTAATTTATTCCATGTGCTTTAAACTTGACCAGGGCTTATAAACATACCCTGAATTGAACAAACAAGTTTGCACATGAAAATGGCAATATATAAATAAATAGTAATTTTTGGTATCTTTTATTTCATTTTTAAGAGCTAAATTCAATATTTCTTTGGACATTCAGACCTATGCTTGAGAAGAATTGTCCTTCCATCAAATACTCTGAAGCACAGTAGTAGTGGGTTCAAATCAAACCGTAACCCTGAATGCCGCTTTGTGTCGTCCTTCTCTAATTTATGCAATCTGTTCTTTAGTTTGAAAAAGACTTTTAAGATATAAAATGCAAGCATATTAATTTAGAATGTATTCTGAACCACTATGATGCGATAAAAATAAGTACAAACTGATCAGGCCTAATCTTCACGGGAATCGAACCCTGGTTCAAGTTATGACTTCAAGCATAGTTAAAAATATTGTTCTTTAAGTTCATACAAATTGCGGTAAAACTGCACATTTGCATCCAACTTGTGCATAAATAATATTTCTAACTTTGATTTAACTAATGTAGATTTTGTTAAAAGTAAAAAGAAGGATGTCTTCCTTAAAAGTTTTATTTTATCATTCAATTATTGAAAAATAAAACCGCTATTATTAGTTTTATTTATGCTGTAACCAATTTAGATAAATTGAAATATTTAATGTGCTGGTAAGCAGGAAAATACACATTTGAAAATTTACATTTAAAGTTAATAAAAGCTTGCATGCGATTGTGACTGAAATGCCATTGAATTTAAAATTTTGCAAATAATGTTTAAAAAAATTCCAATCTTTACAATACTGAACCCTTAAATTGCATCTTAGTGCGTGAATTATTGAATCAAGATTTATTCTATTCGTACGTTTCGCTTGCATATATTTTTTGTGCATTATACGCTCTAAAAACTTCTCCTGAAAGTTAAAATTCAAATAAATGAAATGGTATTGACTTCACATGAGCCACCGTGACCCTTAGACCTTATGACATGTGATTTCGTTTAGACACATTGCATAAGATCTAAGATTCTTTTCATGTCGCAGGGAGTTACATCAAAGACACTAGACTGAGCAATGCTTAAAACATCACAAAATAAAAAACGAGCACTGATATGAATCGAATTAATGGAACATAAAGAATCATTTAAAGTGTGATAGATATTACAGCAAGTTCGGAACGAACTTAAATACGATTGAGATTTTTGTGGTGCAATGTAAGGTCAATACATGAAACATTTGTAAAATTAAATTTGAAAAATTTTGAAAAATTAAATTAGTATTCATTTTTTTATAAATTACTTTAATAGTAATAGATTAGACGAAATAAACATTTAAAATCCAGTCATTTATTTGAGCTATGCGCATCAAACTATATACACATTAAATTATAATTGTGTATCTAAAAAATACTTATTCAAGGTTTATATAAAAAGTAAACCAATCTAGTTTGAATTTTAAGGCTATGAAAAGCATAAACTGTGTAGATAGTTTTCATTTTTTTTTTTGAATGATAAAAAATTAAACGTTTTTCGAATCATAGTGGTTTAAGAAGCAGCCATGTGCATATTATAAAAAATGCTTCACCCAGTAATTTTTTTAGAAAGAGTTTATAAAAACTGCTTCATTTTGAGTATGAAAAACCTCAGATTTTTTTGTATTTCGTATACCCCAAGTCAGAAAAAAAAGTATAACAAAAAAACTCGGCAGTCAAGACGCAGTTGTTATTAGGACACAATATTTTAATTAACTGAAAAAATTAAGATTCTCTCCTAACAACAGGCTTTTGTGGAATTCCGTTATCTATGCTCACCGTAGTTCCGTTCCGTAATTAAATTCATTTGCAACTCTTGCAGTTAATTGCATAACATAAATGAAAGATAGTTTTTTTCTACATAAATTATTTATGCCGAAAAAAATAACTTACTATAAAAAATGCTCTGCTGCTAGGAAGAAAAATTATTAAAAACTTTGAATCAAATTCTACCTTACAGTAAATAAATATATAGTTTTAAAATTTTAATAAACATGTTGCATATAAAGTAAAACAATTCCTCATCAAATTAACATATATAAAGTACCGGCACTTTGGATACATCATCCGTAAAATTCCTTTCACCGTAAAATCCATTTCTACCGTAAAATATTATACAGTAACCTTCACAATAATTTATTTATTTAGAGTAATTCACTGATTTTACAGTAATTATTAATGTAAAAATTACGGCAAATCATAATTTTTGTTCAATAACATGTTCCGGTGAAAATGGATTTTATGGTTAAAAGTACCATGAGTCTGAATGTCGGTACTTTTTACCATAATTTGATTTCTATAAATGTTCATAACCAATAAATAAATATATAAAACTATTCCCTTTATTTTAAACATAAATAAGATACGTTTTTTTTAGTTATTATACTACAGAGACCTGCAAAATTTGAATTAAGAAAGAATGATTATAATGTAGTGTTTGATTTTTACATTCTTTAGTGATCTGATTTTAATTATGGTATACATTCTTTTTAGTCATACAAGGATTTTTCTCAAATTGGGCTTGAATATATCGTAAAAAATGCTCATTTTATATGTTTCAAAGTGATAGAAAACTAAACCAGCACTGTATACGAGGATTTCATACAAGGATTTTTCTTAAACTTGACTTCAATAAATCGTGAAAAATACTTATTTTATATGCTTCAAAGTGATAGAAAACTAAACCAGTTCCAACTAGATACAAGGATTTCGTACAAGGATTTTTTCAAACTGGGATTGAATATATCGTGAAAAATGCTCATTTTATGTATTTCAAAGTGATAGAAAACTAAACCAGTTCTATCTAGATACAAGGATTTTTCTTAAACTTGGCTTGAATATATCGTGAAAAATGCTCATTTGATATGTTTCAAAGTGATAGAAAACTAACTCGCACTGTATACAAGGATTTCATACAAGGATTTTTCTCAAATTGGGCTTGAATATATCGTGAAAAATGCTCATTTTATATGTTTCAAAGTGATAAAAAACTAAACCAGCACTGTATACAAGGATTTCATACAAGGATTTTTCTCAAATTGGGCTTGAATATATCGTGAAAAATGCTCATTTTATATGTTTCAAAGTGATAGAAAACTAAACTCGCACTGTATACAAGGATTTCATACAAGGATTTTTCTCTAACTGGGCTTGAATGTATCATGAAAAATCTTTATTTGATATGTTTCAAAGTTATATAAAACTAAACCAGTTCTATCTATGTACAAGGATTTCATACAAGGATTTTTCTTAAACTAGGCCTGAATATGACATGATAAAAGCTTATTTTATATGTTTCAGAGTGGTAAAAAACTAAACTAGTTCTATCTGGATACGTGAGTTATAGTTCTTGTTCTATGTTTTACGCTAAATTGAATGAGAGTATGTCTAAGTCAATACGACTAATAGTTCAAAAGATTTTACGTATTAAAAGTACATTTTAGTACTTTAGTGTTTATGCGACAGACATTGCTTTAATGTCAAGCAAGGCATAATTCCTTGTATATTTTTTATAATAAATCCAATAATATAAAAATTAATCTATCAAGGAGACTAATATTTCCGAAATTATTGGAGTTGTATGCGTAAACCGGTATAAAACAAAAACTATAACTTTTATACATAAAACCATAATTTCGTTTAAATTTTTTGTTTTAGCTTTTTTTTTCTTCTCATGTAGCCGAATAATTTTCAATTAAAAAAAGTTTCTGGATCAAATATATTTTTATTTCGTATTTTCTATGGAAGTAAAACTATTTAAATCCTAATTTCTAACTATTCAAACAGAGACTGCTTACATGTTTCTAAAGAGAAAGGAATAGAAAGAAAATAAAAATAATTTTGAAGAGTTTTGTTAATTTTAACTTTTCTAGTTAAATAATGTATATCAAAATATTTTAAATGATTTGTATACCACCTAGTTTTTTTTCTCCTTATTTGAACTGTAGTCTCTTTAAAGTTTTAGTTGAAAACTGTGAAAATGGCTCTGTTTGATTTTTATCATTAAGGAACGCATAAAAGAAAAATTCAAAAATCTTATACTACAATGTTTTAAAAAAAATGCAAACCAATTTTAGTTGAGATTAGTTATTTGCTTTTAATTAGGAAAGATAAAACCTTGTATGTTCTTGGATTTGGTTTTTTTTTTCAAAAATATAAGAAAAAAATGTTTTTTAGCTCTATGCATGATCAACGAAAAACTTTGTTTGACTTTTAAATGAATAGTTTTATAAAAAAAAATTGCGAAAATTCTTAGCCTTCAACTCAAAACAAGCATTTACAAAATTCAACTTTTATTCTTTGAAATTAAAAATAACACATTAAAATAGCTTCATAAACCTTTTGAGATAATTACCTCGAGGTTAAGTTTTAAAAAGGAAATTCCTGATGAACGATATTGATTCCCCTCTTAATCTAAGACTACCATCTTAACCAAAATAAATAAGTAAATGAAATGAAACAAAAACTAAATGTACATAAAAATTTCGCCTTTCCTTTTTAGCCTTTCAAATAAATGTAAGAGAGATAAAAAATAATTAATTTTCATTATTAATTATATGACTATAATTAATAAAACAACAATTCTTGATACGTATGCATTGTAGCCTTAAATTTTTACTGAATTTAAATCATAATATTCAAATTTTTTACCTGAATAATGTTAATTGCTTTAAAAACCTTTTTAAATCACTTTTTGGTCAGTTAAGCACAATAAACATATAAATACTCCACGTTTTTTTATCAACAATAAGTCGCTACATGAGGGATTGCTAAAAAACATAACAATCAACAAACTTTTTCTCCGGATGTTTATTTTCGAAAAAATTAAGATTTTAAGAAAATTGATAAATTATTATCATTAATTTACTACGTTTAATATATGAACTCAATTGATAACGCAGCAATTTTGCATACTAATAATATTAAATATTTAAGCCCGATATTTTTATTTTAATTCAACCAATCTAGTTTTTTCAGCTGAATAAAGCCAAGTAAAAGATTTAAAAAAATTAATGAATTATGATCATTTATTTACTACGTCTAATATATGAATTCAACTGATTATGATGCAATTTTGCATACTAATAATATTAATAAGTATTTAAGTCCGATATTTTTATTTTAATTCAACCAATATAGTTTTTTCATCTGAATAAAGCCAAGTACAGGATTTTAAAAGAATTAATGAATTATTATCATTAGTTTACTACGTGTAATATATGAATTCGACTGATAATGCAGCAATTTTGCATACTAATAACGTTAAATATTTAAGCCAAATATTTTTATTTGAATTAAACCAACAAAGTTTTTTCAGCTGAATAAAGCCAAGTAAAATAGTTTAAAAAATTAATGAATTATTATTATTTATTTACTACGTGTAATATATGAATTCGATTGATAATGCAGCAATTTTGCATACTAATAATGTTAAATATTTAACCCAAATATTTTTATTTTAATTCAACCAATCTAGTTTTTTCCTCTGAATAAAGCCAAGTACAGGATTTTAAAAGAATTCATGAATTATTATCATTAATTTACTTCGTGTAATATATGAATTCGACTGAGAATGCAGCAATTTTGCATACTAATAATGTTAAATATTTAAGCCAAATATTTTTATTTTAATTCAACCAATAAAGTTTTTTCAGCTGAATAAAGCCAAGTAAAATAGTTTAAAAAATTAATGAATTATTATTATTTATTTACTACTTGTAATATATGAATTCGATTGATAATGCAGCAATTTTGCATACTAATAATGTTAAATATTTAAGCCCGATATTTTTATTTTAATTCAACCAATATAGTTAAAGCCAAGTGCAAGATCTTAAAAAAATTTATGAATTATTATCATTAATTTACTGCGTTTAATATATGAATTACACTGATAATGCAGCAATTTTGCATACTAATAATGTTAAATATTTAAACCAAATATTTTTATTTTAATTCAAGCAATTTAGTTTTTTCATCTGAATAAAGCCAAGTACAGGATTTTAAAAGAATTAATAAATTATTATCATTAATTTAATAAGTTTAATATATGAATTCAACTGATAATGCAGCAATTTTGCATACTAATAATATTAAATATTTAAGCCAGATATTCTAATTTTAATTCAACCAATCTAGTTTTTTTATCTGAATAAAGCCAAGTACAGGATTTTAAAAAAATTAATGAATTATTATCATTAATTTACTACGTGTAATATATGAATTCAACTGATAATGCAGCAATTTTGCATATTAATAATGATAAATATTTAAGACAAATATTTTTATTTTAATTCAACCAAATATAGTTTTTTCAGCTGAATAAAGTCAAGTAGTTTAAAAATTGATATCAATCTTAGGTTGGTTATGAATAATAATATAATGGCTGTTCCACGATTTCATTCCAACAAACAAACCATTTAAGTCGATATGTAAGAGAGGGTATCTTAATGGGTAATAATATCTCGCCAGAGGTATGGTTCCACACTGCAGACGATGCCCCGCAACCATACTTACGGAGAATATAAATCTTTATGGATGTTCTATTCCGTGTATAGGAAAATGTTATTTTATTATTTTGATTTATTTGGTACTCCCGCTGGATAATGGAAGCATTCATCATTTCCGTTGCCTCGGAAGACGGTGACACAAAAAAGAAAATATAGTCTCTTTTAAGAATCGAGAATTATTTTCGGCAGCACTGAAGCTGCGAATAGGAATTAACTTCTGAAAATAATGACTAGTTCCTATAAATAATTAGAACAAAAATTAATCGATAGGAAATTTTCATTGAGATAGCTTTAGAAACTAAAATTAATTCCCTACTTTTTCTGATTTAATAAGAAGAAGATTCAGATTTATAAAAAGAAATAATAATTTTTTTTTCTTCAAAAATTATGTTTTAATGCAAGGAGGTATCCCAAGAACGGCGATATATCCTAATTATAAACACCTAATAAAATAAATATTAATTGCTACAAAATCACATAGAAAAAATGTAAGGTATTTAAACCGTTCACTTGGTAGTTTTTCTGTTCATATATTAAATGTTTACCGGACATTCTGGTTTTCAAAAACAGTAGTTTTTCATATATTAAAGGTTTAACGGACATTCTGGTTTTCAAAAACAGTAGTTTTTATTTCAACACATTTAAAACTAATCATGTTTCAGTAAAAAAATGCATAACTGAAGAGTAAATTTAACCGAAAATATGATTTTTATCTTAGGTTTTAAGGTATCCTAATAAAATGGTATCGTGGAAAAAAATACCAAATTTTAACATATTTATTAAATTTTATCACACATAATAAAATCATATTTCATTGCTAATCTTATCAAAATCATAACCAAAGGGTTTCGGTAAAAATTACCGAGCAATTTGATGTTCCCGTAGAGCCAGAAGCAAGATTCACTTTACCGTATTCCGGTAAATTCAATCAGACTTCTTTTCTCAGAGTAATAATGAGAAAAAACATGAACTGCGTTCTGCAAAACTTAAACTCTAAATCTTTATTAATTACTAGTCAAATTTCCTTGAACGAATATTTTAATAGGGAAAAACTCAGAAACAAAGATTTACCCTTTTATTGAGTTAAAGAACGAGAAGTGTTCGGAAAAAAAAATATTTTTATTTGATTTGATTTGATTTTCGAGGAGCATATTTCTAGTGCGAGGAAAGTTTTCCAATAAGGAAAGTGTATCTCAGTTACAGATCTCTAAAGAAAATAAATTTTAATTACTAAATAAATATTAATGAGAATAATCAAGATATATTTTCTGAGCCACGAAACCTTTAAATCTAAAATTATTTATAGAAGCATGAAAAACTGAAAATTTTAGAGCAAAAGTGAATGAAAATTATCGCCAAAGCAGGGTACTCCCTCAACCAATAGTCGAATTTGAAAACTCCATTCATTCAAAACCGAAAATTTTTTTACCATTGCCCACCAGGAGAATGACCTAACTCATACAGGCATCTGAAGGGCAGATTTGTTGGCCACTCTTTCAAGGGCACCATATTAGATGGGCCAACTTCACCCCCACAGTATGGACAGATAGTACAGAGAATGAAAGAAAATCCATGCACATTGCCCGTGATTCGAACCCAGAACCTTTCTTAAGCAAGGCCAGTTCCTTGACCCCTATACTGGCTGGTTGGCTCAAAATTGAAAAAGCATATGCAGATTTTTGAGCAAGATGCATACCCAAGTCAAAATTTTTCATTGATGAGCCAACATAATCTCGTTGGTAACCATCAATAATTCCACCATGAACCATCATATTTTTTATGGTAACCAATTTAAGTAACCATCACCCCAATGTTGGAATTCGGGCTAATTTATGATGGTCCAATATAAAAAAAATGTTTTGATAATATATTCCTGAGAATTAACAAGAATTACCGATAAACCATTGTGGCGTCGTTAAAGGAGAGGTCGCTACACCATCATTAAAATGTATAATTGGAACCATCCCGGATCATCGTGAATTGTTGATCCATGAGAATCAAACTTCTCTTAATCGTTAACCATCATAGTATTAAAGCAGCATTTTCCATCATGGAATGATGACTATCATTGAAATGTATAATTGGAACCATCACGGATCATAATGAATTGTTGATCCATGAGAATCAAACTTCTCTTAATCGTTAAACATAGTATAAAGTAGCATTTTCCATCATGTAATGATGACCATTATTGAAATGTATAATTGAAACCATCACGGATCATCATGAATTGTTGATCCATGAGAATCAAACTTCGCTTAATCATTAACCATCATAGTATTAAAGTAGCATTTTCCATCATGGAATGATGTAAGTTTGTTGGCATATCAAATCCAATGAACGCAAAATGGAAAATGTTGGATGATGGAGACCATCAAATGATGTCGGACCATCACGAAGTGCACTTGAGCCAACATGAACCATAAAAAAGTTTTGATGCGACCATCAAAAACTTTGACTTTGATGTCGAGAGGAATGAATGTTTCATTCAAAATGCCTTAACGAATTCTTCAGAAATCCAACAATGACATTATTCGAAATATTTCTATACACTATATATGAAAAGAATTTTATTGCGTTTTTAATTTCAATACTAGAGGATATTATTTCCAAAATCAAAAAAAACTGAAATCAGTTGAATAAGTTGCAATTATTTTTACACTCATCAAAATAGATCGAAAATTCTATGTGGCAGTCATTTAAAATGCTTGATTAAATTTTTTTTTCAAATATTTGACTTCGATCATAGGCGTTAAAAACTAATTCGATTTTATATGAAAGATATAAAAATCTCGCTTTAAAAATAAGAAATCCTTTTCAAAGAGTTTATTATCAGATTCGCATATTATACAAAAGCGTATTGTAAAAACTACTATAAAAACCTAATTAGATCTCAGGGAAGAAAATGGAGAGCAAATCTTGAACAAATTTTGATCCAACAACAAAGGAAAATTTAACCCCGCTTTAAACGGTCGATTATTGGCGATGATAAAATATAATAGAAATTTCTTAAGGTGAATGAATTGCTTTGCACCCAACTTAATTATTTTTTGATAAAAGATTTTTATTGCTTTTGAAAATATCAGTAAAAAAAGTAATTTAAAAAGGAGAGCGTAAAATTAAGTTTAGAGTGTTTTTCGTATCTAAGAAATAAACCATCGAATCAAATGGTAGAGCAAAAATCTAAAAAAGTTTGGAAATTTCTTTGCCATTTTTGACAAAATGTTTTTGAACTCGTCTGGGTAATTTAAATCATGATTTGTTCTAATATCTTTTGAACGTTAGATATAGAATTAAATTTAATTCTGTGTGTTTCTTAGTTAAGTGAAATAATAGAGCATCAAAATTACACTGTTAGAAACTTCCCAGGAAAAATGGTTAAATAGCAATTTATTTAATAATTATTTTGCCATATTCAAACAAGGTTGTTAAATAACCATAAATAAGATGGTAATCAAACTGTTAATTATGAGGAAACACTGTTTGTTAACTATTTTCACCTAATATGGTTAAACAACCAGAATTTTATCAAACCAGAATCTGGCAGTCTCATGGCCCATAGAACTGAGGTTCGAGTCATAGCGTTAACACCACAATATTCCTTCTATTATTTTCAATACATGTAGAGTTTAATATGTTCTGCACTCCCAACGAACTTAACAAAACGCTTAGCTCCTATGTCCAGTTAAAATTCGTTTTTATGTTTTCGAAACCATGCTAGTTGTAAATGGTTAAAAACCGTTAAGGTAAAGCATGTTTTTTACCGTGAACTTTACGGTTAACCGGGTGAACTGTTGCTGGTTATTTTACCGTAATTTTAGAATGAAAATTCTTACAGTGTACAAAATGAGATTTGACATGTTTGCTGTCATTCATTCTTTTATAAATTCCAGAACAAATATATAATCTACAACATTTTGTTTCATTAAAAAAAAAAAAAAGACCAGATAAATTTCTAATGTGCAGAAAATAAATACAGTATTTGGAGAATGAATTTATATGCGTATAAATAGATTTGAATGTCACGAAAAAATATAATAAAACTTTTACATGTATAGATTCAGATTTCAATGAATCTAAAATGTTATAGATAGGGTTTAACACAACTTTTTTGGATGTCCATTAATGTAATCAAATGATAAGTATTTAGACATTAGTTTTTAATATATTTTTATTAATATAATTGCTTGTTTATGAAGAGTATTTCAATTACTTAACATAGAATACAATGGAACGAAATTAGTTGCATAGACTTTCAGTTTCGTGTGTGATTTTGTCATGTTAAATTAAGAGAGATGTATTGATTGTCAGCTATATTACTAGGTATATTAGCTACATTGAGATCTCTCGAATTTTAACTCATAAAATGAGCCTCTAAGCATAAACAATACAAAAAATAATTGGTTTTTTAAATGCTTAAAGCAAAATTCTCCTCCACTTTTTACCAGTCAAACAGTCTCCCCCATAAACAAGTTAGAAAACAGAAAGCCAAAAGAAAACAAAAACAATTGTTGTAATTTGTTAATGTTAAACAATTAACAAAACAAAATAAAAACTAAAAAGTTTAAATCAACATTATCCAAATCTATTTAAAAGGAGAAAATAATTACATATTTTTCATACTGAAATCGAAAAACGTAAAGCGAGTCGTTGTTGTTGTTAATTTACGTCGCACTAGAGCTGCACAATGGGCTATTGGCGACGGTCTGGGAAACATCCCGGAGGATGATCCGAAGACATGCCATCACAATTTTGATCCTCTGCGGAGGTGACGGCACCCCCGCTTCGGTAGCCCGACGACCTGCTCGCGAAAGCGAGTCACTTTTGTTGAAGTTACAATCACAATTTTCGAAAATAATGCACGCAACCTTTAACTTGCAATGTAAACGTATAATAATTTTCTCTTTTTGTCCATTTGAAACACGTAATTAAAAGTTTATTTTTATTTCCTTTGTTTAATAAAAATGTTAAAAGAAACATAAAAAATTATTAAAAAAAACATTAAAAGCTTCTTCAAAAACAAAATATTAAAACATTTCACAATGTAAAATGTTTACTTTCTTGTGTGGTGCAGAATTGTTCTTAAAGAAACAATTCACAAAATTTTGGAATTAATTTTGAAATATTTTTGCGGAAAAAATAGATGCTTAACCCTCCTGGCGTCAAGCCCGTTATATTACGGGCTTGATTTCCATGCTGAAAGCGGCTTGCCCGTGTTTTCACGGGTTCACGATCTGCCTCTAGAGCGGCGAACCCGTCTTTTTCTCCTGTAGAATATTTCCTTCCCCCTCAACCTCCTACTGCTCACAAATTGAGAGGCGTATAAGCTGTCATCGTAAATCACTCACTGTGCTATAGTATTTCTGTTTGAATAGATGTGAATATTTTGCATTCTTTTTGATTTCCGAACCCCCACTCAAACTAAAAGTTTACCTTTAATAAACAGGTTATTTTTTTTTTTGTTCAACTTATTCGATAGATTGAATTTTATTCAATATTTATTGCTTAATTTATTATACTAAATCTTTAAATGTTTTAAATCGTTGTGTATTTTTAAATTTCAAATAATTTTCGAAAATTCATTAAATTTTAGTGTAAATTGCAGCAAATTATTTCTTCTCTAAATAATAATGTAATATTTAAGGAACTAATTTATGATGCCAAGAAGCCTCCTTGCCAATAATCAAATAAATTGTAAATTTTTTATGTCACTCACATTACGATATACATTTTAAACAATCTGGAATTTGAAAGTTGTTGATAACGAGGGTGAATACAGTGTTGATTAAAAATAAAATCTTGGTAACAAATACCAACTGCACCGAAATGACCTTACTTTCCACTCCCCCTAATATTCCATTAATTTAACACAATCAAATTAAGTATTACAGTACTGTCATTCGTACTAGAATATTCATCTATTGACGGTCTAAACACTAAAGTAAATGATACTTCTAGTTACGTGATGATCTTGTTATGTTATTGAAATCGTTTTTAGAAGTCTCATTTGAAATAAGCAATAAACAAGCCTTATTGTGATGTAAATATAATCTAGACTCCGCTTATAAGTGTTCGGATGAAGTGAGTTTCGCCTATCGCTTTCTTTTCTATTTATGATCAAAAATACTATGAAAGATGATCTAAAAGAAATGGACGTACTGTAATAAGCAGAACGTGTTGCATTAAATTAGAGAAATGTGAAATGCAGAGAAGATTTGTCACTGTATTTTCTGCGATTCTTTTCGAGAAATTCTCGACTGCAAGAAAATAAGAAAACTTAAAATAAGAGCTTCAATAAATTTAGAATGAATAATAATAATATTTGGGAAAAAATATGAAAGACATGATGTTTTTTTTTCATTCTTAGGAATTGTATATCTTTGAATTCATAAATGACGGTGTAATTTATTTTATAAGGCATAATGCAACCTCTTATATGTTTTTTTTTTTAAGTGATAACAAGTTCTTGCGCCCTACCATAATCTCAAGTGCATCCATAACCCACAAGCTCCTTAAATACATTGCTAATTACTATAAATAAAATATTCTTGAAGTGTTACTCTTATAAATAGTAAATAAAGTGGACAGGGAGGCAAGTTTTATTACACGAAATATTTCTTAGCACATATAATTTGAAACCATAGAGTAATACGTATAATACTTTTTTCTTTAAAAAATTTAACTTTTTAAAAAAAAATGTTATTGCAACTTTTCATTAGTTGATATGTTACAAAAGTAGTGCAATAAGTTTTTATTTTTTTGCAAATTTGAAGCTGAAGATCCCGAAAACTTTATTCCTAAATTTGATCTGCTTAAATGTATTAGTAATAATTTAAAAATAAAAAGGAAAATTAGATGAAAGATAAAATTATACTGATAACCTCGTTAGAAATACAAAATATAGCAACTTCATTAAAATTCTTTTATATATAGCTTACTTTATTCAATTAAATAGTATTTATAAAATACAAACGAAGTTATACAATAAAATATTTATTTAAATGAGAAAATGTTAAACAGGTTAATGTTAATTAAAATATCAGTTGTATTATGTTTTAAACATGTGTAAAAATTACAAATTCTCAAATGTATGATATGCTTCAAAAGTTCATAGGTTCAGGTAGTTTCAGTTCTTCCTCCGCCACCCCCCTAGAAAAGAAATCCTACCCTTATCTATTCTGAATGGAAGGAGTGACTAGTTCGATGACGTTCGACTTAAAAACCTGAATTTGCAATCCCATAGCTCATTTCCTATTATACGTCACCTATCTCTTGACTTTGAAGAGGGATGAAAGAATGAAATTCGGGGGAAAGCAATATTTATATTTTAATAGATTTTTATACTTATACACATAAGTTTTTTTTAATTTTTTTTCCCAGCTAAGTTAGGTTCTATAAAGGAAAAAAAAAGCAAACATATCCTACTTATAAAAATTAAATATAGACTAATGAATATAAGAATATAAAGTAATGAATATATAAACTAACGAATAAAAATATAAAATCCCATATTCATTCTATTTACCATTTCCAATTTTGAAAATATCTTCCTTTTTTTTGTGTAATTCTTTTCTATGTCATTTAATTGCCATACAAAAGGTGTGCACCTTGAATAATGCATAATCGTAGTACTTTTTTATGACAAAGTATTTTTATGTCATGTTTACAGGTTATAATTACTGTCAGTTTGTTTCACAGAAAAAGAAAAGCAGAGCAACGATTTTTTTCCGATTTTGCATGCACTATATTCTATTCTATAGGCGGAAAAAATTAGTGTTGTCAGCTAGAAGTATAGTTATTTACCTTTGAGTCGGAGACAATATTTCTAAATGGTGTCTCAGAAACATATTTGGAATAACTGATTCTATAGGTCATCATGGTGCAAAGAGTTAATTTTTTTCATGAAAAAAATTTACTTGATATTAATTATACTAAATCAATACATCCAAAAATTTTTAAAAATATGTTTATTTTTGTATATTTAAATTCTGTTACTGTGACGTACTTTTTTTACAATATGTATTATTGTTTGATTTATATTGTAAAAATCATTCACACGAAATTAAAGCAATAGACAAAATAGCAAAGAATCAATGTATTAATTCTTGAAATCAAGGATGGCGCCAGACTCTGCCCGACAAGGGGTCAAGTCTCCCCCGACTGGGGGGGCTTAAACAAACTCAAAATATTTAAATTAAAACAAATTTTATACTTTACATTTTTTTCAAGTGTGTTTCTAAGAATCTAAAATCAGTAATATTGATACCCATAATGTGCAGATTCCTTTTAATGTAAATTTAAATCTAATTTTTTTTTCTGTAATCGATATATTTTGTACTGTATGGTGCAATTTACCTACATTGTAATCGTAAAAATTACTTCTGTAATGAAGAATAGTTGTAGCAGTAACCGCTATTTCAAAAAATTTCGACACTTCTTACTCTCATAAAGCAAAAATTATTCGATAATAAAAATCAGAAATTTCATGCACATTTAACAAAACATTTAAAGAATATTTTAATATAAAATATTATTTTTATATGCATCGATTGACTTTTGACTCATTTAAATATTTTTCAAATAAAGTTTTAAGTACATTTTTTGCATCCACGTATTCTATCTAAAGATATCATGCCCCGCTTCGAACGAATTTCGAAATGGTTATGCCCATAAAATTGCAAAATTTCTATTTTTTTTAATTGTTACACTGTATAATTTTACGGACAAAAAAAGGGCTATTTTAATCAGGGGACCTCTACGATTTAAATTTGTTTTTGCTTTCATAGTTACGAATTTTATGTCACAAGAAATGAACACTAAAAATTAAGAAGTTAGGGGACCAAATTTCGAAAAAAAAAATTATTTTTATTTTTCAGGACTTATATGACCGATTTTGCTTTTTGATTGAATCGAAAAAATTTTCATACAATTATTAAAATTCGTTTTTCCAAAGGTAATGCCATGCAAAAAATATAGTTTTAAATAGTTATAAAATATTTAATATATTTATAATATGCGTTGAAAAATTCTGAATCCCGATTTTTGAAATTCCCGTGCAGTAAATGGCGACTGATGCACGTTAAATCTATCGAGTCGCAAAGTCCCCCATGTTCCCATAACAAATAAACAACACTGGGGGTACTTATCCAGGAGTTTCCTGGTCTTCTGTATTGGTTCAAAATTACAAGGCTACGGAGTTGAAATTGGGTCGGTTGTTCAACGACGGATAAAATAAAATAGCAAGATTTACAAACCTGAAACTATAGACAAACTTGTATGTTTATCCAGATCAGAATGCGTTTTTCTGTTCATTTTCGTAACTTAAAATATGGTATTGATTCTTTGTACGTGAAAATATGATTAAATCAAAAGTTAATCAAGGTGTTCCCTTTTTCCATCTCATGCACTGTACATAAAATAAGTCAATGAGAATCTGTTAGGTTGATTAATATATATTTTAGGATATTGAATATGAACAGTTTAATTGTTTTTCTGAATCAATCAACAATCTTTTTACTACTAAGAAAATGATAAAAAAGATAATAAATTAGAAATATTTTGTTACTGTTTTTTTTCCGACTGCATATTTATTGCGTTGATTAAAATATAAACCTTGAATCCGAATAAGTAAATGATTTCCTCAATTAATAGTATTTTTAAAAAAAAAGATTAAAAAATTTAAAAAAAATTTATTTTGTTCTTATACTTTCATTTTGCTTGAAAATTTCAAAAAGAAATTATGTGATCACATAAACCATTGATAAACAAACACATTACATAAAAAAGAATTCGCAAAGAAGAGGACCTGTGTATCCCCTTCTCAGTTCTCCAGAAGAAAGAATAGCAGTTTGAAAGGTAAGTTTCCAAGAAAATGAAGATGTGTCTGTGGGAAAGGATTTCTATGGGACTTCGAAAAGTCTTCAATTTCACCTATGTCTAATCGCATCCAGTCTCTAGTTTGACAATGTACAGGTAAAGTTATGGGTAGTGCAGTGATACTATAATTACATAGAATTTACAATATATTTTCTAATTTTTGTTACTAATTCTTAAGAATAAATAGATAAAAAGTCAACTACAAAATTTTTTATTAGGCATTTGTAAAAGAATTTTTGACATAATTTAGAAAAAAATGTGACCAGACTATTATCCGGACGAGACTTTAAAATTTTCCCGATGGGAGGGGGGGGGGAGCAAACCGACAGGGGTACAATTCCCCTCCCCTGATCCCGCCCTTGCTTGAAAAAATATTCTTGCAATGATTCTTGTACTGATATTTATTCCTTGCATGCGAAGATTAGATTAGATTTTGATTTGTTTTCATTCTTAATATTGTTTTTACTATGAAAAAATATAATGAAAAACGCAGTTTTGCCTAATAACTACTAGTGTAAATAGAAATTCATATTTTTTGAAGTTTTATAAATCGCTATTAGAATACCTAGCGATTTTTACTCAATCGCGTAAACGATGAATTAAAAATGGATATTTCATTTTGAAACAGTAGCGCTTAACAAAAGCTTTTTCTCCATCTCAAAGAAAAAGAGCCATTATACATGAATATATAATATCCACTGAATTGCCGTTATATTTCGTATCTATAGTACTATTATATAAGTACTATATAAGTACTATTAATTATTTTTTAAATTCAAAGATATCATTAATATGGATTAAAAAGGTAAACATGATTTGTTACTAACACGTATATCAACGAAATTGTTCTCATTCTACATGAACTTAGAACTGAAGTAAATTAAAAAGGATGCACATTTTTTTTTAAAACTTGGCAAATGTATCTGGGAAACAACAGAAGTCAAAAGAGCTAGGAAGGAAAAAATATCAGTAGAAAGAACCTATTCGGTACCATCACAGGGGATATTGATAACAATCTTTGATGTTATATATCAACGTTATCATTGTCAAAGCTCAAAGGACAAGAAAAAATGTAATTTAACCTGAAAGCAATAATCTTATCAGTAAAAATGTCTTCTTCATTGCTTGATATTTCAGAGAAAAGTGCAATGTTGACTACAGTTCAAAAATGACTTTCGGAAAAGTGAATCACATACGCGATTCATCCATCAAACTGTCATGACCCACCTGGACCTCCTAGACCGATAATCACCCCTTTTAACCACAAATTGAAGCAGAAGGGGGAAAGCATACCTTTTGTCCGACCCTCGACACTTTTTGTAGCATCTTTCTAAAATGTGTCTGCCGCTTGAAGTAAGAAACTAAGAGAGAGGGGAAACGCCAGGAGGGTTAATCCATTCTCTTTTAGCATCAATACAGCATTGTGTCACATAAAGTCTTATTTCACAAGTTCTATATTTTCAATCAAGCAATTTACCTTTAAAAAAAATTTCATGTCATATTTGATATGATGCTCGTAATAAACGTTCGTAATGATTATTGCTTATGATTATTTTGTGAACCACGTTAAAAGTTTCTGCATGAGAAGTTTTAAAAATTTAAGGCACAGATTCTTAATTAAATGGATTAATTTAATGAGGCTGTAATGAATGTAATGCATCTAATTTGTAAAAGATACAAATCACACTAAATATAATTATTTTCGTTGACGTTTATTTTATTTTAAATTTTTTCCTTTTAGACTAAATGCGGATTAAAGTAATTTAAACTGGAGGCATTAATATTTAATTAAATTTGTTTTGAAAGAATCTTCCAGAATGTGTAATTGGTGCTTGTTTTGTATTACCTATTTAAGTTTGAAATTTAAAAAGAAATTTTAAGGACAATGATTTATTTTAATATTGCTTTAATTGTATAGTTGTTTAATTGTATACTTGTTTAGAGCAATAGTGTAAGTGATACACTATTGCTCTAAAAAATTTAAAACATATATTTTTATGTTTGCACAATTTAACGACACGTAAATAATTTAATTAATTCTCTATTATTAATTATTTTCTCTATTTTCCGCTATTTTTTAAAGAACAAATTTATTTTCTACATTATTTTAAATATAAATTCTTTAAAATATATTTACTTATTGTCTCAAAATGTTTTGTTAGTTTGCATTTAAAAAATTTAATAAATAAATTTATAACAATATAGTGTCAACTTAATTATTTTCTGTACTTGCCTATGTCAGGCATCTCCGGCAACCATCTGCCCAGAATGATTTAGCTTCAGCTTGCGCTACGCACCTTTTTAAGCAGACGATTGTGTAGTGAAAACTGGCAAGTTTCTGGAAATGTTCCTTTTTTTAATGTTTTTCACGACGCTAGCTTTATTAATTACGTAGCATTATGACGTAGCATGCTTTATTAATTAATGTGCGCTATGTGAAAATTAAAATAACTAAAATTCAACTTGAAGCTTATAAATGGACTGTAAACTCCCATAATCTATCTTTTTTAAAAGTGAAAACTTTATTTCTAAATTATTTAAATGTCTTCCTCGAAACTTCTTCTATCTCATTACTTAAAAAATGCTTTGTTAATTTGAACTAGTAAATGCTTATGCAACAATATATTTATATAACTATATTTATGTAACTATACACAAAATATTTATCAATTATGTATAATTAATTATTTTTTTCATGACAGTTTAATTTAAGAATAAATATTTAATTTTTATATTTTTAATTCAGACAACTTTCCTAGAAACATATCTGTTTTGTGACTTTAAAAAACTTTGTTATTTTGGACATAAACTAATTCACAAGTATGTATACAACATTATATTAAATTATGTATAATAAATCATTTTTAATTATATACTAATATTTTTAAAAATAAAAATTTTCTCTTTGCAGTATTTTAAATGCAGATAACTTCCTAAAAAATCAATCAGTAACTGAAAATGTTAAAATACGTTTATAAATAATTTAATATATAATTAATTTGAAAATAACATATAAATTATTTTACCATTTACATACAATTAACCAGTTTCTTTATATATCAGTAAATAAAAATTTATTCTCGATATTATTTTAAATCTAGATAACATTTTTTTAAAAATATATATCCCGTGTCATAAAAATTTTACATTAATTTATATTTCAAAATGCAAGCTGATTCCCAAAAAAATTTGATACATTATTATCAAAAGAAATTCTTCACCTGGGAATTTATTTTGAAATTTATGTAAATAATTGAAATATTTGCATCATTTCTATATAGTCTCACAAAAAATAGCGCCTAAAGTATTTTCGACCAGATAATTATAAATGTAGACTTTTAAGTTGAAATCTGTAAAGTTTTCATAAAAAGTGGTAAAATATAATTGTTGGTGTCATAAAAGGTTTTGGGTGCTAAATTCAAATCAAGCAAAAACTGCATTTATATTATTTAAATATCATTGATTCTACTGATGGATTCTAAATACGACTATGAAATAGATAAACTGATATATTATCACGTAAGTAAAACTATAAAATATAAATTTGAATGTATCTGGATGTGATATGAGTATTATTTAACGTATATATATATATATATATATATATATATATATATATATATATATATATATATATATATATATATATATATATATATATATATATATATATATATATATATATATATATATATATATATATATATATATATATATATATATATATATATATATATATATATATATATATATATATATATATATAAAATTCTACTTTCATTATCGAACAATCGCTTTTTTTGCTGCAAGAAGCTTTATTTCTTAGCAAACTGAATAAATTATTCTAATTATTCTTTTTGCCTTGCTTTTTATGCTCCTAGCGCCATCGATCACATAAATCATTGTAATGAAGCTTCATATTCCATTTCTTTCATTTCTTAGAGAGCGGAAACAAAAGTTGTTTAGAAAATAAAGGCACATAATCATATCATATTTATTAATATATCTGTTACCATAAAGCGTTGTTATATGACAACTGTCAATATTGTTATATGAATGTCGACATCATTATTGTCCTTCCCTGTATTTTGGAAATCTATACGAAATATAAGCATACAGGCACTGGAAAATGTCAACATAAATCACGTGTAGATGTTCATTATGTTGAGTAAATGATTATCATAAAAATTTAACCTTTTTATTATTATTTTGTTATTAAAACAAAATATGATATAGTCCAAAGTAAAACTAACATTATATGTGAAAAAAGTGGAAACGTAAAATTGACGCACTGTAAGAAACGGAAGTTCAAAATGTGTGAATAAATCTTTGTTTTCAACAAATCCCGTAGCTTAGAAAATGCTTCAGAGAGAATATTTCGTCAAACTGAGGAAATTAATTGATATCTTCACTTTCTACAGGATTCGAATTTCGTCAAAAGTATTAAGCTTGAAGACCTTCATCAATTAGCATAACTGATTAAGAAATTTCTATATTTTTAATCAAACTATTTCTTACGAAATGCTTCAGATCAAATATGTTTTTCCTTCAAATTAAGATAATAAGCATCTTCACTCATTTGAGGACACGAATTCCGATAAAAGCATTAAGCCTAATGATTCACATCGGGTAACTAACTTGATTAGAAAATACGAATCAAAATAAATAGCGTATCAGTAAAGGTTCTCAGTCATTTTCAGCTTATCAATCCGGAAAACTACTAGGGAAGAAAGCGCAGTAATCCCTAAAACATCCCGTCTTACAGAAAGTACTTTTTTAAATTCCATAAAAAATTTGGAAATACAGCGAGAAAACTATTTTTGTTAAATATTTGGACGTAATATCATTTTTATATTAATACAACGTCGACATTATATATATATTAATTATTAAATATTATTAATTATTAATTATTAAATATTTGGCTTGTTTATATTGAAGAGTAATACGATTTATCTATGTAAAAATAAAACCTTTTCTCAAGGTATTGATTTATACCTTCATTTCACCATTACTTCAGTCAATAATAATATTTCACATCAAACATTCTACTTTCAAACTTTTACATAAAACGAACTCATTTCAGCCTGTTGACGAAAGAAAATGTTCGCGTCTATCATTGTAAATGTGTTTTTCAAAGAAAAAGAACCAAAACTCTATAAACGTAAAATGCATCATGTGGCGAATCCAATCACTAAACAAGAGATTTCTCCTTATTATTAGGAAGCTCATGGGGGTTATAGATTAGACACATTCCTTCTTTTTCAAGTAAACATTTCTTAGGAAGTTATGATTTCATGTCACGCCATCATAAGTTCATGGAAATAAATACTTCAAAGTTGATAGACTGAATCTATATTTTTTTGGCATATTGTATGTGTTTATTAAACAAAAAAACTATTCCGTAAGCTACAGCATATTTGTGTTTTTTTGACATTCAATATCTGTCATAAAAACGAATCATAAGTTCATGGAAATAAATACTTCAAAGTTGATAGACTGAATCTATATTTTTTTGGCACATTGTATGTGTCTATTAAACAAAAACTATTCCATAAGCAACAGCATATTTGTGTTTTTTTGACATTCAATATCTGACTACTTTATTATTATTTTGTTTCATCAAATGTAATAAAATATTTGGTCACTTTATTTCTGAATGAAAAAAGAGTGAGTGAAAAAATGACTGTCCTGAATAACCTTTGATTTAGTTAATGGATTGTAATATTTTGTAACAGGTCGTGTTAGTTTGTGCCGATTAAACAAAACCTATTCTGTATATTACATTGAATGTACTTTGAGGCATTCAAATTAGTAAATATTTTTAAATGTATTATTTATTCAAATATAATGAAATCAAATGTAATAATTTTATAAGCAAGCGAATTCAATAAGCAGGTGAAAAAAAATAATTTCGCTGCATATTCTTTGACTCATTAAATGGAATTTACAGCTTTAATAATAGTACTCATAGTCTGTGGCTGTACATCAAATAGTAATAAATTAATTACATGAATCAGTTATTAAATAAAAATAACACAAAGCACGTAAGTTAATTAGCTTCTAAATTTTCCCAAAATTGAAATTAGTCATATTAAATGCAATAAGGATACTGCAAACGTGATGAATTTTGAAAAAACTAAATGTTTAATATTTACTATATCTATTTCTAAAACCTAATAACAAAAAGTAATCTCAAATACTACAAATTTAGAACTTTTTTTTAAATTTTTTTTTTCTTCGCTTTTTTGCTTTAAATATTGATTATGTTGTGAAAAAATTATTTTTCCTTCACGAGATTTTTATTTTTTAAATTCGAGTAAATAACAATCAAGTAAATAACAAATAAACTCGAGTAAATAACAATCCAAAGTACCAAAAAAAGAGGTATTACAAGTTGTCAGACATTTATACTGCAATCTTATAAACATTTATAATCAAATCTTAACATTTACGGAATAATTTTTTTTAAATTAATAAATAGGGATTAAAACAGCTTCTTAGTTGGATTATTATAAGTCTTGTCAACGAATAAGATTACTTAGCATTTATATCTTCTTATTGAGTACCGCAATCTCTATTTCTTGGTTGTTGCTTTTTTAAGGTAGAGATGATTATTTTTCAAATTCAGGAAATTGTCTATTTCCTTATGATTAACATATTAGCAAAATGTTCTTGTATGAAGCTAGAATAATTGCATATTTTGGAAACGAAATATCCTGTTTTTGTGTAAAATATTGACATTTAAGGAAAAAACAAATATGAATAAGAATCAGTTACAGGGGTGAGCAAATGGGAAAAAAACAAGAGGTAGATTACCCTAGTGTTTAAAATTGCGTAACTGTTCGTTATTACGCAGTAATCCTCCTTATTCTACCGAATTTTATAGAAGAAATATGTCTGCACATATTTTTGTCATGGTAAAGAAACATATCATTTTTGAATTTTATCATTCAAAAAAAGTTATCACCATTTCTTACAAAGATCTTTTAAGGTCCTATTAATACTTCAATTAAAACTTGCTAAGCTAAGTACCTAGTGTTATTCAGTTAAAACTAATTATATATTTTACAAAAGTAACGACTTCCTTAAATTCTTTCTTTTGAACTTAAGCTAAATTACTTCCTACGACACTTTATTTTCAGTCACGTGGTCTCTTTTATCGTCACCTCCTTGCCTTTCAAAGCGACTCAAGTGATTAAAACTTTTCACAGAAAGAAATAAAATTATTTCATGGAAGCTTATGTAAAAATTAAAAAAACAATAAATTTAGTTCATCCCCTTATCATATTTCAATTATCTCACTTGTGAATTGCTTGCAGACGGATAAGTTTTTCAGCGAAATAAGATAAATTATAAAAATGTAAAATTCATTAAGTATCAAGAAATTTTGTTATTTAACTTAATTTTTTTTTCTCGTTGCACCATAGATAATTACAGGCTAGCTTTTGAATTTATACGTGTATTCTAACATACGTTTTCTAATATTCTTCCGGTATTTGTAATAAAAACGTATGATTTGTATAGAAAACAGAAACTTTCTTCCAAACACTTCGCAGTAATTTAAACATTTATCAGCTATTTATCAGAAATAATGAATCAGCCGAAGGTATTGTGTTTTCTGCTTCAAAAGAAGTGTTTTGAGAATTGACTTAAATAATTTGCATAATATATACGCAAGCATTTATTAACTTATTTTATGTTTATCGAATTTAAATAACGTCCTTTTAAATTAGAGACTCAATCCAACATGAGCCTCATAAATTATTCGAAGGTTAATGATACAGAAAATTAAAGAATATTTTATTGAAAATCATTTTTTTAATCTATTTTCATTCTAATTGAAGTTATTTACACTTAATGCTTCTGGTATGCGGTATACCGGACATCTTCAATCCATATTAACTTAATCATCATCAGAATCACACGAGTTTTATTTTATTTGATGTTCAAGACAGAATAGCTTAGAGTATATATATATATATATATATATATATATATATATATATATATATATATATATATATATATATATATATATATATATATATATATATATATATATATATATATATATATATATGCAAGGTCGTCGGAAGAAAATTCTGTTTAATTTGTTGCTTAAACATTTTTAAAAGTAGAGAGAGCATCAGAATCCAATTGAGAACGACGTCATCGCCTAGCACGTTCGGGAATTTAAAAGGAAAATCTTTCAAATAATTCCCCCATCACGTATGTTACAAGGGCGAATTCAACAATTATATCAGACTAAAATACTTTGTGAGAAATTTCTCTCATGATTTCATTTCTCCTGAAGAGAATAACTTATTATGAAAATTATTGTATTCTTTAGTTCAAATTTAGAGATGAAATGCCGGATGTGAAATATTAACTATGAGAAAGGCTTCTGTTCCGAATAATGAACGAGAATTTAGACAACGGACACAATATAAATTTACTTGATAAAGCTTTTTTAATATAATATTATATCATGTCATTCATATACACCGAAGAGCCATAACATTATGACCACCCTCCATCTATAACAATGGGCTGGCCCAGGTTTTCATGGTTTTTCGCCCAGGAACAATGTTTTCATGGGGCACATTAGGACCTATAATACTCATAGAACAATTCCTGACGTTTGTAAGCTACTTGAACATAGTTCACCCATTCATGGCAACAGTTTTTTCTATGCGGGGGATGGTGTTTACCAATAGGATAATGCACAATGTCATAAGGGTCGAATCGTCATGGATTGGTTCGAGGAACATTCCAGTGACTTTCAAGTCATGTCTTGGCCGCAAAATTCACCTGACCTTAATCCAATAGAGCATTTGTGGTCCTACTTGGAAAACCAAATTCGTGCTGCCACGCTACTCCCTCGCAATGTGAGGGAATTGCAGGACCAGTTGGTGAGTGCTTGGTACCAGATACCTCAGACTACCTATCAGCAGCTTGTGGAATCAATGCCACGGCGGGTGCTAGCAGTTTTGAGGGCTAAAGGTGGTCCAACATTTTATTAACAGAATGGTCATAATGTAATGGCTCTTCATTGTATATATATTCATTTAACTCGTTCAGTATCGTTATCGCGCCATTCTTCGCAGTCTACTGTGTCATATATGAGGCAAGCTTTTCTGACTTTAATGGCCCAAGATCACACGAAAATGATCTCCATCCGGTACTCCTCTATTACATCTCGTATTAGCACGTAAACGTACTCCTTAGTACGTATATATATATATCTATATATTTAAAATCTATTCATGGATCTTTTTATTAAATCAAATATTTATTTTTTGCTTCAATAAAATAGACTTACCTTTTTATTATATAAAACATTTCCGTTATTGCTAGTTGTGGATCAAGGTGATTGTGGCGCTTAAAGATTCACAATCTCATACCTAATACAACAATAAGGCCAACAATTTATAATTACCTTAACTTAAAATTCGATTGTAAAAAAAACGGGTTTAATGTATTCAAAACCTAATATATTTGTTGACAAAATTCAAAAAAAGGAAATATATTTGATGGTCTTAATGTGTCTGTTGTTTTAACTATAGCAAACAAACAATATTTTATATCAACAAATATTTCATCAAAGTCTATCAATTGTCATGCAAGTGTTGTCTGGACTCTGGTCAACTAAGAAACTAAAGTGTCGTTAAGACTTCAGAAAAAGGAGCTGACAACCATGTTCAAGCAAAAGAACATTTTAAGAAAACCAAAAATCTCCCTCCTCTACTGAAAATATGATACGATTACTTTTTTTTTTCTTCCAGAAGAGTCATGATGCATATGACATTTATGATGCTATCTTCGATCAATGTACTCGAAGAGAGAGATAAAAACTTCTCGAGCATTTTATTTAGAAGAATAATACATAATTTGGTATGGGAACAGCAGAACCTAAAATTTTCTTTTTTTCCTCGATTTGTTTGTGTGATAGTTATTCATATACGAACTATTTTGAATACCAAGTTTGAAAAAATATTTAAAAATTAAAGAGATTTTTTAAACAAATGCGTTTTAACCGCATACAGAGAAAAAATTCTGGTTAAAATATCGCAATGTATGGTAATGATGTTTTTGGTAAAAAAAAAGCCTAATTCTAACAATAAAACCCAAAAATAACTATTTATTTGATAATTTCTTCGTTTATATGGTAACGGCTTACAGAATTATGGTTTTCAAAATTATAGTTCTTATTACCAAACATTTAGAAAATAATATACAGAACTTAAAAGTAAATATAAACAAGTAAATGGTTTTTAAGCCAAACACTTGGAAAACATAATAAAACTACCAAATATTATCTCAATTACCAAGTTTTATCACATATTACAAAACCATATTTTATTGCTAATTTTACCAAAATCATTACCGAAACATTTCGATAAAAATTACCAAGCTCTTTGGTGCTCGCATAGTAAATTTTACCAAACTCTGATAGTTTTAGACTTATTTTTTTCTCATAGAAACTTAGTAAAACACTTGTATGAAATTTTAATGGTACCTAAGTGCACTCTAAATTTGAAGAGGTTATTGATCTTGCATAAGTATAATTAATAAGTTTAGTAAGGATAAGTATATGTATAAACATCACATAGAACACTTTGAGCTTGATATATTCTTTGTTTTTAACATGAAAAAGAAATATAGACTTTCTTTCTCACCGTATAAGAGAAATCGATGTAGTAAATAGATGTATAAATTCATTTAATTAATTAAAATCAATTTTGCTTCAAAAAATGAAATTATAATAAAATTAGTATTATCAACTAGGAAATCTCCAAAGTCAAATAAGCAAATAATAAGAGAAATTAAATGTTCAATATTCACTATATAATTTTTTTTTATTTTTGCAATTTCATAAATATTTAAAGAAATGATTTAATTAGCATAATTTGTCTTATCACATAATTTTTTAATGTTATTTAATTTATGAATAATAAATGTGATAATCACATTCAGATAATATTTAAAAAAATAATTCTGCTTCAAAAATGTTTAATAATCATAAAATTAGTTTTGTCAAATAGAGATACTTCAGATTTAGTAAATTTTCTCTTTACATAATTATTAGTATTATTTAGTCATTAAATATTAAATGTAGTTAAATCCCCGAGAAAATTTAAAAAAAGTAATTTTACATTAAAAAGTATTAAATCCAGTAAAAAAATTAAGTTATTTATAATTTCTTTCTGTCATTTTAATATTCCTTTACATTTCGTTTTTTTAGTTAAATTTTATTTCCGACATTCATTATAAAACTTAATTAATTTTAAAAGTTTGCATAAAAATTTTAAAACATATAAGGTTTATAAATCTAATACGTAAATTCCTTAAATCATTGCGTTAACAGAAATGCTAAAATGTCCGTAAACGTATTTACATAAGTTAAATGTTTTGAAATATCAAACTGTCAAATAAATTCGATTTAACAATTATCTTCTACTTTATTGACCCAACAGCCTTTGTGGGCCAAAGCCTTCTTCGGAATCACCAGGATTATCAAGTTTTTCATTTCAGTTCCTTGAAATCTCCATTAATTCAGTCTACCCACCTTTGTCTGGGCCTGGCTCTGGTTTGCGTTTCTGTAAGTTAATTGAAAGACTCCGGATGCTAAAGAAGATAGCTCCACTTAGCAGATGTGCCCAGCAAATTTGATGCGGTTTACTTCAATATAAAGGACAATATCTGCCATTTTATACAGTCTTTACAACACATGTCAAAGAAGATAACTCAATTCGACAAATGTGTCCAGAAAAGGTACTGTAGTTTACTTTACGATAGTGGTTAATATCTACCTTTCTTTATGGCGTGTATCTTATTACCAAATATTTGTAATTTAAGTGATCAATGCTTTTTTGTATCCTCAAGAAATAAAGCACAGTGCGGAAAACAGAAATAAACGGACCACCCGGAATAACTTCTGATCCAATGATCGGATCTCGACATTTTAGGACTCATTCTTAATAAATTCAAATATGTTAGTTAATTAGTGCAGACGATATTTAAAGTTACGAAATCAGACCCCAAAACGTACTTTCTCTGAAAAAGACACACCTTTTTTTAAAATGTATTCGAATTTTTCACCCCCAAAATATAGGGGTCAGTCATTATCTGGGAAATGTGGTCCCTATAGTTTGGTCAGGAGAGTGTTCCAAAGTTAGGACACCATAGTGTTAATTTAACGTTTTGAGCATATCGCCATATCTCGAGAACTTTTTAAGCGAATTGAAACATTTCTGTACACAATTATAAATTCGTTTGTCCAAAGATAATTCCATGATAAAAATAAATTTTAATAAATAGTTATTATTTTTTATTATTTTATTTTATAATAGTCGAAGAAAACTTGAATGGTAAGGTATACAATTTTTTACATTGTTTTAAAGTATGTAAATTTGCATGGCAAAATACAACATTTGAGCGAAATCGGTTGAATAGCTCCTGAGAAATCGAATTTTAAATATACGACTTCTTTAAACCTCAGTTTCTCAGGAACTATTCAAACAATTTCGCTCAAATGTTGTATTTTTGCCATGGTAAATTAGAATTTAAAATGGCGTAAAATTTTTATATCTTACAATCAAAATATTTTTCGACTGTTATTAAATGAAATAAAAAATAATAAATATTTACTAAAGTTTATTTTTTGCTAGGAATTAAATTAGGATAAACGAATTTTATAATTGTGTGTAAATGTTTTTTAATTCTCGCTAAAAAAAACATTTCACGGGATATAGCAAAATATGCAAAAAGTTAAATTAACATCAAGTAGTCAAAACTTTGGATCACTTTTCTGACAAAATATGAGGTCCATATTTACCATATTGCAGCTACTCCCTATATTTTGGGGGTCAGAAATCTTAACCAATCGAAAAACGCGTATGCTCATTCAGAGAAAGTAAGTTTTCGTGTCTGATTTCGCAACTTAATATATCGTCTACACTAATTACTTAGTATATTCGATATTACCCCTTCAAACCGTTAAGAATGAGTCCTAAAACGTGAAAATCGGATCAATTGATCAAAAGTTATTCAGTGTGGTCAATATTTATTAGAGCAGAGTAAAACTCTGCTGTGTGGCCAATGTGTGGCCCCATTATACCATTGCTATTTACTGAATTCTTCTTCATGTACGTTAATTAAATAAACTTTTTTACATACAATATTTGCAAACTAATCAGCTTCATTGATTGCTCTTTAAAAAAGGTTTCATTTTTTCAATTTCAAATGTTTGAAAAATTACTCAAATAATATTTTACCGCTAAAATAAATTCAATTTTAATTAAAACAAGGGCTTACTTAACTAAGTAAGCTCATATATGACGTAACATTTTAGCTTATTATAATCTGAAAACTCTGAGACGTAATGGACATCTTACAAAAAAAAACACATTTGCATTAATGGTAAGAAATATTATGCATTCGCATGGCTAAATAAACTTTGATTTAGCAGACTTTAAATAACGGGTAAAGAAAGTTGTACTTGTTTTTATGGAAACCTTTCTATTTTTCAGTCAAACTTAACTTTTATCTATTTAATCCTTTTTCAATTAAAAGCAATGTCGTATTTTAAGTAGTGTTTAAATAAAACCCAACAGCTAGAACTTAAGTGAATTTCTGATTTTTCTAGTCAAACCATTAATTTTTTAATTGAACTCACGAGAAATTGATTTAGATAGTTTCTAAAGTATTAAGCTTTTTTTAGTTTATTAAATTCATTTATCTATAAACTAAAGCCTTTTAATTAAATTTTTCGTTAATTTGTTTTTCTTTAAACATACATTGATTTTTTATGGGTAAAAGCTAAAATTTGGTGAAAAATCATAAAATGTAAAGGGAAATAAATGCCATCAAAGCAGTGAGAGATTTAACTGTCAAAAGTTATATTCTTAACTCATTATTAAAAGCTTTATTTTAAATCCTTTGTTATCTAAGCTAAACATTTTATAATATCAAAACTTATAAGTAAGGAAACAACGGTATAAGGTTGATTTATAGATTATCATGGAAAAGTTTATTTTAATTCTTTATAATCTAGCTTTACTCCACTTTACCCAAATTTATAAACAACAAGGGATCTATACAAAGACAATAAAACAATAATCCTTAATATATCCAATATTAAGAGCTTTATTTTAAATCCTTTATTATCTAAGCTAAACCTTTTATAATATGAAAACTTATAAATAAGGAAAGAGTGGTATAAGGTTTATTTATAGATTATCATGGAAACGTTTATTTTAATTCCTTATAATCGAGCTTTACTGCACTTTACCCAAATTTATGAATAACAAGGGATCCATCAAAAAGCAATATTTTCTGTTCACCATTGAAAAGATTTTTTCAAATAATATAATCCGATTCAGTTCGATTAAAAATAAACTTATAAATGCAAAAAATATATATCCAGAATCGAGATTTTTTGCTCACCATTGAAATGCTTTTTTTATATCATTTATAATCTATGTGAAGGTCCATTATCAATAAACTTATAAATAAGAAAATAATATATCTGGAGTCGAGATTTTTAGATCATTATTGAAAAGCTAATTTAACATCAATTACAATCTAATTAAACTCCTTGTCACGAAATTTATGAGGAAAAAAACGATATATTCAGTAAAGGATTTTTAGCACATCATTTAAAAGTTTATTCTAAATAATTTATGAAAAGTTAAACATCATTATCACTACATTTTTGAGTTGGAAAACGATAGATCCTGCATTGGGAAAAGTTTGTCTTCGTGGCGAAGTTTTTGAGGGAACTAACCCGCATTTGCGTTACACGAAGAGAAAGACCACGAGAACCTCCCACTGTTAGCCTGACAGCAAAGGACTCTAAACCATGATCCGTCTACCACTGAGGGTATTTCACGTCAGCACTGTGGTCGATGTAAGTAAGTATTCTGTAAAAATGTTGTTTCTATAAGAGTGCAGTGCTTGAACTATAGCAGTGGCTTCCGTCGATAAAATTTCAAATTTCCGATACTGTGCCCGAACCATATAACGTCAGAAAGAGGTGAGCGTTTACGAACTACCCCTTAAATATTTGATAACTGATGGAAAGAAAACACGATCCAAATCAATTCTGATGTTTTCGAATTATTAGCGAATATACATTGAGGCAGACATTTGCTTTTATATAGAGAGATGTTAAAATTTATGCCAATTACATGAAACAATCTTAATATACTTCGGAATACTATTAGGATTTCAAATGTACCAGAAAAATATTAATATGTATCTGGCAAATCGTAAATGCAAATTAACTGGGAATGGGGATGTTCATATGATTAAATTGACATAACATTTGAATTTTGTTAAAACTCTTCTAAATTTTAAGAATTTAAATGAGGAATTAAAACTTACTTTTGAAAATAATTTTAAACTCCCGCCATATTATGGAGGAAATTTAAAACGCCAAGCTAGAAATTTAATTGGCGTGAAATATAAAATAATCTCTAATTAATGCTGATTTCATATGTTTAAAATAGTTAAGTTTATAGTATATTATCATAGTATAATATTATAGTTTATTATAAAATAGTATAGTTAGTTTCAATGCCTAAAATGGTTAAATAAACTCACTATGACTTGCACTATGACTCGGTGTCTGTCTTGCACTGTGATTTTATGTCTGTCTTATACTTTGCACACTATTTGATTTTTTTTAATTAAAACCGATTAAGATTGCTCCATTTGTAACACATTTACATAAATTTCTTATACTATATTGAAATTTGTCTCAACAATTATATTTATAGCAAAGCAACATGCTCTCTTATTTCTGCATTCAAGTTTCATTCACGCTATTTTTTCCTGTAATTAGTAAAATTATTAGTATCAAAACATGCATGCCATGCACTTTTAAAGGCATCATTAGTTCTTTTTGTAATTTTTGGGATTGTTTAAATTTAAAAATATATTAAGAAGGCATAACTAATTACATAAATAGTATTAAGATATTTATTTGAATGCCACAATCTTAAGAAATTTTGAGCATGTTAAACCATTAAATCAAATTTTCTCGCCAAATACAAAAAATTACGAGGACAACATGCTATTTTTATTAGTGTGTAGTGTGTCTACCACTACAAAAATACAATTCCAATTGACTAGTATATAAGATATGTTAACTAGATTCTATGTCGGCGTACCTTAACATGGATGAAGGTTGAGATTGTCGATAACACTATCCCCAAATTGGTGACCTTTGGGCGTGATGTGAACATGCCTACCTTATTGACAGAAACTTCTACTTCGATATTTACATGCCTACCTTCACAGAAACGCCCACTAAGATTTGAATACGCCCACTTCGATGGATTGTCCACATTGAACAGTTGACTTGCTTTTTATACCATTATCCTCACGCTGTCGCTACTCAATCTCGATCACACACAACATCAGCCTCCATACACTCGACTGCTAATGGCTACACAGGAGCAATCACGACCCTGAACTTAGTACAGCTCTCACTATCAACAAAGGTACTGTGATCTTAATACAGCTTTCTCGGCTTTGCGCAAAACAGCAATAAAACAACTAGTGGTATCCGTCCATCAAACTCTATCACAGTTATAATTCTGGTGGGGGAGAATACTGTAATGTGTTTACCACTAAAAAAAACAGCTCCAAATTACTAGTATATAAAACATGTTAACTCGATTTTAAGTCGGGGTACCATTTCATAGATGAAGGTTGAGATTGTCGATAACACTCTCCTTACAAGGGTTACGGGTTCGTAACAGTTATTTGTGAGTTTATCTTAAACCAGTGCCTTATACTCTACTTATAAAAAGGCACAAAATGTCAACATGAAGAAATGCCAGAGTTTCTGGAAATTATAAATGGTCAATGATTTAATTATTTAAAACTAGTTCTAATTCTTTATTGTTTGAAATCAAAAAAATATACAAAACCTGATAAGAATTTATATTTTTAAATTAAGTTTATTTCAATGGATAAGAGTTCGCCAAATTGCCGGATTCTTTTAATGTATTTGGTGATTTTTTAAACCTGTTATTTTTTAAGCCCAGATAAATAGATAGATTAAAATTCAACAAGATAGATTAAAATTTTACTTTAAGTTTAGGACACTGGAACTGGGACTTTATTTTGATTTGTGAAAGGACTTCAGAAACTATACCGTGATAGAACTCTTAAACAAACCATTTTTCATACAAATGACTCCTTTTTAAATAACATTACCCCAGTTCATGACTCACATAAAAGATAACACTATTCAGTTTAGCACTACATTTAGTTACACAAGTTACAACAAAATTTTTTAGCACTACACAAGTTATAACAAAGTATATTAGCTCTTTTTATGGTAAAATATGCTAATATTTTGGTCCTAATTTCTGAATATGCAACTCACTGTTTTCATTTTTTATATTATCTTCAACATTTGATATTCTATTTTTTACATAAAACTCTTTTGAGTGGTTGAAATATCTCTATATTAAAAAATCTTGTTTCCGCTGCTGTTTCGGGTGTTCATCTTGATGTTACATTTTGTTTTGCTGCGCAAAAACTATTTCCCTTAGACTCTTGAAATTAGGAAGGTGTATAAAAAATGTACAGGAAGGAAAATGAAATTTAAAAAATTGATATTCAGTAATTATTTCGAGAATTATTAACTGTTAAATTTGTAGCAAAATATACCATACGGGCCGCTGTACAGGCCGCATGAATGCAACTGCAGAGTTGAAATTCGATATGCTGAATATACCATGATTGTTTATAAACTTAGCATGGACTATTTCTTAGAATTCTTATTCATTCGAAATTTTTTGCAAAGATAAATAACATTAATTTCTTTTCAGTTTTTTTTGTTTTAAGTATTGACTATTTATCCATTGTTAAAGATGAAAATTTATATTTTCATCACAAGATATTCATTTCTTTCGCTTATAACTGCGAGCTCAAGCAATGTTAATTAAAAGTAGCTAAAAAGAGAAAAATTATATGTTGCCAGATATAAATATTAGTATTTATAGTGAGATTTAAAAATAAAAAACTTAATAAATAGCGATAAAAACCGTTCCCTATTTAAATTGTTTTAAGTCTCGTCAACAAGTAAATTTATTTCATATTTATTTCTTCTTGAGTGAAGCAATCTGTAAATTGTTTCTAAGAGCAGAGATTCCTTAGACTTATTTTTCATGTCTAGAAAATCGTTTATTTCGTTACGATTAGCATATTAACAAAATGTTTTTACATAAAGCTACAATAATTGTAGATTTTGAAAACAAAATATTGACGTTTAAGGAAAGTTAAAAATGACGAATTAGTAGCAATTACGTGGGTTGATGAGCGAAGCGAGTATGGAGCAGATACTTCTGGAGTTATATTTAAAAAAAGATGAATAGCTAAATGAAACTAAAAAGATGCAATTATTTTTAAGAAAAAACTTTTTAGTTCGCAAATTATCTTTTAAAATCAATGTATAAACCAATAATAAAACTAATGAGACATTTTAAAACAGTTTTGATTTACTACCCGCAAATAAATACTTCAAGTTTACCTTTTAATGAAATCAACCATTAACTTTCAAACCATTACATTTTATACTCACAGAGTACTAAAAGAACGAAAGCAGAGGTTTATAGCTTCAATTCTTTAAAGGCATTCAATAAATTCTGAAAATACAAACTAAATCGCTTCTTTTAATGCACTGAAAACTTGTGTAGTGCTTTTTTATTTTACATTTTTAAGGCGAACGTTTAAAATTATTCTTCTAACTGCAAAAGTGTTAACAAGTTTCCTATTACATTTCATAAATTTAAGAGAGGTACTTAGAATTATGGCAGAAGTATATAAATTTCAATATACATAACCGCTCAATTCATTTTCAATTACTTTTCGTATAGATGTATTTTTTATGCAAGAAAAAAAATTTATTACAATATTTTGCATACAAATATTCATTTTTTACTTTAAGCCTTTCTTGATCAAGTTCCTTTTGAAGTAATTAATTATCCTCAATAATCGAGACATTCCATAGGTAAACTTGTACGATATTTTCCAATTCCAGTCCAATTTTTTTTCCAATTGCTCTGAATTTGTTCTCACATTGAATCAACTTCCAAGCTGTTAAATAAATCTCTTAACTTTAAGTGTAAGACGCAGGGCTTAAAACTTTGTTCTAAAATACATGTTTTTGGATAACGTGCTGACAAAAATTTTTGCAACACTAGTCTGATACAGGAACTGAATAGTTTGCAACAATATACGGAATTACTTTTACAAGAAACAGCTACTTTACTGCAGCTAGAATTTTACGGCATTTTGTATGTTTTTGATGAGCATTTTAGAAAAAAATAAGTAATTATTCAAATCAATAAGCGGTGATGTAGATTAAAAATACTTAAAATAAAAATCATTTATCGAATTTACTCAGCTTTCTCAGCTTAGATAGCCTTTTTAATACCAATTGAACTCAACTGCTGGCGGGGAGTTAAAGCTTTTAATCTTTTTAAGGTTTTTAATTTTTAAATGCTTTTAAATTTTTGCATTTAATCATTTTCATTTAATATTTATAAATAAACTGATAGTGAATATTTAGTACAGTTAACGATGTCTTTAGAAAAATGAAAAATAAAGCATTAATATTGGGTGTACAAATTAGTTGGTTATAAAAATGGCTTTGCTGTTATGAATGTTATATAGTGACAGCTGGTTTCAGTGGTTTCAGAGAGGTTAAGCATCTGTCAATAATATTCAGTTTATATCGCTTTGAGTTTCATGCAAAAACCTTGTTTTCTACTTTGTTGAATATATCAAATTTTGCGGTAATGAAGCACCATTTGTGGGAGCTTTTATGCTTCTACTTTAATTGGAAGAAAAGTGCAGCTGAAGTGGATCGAATGCTTGTAGAAGTTTATTTTGACAATGCTCCAATCTATAAATCATGTAGGGAATGGTTTCGACGTTTCAAGAATGGTTAATGGTGAATAAAGAATGGTGAATGATAAATGGTGAATAGTTTTTCATACTATGAGCTGCTACAAACTGGTGATTCCATTACGGGCGATTGGTATAGGCTACAATTGATTCATTTGAGCCTTGCAGTACGAGAAAAAAGGACGGAATACGAGCAAAGACATGACAAAGTTATTCTTCTGCATGATAACGGTGATGCCCTCAAAAGTCGTAAAAAATATTTGGAAACGCTCAAGTGGGATATTTTACCGCACCCGATGTATTCTCTGGACATTGTTCCTTCTGATTACTGGTTGTTCCGGCGGATACAGCATGATCTTGCAGGTCACCAGTTCACTTCTTTCACAGAAATCAAAAATTGTCTCCTAACTTGGATCGCCTCAAAAGACGAGACATTTTTTCGAGATGGAATTCGAAAAATGCCTGAGAGGTGGGAAAAAGTAGTAGCCAGCGATAGACAATACTTTGATTATTCTGCTCATTCATTTTGTTCTAAAATAAATGCATTCTTGACCACAAAAAAGCGGACCGAACTAATTTGTACTCCCAATACAACCTCAATTTAAGATATACACTGAGAAATTAAGTATGATCTGAACTATTAGACTGTGAAAAATTTAACGTGTTTCTGGATATCTGGGATCACCATAAGGCTCGGTAATTTTTATAGAAGTGCTTTTATAATGTTTTCCGAAAAATTCATAAAATATGGTTTTATAACTTGCGATAAAATTCGGTAAATGGGGTATAATTTGATAATTTTATCATGCTTCCTTAGAGCAGAGCATAATAACCATTTATTCGGTTAAGTTTACTTTTCGATTTTGTATTTCCTACTAAATGTGAGGTAATAAGAACTATAACTTTGAAACCCAGAATTTTCAGCATATCCTTAAATATGAACGAAAAAATTACCATATGCTTAAATACGGTATATTTTGAGTTTTATTTCCAGCGTTAAGGTTTTTTTTACCAGAAATATCATTGCCATACAATACGGTAATTTTAGCAGAATTTTTTTCTTCGTGTAAGGTGTACATACTTCAGATTTTCGATTCATTTTTTTTAATAAAATTATACAATTACAACTATACAATTCTGAAAGTCAGCAAGAATTCTACAAGTCTTTCTTGAAAGATAGTTTAGTATTGCACATTTGTCTGCTTTTCGATTTTGGATAAATACCTATACGTTAAAAAAGCATCATTTAAATTAGTTTTAATAAAATCAAATTTTAAAAAAATTAAAAGCGGACATATTGCAGTTTAAAGCTCATTTCTCAAAATCATAAATCAAATAACTTTATTGCTTTCATTTTTGAGAAAAAATTATGGACTTTCCGAAAAAGAACAAACATTGTTTCATCTAATCTTATGAAACGACCTCTTTATTTTCAATCTTTTCAGAAAGGTATAGTGCTTTCAATGGTAGATATAGTGCTTAATATGATATAAAACTATAGTGCTTAATATGATAGTCTTTAACATCAAAAGTTTAAGCACAAAAAAATCAAGAAACCGGAAATCAAAAATTTTACCTTAAATACAAAATGGCGGAAGAGATGAAGATGGCTTCTTAATATTACTTATAAAATTTAATTAAACTTTGAAATGGAGTATAACTAAATGGGTTTTGTGATGATAAATAACTGTATTTCAAACTTTACGCTTTGGTTTGAAGAAACAGTTTTTCCTCTCAGAAGATTCATTAAAAACCAAGCTACTGAAAGTTTTGAAGTAAAATATGTTTTGTGTGAATAAAAGTGAATGCTTTTGAAACTGTAGCTTATTTTATCTTTACTATAAATAAACTGTAAACAACGAACACGCCTAAGAATCTTAAGAATATGAAACTGTGCAATGCTCACGCGAGTAAAAACAAACGAGTTTCAGAGAAGTATCAGTCATAAATTAAACAAAGTTCCATTTGTGTTAGTTTGTTTTGAATCAAAACTTAACTCAAGGTATTTTAAAGCAGAGAAGAGGTTAAGGGGGGAGGGGGACAATGGCCTCCGGCATGCAATCGACGAATTAGTACGCAAAAACTTTTAAATCCATTACTCGATTAGCTGCATAATTTCTATTATATCCAATTTTTTATTAGGTTAAATAAGTGACTTAATTGAAATATTTTAGAAAAATAAAGTTTAAAATTTTTACAAAATTAATAGTGAATCATAAAGAAGCTTGCATATCATATAAGAGCGTGCATTATAATCATAAAATTTTCTATCGCATATTTATTTATTTTTTCTCTTACGGGGCACAAAAAACGGGGGAATTTCTTTATCCAAATTTTATTTTATTTTATGACCGCTGTTGAACAGTAGACCCAATTTTTGGGTTTACGACTACTAATGCTCAACTCCGTAGCCGCGTAATTTTGAACCAATCCAGAAGACAAGGACACTCCTGGATCAGTACCCCCAGAGGTATTGATTTGTTATGGGAACATGGAGGACTTTGAGACTCGACAGATTTAACGTGCATCAGTCACCATTTACTACACGGGGAGTCTTCGACCGCCGGGGACCGAACCCACGAATTCTTGGACATGGGCCCGGCACCCCACCGACCAGGCTATCCCGGCCAAGTAGCGACAATTTATCAAAATTATTGTTGCACCACACCTGTGGACCTGCTACAAGGGGAGTATTAGTTGATTATATAGTTGATTATGGAAGTGAACAGTTTGAGTTTATCTAAATTGGCAATACTATACTCATCTAGAATAATAAATTTTGTTTGGTTGTGTTGAATAATTAGTAATACGTTAAGTAATTATTTAGTTTTAGCCGACCAGGTGCCCAAGTGGTTAGCGCGCCTGACTGTGGAGCCGATGGTTGCGGGTTCGAATCCTGCCAGGGCATGGATGTTTCTTTCACTCTGTGTTTTATGTCCTTTCTTCTGTGTGATTGTGCGGAAGTAACCCGCCCTAAAAATGGGTTTTTGGTTGTATCACGTGGGTGAAGCTGCTCCACCACCGTGGCTTAGCCATAGGTGCTCACTGGGTAACGATAAGAGAGTAGCAATTCTTGCATTTCTGAGGCCAATGGGAAATAGACACAAGTGCCCGCCATTAATCAAAAAAAATTATTTAGTTTTATTTTTTAGGTTGTCTTAGGAGATAGTTAAAGTAGTGTTGTATAGTTAGTTATGCGCCAAGTGTTTAGTTAGAAGGATTTTTTATTTTTAGAGAAATACTATCTTAGAAATAATTATTTAGAATCATTGGTGATCCTTTCTAAAATAGCTGTAGAAATTTTAAACATAAACAGTACTATAGCGCCACATACTGCCATGCCTATTATTAGTGACAGAGCTTGCCTTTTTCGAATATTAGCGATTTTTCGATACTCAAGTTATGACTCGAGAGGTGCGTGAGGAAGTAGTATAAACGTAATAGAGCAATGGTATGAGGTTTCTGTCTTATCTCAAGACAAAGATGGAAATAATTTAAGGCTTCAGCTGCCTACTAGGCTAAAATGTCCCAAATTCATACTTACGGTGGTTTGTAGCTGCCGGACAGATTTAAAATTATTACTATAATTCAATACATAGAGAAGCATGACAGCATCATTCACATCTCTTAAAAATTGTTAAAATCGAAATCGAAGTACCTCAGCGCGGGCAACGGTCATCATGAACACTTACGTAAAATATTCCTCAGTGGTAGACGGATCATGTGTTAGAATCTCCTTGTCGTCTTGCTAACCGTAGAAGGTTTTCCTCTCCATGTTATGCAAATGCAGATTAGCCCCATCGAAAAACACTCCACGAAGGCTTATTTTTCCCAATGCTTCTTACCGAAAAATCCATTTTTAATATAAATTTTCCGGTAAGCAAAATTTAATATACCGTAATTTTTATACAGTAATATTTACTGTAAAATCACCGAAACTCTGTAATTAAATAAATATTACGGTACAAGTTACGGTATAAAATTTTACGGCATAAATGGATTTTGCGGATAATGCACCCAAGTGTCATCTACCCTTAAGTGTCCCTAACTCTTAAGTGTCATCTACTTAACTGTTTTTTTTTTTGCTGCAGACACTAAATAATTAGTTTTCTATTTAATTAAAATCTTGCGTAAGTTTTTGGACACTTAGAATTATTTTCTTAAAAAAAAACTACAAAAATTATGCAAGAAGTATGCATAATTTAGAGTCAAAATTAAACATTAGGTCACGTAAACTAGCTTTTCAGCGATAAAATAAGACCTTATCGAATTTTGACAAATCATTACTACACAATGCAAGATTAAAAATCAGTTTGTTTGTTTTTTTCGTATCAATTTTAAAGTGGTTGATAATAAGAATTTATTTCATTCAACAAACAAATTTGTTTTCTATTTGTAAATAAGGATGACTTGTTTTCTATTTTTAAACTTCAATAATAATTCGTCAAAATATGTTAATCTTTTTGTCTATATTCTTGCTTAAAACTCGATTAGACAGCTATTAACTAATTTTTTTAAATGAAAAATGTACATTAAGACCGATGATTACGAAGCACCTTGTATAAGAACTTCTACATTAATTAGTCCCTTCACGGTGAACATGATAAAATTATCACCATCAAGGATTCAAAAATAAATTATTAATTTGTATACAAATTTTAAATCTAAATATTGAACATTTTAGTATCTTTATGGACATTTAAAATAAAAAATATCACTTCAACGGTACTCTTTCTCCATTTCGAAACCTTTAATTTCGTTGAAACAATGTCTACATAATTGTAGAATGAATGCATCGATTACTAGTATTTTCTGCATTTTTGAATCATAAAAACTCTTTTTTAAACTTAACTTAATGATAGTTTACTTAGTCGAGCTAGACAGTTGGCACATTGACTTTACATTTTACGGGATTATGGTGTTTCTTTAAATCAACATAGCTCGTTTACCATTTCAGAAAAAGGCAAGACTGATTCAATCTGTAGAACTAATTAGGTACTAAGATATATTTAAATGTTTGCATTTCAGCGATATTAATGGCAACGTACCCATATTACAGTATTTCAGCTTATTTTATAGAGTAATAAAATAAATTTGATCTCTATTCTAGATCTCACAACATTTAATTTACTACTGATTACACTGTTTGAAAATTTAATTTAGTTTTAAAAATTTAATTCACTTGCTATCAAATTTGAATGTGGAAAAATTACATAGATTTCTATGTCTTCGAAATATCTATGAGAATATTAATTATTTTTCAGAATATTCATTATTGTAATAAGATATTTAATTTCGATTCGTAATCTTTGATAAAATTTCTATTATACATTAATGAATAAATAATTAAAGCAGTGTTTAAAAAGCTGGGTATTATTTCAATTCAATACAATTTTAAGGTTTTTAATTCAGTTTAAGTAAAAAAATGCAAACATATTACATTTACGCTTTAAATAGATTTCATTATTATGTAATAATTTACAGTCTTTTAACCATTTATTTCAGAGCACATTCTGCACAATTTGTTATCGTGTAAAATGTGCATTGTATTATGCACATTGTGATATATTATTGTGAATATTCGCTTTAACTGGTATCAATAAGAAATTCTGCATTTTGGGAAATGTTGGGTGCTTTATAGTTTAATTTATATTTTCTGTTCGTTATTTAGAATGAATAACTTGACCGAAAATTTGGAAATTAATTAAAAAAACAGAAATTATCGTAGACTGCAAGGGATATGCATAATATTTAATTATCATTATTAACTATTTATAATAGCTATATGCACTCATAAATAATAACCAACCAAGAAAGCATCCGAATTGTCTCTCACAAATCACGCTAATTTTTTTTTTCAACAGTTAGTATTTTATGCTAAGAAATAATCTATATGAAACGGTTTGTCTATTTCTCATTGGTTTGTATGCAGTGATATAAATTATTCAAAAACTAATTTCTGATAAAAAATTGTAGCGAATCAGAAATGTAATACGATTGGAAAAATAACGTTTAAGATAGATATAAAAAATTTAAATCAAATGATTTCTCGCTATCATAAAGAATATAAAATGCAGATTATAAGAGAACTTTTGAATTTATCGCTCGAAAATCATTCTACTTTATAATTTCATCTTTTAAATTACATCTTTTAAAACGTAAATCATTTCCAATTAAGGAAAAAAAGTTTCAAAGAAAACTTTAATAGCTAACACTGCTTTTCATCTGCAAAATGAAGTAAACACGGTGACTTATTCACGGTAAAAAAATTTTTTTACTTTATATATACTATATTTCATTGTATTATTTCTTTATTTTATAACAGTTGTTGAACAGCTGCCCGAATTTTTTAGGTTTACGGCTACTAATGTTCAACTCCATAGCCTTGTAATTTTGAACCCAATTCAAAAGATAAAAGAACTCCTGGATCAAGTATCGGAAGAAATTTGCCTTCGTGGATGACTTTTTGATAGAACTAACCCACATTTGCGCTACATATTGAGGAAAACCACGAAAACATCCCCACTGACGGCAAGAGGCTCACTAACCCATGACCTGTCTACCACCGAGGATATTTTTATGTCAGCAATGTGGTCGGTGCAAACCGGGTGCGGAATTCGTATCGATCAGCTGTCGCTGGATTCGAACCCTGTTCACCTCATTGTAAGGTGAACTCTCTATCCCCTGAACCATCGCGGCTCTTCCGGTAAAAATTCTTGATTATTCACAACAAGACAAAGTAAACTTTATATTCGATTTCAGAACTTGAAATAATTACCGAAAAAAATATTTAGCCCGATTGGTGAATAACATTTTAGGTTCCATCCTTGTAGGTCGCTAAAAAAAATGCATTCAAATTTCAATTGAAAACCAAACTAGTTTTAGTAATGATAATCCGACTCATTGCAATTTTAAATCATCATATTCTGACAAAGTGTTTTTCTCTACCATAATTAACACATTTTGACAGGATTCAAAAAATATATATTGATAATAATAGTTTTGGACTTTGAAAAATGATAAAAATTTCAAAATGGTTTAAATTTGTTTTTAATGAAGAATAATTTATTAGTTAAATTAAAAAATAGTTAATGAAGAAAATATATAACCATGTTCTCAACCCACTCGATTATATCCGTGAAAGGTGCTTTCTGATATTGTACAATATCACCGAAGCAAAATATGCAAATACAATCGTATGAGGAGCAGCAAAGAATTGAAACCACTTTTATTCGTTAGTGGAAAGAATGAAATTATACTAATAATCTTTTAAACATTTTCAGATTTTCTGTTTTATTTCAGTTCTGAAAAATTTCAGGCCAATGTAAAATTTCTTGTATCTTTACAAATCTATAAGTTACAGTTAATATTTTTAGGATGATTTGGAAAAGTCATTTAAAATTCATCTTACTAACATAAATTAACAGCAGTTTTAAATTTAAGAAAATATATGCATCGCATATGTATATTATTATATTAAATATAATTTACAAAAAAAGTAAAATTGGATGCTCTATATTGAAAAGCTATTACTTTCACCTGTTCAGAAAAAATTGTTTTATGCATTATCGCGTTTGAAACTTTCAGGTTGGTTATTTACAGGTTCGTAGAGCAAAGACATATTCAATATATTTTTCTCGACATATTTCTAAAGGTTTAACTATATATTTTACAGTTCACGTGGCTATCTAACCATTCTAAAAAAAAAAAAATTTTTTCAACAAAATATGGTAAGTTGCGAACAAATTTTTAACGACAAGTAGCTTCTAAATCTGTTACCTTTTAAAATCACGGACTTCTATTTTTAGGGTCTAAAACTGAATTGGAATTTTTCACAAAATAAATCTTTCAATTTTCCACAATCAACATTAGTCTTTATTTACTGTTTTTCTACGTTAGGAAAGTGGTACATATTTATGATAACGATTGTATGAATTGGCGTTTTAGTTTAACAGATTATATATATATATTTTCGTTAAACTAAATACACTTAAAAATAATTATTATATAAGTTAGTCACTAAAAGCAAACTGATATGGTGTTTTAAAATAATATTAGTATTGGAGCAATTGAAAATATTAGATCATGTATTAATTATTTTATGCTACATGAAAACTCTTAAGTTAGTGTGAATGCAAACTCATAAATTATCATCGGAAAGTTACCGACTCATAAATCGAGATAAGAGAATAATATAGGGGAGAGTGGGGTCAATTGTAACATTTTTTACTTAACTCTTTTTAACTAACAAAAACTCCAATATATTATTAGTATTAATTGACAGACGAGTAAAGTAGACTATCCTCTACTAGGAAAAAAATAAATACCTTATTTTAAATGTTATTATATTAGTTATTAACAATTGTTGATAGTCGTGCACTTCTTACAATTGTCCCCACTTACGGGGTCAATTGTAACAGTTCATAAATTCAACTAAAACGTAGTTAGTTATACATACTATCATAGTTGTGATATATTTTTTTATTGATCAAAATAATAGCGATATTTTAGGAGTAAAAATAATAATAAGCAGAGACTTAAAGGGTTAAACTTTTAACTTTAAGGGGTTAAAAATTTTAATTTATGCTGTGAAAGGTGACAAATAAAATAATGCGCATGCAACATAATATAAATGATATAGGAAACTATTGGTGATACTTAAAGAGTTAAGTAATGGTTTGTAAACATAAGATTATTTATTTTCACCTGTTACAATCGTCCCTTTACTTATTGTTACAATCGCCCCCAAGACGCCATTTCAGCTTTATTTGTTAAAAACAGTGCTAGTTAATTAACAAAACTAATCTTTTTTCTTGAAATGTTAATTAAGGTGTCCACTTACATATTCAGTTAATAATTTTTATTTGTTTAAACAAAATTACTTTGTTACCATATAATATTCTAATACCAAATAAAGTACTTACGTAGCGTGAAAATATCTTTTGTGATGTAACTCTTTCAAAAGTGCATAAAAATGGTTGCCAGCAGGGGTGTACATGTAGATTTAGTAAATACACCTTGTGCGCCATCTAGGAACCAAATCTAGAACCCGACACTAGAAATTTTTGCTCTGTTACAATCGTACCCTGTTACAATTGACCCCACTCTAAAGAATATTTTCTGATTACTTAATCCCGTTACAATTGACCCAATTTAAATTCTTAAAAATATTTTTTTTAATATTTATTAGATACTAGTGGACTCTACCCCCTCTTCGCTGATGCTCCCCAACCTCAAAGATTGATATGCAATCTTTATAAACCATCAACGCTTTCTTCACTCCTAAATTATCAGTCATTAAATTAAGGTTTTATCCGTTTGAAATGTGCTCTACCGTAAAATCATGAAAATTTATATCAATCATTAAAATATTTAAAACTAATTTCTCCTTAAAAAAAATAAAAAAAATTCTGACAATAAGTTATTGAAATAAAAAATTTAAATAGAAGTAAATGACATCCTCCGATAAAAAAAAATTGTTAAAAACACAATTATAACTTTCAGAATTTTAAGCTATTACTATAAAGCTGTCCAATGACCTAACTAATAGAAAGTTGATTTAAAATAAAAGACGAAAAATAAAAAAAGCTTTCATAAACTAAACATTAATTATACATTTAAGAAACTAAATAGCACATCTAATACTTATTTTTCAATGAATAACAGTAACAATGAATAAAATTGTTATTATTGAACTTGTATGTGTATAAATAAAACATAATACACAACACTTTCTTTATTAATATGAACTTTTCATTTTTGACCTTTCAATGCGTTACAAAGTTAGAGCTCAGTTTGTTCCGTTTTTGTTTGTCCTAGCGAGAAAAAGAATTTTCATTTAGAAATTTGTAAACATTTACGTTTACACTTTCATGCTTATGGCATCTCACAGGAAAGGAGAAAAAGAAAGAAAACAGAATTCATGACTGTAAAATTTCAAGAATAAAATTATATTTTTATGTGAAAAATGGCAACATCGGTTATTACCGTCCGTTCGAGTATAGTACTTAAAGTTGATAAAAATTTAAATTTCTTTTTTTTTAATTAGTTAAGTTGGTGCATTTGCTCAACGTTTTGAGAAAAAAATAAGTTCATCATTATTTTGTAACATTCACTTCGCTTGTTATGTTGATTCTAAGAAACTTGTACCTCACTACGTGAAGATGGTTGCTTATCGAATTTTCCTCTGCATCCTACCAAACAAACTATCAAATTTTGTTAATGTGGTATTTGCATTATATTTACAACTAGTAAAAGATTTTAAATGAGCTAGAATTCTTTAGCTTATTGTTAAGATTCTCTTTTTCATATGGACTACATATGATTTTCTGAACAAATGAGGCTCAAATGATCTTAATTGATCACAAATGATAAGGCACAGATGAATTTTGTGCTGTTCGGATGCATTCATCCCCAGCTTCATGTTTTATTCGAAGCCTCTGTCACAAGTTTGACACACCTTTTAACAGCCTTGAAGTGACAGAGAAACTCTGATGTGCATGGTGCCAGAATTGAAGAGTGATTCAATATTTTTACTTTAGTGTTGACTCATTGGAGGTGGATTGATGATTTGAAATAGTGACAATTAATGAAAGTTAAAATCATGGCTATTTCACAACTTTTTTTTAAACTTTCCGGATATAACTTATTGTTACTTAAATATACTTATTTCGAAATTCAAAATATTTGAAATAGGTAAATTTTATTTTATATAGTATGAAAAATTAAAATTTTATTACTTTTACGCATTTTGAGTAACATCACAGAGAAAGAAATTTGGTCAAATTACCGTACTGTAAGGTCATATTTCTAGCCCCCAAAAAGTGGTTAATAAGACCAAAATTTAAACCATTCACTTGAAAATTTCTCAGTTCATATGGCAAAAGTTCTTCTAGTTCTTTTTAAATTCTGGTTTTTAATATTATAGTTCTTATTACTGCATACAGAGTGAAAATTGAAAAGTATAAACCGATTAAATGGTTTTAATACCATACTCTAAAGTATCCTAATAAATTTATCAAGTTTCAACACAATTGCCAAACTTTATCACACATTATCAAACAATATTTAAACTTTAATATTACCAAATTCATTACTACGGTGCTGCAGTAAACATTTCTGAGCTATTTGGTGATTCCACAGAAAACGAAACAGAATAATTTTTTCCATATTCTGGTATTTTTGGCAACACTTTTTTTCTCAATGTTGCTTTAAACTTAACGAGGTTACTTGGTGTCGAAACGTTTTAAAAAAGTTTTTTTCTTAAAATTTCCGGGTAAGATACTTCTTTTTAAAAAAAAATCAAGTATACTTAAAATGTATTTTAATTTTTATATACTATATTGGTTTTTGAAACTCTGATAACTACTCATCTAAAATATGATTCGCTCAATCACAAAAATACGACATTTAGAATAAAATCATTTTCAAGATCAATAGCAACCTCTACTAAAATACCGGATATAGATTATCAACGAGGATTATTAATAAATAATTTGTAATAAGCATATATGGATGAGAAAGAAGTACTGAAATTTGAAAAGTAAAGTAGTTCGATGCAATCGGCAAATAGCTTGTTAATAGCGTTGAAACACTAGTCAACCACAAAAAGATACTCGTTAAAAATTTATGTTGGTTACTACAGAACTAGCAATCATAAAGGGTCCAAAACAAAACTGGGGATCAGTAAACGTGTGAGAAGCTTCGAGAAGGTGCCTGATTGGAGAAAATGAATACTATCAAAACGAATCCTTATTATTGAAATCTTCGACAATCAAAGGCTTCACACCGGTATTGGAAAGAGTCTCGCAAGCATTAGAAGATTCTTGTTGATTCCTGTTGATGAACGCTTCAGATGCGGCGCTAATTTGGTGTGGCGAAACCTGAAAAGGAAATGTCTCCCTTGATTACGTCTTACTGATTCTGTGGGATTGCCTTTTGCATCCTCTTGACGAAACTATCAGCCTTATTTACGTCAAAATATTCCTGCATATCTGCCAATTAATGTATGATGGTTTGAATACATGGGTAAAAACTGTGGCGCAATACCTATCCGAATTTGGTGTTGAAAAACTAGAAAAGGGCAGCTGGACAATTATTTAATTTGTGACACGGCTAAATCAACCGTCGACATAGCTTGAAGCCAAAAGTTAAATATTTGCCACTTCTCAGCTCTGAATAACTGGTTTTGAAAACTGGTTTTGAAGTTTGCAAAAAGATTTCTCTCTTCCTCAAACATGCAAAAAGCAGACATAAAAAAACAGTTGAACCTCTTTTCATTACGTAATGAAATCGGTTGAACTTCTTTTCTCGTTTCAGGTTTCTCCACAATATGATGCAAATATTTGCGCTGAAAACGTAACAGTTAAGAGGCACCATCTCTTTCTAATTTTGTATTATATGTTATTTGAAATTAATACCTCATTGAACGTTCATATAAACTTAAAAGGGTGCAGAAAAATCTATTACTAACAAAAAGGAGTCAAAAGTAGAAATTGGAAACCGAATTTTGATGGCTAATAGATGTTACTATGAACTGAAGAACCAATTGAAATCTGAATTTATCTGCTTGAGTGCTAAAATAAGTTTATAAAGAACATTTATTAGATCGATTATCTTGTATGGCAGGGAGACTTGGACGTTTAAAAAAGCGGTAAAAAATAGATAACTCGCGTTTGAAAGAAAAATCCTTCTGTCAATCTTCCGGATCAGGGAAAGAAGATCATTCATGGAGAAGTTTATATAACCATGAAGATGTGTAATAAATATAGATAATCGAACATTTTGAGAGTTATTAAGTCATACAGGATCAGATGGCTGAGACATGTTTTTCGTCATGAATATTCTGTTCCAGCTAAAAACTAACATTTATAAGGATTGAAGGTACAAGGAAGCGGGGCAGACCAGCAACAGGAAGGTTGAACCGCGTGGAGAAGGACCTATAAGAATTAAGAGTGAATAGACGGAGAAATCTGGCTGCAAGTCGAATTATCACGAGGAGGCAGATTGAGAAACCCTTGGCCTGCACTTGGAAATAGTGCTGTTAAAGAAGAAATAAACAAGATCATATGCATTAACTCCATTCATGAATAATTTTCGCCAAATTTGGCTTGCATTTGAAAACCACCAAATGATTATTGATTGATAATGTTTATAATTCAAGCATGAGAAGATGAGAGTTTTTTTCTCCCCATATGATGATGAGCAACAAAAAGAAAGAAACGTGTTATAACATATACAAGTAAGTTTTAATTAATGTAATAAAGATACAGAACGATAAATTAATTAAATCTGTCAATTGTATTAAATAATTTTATTATCTTTAATTTTAATCCGCTTTGATTTTGTTAAGACTTGTTCAAATTCATATAAATATTTCCTATGTACTTTGTATATGTTTGATCAACAAACTCTTCTTATTTTTAAGAACATAGTAGATACGCAAACGAAATTAATTATTCTTCATTTATATTGTTACATAAAAATAACTTTTCTGACTCGTTTTTGTATCTTATTCTACTTTAATTATAATTTAAGTGTTATAGAATAACAAAACTGGTAGCAGTTATTTTACGCCAAGTAGTGAATTTACGTTGAGTTACTTTAGTAAGTATTATTTTACGCTAAGTAAAGCACCTAGATCCAAGAGTTATGTATGGTGTTTCACTATACCACTTTGTTACAAAGTAGTTACCACTATTTATTCGAAAGTCGACCCTTTCCTTTCTCCAGAGAAAGTTACTTTCTGCAATCAGATAACAGCTTCTGCAGCCACTTTAACCGTCACGTAGTTCGCCATTTGCTTTTCGACCTGACAATGCATTGTAAAAGTTTTCGCAAGTTATACTACATTTGACTGTTGAGGCCATTAATTTTGTTACACCCTGCATATTAAAAAATAAATCTCCAAAATCTATTATTTTAATGGAGAATTTATTTTTCTTATTTTATCATTTTAAACAACATTAAATTTATAAAAGACAAAAATCAAATGGTTTCTAAATTATTCGAATATAATTATCTAAACGAACGTTTATGTGCCCTAACAGTTACAAAAAAATTGGAAATAACTATTTTTAAGCGACTGTTAATCATGACCGAAATGACAAAGATACAGTGTAATTTTCGTTGACGCACAAGCATGGATAAAATATACATTTATAACTTAAACTAATGTATTTTCAAAACAGTCATTATCAGATACTGTAGCAAGCGTCATCATTAGTGTCCAAGTGATTAAAGCGTTTTCTGCATAAAATAAATATCTCGTAACTTTAAGTTTTCTTAGAACCGAGAAGATTGTTTGACTTAGAGAGAAACAAGAGCGAGAACAGTTTTCTAATTCTAGTATGGCAACAAAATTAAGAAGTGGAGGAAACAATATACAATATATAACGTATATTAAAATAAATATTTTTACTCTAATTATCGGATTTTCATTTATTAACTTGCACTTGTTTCAAGAAGTAGACTTTAATTATGGTTAATAACTAGTGCAGACGATAATTTAAATTGCGAAATTAGCCACAAAAAGCAGTCGTCTCTGAGACTCAAATCGTTTGAAGAAGAGTTAATCGTAGTCTGGGAAATACAGTCTTAATAGAAGCCGAAAATTTGAGCCTTTAAATGCTAATTTTAATTCGTTATTATTATTATTTTTTGGCATTTATCTCTCAAATTATGTAACAAGTTAAGAAAAAAAATTTAAATGCAGTAATAGAAAACGCTTATCTGAAAATATCTTGGTAAAAAAAGTCATATATCAGCTATTTTTTACATTTTTTAATTAATTTAATAGCGTGCCTAAAACAAATTTTTACATCTTCTTATTCCTATGTTGTTTAAAATGACATAATCCAAAATTAAACTTTATAAATAAAGCGTGAATTGATCAGAAAGTATATGGCTTAAATTTCTGTGATGGTTTTATTTAAAATATTTAGAATGACTTTGAACATCCAAAAATGAAGTAATTTCCCTTTTACCAAAATCAATCTAAATCTATACTGTTGAAAATGGCCATCCGAAAAATAGCAAATTTTGATAATTACCTAAGTTTTGCAATTGCTTTATATTTTCAAACGTTTACTCTTTCAAATTGTTTTTGATGAGAGCATGTATAATCTAAACGCATGATATGATTAAATTTTCTGTAAATAATATTGGGGTATTTGCTACTTTATAATTCTATTGGATCAAAAATGATTTTCATCTAGAATTTTCTATGCACGTTTTAAAATAGTTATCTTAGATTGATTGAATTTTGTCAGGAAGGCATAAGCAAACTCAATGAGTAGTTCAATCTGAATCAAAGTATGTATGTATTTTGCTTACGTTTATGAAAAAAACAAAAAAAACTGAAAACGTAATAAGGAAAATATATAATCTCGACTTCAGCTCGCACGATTATATCCGCAAAAAAATGCTTTCTAATATTGAATTAATATAGCCTAAGCAAAATATATCAATACAATAGTGTGAGGAGAACCAAGATGAGATACTTTGACTATATTAATAGAATATTAGAAAGTACTTTTTTTTGCTGATATAATAATAGTGTGAGCTGGCGACTAGTGTGAGCTTTTCCTTATTTTGCTTTCGAGCTTTTTAGTTTCTTTATTTAATTTTTCTATATGTTTAAATAAAACTTATTTATTAATAACTTATGCTCTTTTCCTTAAAAATATTTTTTTCCTTATTTCCTCCGTTAATCTCTCTTTTTTGCCTCTATTATATATATATATATATATATATATATATATATATATATATAAGTTCAAAATGAAGAATAAAACAAAGAAAATTAATAGACATATGAAAAAAAAGGGGGTGGGAAATAATAAGTAAAAAAAAAACAAACAATATTTTATTAAAAAAAAAAAAAAAGTGAAATGTTAATAAAAAACCGGAAAAAAAGCCGGAAAAAAAAAGATATAATCTTTTCTTCAGCCCACACGATTATATCCGCAAAACAGAGTGCTTTCTGATATTGTATCAATAAAGCCAAAGCAAAATATATTAATACAATAGTGTGAGGAGCACTCAAAAAAAATTTTTTTTATAAAATAACAACATAAAAATAGATCATAAAAAGTAAATATAACATGTAAAAACAGATAATAAAATAAAATAAAAAGAAAAAAGAAAAGAAAAAGAAAAACATTAAAAAGGGGGGACTATAAAGCGAGGAGCAAAATCATAACAACTTACATGGACAGTTATTTTTCAAGAATGATTTAAAAATGTTTTCGCAGAAAGATTGCCAGATTACAAAATATGAAAACAAAAGATGAAAACAAAAGCGCAAATTGAGTGTAACAAAAGGGTTCTAAAGTGTCGTTCTTACTGCACTGCTGAAGTGATTTGTTATTCTGAGTTTTGATTTGTTAGTTACCAAGGATGGGCCCGAAATGGATGTGCACAAGGTAATATTATACTGGATAATTTTAAAAATTGATCATAAATAGTTTTAGAAGATAGATGTTTATTTAAGAAAAAATATAAAATAGAAAAGAGAAACATAAATTGCCTGCTTTGCAAATAATTTTAGCCGTGGATTTGCACGATATGGATTAGTACATAGAAAAATTATTTAAATTATCAAAGAAAAAATTTTAATAGATAATTTTTAACACATAATTTTTAACATAATGTTACTTATTGTTTTTCTTAACTTTCTTAGTGTTTTCTTGTATTTATTTATTTATATATATATATATATATATATATATATGAGGTAAAAAAAATTATTTCCCTATCAATGTACAACATACTTGGAATATTTCAAACAGTTAAGGTTTTTCAGCGGAATAATAAAATTCAAAGCACGTTGCACTCGCAGACAATTCCTGATTTTTGTTTGTAAAGCTCGATAAACTTTTTGATTTGCTTCAAACTAAAGGCTTTGAAAAAAGTTTTTGAATTGCATACTGTTCCTAAATTTTTATGAATATTCGGAAGGAAAATTACATTTAATGAAATATCTTTGAAAAAAGTCAATCTTACTGTGAAAAATTAACTTATTTTAGTTTTTTGCATTTTTAAATCGTCAAACCTGTTTCAAATTTAATTTTTCTCAGCACAACTTTTTTCCTCTTAAATTTAAAATATCCAGCTATATCTAGTTAAATACATAGTTAAAGATAGTTGGAATTCAAATAGTCTAAAATAAAATTAAAGAACTCCAGTTTTCTCTAGGCAAATTGCTTTTGATTATTGTTCTATTTGGGCAATTCAAGAAACATGTAAAGCACCTATTTTAAAATAGGATTAGCGAATAGTTTAATGTGAAAATATCACTTTGGAAAAAAAGTGGGACACATCACTATGCTGTTTCTAATAAGGTCCTGAATTTGGAGTTAGATGTGGAGACAAATAGTTGTAATCTAACAAAATATTTGAGTCAGAGAACAAGTTATATTTGCTCAACTCCGATTTCGGCAGGTTTAAGATCAGGTCTCTAGATTAAATGAAGAAACGAAATTTTAGATTTTGTGAAAATTGTTTAGAAAAATATTTATGTGAGCAAAAATTTACTGTACAATGTGACAGTTAATTTAAGCTAAAATTTTTCCCAAATTTAATTTATTGCAATTAAACGCTTTTGAGCCGGTGTTTAGTTGAATTGCTATTTTATTGGATAAGATAATATTTTTTCTTAAATTAAAAGTATTCTTCTACGCAATAACGTCAAAAAATCCATATGTATTACAGTGGTGAGCAAATTTTTAGTTGCATTTATACAAATACTTGTTCCTGCATGATTCGGGTACTGGGATTTCAAATCTGAAATTGTCCCGCAATGGACTGATCGTTAAGACACGGTTCCCAGCAGATCACCGAAGTCAAGCATCACTGGCTACGATCAGTGTGCGAGTGGGTGACCACTTGAATCAGCCTGCGTAGGGACCGAGGGTGTGCGGTATGGGTCCTCTTTACACTGTTCTACCGTAAAGTGCTCGACTTCGCGTGCAGGTCGTTGGGCTACCGAAGCGGGGGTGCCATCCCCTCTGCAGAGGATCAAAATTGTGATGGCATGTCTTCGGATCATCCTCAGGGATGTTTCCAGACCGTCGCCAATAGCCCATTGTGCAGCTCTAGTGCGCCGTAAATGAACAACAACAACAATCAAATCTGAAATTAGTTTCTCACATAAAGCTACTGATTTTTTTAAAGGACTTTTTTGTCGAAATGTACAAGTTTAAACATGTTATATATAGCAGGCTGTGGCATAAATGCTGCGTCAAACCATTCGGGGATTTAGGCTATATTATTAGGATTCAAATAGAATTAGAACCCATGCCCGAAAATATATAGAAGCGCTTACCTACTATGAACTGTTTCTTCGAGTGCTTCTGGACAGGTCAAAATGGTGAAGCGCCTTTAGCCGCGTACGACATTGGCTCCTATGCAAATTTAATCCTGATGATCTACACTAACTTCCCTAGAAGTTAGCTGCATCATAAACGCGACTCCCTGTTACATATAACTTTTTTAAACTTGTACATTTCGACTAAAAATAGACTAAAAAAAGTCCTTTTAAAAATCAATAGATATTTAAGCGAAATTAATTGCAGATTCCCAGGCAAGATCAAATATTTGTATAAATGCAACTAAATATGTGTTCCCCAGTGTAAGACATAGCGAATACTAAGACATCGAATACTTTTAATTTAAGAAAAAAATGTCTTATCGCATTAAATAAGCAAATACTATGAATTTTTATACTAATACTATGACTTTCGAGTAGCTCCATACCATATTCTAGGTACTCTTTAGAGATAAACTTCATTAGCATTTCATTTTACTAAGAAATTAGTGTCAACAATAATGTTTTTTGACGTAAATAATTAATGTAATATTTCTTGTGTATAAGCAAGATAAACCAGGAAAAACCTTTTACCAAAAGAGTTCTAATTTTATTAATTGAATTTCATAAAACTTTTAATAAATACCATATAGAAGATAAAATAACTGCATTATGTCTTGTCTCTATCGCTGTTTCATATCGAAATAAAAAAATAGACAGAATATTATGATTCAGGTTATTTTCAATCTGCCTAAATCTGAACTCAGTAAAATCTCCTAAAGTATCAGTCGCACCAAATTAGCAAATTAAAACCTACTTTTACGGCTAATGTCTTGAAAGAAACTTTTTATTTTATTTTATTTTTTGTTAATTTTTTCTAATTCTTAAGATAAAATATTCATTTGATTTAATTAATTTGGTTAGAGCTTTCCTATATGCAACCATCCTATAAATAAATTTTTCTAATATAAAACTATTTTTATATTTCTTAAAACTAATTCCTCTGTTTTTATCTATGTTTTTTTTTATATTTTATTTTTGGAAGAAACGAAATTTTTTTGAAAATTAGTTTTGCCGTAAAAATGAGAGAGAAACCGACAAGATTTTTTTTAAAATTATTTTATCACTTTTTGCTCAAAGTTTATTTTAAAGGAAATAAACCATGGGAAAAACATATCTAATTAAAATACAAGAGCCTTTTTTTGCAAATGAAGAAAATTTTTCAAAGGAGTAAGACAAAGAAAACAATCAATTCTTTGAAGAAAATATTCTTTTGAATTAATTTTAAGTGCTCTAGATGGAGTTAGTTGGGACATGCATTTTATCTTTTATTATTTTATCTTAGAAGATTTTTGATGTTTTCAAGATCACTATTTTAATGAAATGTCATATCCTAATTTCGCAGAAACACTCAATATTATTATAAACTTAAATTTAGCACAAATAAAATAAGTGCATTTTTATATGAGTAAAAACAAATAAATATTTCAAAATAATAACTATTGTCAGCTAATAAGACTACCAAGCAAAATTTTGACTGAAGTTCCAAACTAAAAATTAAATTATATAAAAACAATGCACTTAAAAAAATATGGTTAAAGATACCAGAATATGGTAAAATTTACCATGTTTCTGGCATTTTGAGAACACCCAAAAGATGGGGAATTTTTGCCGATGCGTTTTGATAATGATTTTGGTAAAATAATAAAATAGGACCCCGTAAGTGGGGACAATTGTAACAAGTGCACGACTGTCAAAAATTGCTAATAACTAATATAATAACATTTAAAATAAGGTATTTATTTTTTTTCTAGTATAGGATAGTCTACTTTACGCGTCTGTCAATTAATACTAATAATATATTGGATTTTTTGTTAGTTAAAAATAGTTCAATAAAAAATTTTACAATTGACCCCACTCTCCCCTACGATTAATTTTAGTTAAACCCAAAAAAAAACTGTCAATGGCGTTGCAATAAAAAGAGATAATACTGTGTTATTTTTAGGCATTTGATCACTATGATCAGGTAAAAAACAACGGTTATCGGTAGTAAAAGAGGAAACATTTAGTGACTTAGGAGGTCATGCGGGAAATAGTGTTATTGGACCATGAAAAAACGCTGTTTCACTGTAATAAGTCATGATAGATTAATACATAAGAAACAATTTGGTGATTTATTAGTGCCTCAGTCTATCAACTTAGCCGACAGTCATATTTTTACACGTTACAAAAATAAACTTTTTATGTTAAATAAATTTACAAGCTATAATTTCTAAGTATATGATGGACAATGTAAGACACAATTTACTGTATTAAATAATTTAAGATAAATAAACTTTGCAATCAAGCTAACACATCTCACTTACTACTACAGAATTATAGAATTAAAATATGCCGTCTTTAGAATAAGTATTAAGCGTTTCAACTGAATCTGATTAAAATATGATCAATTCTTGAAATGTTCATTGACGTTCGCACCGTTAAACAAAGTTAATTTTTTGGGGAATTTTTTCTTAAATTTTGAAATATTTTACACCATTGACATTCATAGAAAGCCAAAGAGATAGCTATGAAAATGCTAAACAATCACGGGGATATTTTCGAATGGGTACCTATTAGTACTAACTAAAATTGGCAAAGAGAAAAGGGATTAAAACTTTAAAATAAAAAATATATAATTTAAAAATATAAAGAAAGCATCGAAAAAGAGAAATAGAGAATCGAATAGAGAAAAAAGAATTCTTTTGAAGGGAAAAAAAATTATTAATATTTGTTTTAAAAAAAATATTCAAAAATCAAATATATATATATATATATATATATATATATATATATATATATATATATATATATATATATATATATATATATATATATATATATACACCGAAGAGCCATTACATTCATAGTTGCAGACCAGGTTCACCCATTCATGGCAACAGTTTTTCCTGTGTTTACCAACAGGATAATGCACCACGTCATAAGGGTCGAATCGTCATGGATTGGTTCGAGGAACATTCCAGTGACTTTCACGTCATATCTTGGCCCCCAAATTCACCTGACCTTAATCCAATAGAGCATTTATGGTCCTACTTGGAAAGTTAAATTCGTGCTGCCGCGCTACCCCCTCGCAATGTGAGGGAATTGCAGGACCAGTTGGTGAGCGCCTGATATCAGATACCTCAGACTACCTATCAGCACCTTGTGGAATCAATGCCACAGCGGGTGATAGCAGTTTTGAGGGCTAACGGTGGTCCTACATGTTATTAGCAGGGTGGTCATAATGTAATGGCTCTTCGGTGTATATATATATCCTTTCGTGATTTTTTTTAAATATTTAACTAGCATCTGATGTACAGATGCCGTAAAAATTTGGTATTTATTTTGGTACAGATATCTTCCCACATTAAACTTGTACATTCAATTAAATAATCTATTAATACCTATTGTGTAATTACCTGGAATCACAGCTAGCTTACGCTTTCCTCCGATCTTGTGTCTATCCGCAATCTGTGCGACCGAGCAATCACATGTAGCTTAACATATTGAGTTGTAGATAGAAACATTATCGATACCTTTACTTATCCTCCATTTTAGATGGATAGTCTGAACATGACTCCCTGCGCATGTCCGGGTGACGTTGCAAGTATCAAACTAGTAACTGAATGTCTATTACCTTGTTTGTTTTTCTCCAGTTTTTACTTGGCTTATTTGCTATGTCTATTTTTACTTCGCATTGTCCTGCAGTGAAATATCTGCCATGCTATGTTGCGCAAATTACTGATTTACTTATTACTTGATAAAAAGAACTTCATTCGATTCTAAAAAATACTAATTGGAAATAACAGTCGACATGTTTCAAGCGCTCAAAAATAAGCGCTCATTTTCAAGAATTGCCTGAAGTGAATAAGAGGAAACAAAAGTGATTAGAAATATAAAATCAATGAGATATAAATTGGAAACGAAAAATGGAAGAAAAAAAAGGAGAAAAACGAAACTAGAAAAACCACAGTAACTGAGAGAGAGAGAAAGAAGAAAGAAAAAAAAATGGCCGAGAAGGGCAAACCAGGGCAAAATGCATTTCTATGAGCTATGAAGAGGTAGTGAAATACTAATTTCTTCAACAAGGAAATTAGTATCCACATGAATAAACCAAGATTCCAGGACATCAAGATAATATGATGTAACTGGACAGAGAAAGAAACTTATACTGATTTACTTCCTTTAAAAATGAAAAACAAAGATAGTAAAACTAGAAACCAGTTCAAATACTCGAAAAAAGTTCAGTTATGTAGTCAATTTTCCTTGTCATTTTAAAATGAATAAATGAGATTGATTTAAACTGAATGACATTAATTTAGAAATCAATCCTATGGAGTAAAAATAATAATTAAGATCGTAAAGTTTTGATTTTAAAGTAAAAAATACATAAATTTGTTGCCGTAAAAAGAGAACTTTCGAAATGTAATTGTTCTCTTTTATTTTTTTCTTATTTTTAATCCTCTATAATAATTAATATTTGCAATTTGAATACATTGATTTAAATTCTAAGAACTTATAGTATAAAATTGAGCAAATGTATTATTATAGTTTTAAACTCCTTTTAACTGTTATTAAAATAGCAATTTATTCCTCAGAATTAATCACCTGTTTTTACATAAAACCATAATATAAAATGTGAATAAATCAACATTTTATAAATCAACATAAAATATGAACAAATCAACATTCATATTAAATTTCAAATTCCAAAAAAAAAATTATTCCTATTTAGCAAACACATAACTTCTGATGAGAATTGATGAGCTATTTTTTTATAACTGATCATATTAACTCTCAAGTGTTTATAATTTTTTTAAACTCTGATTGAAATTGCGTAATTAATTCTCTAATAAGTTTACCGACAGAAACATTAAATATTATATTTCTTCCCATTTTATATTCGATTCATAAATATTAATTAAATCGAATTATTATTCTAGCAGAGAAATTATTTAAACATCCTTCTTTTTCCGAAAACACATTTACCTCAAAATAATTAATTTTACATCAGACATGTTTATTAAATATAAGTGGAATTGAAATTAAATGTGACATTGTTTTATTTCCAGCAACAAAGATATGGGAGAGATAAAGGATTAATTTCTTTGAGTTATTTTGGTTGACACGTGATTTGATCCCAACGAAGTTAATTAAATCAAATAGAAAAAAGATTCAACTGTTACTTAGAGGTGCTTTGTTACTTTGAGAACGTGTATGTTTCTTTTACTTTTTCCTTATTTTCTAGTTAAGATGTCCTTATATCTAAAGGATATTTGATCTTATAAAAACTTAGAACAAACGAGCTAAAAAAACAAAACTATTAGGTAACTTTAACTATTAAAAAACTATACAGAATTGCCACTTACCAAATAACTATATTTTTGTATTATGATCATTTTACTGAAACAGAAATAGTAACACATTCACTAATATTTCATCTTCAAATATTTTCTTATTTTAACTTTATTCGAATCAGAAAATTAAAAAAAATTTGTTTTTGTCTTTTATATAATAATATTTTAAATAGGTAATATTTCTTGAACTATGGTATATGCTGTTGTCAAAAATAAAAATATAATTCAATATCTTATAACTATGTATATAAATATATTTATAATATACATAAAACAATATCTTATAAATGCCGACCTGGTGGCCGAGTGGTTAGCGTGCCTCACTGCGGAGCCACTGGTCGCGGGTTCGAATCCTGCTCAGGGCACGGATATTTCTTTCTATCTGTGTTCTATGTCCTTTCTCCTTTGTGTGTGATTGTGACCCACCCTATAAATGGGTTTGTGGTTGTGTGACGTGGGCGACGCTGCTCCACCGCCGTGGCTTCGCCACAGGTGTCCACTGGGTAACGAGAAGAGAGTAGCAGTTCTGGCATTTCTGTGGCCAATGGGACAACCCCCAAGTGCCCGCCATTAAAAAAAATATCTTATAACTATATATATAAATATATTTATAATATGTATAAAACAATATCTTATAACGTTATATATATATATATATATATTTATATTGATAAAACAATATCTTATATAGTAAACCTAAGAAAATATGTGAATTTACGAAAAGTAAATATTTTTGGGTAATTATAACAATTGTGATTACATTACTTCCATTCAATTTGATTAAAAACTAAAATTTTTGAATAGTTTTAAATAAAGAGTGTTTCAGGCATAGCTATTACGACAATTATTATAACAACGCTTTTTTAATTTGGTTATAAACTAAAAATCTCAAATATTTATAATTAAAGAGTGTTTCCTATTAGGACAATTCTTATAACAATGCTTCTACAATGGTTTTATTCAATTTGATTAAAAACTGACAATCTTTAATAGTTTTAATTAAGAAGGGTTTCATAGATTGCTATTATAACAATTATTATAACATTACTTCTATTCAATGTGATTAAAAGCTAACAAATTTGACTAGTTGTAATTAAAAAGTGTTTAATAGATAGCTATTGTGACAATTATTATTACAATGCTTTGATTCACCTTGATTAAAAAATGTAAATAAATGAATAATTGTAATTAAAAAGTGTTTAATAGATAGCTATTGTGACAATTATTATTACAATGCTTTGATTCACCTTGATTAAAAAATGTAAATAAATGAATAATTGTAATTAAAAAGTGTTTAATAGATAGCTATTGTGACAATTATTATTACAATGCTTTGATTCACCTTGATTAAAAAATGTAAATAAATGAATAATTGTAATTAAAAAGTGTTTAATAGATAGCTATTGTGACAATTATTATTACAATGCTTTGATTCACCTTGATTAAAAAATGTAAATAAATGAATAATTGTAATTAAAAAGTGTTTAATAGATAGCTATTGTGACAATTATTATTACAATGCTTTGATTCACCTTGATTAAAAAATGTAAATAAATGAATAATTGTAATTAAAAAGTGTTTAATAGATAGCTATTGTGACAATTATTATTACAATGCTTTAATTCAACTTGATTAAAAAATGTAAATAAATGAATAATTGTAATTAAAAAGTGTTTAATAGATAGCTATTGTGACAATTATTATTACAATGCTTTGATTCACCTTGATTAAAAAATGTAAATAAATGAATAATTGTAATTAAAAAGTGCTTTATAGTTATATTTAGCTAAACCATAAAATAAAATCAGTGATCTTTTTATCTGAATAATATAAAAACTTATCAATATACCATATACCAAACTATTCCAGATTTTCTTCGTCACACAAAAAAAAAATAATCATTATTGCGCTTTTTAAAAATATCTAAAAAAGCATTAAAATTTATTTACTGTTTTTAAAAATTTTCAAGTGTCTTGAAAACAAGATTATTATTAAATTTTCAACTCCTATCAGTTTAAATAGATTATTTTTAATGACTTCAATTTGCTAGTTTTTTTTTAATTGTGGCAAAATAACTCTTAAGTAGAAAAAAAACTTATTTAAGAAAATAGAGATAAAAAGACTTACACACTTTTTAAGTACAAACATAAATTTAATACAACTATTTTTTTATTACACCATTATTTTCATTTACTTAATAAAATTGAATTTTAAAGAGATATTTATAAATTATTTTGTGCATAAATTGATTATGATTTTAACTTAATCTTTTTTATCACATACTCAAGTGAAAGATTATAATTTCAAAAACAGGATGACTTAATCCGTAAAAATAAAATTCCATATGCGTTACATAATAATAAACTAAAGAAAAGCATAGTAATACTTTTAAAGATGTTAAACAAGGCGTCTATAATAATAAAAATATATCTTCAAAATTGCTAAAAATAAAACTTACAAGAGATAATTGTATTTCGTTGCTTTTAAAAAATAAATAAATTTTGCTGTATGTATAGACTGATAAGTCAAAAGAATTATCGGTTCGGAAAACAAAGAAAATTTAAATAAAACCAATTTGGTTTTTGTTTCCTTTGAAAGGGGTTTTTGCAATTTAGCTTTTTAAAAAATTCTACTAACAGATCATTTTTTGGAGTTTCAAAATCTTCATCTTTAAACTATGATAAAATGTAAAACTTTTGCGTATATGATTTCTCACAACCTATTTCATGTTAGAGCAATAAAATCTTTACAAAACATTATGGTAAAACCTTTAACAAATTATGCATTGATATTTAAATAATACACTGCGAAAATTGTTGTGCAATACTAATCAGAATATATTGTTGAATAACTCAAAATTGTGTGCTATTTCAAGGAAATAGCAAATCAAGCGTACATTCGGAAGATCTAAACTCCAATAAATGGCAACGCTTACACCAAGATCAGGTGCATTTACTTCATTCATAAAATTCTTCGCTAATTTAGACGTAACGCTAGAGAACCGTCAGTAAAACAACCTAAGATTTTGTTGTTTTCGCCTCGCACAGAAATATCGTTTCCGCAGAAACAAAAGTGAACTATTATGAAAGGCATGTGTTTTCAGTTGTATAAGATAATTAGTTTCATAACACGATACTTGGATTTTGGCATAGAGGAACACTCTAAAACACCACTTTGGTAGACAGTAGTTGCCACCATGCTTTACGTTCAGAAATACGACAATTTTTTATGTGTAAATATGCATCATAAATTAATGATTTTAGCATCATCATAATCATGGTTGGAAAGACATTGCCAAGAGGAAGGCGTTGACCCATTGTGGGCCAATGCCTTCCTCTGAAGATTTCTCCATAACGACGTCCGATTTATCTTTGATCTCCAATTCTTTTCATTTATTGCAAGAAAACCAGACTCCACCGAATCAGCCAATCTCAACCGCGGCCATATCCGATTTCTTGTTCCAGTGTTTCTAAAAAGCAAAACCTTTTTCATTGTATTGTCATCACTCATTCGAATCCTGTAGGTCATTCATTTCATTCTATTTATTTTCATGTATTTAATAATATCAGGCTGTTAATAAATCTTGTACAGTTCGAAGTTAAATCTCCTTCTCCAGTTATTGTCTTCATTTACACCACCAAGTATACTCCGCAAAATCTTTCTCTTAAATATTGTGATACAATTTTCCAAGAAGCTTATGTCAAAACCGGCCTGACAAGACCTGACAATTACAAGCTTTGTAAATTAAGAACTTTGTTTTTCTACAAAGAAACCTTTTTTTATTTCCAATGAGCTGCACAATCGGTCTTGCCGATGAGCAGACCTAGTGCGTTCTCCAGAGGTGGTATCCACTCTTTCAGGACCACCACAATGGGTGAGATACCGTTGGTCATGTTAATTTGGACGTCTAGTTTCTGCCACACTAGATGGCAGCACCGAGACTCTATTTGGATGCTAATGTGCAAAGAAACCTAAATTTAATAAATCTTCTTAGCCCGTATACAGACTTATTTTCCTGATTAATGATTTTAGATTTTTGTTTTATTGCACAACTAATTTTAATTTTATGAGTATCATATCTTACTGAATTTATAATTTCTAGTTAGATTGAATTGCAAAAATTGAGTCAGCCACTTTATACCAAATTGTTTAAAATACTACATTTGGTTCTAGAAACTATTTTAGAACTAGGAACGGAACCTAGATTCTAGAAAATGGTTTCAGAAACTATATTTAGTTCTAGTCGTTGTGGAACACCTAGAACCAAGAATTTTATATGGCGTTTCACTTCACCACTTTGGTGTAGAGAAGTTGCAACCATTTTTGGCGTCGAGATATACTAAAACATTTAACAGTGTTCTTGTTTCAAAGAATTTAAAGATAAAGTTTAAAAATGACTGGTTGAGTTTTATACAGCTACGAAACTAATGATAATGTAGCAAAATTGACAAACGTTTAACCTTTATAGTAATTAAAAGATTAGTAAAAAATCAATGGTATTTTTGCTTTATAAAAGTAAAGCAACGTTATTTAATTAACGTTTGAAATCAGTATGAGAAAATTAAATAAAAACATTATTTACGAAATTTTATCGTGGCAGTAATGTTTTGTTCAAATACTAAATATTAATTGAAAAAAAATTCAATTCTGATTTCATTCACTTGTTAATGTATAGTTGGCAATAATGAAATTACTATAAATAAATTATTAGTTGCAAATATTTTATGAATCATATACGCATTTCCTTTTCAATATACTTCCTTTTGCCTAAAATACATTAGAAAACTTGCGTAATTTGAGTGAAATTAATTAGAAATAAGGTGTTAACATATTGATTATTTTAATTAACAAATATTCTTCAGAATGTTAATTATCAATAAGCTTTACATTAAGAAAATGCAACAAACTTTTTTAAGACTCCCAACAAATTGTTTTGCGAAAAAATATTTTATCATTAGCTTTTCTAATGTACAAATGCACGCGATATTTCGATTTCTTAAACATATGAACCGAAGGTTCAGTCACAAATTCTTTCGATATGGGAGAAATTATTTTTAGTTTGTTTCTCCCACGCTAGAATGCATGTGTATACATAAAATATTTTATATATGTTTTGGAATAGTTAATAAACTGTTACATTCTGATTGGTTTTCTATTTTTGTATAATTAATAGCAAGAATTACATAACTGAACTTCTGACATAGTCATTTTTATAGACTATATAAGAAATGTCTTGCAGTAATCTAACTATGATGAATAATTAAACTTTCAATTTCTGAACTAGTTTTATCAAAATGATAGAATGATTAAAATAAGGATAAAATCTAGTAAACTTATTTCGATGTTATTATTTCATTAACGATTCTAAAAATATTTACAATTTTCTTAATAGTATTCATCGTAGGCGTTGTCGGCGAATGAAATAATACAGCGAACAAAATGCTAATTTAATAGCAGTTATGAATTCACTGTCATTTAAGTTTCATTATATTTCATTAAGTTTCATTTATGTCCAGCCTAATGACTGTTAGGCTAAGTTAGGCGTCGTGACTGTTAAGTGTCATGACTTTTAAAAGTTAAGTAAGGTGTCATGACTGTTAGGTTAAGTTAAGCGTCTTGACTGTTAAATGTCATGACTTTTAAAGTTATAAGTAAGGTGTCATGACTGTTAGGTTAAGTTAGGCGTCTTGACTGTTAAATGTCATGACTTTTAAAGTTATAAGTAAGGTGTCATGACTGTTAGGTTAAGTTAGGCGTCTTGACTGTTAAATGTCATGACTTTAAAAGTTAACTAAGGTGCCATGACTGTTGGTTAAGCGTCGTGACTTCTAGAGTTAAGTTAGGTGTCATGACTCTTGTTCTAAGTTAAGAGACATGAGTGTTTAGTTCATCTACAATCTGTGTTCTCTATACTAATTATGAAAATAGCGGAAAATGTCACAAGAAGAAAAAACCTCAGTTTTGTTGAAAGGAAAGGTGTTTCGGATTCAGTTCTGAAATTATTTCAAAAATTTTTCCAACGTTGCTTGAGCTAAAAATGTTTGCATAGGTTAAATATTTTGCCCAGTTGGAGAATGTTTTTAAAGAGTTAATATATACAAGGTACAGCCCTTAATATTTATATTCTATTTTATTTTAGAACCATTGTTGAACAGCCGACCCAATTTCAAGTTTACGACTACCAAGTTCAACTCCGACCCTTTGTAATTTTCAACCCGATTCAGAAGACAAGGAAATTCCTAGATAAAACATGGAAAAAATTAGCTATCGTGGAGGAGTTTTTGAATGGAACTAACACTCATTTGAGTTACATGGAGAGGAAAACCACGAAAACCACCCTTGGCCAGCCAGAGGGCATGATTCGTCTACCTCTGGTGGTATTTTACGTCTGCGCTGCAGTCGGTGCAAGCCGGGTACCAAGTTCGTATCGACCAGCTATCTCTGGGATTCAAATCCGGATCACCTCATTGAGAAGCAGAAGCTCTATTCCCTGAGTCCCCGCGATTATTAATATTTATACTTAGAATACATATCAAAAATGAAAAAAATATACACATTGAGTGTTGTAGATTAATACTTAAGCGAGGAAAAAACAAGAACGCTATTTAATTTTGAAAATTACAGCAATGAAAGGTGAATGCAGTAAGCATTAACATAGATTTTATTTGAGTTGAAGCATGAAGGTGTTTTTAATGATAGTTTTATACTTATATCTGTCTCTCTGTCAATCAAATCTGTCTTGTTGTTTATTACACTCACCTTCCTGCATTGTATTTTTTCCAGAGTTCAATAGTGTTACAGTTTTTTCTTTCTTTAAATATTGATTTGCAATTCCAATGATCATACTTTTTTATTTTCATTTTTAACAAGAATTCTAAAAATACTTATTAAGGGTGGTTAAGACATTAAAAATAAAGCTTGGACTTGAATTTAAGGCTCACAAACTGTGACTTTTTCATTTTCCTCGGCAAAGAGCTTTGTAATACACGTTTAAAGATTATTATTCAAAATGAAATATCCCATTTTTAACATTATCATTTAAAACTATTGGACCTAAAGATATAAATTATATTAAATTTATTGACATTACGAATATTTTCACGACATTTTTTTGCGTTACTACTCACAAATATTTCAGCAAAAAATGGACTAAGAATTTAAATTTTTGCTCTGTGTTAAACGTAATAATTAATGTCCCTTCCGAAGAAAAATAAGAATAAATCTATGAATAAATAAATGATCAAGCACTTATTACTTCATGTATAATAAGTTATTCATATGAAGTGATTATTTTTTTTCACTTCATATGAATAACTTATTATACATGATGTGGAAAAAAGTATTCATTTTGAAGATTATATGACAAGAAAACCAAAAATGCGAAATGGCTCAAAAAAAAATTTTTTTTATTAAGAATATAAATTTGATGAAGTAAAAGTTAGAGCATCCAAAGTTAGAACATTTTTTATCCTAAGGAATAAAATATTTTCTTAAAAAATAATTGCATATTGATTAATTTTCTTTTCGTAATTTTTAAATTAATATTTGCTATTTTATCAAGACACTATGAAGTAAACAATTAAATTTAACAATTCATTTATTATTTCTTTAACAAACTTAATCAGAAAGAAATTAGTTAAAATATTATTCGTTTGGAATAACACAATGCATAAATATTAGCATACTAAGAAACTAAAATCAAAATTGAACATTAACTAACCCATGCTCCTAAAAAAAACCTAAATTAATTTTCATATAACGTCAATTTTTTAAACGTAACTTCCAATCGTGCATTTTCTATTATTTTAAGTTTCTATAAGCAATTGTAACAGTTCTGTTATATTCTATTTCAGTAAAGACTTTTTTTGTTTGAGTAAAATGTTTGAATTCTAAAGGATAGGAAAAATATCGATATCAATAGTGATAGTCAACCGTATTGCAATGCATAACACCGAAAATTTCAGAAATCTTTACTTCCACGCAAAAGCAAGTAGATTTGGCTTCCTAGCGGGCCTATCTGTAAAACTCTCTTTATATTATTCAATATTGTTTTCAATTTATAAGAATGCCTCGAGCATAAACGTTATATTTTATGCTGGAGATGATATCGGATTGATGCCAATAATATTTTATACAGTAGTACTACAGTAGTGCTTTCGCTATTTAATAAAGTAGTACTTTCGCAAAATGTTACCCGAATAATCCGATCTATAGCTAATGCATAGTAACTAAATTGAATTTTTCTATGAGATGTTAACTTCTATTTCTAAAAATTTCTGTTTTATGGACAATCATGGCCCTTATAATAACCTTTTTAGCAGTTTTATAATATTCACATATTTTATAATACTCGCATATTTTATAATATTCTCATATTTTATGATATTCACATATTTTATAATATTCATATATTTTACAATGTTCTTATATTTAATAATATTCACATATTTTATAATATTCACATATATAAAACTACCCAATCCTAAATATTGCTAATATCATTGCTTTTTTTTGTTCTGCCGCCTGTTTTTCCAAGAGGCATTTAAAAAAAAGGAATCTATTGTATTACCGAAAAAATTTCTTTTGATTTTGCTCTTCAAAATTACTTATTTTTTAAATATAAAAAACAAAAACAATATAAGAAAATACCTTGACTTAAATCATATGTTTTGTATTTTAGCAATGCACAAAAACATTGCAAAACGTTGTCTGTTACAAACTAACATTTTAAAACCGTATTTGAGCTATGCTATATTTAGAGGTGTCTAGGATGAACGATTTAGTTTCATTTCTGGCAACCCACTCAGAAACCTCTAAATATATATTCCCTTTTCTTTTTTCCTTTATTAAGGTGCATATTATTTAACAGGCATTTCCATTTGTACGTTATTTCCTTTTGTTATTTTGATGTAAGATGTTGATGTAAGATGATTATGCAAGAATTCTGATTTCTGAATTCTGATTCTGAAAAATGTTTTAATTATGTTTTGTGTTTAGAACCATATTATCTGCCAGGGCATCGGACGTAATAACAACTGGCGGGGAAAAATGCCAATTTTCCCAAAAGGGTACCTCCAACTACCAAAGTTTGCTACCGAAGAAGGAAAAGAATGCAACTTAAAAGAAGTAAAAATCAAGCATTTTACGAAGGAAGAATTTTGTGCAATAATTCATTTTTAAAATACAAAATATTCCGAAGAATTCGTTTTCAAAATATTTTAATAAAGTTCTATTCTTTATGATAAAATATTTATAGAAGGAACTATTATCGGAACCAATTTTTTTCTAAATAGACCTTATAAAGATAGTTTAAAAGTTGAAGAAAACCTCTAATAGAGAATCACAATTGATTGCAATTGCTAAAAAATTATATTTACTTTAAAATAACTTTTACATTAATACTCCAACTGAAAAATGAAAGCATAAGAGATATTAAATGAAGGTAAAAAATACCGAGTGCTTAGCTCGAAAGTGAATGCTTGCATATATTAGCATTCGAAATTATACTTAAGAGTTTGGTATTTTCTACAAATGGAAAATGGATTCCTAACTTTACGCTCAATCAGTTATTAAGAAAATCTCTCGACCAAAATATGCGTACTAAAAAATATATATTTGCAAACATTACGAAATAATAACATCTTTTAATGCATTGGGAGCGACGTAGATATGACTTATAAGTTCCTGTTCTTCAATGATTTTTAAGGTAAAAGATAAGTAAAGAATTTTTAAAAATACATTTACAGAGTACTACTTAAATGTGCACCATTTTCTCTATTCTTTAAAGAACTGTTAAAATTTGAAATATTTTATAAAGAGGGTTTCACATACGTTTTGAAATTTTTATCATCTGAAATTTAGAATTTAATGTAATTTTTTTTTTAATATTACAGGTGATGCAGCAGTTTTAAAAAGCATTTTAAGTTCATTTAATATCATTTTGATATTTTAATATACATATGTTTCGATACCGCATAGCTCGATTGACTTATTTCATTTTTTTTCTTTGGACACAATAAAATTTTTACTTCTCATCAAGAAATGCAAAAGCAAAACAATAATTAAACTAATTATCTTTCTTTTTAAATTAGAATCTAAATACTTGTAACATCTAAGATGCTAAAAATTCATCTGAACTGTTGTTTTATTAAAAGAAATATTCTTTTTAGGTAGGGGATAAGAAAAAAACTCAAATTACTTTATTTTATTCTAGTTTCATCACTTTATGTTCGCATGTGGATGGTAGATATCAACTTTAGTAAAAATTGTTTAATGTTTCATTTTAATACTATGATAACACTTTGTTTGTATTTAGTTCATCAAATTATAGAAAATATTTCATCGAAGTTCGATATCATATCGAATTTTTTTTTATCTTATTGAAATTATTAATCGCTTCAAACTTTTATCAAGATATGAATGTATGTGGTAAGCTCTGAGAAAAAAATCTGATAAAAACTACCAAAATATGGTAAGATGTACCGGGTTTCTAGCTCTATGGGAACACCAAAAAGCTCGGTAAGTTTTAACGAAGTCTTTTGGAAAAGATTTTAATAAAATTAACATTGGAGCATAGTTTTATAATGTATGTTAAAATTTAGTAAATGTGCTAAAAATTTGATTATTTTTATCATGATGCCTTAAAGCATGGTATGAAAATCATTTATTCGGAAAATTTACTTTTCAATTTTATATTTTTAACTAAAAGTGGGGAGACAGGACTATAGTTTTGAAAACTAGAATTTCCGGTAAACTGTTACACTACAGGAACGAAAAGGTCACAAAATCAATGCTTTGAATATTGTATATTTCGGTTGTGTTAACCAGATTAGCTTTTTTTTTGTTACCGGAAATATCATTACCATACAGGACTATAATTGTAACAGAATTTTTTCACAGTTAAGTAATGAAGAATAAATGCATAATTATAAAATCAAATGAATGTCCAAATCATTGAAAAGGCAAATCACAACATAGGCAACTCAGTGAATGAAAAGATCAGTTAATTAGCAAATGAATAAATTAAATAAAATAGTTTCTAATGCTTAAGTATAGCTGGGTTGATTTTTTCCCGCTTAATGATATGAGGCTGATTATTTTAGCTGCATCACTCATTTTCACGAGAAATAAAAGATAAATTTTATTAAGTCATATTTATTTAATCATTTGTTTTGCTTTAGTATTGATCTTTAAATGAATAAAAGTTCAAGTGTGGCATAAAATATTTCCATCAAACTTTTTATATCAATTTTTAATTACTAAAATCTGAAATATTACTTTCATATTTTAAGCTTTTTGATTAGCTCTTACGTTGCATTTAAAAACTGCTATCTTATGTTATAAAAGAAAAAATAAAGATTCGAATTCAAATGAAAGCCAAGTAATTCAGAAACTGATGTGCGTTTTTATCCACTGGAGAAAAATCCATGTGCAAATTGAATAAAATTGCAAGTACAGTTTTTTTTACCTTTTTACTTTTTTAAAAAAAATGCTCTTTGGAGCTTTTAATCTTTTTCTTAATTTTTTTTACATCTCTGCGTTTTAATGAATGAATCAAATATTTATATTCAATCAAATATTTTTTAATCTATTTTTAACAGTGAACGTTTTATTAAATTATTTTCTACAAATATCTGGTCAGAACGAAAAAAACTTTTTATAACTTTTCCTAAAAGTAAGAGACAAGAGAAATGGAGGAAGACATATGAAAATAAATTTTTGTTTAAAATTTTTCACTTGGGAGTGCTTAAACTGATTGCGCACACTTTTGTGTACAGCTAATACAATGTAATTTTTATTTTTTAAATGTAGAATAAAGTTTTCTAGGTCTAATTTAGAAGGTAGGTATAGATGAATGGAGGTATAGGCATAGATAGGCATATTTTATAGGTCTCCAGATAAAATTTTGCCTTAGAAAATAAAATATGAAATCACTATTCAAATAGAATGGAAAATCTTTTGTACGGTGTATACATTCAATACTATTCTTGGTATCATTTCCGTGATATACAAAGAAACACATATATTGCTACTTGTTTCTAAACAAATCTGATATCGTAAGTTAATTTAAAATAGATTTATGTACCAGTATGCATAAAAAATGCATTTTTGTTCAGGGATGCATTATTTTTTCGAAAATTGATCTCTGAAAAACATTCCATCCTCCCCAGGGAGTAATGGTTCTTCTTGATACATTCTCTCCTCCAATATTTTTCCCGATTTTTTTATGCATATTTTTTCTAAAGAATTAACATCTACATGTATATTTTTCATGTTTATTAATCATTGCGAGGATTGCATTTTTTAAATGTGAAAAAATATGCATTATAACAAGTTATGATTGATAGAGATTATATGTATCTTTATGATTAATTATTCACTGGGTAGTTTTTTTTTCGTATAATGGATTCAGATTAAATCTTCCTTTAATTTTGTAGTTTATATATTGTATTAGATTTGTATCAAGACATTTTTTTGAATGAAAACGAGTGTTTTAGAATGCTTATCAATTAGAAGGAAAATTCAATTATTGATTTCAAACTATGACCGATTAGAGACTGCTTTTTCATAATCCTAAAATTGTTAACAGTTAATTATTAACACATTATAAAAAGCTTTTAACATAATTATATTACATTTTGATTGTAAATTTAATCTATAAATATAAAAATATTTTAAAGGAAGCAGACACATTTTTGATTTTTTTTTAAAATTTCAATGTACTATTGTACTAACTACTACCAACTCTGTTTTTTGTCAAGAATTTTATGGAACACATTTAAAAAGATTAAATTTGAAACTTTTTATTTTTAAGTTTCAATTTTTGATTTGTGATATTATTAAAAATATATTTCTTTCATTTAATTATTTTTGCACGATTTTGTATCAAATAACATTAATTTTGTCTTCAGCAACTTTTGCCATTAAAATTTACGGATAATTAAAATTTAAAATTCCATATTCCTTTTTTTTAAATTCTTTTTTTTAAGTTTGACATCAAGATGAAAAATTTCTGAAAAATAAATTAAAGTTAAAATATCCAAAACATGTATGATCCTATTGTCATAGAGTTGCCTATTATAATTTTTCAGATGTATTGCTTCATAGCTAAATAAATTTGATAAATTTGAAACCGTGAAAGTCTTGCCTTTTTAAAAAATAATAATAATACAAACACATAATTTTTTGCATAATGTTTGTATCCTTGACCACCGAAAAACGGAAAACAAATAATAAATCTATCATAGAGGTTTCTTAACTAAAAAAAGTATAACAATATTTGAATAAAAGTATAGTGTTAATGATCGTAATAAGATGAATGCGAAATTAATAGAGAAAATTGCGGATACTTAATATATGGAAAAGAATCTCAAAATAGTTAAAGGAAATACCATTCGCCTTTTTTTTTATCTTCCCCTAAAATCTCGGCTTGTTTTATACACTTCTTCCAGAGAAGTAACTTAGCGGAATTACCTTGATATTGAGGATACAGGCACCAAATTCTACATAAAAGTCGTAATTGTAAGCCTAGAGGCCTTCTGGAATTTCTAAATGCAGAGGAAGGGGACAAAGAAAAGGTTTAATGTTTGCTATCTAAAATACAATAAGATATTGTTTCGGTGTATTTTTGTTCGCTATATAGAACGATGCAAACCCCCGAATTGATAAAACTAATGCTTTACAAGCAATAAAGTTTTTATGCATGCAAAAATTATGTTTTTTGATTATACTGATTTATCACTGGAGGGAAAAAAAGGATCAAATTTATGCCTACGCATAATACCTATAATTATAAATTTTTTCTACTTGGTTTTGATATTGTTACTTGATTTTAATACAATCAATAAAATGCATAGGAAACAATACACCAGTTGACTACTTCTGAAAAACTATTTTTTGAACATAAAGCCCTTATAACTTCCAAATTATCAGTTGCATCTGTTCTAAATTATTAGTTCTATCTATTGGTTTCAATCATAGAAAACAATGTCTCACCTGTATTAATGGCAGAGACAGATGCATTGTTAGATATATCTAAGTTGACCAGATTTCTAAACCCTGATTTCAGATAAATCAGTAAAAAGTCCTCTAAACCTTTACGCTTCGAGCACACCCATATATTTATGTAACATATTAATTCATCTGTACAACTAAGATTTCCTTGTATTTCTAATTTATAACTAATACCACATGCAGAACAATCTTCAGAAAACTTGATTTCCTTCAGTTTTCACTTATTTTATGATATTCCTCTGCATTTATTTAACACTTGTAAAATGAGTGAGTGTATAATTATTAAAATTTGATAATTTTTGATTAAATTATTTTCAGATAAGTAGGGAGCTTTCATTTTATCGTGTTGATTTTTTGCTTTTTGTTCGTATTCTCTAAAATACAGAATTAACTTAATTTAAAAAAACATGTTTTCTCCCCTCTTTTTTTCGATATTTCACTGTTTATAAGAAAAATAATAAATGTTCTCGGCGAAAATCGAGAATATTTGAAATCATATGTAAACATTTGAGGACATTTTCTGTCCTCAAGGAGTTTATAAGCTTCTGAAATTCAAGGACTGTCCTCAAGATTTGAGGCCACCTGATCACCTTATATATGTCTAAAATTGTACTTTTCATACATTAAACTCTAATAAAATTTTAACGCAATTTGAATTATCATTAAAATTTTAATAATGCGTTGAATTAAAAAGTCTTAGTAAATCCTTATTAAAATCATTCATTTTTTTTATTAAAGAAATCATATTCAATCCATTCTATATTATATTCGAAACAATTTATTTACAAAACAATCATTATTATTGCTACTGACGCCAAGAATTTTATGCATATTTGCTATATATTATTGCATAAATATTTGTTAATTAAATATAAAATCATTTCCTATAAAAACTAAATGTACTCGTATGTGATATTATGGATTTATTTATTTATTAATCGGCTTAGTGTTACAAAAGATTACCTTTACCTTCTTATAAATTTATATTTTTCTTTCATGAACTGGAGCATGTAATTATCTTGACAAAATTTATGAAATCAATCGAAAATATTGTCAGCTGATCAATAAAACGAAACTTAAATGTGACACGTTAGCTTATTGGAAGGATTATGCTTTAGTTTCAGATAGTTAGTTAATTTAGTTTTTTGCACAGAGAGTCTGTTTTTATTGTATAACGTAAACATTTGAAAGTAAATGAGGAAATAAATTCCTAAGATTTTATATTTAGATAGAGCAATCACAAAACCGAAATTTATGAAATTTTCAGCGTTTTTAAAAATTTAACAAAATAATTTTAAATTTAAAAAAGGTTCATTTTAATGTTTAAATCTTTTTTACTGAAAAAGACTAAAAATCTTTAATAATTGAAATATTGCATTTAAATAACTGTCTTACAAAAGTTTTAAAAGGTATATTTAGATATGCAAATAATTTGAAATGTAATTTATAATTTTGAGCTTAAATACAAGGTTATATGTTTTATTGTAATTTAATAAACTGGATTTTATTTGTAATCTGTTATAAAAATTTCATTTTATTAGAAAAATTTTAAAAGAAATATCATTTAAAAAAAAACATAATGTAAAACAAATTAATGAGCTTTTTTTTACATATACAGAGTGATACGCAGTTAAAAACCTAAATATCTATATTTTTTTAAAAGAAGTTTTATATAAATCAAAAATATATATAACAATACAAATCTAAATATATAAATAAAAAAAGAAGCTTAAAAAATATGCTGGTAAGGGTTCGTAAAATAATATTAAGTGGAGAAAAACCCTCTCCAAATCTGTCAAACTACTGATGAGAAAAGCAAAATGGAAACATCAAGACCAGTTTCATCGCTGGTAGAAACCTACAGGTATTTCGAATAATTACCTAAGTCTATATTTCTTTCGGCACTTAAGCAGGTCTTGATGCTATGATTTGCCAGTAATTGGTATTCATTTATTCTTCGCTTAAACATTATTTCGCTTTATCAACTGGGCATAATTTTTAGTATTAATGCTTAAAAAGCCTTTTAAAAATTTGGTGATCACGTAACACCCAATAAAAAAATTTATAAGCTAAAATTAAACGAGTGCGCGGGTCTTCTGCGCCTCTGGACGTCGTGCGTTGAGGGTTTAAACGAGAGTCCGTAAATCATTTTTATGGATAACAAGTCAAGTGCAATTTAGCGAAAACTAGCGTAAATTACTGCAAAAAAAGTTTTCATTTTTCAGATGTATTCTAAATTCAAATTGGGAAATTCGGTTAAAATTTTAAAAAAAATAGTAATTTTGAAACGCTTTTAACTTAGAATGCACAAACTAATCTTCGTGAAATGTATAATTATTTTTTTAATGATTTGCGCTCATTTTGCAATGCATTTAGATAGTTTTGAGACATTTTTGTTTCTAACCGCAGAACTAACATGATTAAATCATTATTAAGAAGGGACGATTATAATGTTATAGCAAATGCATTATAGATCAAAGAATTCATTACAACAGGCTTCGTCAATTTTTCGAAAATGATAAAACTACTCATTTAATACGTAATTTCACGATTTTAAATTCTGATTTACATTCTTCCTGGATACCGATTTAGAAAATAGTTTAAAAAATTTCTTGTGTAATTGCTCATTTAATCATTTAGTCTCACAATTCTGAAACATTTTAGAATTGCGTCTGTTCTAATGTCAGTACATTCTAGATCAGAAAGAATTGCATGTGTTACAATTTTGATATCATTAAAAATAGTTCCTCAAAAATTTTTTTCGTTCTGGAAATCGGAAAAAAAAATCTTATAAGTCTATTTTAATTCCTTTATTCCTTTGTTATCCGTATCCGTATTAAGTTCCTTTTATTAGTCCCTTTATTGCGTTCTTTACTTCCTTATCCGTATTAAATTCCTTTAATGATATGCAACAAAGGATACACGAAATCAAGAGGTTAGATAAATTGTTTTAAAATTTCAGTTTGATTTCAATTAATTCCTGCTCTCAGCCATATCGCATTGATTTTGTAATATTGAACTATACTTTAGAGATATACATTATTAAAAACAATTTTTATAAATTGTACTTAAATGCAGAAGCATATTTCCTTTTTTAGAAAAATAATTCCTTTATTAAAATGCATAATATGCACTGTAGGAAATTTCTCGGAAAAAATGGTTAAATAACAAATTATTTAATTGCTATTTTACCATATTCAAACAAAACAGTTAAATAAATATGATTTAGCATAGTAATCAAATTGTTAACTGTGAGAAAAACCATTAATTAACAGCTTTCGCCTAATACGGTTAAACAACCTGAATTTCATTGCACTAACTTGGCCCATCTAATGAAGTCACTTAGTTGCTTACTTATTGATACATAAACGAGAAGGATAATGTATCAATCTCATGATCGACAGAACTTGGGGTGACACCACAATATTTCCTCCTTTTCCTTCAACACCTTCAGTTTCCACTGTCCTGCCTTCTCCAATGCCTATTACTTATTAAGCTTTTACTAAGCCAATGCCTTTACTGAGTTAAATCTTAGCTTTTATGTCGAATTAAATTTCTTTCTTATTCAGTTTTGAAACTATGCTAGTAATAAATGGTTAAAAAACCGTATGGTTTTGTATTCATGGCTTTATAACCATACTAGTTGCATACGGTTTCAAAACCGCAAAAGTAAAAAATTTTCTTACCGCAAACTTTACGGTTATTCATATAGACAGACCGCTGCCACTTATTTTACCATACTTTTAGAATTAATATTCTAACAGGGTGTTCATTCAATTAAAATTTATTTGTAACAGTAGTATAACAACTATATATAAACTTATTACAAAGGTATAAGTTGAAATGCAATTGTTGATGGTTTAGAGCACGTTTTACCTGAAATTAAACATTTTTAGTTTGTATGTTAATGTATCAATATTATATACCATACTAGTTCTAAACGGATTCAAAATGTTTCTTGCCGTTAACTTCACGGTTATTTGGATAGACAGACTACTGCTGCTTATTTTACCATAATTATAGAATTAATATTCTAACAGGATGTTCATTCAATTAAAATTGATTCGTAACAGTAGTATAACAGCTATATATAAACTTATTACAAAGCTATAAGTTGAAATACAATTATTGGTGGTTTAGAGCATGTTTTACCTGAAATTAAACATTTTTAGTTTGCATGTTAATTTATGAATATTATATACAAAATAACATTTGAGGTTGAAAAATGCTTTTCTGTGAAACAATTCATCTCTAACGTACATCTTTGAATCAAATCATCTTAGACAAGCGGTTAACAATTTTTTAGGATGTGGAACCCTAAGTGATTCACCTTCTTCTGGCGGAACTCCGCAACTTAATCAATAAAATTTACTGGCAATTATGAATACATAAATGAACAAAATACTGTTAATTATTATAGAAACATGTAACCATCTAAATTTTATTAATTATTTGGAAAATATTTACTGAATAAATAAAGATTGAAATTGTTTCATCATATCGTTTTTATCAATATTAGTCTTAAAATGGGTTTTTTGTTAAACAGTTGAATTCGCAAATCTGTAGGGCATTTAAGTCTAGTTTTTAATTTGATTTTAATAGATATATAAGCTGAAGTATTGTTTTCATTAGAATTAAAATGGAAAAGGAAGAAAATGAACCTTTAGAATGGTTATCAGAGCAACCATACATTCTTCACTGCTTAATTTGGTTATTTTTACTCGATGAGAAATATACAAATATTTTTTTTCATAAATGTACATCATTTTATAATTCATTCATTGTATAATTCATCAATTTCATAATTCATTCATTTTATAGTTCATTCTTTATATAATTCATTCATAATTTAATTAGTTATTCATTCATTGAAATTCATTCATTCAATATCATGCATTATATTGTAAATCGAAAAAAACATCGTTTTGTAAGTTCTTTCTTCACAAGCATTTCAATTAAATAATTTCATAAAATTAGAGGAAGTAATACATAGTGGCTAAGTAATTAGATCTTAATTTAATTACAAATTTCAAAAATAACTAGTTAAAATAATTCTAATTCTCGGAACCCTTGAAATCCTGGAATTTACGTGGAACACCAGTTGGGAACTTCTGTTTTAGACAACTGTTTAAACAGCGTTGAAAACCTACGATTTTAATAACATTTCCCCATAACATTTAAATTTTTATAATATTGCTCAAAATATTCTGATTGTTTTAATTTCTCTAATCTTCACATTTCAGCGTACCTCTTTTCGTTATTTCACGGAATTAACTATACCCTACACTACTTGCTTACAGTCACTGATGTAGTTATAGTGCTATCATGAAGGTTTAGAAAAAAATGAATTCATATTTAATGACTACAAAAAGGACAACAAAAATAAGAACTAAATATATATCGTATTTTTTAAAACTTTGCTCAATTTCGAGAAAAAATATTCTCAAGTAAGAAATAAATATTGCTGAAGCCTTAAAATATCATAAAACTAAAATAGCGCTAAAAGTAATACACAAACCTAAAATTTCAACATTCATAAAATGTATATTAAAGTTTACCCCAGGGATTTTGATTTTTAAAGAAATCAAATTCTCCTCCTTTTGAAATTGTGTAAAATATTACAGTTTTCTCGATAAAAGATATTGAAACATGATTTTGCGCAAACACCCTTTAATAGTTTATTACAACAATAAAAAAAACATTACAAACCGTTTTATAATATCACTAATTGTTTTTAAACAGTTGAATATTTTTTCTAAACTATTAAATTATTTTAGAGTATAGCCATAGACATGGCAAGTAGAGGAAAAGTAGAAGAAACAATTTTAGTTTCTTCTACTCATAGTAATTTCCAATTTAAATTTATTATACTATAATTTATTATACTAAATTTATTATACTTTAAATAAATTAATATAATGTGTTAAAATACAAATTCAAAAATTAAAAGAATTCACGTCACAAAAGAATGAATACTCTTAAAAAGATCGTAGCAATATTTTTAAAAAGCAAATATGTATATAAGAACAAAAGTTTTGACGTTAAACATTGAGATACATCTAACGGATTTAAAAATTGAGAAACATCTAATGGATTTTTCAGGTGCAATCTCAGAACTAAAAAATAAAATAAAATTTAAGAGAAAAAATTATAGTTTTCTTACTGAGAATATATGTATGAATTAATATTGTAAAATTTCCTTTTATCAAAAGAAATATTGCAGAAAGGAGCAACGCATCCCATAGTATTAGGGTAATTTGTCAAAAATTCAAAGATATAATAAATATGTGTCACAAGAAGATTTATCATTTAAGACTTCATATTTTTTTAAATATATATATGATTATTAAAAAGTTATTTTTCTTCAAATTAAAATACGTTCAATGATTTATGTGCAATCTGACACATGAAAAGTAAAAAAAAAATCATACTAGTCTTCGTAAAAATGTTTTTTTTAAGTCATTAAAAATTTATTTTTATTCAATTTATAAACTTTAAAATTCCATATCAACATAGAAATATTAAAAGCGAAAGCAACGTTTTTCATAATACCTGCATAATATGTAAAAATATAAATTCAAAAACTGAATAATTATTTTAGAGATAGTCAATTCATAATATCATATTTTTTAAACGATATAATTAAATGTATGTTATAAACTATTTTTTAATAAATAAAGCATTTTGTTATCAAGTAACGTAAATCAGAAATCTTTTAACTTATTTTATTTCAAAGCTTCTCTTTTGAAACCGATGTAAATTTGCCCACTGAATATATAGGACAAAAATTATTAATTTCCAAAAAGCAGGATTTTCAAATAAACCTAACCCCTAGATTAAATTCCTGCTAATTTTCATTTTAAAAAAATATTTAGGAAAGACGTGCACACATTTTTTCTTAAAATAGCACAAATTTTGCATTTGGAGTGATTATAATTGAAAAAATAATACTTACATAATACTTGTTAGAAAGAAAGTTGAGCTAGAAAGTATCTTGAAAGCAACGAAGGTGTTGTTTCAGGCTTTCGCACAAATTGCAGTGTGAAAGCTCTTGGAAATGAAGCGCGCTCAGATAAAAAGAATTGGTTCGGCGCAGTTTGGCTCCTGTTATTTTATAGGTTCTCTTGGAGCGTGACGTCAAAATCCCAAAACTCCAACATCAAATGAGAAACATCCCTTCATTCCGTATCTAAGTGGGAACAAATACGTAGGCGAGTTATTGAAATACCAATACTATTTGAACTTGTAATATTAGATCTAAAAGTTAAGTGTATTATTTTTAATGAATAGTAAATGGAGCACGTGTATAGATCACGTTTAATTTTTTAAAAAATTAGAGTAAAACTTTATAAAAGACCAAATTTATACAATAATGTTTCATGACATTAATTTCTCATTTATCTTTGTTTTAGAATTATTACTAAAAAAGTAAAAAAGTGACTGATAAATCTCCTAAATATACGTTAAAAAGAAAACAATGTGAAAGAAAAAAACTTATTAAATATGAATTTTGGTATTATATTTTATTATTACTTATTTAATTTTATAACTATCAAATTTAATAATCGCTATAATTTTCTTTCAGAAGTGTTAAAACTTTATTCACTTTGTATTTTCAATTTCACTTCGTTTTTTCATAGTTAATTAACCCGTTTTCACGAGCAATAAAAATTAGAGCATTAGCTTACGAAGATGCTAAATAGAATAAAAAAGTACAAATATTCACCAACTGTATATCAATAAAAAAACATAAGTGAAAGTGATACAAAAAAGAAAAAGTATCTAAAAAAATTTATTAAAAAATCTATGGGATAGATGTCTCTGTTATATTTTAGATTTGAAACATCTGGACTGCAGAAAAAACATTTGTTTTGTTGTATTCTATTTATATGTCTATTTAGCATGTCATGCAGTTCTTTTTCAGATTTAGTTGTCATACACTCTCCGATAAATTAATTCAACGTCCAGCCACACTGTTAAAATTTTCATTCTGAAATTATGGTAAAATAACTGGCAGCTGTCTGTCCATCCGATTAACGGTAAAGTTTACGGTAAAGAACATTTTTTTTCTTTTATGGTATTAAAACCATTTAAAAAAAGTAAGGTTATAAAGCCATGAATACAAAACTGAACGGTTTACCACCAGCATTTTTCAAAAACGTAAAAAGAACAATATTATTTAACTAGACGTAGGAGGTCAGCTTTTCGTTAAGTAATAGTAATTGGAGAGTGCCGGACACTGGAAATTCTTCATGTGTTGCAAGGAATGGAAGAAATGGTGTGGTGTCAACACTAGGACTCGAGCTCCAGTTCTGCCAGTTATGAGATGGACAGATAAGCCCGCTTGGCTATGATATGTACGCAATTACAACGAATTAAGTAGCTTCATTAGGTGGTTCTAGTTGGTGAGATAGAGTCTGGTCGTTTAACCGTATTAGGTGAAATCAGTTAATAAACAGTTTTTCTCAAACTTAACAGATTAATTACCATTTTATTTACGGTTATTTGACTGTTTTGATTAAAAATGTTAAAATAACCATTCCATAAATTGTTATTTAACCATTTTTTCCGAAAAATTTCTAACAGTGCATAATATCAGTATATTAAACCATAATACTTTTCCAATTTTTTTTACTCATAACCTCTTAATGCAGAATTTTTATGACACAAAATTTTCTTACTGTTTCATTATTTTATAATAATCTGAGTCAAAATAAGTGAATAGTATTATATTTAGCATTTTAATAATTTACTGTGAAATACAGCATAAAATACCCGAAATCTTTTTCTTTAAAAGTAAAATTTTCCAAATCGGCTCATTTCCGAACAATAATTAGAAGTTATTTAGATCTGAGAGAAATAGTTATTCATCAATGAAATTTCCTTAATTTGCAATTTTCCTTTAATTATTGATAATATTTTGGACAAAAGTAAATTGAAAAAAAAAAACATTGTTTTTTCAATCTACTTTTATTTGGATTTTTTATTTTTACCCAAATACAATTCCAGAAAACTAACAGATTTTTTTAGTAACAATTAGATTGTTTTTTATGATTCAAACTTGGTAATTTTTCAATTGTCAAAATATATTCTTGATTGCAATAGGAACGTGTCTCATTCACTTTAAGGGTTAATAAGCTGTCAAAAAGAACTAAAATGTTGTTATTTTTATATAAATTAGGAAATAATTATAAACAAATTAGGGAGCCCGGTAAATAATTATAGAAAAGAAGTTGGTCTGGCACTTTAAAAGCAGTATATATTTATATAACCATTTATATTAACCCATAATATTTAAACTAGGTCCGGTATTATATTATAACATACTATACTACCATACAAAAGGAATTTGTTATAGACCAATTAAGGGGCTCACAGCGTGGCCTATTACATAAATATGTATGTATATATTTCTAAATACGTTTTAAAGCTTTACAATTGAGAAATTGTTGCTCCCATACTGTATAATGATTGGTCTGACAAGAGTTTTGTAGATTAAGAACTTTGTTTTTCTAGAAAGATTTATTAAATCTAGGTTTCTCGGTAGAAAAACAAAGTTCCTAATTTAAAAAACTTGTAATTGTCAGTTCTTGTCAGGCCGGTTTTGACACATGCTTCTGAGGCTTGAACAATGACAAAACTGGAGGAAAATTTTATCGCAATATTTGAGAGAAAGATTTTGCGGAGGTGTAAATGAAAACAATAACTGGAGAAGGAGATTTAACTTTGAGCTGTTCAAAATTTATAAACAACCCGATATTATTAAATACATAAAAATAAATAAAATGAATTAGACGGCCCACATGATTCGAATGAGCGATGACAGTGCAATAAAAAAGATGCAATAGAAAAGATTTACTAGATACAATAAAAAAGATACTGGTAGAAGAAAGCGGGGAAGGCCGCGGTTGAGATGGAATGACTCGGTGGAGTCTGATTTTCTTGCAATTAATGAAAAGCATTGAAGATCAAAGATAAATCTGAGGTTGGTATGGAGAAATCTTCAGAAGAAGGAATTGGCCCACATTGGGCTGTCTGGCCAACTATGATGATGATACTGCATAATGTTATTCAGTCAAATTCAAGAAATACGATAATAGGGCTTAACTTCGCACCATATCAAAGTTGTATATATTTTTTAACACGCTAAAAAGCTTTGAACAGTTATTATAGCTAATTTTAAAAGCTTCAGAGAAAATCATGAAAATATTTATAATAATTTTTTTAAAAAAATACTAAGATACGATGTATTTCGATTAAAATAGCGTCATAAAGTGACAAGAATAAACTCCAGGAAGGTATTCATTGCCAAAGGAGAATGATGTAAGTAATACATTTATGAATTTAATTAGAAACAATTTTTAATTTTTATTTTCCGTTATGTGAGATGTTTTAACTCATCTGAGATACCGTCGTATCGTTGATTTCAAAAGTTCTATAGTTTTCTCCATTCAAGCCACAGTTTTTCTTTCTTTTAAATGACATTTTCAGTCTACTTTTTGCCGAAATATAGTTTAAAAACTTTTTTTAAACCAGTTTAAGAACATTATGAATAATAGTGACTTAAGCAACTTCCAATGGAGTCAAGGTATATCATAAAGATTGAAATTGCATAAGAACTCGTACCCGGAAATGTCGCCTACGCCGCTAGAGATGCTTCTCTTTATTATTAACTCTTTTTTCGTGTGTTTCTGAATTGGTCATAAGAGGGAAGACCCCTTATCCGCGTACGATGACATTCCAAGGGCATTGGTTACTATGCAATTTTAATCCTGGTGAGATGCTGCTTATTTCCTTTAGAAGCTAGTCGCAGCATTTACACTAGACCATATTTAATATTAAAAAAATTTTAAACTTGTACATTTCGACAAAAAATGTACTAAAAACGTCATTTCAAAAAAATTTTAGCTTCAGAATCAAAAATAATTTCCGATTTTAAATTCCCACGCACGAATGACGCAAGATCAAGTATGAATGCAACAAAAAATTCGATCTGTAAGAATGCAACAAAAAATTGTTCCCTAAGGTTATGAACTAAGACATGGTAATCATAGCAAATTGATTTGTTCTATTTAATTAATTTATCCTTGTTTCTTATTGTCTGGTTTTCCCATTGGTTTTGTTTGTCTGTCCTATATATAATTAATTTGCTGTCTAATAAATAGATGGCAGCAGGATCGTTTTTTCAAAAGTTCAATTAAATTAAAGGTAAACTTTATACATTTGTGTAAACTTTATACAAGTGTGAATAAATAGCATATTTTAAAATTCTTTTACAGAAAAGTGGGTACTTTCAACTTTCAAAGGTATATATAAAAACATTTTTTAACTTAACAAATTGGGCAAATTTCACATATTAGTTACATTTTTAAGTAGGTTTTCTGACCTATTTCTAAAATCTTTATGAATTAATAGGTAAAAACTAACATAAAATTTACTGGAGGACTCAAATAAAATAAAATTATGTATCAATAAAGAAAACTTTTTTCGTCGAGTTTGATTAAACTGTTAAGGAAGTTAAAAAAATTATTTCGTTAAATAATTGTTTTAACGCCTTCATCTTACTCCTTTTGCACCTGATGTTTCGTTAAATCAACAAATGTTTTAAGGATTGTCCGCAACTCTCGAAGTTAAATTTTCAATAAGGTTTTCAAGCCCATTTTCTAGCAGCAATTTTTTTTTGAAGGGGGGGAGGGAATTACCGTTTAGAGGATTGGTGGCCTAAGTAGAATGTATGACATTTATTATTATTATATTGATGCAAGGTAATCTTTTTTTTTCTCCAAAAAATCTATAAATTGTAAATTAAATTAAATTTTTATAAAAAAATAGAATGAAATGTAGAAATTATTAGGAAATGGAATAAAAAATTTAAAAAATTATTTTGCGTTTTTTTGGCATTATAAAAACAAATAAAGTAAAAAAAGTACCATTATTCGATACCTTATTTGTTTGTATGAAAACATCGGTTTGATATGTAAATAATGGAACAAAAAGAGAAATATAATATAAATTTAAATGGAAATTTCGATGAATATTAGCATAAATTTTTTACTAAAAAAGGGGGTAAAAAGTTTTTTACTGTTCTCTTCAAATTTTTTCATTAGCAATTTTCTGAGAAAAAAATTGCAAAACTATATAAAATAACAAAATTTGGAATAAAAATTATTTTAAAATATTATTTCTATGTTATTTTAATGCAAGAAAAACAGATACGCATCTATCACAGAGCAATTCAAGGGCGAAAGGGAGTTAAATTGTTTTATAAAATATTTTAGTAACTTGTAAAAATTAGGCCATTCGAGCATTTAATACGCAATTAATATGACACATATAAATCTACAATTAATATTTTATGAAAAAAAATATTAACCCCATCTTGGTTCTTAAACGGGAAAAAATTATTCAAATTATCTCTATTTTAATTTATAAAAAATATCGATTATTTAAAAAAATGAAATTTTAATAATCTCAAAAATAAATATCAATATTCTAAAATTATGTTATTATTTATATTAATTTTATGCTTTTAAAATATAATTAAATTTATTTATATAATCTATTGATAACAAGGTAAAAAATAAGAAACACTGAAACGAATTCCTATATAATTTATTATATAACATGATAAAAAAAAAAGTTGTCACGTGTTTAACTGCAATATCGTGTAAATTTCTTGCTACTTCGATAAGGTGTCCAACTGGACCCACATAATCATGAAAAATTATTCATCTTGATTTACTTAATTCATCAAGAACGGATATATGGTTAAAGTCTTGAAGATACCAATATTATGGTTCCATGTGCAGAACCAAATTTTTATCTAAACAAAATAAATGCAGAAAATTTATCTAATTTTTTTACAAAAAAACATCAATTATTGTGCTTTTATTTTCCATTAATAAAATATTACTTTAATATTTTAAGTTTTTATCTTAAATACATTAATTTTAAAGATTATTTTACTAAATTTCAGTTTTACTAGTAGCAATTTAATATAAAATAACATTTTTCACTTAGAAACATTGTAATTAAATTATATTTGCGTGTAGATAAAGCTACGCAACAACTAATATTCGTTGTTAATGCTGTATCAATCAAACTTAATTGGAATAGTAATGTTATTATATGTTCAAAATTCACACATAGCATCATTCCAATTTACTACTGTCTACAGTAATTTAATCAATCAGTACTGATATTATAAAAAAGAAAAGTAGTTCCTATATATTTTAGGAATTGCAGAGTTAAAACAAAGTTGCCATTGTATGGGGAATTAAAATAAATTATACAGCATTTAAAGCTTATTTATTTCAAACAAAAGGTATAATTAGGAGAAATGTAACACTGTTCTACTCTTTGATCTATATAATGATTCTCAAATATACCAAGCATTAAATATAATTTGTAGCAATGAGAGTTTATTAACAAAGGCTTAACGCATCTAATAAGTATTTTGAAGGCCTTATTTGGTAAGTTTGCTTCTCCATCGTTGTTTGTTTTGAAACTGAGATGAATCTAAACATATAATGGGGAAATTGTTTTACACACATTGTTGTTACCTCTATATGGCAACAGAAATAGGCTGAAGGTGTACTAATTTTAAAATAATATCGAAACACCTTGTATTAATATGAAATTTAGACTAGATTAATTTAAAAATTCTATAAAAAAAAGTTTAAAAATTAGAACCTTTCTTTTATTTTATTTTACTTGTCAAGTTGTAAATTGCACCGAAAAAATCGTTAAACGCATTATGATTTAACGGTATAAACACGGTAAAAAGTACCGGTACTTTTACCGTAAAATCAGTTTTTATAGAGTGCCTGTACTTTTTATTGCAAAATCAGCTTTAACAGAATATGTTACGGAACAAAAAATCTGATATACCATAATATTTAAAATAATAATTACCACAAAATCACTGATCACTCTAATCCAATAAATATTTCTAGAAACGTATTTGGGGTATAATACTTTACGGTAAAAATGGATTTTACGGTAAAATGGATTTTGTGAATGATGCACCCAAAGTGCCGGTATTTTATACCGTAATTTGATGCGGAATTTATCAACAGTGTAATTGTTGATATGTTTTTAAAAAAATATGACTTAATGCTTCTAAAAAGTAATACCTCTTTTTGTGGTTTATTTAATAGTCCATTTAAACAATATAATTGCTGTCATTTCTTAGAAATAGTAAGATTTAATTTAATATCTGTAGATTAAATGCAGAAGTAGTAATTTCCTTGCAATCATATGTTATTCAGTAATTATAATTCTGAAGCTACAGTCTTGAAAGATTTTTTACATTGAAGAATTTTGAGACATTTTTCTGGGTTTCCAAATGTGTTTTTCGTGTTTAAAAGTTAGCACGATAAAAAAAATTGGGACAACGAAAAAGAAAGTTTCTAAGCTTAAAATATATATTTTCAAAAAACATCAGTAGTTATGGATCCCTTTTAAATCTCCGTTGGTGAGTATTTTTATGTATTTTGAGTATGTATCTGCATTCGTATGTATTTGTGTCTGATGCAAGTGTTTTTTTTATTTTATTTTTTTAATCCCATGTTTTATACTATTAGATATATCAGAAAAAAAGTTTTCAATTGCATACTCTGGAAGCAATTTTTTTATATATTATCTAAAAAATTCTTATGTTTCACTGTCACATTTGTATTTTGTAGTTAAAACGAAATCTATTCATTTTTCAAAAACTATTCAGGTAATTGTTTTTTAATTCTCATCAAAATTAAATAAATGATTGAGAGCAGTTTTTATGCGAATTTCCCATAGAAATCATATAAATAAAATGGTTGATAATGTTTCTCGACAAAACCTATAAAGTGGCCACAGCAAGCCGGTAGTGCCTCTCCCAGAGTGAAGAGACAACGCTCATGAGTTCGATCCTAGCAACTGACTAAGCATCTGGCTCCTAAACACAGCAGCATGCTCTTCAATTTATCGAAGCTGAAAGTTCTATCGTTTGGAGAGAGAGGGGTACTAGCTCAGGTGCTAACTATGTCATCTGAACCAGGTCAAATTACATAGCATTCCAGCTACGGCTTATAAAAGATAGAGCGAAGCTATCCTGACAAGCGCTGTAAGAATCTTGCCCACAATTGCGCGGTGTTTATAGAAAATAACCACTGCACATGATAAACCATAATGACCACCCTTAATATAATTTTTTTAAATCCATCTCAAAAATATGCGTAGAATTCTAAAAATGAACTGAAAAGATATACTTACTTAACTGATTGCTAAGAAAACAGAAAAAGAGTTGAAAAAATCTCCAATTGTCATAGAAACACCTGTTTGAAATTGTTTTTCCCCCAAGTGAGCTTATGTTAATACGAGTACCTTTTTTATGTAAATACAAGTACTTTTTTTCTGTACCTTTTTGTATTCTTTAATTTCCATTGTCATTATTTGCATTTTAATTTGGAGATTAATAACAGAAAGCCATACAACTGTCATTGGGTAATAACAGGTTTAATAGCAATAAAACATGACGAAACGCTCCTATCAGATATCAAATAATTGTGTGACGAAGTGTCTTAGGACTGGACGGTCTATAATCAGAGTTATAACATATTTCTAATTTTTAAGATATTTGATGAAAAAATTAAGTCCATAAAAAATATACAACCCAAAATAAGGAAATAAATGAAAAATAGAAAACGAGATATCCACTCATAGCGGCCATTATAAGTAGCAGTTTCTCGAGACAATATTTTTCTCGTTGTTAAATTTTTTGATTCGAACAACTTTCTAAAAAGCTTTTGATATTAAAGTAATTGCACACATTATTAATTTTCAAAACAGTTCTTTTTAATAACGCTCATCAAAAAATAAAAATTTTAACCATCAACAAAAATAGTTCCATAACCAAGAAGAGTTTTATCGCAACGAAATAAATGCCTTAAAGAAACATCTAATTTAAATTAATACGCAGCGATATTAGAAAATAATTTATTTTATTAAGTTAATTATTTCTAAAATAGTATAGCGATAGTAAATAATTCATGTAAGAATCATTTCATTTTAGATTTCTTTTAACTAGACACATTAATGAAAGTTACAAAATAGATTATACATTATTTTAAGACAATTAAGTTATATAATGCTACATAGTATATCACAAATTACAGTTTGTCCCAAAATGATAAATAATTAACTTAATCAAAAACTCTAAGCAACATAAATTAGTTTAGAAAAATTGCCGGTTGCCCTTTAACTTATTTACCTGCGAGAATAAGTATTTTTGCTAACCATGAATTTTCTTAATTAACGAAAAAAAAAAATCATAATTAGAAAAATATTCCTGTTTGAACAATTTTCAAATAAACTGATATAGAATTTGTTTATTGAAATAAATTATTGTTATTTATTTATCGACAATTCCCAAATTGATACAAACTCAAATAATTTTTTTTCCAATTGTTACACAAAAAATTCGATATTTTTGAGTATGTTAAACCAAACTATCATTCAAGGTTGCTGTAATCTTATTATGATACCAAATTTAGTAAATCGTGCTTCTAAGACTTGATTACTCCATAGTACAATTTGAACCATAATATCATGTAAAGTTGAAAAAACTTATAATGATGAAAAGTTTCATCACCTTGTATTTGTTCATTTTTTATTATATTTTTTATTTATTCATTTTTTATTTATTTACTGTTTATTTTTTATTTACTTATTTTTTATTTATTTTTTTTATTTATTTTTTTTTTATTTATTTTTTATTTATTTTTTACTAAATGGTTTAATTCGAACTAAAATACCGTAAAACATAACTGCAAAATTTTTTGAAACTGTTAATTTGAACCATATTTTCTTTGAAGTTGAATCAATTACAAGAAAAATCAATATTCACGAAAATATAATTCAATTTAACACCTTATTAATGCTGCACTATGAGATTTTAATAAGACACATAATGGCAGCTTATTGGTTGTTATTTTTAAACCCTTATTAATGCTGCACTATTATGTTTTAAATTTCAGTTTTATGGTTTTCATTTTTATCGATTTCACATAAAAAATTCATGATTTTCACGTGAAAATTATTATTTTTTTGACGAGTATTTATTTTAACTTATTAGAGGGCTCATTTAATGGTTTTCAGTATTACGATTTCACACTAGACCATGTAATTCACGTTAGTTATCAATGGTATAGTTTAACGTTCTGCCGCTATTTAATAACCTCTTAGTATTTTCCATACCTAAGGATAGAGAGAAGAAATTGTTTATATCGAATCATATGGAATACATACTGAGGAACCACAGAACAGAATATAATTGTTCAAATGCATGTTTCATAAATCTACGCAAAATGGGTTAAAGTTCTCAGTCCAATAAAAATATTAACTTCGTAGATTTATACTCGTTTAACAAGTAAACATTTGCAAAAATATTTTATCAAATACAATTCCACGGAAAAACTTGACTAAATTTACGAAATGTAAGAATGACATAGACGAAGTAGATTGCGCGGAATAAAGAAATGATATAAGAAATGAGGGAAAAGGATAAATGAAAAAGTTTTAACATCAGCGCAACAACACAATAAAGATCCTTCAAAAAAGCAATGAATGAACTATATACTTGCAAATAGACCGTATTAAAAAGAAATACCACATACAAAATACATCAATATTTATAATATTTATAAAATTCTATTTCTGCGAAATATATATTTCTAGAAAATCTCTCATCATTGAGATAATTTTAGAATACCTCAATCGCATTTTTTTTTGTACTTTATTTTGGAAAAATTTTTATACTGTTTTTTGCCACAAAATTATGAGAAAATAGATTTTTCTTTTAACTCTTTTCACTTCCTGCGCTAAGGATTCTCCATGACTTTGAAGCTCGAAAAATGCGTCTAAGACGTCGTAAACATTACAAATTTGTAGCATCTTTCGTAGTGGTTGTTGTTCAGCGTAACGTTGAAAACAGCAGATTTTCTTTCTTGATTTTCACCTCCTCAACGTGGCGTGCGGCATCTTTCTGAAAAGTAAGTTTTCATTCCTCTTGATCTTTTTCAACCCCCCTTGGAATCTGTCGTTCGAATTTTGGAACACACTGTATATATTTATAGAACGTAAAAAAGAATAACATTTGTGAAAATTACTTTCTTATAAATGAAATTTTAACAAAAAAATTTCAAACGCAAAATTGAATGTACACTAAAAATCAAAATAAAAGTGTTAAGCAATCTTTTCGTAAGAAATAAAATATAATTGTGACATCTTTTATCGGCGTCCCTTTTTTCAGGATTTTAAAAATAAAGTAACTATACTAGTGTAGACAGGAAAAATTTGCTTTCAGTATTTAAAAAATAAAGTTCGCGAAGTGAAATTTTTTAGAAATTATGCTGCTTTGCAACTCAGGAAGTGGACGATTAACCAAGCGTTTATACAATAAGGTCACTTCACTAAAAAGAAATGCAGAAATCAAAATCGTCTGCTTTATTTAAGGGACTCCCATAACAAAAATTGTGTGAAGTCACTCAAATTGAGTTTTAAGAAATTTAAATAAAATCTAATTACAGGGAGCAAAATTTGAGCAAGTTGAAATTTTCTTCTGAATCGTTTTTATTTTGTAAAAAGATATTCAATTAAAAAGATTTATAAATTCACTAAATTTTTTTGCTTTCAATTTTATATATATATATATATATATATATATATATATATATATATATATATATATATATATATATATATATATATATATATATATATATATATATATATATATATATATATATATATATATATATATACACATATATATATATGTATACACATATATATATATGTATACACATATGTATACATAAAAAAAAAATTTTTCAAGTAAATAAGCGTAGTTGTTTAATACTATTTATTCTAATGCTGCTTCGTATTCATATTTTAAATAGATACTTGCAATTTTATCACGGTAATTAGCAAGAGTTTTTCAAATTTTTGCTTACCATTTCTTTTAGAAAACGAATTTATAACGAGGAAAAAATATAGCAATGTTCTGAATAACCATGAAATAAATATTAACAATATGTAAATAAAAATGATTATAACAATTAAATATCATAATAATTTATGTTCAAATAATATATTTAACTTATTTTAAAAAAATAACGAATGGAAAAAATAAAGTAAAATTTTTTAACAAATTTATCCGCTAAGGAAAAATAAATTCAGTTTATATATTTGATTGGCATCCCTATTTTCAGCATTATAAAAATAAGATAACCATACAAGTTTAAACAGAAAAAAAGTTACTCTTAGTATTGAAAAAAAGAGAGAATTGAAGCTTGAAATTTTATAAAAACGACGTTGCCTTACAACTCATGAGGTGGCCCATTAGTGTTGCTACAAAAAGGACTAAAAGACTTCACTAGAAGCGAAATACAGAAGTCAAAACCTTATGCTTCATCTCAAATAAGACATCTTCGAGAAGAAAATAATGTTAAGTCACTCGAATTGAGTGTTTTAAAAATGAATATAAATTTGAAACACATAGAGAAACACTCGAGTAAGTTTAACTTTATTTTTAAATCGTTTTTCTTTTGTTGCAGGATATTAGATAAACATTCAGTTAGTATTTATATTCAAAATCTGATTTTGAAGGATTTCTAAAACGTTTCATCTTTTATTTATATTATGTACATTTTTCTGCTCTGATTATAAAATAAATTTTTTTTAAATAAATAAATAAATGTAGTTTTTTTTAGATTAAAAATCATACTTAGGATCATATACATATTCAAAACGAAAATAATGTATAGTGACTAGAATTAAAAATCGAAAAAGAAATAGAACAATTTTGTTAGAATTTCAATTCTAAAATTACGGCAAATTAACCGGCAGCAGTCTATCCGTCCATTTAACCGTAATGTTTACAAAAAAACACTTTTGCGGGTTTAAAACTATTTACACTAACATGATTAAAAACCATGAATACTAAACTGTACAGTTTTCTTAACCACTTACAAACATTAGAGCATAGTCTTAAAACAGTAATAAAGAAATTGAACAAGAAATTGCAGCTAATTTTTTCTTAACTAATGGACATTAAAGTTAGGTTGTGGTTGAGTTGTGTTTTATCAAATGAACTGCGAAATGTGGTTTAATTACTTTATCAGGTTGTTCCACCTATCGTAAGAGATGGGAAATGCTAGATTTTTCCTGTTAAGCAGCATTATGGAACTGCCATCTATGCGTGAATGAGAGTATAGTATTTTAATAGTCCAGGGTCACGAATTGGGAGTGCAGGATACGGGAAATTCTTCATGAATTGAAAAGGTATGGAAGAAATATTGTAGTGACAACGCTCTGACTCGAACCCCCGTTCTGTCGGTCAGGAAATTAATAGATTAGCCTTCTCGGCTAGAATATGTACCAAGCTGCAAGAAACTAAGGGGCTTTATTAGGCGAGTTGGTGTGATGATATTTTGGTTGTTTTACAGTATTAAGTGAAAGCAGTTAATAATTTTTTCTCACAATTAACAATTTGAATAAGATTTTATTTATGGTTATTTTACTGTTTTGTTTGAATATTGTCAAATAACAATGAAGAAAATTTTGATTTAATCAGTTTCTCCCAGAAATTTCTATCACAGTGGAAGTAAAGAATTAGTCAAAGTTTAGGTAACAAATTTCATATTAGAAATACTAAAATATCAGACAACATATTAAGATTTTAATTCTTCTACGATGCAAAAGTGGCGCCAAATTATAGAAACATTGAAATCAAATATGTAAATTTAATTAGTTTAACTGAAACATTTCTTAATCCACGTAATCTCATAAAGATACTAATTACAAAATAAGCAAATGCAACGGCTTAATAACTCAGAAGCAAGGAATTTAATATAAGTGGAATTAACTTCTATTTTAATAGATTTGTCTTCTCTTGTGAAAAATAAAATATAATACTCATAAGTTTGGCATTTATACTATTATTTCTAAATAAATGAAAACTAAATAAATAAAGGCAACCCTCTATTTGCAAAAACCGAATTTCTTATTTCCAATTACATTTATGAATTTTAATAACATAATTTTAACCAGCATATATTAAATATGTTGCTATCGTTTTATCCTTAAATATTGTTTTGGAATTTCTCAATTTAATGATTAATTTCTCAACTTTCACCTTCTTTAATTAAATACTTGATAAAAACTAACCTTTACTAATTTTATATCCAATAATATGTATGAATTTTTATAATTTAAGTTTAACCAGCATAGACTAAATATTTATCTTCCAAACAATTCATTTAAAAGTATTTCTTCATTTAAATCTTCTCTTTGAGTTTCTCAGTTTAATGAATCCTTTCTTAACTTTTTCTACTCTAATAGTTCAAAAAGTTTAAAAATGAAAATTGAGTTAATGGAATAATTAATAAATGTACTCACTTTCAACTTATGATAGTATGAGGTGTTTAAATAAATGTAACATCCATCCGTAAAACTTTTGTAATAATTCATTAATATTATGAATGAGTTGACTAGAACACAATGAAATAAAATATGTACTTTACTATTTTAGTCTAAGGTTGCTAAGCTTAATCAATGACCTTAATATTTGGGGTGCTAACTAAAGCCTGTAGCTAACCTCAAAAATTTCAGCACGTTTCATTCACAGAAAAAAAAATTTCTAAAATGATTATCGGATATTGAGAGAGAGCTTCTTGATCTTGATTTGCTCTTTGTCAATTCTTTTCCCCCAGTTAAGTACTTAGCAAAAGCAAAGCCATTCTTAAATTGACTTTTTGTCCTATAAATATAGGAATAATCTTAGCAAAAAATTGTTTAATCCCCCGCTCTCTCAACTCAACACTTTTGTACATTTTTGAGCAGCGATGGCTCCCGGGACAGAACGTTCGCCTTCCAATAAGGCGAACCGGATTCGAATCCCAGCAATGGCTGGTCGATACGAGTCCATATCCAGCTTGCACAGGCCACATTGCTGACGTGAAATATGCTCAGTGGTAGACGGATCATGGGTTAGAGTCCCTTTGCCGTCAGGCTAACCGTTAGACGTTCTCCTGGTTTTCCTCTCCATACAATACAAATGTGGGTTAGTTCCATCAAAAAGTTCTCCCCGACTAAACTTTCTCCCATTACTTGAAACAGGAGTTCTATTGTCTTTTGGATTGGGTTCAAAATTACAAGGCTACAGAGTTGAGCATTAGTATTCGTAAGTTTTTGGCAAAACCACAAAAGGACACGATCTTCCCAACTTTAGTACTGTTATTTGAGCCAAATTTTTAATTTCCTTTTGTAACTTCTTTACATCTGTTATAATTCTTGATTTTAAACTATGTAGCATTGATTTCTCCTTTACACAGACCTGCTGGGTTTTTCGTAATTTGCACCATGTTCTTGCATTTGAACAGCTGTACACTGATTAGTATCCTGGAGGGTTATCAGTATTCCTAGATGACCCTGCGCGGTTGGATCAGGGTAAAGCTCTGCAATTAGTTGTAGTAAACCTAAAAATTAGGTTGACTGTTCAACGACGGTTATAAAATAAAATGTAAGAATAAACAATCGCATCTTAATGCCAAACTATTAACCCAACATTCCTTTCTTTATCCTCTTTTAATCTTAGCAAGGCACAAGAAGAAGTTTTTAGTTTTGGTTTAAGTTTCACTATTGCTTCCAAGTTTTCAATTCCCAGTATTATTGCTATATTCGAATTAATATTTAATCGGAGTAAAGTTTCTCTGATCGAATTAATACTCATCGACATTTAATTTCTAACTATATTTCCTCAAATAAACACTTGGATAAATCTCATCTAACCTACCGTCAATAACATGTTCATGAATTTCAAATCAAAATCAGAATCAAATCAAAATTCATGAACTCAATTCTCATTCAGACATTTTCATTACAAAAGCAGATAAAGGTGCACCTACTGCTATCATCAAAAAATATGAATATTATAATTATTTTGTAAATATGTCAGCTTCTGTCCCTCACACAATTTTAGAGTCTGACCCTACCCCGTCATATTCTATTGCTATTTAGAATAATATAAAAAGTACTTGCATTATTTCGGACTGCACTAAACGTCAAGTAATTCTTTCTAAACTGCTGTTTGTAGAAAATGCAACACCATGAAAGAATCATCAGAATCAAATGAAATTTAATGCAGAAACGACTTGTACTGATACAAATAAATGATGAAATTTTCAAAACAAAAGAAACAAATTAAGCGTCCGAAATCAGTATTTGGTGCAGCCACCACGCGCTGCAATAAGTGCTGCTATACGACGTGGCATGGAGTCAAACAGATGTTGAATATCTGCTTGAGGAAGAGAATTCCATATCGCTTGTATGCGCAACCAAAGTTCGTCTTTGGAAACTGCAGGACGCGGATCACGAGTGAGACGCCGACCAACCATATCCCACACGTGCTCAATAGGCGACATATCCGGCGAATAAGCAGGCCAAGGAAGAAGTTGCATGCGTTGTGCTGAACAGAAGTCTCTAACAGTCCGCGCAACATGTGGGCGTGCATTATCCTGCTGAAAGATAGCTCCAGGGATGCCTTGAAGGAAAGGAACGACTTCGGGCTGTAGCACTTCACGGACGTATCTGTTGCTATTGAGATTACCCTCAATTTGTATCAAATTGGATCGTCCATGATACGAAATCGCACCCCAGACCATAACTCCGGGTGTTCGACCACTATGTCGTTCAATAATACACTCAGGAAGGCAGCGTTGACCGGCATAACGTCTAACACGAACACGGCCATCATGGGTCCACAAATTGAAGCGTGATTCATCTGAAAAGACAACTTGGTGCCAATCAGCTCGCCAGTCTCTGTGCTCAAGAGCCCACTGCCGACGCAGCCGTCGATGATCCGCCGTGAGGGGAATCCTGTATAATGGCACCCTTGCACGCAATCCACGGCGCAGCAGACGACGACGAATTGACGAAGCCGACAATTGTACACCTGTAGCAGTAGACCAATGAGCTGCCAGCTGCCTGGAGGAAGCTGTGCGATCATTCATCGCCATGCGGAGCAGGTGTCGATCATCGCGCTCTGACGTCACCTTCTGTCGTCCAGTGCCTGTTTTTCGAGTTGTTCGGTGCTCGTCGGTCCACTGCTTCCAAACTCGCATCACTGTGGAACTATTCCGCTGCATACGAGCTGCTATTGCGCGATAGGAAAATCCTCCTTCTCGAAGGCCGATTATCCTCCCTCGTTCAAACTCCATAAGTTGCTTGAATTTCTTATTCTTCCGTCGTGGAGGCATACTCAGGTCTCACTAAACGTTTGCCACTAACAAATAATCATAGACTATTTTCAACGTCCCGCTACAGCACTTTATTTATACGCTTTCAGCATCAATTCAGAGGGCGCTGCGCGCGCCACGCACGGGCGATGGCTCTGAAACTTTATTAATTTGCATAATATCCTATAATTGACATTTGATGCGAATTTCATTTGATTCTGATGATTCCTTCATGGTGTTGCATTTTCTACAAACAGCAGTTTATATAAAATCGTGGTCGTTTCCATGCTCTTTCTAAAGTTCACAAGCCTAAACTTGCTTTCGAAACTATTGTCCCGAACATTGATAACCCGTGTTAAACACTAGTTCGATTTAGCGCTTATTATCACACCCGTAACTTCGAACAATATCCATACCGTCAAAAATTCCCATGATTTTTTTATCAGCTAGCACATGTTTTCTCCTCCCATAAAACTATGCTCTCTCTTGATTTTCTTTCTCTTTCCCCTAATGCCAATACTATTTCTGGTGCTTCTGACTGAATAAAACTACTGTTGCAAGAATTTCACTACTCTTTCATCGAAATGGAGGATATCTCCCTTATAAATTAAACGGCAATTTCTACAGGGAAATTTCACTTTCAGCCCTGGGAAGCCCCCTCTCTCTCCCATTCTTTGTGACACATTATTTCGAAGAAAAAGTTTTAAAATTGCTGAATTTTTCATGGTGGACACGATATGTTGATGATACTTTTGTCTTAGTCGATAATGATACTGATATTCAAGAGTATCTTTCTGTTTTTAATTCGGTTTACCTCAAAATTCAATTTACTTTAGACGGGGAAGTTAATTTTACTTTACCTTTTTTAGACGTTCCAGTAACTAAACACCCTGATCATTTTTTCACCTTTGTTTATCTTAAACATTTTGCTATCTCATTACCCCCTCATATTAATCCCAATCACCCTAATTGTCAAAAAATGCCTCCTTTTCATGCTTTCGTTTTCCGAACACTAAACCTTTACCTGACTCCCTGACTCCCCTTCTTTAAAATCCGAACTTAACTTCCTCCCCTCGTTTACTGCTAACCGTGGATTTAACCCTTCTATAGTTGATTCAACTCTTGCTAAACTCACTAAACCCAAACGCTCCTCTTTCTCTAATCCTAATGGGAAACTTTTCCCCTTTTTTTCTCCCATTTGTTATGAAATTGCAAATATCCTCTCCAGTTTTGGTTCTAAGGTCATTTTTAGAGCTGTTAACAAAATTAAATTCTCTTAAAGATACTATTAGTTTATATAATCACTTGGGCATCGAATAAAATATAGACGCGTTTTAAAACTTACATTTAAGGAACACGGTATATATGTCCTCGTGGGTTCGGTCCCTGCCGGTCGAAGACTCTCCGTGTAGTAAATGGTGACTGATACACGTTAAATCTGTCGAGTCTCAAAGTCCTCCATGTTCCCATAACAAATCAATACCTCTGGGGGTACTGATCCAGGAGTTTCCTTGTCTTCTGGATTGGTTCAAAATTGCAAGGCTACGGCGTTGAACATTAGTAGTCGTAAACCCAAAAATTGAGTCGGCAGTTCAACGGCGGTCATAAAATAAAATTTTAAAAAAAATCGCTGCACATTGTTAGAATCTTGGTCATAAGTTCACTTTCGGAAATTCCTAAATTATTTTCACTGATCACATCTGCTCATCTTGATGCCCTGAAATCTTATTTCGTTCTTGTTATATGAATATTAATTTCCTTGCTAACGACATTAGTTCCTCGTCTCAGGAAATGCATTTTACTCTGATTTGCCCTCCTCGACCACTGGGGTTTTTCTTGTGTTTCTTATATTCTTTTCCTTGACTACTATAGTTTTTCTAATTCTGTTTCTCATCCTTATTTTCTCATATTTCGTTGGCAACTATTTGTTTCTTGATTCAAATCTTTTTCGTTTTTTCTCATTCCCGTCTGGCGAGTCATGAAAATGGTCGCCTGTTTTTGAGCTCTTGAAACATGTCGACTGTTGTGTAACTCAGTTGTATGTGTTTTAAATTGAACTTTAGTCATTTTAGAGTAGTTCTTCTTTCCTTTTTGTATTTTTACAGAAAAATATTTACAGTGTAATCACTTTTTTCAGATCTTTAAATAAACTTAATGAAACTTGAAATTTAATGAAATTTGAAAACTAGTTGCACATTATTTATAAAATTACGCAAACAAACGTTATTAAAAGTTTCTTTTTAAACTAACACATTTTATAAAGTCATTTCGCTTCTATGACATTTACTTGCATAAACTAACGTTTTCTAACAAAACAAAATCATGATCAATGGCATTTGCGATGCTATAAATATATAATTTGATAATTAAATTAACTTTTTCAAAATAAGTTTCAACATTCGTAAAACAAAGCAAAAACATCTCAAAATAATTCTTTTTGAAATCTAAATAATTTAACAATGCATAATAGAATTTACATATTTAGAAAACTAATAAATATTTAATTCCTCTAAGAATCAAATCTCAGTTATAAAATTTATCGTTTGGATGCAGAAATTAGTGTTGATTAATTTTGTTTGTTAAAATAATTTTTCCGTGTGAAATAAGACTAAATAATAGCACTTTGTTTTATTAATTTTTAATTTTTTTTAACTATTTTAAGTTCATAAAAATGAACAAAATAGTGTAAATAGTTTAAACCAAAGTTTGTATTCACAATAGCAGTTTATATTCACAAACAATACTTTACTTTTTTCATTATTTGTATGTGTATACTAACAGAAGAGGTACACATTAACAAATTAAATAAATTTTTTCAATCTTTAAAAAGGAAAAAAACTAACAAAAACTACAAATTATTTTGCTCTAGAACATCAAAAATTTATTTCTTATTAATTAATATTTTATTACAATCGTTCAAAATTATAACATTTATTTAAATTAAAAAACAAACGAAAATAGTTTAAAAATATTTTTAAAATATTTCTAAGAACATTTTTCAAAGGAACATGCATCCTACCCAAGCAAAGGCCACCGTTTTAAAACAAATAAATTTTAAATATGATTTGAGATACGAGATAGAGACAGAATGACTCAGAGAACAGAGTACTCATTTTTCAATGTGATGGACCAGGTTCGAATCCCAGCATGATGGTTACTTTATTTTGCTTTTAGCTCGCAACGACATCAATATTGGTGTAAAAAATCCCCTTTTGGTAGATAGGCCATGGGTTAGATTCCCCTTGCCTTCTAACAAACAGTAATTTATTATCCTCAGCATCTAACTCAAATACGGATTAGCGAACCCAAAAACAGATAACAAGATAACGGATAAAGCAAAAACGGATAGCAAAATGAGAGATGAAGCGAAAATGGATAACAAAATAACAAGAAATCTATCACGAAGGAGAGTTTGTCATAATAAATCATCCAAGAATTAATTTATTTTTCAGGATAGGGTTCAAAGTTACAAAGCTATAAAGCTGAATATCAATAACCCCAAATCTGATAAGGATCAATATCAGTGATAAATTAACTGAATGCATTTAAATCCTCTTAAAACTTAAAATTGTAAAAATATAAATTAAAGTTCAACAGAATTCATCAGAGAGTTTTAATATGTGACCTAAATTTTGTTTCAAAAATAAAAGACTAACACTTGAATAGTTATTTACAGGACGCACAGTCAAAAATACTAAAATCATACTGAATATATGTTTAGGTTCTACTCATTAATCCTAATAAAATGCAACGGGTAATTCGTAACGACCGCCCTTAATATGTATTTTTAGAATCCTTATCAAAAATACGAACATAAAAGTATACACAAAGGGAAGGGGGTCACAAATTAATAAGCAAAAAAAAAGAGAGAACAGAAAAAATATCAAAATCTGACAAGGAGGCAAATGTAATAAGCAAATAGAACGATGTTATTGCCGGAGGAAACAGAGGAGACGAAAAACGATTATTAAAGTAACATCCACCAAATTAAGCCTGTTTTTTGGTGTTTATTACAGTCGCCTTACTGTCATTTTAAATTTTGATCGCATTTTTTTCATGCTTGAATATTAGTTTGAAACCCTCAATATCTATGCATTTTTGCGTATTTCATTAATATTCCAAAACTATACATTAAGGAGGATTTTAACCCATTGTGTGTTTTGTTTCTCACTATTTAAATTATATGAACTATCACAATTATAAATTTAAGAACATTACCTTACACTTTGAAGTAAGTGTACCACGCAATAAAACTAAATCAAATATTTAATAATGTTTCATTAAAAGAAATGGATGCTGAGAGTGATTTATAACTATCATTTTCTTAAATTTACTGAAAACTTTAACCAATGCATTTATTAACGCATTCATTAATCATGTATTATGAAGCTATTAAATCATTATATCAATTTATATATTGACAGAAACTGTCATACAATTCGAATAAATCAATTAATCACCCATAATTTAAAATAAAGTGCGCAAATTACACTAACTCTGATAGATTGAGTTATAATAAAGTTGTTTAAAATAGCTCCTTGATCCATGCGTTTAATATGCAAAATACATAATAATAGCTATTAATTAAGCCTTAGATTGAAGCAGAAATAATGATAAGAAGTAAAATAAAACTTAAAATACTAAAATGTTTAATTTGAAATTCTTAATTTAAAAACATTATTTGAAGATAACTTAATCGAAAATTAAAAAAATAAAATGAAAAAAATTTGTTGTTATTTTTAACTGTATATATAATAAGCTATTTAAACACTACACAAAAAAAATAAACATCCTGAAGAAAAATAAAATTTGTATGAATATTTATGAATAAATTTATGAGCGTAATGTATATTCCATTTAAGTTAAATTTTCTTTTAAAATATTCCAGTTGAGCAGAGCAAGAGGGTTTTTGATTTTTAGAAAAATAATATCCCAAGATAATTTAATTGATATAATTTAATATTTATTAGAGTTTTATGTATATTAAATTTTTTAGTATAAATAAAAAGCTTTTATAAAGATTAAAAGCTAAATTTGTGTTGTAAACTAATACTGAGAGTTTAAAAAGTAACAGTTAGGAAAAATTACTTAATGCAAAAACCAATATTTATTTTGAAGACGTTCTAATATGACAGTTACAAAAATATTGTGTTTTGAAATAAAATTAATGTTCATATTAAAAAAAAACAAGTCCTTCTGGGGGTTTTTTCTATTAATGGCTGAGGATTCGTCTGGTCTTTTGATATGGTTCTTTCGTTAAATAAGTATTTTTATGAAATAAAATAAAATATATCACCGATAAAATATGTTTCTTTAAAACCCTTAGCAAATATGAAATATTAAAAAGTGCGCACATTAAGGGTCGGAACTTAATATTTAAGAAACTTAAAAACGAAAGCTCTGACGAAACCTGTCAAAACACAAGTGAGTAAAACGAGATGAGAAATTCAAATCCAGTTTGATTGTCTGATGAAACTTATGAGTTGAAATAAATTTTTGAAAACCTTCTCTTTGTTTAATCCGAAAATCAAGCAGGTATTGGTGTTTTTAGACTGGTTTTTTGGAACAGTGATTCGTTAGATTACGAAAGCATTTGTTTTTTACTAATTCGTTAGATAACAAATGCTGTTATGATTTTTAATGATTCGTTAGATTACAAAAGCGTTTATGTTTTTTTACTAGTTATTCGTTAGATTACAAATCGTTTATGTTTTTTACTAGTCATCCTTTAGATTACAAAAGCGTTTATGTTTCTTACTAGTTATTTCTTAGATTACAATAAGCGTTTGTTTTTTACTAGTTATTCCGTAGATTACAAAAGCGTTTATTTTTCACTAGTGATTTGTTAGATTAAAAAAGCGTTTATGTTTTCTACTAGTTATTCGTTAGATTATAAAAGCGTTTGTGTTTTTTACTAGTTGTTCGTTTGAAAAACAAAAGTGTTTATGTTTTTTACTAGTTATTGGTTAGATTACAAAAGAGTTTGTTTCTTACTAGTGATTTGTTAGATTACAAAAGCGTTTATGATTTTTACTAGTTATTCCTTAGATTACAATGAGCGCTTGTTTTTTACTAGTTATTCCGTAGATTAAAAAAGCAGTTATGTTTTTTACTAGTGATTCGCTAGATTACAAAATCGTTTGTGTTTTTTACTGGTGATTCGTTAGATAACAAAAGCGTATTTTTCTTACAATTTTTTTTTATAATTATAACCGCAAATGCTAGAACTGTTTTTTATTTTATTTTTTACAAAGATTCAATTGCATGTACAGGGTGTTCAGAGAACGCTTTTAATATGTCTTTTTAAGAATCCTTATAAAAAATAAAAACAAAGAACACATAAGGAATCCGAAGAAAACAGGAAGAAAAAAAACACGACACCGAGATCTGTCAAATCACGGTACAGAAAGGTGTACGTATTAAAGAGCAAGACATGTTTGGAAATGAAAACAGACAGATGATGAAAGAGCCATATTAAAATGTGCGATGAAAAATCAAAACCAGTTCGATTGCCTCGTGGAAATCGGACGCGTTTATAATGAAATACAGCTATACTATAATGAACACCTTTCCGTTTTCTCTCAAAATCAAGCAGATTCTGATGATTTTAAATCCGCTTTCTTTAGTAATGATTAGCGATATTTCATAGCATTCTTTTTTTATATTCCTTGTTTAAATATCAATTTGGAAGCGCTAATGGCAATACTTATTGGACTTCTCTTTTGAGAGGGATTTTAAAACTAATAGTTACAAAACACCATGAATAATCAAATTCAAAAGAAATAAAAAATAAAAAAAAAGTGAAACCTAAATAAGTTAGTTACAAGCGTTTCATTGTTTTAGTTGGTCATTTTATCGAGGGATTCATTCTCTTTTTTTTACATCTCTTATATCATGTATTTCTTGTTATCACATTTGATTCATAATTTTTTTCTTCATATTACCGATTGCTGCTGCATACCAGTCATAAATTAAAAACAATTTCTGAAAATGTTGGTATACAAGAACATATATACAATATTTGAACTCAACATTATATTAATTAATATCAATTAACAAAACATATGGGGCTGGGATAGCCTGGTCGGTCAGGCACTGGGCCCATGTTCGTGGGCTCGAACCCCGCCGGTCGAAGACTCCCGTGCAGCAAATGGTGACTGATGCGCGTTAGATCTGTCGAGTCGCAAGGTCCTCCATGTTCCCATAACAAATCAAAACCTCTGGGGGTACTGGATTGGAGATCGATCGTTCTCTGATTAATGTCAAAATTACGATCTGTGGATGAATGTATGTATGAATGGGTCAGTTGTTTAAGATATAATGGGCTTTTAAGATATAATGGGCCTATAAACGGGTGTGGCGTATGGGTGTGGCAGAAGTCGAATTCTTGACAATAGATGGCGCCACTGAAAAACAAGAACAATCACACCCCTCTGCCTAAACAGGCATATGAAAACAACAAAAACAAAACATGTTCTAAAATTTTTCTGCCCTCTGCGGTTACAAATTATTACCTGATGATAATTTCTTAATTATTACGAAGTTATTCAGTTATACAATAGTTACAACTGATTGTTACGAAAGCACTTAATTTTTGATGTTGCGCCAATTCATGAAGTGGTTTATTTTAACATTTTCCTAGTCGGGTAAAGTTTAATAGATCACTTTATACCCAGATAACTGGCAACCTTACGTTGTATTTTCACGTTGTAAACGTTTAAATCCATGATGTGCAGAATACTACTTGACTGAATTATATACCAACTGAATTTAATAATAACTTGACTGAATTTAATTCCAACTACTTGAGACTGAATTATATTTTTCAATAACGATAAACAAAAGCAGAATTTTTGAAACAAGCGAAATTTTTAATAATGTTTATTAGAAATTAAGTTCTTAGCACTCGTCTGTAACATTTTATATATATCTGTTTAAATTAAATGTGCTGAGTTGAGGATAAATTTCCTTCATTTCTAATTCATTAAAATATTAATACATAAATCTTGCTAACACTAGGAAAAACATTTAATAAAATCAGCAATAGTAGTTGGAGTCTCTGTGACAAAGTAACTTTGATCAACATTTTTTTTTAATGAAAACTGTCTCCATAAATAGTAAATAGAGCAAAGCTATACTTGAGTACATTTGAAAAAAAAAGTTATTAATATTCATTATTTCTTAAATTATATGTGTACTAGGTACAACTTTGCAAAATCGTTAGACTCTCGTTACAAAACTTTAGTAGATAATTATCAGCAGAAGTAATTAAAACTGAATCTTATAAATAGTGCTGCTCACACTTTTTTACTTTATTTTATTTTATTTCATTTTATTTTATAACCGTCGTTGAACAGCCGACCCAATTTTATGGGTTTACGACTACTAATGTTCAACTCCGCAACCTTGTAATTTTTAACCCAATCCAGAAGACAAGGGAACTCCTAGATCGAGTATTGGGAGAAATTTGCCTTCGTGGAAGATTTTCTGATGGAGCTAACTCGCATTTGCGTTACATGGGGAGGAAGACCACGATAACCTCCCACGGTTAACCTGACGGCAAGGGGATTCTAACCCATGATCCGTCTATCACTGAGGATATTTCACCTCAGCACTGTGGTAGGTGCAAGCCGGATGCGGAATTCGTATCGACTGGGATCCGAACCCGGTTCGTCTCATTGGAAGGCGAACCCTCTATCCCCTGAGCCATCACGACTCGCTCACTTTTTTTTGAAAAAATCCTGAAAAAACTTTTTCAAATAAAAATTGGCCACATCGTCTTTTTAGGGATTGAGTTTAATTACGATATTAAGTACCGCCACAATAACATCATTCCCAAAATCTATTTTTGACGCAAAATGTTATACTGTAAATTACACTGTAATGTTTACTTAAGCGATTCAGGGACTTTACGATAATAATTACAGTAAAATTTGGGGTATATTAGATTTTTGTTCCGTAACATGTTCCGGTGAAAGTTTATTTTACTTTAACGTTTTTAAATTACGCTACTTTTCACCATAATTTTATTCGAAGTTTTTTAAGGTGTATAGAGAATAACGTTGGCCAGATAAATGTCAATCCTATATTTTTCATGTTCTCTTCGGTTTTACTTTCGGACAGAACACACCATTGAATGAAAAAAGTATGAAATGAGTGGTTTAAATACCGTATATTTAAGGGGATATTACCAGAATTACGCTTTTTTTAGCAGAAATTTCATAACAGTAAGTGTAGTTTCACCAGAACTTTTTTCTTTACATATGAATATTTGAATATTAATAAATTTTAGCCTAATATCAATTTATAGCTGATTAAAACGATGGAAAATTCTTACTAATTTTCTATACTACTAAAAATAATTTAGATACTTTAAATTATGTGACCCATCACCATTACTTTCTATTAGATCTTTATGATAAGAAAAAAAAAGATTTTTTTTTTTCAGAATTTCCACTTCTGTTTATTCCACTGTCTTACTGAAAAAATTTTCGAAAAGTTTATTTCTCTTATTTCACCGGCATTTAGGTGTCTAACCCCTTAAACCAAAATATACTTAGTAAACATTGTTTTCTTCCATTTTAAAAGTCAAAGCTGCACTAGAAACTTCTAGAAAAATGCAAAAAGCCACTTTCAATATATAACTTTATATTCCCTAAAGTTTAAAGTAAAAATATCTCTCGCGAAAATAAATAGCCCAGAGAATTGAAAATAACCAAGAGCAATTTATTTTTTACTTTTTCCATAAATATGGCATAAATAACTAGAAACTTAACATTTTTAAAATGATTTTCAATAATTGAAATCTCCTAGCGTGATTCGTAATCCTTTAAAAACTTATAATTCTTTTGTTCAATGAAAATAAACTTTCAAAGCAAAGCTCAATTTAAAAGCTCGAAAACAAATAATATAAAGACAAAAATATTGACATTTCCGACATATAAAATAGAGGTACGATTTAAAATAGCCGTTTTTCCGAAAATATCTTGCATCTTTAAAAATTTTATTTTTTTAAGGTACCTAAGCACAGTTTATTTATTTACTTATTTATAAATATATAGATATGTCTGTGTGTAGCTATAGTTTTAGTTTAAAATCGTCATTGTTTAATAGAAAAGAGGGAACGCTGTGTAAAAATTAGAAATAAGATGAAGTTTGTTATTTAAATCTTTAAATAATGCAGCCATTTAATTTTGACTGAAATACGAATGTAAATATTCCACATATTCGAGAAATGTTTATGTTAATTAAAACTGTATTGTTAATTTTTTTAAAAATCTTTATTGTTTTGAATGTTTTACAGTTTCGGCTAAATTTAAAATGGAATTTTTTTGAATTTTAATAATAACAAATAAACATAAAATATACATAACATCGACCAATAACTGAAATAGGATTTAGTAGTAAAATATAAAAAAGTAGCAAGAAAAGCCTTCACAAAAGTTTACTTTTTAAGCTTTAAGAAAGATCCAACTCATACACGGAGAAAAAAAATCCTGTCTAAATTACCGTACTTGTCCTGTCAGATACAGTACTCGTATTGTTTCAGATAAATAAAAATAACCAATTATAAAGCGGAACAATTTATGTATGCACCGAGTAAAAATCTGCAAATCTAGACCGATCCGCACCAAATTTGGTGTAAATGTATTTGAAAACACGGCTGTTTAACACGTCTATTTTAAAACTACCTCCGATCAGGAGCTCTATTTAAAAGGTATATTAAACCACGTGTTCTTTTATTGATTTAAAATTTATTACTTGATATTATTTTATTGATTTTAGAGCGTGTCTCTATAAAATTAAATAATGGAAACTCAACAAGTGCTATTGAAAGTTATGTATTGAGCTATTTAAAAATTAATATCGCTATATGTATAGTTAATCATTCTTTTAGGGAGAGGAATTTTCTGTTCGTGTGGTTTTTATGTCATTCTCTAAGGTATCATGATAAAGTTGCCAAATTTTGTACGAAATAGTATGGTATTAAAATCATATTTTACCGTTAAATTTACCAAAACGCCACTTTAAAATTACCATGGTTTTGATGTTCCCATAGAGACAAAATATGGTAAAATTTACCATATTATTCGGTAGTTTTGACAATACTTTTTTTCTTAGTGCTGACTCCAAATAAAAAAAATACACATTGCTATGGATTTTATACAGCTTAAACAACTAAGTGTAAATCAAGGAAAATACCCTTATAATTCAAATAATTTGAACATGTTAAAGTTTTAAAATAACATCTTAAAAACTATCAAAAGTCATCAGTTCGTTTTTTTATGCAAAAGAAAGAAGAAACTAAATGAAAAAATGAAAATTACTTAAATTTCGATTAAATGAGTTTTGTAGCGATAGAAATAATTACAATAAAACAACGTGAAAGCTGATTAAATTCGAATTTTTCTGTTTGAGTTTATAAGAAACAGGCAAAAATATGATACCCCACAAGCTAGAAGTTTTTAAATAAATTCATCATACGTAGCTTAAACAAGTTAGCAACGCAATTTAAATTAGACTGCTTACAAAAGGCTTTTTCAATCATTTATAATTAACTTTCTGACATAAAACAAGAAACTATGTAATAACACTTTGCAAATATGTAAATTTTAAGTTCTTCAATAACCTTAAAAAATGTCAGGCATGTGACCAAGACAAACAATGACCAAGGTAAAAAATAATTAAAGCACGACACAAAAATAATATATATCCAATCAATTTTCAATAATTAACAATTAATATTTTGACACAAAATACGATCCTTTATATAAGAGTACTTTGTAAAAAATTTCAATATATAAATAGTTGTTAAAAAAAATCAGACATAAATAACAATATCCAAAGTTAAAAATAATTCAATTAAGTACTTTTTAAAAACTTTAATAAATACAATAATGTTATCGAATAAATTATTTAAAAAATGATCCGAATAATATTTTAAATGTAAAGCTAAGTTCATAATTTCTAAACAAGTAATTAAAAAAAGAATTAAGGTCACATTTTGAAGTTACTGAATATTTAATTCAAAGAATTATTTTTTAATTCCATTGTACGAAAAAAATAATTTTCATAGTAGAATCATCCGGATCAAGAGATTTTTATCCTTTAGTTGTAAATTGTATTTTTCGAAAACACGTGCCATATAATGTCCAATTTTAAATATTCAACAAATCGTTCAGTTAAATTTGAATCGCATTGATATAAAATGTTCTTCAATTTGTTTCTAATTATTCATTTCCTTTACATAAAAAAGCGTCAAACTTACAAAAATATTTGATGGATTACGATTAGAAAGTCAATAATTGCAATAGGAACTCAAATAGTTTGAATTCATATACATTGTAAGTATAGACGATGAAAATACAGTTTCCATTGAAAAACGGCAATACACAATAGCTTTGCATTCAAAACTTTTCTATTGAATTGTTACAAACATCTCATAAATATAAATGGTTGTTTCTTTATCGTCATATATAATAGTGTTAAGATTTCTGAGAAAAAACAAACTAGTTTCTGAAAGTGAAAGCTAAATTTACTTAAAAGCTTTGACAAATTATGTTTTGCGAAATTCAAAAAGCAGAGCCAATAATCGATAAATCATTTTAAAAAATCATAACGGTTAAAAATAATTTTTAGTGTTAAGGTTCAGAAATAAATTTTATTAATGAAAAGTTAATTTAAATCATAACAAAAAAAAAAGTTTGCAATAAACATTTTTAAAAAACACTGTATGAAAAAGGGTTATACACAAATTCACGAATCGTTTCAGTTAATTAGTAACCATTATTTATCATTCTTTCGCATAATTAAATTTAACATTGATAAGTTACTTTTTAATTTAAAAGAAAAACATTTTCTCGCCACGGTTATTCATGAAAAAATTGTGTCTAAAATAGATAACCTATAATAAATATTTGAAAATTCCAGAGAAATAACAAGTTAATAATTGAGTTTTTATTAAAAGTTAAAACTCTTGTAAGTTTTTTTTTTCCTTTCTCGTTTTCATTAAGGATTCCAATCCGATTTGTGTGTAATAGAAAACAAAAATAATAATAAAAACAATTCAAACTTGATTGTATCAATCAGAAAAATATACTAACTTTGGTGTATTTCTGTTACATAATTATTACAATATTAATTTTGTTTGAAGTCAATTTAATATTTACATTTTTGATGTAACGATACGAAGAAAGATAAATATAAAACTGTTTAATCTTTCCACAATTTAAATTAAAATATTTTAAAATAAATAATAATTAATTCTTATATAAAAAAGTAGAATACTTATGGAATAAATAAACAAGCTAAGACGCAATTCAAATTTTTCTTATAAATTGCATAAAACTTTAAAACCTGGTTAGCTTGAAAGAATTTTGAAGAAAGAAAAGATGAAAAGCTAAATGCAAAATATCTAATTCAAAACAATATTTCTAGAAAAGGGTGCTTGGATTTTGTAAAATTTATTCATCCACTATTTCTAATAAAACTCTGGCTAAAAAGTGACAACCTAAAGCACAAGAGAATGAAAATATATTATGAAAACTGGGTTTTGCTTAGAGATGTAAGCGGAATTTAATATTCAGCTTTCACAGTGGTGGACCCATTGCGCAATCAAGTACTGAACGTACATTTATGAAAATGCGAGGAACGAAGTTACAAAAAAAGAAAAATATTATTTGAATCATGAATTCATTTTCAATTCACCCTTTTCTATTTATGAAATGTTTTGTAAGAAACTAAAACGAAAAAAAAATTAAACGAAAAAGTTTCATTTTAATTTTTTAGTTGATGAACATTTAATATTCAAGGAAAATTTCATAATAATTAAAGTTTTCAAATGACCTAACTTGAAATAAAGAAAATAAATTCTGAAAAGTCAACATATCTAAAGCAAAGAGAATGGTATGTGCTTAATAATTATATAAATTTTTAATTCATTAACTTAAATGCTTAATACATTTTAATTTATTAATTAAATACATTTAAAAGACTCGTAAAGATGATCTTTGATTTATGTCGATAAACATACATGTACTAAAATTATTTGTATGTTATGTAGATGAGCATGTTTTTTAATTCCTACGAAAACGAAATGCATGTTTGGTGTAATATTGCATTCATTTTTAATGCAGTGTTTGTAATTTAACACATGTTTGATATGTACCAAAACTTTATGTGTAGATGTATGTACACATTTAACCATATTAAAAAAATGAGTGAGAATGTTATGCACTTGTAATATTATATTCATATTAATGCAACGTTCTTTTTATTTTAAAATACTAGAAATAAGTTTCTTGTTATGTAGATGAACATGCATGTTTACTAAAAGTGTGCTATCTAAATGAAAACGAAATTTTAGATCTTAAAATAAAATGTAAGGTACATAGTTGAAATATTTTATTCAATTTTAACACAGTTTCTAATTTAATTTACTTTTAACGAATCTACATAAACAGAAAAAAGTATCTTTAAATATATAATACATTTAGATATATATCACTTTTTTGTATTTATGCATTTTTTTAATTCTCATATCTTAAATGTACATTTCAAGAATTGCATAAATCTAATAAAAGATAAGCATTTAAATGAACATTTTATTTATTCATTCTCAAGCTAAGAGTGTATTACGCAAATGTAATATTAAACTTGTTTTTAATGCTTATTTATTACTTCCGTATGGATATACATAAATTTAAAAGCATTTTGCGAAGAAACTTTGATTTGAAGTACTTATTTCTAAGAAAAATTTAGAAATCTAAAATGTGTGTTGAATATGGCTAATTGTTTATCGAGATTATGTTTAAAATATAAACAAGTGTAAAAAATTGAAATGCCTATAACTAATTAATATTTTGCGTTCTTGAAAGATATTTTAGTTAAAATTGAACACATTGAAGTCTACTCAAAGAATACATAGTTTTAATACATAGTTCTTATAAGTTTTACAGATGCTGTTCCTGAATTTAATGCATATTTGGCTTAATTTAATGCCCATTATTCACAAGCTAATCAATTCATATTTAGTTCGTTTTAAACTTAAAAATTTTAAAATTAGTTCTAATTTCAAAAATATATATTTATAGTACTTTTAAGATATATTACTTCGTTTGATTTTTAAAATAAATTTAAACCATAAAAATGCAATTAAAAAACAGTATGGAACTTAAAAGGGGTCTAAAACAGGAAGTTTTCAATTTACTGGTTTAAAATATCAAAAAGATTTCAAATCACTTTTGCAAAACATAAGTTTCTGGCTTAATAAATGCGCACTTATAAAATCTAAATCTACATTAAACCATAAAACCATGCAAATTAACTGTAACCTTAATAGGATTTACATTTAAGTTAAACCACGGTATCGTGTAATGAAGTTTAAGATAATTCTCTTTACCCCAGAATAAGGTTTAACCCCTTAACGATCGGTTAATTTCCAAGAAAACGGTCATGAAAGTGCCTATTTCTTTTATCCCTGTATCCCTGATTAGTGCTGACATCTAGTTTAAAATAAACTATCTATTATTTCTTGGTACTGCCATCTGGTGTGTAAAATGAGAAATGAAATGTTTTCGGGCAAAAGAAATGAATTAGTTTTATTCTTATTAGCGCGCTACTACTGAACACTCCTGCCCGGAAATATCACGGGAGCGAGAAATAGAGGGCGAAACTCCACCCCGTCATTTTCACGGGAGCGAAAAGAAAGTGGTTAACAAAATCACCAAATTAAAGTTATATTGTGTTTAAGCGTGAATCAAAATATCTAACAGGGTAATACAATTACATAGCAGATATCTTTTACGATCTTAGATAAAACTAGTGGGCTTCGCCCCCTGCTCGCTGACGCTCGCCAACCCCCGAAAATTGCTACGCAATCTTATATGGTTTGCTTCGCAAACCATTCACGCTTCGCTTGCTACTAACTTAGGTTCATTGCAAATGCACAAAATTCTAAGAATTCAAAACAATCTTTCAAACCCATTTTTCATTCAAATCCACTGTTTTTTTAAAAGAAATTATATCTTTTTAGTAAATACTAAGTCATTAAAATAAATTTGAATTCAAATAAATGACATGTAATTCGTTACACCTATTAGAAATGTGCTATATTACAAAATCTTGAGATAAAATTTCTAAAACTGATATCTCTTAAAAAAAGTTAAAATTTTGGCTATAATTAAGTCTATTAAAAATTGAAATAAGTGAATTGCAATAGAAAAACCTGCATAAACAAATAAATCCTAGTAAAACAAATAAATTCGTGATATAAATCAAAAATCGTCAAATAAATTCGTAATATATAAATTCGTGAAAAAGAGCGCTTTCGACAAAATACTAAAATAGAGATCTATCGACAAAGACTACTCACTTCTGCCCAGCTTATTCTCTCTTTGGTTATTTCAGTTTCCGTTTTTAAAAGCGCTATATGTTGAGCCATCTCAGTTAGATTTGGCATGTGACATTTTTAGCGGCAATCATTGGTCGATTTTCTAGCGTTGTCATTCGGGGAGTTGTAATGAGGCTTTTTTTTGTCACCGTGTAAGAGAAATATATATATAGATAAGAAATAAAAAGCTGCAGTGATAGCAAAATAAAAATATAAGTGGCAAAATAATAAAATTTGCCAACATTTATAATCAATACATAATTAGGAAGTTTTTATGAGTTTGTTAAAACTATTTGTGTTTAATAGTAGTCAAAATCGATTTTTTTTAATTCTTAATTATAGTAACTATTACATAGTCTAATTAAATGAAAATAGAAATTTTCCAGAAAATAATAAAGAAAAAGGCAGCTCTGCAGTTACATAACAAAAAAATTGGAGGCAAATTCAATGTAATCCAGGTTCCATGAAGATAAATTTTTATGTAATGTTGCACCATAAATTCGTATTTATTTTCAGTTTGAAATGTTGCTTTCTTTTATCATATTTAGGTGTTTTCACTCCCTCAAAATATGAGGATGAGGTTGCACCAAAAATAGTATTTTGAAAGCACCAAAGAGCAGAGAGGAATGTTGCAGCATTATTGGGTATTTTTAAAAGCAGTTTACACCATAATTTGGTATTTAATTATCACCAACTGCCATCTTTCTTCTGCAACAGTCTCTTCTTGTTACCACGAATAAAATTAAAGAAACGACATAAGAAAAATAAACTTAATTTAAATATATTTTCCTAAATAAAATTATACTAGAAACACTGGGCATGAGCCGTCACGATACTCCGAGCATCTGAAAGCGTTTACGACGCAATGTTTTTTTCGTTCGCCATCGTAAACGAACATCGTTCCGTTAACGGTCAAAGTTAAAGTTTTGTGTTTGCAATCAAATTTTATTGCAATCAGTAGCAACATGGCGTTATTTTTCGATTATCATTTATAGTGTAACCAACATAAAATATCAATCTTTAATATTACCCTATTGTGGTGCAATTAGAAACTTCACACCAAATGTTGGTTTAAGGTCTACCGAGTTTGTTTGTTTTTCTACAGTGTATCAGAGCTATATTCTCATATCTAATAATGTTAGAATGGGTTAAAAACATTTCAATTTTTCCACTAATAATGTCTTTTTACATTGAATTGTTTGTGTAATTAAATAGAGCTAGAGCTGGATGCAAATATGATCCACCAAACTCAATGAATTGTATAAAACTTGTATCTGTACGACATATCTTGTAAAATAAAAAAAAATTTAACTAACATGATAGTGGTATTAAAAAAAAAATTTTTTTTATATATTGCAAATGCCATATCTTACTATAAATATCGAATATACAGTAATCACCGACAAGGAGTTTATCAACACACATAAATATAAATATATGAAAATATCCTGAACACATAGTTATAAATATCTATATTTATAAATATTATCATGATGTTTTTGTATTCGAAATTTATCATTCGATAACGATAGTTATTAACTGATAAATTTCGAATACGAAAATATCGCGAGTGTTATCGATAACAAAATATATCAAATATCAAAAATATATTATCATAAGTAATTTATATCATGATAAATTTCATTTCAGTTAGGAATATTTTATATCAAAATAAGGATCATGTAAATCTGTTAAATTAGAAAACTATCCTGATATATCAGGGTATTACAGCATTTTTGACAGTGCATAAAAATTGTAATAAGCACCTGTTATATTTAGATAGACGCAGCTAGGCTTTTAGCCCTAGAAAGACTGAAACACCTTTATTGCCCAAAAACAGTCAAAATGACTGCATTGTAAAAGAATAACTAATGTATAAAGAAATTCGTTTAAAATTAATTTTTAATATTTTTGAGATTATTTTCACTTATATAACAAGTTATTAGAAAATATCAACAATAAAAATAATTATAAAAGTCACAAAATTCTAAGAAATTGTGTCATTCTATACATTATTGTTTTCTAATTGAAATTAAAAAGCAGACTTCCTTGGTGAATCTAGTGTTAAACAATAAGACAAGAAATATCAATTGCTGTGTTTAAATGTCAAAAAAAAGCATTAAGAACTTAATATTTACTTATAGTAGACTAGAAATAGTTTAATAAAAGTTGTTCTAAAATGATCGCCCTTACTATTAATATTTTAGGCTCCATGCCAAAAATAAAAAAAAAAGTAAAGCATTCGGTCTTCCAAATTGCTAAATAAACTACGAGAAACAGAAATATTATCGAAATTACTGAGATAGATGTAAACAGAAAACTTCAAAAACTGTTCGATTGCAAGACGAAATACAGCACGGAGAAAAAAAATATGGTCAAAACTAACAGAATATGGTAAAATATACCGAATTACTGACTCTATGGGAACACCAAAAAGCTCGGTAATTTTTACCGAAGTGGTTTAGAACTGATTTTGGTAAAATTAATCATAAAATATAATTTTATAATGCGTGATAAAATATGGTCAACCTGGTAAGATTTCGCAATTTTATCATGACACTTTAGAGCATGGCATAAAAATCCTAATTTCCAATTTTATATTTTTAACTAAATGTGTTGAAATGAGGACTATAGTTTTGAAAATCGGGTAAACCGTTACACAATAGGAACGAAAAGATTACAAAATGGTTTAAATATTGTATATCTTGGTTTTGTTAACCAGACTTGCTCTTTTGTTACCAGAAATATCATTACCAAGCAGTACGATAAATTTACAAAAAACATTTTCTCGTTAAGAGGGTTTTCATGCAATTGTTAAAGGTTTCCAGGTAAAGGATTTCCAGGTTTCATCAAGACAATCAAATTTATAATTATATTATTTACAGATCTATTTGTTTTCTTCCTCTCAAGTTATTCATTTAGAATTTATGTTTCTTCCTAGCGCAAATATTATTGTATATGCTTTTTTTCTTCATTTTTAACAAAGATTTAGAATATATATTTTAAGGGTGATCATTACAGAACACCCATCCTTATAAATACGCCTAGTAATAAAACAGTAAATATGTCTTTTCCAAAATTCTACGAGAAATTTACTATGTAATTTTTTATTAGAAACTTTTTCATAAAATAAATTTGTTTCGTTTTTTAAAAATTTTGTAAATATCGTTAATTAGTTTAGTTCATTATTATTAGTACTAGTATTATTTTATTATTAGTGGAAGTAGTATTAGTTTATTATTAGCAGTAGAATTAGTTTATTGTTAGTTAGTTGTTATTATTAGTTCATTAATTTTATTTGAAAACTCTATATTAAATTTTGTTAGTATTTGTGCATTAGAAAATTTCAAGCTAATCCTGAAACATGTGTACAAGAGACATTATAAAATATATGTTCATTCTATACTTCAAAAATTCATTTTCATTTTATTTTATGAATCACGTATGTGTGCAAGATGTTATTTTAACATTTTTTAACATTTGAATGATCTTTAATTGAAAGAACTGTTAATTCTTTGAGAAAGTTTTCATACATGATAAATGACTAAGGAGTTGTTATAAAGTACTTCAGAAAGAAAAAAGTAATTTGGAACGAAAAATTTATTACGCATAAACCTAATTAATCTGCAATAGTTTTAAACCATGAAAATGTTTTATTTTATTTAGAATTAATTTAATCATTTAAAATTCGTTACTTATTTTTATTAAAAACTGATCCATGGGATTTATCATCACACAACATCTTGCACCGGTATTATTTTTTTCATAAATAATTCAAATAGCAATGTCTTTTTATTAGTAAAATATATATTCTCAAAATATTGGTTTCAATTTATTACGAAAATTATTTTCACAAACTTACTAAAATGCGAATTATTTCTTAAAAAATAGCTCTGTATTTATAAATATAATCTAATGACTTTTAAAATGCATATAAATATGATATTGTTTTTTTTAATTGCTTGTTTAGTGTTATATGAGTATATGTATATGAGTATATGTATATGAGTATATGTATATGAGTATATGTATATGAGTATATGTATATGAGTATATGTATATGAGTATATGGAGTATTAATATAAGTGTTTTATGCGTAAGTGTTAATAGTTCATAAAAGTGTAAGTGTTATAGATTTAAGTGTTAATAGTTCATAAAAATTGCCATTCTCTATTTTTAAATAATATTGCCTCTTGAGTTCCTACAGTAACTAGAAATATGATCAAGATATACAGACAGTAGGTGGTTAGTACTAATGCTTAAGAAAAAGATTTAAAATGTCCACATTTGGAGACTAGGCGACATCACATTTCTTGAGCTACCATTTTACTTTATCATTCACTGCTAAATTTTAAGGAATAAAAATCTATCACAGTTTCGAATAAATTTTGAATATCAAACATCCCATTAAAATGCTTCTTTTCGAATCAAAGGAGGTAGATTTTGTATACGCTTCTTCTGAATATGCAATTTCACTGAATTCTTTCAATAACGATACACAGAATAAAAAAAAAGTAAAAATTTAGAGTACTTAATGTGTTTAGCGTCGTAGACTTATATCGACTATATGATGTCTCATATGTATATACATGGAAAATTTAAAATATTAGAATGCTTTACATTTGCAAGTTGACAACGCGTCAGTCTTAATTCCGTTCAAAGGCTTCTCTCACGTGAGTTATGAATGAGCAGCGTGTTTCATGAATTTTAAAAGACAGCGCTGCTGTCATATTCATTTCCGACAATAAGAAGTGTTGAACTACGAAATTGTATTAAAATAGTGTTTAAAGCAGTGCATTTAACTTAGGTTGTCCATAAATGTAAGTTTTCTCACATGTTTTGAGTTTCCTCATAGCTAAACAATTAATGTTAATATCTATTTAACGAATCTTTATCTTAACTAAATGATATCTTATCAGGATTGTTGATAAAGGAGTAAATTAATGAATTGAATGATTTTTATTTAGTGAATTAATGACTGAATATGGCAAAAGAAGAAAGAAATGAGTGATTTTTATTTTAAAACATGCTAAAACGAGATACAGTGCGCAAAAAATTAAACGGACCATCCTGAATAACTTTTGATATAATGTTCGGATATGCACGTTTTAGGACTCCTATCTAAATAATTCGAGAGAGTAATCTCAAATATGATAATTTATTAGTGCAGACGATAATTTAATCTTTGAAATTAGACATGGAAACGTACTTTCTCTGAATAAACAAAATTTTTTATGATGGATTTGGATTTCTGACCCCAAAATGTTAATTTAACTCAGTATTTCGCCATATCTCGAGTACTTCCCAAGCTCATGAAATTCATTTATGCAAAGATAATTCCATGTAAAAATAACTTTTAGTAAATATTTATTATTTTTATTATTTTCTTCAATAATATAAAAAGTTTTGAATTGTAAGGTATACAGTTTTTTGCATAACTTTAAAAAACGTAATTTTACAAGAAAAACTAATTTTGAGCAACGTCAGTCGAGTAGTTCTTGAAAAATCAAACTTTAAAAAAATCGTATAATTAAAATTCGATTTCGATTTGACCATATTTCACAAATTACGACTACCCCCAATGTTATGGGGATCAGAATTCCGTATCCGCCGGCAAAAAAAAGTCTGTTTACTCAGAGAAAGTAAGCTTTTGTGTCCGATTTTGGAACTTATATCGTCTGCACTAATAATTTAGCACATTTCAAGTCATCCCTTCGAAAATTTAATATTGAGTCCTAGAAAGTGAAGATCCGATCATTAGAACACAAGTTATTCAAGGTGGTCGGTTTCTTAATTTTACACACTGTACATGTCGTGTATGCCTCTTTTTGATATGTAGATATTTTCAGTTATTCTATATTGGAATAAAAGTACTTAATATTTCAGCACTTAATGTGTTTAGTGTGGTAGACTCGCGTTGAATCTGAGCAGCATTGGATATATATAAAATAATATAATGCTCGCAATTACAAGTTGTTAATTGCAAATTACGTGTTACTCTTAATTTTGGTCAAAGATATTTCTACCATGACCTTTGAATAAGCAATGCGTTTTTGTAACGCATTCAGGAAAGACGAAATGTTCATAAAAAATTTTTCAAATTTATTTCATATATAGTTTAAAGCAACTGAATGGCCCATAAAGGAAAATGTATTGTATATTTAATTTTTTTTATTTACATTAAAATATTTAAACATAATTTTTTATATTAAATTATAATAGAAAGTTACCGTTAATAAGATGGCCATTCGCTTTTCTTTTCTTTTACATTGAATCTTCAATCTTTAATTTTTATGTTACGGACGAATATATGATTTAATGGATACAGATTCAGTAAATGAATGAAAAAAATGAGGAAAAAAAGGACAAATAAATGAAAAAACTAAGCTATGAATGGACGAATCGCAGAATCAGCAAACCTGTTTTTAAGTAAAATTGAATCACGAATGTTAAATTCAAATTATAACTTAATATATAGTCTACAAATTTGTAGTACGGCTATCAACGAACATAATTTTTACATATTTCAAGTTTAGTATATTATATTTTTATGAATATTTTCGAACACAGTTTAAGACAGAGCTTTTAAAAATTTCGTTTTAAAGATTTAATTTTTCTATGATTCGAAATAAAAATCTGAGACAATTATGGAGCAGTCTAGTTTAAAATATTTATTAGTTCTGAATCATTCTGAGGTTTGCTCAAATTTGTCTCAATGTTTTTATAAATTTTAAGTATAAATTAGATACATAAAGCTTGATTTTTTTCTGTAAGAACAAAAATTAAAGTTTTGAGTAAAGAAACTATTTTGAGTAAAAAAAAATTGTATTTGTGGTTAAAACTGTTAGAGTAAAATAGTACACTGTTAGAATTTCCATTCTAAAATCAAAGTAAAATAACTGACAGCTTTTGGTAGATCATATTAAACGCAAAGCTTACGGTTAGGATTATTTCTTTACCTTTACCAGTTTTAGAGAGTTTACAACTGGTATGTGCCGAGATAGCCTGGTCGGTATAGAGCGAAGACTCCCCGTGTAGTTGGTAACTGATGCACATTAAAATTCTGTCGAGTCGCAAAGTCCTCCGTGTTCCGATAACAGATCCAACCTCTGGGGGTACTGGATTGGAGATCGATTACAATTTAGTTCTCTGTTGAATAGTTCTCTGATTCTTGTCAAAATTACGATCTGTGGATGAATGAATGGATGTATGAATGAGTGCGCTTTATAAACAGGTGTGACGTATGGTGTGGCGAATTCAAACTCTTGGCCATAGATGGCGCCACTGAAAAATAGCACACTGCCCTAAATTTGCTCGGTTTCACCAAGCAGGCTTACCGTGTGGCAAGTGTCATTAGAACCAACCAACCACTACTGGTATGTTGAAAAGACCGTGAATACAAAACTGTACGGTTTAATGAACATTTTTAATTATCCTGATTTCAAAACAGTCAAAATTAAATATAACTGGACATTAAAGTTAGACTGTGTTGTACCTTTTGTAACGCCATAGACATTGGAATTAGGTTATGGTTGAGCTGTGTTGTGTTTTGTCAAGTGTGGCTTAATTAGTTTATCTAGGAATGTCTATCTATCGTGAGAGATGGTAAATATCAGATTTTTCTGATATTAAGCAGCTCTAATGTTGCTGTTATGCGTGAACGAGAGTTTAGTATTCCAGTTGATCAGGATCACCTATTGGGGAGTGCAAGTCACTCGAAGCTTCTGATCTGCTGAAAGAATGGATGAAATGTTGTGCCGCAAACGAAGGGGTTTGAACACGAATTCAGCCGGGCATTAGATTGACAGATTAGCGTTCCAGGCTAGGCGGATTAGCCTCTGTACCCAGAAACAAGGAACTAAATGTGGATTTAACTCACAAAGCAGAGTTGGCTAAAAATCATGACGTACACAAATAAACTGGAACACATTTATTATTACTTTCAATGGTTAACTTAAATCTAAAATTCTAATTGAATATACAAATATAAATATCGGATCATCATACAATCGGCCAAAGACTCAAAATATGAGTAGGCTGCTCATCCCGCTCCACTGGCATGAAAAAAGAAATTGTTCGTTCTTTTATAGATAACGATTTCGTACGTCACATTGATTGAATGCTTGTTTCTTGAATTCCCTTCACTTCCTTCCTGGAAACGAATCTGAAAAAATAAACTCAAACACTAAAGTTTATAAATGGAAACTACTTATTTCCACATTCGGCCCCATTATAAACTTTATCAATAAAATACTGAAATTTTTCTTTACTTAAAGGTTTCGTGAGAAAATCTGCTAAGTTGTCTTTACTACAGATGTACTCCAATTTAAATAAGTTTTCTTCTAACATGTTTCTAATAAACTGATATCTTACGTCTATGTGCTTAGTTTTCACATTTTCAATCGAATTTTTGGAGAAATAAATTGCAGCTTTGTTGTCACAGAGTTGAATTGGTACTTCCATATTTTCTAATACATTCAATTCATTTAAAACTCTTGAAAACCAAATAATTTCTTTAACAGATTCTATAAGTGAGATAAATTCGGATTCCATAGAACTAAGAGCTACACACTTTTGTTTACTTGTTTTCCAAGTGAACGGTACACCACCAAAATATATTATATGTCCACTTGATGAATATCTGTTGGTTAAATGGCATCCCCAATTAGCATCAGAAAAAGCTACTAAGTTATTTTGATTTACACTTGACAAGTTAATTTTTAAATCTTTCGTATTAAACACATAATTTAATAAATCAGCAACTATATTCCAATGTTGATAAGAATAACCATTACAATATTGCGATAAAATATTAACTGAGAAAGCAATATCAGGTCTACTTCTATTAGCTATAAAAGAAAGACAACCAATCAAAGTTCTATATGGGAATTTTTTCATTAAATCTGTTTCAAAAATCTCTTCTTCGTTAACTTTAGGTGGTAATTTAATTCCAGGTTTTAAAGGCAAATTTACAAAAGTTTTAGGTAATTCTTCAAATTTCTTCATTAACTTTTCAATATAAGTTACTTGATGTAAATAAACCCTATCATTTACGGCTTCAAAGTTTACACCTAACAAATATTTCAATTTGCCTAAATCTTGAATTTCTAATTTACTTTTAAGTAAATCAACAGCTTCATCAATTTTGTTTTGGTCTTCCCCAAATAATACTATGTCGTCGACATACACCAAAAGGATAACTTTAGATTTTAATTTATAAACACAATTACACCAAAGTAGTTTTTCAAAACCTAGTTGTCCTAAAGTTTTATCTAACTCAATATTCCACTGTCGTCCACTTTGTTTTAAACCATATATAGCTTTATTTAATTTACAAACCATATATTCTTTACCTTTAACTTCAAATCCTTTCGGTTGAGACATATATAAAGTTTCACTTAAATTACCGTATAAATAAGCACTTTTAATATCCAGTTGTACACATTTCCAGCATAAACAACTTACTAATAAAATGAATAGAAATCGTATAATTGAAAAATTTACTACAGGTGAAAAAATGTCAGAAAAGTCTTTTCCTTTTACCTGTTTAAATCCTTGAGCTACCAGCCGGGACTTGAACTTCTTTATCCGGTTTTTATCATCCCGCTTCACATTATACACCCATCTGCTTCCGATGATTTTTGCATTTTCTGGAGGTTCAACTAAATCCCATACTTTACGATTTTTCATCATTTGAATTTCATCTTCCATGGATTTATTCCACTTATCCTTGTCGGCTGATTCTTGGGTTTCCTCGTACGTTCTAGGCGATTCCAAGTTGTATACTTCGTCTTCAAAAATATCTTCGAAATCTTGAACTACACAATCCGTCGATGAATCTCCGCTATCTTCTTGCTTTGGACTTGTCGACTTAAATGAAAATAGTTCTGGTTGGAACTTTAATCCGTTCTTAGCACAAAATCGTTCTACGTCCATAGTTGATCGAAGTCTCTCTTTGCTTGAAGGTGGGTAATAGTAAACATCTATTCTTGAACTTAATTTTCTTGGTGCTTCAACTCTTTTCCACTCTTCAATTTTTATTGGTAGCATTTCTTCTTTCTTTGTAACAGTTTCTTCGTTATTGTCTAACACTTGTTCTTGATAGCTGTCTTTGTATCTTACGTATTCACACTTCTTATTCTTCCCAAATAATGTCTCTACTCCATTTTTCGTTTCGTCAAAACTAGCATGAATAGTTTCTACTACTCTTCTTTCTTCTGGAATATAGATCCTATAACCCTTCGTTCTTGTTGCGTAGCCAACTAAGATTCCTAATTTTGATGTCTTGTTCAATTTGTTGCGTTTTACCTTGGGTACGTGAACAAATGCCAAGGAACCAAATATTCTTAGATGTCGAACTGATGGTTTGTATCCATTCCAAATTTCAAAAGGTGTTAATCCATTTGTTAACTTGTGTTCACTTCGGTTTCGTACATGAACGTACATATATAGAGCTTCAGCCCAAAATCGGTCATTTAGTCCACTATCGTGAAGTGATGCTCGAACAGCTTCAACTGCGTCACGGTTGAATTTTTCTGCAATCCCGTTTTGTTCTGGTGAATAAGTTGAAGTTCGCTCTATTCGAATTCCCAGATTGTTTAAATGATCTTCAAACTCGGCGTGACAAAATTCCATTCCATTGTCTGTTCGGACTGACTTCAATTTGCAGTTTAATTCTCTTTCAGATTTTACGAGATATGTTTTGAAACATTTAAAAACTTCTGTTTTCTTCTCTACAGTAAAAACTTCCACTTTTCTGGAAAAATCATCTATTATCGACAAAAAATATCGACTTCCACCCATTGAAGGTGTTGGAGAAGGTCCCCACAAATCCATATGCACCTTATCCAGTACTTTATTTGTTAGACGTTGATAATTCCTTTTAAAAGATGCTCGGGTAGACTTTGTCACTTTGCAAGTGATACAAGTTTCAGATTTACCTATAAGTTGCTCAATTCCTTTTACAACATTGTTATTACTCATGTGCTTAACAAGACTGTCATTCAGGTGAGCAAATCTCCTATGACACAGTGTTACGTCTAATGCAGCGTTAATTTCATTTTTGAGTATTTCAGATTTACGTTTGTCAGGTAATCCTTTCACAATGTACAGTTTATCTATTCTAGGTACACTGAAGAAATATCTGCTACGGTTATCGTAGATTATCATTTTTGAATTTTGCCAAACAATTTTATATCCAGCTATATCAATATTAGATCCAGCTATTAAGTTGCGTCGTAGATTTGGAGCATAGTATACGTTCTTTAATATAAGCTTTACGAATCTGTTGTTATCTTTAACATAAAAAATTATGTCACCTACCCCTTCTACTTCTGATGTACTGTTCTTATCCCCGACGAGTACTTTTGCTTTCTTCAGAGGTCTAAATGTCTCGAACCATTCTCGTCTGTTCGTGAAATGGGATGTTGCTGCTGAGTCAATAAGCCATTCTTCTAAATCCAGTTCCGTGCTGTCGACCGAGGCAACTTCTTCGTTAATTTCAATATCCGTATAGAAAAGACCAGTAGCGGGATTTTGCCTCACACTTTGACGATCTTGCATCTTATTTGCAGTTTTGCTTGCTCTGCAATCTCTTGAATAATGACCTTGTTTATTGCAGTTGAAACACGGCCCCATACCTTTAGGTCGATATCCTTTAGTCTGCAAGTTTCGTCTGTATCCAGTTTCTTGTGTACTTCTCCGGCCCAGACCGCTTCCGCTGTGTGAAATGTCTTCGTGCTTCGACAATTTCCTTTCTCTTGATGATTTTATGTCTGTTTTAGCTAAGTAAGCATTTGTAACTGAATCGAACCCACTATCTCGAGCTTTTAGTTGGATTCTTCCGGATTCGCTGATCAATTGACTCTCAATATTATTTATTGTAAATTCCGAATCCTTTAAACGATATAAGATCTGTACTAAATTGTCATATTCTTCCGGCAGTTTTCTTATTATCTGGAAACATACTAATAGTTCGGGAATCTCGAATCCAGCTTCTTTAATCTGTGCACTTTTATCTCGAACTCGTTGACAGAATATTCCAATCACCTCTTCATTTGGCTGAAATTTCAATTCGTAAAATTCATCTACCAGGCCAGCAATTCTTGCTCTTGATTTAGGTTCAAAATTTTCTTTTAGAATATCCCAAGCTTTCTTCCCATCTGACGTAGACTGAATCAACTTCAAAAATTGACGTTCAACACCTTGATATATTGTAGAATAAGCTCTAGCTTTCCTTATCTCGAAATTCTGTTTAACTGATTCTGGAGCAGTGTCTACAGGTGGTGGTGGGGGTTCAGCTCCACCGACGAATTCCCAACTTCCACGATCCATCAGAGCCACTCTCATGTCACACTTCCAACTGTCGTAGTTGAATGCTCCAAGTTTGGGAAAGGCTAAGTTCGTTGATTCGGAATTTCCTTCCATATTCAAAATTTTGGTTTCTTCCTGCTATTAAAATAAATCTTTCAGCTCCCAGATAAAATTTTTTATGAATCTATATCGTTGACGTGGGCAAAGGCGTTGACGTTTGCAAATAGCGTTGAGGTGGGCAATGGCGTTGACGTTGGCAAATAGCGTTGAGGTGGGCAAAGGCCCATAACCTTTGTGGATTTAAGTCACAAAGCAGAGTTGGCTAAAAATCATGACGTACACAAATAAACTGGAACACATTTATTATTACTTTCAATGGTTAACTTAAATCTAAAATTCTAATTGAATATACAAATATAAATATCGGATCATCATACAATCGGCCAAAGACTCAAAATATGAGTAGGCTGCTCATCCCGCTCCACTGGCATGAAAAAAGAAATTGTTCGTTCTTTTATAGATAACGATTTCGTACGTCACATTGATTGAATGCTTGTTTCTTGAATTCCCTTCACTTCCTTCCTGGAAACGAATCTGAAAAAATAAACTCAAACACTAAAGTTTATAAATGGAAACTACTTATTTCCACACTAAATGCCTTCGTAAAGGTATTCCGCGCACTTCTTATTATAAGATTATTAAGTATCCGCTGTTGTGATAAGCAACCGATATTAATGAAATATAGAAACATGAATTCGTAATCCTTATCACATTGCTTAGCTTACAACTTTCGAAGAACGTGCTCTTGAGTCTCATTGGCTGGATACGTAACTGACCAACACCTCCTAGAAAAGAGTAGGCCTCAGCACGGGTTACCATAAATATCCTTTAGTAGTCCAAACGTAATGACATATGTCGTATTTTCAACCACTGCGCAGCTTAGTAGCCCGAACGTAATGACATCTTTCTTATTTTTCGTCTACTGCGCAGTTATCTTCGTCACATCGGACTACTAAATTGATCCGTGCTGAGGCCTTCATACTTCTAGGAGGTGTTGAACTGACGCGGTTGTTTTATTGTATTAGGTAAAAACAGTCAAACGATTTTTCTTCCAGCTTACAGTTAGAATACCACCTTCTTTATAGTTGCTGTTCAGTTAAATATCATAAAATATCAATTAAATAAATTGTTATTTAGCTATTTCTTCTAAGAAATTTCCGGCAGTGAACATATATGAAAGTGGCAGTGAACATATATACATATACACATAATATGAAAAGTTTGGCGATATTTTTATATCGCCAAAATTTTCATATAATGTGTCATAAAACGGATCTTTTTTAAATAACAATATTAACAAAATATATCAAAGTTACGACAATACTTGATAATAATAAAAAAGGTTTCGGGAAAAGAATAAAACTTGAAAAATAGTTGAAAACAAAAATACATAAAGATTATAGTGAATTTATTTTCTATGCATTTCAAATTTAAGCATTTCAGAATTTTTACAAAAACTTGAAATGAAACTTCTGTTGCGAGTAAGAGCTATCCATAGCCAATACTTCTGTTCAATAGGCTATTGTATTGACTGTTTTATTTCGTGAAATGTCTTCTTCTGATTTACGTAAGCAATTCCGCTTAAGCCTTTTTACACCAACTGCTCTAAACAATGCTTCTGCTTAGATTTAACAAAGGAATATTTGCGAAGAATATTTTTTAATTTTCAGCACTAGTTTTTGTAGTATTTAAAATAATTTTGATAATGATAATCAGCTTTTACATTTCTGAACTAAATAAATTCCTATTTTTTCTCCTAAAAACTAAACTTTTTTTCGCCTTGTCTTTTTTTTCTCTCCAATTTTTTCACCAGGTCTTATCCTTACATTCCGATTCAAAAATTCGAAAAAGAATTTTAAAAACCAAAATATTTTAATTTGTTTGAAAAAAGCAATAAAGTATTTACTTTCTAAAATAAATTAAAATTCAAGTTGTCTCCTAAATCAAGAAAACATTTTATTTACCTTCATTTTAATTTTTTTATATATTTTGCTTCTGAGTTATTCCCATTCTTATTGATTATTATCCTCAATATAAAAATCGTTGGGCATTCCTACCTTCTTTTAATACTTCAATACTTAACTCGTACTAGTTCTAAATCGAGCAATCTCACCAATAAAAACATTCATTTCTCAGAATAAATTATGATGTTTTACCTTGCACTTCAAATTATGCAAGCATAAAAATGTCAATAAAGCAAACTAAAAAATGCAATAGTTTCAAAATACAATACTACAATAGAAAAAAAATTTTAATAGGTAAGTTAATGCACGATTATGAAATACTGATATTATTCAAAATACATTAACACTGCATAGTATTTCTGTAAAAAAACATATCTAACAGGAAATAAATGAATAAATTATTTTTAAGTTGAACTGATTTGAAGTTTAACAAAAAGCAATTTGCTAACATTTTTAAAGAGAAAATTCTTAAACATTTCTCAGATAAATCTCTCATTAAAGTACATGGAATACTTTAATAAAGCATCATAATTTAATATGATAAACATGACTCAAAGCAACTAATATAAATAAAATACCATTGCAGGTATTTTGCTATAAAATAACAGTTATATAACATAAATAGTTATTTATCATTAATTTTGCCACAAGATTCAATTGATTACAAGAATAAAAAAAATTTTATTTTATGTGAGAAATGCTAATTATTTAGAAGCATAAATAGTATAATTCAATTATTTGCCTGTATTTTTAAAAATGATGAAAATAATATTGAGTCATTAAGTCACTAAAATTAAGGAATTGCAAAACTAAGGCTAGTGGTAGACTTCTTTAGGTTCAAATTTTCTGGATGGTCATGGTCCAACATGGACAGCAGTACCACAGAGTAAGTAAGCTTTTCAAATACGCAATTCATATAGAAAAAAAAAGCTTTGTTAGTTAGTATATGCTTATCTGAGACATCTCGGTAGCTAATCTCGTGTGATCTTTCACCCATTGCAAAACTAAGGCACGAGTTAAATTACCATAGGTCAAATTTTCTGGGAGGCCATGGTCCAACATGGACTGCAGTACCAAAGAGTAAGCAAGTTTTTTTAAATATGCAATTCATGATTAAAACAAACTTTTCAAATCAGTGTATGCTTTTCTGAAAATCTTTGAAATATCTCGGTGGCTAATCCCATGTGGTCTTTCATCCATGATGACCATTCTGGCTTGATTAAAATACCCTTTGAATGATCAGCGATAAAATCCAGGGCAAAAGATTTCAAATCTGCATGAGAGACAATATCCGCTAGGGCAGCAATTTCACACGCGTTTTTCTCAGATATATCAGACTTCAAAAAAGATACACACATTTCCTTCAAGCGAAGCACTTGATATTTTTCAGCAACGATCAATAAATTTTTGGCACAGTCATATTCCATTTTGTCCACTGTATCGCAGTACATAAAGTTAATAAATGCTTTAAGTGTGTCTGCATCCACGTCTTGACTGTCCACTATAGCAGTTTGGGTTTCTGCATTATCTTGCTGGAGCATTGTATGGAACAATGGCGACCGGGCAACTAGAACTGATTTGTGCACTTCTACAATTTCACCATTCGCTCTTAGTTTAACGTCGCACATTGTTTTATCAGAAAATAAATTTCGGATATCGCTTTGTAGGGTATGTTGACGAATAATATTTTCCCTGGTAGTATTAGCAAGTGATTTTGCTGCATTGTTTCCATAGACTAGGGCATTTGATTCGATGCCTCCGGAGCAAAATAGTTCACATAAAATAATCATACTTCCGTTTTTAATATACTTGTTTCGATTATACTTCACTTCCGAGACGGGGAGGAAGGGAGGCAATGTCCATAAATTATGGTCTTTTAAAAAGAAGTGAGCATCTTCAATGGACAGTACTTCGCAACCTTTGACATCTAACAAACTAAGTCTGCATTCCACGCATTGAGGTGAAATGGAATTCTGTCTACAAATAAGTACTTCAACATCATCCCTTATTTTTCTGAAACAGATGGAAAATTCAGTCATATCAGGACAAAAGATATCTTCTCTCAAAATCAATTGATTTTCCATGTCTAACAGTGTTCGTAGCTCGTAACCTTTTCTCCAGTTGAGTCGAAGACTTATTTGATTAACAACAATTTTAGTTCGAGCAAAGCAATCTAAAGAGTTCACAACACTGGATGCTGGATTCGACATATGACAGAAAATTGTCAGAAAATCTTTACTCGCTTCCAAAGTATCCCGTATTAGATGAATTCTATCAACTAAATTTCTACCTACTTTTTCCAAGGTATCTTTATTAAAAACTGCGTTTTTTTCTTCGTAAAATCCTAATAAGTGACCACTGCGTCCAAAGATTTCTATTTTGAAATCAATGATACTTTCTACCACTTCCACAACTTTGCATAATATAATATCTATACAATTATTATCATCTATACCTCTTGGATACAAAACCAGCTGCCATGGCACCTGACTTAAATTTTCAGCGGTGAAATATGGACTTGCGATGGAGTTGTAAGGACAAAAAAAGAAGTTTTCTATCTCCCACGTGAAACTAAAGCAGTTGCTTATAGTATCTGACATTTTTTCAAAGACAGAAAAATATCGATTGATTTGTAAAACGAAACAAAACAACAAAGAAGAAAAAACAACGCCTCTTCCCTCTTCCACCTGATTGCAACTTTAAATCTACAATGCAAACAGACAATCATAATGCGTGTAAATTTTATCTTATCAGCTAAAGTAAAACTTACGTCTTAGGTAGAGTGACAAAGAAATAACAGAAGAATTTCAACTTCACTTTCATAAAACATTTTCTTTCATATTTCGTAGTTAACTAAAATTCTGCTTTATTTTTTTTTTGATTATCCTTCCTGTAAATTATATTATTTATTTAATTATTAATGAAAATTTAAAAAAAAGAATTCTAAAGAATACATTTATTAATGTTAAAATTTTGAAAACAAAATATTGTTTGAGACTCTTTTTTTTCGAATTCTTTTTTTTTTTTTTTCGATTTATTTAAAATACTGAGATGTCTTTAGAGGTATTTGAACTAAATTCCCTCCCTTTAGGGAAAAAGTATGTCAATTTATTCGACGTAAATAAGTATGCATTTCAACAAAATTTTTGTTAATTTAAATAAATTTAAAAATCCGCATTCAAAAAAGAACTAAAACTATTTTTAATTGCGAAATGGTCGAGTATAACAAAGTATATATTTCTTGAAACCTACTTCAAGTTACTAATTTTTGAAAAACATGAAAAAGAAATTGTTTTTATACAGGTTGCGACACCGCAGTTTCAAGACCGATGTTAGGGGGCTAACCAATAGGTCAGCATCGTGCACCGACCGCATTTACTTTCCAGCATATATGGCAGTACTTTTACTTTCGTTACTTGTACCGCCGGTACAAGTAAAAAGTACGTACTTTTACTTGTACTTCGTTACTTTTTAAATTTATTACTTTTACTTTTTTATGGAAAAAGTACAAGTATTTGTAACGGAAATGTCGAATGAAATCGTTACTTTTTCTAAAACTCGGTAAGCTTTCTAAAAAAAAAAAAAAAAAATGCTTTCGAAATGTAATTATTTTGCAAAATGAATAAAAATATTAATTAGCAAGTTATTTTCATTCATTTTCGAGTTTTATGCATTTGTTTAATACATTTTAAATAAAAAATGTTGGATTTTGTTATTACGTTTTTCAATTTTCTTTTTGAACTCACTAATAATGCAATTTTTGTCTTAATACATTTTTTACTAAATGCATTTCTACCTAGTACATTTTTTACTAAAATTATGTTTATTCCCGACCTTGTCAAACAACGCCCAGTCAAATCTCAAAGAACTTCAGAACTATTTGTGCTATTGAAAACTATTATAATTACTATTTTAACTTACTATTTTAAATTACCGCTGATACTAAAATTCGTTTACAAATTTTAATTATTCCGTTAGGCAGAAATGTTCGGAAAATGATTTTCTCGCATGACTTTAGCATTAGCCATTGTTACAAATAAAACTGTAGACTGTTCTGTTTCAACTTATACTGCACATTCAATTATTTTTTACTAGCTCAAAGATCACAAAGCTTTCTGAAACCCCGTGTTTGCTTTGTTTATGTTTGTGCTTTTAAAACGCGTTTCTATAAAGTAAAACAATTTTAAATCAATGGTAATTTAAATAAATAAAAGTAAACTAAAAATTAAAATCAATAGATAAAATTTCTTTCTCGTGCAAATCCATAAAAAGTTTGATATTAAAATTATATTTGATTTTGAAATTATATTATACAATTATATTATAAAATTATATTATAATATTCTTCCGAATTTAAAAATAAATCCATAACTTTCAAAATTAAAAATAATTAAATAAATAACTACAATTTTGCAAAAACATTATAGAACATAAGAATATTATTCAATAAAATTTTAGGTTACTTTGAATTTTCGATTTCCTAGAAATGTAATCGTTCCTTTTTTTGTTTAGTACCTGTACTTTTACTTGTACTTTTTACTCGTTACTTTTTAAAATAAGAACTTCTTACTTTTTACTCGTTACTTTTTTTAAAAATACTTGTACTTTTACTCGTTACTTTTTAAAAGTAACGTTGCCATATATGCTTTCCAGTGAAACTGGTACTCACCTGTCTGAAGCTGAGTAAGCTTCAAACCATTTCAAGGGATCGAACTCGGATATTTAGCAGTGAAAGCTTAGTGTCTGAACCATTATGCTATCATGGCTCCTTCTTATTCGATACATTTTTTAAATATTTGTAATATTTAACAAAATTGAAACTTCCTCTACCACAGTGTTTCCCAAACTTATGACTTTTCTCAATTTTTCGTAACGCTGTGTACCACTAATAAAGAAATGAATGCATTTTTCAGTATAAAATTTTTTTACAAAAGTTAAAAATCACAACTGTCTGTTGACACCACTAATTATTAACTGTTAACTCTGCAAAAAATAGCTAATAGAAAAATACGTAACCGCAAATTTTCATGGTTGGCTTTGTTTTTAAATAAAAAAAATTTTAAATTTTAGTTTATTGCATCGCAATAAAAACTCGTACCCCAGCTAAACAGTTCCCGAACTCCTGGGGGTACGCGTACCACACTTTGGGAAACACTGCTCTACCGTAATTAGTCAAATTTTTATACAGTTTTTGTGCTTTTCTCACTTAAATATTAATTTGTGATCCTCCATAGTGCATGCCTTTTTGCTTTAATTTTTGATAAGAATTCTAAAAATATATATTAAAAGCAGCCCTTACAAAACACCTTGTATATTAACTGCGGTGATTACATTACATAGTGTACATTTTTATGTAAGGATCTTTTGAAGTATGTACTATCATTAAAGTAGTTTTTGCGTTCTTTAAAAAACGCTCATAAAACTCCCAATAGTTTACCGAAAACATTAGTGAACTAACCATCAAAAGTGATACTGAGCATCAAATGTGAACTAACCATCAAAAATAATAATGACCTAACTGTCAAAAGTGATAATGAAATAGTTATCAAAAGTGATAGTGACCTAGCTATCTAAAGTGATAGTGACTTAACCATCAAAAGTGATAGAAAGCTACCCATCAAAAGTGATAGTGAGCTAACCATCAAAAGTGATAGAAAGCTAGCCGTCAAAAGTGATAGTGAGCTAACCATCAAAAGTGATAGTGAGCTAAGCATCAAAAGTGATAGTGAGCTAACCATCAAAAGTGATGAAAGCTAGCCATCAAAAGAGATAGTGAGCTAATCATCAAAAGTGATAGAAAGATAGCCATCAAAGGTGTTAGTGAGCTAACTATCACAGCATGTCGAAACTTATTTCATTTTGGAGCCGTTTCAATTTAAATATAATTGTGAAAAAGTCGTATTTTTGAAATTCGATTCATCAGGAACTATTCAGCCGATTTTGATGACATTTTGTATTTTACCATGTAAAATTATATTCTTTAAAATGATGTAAAAACTTCTACACCTCTTAATTCTGAATTTTTTCAGATATTATTAAATAAATTAAAAATAATAAATATTTACTAAAAGCTATATTTTGTGTGCAATTAACTTTCGATAAACAAATTTTATAATCGTGTGCAAAAATTTTTTAATTGTCTTACAAAGTTCAAGAGATATAGCAAAATAACCAAAAATTAAAATTAAGGGGACAAAACTTTGGAGAGCTCTCCTGGCTGAATTTTATAATTGTGAGCAAAAAGTTTTCAGTTTGCTTGGGAAGTACTCGAGATATGGCGAAATACGTGAAACTTTATCTTAACATTAAAGGGCTCTAACTTTGGACCGCTTTTCTGACCAAACTAATGACACCATATTTCTCAGATTGCTGCTACCCACTATATTTCGATTGTTAAAAATCCGAATCAGTCAAAAAAAATAAAAAGATACGTTTATTCAGAGAAGGTACGTTTTTGTTTCTGATTTCGTAACTTAAACTATTGTCTGCACTGAATAATTAACATATTTGAGGTCACTCCTTTGAACCTTTACGATTAAGTTCTCTGTTGGATCGTTCTCTGATTCAGGTCGAAATTACGATCTGTGGATGAATGAATAGAAGTATGAATGGGTTCGCCTTATAAACAGGTGTGACTTTTGATGTGGCAGAAGTCGAATTCTTGGCCATAGATGGCGCCACTGAAAAACAAGAATCGCACACTCTGCCTTAAATTTGCTCGGTTTCACCAAGCAGGCTTGCACATGTGGCAAGTGGCATTAGAACCAACCAACCACGATTGAGTCATTAGATCAAAAGTTATTTCAGGTGGTCCGTTTATTTTTGTGTTCACTGTACATATCAGATTTATGCATGAAAAAAATTTCTGAATTATTGTGATGTTCAAGATTTTTTATAATAATTTTAAAAAAAAATAAACAAAAAACACATATAGTTTAAAGTGTGCTACCACTTTTGTGGACTTTCGAAAGTCCAAGGAATACCTTGTAAATTATTCTAATTTATAAAAATTTCAGTCTTTAAGGAAAAGTTTTCCGATATATACCATTAGCACATAGTTTAAATTGTGCTACCACTTTTGTGGACTTTTGAAAGTACAAGGAACTCCTTGTAAATTATTCTAATTTATAAAAATGTCAGTCTTTAAGGAAAAGTCTTCCGATATATACTGCACAAATTAATCTAATAAATCAAACAAATTGAGTTTTTGAAAATTTTACACTAGTGTTTCCATTAAAACTAACTTTAACTTGAATAATGCAGTAGCTGTCATTTTGTATCTGTCACTTTTATTAGCACTCTGAAATGCCATTACAACTCTGAGCAAAAACTTTTTGTCTATTTTCTTTTTCGATTAATAAACGAGAAAGCTGCAATTTGATATTCGAGTGATGTTAATTACACACAATGAATGTTCGAGAGATTAAGTTAGGAGAAAAGGAAATTAGTTCGGAAATATCATCTTAAGAAAGTTGTGATTTCTTATTGAACAGTCTTGTCAACAACAACGAACAACGAAGTAAAGATGAAAAATATTCTTTGATAACATATATATTTTATTACGGATTAGAGTTATCATTTTTTGTACAAAACTGACCTTTTTGCTTAAATGTAACTAAATACTAAAGGAAGAAATTGTCAAAAAAATGTTTAATCGATATGTTTCTTAAACGCAAAATTTAGTTAAGTTTAAAACAGATCTATGCAAAAGTGGCATAAAACTGATTAGCTAAACTTCGAATATAATAAAAATTGTTCAAATAAAATTAATTATTCAAATAAGTTAATTTAACATCATAAATTTGAAATATTTACGGAAAATAAGAAGTCCAAGATGCAAAATGTAAAAGTACATTGAGAAATAATACGGTAAAAATTACCAGATTATGATAAAATTTACCGTTTTTCAGGCTAAATGGGAACGCCAAAAAGCACGATAGTTTTTACCAAGCGATCTTTGATAATAATTTTGGTAAAAATTTAAAAAATATTGTTTTATAATATGTGCAAAAATGTGGTACATATGGTATTAGGTAATTTTATTGGGCTACCATGGAGCATGAAATAAAAATTATTTATACGGTTAAATGTATTTTCCAGTTCTGTAATCGTTACTAAATTTTTGGTAACAAGAACTCGAAATTTGAAAACTACAATTTCTGGTACACTGTTACCATATAGAGGGGAAAATACCACATGAAATGTTAATATATCTTTATATATAAACTTACCGTATATTTTAGTTTTATTACCAGAAACACGGTTTATTTTTTTGTTTTTTTAACCAAATGAGTCTTTTTAATACTTTAATTTTACCAGAATGTTTTTCTCCGTGTAAATAGGGAAAGTACACATAGTACATAAATCATAGATTATGATATGATTTTAGAGTAGAGAAGCAGTGCTTCACTATGACCATCTTTCAGATATACTTTTAAATTTTTTTTTAAAAAATACGTCAGACTTTTGCATATTATGCTGCGTAAATTAATATTTAAGTGTGAAAAAAGACAAATACCCTAATAAATCATAACTCAATAAGAAAGATAAAGATCTGCTCGCCTGAGTAGATCGAGAAGTTGACAGACAATTATTAGGAACCTATCTAAGTATCATCAATTTATCAAACTGGGTTTAATGTTTTTCATCCCACCTTCCTCGGTAGTGATACGTTACTTCCTTACTAGGGATAGATTCAGCGTTAGTGAGAGAAATAAATAAATTTATAATTGATAATTTTATTGGAAATAGTATGAAATTTTGTGTAACTGCTAGCCAAGGCTGACTTTTGTTGCATGCCGCATTTTCGACTTATGCTGCGTAGATACACCAAAATTATATGAATGTTGCTCACTTCACAATTTAAACCATTTTAGTGCAACCAGTTCAAAATTCAACTTCATAAAAAATCTAACCAGTTTCTTGAAAATAGATTAAATTTAAATTTGTCGAGCTTATTTTTACATTGCACTGATTTTTTTGTTTCCACTTTTTACATTCTGTAAATCTCTCAGCTCTTGGATATAAAAAAAGTTAGAGGTTTTGCTTTTCTGTTGCTTAAATGTGTGTATAAAACCATTAATATATGTACTTTGACTTAAATTCCGACAAGGAATCTAAAAATACATATATTAAAGGTGGCCACTACGAAACACCCTATATAATGCTTCAAAAAAAAGAATAATTTATGCAAAATTTTCATATTTCAATTGAAAAAATTTAATATTATGCTTTTAAATAAGTACTTAATTTGATATTTATGCTTCAATTTTGATTTCATTATGAAATTAAAGCAATATCACGTCTCGTTCTTCAGCAAAAACATCGCAAATTCGAAGACATAACTACCAAAATAAGTTCTTTACGCCACAACTCACAGTTTTATTCCTCAACATTATCGTATTAACATAGTGTATGAAGATAAATAAGTTGTTAAATATTCAAAATAAACATAAATTTCAATATATTATAATCCAAGTACAAATAATAAAAGTGAGGGAGAAAATATTAAGAATAAAATAAGAAAAAAGTTTTCCTCGTTCTTCCAACTTCTGACTCCTTAATGTTCCTTATTAAGGAAATAAACCTCGAAGATTAGTGGCTGAATTAATTTCCGCTTTTATAATAAGTCTTAACAAGAAAAGAAAAAATATCTGAGTGCTTAATATTTAACTGCCTAAAAATGTTTGAATAAATACAAGAAGAAAATTTTCAAGAACTGTATTTTGAAATAGCTTTCTCTTATTTAATAAAAACGGAATTGAAAACTAGAAAAATATAATTATAAACGAATGAAAAATTGATTCTTTCATCTGTTTATTTCTAAAATTCTATCCACGTAAAAAAAACTATTTATAATTAGAATGAAAAATTGATTCTTTCATCTGTTTATTTCTAAATTTCTATCCATGTAAAAAAAAACTATTTATAATTAGAATGAAAAATTGATTCTTTCATCTGCTTATTTCTAAAATTCTATCCATGTAAAAAAAAAAAAACTATTTATAATTAGAATGAAAAATTGATTCTTTCACCTGTTTATTTCTAAAATTCTATCCATGTAAAAAAAAACTATTTATAATTAGAATGAAAAATTGATTCTTTCATCTGTTTATTTCTAAAATTCTATCCATGTAAAAAAAAAACTATTTATAATTAGAATGAAAAATTGATTCTTTCATCTGTTTATTTCTAAAACTCTATCCATGTAAAAAAAAAACTATTTATAATTAGAATGAAAAATTGATTCTTTCATCTGTTTATTTCTAAAATTCTATCCATGTAAAAAAAAACTACTTATAATTAGAATGAAAAATTGATTCTTTCATCTGTTTATTTCTAAAATTCTATCCGTGTAAAAAAAACTATTTATAATTAGAATAAAAATATAGTTTTTTCCGTATATGCACACCTTTCTCAAAGAAAAAAACACAAATAATGATATTATTTAACCAAAAAATGTTTTTCTCTTATTAAATACAATTTTATTTTAAATAGGTATGGTTCACTGTGTACAAAAAAATAAAACTCGATTCAAAATAAATTTTCAAGGAAAAAGTATAAATTTAAATCAATATTTTTAATGTTTAATTTGAAATGGAAAAAAGGCATTTTTTTAAATATAAAGCAATACAAATTTACAAATCTTAAGAATACCTAGTTCTGATTATCACACTGACAAATTAAAAACAAATAGGTCTAATAGCTTTTGAGAAATAGCTATTAAAAAATTTAATAGAAAGTTTAATTTTAACCTTTAATGCTTGCAAACCTCTTAAATTCAAAATAAACTTAATAAAATTAATATCTGGTTATGCATACTTACTAAAGTTTCATATTATAATAATTATTTATAAATTTAATAAATAAATAAATAGAATAAAATTTTAAATTTCATAGTTTCTTTATATTAATTTAATATTTTAATTTAGAAATTTAAATTATTTTTAATCGTTTCTTACAGTCCCCAAAACTTTTGAAATCTTTATATTCAAAAGAATTTAACGACCTCTTTTGAACAATACTGAACTTTTTGAATTTTATTTATCAAATAATATTTGTCTTATAAAATTGTTTTTATTAAGGTATTTGCATCTATTGGTTAATAGGAATTGCAATATCAAAATATTACTTCAGAAAATATCTATCGATATTTCACAATATGCCGACTGACCGACGGAGAACGGGCCTCGCATCAGAAAGGTTCTGGGTTCGAAACCCGGTAAAGGCGTGGAGGTTCTTTCCTTCCCTTTACTATCTGTTCTTACTGTCTAAGCAACGTTGACCGATCTAATATGGTGCCCTCGAAAGAGTGGCCAACAAATCTGCCCTTCAGATGCCTGTAAAACTTAGGTCATTATCCAAGTGGCCAGATACTAATTACTAATACAAGAGTTATCAATTACAATAGCGTAATTATAATCTCCGAAATTTATGGTTGTTGATAACGGTCACGATAATTATTGCATACGCGATATTTATCGTAAAACATGGTAATCATGATATGTCACGAGAATATTTTTAAAATACAATAATGTTTAAATAATATTGATCAACATCAGACTTGGGTATTTGAACAATTTAAAAAAAAAAAATACGGAACACAATTTTGAATACTTTTATTAACTATTCTTAATTTACTATTTCTAATTGTTTACATGTTTTACTAATAGAAAAGTTACTCTGGGTTATTTCTAGATAAAACACGAAACGAGATTAAGATTAGCATTAATCTGTCAGTCGATATTGAAGAAGTAAATATTTTAGTAGAAGTATTTTTTAATAGAAAATTATATTTTAACCTAGGTTATTTAGAAATATCGTTATTCCTAAATAAATTTAATAAATTTCTTACCTCACCAATTATACAGTTTTAATCGTTATGTTCTCAGAATTTTTGATAATAATATAATATTTGTATATAATATATAATATAATCATATATAATATATTATATATGTAATATAATATATTATATATGTTATATGTAATATAATATATAATATAATCATATTGAGAATTTAATATATATTTAATTGCTTTACTTACAGCCTGTCATGATTTTTGAACGACAGACGTGAAGTTCAATTGGTTTTATCAAATAATATATATTTTCCTTGAAAAAAGGTATTTAATTATATTTACTTGAATCGTGTTTTTTCCTATCTCAAATCGTGTTTTTGCTTAATCTCAAATCATGTTTTTTCTATCTCAAATAGTGTTTTTTTTCTATCTCAAATCATTTTTTTTCTATTTCAAATCGTGTTTTTTCTATCTCAAATCGAGTTTTTTTCTATCTCGAACCGTGTTTTTTTCTATCTCGAACCGTGTTTTTTTCTATCTCGAACCGTGTTTTTTTCTATCTCAAATAGTGTTTTTTTTTTATCTCAAATCGAGATTTTTTTATCTCAAATCGAGATTTTTTTATCTCAAATAGTGTTTTTTTTTATCTCAAATCGAGATTTTTTTATCTCAAATCGAGTTTTTTTTTTTCTAAATGAAATCGTGTTTTTTCTACTTCTGTAATTATATTTGGAACTTCTCGGTTAGTTTTTTTCATTTATTTTACTTAAAATAATTTGATAATTACTTTTATTTAATTATTTTATTTATTTATTAAATAGAAAAAACAGTTGAATTCCCTTGCACCCGGCTAACTGAAAAAATATATATTCTAGTCGAATCGTGTTATTTCTAACTCGAATCCTATTTTTTCAAACTCAAATCTTGTTTTTACTATTCAAATTGTATTTTTGGAATCTCGAGTTATGTTTTTTCTATCTCGAATAGCGCTCCTTATTTTCAAAAACAAAATTAAATTTGTTTCTAATTTGGAAACAGTGGACAATTTTTAACATTACCTTTCCTTAATTTAATTTCTATTTCAAAATCAAGAATAGTATCAGGCTATTTGAAGACAAAATTAGAAACAAGAGATTAAAATTAACTTTCACCTGATGCAATCTTGAATTATTAATTCCAAACATGATGAGATCCATAATCAATTTCTTTAAATTTATTCAAAATGTCGTAAATGAAAATAACGAGAGCGTATCTTGAAAACACACTTCATCAGAACTCTAGAACGAGACATATCTCGGAAAGAAACACGAAAATATAACCTTGCAGAAACTAATTGATCATAAACGAACCCAAAACCACATCAGCGTAAATCATAAGAATATTGAGGCAAACGGGATTAACGTTTCACTGGGAAGCGTTCGAAAACTCATTTCAAAGATGCTGGCAGATTGAGAAAAGTCTAGTACATTTAAAACTGAAAATTCATTAATATTTATTCGAAATACGAAGTATAAGATCAATAGCCATTTTTAAAGTTACGAAATCATGAAAGCAAATTTAATAATGCAAAATTCAACCTGTCACCCAATTGCACAAAGTATTTTTTGCATACCACAAAAAGGTTTTAAAAAGCTTTATCAATCTGCATAAAGACGGCATGAATCTGCATAACACAAAGCACAGCTTTAACTTAGAATTTAAGAAGTATAAGTAAAACATAAAAGTATATACTTAGAATGAACTAGCAAAATTATTTGCAAGTTTTGTCAGATGATGGCTCTGCTAGCAAAAAAAACTTAAAACGATGTTTTCAAAATTATCACCATTTGTAAAAACAACGTTGTGCAGTTTGTGAACAAAATAAGAAACGACCAAGTTTATTTAAAATTTTAATTTAACTGATAAATATTTACTGTGTTGCATAAATTAACCAATAATATTCTAATTTAATAAATAGTTTGATTTAACTGATCAAGCATGCAGCAAGAAACATAGTTTCAGAGTTATCAGCAGCGCCATCTGCTGAAAAACTTAGTGATTTATTTCGATTTTTTTTTATATTTTCATTTTCTAAACAGAACTCAGAAAGTTATAGATTTCTATTTTCTTCAACTTTTCGTCATTTTTTTTTTCAACATTATCGGTTATTTTCAAATAATCGACACCCGGTATAACGCCACTATTGATTTAAAACAATTTAATGAATCCTCATTTTAGTTTTAATTAATAAAATAAATCCCCATTCTGATAATTGTATCGTAAAAAACATAAACCATCTATTGAATATTCTTAATAATCTATTTTCTTACATAAAATATTATTTGAAATAATTCAGAAATGTATAAGACATGATCATTTTCAAATATCATAAAAATATATTTCAAACATCCAATTTGCAAGTACAAAATTTTTACCAAGTAGAAAAAGTTATTAAAAACTTTTAACATGCATGACTAATAATTAGAGCAACTACTGTTCTAGTAAATTGCATATAAAAATAGAATACGAAAAGAAAATCTTACAAGATTACAGATTTAACTGTCAGTCAAACATGACATAATCCATTTTCACAATCAGATTTGAGTGAACGAAAACGATACCAAAATGTGAGAAAGTCACGATTTACTAAAGCATAATCGTTATTTTGCAAGCAGTTTGAATCGTTTAAAGGCTGTTTTTTACAACAGAATAATCCTTTAAATTGTCAGTTAAGTTACGAAACGGGGTTTAGTAAACAACCTTAATTAAAATTTTAGTTATATTTTTGGTAGTCAGGCATCCTAAAATTATAAATCTGAAATAAACTTCAAAAATGCATAAAATATATTCTTTTTTAAAATAAGAGCAAATTTAGACGTAAACATCCCAAATTTTATATTTTACACGAACAGCTTTACAGCGAATTGTAATACATAAATATCTTTTACACGATCAATAATATAATTACATGTGTTATAGTTACTAAACACTTTAAAATATTTCAAATATACAATGAAGAAGAACTAAATATATTGTTCAATATAGGATTTTTTTAGAAAAAAATACTACATTTTATTTGAAACATGATAAAAAATTATAAATTCACACTTACATCTTAGCCTTTGTTCAAACCATTGTTGACATTACTCAAACTCTACATACAAAATCTACAAAATGTACAATTTTTTATTTTGTTAGCGTATAGATTTTTTAAAAATCAATGATCCTCTGAAAATGCATTTAAAGTATGTAATTGCCAAAAAGTACTAACAATTAACTTTATAAATTGTTTCCATATGAAAAGTAACTTCCCCTATTTTGTATGAATCAAATAATTGCAAATCATAACACTTATTCTCAATTTATGAAGTAAAATTTTCAATTTAATAAGATTGAAAATTTTGTTATTCAATCACGAAAATTTTACTAATCCAATTTCAATTTAAAGCGAACAATTAAAGTTAAAATAACAAAAATTCAAATATAGACACTAAAATCAGATCGACATTTTTGCTCAAATTTTTTCGGGTTCGAATCCCTACGATGGCTTGCCTATACGAATTCCGCACCGGGCTCGCACGGACCACAGTGCTGAAGTAAAATATCCGCAAGTGGTAGGCGGATGATTGGTTGGAGTCCCGTTGTCGTCAGGATAAAACTTGGAAGGTTTTCTTGGTTTTTCTCACAATGTAAAGCAAATGCAGGTTAGTTGTAAACGAAACGGGTAAACGAAGTCAAACTTCTAATACTTGATGAAGGAGTTCCTTTGTCTTTTGGATTGGTTACAAAATTAGAAGGCTACAGAGTTGAACATTTATAGACGTAAACTCAAAATTGGTTTGGCTGTTCAACGAAGTTTGTAAAATAAAATAAAATAACATAAGTACAGCTTATAAGCCTTAGTCAAACAGAAGAACAAATCGAACAATTCTGAGAAAGACGCACGAAGATAAATGCTTGGCTACCGTGAGATTTGAACCCACTACCTCTAATCTACTGAACGTTTAGGGGTGATACATCTTGACTTGGGAGACCTCAGTTCTTTTCAAATCAATTTAAACACTCCAACCATCTCGAAGGTCGTGGTAGCCCAGTACTTAGAGAATCTGACTCCGTTACGGAGAGACCAGGACTCGATTCTCGATTCCGTTAAGATCCACCGAGTTCATACGTGCTTGTAAAATGTATAGAATCGAAAGTCCTGTAGGTAGGTACTTTATTTACGTCGCACTAGAGCTGCACAATAGGCTATTGTCGATGGTCTGGGAAACATCCCTGAGGATGATCCGAAAACATGCCATAGCAATTTTTACTTGAAACAGTTCGGTCTTGCATCTAAAAGCCGTCATATATACAACCTAAGGGCTCATTGGAAAACAGTTAGCAATCTGAAATGGAACAAAGGAAAAGGATTGTGATTTTCCAAATCTTCTAGACATTGTTCCAAAGTGATTGCAATTAAAATATGTAGCAGATATTGATTGTTGACAGGAATTTGTCGAACAAAAACCGAATTTCGTACACTGGAGATAAACTTTCAAGATTTGGATTACTTTGAAATTATTGATTGGAATTCTTTTGTTGCATAACCACCTCTATTGTGTGTTAAAAAGTGTATCTAACTTGTGACAGAGACTTCGAATAAAATATGAGAAGATATGAAGTTAGATATATCATTTCGACACTAAGTTCTGCACCAATTATGCTTCTTTTCTTAAAAGGAATCATATATATTAGATATAAAAAAGGGACCTTAACCATGCAGTAAGCTAAAGCTTAGTCACTAGCTTTGAATATTATGTAAATACCATATAAAAAATTGGATGGTTAGTTTGGTAGGATACAGGTGCAACTCTATATGCAACCATCATTTTGTGGTGAGTTCCAAGGTTCTCTGGACTAACGTAAAGAGCGAAGTGAAAAATGCGAAAACGGTTTTTGTTATAAGATGTGGCGTGAATATTAAAAATTAAATTATTGACCAGAATTTAGTTTATTTAGGAAATTCAAACCATCAACAAAACTAAAGCGCATGAATTTCAAAAAGTTTAGCCAACTTAAAAATGTTTGGTAAGGTGTGACTTTTTCACGTTTTTATTAAATTTAAGTACAATCGGCGAAAGGAAGATGCCAAACAATTTAAAAAATTTTGATACCGTTTTTATTCTTATTACAATTAGCCACTTTTCCGCACTAAAGTGTTCGGAAATTCCATTATTTATTCCTTCGATCCGTCCCGCAGTGGACTGATCGTTAAGACACGGTTCTCATCAGATCACCGAAGTCAAGCATCACTGGCTGCGGTCAGTGTGCGGGTGGGTGACCCACTTGGATCAGTCTGCGTAGGGACCGAGGGTGTGCGGTATTGGTCCTCGTTAAACTGTGCTACCGTAAAGTGCTCGACTTCGCGCGCAGGTCGTCGGGCTACCGAAGCGGGGGTGCCATCCCTTCCGCAGAGGATCAAAATTGTGATGGCATGTCTTCGGATCATCCTCCGGGATGTTTCCCAGACCGTCGCCAATAGCCCATTGTGCAGCTATAGTGCGACGTAAATTAATAACAATAACAATTCCTTCGATCCACTCCAAAGACCCACAGAGGGTTTGTGGGAAATAGTGAAAAAGGCAAGAAAGAACGAAGATTTTTTTAAAAAATGAGATGAAACAACTTTCGACACTCTCAAGTCCCTCGTTGATTGTTGTTGTTCTTACTTTACGTCGCACTAGAGCTGCACAATGGGCTATTGGCGACGGTCTGGGAAACATCCCGGAGGATGATCCGAAGACATGCCATCACAATTTTGATCCTCTGTGGAGGGGATGGCACCCCCGCTTCGGTAGCCCGACGACATGCACGCGAATTCGAGCACTTTACGGTAGCACAGTTTAACGAGGACCAATACCACACACCCTCGGTCCCTACGCAGACTGATCCAAGTGGTCACCCACCCGCACACTGACCGTAGCCAGTGATGCTTGACTTCGGTGATCAGCTGGGAACCGTGTCTTAACGATCAGTCCACTGCGGGACAGTCCCTCGTTGAATTTGTGTCAAAACGATATCAAATAATTATGAATACCAAAGAATTTTCAACTAATTTATTTGTATAATGTTGCAGAATGCTGCTGCATTTTTAACTTCTGATTTCTATTTTCATTTACTTTTAAAGCATTTTTTTGAAATTCCCGAATTTTTTTTCACACCGTACTATACAATAAAATTTGAAGTTATTACTTTTTAAATTATTTATTGTGATTAAAAAAATATTTCTTAATTTTTTTTCTAATATTATTTAGTTTTAATGTTGTTCTTCCTTCTGTTCTGGCTATAATTTTGTTAACACCGTTTAATTTTGTAATTTGAAGTTCATCATTTTTTAAGTTCCTTACTTTGAATTTGGAGTAGTACAGCCGCGTCTAGCTAGTATGACATAAATTTCTACATTCAATGGATTAATTTTTTAAGCAGAAATATAGTTATCTTACAAGTTAATTAAAAACACCTCGATGGCACTGTTCTAAGAGTAGGGGAGAGTGGGGTCAGTTGTAACATTTTTTACTTAACTATTTTTAACTAACAAAAAATCCAATATATTATTAGTATTAATTGACAGACGAGTAAAGTAGACTATCCTCTACTAGAAAAAAAATAAATACCTGATTTTAAATATTATTATATTAGTTATTAACAATTTTTGACAGTCGTGCAGTTGTTACAATTGTCCCCACTTACGGGGTCAATTGTAACAGTTCATAAATTCAACTAAAACATAGTTAATTATACATATTATAATAGTTGTGATATATTTTTTTATTTATCAAAATAGTAGTGATATTTTAGGAGTAAAAATAATAATGAGCAGAAACCTAAAGCGTTAAACTTTTAACTTTAAGGGGTTAAAAATTTTAATTTATGCTGTGAAAGGTGACAAATAAAATAATGCACATGCAACATAATATAAATGATATAGGAAACTATTGGTGGTTCTTAAAGAGTTAAGTAATGGTTTGTAAACATAAGATTATTTATTTTCAGCTGTTGCAATCGTCCCTTTACTTATTGTTACAATTGTCCCCAAGACGCCATTTCAGCTTCATTTGTTAAAAACAATGCTAGTTAATTAGCAAAACTAATCTTTTTTTTTATTGAAATGTTAATTAAAGTGTCCACTTACATATTCGGTTACTAATTTTTATTTGTTTAAACAAAATTACTTTGTTACAATATAATATTCTAATACCAAAAAAAGTACTTGCGTGGCGTGAAAATATCTTTTGTGATGTAACTCTTTCAAAAGTACATAAAAATGGTTGCCATCAGGGGTGTACATGTAGATTTATTAAATACACCTTGTGCGCCACCTAGGAACCAAATCTAGAACCCGACACTCGAAATTTTTGCTCTGTTACAATCGTACCCTGTTACAATTGACCCCACTCTCCCCTAGAGTATACAAAAAAAAAGTAACACCTTTAATAATTTTTGATCTAATGATCGGACTACCACATTCTAGAACTATTTTTTTTTTTTTTTTTTGAGGACATACCTTAAATAAACCCACTAGTTAGTGCAGACAATATTTCAAATTACAGAATCAGACACAAAAACTTTATTTGAATAAACATATATTTTTTTAACTGATCTGAAATCTTGATCCTTCATGTGTGGAACTAACCACAATCTGGAAATAAAGGAATATTTTATAATGCTAAGAAGTTATTAATAATATATTTTCCTATTATTCCAAAATTTTAATTGTACCCTAGTGGGTAAGATAAAATACGAAAGCAATTTTCCCGAACATTTTTACTTTATGATAACATAAAAATCATCTTTGCCTATAAACATAATTTTTACCCTTAACATTTGTGACTGAAATTTCAAGAGCCCCTACATAACAAAATCTGATTTACATCATTTAAAGCATACTCTCCTTATTTAAAATTCTGTTGTTTCTAGGCAATGAACAAAAGAAGTGCAAAACTAGTGAAACATTTTCCACCATTTTTATTCTGATATTAACGCACTCCCTCTCATGTTTGAAAATAAATTCCAATAAATATCTGATTATAATGAAATTAGTCACTGTTTGTAAATAAGAATAGATTTGTAACAAAAAACATCAGTTATATTGATTTAAAAATTAATTTTTCCATGATAAAACAATGATGTTTTGCTGAAAACTTTCAAATGAGGTTATCCTAGCTATAGTTTTCGAAAATTATAGCCCTTTGTATTAAAGAAGACATTTTAAAGTGTTGAAAAATGCAATTAAATTGCATTACAATATTTTTTGCTTTTTAAAGTATATCATTCTGAAGTCAAAGCTTTGATATTTTCTAACTTATCGTTTTAAAAGGTAGAATAATTTTTATATCAGTTTAAAACACATCATTTAAAATGCAAGATATACATTATTCAAATAAATCTGCTGCCAAACATTCTGAGAAATTACAACTTATTACGGATTTTTAATGAAAAATAAAAAGCTTAATTGAGTAACAAACTTTATTTCTCGAGAATTGCTTATTCGAAAATTTTATTTCAAATTTTTCATACATTGACCCTAGACCAAAACTTAGTTGTATCATGATGATTTAACTTACTGATACCATGATAAAAAATGAAATCAATCTCTTTTTCCTTAAATAAATTATTTGATTCATGAAATTTTATGCAACTCAAAAATAGAATAAAAAACGAGATATAATAACTATTTCTAAATCAATATCTACATTATATATCTACATTTCTTTTTACACGGTGACAAAAAAAATCATAAATTATTTTTCACTTTGACAACAAACAATTTAAATATCAAGAGCGTGAGCTTTCATAAGCATGAAAGAGTAAGGGTACATGTTTAAAAATTTCTGAATAGGACGACGTGAACAACGGAAAGCTGAAACAAACTGAGCTATAACTTAGTTAAGATGTTCTATATTATGTTTTAATTGCGTTTAAGAGTCCCGCAGTGAACTGATCCCAAAGACACAGTTCCTAATAGAACACCGAAGTCAAGCATCACTGACTGCGGTCAGTAAGCGGGTGGGTGACCACTTCGATCAGCCTGCGTAGGATTGAGTGCCCGAGGTATCTGTCCTCGTTAAACTGTTCTACCGTAAAGTGCTCGACTTCGCATGCAGGTCGTCGGGCTACCGAAGCGGGGATGCCATCTCCTCTGCAGAGGATCAAAATTGTGATGTCATGTCTTCGGATCATCTTCAGGGATGTTTCCCAGACCGTCGCCAATAGCTCATTGTGCAGCTCTAGTACGATAAAATGAACTACAACTGCAACAACATTACAAATGGGTTTAACTCAGTAGCGAAAGAGGCGAGGATGGTTTGTAAAGCAATCTTCAGGGCTCAGGGAGCGTCAGCAAATGGGGGGCGAGGTCCACTATTAAGCAAATAAAACTCTAAGTGCACAGTCACGGTAATTAACTAAACTATAACTGATGGTTGTCTCTTCACTGGCAGAAGCCGAATGGCTTTGACAGGTTTCCGAAAAAACTAATAAAATCCAACTTTTGCTCTAATTTAAAACGGTATTTAGAAAATCAAAATGTACTTTTTATATAAATTGTAAATTTAACTTCGTTCCTGAAATTTAAGTCTCTTAAAAGTGACGTAAAACAAAATACTAAATACGTCAGAACAATTCTTTCTAAGTGAATAAAACTCTTGAAACACAATCTAGGTCATTTAACTAAGTTATATCTCGTAATTATCATTTCTCTGGCAATAACAGCAGAGTTTTGATTACTGGTTTCGGAACAAACAACACAAAACTTTTATTTTAAGCTAAGAAGTTGATTAATGTCGGAGTTTAGAAAATCAGAATACTTTTCCATGCATAAATTTAATTTCAATCCTGTAAAAAAGAAGCTACGTTTGAACAAAAACAAAAGAAGCAAAAGTTTAAAAAAGAAAACAGATCTGAGCAATTATTCATAAAATCAATGCAAAAGACCAAAACTCTTGAATCTTACATCAGTAATCAAATAAACTATAACTCATAATTTTGTCATTGACGGTAACAGAATAGTTTTGATGACTAGTTAGGAGACAAACAAACAAAACTTTTAAAGAAAGATGCTAACTAATTGTTCGTGTTAGAAAATCAAAGTACACTTTTTGGATAAATTTCTATCCTGATATTTTTATTTAAAAATAAAAGTCACGCAAAAAACAGAATATTAAGCACATTAAAACAATTCTTCCAAAAATCAATGCAAAAGACCAAAACTCTTAAAGCTCTTTCTCGGTAATCAAATAAACTATAGCTTATTATCGTTTCACTGACAGCAGTGTTTTGATGGCTGGTTTCAGAAAAAACAAACAAAACCATACTTTTATTTTAATTTAGGAAGTTGACTTTGTCCATGTTTAGCAAATTAAAATGCCTTTTTTGATAAATATAAATTAAATTTCAATCCTGAAATTTTACTTTTAAAAAAAATAACACAAAATAGAAAATCAAACAAGTCAACAAAAAAAATCTTTAAAATCAACTATGTATCTCATAATTATCATTTCATTAACAGTTAACAGTTGATGACAGCTTCCAGAACACACAAACCTAATCAAACTTCTATACTAACTTAAAAAGTTCACTTAGTTCATATTAGAAAAATCAGAATTCACATTTTAGATAAATTAAAAGCAAAATTTGAATCCTGAAATTAAGTGACCCAAAACAGAACATCAAATAAGTCAAAACAACTTTTCATTAATTAATGTGAGCGCAAGAAACTCATGAAGTACAATGTCCGTACAACTAAATTATAACTCATAATTATCATGTCATTGACTGTAACAGAAAGGTTTTGATGACTAATACCGGAACAAACAAACAAACAAACAAAATTATTCTAATTTAAGTAGTTGACTTCGCTGTGTTTAGAAAATCGAAATACACTTTTTATTTAAATTAAAATTCAATCCCGAAATTTCTACTTAAAAAAACTGAAGCAAAAGTTTATATCAAACAAGTCAAAACAACTCTTCTTTGGATCAATGTAAACTCTTGAAGCACAATCTCGGTAATTTAACAAGACTATAACTCATAATTATCCTTTCACTGGCAGAAACAGAAGGGTTTTGATGACTGGTTCCGGAACGAACAAACAAAACAAAACAAAACTTTTATTCTAATTGGGGAAGGTGACTTGTTTAGAAAGCCAGAAGGCCTAAATTCTCGTTAAGGGTTTCTTTAGAGATTTATGTCTTGATTGTGCCCAATCCCAATAGAAAACTTAATTTTTGCTCAAAAGGATCCTAACTTTAAACGCAATTTAAATCACAAAATTTCATAAAAGTTCAAAAATATATGATGAATAGCTAGTCGATCCGCTCAGAAATTAAAAATTATTTGTGAAATGCGTTCTTTCTTACAGAACTAATTTATGATTTTAACTTGGCTGTTATAAGATTTTTAAAGAAGGAAATTTGAAAAGGGTTTCAATCTCTGCGAAGTGATGTCGATAATATTCGGTAATTAATTATTTTAAATTGAATCATTTTGAATTTCCTAATTAATAACATATTATTGTTTAAAATGTGTATTTTTAAAAGAGCAATTCTAACAGATTTTCATTTTAAAAATGCATTTTATTTTATAAGAATGCTCCAATTCAACAGTTATAAATTTTTATAAGATATATTTTATTAATAACAGGAGGTAAAAGGAGATAAGTAAATCAAAATGAATAAAAAAAAACTTAACCTTTAACGTTGTTGGATAATTTATTTGATAAAAATGATTAATAACAGGAAGAAATTCTTGAAAAAAAAACATAGTATATTCTAAATTCTAGTCTTTATTTTTTAAGAATTATTTGATAAAACTGATGAGTAAGAGAGTGAATCTAAATTGTAGATCTAAATTAAAATCTGCTTAATCCTAAATTCTAGTCACTACTTTGTTTGAATTATTTGATAAAACCGAAAAAAAAGAATCCAAATTCTGATGTAAACAAATGATTTGTATGTATTACTCAATAAAGCATTTGTATAAAATAAAAAAATATATAATCCTTACATGAATTCATTGGTTTTTGCCTCTACCTTTTTCACACATCAATACCACATTAAAAAATAAAAAGAAACAGCAAAAGCGTTTTTTGGAAAATGATATTCAACTTTGGCTGTTGTCATTAGTACAGAACAAACTTCACGAAAACGCTAGTTTAAAAATTTTCGTTCATCCGTAGTAAATCGTTTTCTTTTCACACTCAAATTTGATTTTTCGTAACTTTTTGTAATATTCAGTTTTGTAAAATTATTGTATACATTACACGCTTAGCGCGATATTGAAAAATTCGCCAACGGCAAAATGATGCATTGGAGTTTATCGCCAAACTGTTTATACTGTTTGCAGAGGAACTTAACCTTTAAAAAAAACATCAGTGCATTGTATACTGGGCAAATGTGCACTGGGCAGTGGTACATAAGTAAAATAAAACTAAAAGTCAACTATTTAAAAAAAAAGTGACAAGCCAAATTTACAACTATAGATTCCAGAGTCGTCAAATCGATCATATAACGTTTACTAGGATTAAGCCTTCAGTTTTTAATAGCTGATAAAGTAACCGATTTTAAAAATTTTGCATGCCTTTCTGTTGAGAAAAATTCCATTGCCGATTTTCTTATTCTAATCCTCAATCATAAAGAAGGGTACGAGTTTCTGGCACAAAAATCTGAGAGAGTGGGTTCATTCCGAAATTCGTCAAATGTTTAGAAGTTTATGATTTAACGGTTGTTAATAGGATGCCATTATTCCTTATTTAATAATAATTCTTTGATCAATATTTCAAATATTTCTTTCAGAAAGTTAAAATCTTAAACAATCAAATCCAACTTACGATTTTTACAAACTTAGTGAGCTTACTTAGTGAACAAACTTAGTAGCACCAATCAAATTCTCAATTTCTAAATGTCAGTTTTATATTAATTTTATTTTGTTAAAAAAAAGTGGAAAAAAATATTGTCGGTGCAGCGTTGCCACTTTTCATGATTAAAATGAAAGTTTGAAACAATGAAAAGTTGTGGTCAGAATGCGAATTAAAACTCATATTTTCACTTGTATTGATCACACTAAATAAAAGGCAATCGAATAAACTAACTATAGCGATCAATAATTGAAACTTTTAAAGCTATCCAGCACAGAGATTCATTCACAATTTGAATGCTTTCGCAAATCGGAAATTTAACTGATGATAAATTTCCGCTTTGCGATAATATCGCAATGAGTTCTATTGGTAGCGGTAGTAATATTGTAAAAGAGAAAAGTTTAAAGTGTAAGGAAAATATCGTTTACCTTTGTAAGCAGTTGGAATTAGAAAAGTGCTGTTAATTTAAGAAGGTTTCGTGAAACAATAATAAATGCGTATCAAGAAAGTTTTCCAAGATTTGAACTAAATTTTGCCCTCATCTCCATGGATATTGAAGAAAGTATTGTGCCGTTAAAATCATGTTGGATAAAAAAATACCGTAAATTGAAATTATAATTCCAAGAAATATATATATTATTACTTAACTGAAAAAATCGTTTGCAAAAAATATGATAGCTGCAACTGTTGACAGGAGAAACTGGATCTTTGTTGTATTTGAAATTGATCTTTTCAAAGAACAAAAGGGGAAATATAAAAAAATATCAGTTTAATTATGACTGGAAGTAATTTTAGACGTCTAGGAAAGTAATCAAAAGTGCAAAAAAATTGTATTTAAAATAAATGAATTAAAAGTTACAACATTTGTTCGATTTTGTTATAAAAGACTTAAAAAAAATTTAACCGTAACTATTTGAATGAATCAAATTCAAAGAATTTTTATTTTTCATCTTGTATAAGTAGAACTTTTGTTAAAGCTACAAAAATCGTTCTTTAATGTTTTAGTAGAATTTAAAAAAATTTAAAGCTGATTTATGCAAATAAATCGAATGGAAAGGATTTTTATTTATTTATTTTTTTTTTCATTTTCTTTTACTGTAGAATTTTTGTAAAAGCTACTAAATTCATCTAAATATATCTTGAGTAAAATTAAAACATTATTTGAATGAATAGAATTTGAAGAATTTTTTTTTACTTTTTGTATTATTACAATTGTAGAATTTTTGTAAAAGTTACGTAAATCGTTCAATTATGTTTTAGTAAAATTAAATAATGAAAATGGAATTTTTTAAATCAATCGAATTCAACAAAATTTCGTTTCATTTTGTATTTTTGTTGTAGTGAAAACAGTAAATTAAATTAGAGTAATAAAATCATAACTACTTACTTTGAGTAATTATTTTCATAACCGGATATAATCACATTTATATTATTTATATAATCACATTTAAGTTACATTAAAGTATTGAAAAATGTTTAGACTAGTATACCTAATTTAAATTGTTTATTAAAATACAGTTTATAAACATAAAAATTAATAAATAAATTAATCAATTTAATAAATTTTGTTTAATTAAATTGATTGATTGATTTATTAATTCAAAGCAAACATTTGATGTAGATTAATTAACCCTCTTTCATATTTGTTATCATTTATACTAGATTAAATAACATAAAGGATAAATTAACAGGATTAATTATACCGATAATTATGCATTTATGTTCTTTTTATATGTTCTGTAAATTTAATAACCACTATGCCAAGGCTTAAATAATAAAACCAATAACAATTAACTATAGACAAGAGCAAGTAAAAAGAAATAAAGTAGATTAAGATGTGAAAACAAACATCTTAAAATTTGAGCTTGCAAAAATCAACGGAACCAGAGTTGTAAAAAAGAAGTTAAATTTTAATTGAGCTCAATGCCCTCTATTGATAATAAATATAACTACACAGCTGAAAGTAATTATTTTCTAAATTTTCATTTAGTTGTAGTGCCGCCATCTATTAGGAGCACAAGAAAAATACAAACAGTACGAACTAAGTAAAGAATGTTCTTAAAATTCAAATTTAATAATTGATCGAATGAATGAGTACAAAAAGATAGTGTTAATTGCAGTTATTAAATTGAAGGTAACCATTGATGTCAAACATTACCGTGCTCTTTTTTTCGGGCCATGTGTAAAATGATTAGAAGAGATTCAGATTTATAACTTTTTTTTCTTTTTTGTAATTTGTACCCATTACTTCTTAAGATCGAAAATTATGTTATTAAAATTATATATATATTAAGAGTTCGGAAAATGTTAATGCAATTTTTTTTTAAAAATTAATAACTTTTTCATAATTTAATCTATGAATTATCATTATAATTATCATTACGATACATATTTTTTAATTTTTTTCCCACTGGCATTAAATTATATTATTTCTTAAAACTAACAGAAATATTAATCAGAAATTAGCTTATTAATTAATAATTTTAGATAAATGATGATCTAATTTCTGACCTTTCGAAGTTTGGAACTGAAACGCAGTACTTCAGATTTTTTTTGGGGCATTGGTTTCTAATGTTTTACGGATCACTGCTTATTCTGCACGGCAAAAAGTTTTCAACGCCTCAAAAAAAATGTCTTTCTTTTAAAGTTATTGAATATAATTGATTTTAAACATTTCTAAATGCAATGAATTTATCATTTAAGTGAATCTAAAGTTAGTTTAATGGAAAAAGTAATTTTCAACTGTTATTTATTATTTTATATTAGTTATTTTTAATATTAGTCAAAAAATATTTTATAAAAAGAGGTAGGTAAATTTTAGAAAGCATCATTTTCAACTATAATAATTTGTACTTTTTATTAAAAATTACAAGAAATAACAATAAATACGTTTACTGTAAAGGTTTATTCCGCCGGTGTTCGTAAATTTAGCTATTTTGTCTATTTATTTTCATATTATTATTACGAAATAAATAGAAATTTTTAAAAATATCTAACACACACACACATACATATATAAAATAATAGTTACATAAAGTATTCCCACATTTACAATTTCAGTCGCTTTTTCTTCTTGTTGCAAAAAAGAAATATAAAAATAAAATTAACAAAATATCTGGATACATTTTTCAAATTTTAAAATTGCAATTCTCTTCTTGAATTCTAACTATTACCGATAAAAATACAAATGGTTAAAATTTGCGATTAAGCACATTTTAAAACGTATAATTGATATCTAAGTTTTTTAAAAATAAACTTAAACTAAAATTAATATTATAACCAATTTAAAATGTGAAATTTTCAGAAATATAATGCTTTCACATTAGCGAATAAAAACAAAATAGTGAATAACTGAGAAGTGACAATTATTAATATTTATTGTAGCTGCTAAGCTGCTGATAAACTGTTGTAGCTGCTGATTAACAAATCTAGAAAACTTAACATACCTTATACATATTTAGTCAAATGAAAGTGGCTAACAACATATATTTAATTTAACTCAGTTTTCTTGATCTTAATTCATTTTTTTAACGCAGAAAATAGGCTTACGTTCTTAATACTTAATAAGTTCTTCACTTTTTTTACACAAAACAAAAAATGTCAATGTTAATTTTCGCATTTTAACTGTTGTCAATAACTTATAAGTTGCAAGAAGGTAACGGTATTGAAAAATGAGCTTTCGATATCTTTTTTTAATTATTTCGCTGAATATGTGTTCTATATTTCAGAATAATTTTGAATGTAAATAGATTTGGCTCCGAGAGGATTTATAATTGTTTTATAAGATACCATTTGCTTCCATACGTAGAACAATAAACCACCAGTTATATATCAATTAACAATATACCACCAGTTTAAATATTCTATCTAATATTTACAATGGACAAAATGAAAATCAAAACGCCTGAATTTACCTGGTACCTAATCCATAAACATAATTTGTTTTTCTAATTTATAGCATTAATAGGAAAAGCAGAAAACTTCCTCCATAAGTAGTAGTAAACAGGACTAAAAAATTTTCTGCAAGCAGCAATTCAATTGTAGCAGATCATGTGATCTGATTCAATCTGATGTTAAAACTTTTTCTGTAAAATTAACAATTATGCATTCACTGCACATTTATATATACATGAATAGAGTTAACATTTTATGTTACGTGAATACAATTAACATTTATTGACACATTGAATATTTATTCATACATAAATACAATTAACATTCTTACGTAAATACAATTAATATTTATTCATACATAAATACAATTGACATTTGTACACACATAAATACAAATAACATTTATTCATATGTTGAATATTACATTCATTCATATGTTGAAAGCTATAGCTTTTCATATATTAGGCCAATACGAAATTATACACTGTTTTTTGTAATTACCGCCATCAATAAATATATTTAAAATATTAGCCAAAAAGCCATATTTAAGTGAGAGAAAAAAAACAGATATGCTACCATAATCTGGGAAAACGTCTTGAAGTAATATACACATTTTTTTTATTTTATTGATCTACAGAATTTTACTTCCATTTGAATTGATTGAGAAATTAAATGTCAACCTTAAGTAAACAATAATTAAAATTAGAAATTTTAACATTAATTAGAACTTAAAAGATAGAACAGAAAATAATAAAACATTATTAAGTATTAACTGTTAGCCTCATCAATAAATAATCTCTTAATTAATCGCAATAATAATAATCAATAATTAATAGCTTTGACAAAAAGCACTTAAGATGTTTTTATCGTAACAAAAAATTAAACAGCAATTGAATGAAACAAAATTGTAGATAAAGCTTCAATGATAATGAATCAAAATGATAACATTTCATTTTTATCCCAATAAAATTGGATACTAAATTTGTGTTAAAACAATCAAACATTTTGAGTTCTCTCAATATAATAAATGATGTAACTATCAGTTTATAATCGGTATCGAAAATTAACTTTAGTAATTGCAAAAATTGATGAGATAAGCGAGCAGAGAACCCTAGGATTTAAATAAAAACTGTATCATATCCTAAACTTTTGTTTCTTGAAAATCTTGCTCCGGAGGATACTCTGGAGAATGGACGGCTATACGCAAAAGGCACTTCTCGGAGGCTAAGAGAGTGTCTTTTGCTAAGCGTTCCTTTGGCTAAGGGCATGCATTCAGGACAAGCACTTTCATACATTTCATAATCAGTTATTTCCAAAGCACGACACACATGATTTTTTGAACACTTAAAAAAGTTACCATCTGAATATCCATTTAAGCCATAAACAGGAAGCTCTTTGAAATCCAATTCAGATTCCAAAGCAGAATGTAACCTCTTTTCATCATGTTTTATATCATCTAAAATACTACGTATCGCTTTCAAATCTCGAAAAGGAGAATAAGTCATAACGCAGTCTAAGAGAAGATTCCAACTCTTTTTCCTTTCGCCTTTAGAAAATATTCGGAGAAATCGCAGCAGTTCACCTGCAAGTTTCAACCTTCGAAGTTCCCATGTTAATTCAAACAGCTGTTGTTCTGATGCAGTTAAGAAGTCATCGCGAAAAATAGGCTCCATCCAAAAGCAAGTTGTTTTAATGTAAGTTTTCAACTTATTTAAGTCACAGTTGTTTGAAATACTCATATCAGTGTTTCTTCTAAGTGCGAGCTCTGACACATTTACGAATACCTTCATTAAAGTATAAAAATTAAACATAGTTTGTAATTCAGAAATGGTTCTGGGTTTCTTCGACGAAACCACTTTATTTATGTCACGATCAATTTTTGTCAAGTGTGGATCAGAAATAGGATTGGTGGATCGCAATAATGATTGTATTTTTCTTCGATGTAATGAAGGATCTTCCTTAAACACCAATGTTTTGGCATTTTCAATGTCAGCTAATCTTGATTTTATCAAATTTCCAAATCGATAATTTCTTTTAATGGCAAATTTGCATCGTGGGCATAAAATTGCTTGCAATGCGCATAGTTCGCTTGCTTCTTTATTTATCCATTTTGAAAACTCGTCCACTTCAAACAAATGACCACAGTCTTCTAGGGTTATGTATTTTTTGCCATCAGCAATAAAACATTCTTCTCCGATCTTGCAAGCGTTGCAAACTGTAGGACAAGTTTCCCCACAAAACCCTAAACAAGGATGTTGGCAGCTTAATAGCTTTAAACAAGGCTCATTGCAGGGGCCACGATCACACAGGTCACTGCACAATCTCGAGCATTTTTTGTGAGGGCAAACCCATGCACATGGTTCAGTACATGGATCACAAGGTTCTCTGCACATTTTTAAGCACTTTCTATGAGAGCACACGTTCTCACAAGGTTTTTTACACGGTGGACATGCCTTAGAACATATAGATTCACAATTATGACCACAAATTAAAATTCGTTTACACTTTTGGTTACATGCAATATGAAATCTTCCTTGATGGCAAGTGCTACAAGTACCTGTACAAGCATGTCCACATTTTAATTCGGCATTACAAGGTGCAGAACAACGGTCTGTAAGATAATTGCCATCATTTGAAAGAAAACACACGACTTCCATACGATGCCCACAAAAAGGGGATACTATTAAAATAGTTTTTTTACATCTCGATACACAACTCTCACCGCATTTTTTCTGACATTTACTATGCCCGCATGGTAAAAGCTTTTCACAAGGCTCGTTGCATGTTATTTCCTCAACTGTAACAGAACATTCTTCACGAGTCTTGTGACCACATAGTAAAATTTTTTCGCATTCAACGTCGCAGGGAATATCTTCAATTTTGAGATGACATTCTATTTCTCTCTCGTGATCACATAATTTACTCCTTTTAAGAACTAGAACTGAGCAGAGCGCGCACCTTTCAAAACAAAGTGATTTGCATTCATGGCCACATGGTAGAACTTTCTGGCAATCACTGCGACAAGGAATGTGTGACGTAAAGTTTTTGCAGCTTCTGCATAATCCACTACAGATATGGCCACAAGGTAGTGATGCCTCACAAGGAGTCTGGCAGTTCGTTCTCAGAAAATCTTCATCATATTTCTGAAAGCATTGAATTTCCATTTCGTGTCCACAGAATGACGAAGTAATTGTAATACTTTCAGGGCATTCTTTTGTACAATCTTCAGCACATTGGTTTAAACATTTATGATCGCATTCCAATAATCTTTCACAAGGTTCTTCGCACACGATATCTTCAATTTTGATACAACATTGTACGACAATTTCATGTTCACAAAGAAGCCTTTTATTCAGTAAAACAGGGCAAAGACATTCCTCGAAACACTTTCTTTGGCAAGCATGCCCATTTTCACATATTCTAGTGCAAGGTTTTTCGCAGCAGATATTTTCGTGCTCTCTATCGTAAGGGTGGCACATTAATGGACAAGTGTGGCCACATGGCAAACGATATTCACATTTAATTTTACAGCCTCCATCTGGAACTAAATTAAAATCTTCACAGCTTTTAACATAATTACTAATTTCAGGGTGGTTTTGACATCTCAGCTGAACTGCTGATCCAAATAAATCACGATCCTTCAAATATGAGATGACGTTTCTCCAAAGTTTACTGTTTTGTGCTAATAAATTAAAGTTTCCAATGCAATACAGCCCTTTTCTTGCTCGAGATAATGCAACACAAACACGATTTGAAATTTTTAGAAATCCAATTTCTCCTTCATCATTACTACGCACCAAAGAAAGTAAAATTATTTCATTTTCTTCTCCTTGATAATTATCGACTACCGTTATCCGAACGTCTTCCAGTTTACCTCGTGACAATCGTTTCAGTTCCAATAACTGCCCGGAGTACGTAGTCAGTATAGTGATTTGAGAAGGTTCGTAATTCTGCTTAATTAAATACTCACATAGAGAAATCAAATATTTCGCTTCATGCTGATTGGATTTACTTTGATTATCGCCATCTTGAAGTTCATCAAAACTATGCGAAACAAAAAAAACATTTTTATTCACTCCTCTCACATCCTCATACAAACTAACGGATGCATGATTTTCTAAAGTTTTGTAGAAGTGTGGAACTAATAATCCTGCTATTTCAGGTCTCATTCTGTGCTGAATGAGCAATTGGACAAATTCCAAACCATTCTTGACCAGTCTTTCAAAAAGAGAAACATTCAAATCGTATTTCACGGATAACATATGAATATTAGGATTGGGCCTCAACTGCAAATGATCTCCAATTAAAATGACGTGTTTTGTCTCAGGACTCAAAGAGGTTACCACGTGACATTCTAGTACTTCTGCAGCTTCTTCTACGACAACTATTGATGGTTTCAAGGACTCAATAATGTATCGGTACTTAGCAGCACCAGTTGTGGTCATACCAATAACGTCAGCCTTACTAGCAACGTAAACATCTTTCAAAGAGCGTAACTCGCAAAGTTCGACGTGTTTTTCGCGGAGATTTTGAAGAAGATTGTACTTTTTCCGCTTTTTAAGCTCAATAAACATTTGCACCCAATATTTGTAGAGTTTCCACCTGTCTTCTATGGTTAATTTCCAGACATTAGTGACATTTTTAAACTCATAGTTTGACATTACAGCTGAATTACACAATTTTTCCCTGAATAACTTACTCACTGCACTTTGGCCTCCTTGAACCTGCCAGCCATCAAGAAAATCAATGGAATCACAGTTGTCTAGTGTAATGTCCAATGCAACATCGTATGAAGCTCCTGCAATATCATCCGAGTCAAAATCTCGCTGCGCTTCCAGGTATTCGACGTCTGCAAAATCATTTATATTATTCTGATCGGCAACGTAAGCAGTTTCTTTGCAATTGTCTCTTAAGAGCCTAAACGTAGAATGAAGATTTTGAATAATTTCAATACGATCTTTAATATTATTTCCGTCTTTCACTTTTAACTCTAACCAATAGTACATGAAGACTTGATCTGTCGGATAATATCTACGCACTTGACCTCTTGGAGAATATCTACGCAATGATTTGAAGTGCATACTGTTAATGTACCCCTTTAAATCATATTCATTTAGTACTGAAGACAAAGCATAATCTATTGATTGCTTTAGCTCACTCATTTGTTCCGATAACTCCCGTCGTTCATTATAGTTAGAGATATATCGTAATTCTTCTTTCATTTCTAAATATTTACCTTTTGTTTTCATAACCAAGCATTGTACCCAGTATTTATAAAGTCTCCATCTGAACTGAATGTTAATTTCCCATACATTTCGAATATTTCTCACTTCTGACGAATTCAAGGAAAACGTATAATTTAAAACACATGATATGTGTTTTGAGATTTCACCAGCAAAACATACAGAATCCTTCAATTTCTGATATCTGTTTTGCTCATTTCTTTGCCTCACATTCACAATTCTTTTTCCACTTGCATCTACTAAAAGATCGCTTTTTGAAAGAGACTTTACACTGATGCGAAAGACGAAATCGTCAATTTCACCGACACAGATCCCTAGCCAATTATAGATGGAGTTATATGCTGCTTCATACCTTTCTTCTCTAAACGAAAGGAAATGTGCTGTGGGTATGCAGCTTTCTAGCTCTGACGCATTTAAAACTCTATTTTGCGATGCTTTAATGAGTTTATTTGTGGTCTCTATTTCCTCTCTAATATTATTTAACATGGCTAATTTCATACTTATGTTATGAAATATGTGCGTTGGAACATTTTTTTCATCCTCTAATTTTCTTCGCAAATTACTGAGTTTAAATTTTTCTAGATTTTCATTTTTTCCTCTATCTCCAATGCGAACAATATTTTCGGTAAAAACTGTTAAACCTTCTAAAAACTGATCAAGAGCATGATTTGAAAAACATACTATCAATATAGGAGAATGAAGGTTGTCAGATTTCCAAATTTTCTTATTGTAGAGCAATAATTGTACGATTCTCAATCCAATATAAGTTTTCCCAGTACCTGGTGGACCTTGAATGATTGCAAATTCCTTTGTAACGGCTGTTTTCAAAGCATCGTACTGAGAGGGATCGAGATCCATTTCACTCGCAGTTGGCCAACTATTATAATTGAGTACAGATGTGGTTTTCGCTCTGTTATCGATATCTGAAGGATAAGTATACTCAATATAATGATTCGATTTTTTCACATATTTTTTATCTAGAGGTATCAACAATGGTCGCATATCATAAGTAGTGTCATCTTTCAAGTAACAAGGATGATGCACACAAGTCTCAACATCAACAATATACCGTTTCATTGGCATCTTTTCATCATCTAACTCCGACAATGCTTTCAGATTATGACGGTAAGCTTCGAAAAATGCTGTAGTTTCAAGAACTACAAACTTTCGATCAGGATTTATATCTAAAACTTCTTCCGACAGGTTTTCGAATTTTACCATTAACTTTCCCTGTTTCAATTCTTCTGTCTTCCGCTCAGCCACGATGGCAAAAAGCATGGTTTTAAAGTCATCGTCTGATATACAAAGCAACGATCCAAACAAAAATCGTTTGCTAGATTCCCATTTGACATGAGAAAAATCTTTAACTTGGAAAACAGCAATGTAGACAAGACCAATTGAAACCATTTGTTGTGATGTCAAATAAACATTCTCATAAACACGCACGTTGTTGCATTTTTTTACTGATTTGCCAGCTTTTTTCAACTCTTTATATTCTGCAACACCATCCCGAAGTGATTTGACATAATCTTCGCGCAACAATCGAAATTGCACATCTAAATAATGTTCAGTGTCTTGATACTGTCCACTAACAACATTAGGACGAATGAATGCAGAAGTACAACGAAAATCTTCGGCACACGGCAGAATAGGAATAGAACGGAAATTTTCCGGAGGTTCTTCCAGCTGCAATTGTTCTTTGAAGGAAATTTTTTTGGCTTCAAATGGAGTGAAATTTTTCAAAAATGCATTATTTCTAACATCGATTTCTTGCAACTTTTGAAATATTTCGGAATCCTTACTTTCTCTTAGGTACAGCTCGCAAGTTTTCTTTAATAACGGAAATAGGACTGTCAATGAATCTGAAGCAGAGGATGGTAAACACGTTTGAAATTTGGTCAGGAAATTCACAAGGCTGACCAACGAATCACAGTGAATATCTTGAGGACGACTTCTCTGAAACGATGCGAGGTACTTGGTAACTACATGAAAGAAAGTCCCAGAACTCGTCACATTATTTATGACTATGTTAACATGCTTGGGTAACCGAGGAGCTACAGCTTTTTCCAAAGTAATCAGCATCAAGGCTAGAACATCGCGATCAACATTTTCATTTAGGAGAGATAAAAACCTATTTTCATCTTTATGAACAGTTAACAAGATTTCATCACAGCTTTTGTCGACAAGGCTTTTAACATAGCTTAATTCTTTTAACTCATTTCTTGAAGTTTGGTAATTTCCATTCGGTAATGGTGGAGGTTCATTCAGAGGTTTTGACCTATGCGCAGTAATACGACCTGACAGAGGCATACTGATAAACTTAGGCAGAAGTGTATTGACGGGTCTTGACGAAGGCTTACTGATAGACTTCGGCAGAAGAGTATTGATAGGAAAAGATGAAGGCTTGATCAATCGATTTGATACAGGCTTAGATTTAGATCTCTGAACTGTTTCAGGATTTTTTCTTGCTGAAAAATATCGTTTTTCAGCTACTAAACTTCCTTTTCTGATGATATTGCTAGAAGATTCAGTTGCTGTTTCATACACATCTTCCATATTACACAACTCTTAAAAATCCCTAAAAGAATTAGATATAATAGATATAATAAGATTTTAGATATAATAATATAATAATTTATCTTACAAATGGTAAAAACATAGAGAATTTTTTCATGACATTAAAAAAAATGTATGCACAACGTTTTTCATTTAGAGGATTTGTACAGTACTCATTGAGTATTAGCATATCAAATTATTAAAAATCATTCCACTATATTTGCGATTAAATTGATAACAAACAGCAATTTTTCAATTTGCACATTAGTTAAGCCTACAGCATTGGTTCTGAACTTGTGAGCATAGGACAGAGACGCTAATTTCAATGTCGGAACTTCGAACCCAGGACGGTAACAATTCCTGTGTATAGTTGTTAATTGTGCAGTAGTAGATACGTACGGCCTAGATACAGTAGTAGTACGGCCTAGATTAAGATTACGGAAGACAATACGTTTTAATTTTCCTAATCTGGGCAAGAGGAACTTAGTACACTCAAATTCGATCGAAAAATGATGAATTATGAAAAAAAATTATTTAGTATTGAAAGTATAAAGTATTGAAAATTATTAAGTATTGAAGTTCTCATATGAGGTCTAGCGATGGATAGGAAAGTTTACACTTCCCGAAGGAGCGTTTCTCATCGTTTCCCTCAAAAACAATAAGTTTTAATTAATTTATAAATATATAAATAAACCCTTGATGCTCTTTAATTTTATTGTCAAGCAATTAAAAACTGGAAAATCACTTATTTGAAAATAAAAGTTGATCGTTTATTCCCTGAGGAAGATAACAATACAAACATCTTTTCTTTTCAAATAAGTTGTTTTCCAGAATTTAATTGCTTGAAAATCAAATTAAAAAAAAGCATGAAAATTTTTTTTATGAATTACTTTTTTATTTTTCAAGCAATTGAATATTAGAATATAACTTATCTAAATCCTAGTGATAAAAAAAAATTATTTCATATTCCTTAAGTAAGACCCCTTTCCCTTAAAATCATAAACTTTAAATAGCTTGAAGATTATATTTTCACGCATTTTTATTTTTAAAATATAGATGTTGGTCATTAAATTCTAATCTACAAAACACCATAAGTTTTAGATACCTCCCAAATGAATTTGTTTTTTAATTTATTGGTAATTAAATGTTGGAATTGAATTTATATGGGTGTTAGTCATTAAAAAAATATTGTTTCTTATCAAGAGAATGACCTTTCATTTCCCTTCCTCCTTAAAATTATAAATTTTTTGTTGCTTCCAAATAGAATTTTTATGCAGATTTTAATTTAAATTTTAAGCTATTAAGCATAATAAATATGGATTCTGGAATTGGAAAAAAAAATAGTCCCCTTTCTCTAAGCATGATATTCCTCCTCCCTCTTAGTGTTTCAAATTTTGAGTACTTTCTGAATAAAATGCTAGTATTTTTTTTTTCAATTTTACAATTTAGGGGATATTAGTATACAATTTCGTAACTTTTTCTTTCACATAACTACGCTTTAATTAAGTACTAAAATATCACAAATGTTGGATAAATATAGTAAAGGAAAAGTTCCTACTCACTGAGGGTGTTTTTTGTATTTGAGAAATTTTCCTGTTTTAACCATTTTGCATACATCTTTTAAAATTCGATGTAATTAAATTTTAAAATGAAGCTTGTGTAAGGTGTGAAATCTAAAAAGAAAATAGCTTACCACTTCTAAAAAAATCACTTCCTTCCCTCAAAAAAAAATATTCATTTTAAAATTTGTTTAATTATTATAAAAGCTAATATCGAAACAATTATAGCCTAAGATAATGTTATTAGTTTTATTATTAGAAATACAATTGATGCTTTTCATTGCTTCACAACGGGCAACAACAGGCTGATTTCATGTTACTAAGAGCTCTTGCCCCATGAGAAAAAAGACATACTTCTGACGAAAAGCAGAAAGGGAAACTCAAAAATAAGATTTTACAGTTCCAAAAATTTACACAATTCAACCATTTTAAATGACTCTGTAAATTTAATATCGCTTTTTCATGAATTGAGCTGTTGCCCTACTACTTCATCAATGCTTTAAAAAGGAAAAGTACGAATGGTTCCGCTATCTGACCTGAGAAGCCATTCAATTAGCGATTGCAACACTCGAATAACCCATTTGGGGAGAAGAAAAGTTCCATGTCTTGACCCTCTCCTCCTCTTTTCAGTTATATAGGAATGTACTACGATATTTTCCTCTTTCTTAATATTTTTCGTATTTAATTGTAAAAAATATTTTTTTAAATTTCCACGATACTTTATTTTAGAGCTATGTTCAATGCAGAGTTGAGTTCCACATAGTTACCGAACTTTAAAAAGTTTTTAATCTACTTGAAAATCAAGACAGAAACTAACGTACATCCTTCTCCTATGACTCTCCACACGCTAATGGTGAAAGCATGCGAAGTGTTGCCATAGGTGTTGTTGAGATGGAATATTCGGTGTGGTAGGAAGTTGTATTGTATACTTGACCACTTGAAGATAATGATGAAAATAACAGTTGAACCGGATCACAATTAATAATACTTTTATTTAGTAGTATTTATAGAGCTCGAGATACAAAATTTATATATTATCCATGATAATGTTCAAAGTTAAATAAATTTTACATAGTAATATTAATAAGGACAGGCCATGGGAGACAAATCCTCCATGACCTGCCTAATCAAAAGCCAAATTAAAATTGAATGTAATTGTTCCCAACGGACACAGGCAGGGCCGGATTATCCATTAGGCCAGACTAGGCCACAGGCCTGGGGCCCCCAATGATGAGGGAGTCCCTTAAAATGGATTTTTAAGAATAAATTTAAAAATATTAAGAAAAACAATGATTTTTCAAAATGTTAGGATTATTTTTTAGTTCTAATTTAATAAAATAAAGTAAAATTTTATTTATTATTATTTATTTTAATTTTAAATATGCTTTCTTAAATGAAAAGATAGATAAATACTTTTATTTGTGAATAAATAAAAAATATACGAGAAAAAAATTTAATCTAAGGGCCCCAAAAATTTTAATGGCCTAGGGCCCCACGTACGCTTAATCCGGTCCTGGACACAAGAGAAGTATGGGTATAGGAGATCCAAAATTGGCGTATTATCAAAATATAACATAGCCAAAGCAAAGCCAACCCAGCATAATAAATATTGGGTTCAAAAGTACCTTCGCAAAACAAATTTATGGGAGTTATTACAACCATGCAACTGAAACATTTTTGCGGATTAGAAATTTAGAATCAAAAAGTTATAAATAGATTTTTTTTCTTGATTAGGCGCGACAGTGAATTAATGAGTCTGAATTAGTATTGAAATAAAAAGTATCCGTTACATTGATCGATAAGAAAAGAATAAAATATTTTATGTTCGCTTTAAAAGATTAAGTCTTTGATTTATTTTAAATATAATTCGATTAATAAATATAAGCTTAAGTATAAAAAGATATTTTAAAAGGTAGGAAATCAATATGTAATGCCAATTGTGGCATCACAGGTATAGATAGAGTTATGCTCTACGCCACCTGCAGCCCATTTCGATCACCAATTCAAAAAGCTTTTGAAAGCTTCATACTTTCAAGGAACAAGAAATTTTGAATATCAGCATGTACAGTTTGGAAGAAATAAGATTTTCAATGTTTTCAAGAGCTGGTAGGTTATCAAGCAAAACCATGATTTTTTTTTTCATGTTTACTGATGCGGCATATTTATATTCGCGTCTCTTTTATTTGTAAGCACAAGCGTGGTTGGGAAACAACTTGAATCCAAAGTATTGGGGATGGAATGTATAAAATCGAACATTAATGTAGTTTATACGACATGAGAAGAATCTGAGCTAGAAAAATTATTATTAGCTGCAGTAACGACTGTGGGGGGGGGAATAAATGTATTCGAGCAAATATGTTGTGAAACATGTAAAAACTGCGATGGACAAACCTACCATGATAAAAAGAAATTTAAAAAGGCAAAAGAATAGGAAAATATTATTTATTTTTACTCTTATATATATTTTTATAATTTGAAATTCTATTTTTTTCGATTTATACTACAGTACAGAACCTGTTATCCGGAAATCAGAAAACCGGAAAACCAAAAAACCGGAACGAAATCCGATAAATTTTCCCGCCATTTAAAAAAAAAAAAAATTTTCCTCATAAGATTTCAGGATTTTCCGTTCTTTTTTTAAAGATGTTTACCTTACCATCATTTTGGAAATAATCATTAGTGTATTACTTCATCGTTTTTTCTTCTTTTTAAGATTATTTCCAATTTTTTTTTTTAAGTTGGGTTTAACAATAAAAAAAACGGCTTTTTGTAGTGATTCAGAAAACCGGAAATATCAGTTATCCGGAATAGCGATGGTCCCGATCGTTCTGGACAATCGGTTCCCTAATATTTGTTTTTTTTTTAATCACTTACTAGTTAATAGTTGACTTGGTAATAGATAATTTATTTTACCCGTTCTTCGTACGATCACTTTTCATTTTAATTCCTTATTCTTTTTTACTTTCCGGGTGGATTTGCATTATTAGGTTAAGCAAAACACGTCTTTAATAGTTCATCTACCAAAATAAAGATTAACTGTATTCAGAATCATTATGCTGTTGCCCGAAACCAACTCATGATAGTCAAAATTTACCACAATCACGCGACTTCCTCTGATTATTATTGATTAAAAGGAACCATAAAAAACGTCTTTCACAGTATTTATATTAAAACTTTTCAGCTTTGATGCAGCTTTAATGGGTATCAAATGCACTAATATAATTCATTTAACCTATATTTGTATATTTGGCACCTATTAAATCTGCACCAAATACAATAATACCAGTAGCGCCTATCACGAAAATTAATTAAGTATTATTGGCGTCAAAATTAATTAAGTATTGTGGCGAATTTTTCAAATTTCTCCAAAACGATTTAATACCACTTCTCTATTAAATTTGCGTCATAATACATAGCATATTTTTTTCATCAATTAGCTCAGGGGATAAAGCGTCCGCCTACCAATAATGTGACCCGGGTTTGAATCCCAGCGATGGCTAGAGGATACGAATTCCGCGCCCGGCTCGCACTAACCACAGTCGCACTGACGAAAAATATCCTCAGTGGTTGACGACGGATCATAGGTTAGAGACTCCTTGTCATCAGGCTAACCCTCGGAGGCTTTCGTGATTTTCCTCTCGGTGTAGTGCAAATGCGGGTTAGTCCCATCAAAAAGTCCTCCCTGAAAGCAAACTTTTCCTAATACTTAATCCAGGAGTTCACTTGTCTTCTGGATTAGGCTCAAAATTACAAGGCTACGGAGTTGAACATTAGTAGTTGTAAACCCAAAAACTTGGTCAGCTGTTCAACGACGGTTATAAAATAAAATTAGCACTTAGTACTAAAATTAATTAAGTATTATTGCCGTCAATAATAATATGGTGAATTTTTAAATTTCTCCCAAGCGAATTATTGTTACTTCATTATTAATTTCGCTTTATAATATTTAGCCTATATAGCTTTTTTTATTTCAGTTTGTATTTATTACAATCGTGAATTAAGTATCATTGGCATCAATAGTTAATTAAGTATAATTGGCGTCTAGTTTGAAGATTTTTAACATTTTTTTAACGAACTAGTACTATTGCTTTTAACATTAATATTACTTTTAACAAAGCCTATTTTTAATTTCAATGAGTAATTATTACCAAAACTAGTTTACATTCAATAGTGTCAATAATAATATAGCAATATTTTACGTTTCTCTTAATCCAATTAGTATCATTTCTCCATAAATCTTCTTTTTTTGTACATAACTTTTTTTTCATTTCTATTTGTACTTATTACCCAAATTAATTGAGCCTCATTGGAGTAAATAAAAGTATGGTAATTTTTACGGTTCCCCTAAACTAATTAGTACCTTCAAATAAATACCTTAAAATAACATAGCCAAAAACAAAGCCAGTAATCAAGATTAAATTTGAAAATAATTTGGCGAAAAGGTAATCACCAAAAAGACTGTGTGAATTAGTATAACCCTGTAACTGAAACATTTTTGTGGTAAGAGAAATAAAAAATATAGAATTACAAATAGATTTTGTTTTCGATTTAGTAGCGACAGTGAATTAATGAGTTTTACATTTGTATTGAAATAAAAAGTTAGACGTTACATAAGAAAAGAATAAAAGATTTGTATTAGTTTTTTGTAAAATGTAATAAAAATTAAATAATTGGTTTAATTTTATTAACATTAGATTAAGAATGATTAAAAAATAAACATAAGAAATTAAACAAATTTTAAAAGCTAGAAAATATATGTGTAATGGCATCACAGGGAAGAACCTAGAATAATTAGAACTACGAGCGGTAAGGAAAATGTTATAGCTGTAAGGAAACTAATTATTCTCTACTACTACAGGGTCCTAAACAGGGCCTGATTATTGCCTAGGCCCAATAGGCACGGGCCTAGGGCCCACACTTTCTGGGGGCCTCAAAAATTAGTAAAAAGTCCGTAATATTACTCTTTTTTTTTAATACTGAAAGAAACAGTTTTTCTCAAAAAGGCAATTTTTTATTTCAAATTTTCTTTATATTGTGATAAACCAAACTCGTGTAAGCATTGCACTAATCAAATTCAAATGTATAGCTGAATTTTAATTGGTGCAAGTTTTACTCCAACGGCTTGAGCAAATGCAACGAGAATGCATATTCGCAATGTCTCTTATAAATGATTAGTGTCAACAAGAACTAAAAGCTTATTTTTACCAAATATGTAAAGCTGTAGATGGAAGGCTACAATCTTTAAAATTCAGCTAATCAGTGGCATTTAGCAAAAATCACTGATTTCAACTCTTTCTGGTCACCAAACTAGCTTAATTTTCATACAACATTGTTTTGTTGTTTTATATATTGCTTTAATATTTAGATGCAAAAACTTTATCTTAGAAAAATAATATTCAACTGTCTGCTTTTATAATTTTTTAGAATGTTTCTCTTGAATCATGCAGTTCAATAGATTTTTTTTTTATTGTTCGGGCTACTCTTCAGTAATTTAATTTCAAAATATTTTGCTAGGGGCCCTGAAAATTTTGTGTGCCTTGGGCCTGAATTTGTCCTGATCGGTCCCTGGTCCTAAATTAAGTTTTCTACATTTAATGTTTTAAAACTTAGAAATGGTTTCATCAAATGGTCACACATGGTTTCATATATCTATTAAATACGATAATAGTGCAGTACCGGTGCATTCATTTAAGTCACACTAGAGCTGCGCAATGGGCTATTGGCGACGGTCTGGAAAATATCCCTGAGGATGATACAGTGACACCACACATACGTCACATCCCGTTTTACAGAGCGGACATATTCACACACCAACCGTCCATCCGCAGATCGTAGTTTTGACCTGAACCACAGCACGATCAATCTCCGATATAGTACTCCCAAAGGTATTGACTTTACATGATCATGATAAAATAACTAGTTTCTGACAAAGAACTCTTTTCTTGATTACATCAGCCATCATAAAAGGATCAAGAGATTTTTCGGTTCGATATCAGGGGGTGGAAAATGAAGCCTGAAATTAAGAATATCTTGCAAAATGCAGCAGAGTTGCACATGAGAGTGCATCTCACCGAACAGCGTAGACACCGAGTAGACGCACGTGCGGAATCGCAAGTATTTCATCAAACATAAAGATTGGTGCTACCATGCGCTATGGACAGACGGTAAGCCGAAATAGATTGTGGTTGAATGAATTGTGAAAACGTTGAATGGAACAGTGTGAAAAGCACACTTTTGCATAATACGTGGAGAAAATCGACATGGTAAAGAAAAAAATCTCATTATGGAAAAGGGAAAATTAAGCACTTTTTAAAAACATCCAATAAAAAGAGCACCTTTATAGGCTTTTAAACAACAAATATCAAAAATAAGCACCTTTAAGCACTTTTTAAAAGCGCTACGCACCATGTACTATGAATAAAACATCTAAATACACATTCATGCTCATATATATTCTCAATATTACTCTCCGAGTAAACACGAATTTCGATATAGTAAGAAAATACTTTTAAATTTTAATTCTTTCTGCAATATAGTATTTACCAAATATGGTTATTGTTAATTTTTCTCCCTATTTCTGCAAACTATTAGTCAGTGTTTGCAAGGAAGAATTCTAAAATAGTAAAATTAATGAATTATAGATTTTTAATGAAACAAATTTGATTAAAGTGGGTAAAAAAAATCTCAGGTTAAGCTTTCGGTATCGCCGTAAACGAATCAACACTTTCTTAATCGATTAAAATAGACATGCCAATCATCATCGTTACAGTCTATATGCTTATACTAAAAATTTCAATTGGGTATAATATAAAAAAACACAACTACTTTCACTTAGTAGGAATAACATTTACCATGACGCAATGCTAAATTCTATGCCACTACCCACATAAATGCCACTATCCACATAAATCAATTATTAATCAAAAATCGAATATCAATTACTTTTCTTTATAATGCAATAAAATCTGGCGAGCAGCTATTTAAACGATCAAACACTTCGTTTGTTTATTTGTGGCTTGAAGTTAGGCTCGCAGAAAATGCCGTTCATGGGTTAAATTTAGTAGGAATAACACAACCTGTGACGTAGGCTATAGTATACCCAATTAACATTTTCAAAATCTAAAACTATTCAATATAAAAAATCTATTCAACATTTTTTCACCTAACATGAAAATAATTAGAATTTATATCTTAAAACTACGAAAAAATGAACGAACAAAATTATTTTGTATTTATAACAGATTACTGCAGTAAGTTATATCAGGCATAACTTTATTCCAATCCCTTTTTTAATAAACTAAAAAATCTTTAAAATTCAGAACCATCAACTAACTACTGACAATGTTTCATTGAGTTCCACATAAATTATTATATGCTTTTATAATTAGAAAACATTATAAAAATACGTTATTTTAAACTACTTTTTTATTAAGTTCCATTAGGACACTTAATTATTATAATTATCTTTATTATATAATAATTATCTTAATATTATACTGATCTTTATATTATAATTATCTTTATTATATTATAATTATATTTATATCATAATTATCTTTATTATATTATAATTATCTTTATTATATTATAATTATCTTTATAATATTATAATTATCATTATTATATTTATATAATTGTTCTCACATAGTTATTTACCATTTAAAATTAATGGATTTAATTACGAAAATTCAAACGAAAGCAAAAATGCAATTGTAAAGGAATGGCAGATAGGGGTCTGGTTCATTTCATCGACAATCACTTCATCGACAGGCCATTTCATCGACACCACTTCATCGACAGGCCATTTCATCGACTAGGTCATTTCGTCGACAGGCCGTTTCCTCGACAGGGTTGTTTCGTCGACAGGCCATTTCGTCGACAGGGTCATTTCGTCGACAGGGTCATTTCGTCGACAAGTCATTTCGTCGACAGGGTCATTTCGTCGACAAGTCATTTCGTCGACAGGGTCATTTCATCGACAAGTCATTTCGTCGACAGGGTCATTTCGTCGACAAGTCATTTCGTCGACAGGGTCATTTCGTCGACAGGGTCATTTCGTCGACAGGGTCATTTCGTCGACAGGTCATTTCGTCGACAGGGTCATTTCATCGACAAGTCATTTCGTCGACAGGGTCATTTCGTCGACAAGTCATTTCGTCGACAGGGTCTTTTCATTTACAGGGTCGTTTCGTCGACAAGGTCATTTCGTCGACAGGGTCATTTCGTCGACAAGTCATTTCGTCGACAGGGTCATTTCGTCGACAGGTCATTTCATCGACAGGGTCATTTCGTCGACAAGTGATTTCGTCGACAGGGTCATTTCGTCGACAGAGTCTTTTCATTTACAGGGTCATTTCGTCGACAGGATCTTTTCATTTACAGGGTCATTTCGTCGACAGGGTCATTTCGTCGACAAGTCATTTCGTTGACAGGGTCATTTCGTCGAGAAGTCATTTCGTCGACAGGGTCATTTCGTCGATAGGTCATTTCGTCGACAGGGTCATTTCGTCGACAAGTGATTTCGTCGACAGGGTCATTTCGTCGACAGAGTCTTTTCATTTACAGGGTCATTTCGTTGACAAGTCATTTCGTCGACAGGGTCATTTCGTCGACAAGTCATTTCGTCGACAAGTCATTTCGTCGACAGGGTCTTTTCGTTGACAGGGTCATTTCGTCGACAGGGTCATTTCGTCGATAGGTCATTTCGTCGACAGGGTCATTTCGTCGACAAGTGATTTCGTCGACAGGGTCATTTCGTCGACAGAGTCTTTTCATTTACAGGGTCATTTCGTTGACAAGTCATTTCGTCGACAGGGTCATTTCGTCGACAAGTCATTTCGTCGACAAGTCATTTCGTCGACAGGGTCTTTTCGTTGACAGGGTCATTTCGTCGACAGGGTCATTTCGTTGCTAGTGTCATGCGTAATTTTAGAGATTTAATCTAAATATTTCTATTATTAATTAGAAAAATGCACTTATTTAATTTTATACTAAAGTAAAATTCTTTATGGCGGTTTATTGTTCCAATTGCACTAAAAGAAGTTCGCTTTTTAAATTAATTAATAGGTAGTTGAGAAGCGTTTAAACGGTTGATGTATCGAAATCTACTTTTCTATATCTAAATCGTAATAGCTCGACACTTATTTTTAGGATAGGTAAGGATTGTCTTCAGAACATTACCAAGCATGATATCCAGACCGTGGTTACAGTTAATATAGTGTGACGTTAACAATCAAATTGTTTTTAATATCAAATCAAATTAATAAAATATATTTTTAGAATTGAAAGCAATAAAAATATATTACAATGAAAATGTAGACACTATTTCAAGGAGAGGAAAGCTAAATTTATTGCTGTAAAAATTTTCAACATTTTTACATAAATTTTAACAAAAACATAGACATCAGTCGAATTCTCACAGAAATGAAAGTAATCATAGACCTAATTATTATATCTGCTTAAGTAGAAAAAAAATTCTAGGTTTTTTATGATGGAAAAGTAATTTCTTAATGTTCACTTTAATTGCAATTTTAAACTTTTTGTTCAGCATCTTTAACATTAGGACAGGAATATGCGTATTCGAACAATCGAATTGAGTCTTAGTTTCGTTACTACTACAGTAGATTTCGAAGAACAATAGGAACACAAGCTTGATGTTTAGGTATTTACCGAGGCGGTTGTAGATTCCCACAATATTTAAAGTGCTACTCATCTTACCAAAATTGTTTAGAAGCACGGGCGTAACGTTGCAAGCCTGTTAGTGTTTGGTCTTCACAAAATATGTTTTTTCTATGAATAGTGAATTTAATAATAGTATTAATTATTCAATTCTAATCTATTACTATCAAATTATACTATTTTTGCATTATACTATTATTATAATTGAATAATAATAGTATAATTTAATAAGAATAATAATAGTAGTAAGTAAATGATGAATTAATTCATTTTTTATTTGCAGGATTTAAATTAGACACATTTTGCTTAAAAGAAAATTAACAAAAAGTCAAGCTTGGAATTTAAATGTAAGAACAAATAACTCCTACTCTACAAAAAAGAAAAAAAAATTTTGCAATTAAAATTTGACCAATTTTTTACTAGTATAATTGCTGTAATTTTTAACTGATTTTCTACACAGGATGAAAACACAATTTTCAAACACTTACTGACCACTATTAGCACGACTTATCGCCAACCAAAATTTTGATTATTTTCTGCCTGAACAAGCCAGGAGACTCAAAACTAAAATGCAGAAAAAATGAAAATAAAAAATGCATATGTATTTAAAATATCAAGTTTGTTCAATAGACTACAATTGAGAAAAACAATTTATAAAAATTTTCACGCATAGCAAAAACCACAAGGACAAAATTTCACAAAATATTCTATCAACATTCAAAATTCCACTTTTTTCGTTTTGGTAACGAAAATTCACATTTCTTTATCAGGACACATATCAAACATGATATTTAAAAATTTACACTTTTACACTTTTTAAAGGACTTATTGCTCGCCTTTAAAATATATACTCTCCCTGCAAATTTTATTAATTTAAATAAATTTTTATTCTTTTGCAAATCGAAAAGAAAAACATTTTAATATTTGAGTAAAAAAACAAGTTTGCTGAACTTATTTTAATAAAACATTAATGGGAATAAAGTCAGATGCATATAGATAACTCTCCTCAATTATAAACTCAAAAGTCAATTTATTTGTTATATCGTAGTAAATTGCGTTTTTTCCCCAAATGTTTTAGATCATAAAAACCAATTAGACAGGTTTCCTCCCCTCCTCTGATTTAGAACCATTTTTTATATCATTTCGATTGCATCGCATACCGAGGATGTGGAGTCATTGTGAGTTTTTTTTTTTTTTTTTACTTTAACAAAGTTTATTTTATAAGGTAAAAGAACTTATAAATGTTTCGGGAACATATAGGATAAAATACATATTAAACGCCACAACGTTATAAATAATTAATTAAATAAGAAATAAAATAAACTGGAAATGCGAGAACAAGATTTTTGTTTAAAATAATATTTCATTTAAATTTCACAAGAATTGTCAGAAACTTCCCTCTTCAGCAGAATAGCTTACAAAGACATGAGGAAGAGGATTAGAACAAAAAATTTATCAGCATTATTTCCCAATATGTTTTCCAAGTTGGATTTTCATTTTATTTTTCCCCTCATGCATTTTTTTCCCAAGATTTTTATAATACTATAAAGTTCAGCCCGTTGCTCACTTCGCTCTCCAACCTTCGTAATAGCCACTCATACAACTTAGTTTGTTTTTTTCCTATATCGATCTTTCTTTTAAAGAGAAAATACATAAATATTGAAATTTCATGTAAGAAAATTTTATTAATATGTCAATAGTAACAAAATTAACGATTACTTGCATATAAAAAAAATCAACTGAGCTTGAAAAAAATAAATATCTAAACACAGGGAATATATAAATTTTTGATAAAACAAGAAGTAATCTTACTAGCTAACTATCTAAAAGGTTTGTGTTTTTCGGATTAAATTCTTCGTAAACATCACCATTGTTATCATTGCAAAAGTTAGTTCCTTTTCCTTCTCTTTTTTTTTGGACAAGATTTTAAACTGTATTAATGCGTTTTACTCATTGCGGGGGAACGTTATATAAGTATAATTTTCTTTTTCATCGACAGAAAATTTTTGCAGCTGAAATGGCCTGTTAACGAAAAAACCTTGTCATTGAAATTATCTATCGACCACATGGTTTCATTATCTCACAGATTCATTTTATACCGTCTTTTTCTCCTTCCTAATTTCACCCGTCATTCACTCCCTACATCAAGAATCATTCACAATAGTTGTTGCAATTGCTTTTGCAATGATAATCTACAATAATGTACATTAAAAATTAATCTTAGAAACAAATGTGTTAAATATGATTAGAAAAAAATTGTGTAATATACAACTTAAATGTGCAAAATACAATTAATGTTTCGTTTTTGCAACGTGATATGAATAGAGGAGTAGGCAATTTTCAAATGAAATGCTTTTTTCCGGCAACTTCAACAAACTATTAAGATTTTGCATCAGGCTAGGCTTAAAAAATTTCATCAGAAATATACTAAATTACAAAAAAGTGCAAGGGGCATAACGTCTATTGTAAAAGAATCATAAGACTAGTTTCAAAATTACGCATGGCTTTGCCTACAAAATAATCTTCTCTTAATATTGTCGACGAAATGACCCCTGTTGACAAAATGACCCTGTCGACAAAATGACCCTGTCGACAAAATGACCCTGTCGACAAAATGACCTTGTCGACAAAACTACCCTGTCGACGAAATGACCCTGTCGACAAAATGACCCAGTCGACGAAATGACCCTGCTGACAAAACTACCCTGTCGATGTAATAACCTAAGTGGAGATACGACCCTGTCGATGAAATGACTTGATGACGAAATGACCCTGTCGACGAAATGAACCTGTCGACGAAATGACTTGTCGACGAAATGACCCTGTTGACGAAATGACCCTGTCGATAAAATGACCCTGTCGACGAAATGATCCTGACGACGAAAAGACCCTGTCGACGAAATGACCCCGTCGACGAAATGACACTGTCTACGAAATGATCCGGTCAATGAAAAGACCCTGTCGACGAAACGACTTGTCGACGAAATGACCCTGTCGACGAAATGACTTGTCGACGAAATGACTTGTCGACGAAACGACCCTGTCGACGAAATTACTTGTCGACGAAATGACTTGTCGACGAAATGACCCTGTCGACGAAATGACCCTGTCGACGAAACGACCCTGTCGACGAAATGACTTGTCGACGAAATGACCCTGTCGACGAAATGACTTGTCGACGAAATGACTTGTCGGCGAAATGACCCTGTCGACGAAATGACTTGTCGACGAAATGAACCTGTCGACGAAATGACTTGTTGACGAAATGACCCTGTCGACGAAATGACCCTGTCGACGAAATGACTTGTCGACGAAATGACCCTGTCGAGGAAACGATCATGTTGATGAAATGACCCTGTCGACAAAATGACCCAGTCGACGAAATGACCCTGCTGACTAAACTACCCTGTCGATGTAATAGCCTAGGTGAAGATACGACCCTGTCGATGAAATGACTTGACGACGAAATGACCCTGTCGACGAAATGAACCTGTCGACGAAATGACTTGTTGACGAAATAACCCTGTTGACGAAATGACCCTGTTCATGAAATGACCCTGTCGACGAAATGATCCTGTCGACGAAAAGACCCTGTCGACGAAATGACCCCGTCGACGAAATGATATGACGATGAAATGACCCTGTCGATGAAACGATCATATCTATGAAATGACCCTGTCGACAAAATGACCCTGTCGACGAAACGACTTGTCGATGAAATGATCCTGTCGACTAAATGACTTATCGACGAAATGACCCTGTCGATGAAATGACTTGTCGACGAAATGACCCTGTCTACGAAATGATCCGGTCAATGGAAAGACCCTGTCGACGAAATGACCCTGTCGACGAAATGACCCTGTCGACGAAATGACTTGTCGACGAAATGACTTGTCGACGAAATGACCCTGTCGACGAAATGACCCTGTCGACGAAACGACTTGTCGACGAAACGACCCTGTCGACGAAATGACTTGTCGACGAAATGACCCTGTCGACGAAATGACCCTGTCGACGAAACGACTTGTCGACGAAACGACCCTGTCGACGAAATGACTTGTCGACGAAATGACTTGTCGACGAAATGACTTGTCGACGAAATGACCCTGTCGACGAAATGACTTGTCGACGAAATGACCCTGTCGACGAAATGACCCTGTCGACGAAATGACCCTGTCGACGAAATGACTTGTCGACGAAATGACCCTGTCGACGAAGTGGCCTGTCGACGAAACAACCCTGTCGAGGAAACGGCCTGTCGATGAAATGACCTAGTCGATGAAACGGCCTGTCGATGAAGTGGTGTCGATGAAATGGTGTGTCGATGAAGTGATTGTCGATGAAATGAATGCGACCCGGCAGATAGATATGAATGACATCAGTTCGTGAATAATCACGTGACTCCCCGTTTAAGATTAAAACGAAAGTAAGCGTTTTTTGCTTAAAAATAACTTAATGATTAGCACTTTTAAAAAAGTAATTAAATATTTTCTAGTGATTTTGAAGGATTCTGAATGCATTAAGATTTTGTAAAAAACATTTGACTTTAATTATATCCATTGTTTGTCAAATTTTTGTTAAATTAGTTAAAAATAAAATCAAAAACATAAATTGAAGCAAACAATCAAAAACTAATGAATGACATAAAGAAAACATATAGCTTACCAAAAACAATCTTGACTGTTGTTAAAGAACTGTGAAAGAATACTAAAAAAATAGCTAGAAATTAGATTAGAATTCTATAAAGCTAACTGAATAAAGATTTGTAACTCAAAGATAGTTCGATAAACGACTGAAAAAAGGAGACAGCGGTACTTCCCCTTTCAAAGAAAAATTAAACCGAAACATATCCCACAATTCTCTAATAATATCCTACGTCATAGCGTTTCTCATAAATTATCATCTCTAATTTTTCCTTCGAATGCGTTCTGATACCAGCAAAATAATCTGTAGTTAACCTTGCATGAAGTTTTAAAAAATAATAACTTTAATAAATACATACTCTTGTTGATTTAAAATAGAACACTTTAATGTCTTTACATTTGAATCTTTTATTACGTTACATTGTTTGTATTTTCATAGCCGAAAAATATTATGATTAATAAATATGCAAAAGGCATAGTATTAAAGCTAGATTATATGCTAGAATACTATGTTTGATGCGAAATTAAGAAGTATGTAGGTGTTTTTAAGTCATGTTATTTTGACTAAAAAACCCGTCACTAAACTTTGCGTGACCTTAGATAAATATTTTGTGAGCTTTTTAAATATTTTTAATTGGATATAGTAGAATCTCGCTACATTTTAGCAAAGTTAATTAAAGTCAATTTGGAAGTGGAAAAAAATTCACTTCGGAAAAGAAATCATTTTAAATTTTAAAAAAAAAAACTTTATTTTTTTATCTCATGGAAGAACATCTGAAACTTTTTTATTATCATTATTTTAATTTAATTTTAGATTGTTGTTTAATTTTTATTAATGACTTTTCAACCGCAGGCCGCTTATCTTTTAGATAACCAAATAAAAAATTTTAAATATATCTTATTTTTTTTAATTTTATCACTTTCTGAAGAACACTACTTTCAGATGCCTTGCCTAGTACCTAGTCTAGATTATATTTACTTTATTTATTAATATATATTATATTAGATTTAATTTATTTTTATTAATGTAATATAATATTTATTACTTTTAAATTATATTTATTTAAATAATATAAACAGTCCCTGACCATATTATTAGACCGACTATAAGATTCTATGTAAAATTATAATTATCAGGTAATACTATACAGCTGTACTGCATTTACTCGGAAGAAACCGGTTTGCACTTATTTACTCTCCTGTATCAATTGGTTAACATAGTAATGCAATACGTTAAAAATAAATACAAATAGGAAGTATGTAAGTTTATAAAAAATCTTCCGAATAAAAACCAATTACATTTATGTTAAATTATAAAAGTATTGTTTATAAACTCGCAAATCATATAATGATTAAAAAAAACTACAGTGCGTCTAATAATTTGATCTAATTATATAATGTACTAATATAATGCTTGATATAATAAATATTCTATATTTATATAATATATCTTCTAATTTATCCTATCTACAAATTTATATTATATATATACTAACGTAAACAAGTGCAAACCGGTTTCAGTCGGGCATTCAAAATAAGTAGCCATATTGGTTCATTCGTCAAAAGTGTTTATAAAAGTATTAATGTCGTTGAAATTAATTTTGAGAATTTCAATGAACTAATTATTGTATTGGGAGTAAAAATTAGTTCGGTCCGTTTTCAAAAGATGGCTTTCATAGTGACAGCTGGCTTCGGTGGTTTCAGAGAGTTTAGACATCTGTCAATAATATTCAGCTTATATCACTTCGAGTTTCATACAAGAGCCCTGTTTTTTAATTTGTTGAATATGTAAAATTTTGTGGTAACAGAGCAGCATTTGTGGGAAGTTTTATGTTTATGCTTTAATTGCAAGAAAAGTACTTGTAGAAGTTTATGGTGACAATGCTTCAACTGATAAATCATGTAGGGAATGGTTTCGACGTTTCAAGAATGGGAATGGTGTTGTATAGTATGAGCTGCTACAACCTAGCGATTCCATAACAGACGATCGGCATAAGCTACAATTGATTCGTTTGAGCTGTGCATTACGAGAAAAACGGCCGGAATACGAGCAAAGACATGACAAAGTTATTCTTCTTCATGATAACGGTTAGCCTCATGTCGCAAAAGTCGTATAAAATTATTTGGAAAAGCTCAAGTGGGATATTTTACCACATCCGCCGTATTTACCGGACATTGCTCCTTCTGATTACTGGTTGTTCCGGCAGATGCAACACGATTTGGCAGGTCGCCAGTTCACTTCTTTCGCAGAAATCGAAAATTGGCTCCTAACTTGGATCGCCTCAAAAGACAAAACATTTTTTTCGAAAATTGCCTGAGAGGTGGGAAAAAGTAGAAGCCAGCGAGGGACAATACTTTGATTAATCTGTTCATTCATTTTGTTCTGAAATAAATGTATTTTTGACCACAAAAAAAGGGACCGAACCAATTTGTACTCCCAGTAATAAGTACAAATTGAAATAAAAAATTGCTTTAAAAGGCTGAATTAATGCCGAAATGCTGATTAACTAATTGGAAAATGTACTTATTCGTGTAGATAAACCGTAAAAAATCGTTATATTGTTAGTGACACAAATGATGCTAAATTAATTTTGGTGAAAAGTACAAATTGAAGTGAAAAAATAACTTTTGTACTAAAAAGCCAAGTTAATGAAAAAAAGATCTAGACCATTAAAGTCTAAAAAACCTATAAAAATTGCCTTATTAGTTATTTTAGCTAATATTACTTAGTTTAGTAATGGGTACTACGGCTATATTGTTTACTTTAATACATTGTAAATTATCTTTAAATCATCATTTTATAGAACTTCATTGACATATTCGATAACTTTATGTAAAATTTTCTAATCAAAAGTGCTTCCTTGTCGTGTTTCACACTCGTTCAGTCATTTCGGGACTCTTCGAACCACTCCTTCAAACTGCTGTAGTGCAGCAACAGTTTTCTATGCACTCTATGACAGCAATAAGTTCAAAGCTGAAGAATGCAATTTTTAAAATTTATTCAAATTCTTGTGTTAATAATTACTTTAATACAGTGAGGTGCTCATTTGTTTATTTTTCTAAAGAATAAATTACGACCTCAAAACTAAAATGCTTTTTTTTTCTTCAGATTTCCTTAAACTAGCCTGTAGAGTTAGAATCTCCACTATATTCTAAATTTGTCTAGGCAAATCTGAGCTTTGTATTAACTTAGAATTAAGATTCCTAGGTTTTTAGAAGTTCTCCATGTCAAAATCAATACTTTAACTATCAAATTTTTGAAACTGTAACTAAAATATTAAACACATTTGTTTTCAATGAAGTAAAACTATATGTATCGGCAATGGGGAAAAATATACTTGAGGGTGCCCCTTGGCGAAATTGGCGACTTATGTTTGGCGCTATTCCTGTTTGCGCGGAACAGGAATGGCAGCCAAAACATAATGATATTTCAATAAAACATTGGAAAATTTCAACAAAACATCGGCCAAAACTTGCAATGAACCCAAAATTAATAAACCCAATAAAAAGGATTTCGAATCGAAGCAAAAATTAATGGAGTAGAAGCAGAAGGCAAAGGATAAAAACAACTCACTTCTTCATTAAGCTGAAATATTCTCAGATTTAGGTGCACAGAATTATCTAATAACAGTTAGATACTGTGTAAATTTATCATGAATAGAATCTGTGTACCCCATCGCCACATAAATTCGACGAAATACGAATCGAAAATGGCGTCTGTAATACCGAACTAGCGGTGACATTTTTTTCTTAAACCCCTATATTTTTATTAAATCCCTATATAAATATAATAAATTAAAAAATAAATTAATCTGTAAAATTATTTAAGATTAGCATAGTGTATTGGGTATAAATTATTAAGATCAGTATAGTATTTGCCCTAAGTATAGATAAACTCCTTGAGAAGGCTTAATTTTAACGAGTCAACTTCCTAAAAAATAATTTTTTTTCTAAAGAAAATAATAATCCCCTCCCTGTTTTTATACGTTTAACTTTCCCCTGTTTTTATACGTTTTTATACGTTAAAATAATTTTTTCTACGTCAATTATATACTTTGAATAAATAAAAGTGTATGATAGAAATCAGTTTTTTAAAACTTAATTCTGAAATCGATCATTAATATTATTTCTTTTTGCATTTATTTAGAGTAACCAACTTTTAACAATAATTTCAACAATACTTAACGGTGAAACTTTTACAACAATAAAGTTATATAAAATTTGTTTGCAAGATATAATTTAAACAATGGTTCACATTGTTGCAAACAAAGCATCTGTTAGTTCGATTAAAAAAAAAATTTTTTTGACTCATTCTTGTTTGAGATTTCTCAAATGCTGGTTGTCTTTTGTGAGATTAAAAATTGAGAATTATGGATAAAAGCGATTTATATCGTTTTGCTCTTTTGAATCATTGGAGAAAGGAAAGGGAAAAGTATCCCCGACCTAATCGTAAGTATAAAAACATACATCTCAATATTTTTTTTAAATTTTTGTTATTTATTAATATTTAAATTTTGTTATTTATTTTTTTAAAAAAATTAGCAAGTTCAAAATTTATTTGGCATCTTGGCGACTGTCGTTGGCGCATTAGATCAGGATACGGAAAAATCCCCGACTAATTTTAAGAAATATTCTAAATTTATAATTCTTAATTTGTATTGCAATGTCAATGTAACTTTTTAATAAAATGGAGGTTTCCAAAAATACATACTTTTTTGAAAGAAGATTTTCTACCTTTTTTTTTCATAAGTTCCAAAAGTCTCTAAGTGTGGTAATTTGTAAAAATTTCTTTTATCATTGAACAGAAGAAACACTTTAGAGATTATTTTAAAACTATTTTTTATTCAAATATTTAAATTTAATTTTAATTAATGTTTCAGCATATGAGGATGGTACCGAATTCGAAGATGAATTCGATGGGGATGATATTGATGTAGATGAGAATGATTTGTAAGTAGTTATATACCTAAAGTTTTATGCCTTTTGTCATAATTGTCTTTCTTTTTTATTCAATAAAAAGATACCCTTTTGAGTATTAGAAAAATTTACACAGAAAGCAAAAACTCAATGAAAAACAACGAAACATTTAACCCTTCGCGACCGTATTAAATTTATACATGGGTGACATGCTGGAAGGAATTAATTTTTGTTGAACGAACAGTAATACATAATATGGAAGATTATGAAGGAAAAATAAAATTTATTAATTCTTTTTTAAACTTTAGAGGTATGTAACACAATAATTTTTTTAATTTTATGAAAAAAATTACATTTTATAGTTCTCGTGTGGTATCTTTCAAAGCAGTCTCCAATATGAAGCTCAGGTTTTCGAGAACATGTGTTGCAAAAATAATCAGTTTTATTAAATTAGTTTTATAATTAGTATTCCGCCTTTTCTGTTTGAACATACAGAACAATCTTTACTCTTTACATCTTCACAGTGCCGCAATAAATATAGTTTGCCATTAAGCTGTGGCTAACATCTCTGCTGTGGTGGCTGAGAGCAGACATATGACTGAAACGGTTAAAAACCGTTGGTGGCTGAGAGTAGACATACGACCACAAAGGGTGAAAACAGATGTCTTTCTGTTTACTTATTTTGGACACAAAACACTAGTGCTAGAGAAATTCGATTAAGATATGATAGAAACAGAAAATAATGAACAGTCTATTTCAATAATGCTCACCCAAAAATAAAATAACAATCGAAAACATATTTTGATCAAAACTTCTTAAGATACGCCATTTTATTTTGCACACTTTGACCTAAAGAAACTCTGGAAGTCTCCTTCAAAGATCAAACAAATCATTAGAAATCCCACTTTTTTTTTATAAAAATCTATAACCTTCCGGAAGATTTGAAAAAATATATTCTTTTTATAATATTAGTGATGCAGAATGCATGATGGAGTTAAGAGCTGAGGTGCAAACCTCTGATGATGATGATGAAGGTGATAGTGAAGACGAAATTCATGCTAATGAATTTGTTGATGATGTGGTTAAAAATGAGGAAGTTGGGGTTGAATTTAAGGATGATGATGGTAATGGAGTTGAGGAGTTGAATAGGTATGTTAATTAGAATGTTTCCTAATGGCAGTTTAATATTTTAGTTAGAATGATCTTCAGTGTTTGAGTTATTTTTCGCCGTGTTTCGAATAGCACTTTCGTAACCAGTTTAAAATAAAATATTAACATAAAATTGTGAGTGATTACTTATCGGTTTTTAAGTTTTATTATTCCCTATGAATCAAAGGTACAGATGATTAAAAATGAATTTATTGAGCATGAACAGAATTAATGCGTGCAGTTATTTAAAAGATTAAAGTCTTCGCTTTGACTGAAAAAAAAAATTTTTCAAAGGGCATTAACTTTACAAGAGTTTGCTTAATAAAATGAAGTAATTAAAAAATGCTAATTCTGAAAGAATGACAATGTTACTCGTATAAACCAATTTTCTGAAAAGGATTAAATAATTCGTAAATAAGTTCATTTCATAAATAAGTAAATAAGTTCATTCATAAGTTCAGTGGTATAAGGGGCCGTTCAAAAAGTACGTACACACCGAAGGGGGGGGGAGGGGATTTGCTATTTTGTACGGTTTTGTACGATGGGGAGGGGGGGAGGTATTATACAAAGTACGTACATTATAAGCATACACCAAATTTAAATTTGACTTTTTCCTACACTCTCCTTAAATAAATATGTAATTTTATTTAAAACATAATTATTTAAATTTTTATGAAAAAGGGGGGCAGACTAATAAAATGTACGTACTCTAAGGGGGGGGGGAGTGAGACCTTATGTACGGAAATGTACAAAAGGGGGGGAGGGGGTTAAAATTTCTCCATTTTTGTGTACGTACTTTTTGAACGGCCCCTAAGGTATAAACGATCTAAATAATTTTATACAAGATAAAACATTTATTTAGAAAAAATTAAAACATTTAAATAAATTGCAACTGAACATATTTCTTGTAGATTTTATTTCATTATTTTATACTTTTTAAGGTATTTTCTTTATAACCATGAGTATTTTTTCTAAAGTCTATTAAAGGATACCCGAAAAAAAAAACAATATAAATTGAATAAAAAACGAATTCTCTGTTTCATAAGTTTTGAATAAAAGACGAATGAGGTAAATAACTAAATAGAAAACAAACTTTTTTTCAACTGAAAAATCTTTTTAAATACTAAGCCACGATTTTGGAATTTACTTATAAATGCTACTGTAATTATCACCCCTAGAAAAAACTAAAATGGCCATTTTCTTATTTAATAAATAGTTAACACAAAATATAAAATAAATTATTACACATCGTAGCATTTTTAAAACATCTGATCGTTGATAAGATAATAAATTCTCTCTCTTTACAAATATATCTCAACTTTAAAGAAAAATTTATTGAGCAAAATAACTTTATTGAATTTTAAGTTATATATTTTTTCCCTTTTCTTTCTTTTTTTTCACTTTTAGTGAGGAATTGACTTACCCAACTTTCCTATTCAGTGATGTACAGATAGCGAAGCTTTATAAGATGGATGTTGTACACGATAAGGACTCAATCGAATTTGGTATTGAGGACGATAGGTATTTTAACTTTTTCGAAACATTTTAATTATGAAATTATGAACATAGATAATTTATATATATATATATATATATATATATATATATATATATATATATATATATATATATATATATATATATATATATATATATATATGTATATATATATATATATATATATATATATATTTATATACATAAAAGATGACAATCGAGAATGAAAAAGAAATTAAAAAGAAAACTAACATGATTAAATCCATTTCGGGTAAATCCGTGGTTAAGAAATTTTACAACTAAAAATTAACCTTCTCCAATATTCAATAAATATTTTTTAATAATTTCTCTAAACAATCATCGAGTTAAAATGTTGTATTTGAACTTCGACCTTTTATTTCCTCGAAATTTTGAATTATCCAGTATGATATATTAATACCATACGCAAGTCAAGCATTCGGTCCATTCCAAGGTAAATGAGAAATTAAATGTGGTTTTATACTTCAGTAGGAAGGCGACTTAAAAATATATCCGATTACCATATATTTACGCTTTAATTTCATATTTTGTAATCTGACAACTTTGTTAGGAAAATGTGTTTAAACCATTTTTGCAAGATGTTCATAAGGAGATGACCGTCGATCGTTCTCATTTATCGCTTTACGTTCCTATTTCTGTTTTATTTTGCTTTTTTCTTAACTTTGGGGGCAATTTTTGCTTGATGACGTATTATTTTTAAAAAGGTTTTTCCTCTTTTTTGGGGGGCTTCTCACATTATTGTATTGATATATTTTACTTTGGCAAAATTGACTAAAAAAATTGACCGAAAAATCATTTTGAATATTTTTAACTACTTTTAAGCAATTAGGATAAATTGATTGATGTAAAAGTTTTAAATCATTAAACTTTGCATAAAACATAATGTTGTCAATAAATCTGAAAAATAAAATCTCCCTAAAAAATCCATCACGAAATCTCTTCTCATTGTTGTAAATAATATAACGATTTTGATGATTGTAGAATAAAAATCGAGTTTTCTGAAATTTGTGCATTCGAAACTTTCTCTGATTTTAGACGATTGTACTCTATACAAAAAGCTTATAATTTAAAATGAAGCTGTTTTAACAAAACAAAAAACTGTATTTAGCTTTCTAATAATGTGTTACTTTTAAATTTTAGATTAAAAAGTCGTGATGGTCCTTTCTTAAAAGACGAAATAGACTTCTGGCAACGAAGTGATATAGAGCTGACCATGAACGAACAATCTGAACAAAAACAGAAAGGATGCTTTCATTGCTTCGCTCAAATGTTCAGGAGATTGTTCAGGAGAAAATAAACACCACTGGTCTGAAAGTAAATCAAGACTCTCTTAAAGTAAATCACGAGTTGCCCAAAAGTAAATCACGACTTGGATGAAAGACTTTGTAACATCTAAAAAAAATTTATTACTGTTCCTTTTCAATGTCTGAAAACTGTCATTCAAGAAAATTTAATATGCAAATATTTAAACTGCTGTAATTCTTTAACATCGGTAAATTGATTATCAAATAAATTACAGTATTTGCAAGTCCAAAGTGTATTCTATTTACAAATAGAGTAAGACATACATGTAATTTACAATCCCTTACTAGAAAAAAGTGATAGTACATATTTCTTTCGACCAATAACCAATTAAATTTTAAAAAGGCAATGGAAATAAATTTGGATCCATACAAAAATAATTATGATATTAATATAGAATATCAATAAATATTGTACTACAACTTTTACATCGTTAAATCGAAGTAATAAGTTTCGAGAAAGAGAAACCGTCCTTAAAACCTATTATTTCGAAACTTGGTCATAAATCGATGCAATAACATACTGAACTACTACATCAAGCCGCATACTTACAGACGAAGTAAAGGCTACAAAATGGAACATAATATGGTTCATCCAATGCAAACGCACTGCAAATGTAATTCCTTTTAAACAGTCAGGTGACCACGGTCCTGTGATATGGCTGTGTAATTCCTTTTAAACAGTCAGGTGACCACGGTCCTGTGATATGGCTGTGTAATTCCTTTTAAACAGTCAGGTGACCACGGTCCTGTGATATGGCTGTGTAATTCCTTTTAAACAGTCAGGTGACCACGGTCCTGTGATATGGCTGTGTAATTCCTTTTAAACAGTCAGGTGACCACGGTCCCGTGATATGGCTGTGTAATTCCTTTTAAACAGTCAGATGACCACGGTCCTGTGATATGGCTGTGTAATTCCTTTTAATCAGTCAGATGACCATGGTACTGTGATATAACTGCGAATCCCGCAAGTGTGAGTTCGAGACCAATGGCGGACTACAAATGCGAATGTAAATGAAAGGGCCAATTATTCGCGAATTATTTTTTCTTTTTATTAAAGAATTAAAACCAATTTTAGAGATTATTAATTTTAATAAAATATTTTTTAAATTATCGCTTTAAATATTCCACTTCCTAAAAGTAGCTCCGGGACACTTATGAAAGATTTCTTGTGTGCTCTGCCTATATTATAACGGCCTGTATGTACTACGCATTTATACAAAACTATAATTTTCAAAATTTGCCCATTTATTACTTTAATATACTTAAATGCAAAGTTATAGAATGCTTAGTTTGTGCTCAAGGGGGCAAAATTGCAATGTCAAACTTTTTTTGTATTCTCTTTCTTTACAGAAATACCTAAATTCTGCTTTTATTTTCAATTTTTCATAGTTATAAAACCAAAATCCGCCAATAGTTTAATGTACTTGTAATTCAGGCCAAACCACAAAACTGTTGACAAATTAGGGGAATATGTTTACAATTTTCCCTATAGTTTTGAATTAATACACGGGCCATTAAGCATCAGTTCCGAGGATTCGGGGTGCGAACGTCGGACATGTCGGAACGGTCAGACTGTATTTAAAAATTAAATTTAGAAAAAATACTTTTCTAATTAGTTTGCAATATTGTAACGAAATAAAAATAGCGTATAATAGCGTTAAAAAGGAGATGCTGCTCAGTTATTGTATATATTTTGGTAAAAAGTTAATACATTTGAAAAGAGTTAAATAAAATAAGTGTCAACAATTCAAGTCAAATGATTTAAATTTGTGATTAAAATAGTAATTTTAACGACCTGATTTAATAAAGAAAATCTCATTTTTTCTGACTTAACAATTTTCAGGATTCTTTTTTAAACTTAAAACAGCAACCATTCATAAGGAACTATAGATTTTCTTCGAACATATAATGACAACAAAATATATATAGCAGAGTCAAGGTAAACACTGTTTTTAGTTTATTTAAGTTAGTCATGGCAAATACTGTTTTTAAACAAATGACTAAAAAATTTAATACGAAAATTTAAAAAATGAAATTTTACGAATTCACTGGAACAATTCAAAAAAATTTGCCAATATTTTCTCTGTGTTAATAAATGCTTCACAAGAATGGATGGTGTTTTCAGTAGAAGTGTAAATAATAACAATCTCGAGCTGTATGTCTGCTCTAGTTCCGGTTAGAAAGTTTGCAGCTGCTTACTACATGTTATTCTGCGAGGCGATATTTTCAAACGGATAATTTTGTTTTCAATAAAAGAAATAAATTAGATAATTTCTGAGCTCAAATCTCAGTGTTTTCATCATAGAAAAAAAAATGGGTGAGAATTTCTTACCCTTTCTCAACAGGGTGAGATTTCAGAAAGTTAAGTGAGATTTCTAAAAACTGAAAAAATACAAATAGACTTGAAAAAAAAAATTCTTTCACTATAATACATTTTTAAAGCATTGAATATTCTTGCTGCATCATCATAGAAGATTTTGCCTTTACTAGGTATTTGTCCATCTTACATTAGGTCATAAAAAATTTGAACGTCTTACATGAAAAAACCTTACCTGCGGTAAACACGTGGTTGCAGAGAAATGTGTTCTGAAAGGGGTTCCGTGGTTCGGAGGGGTTGTGTTCTGTTGTTCGAAAAAGTTCTGAACAATACTGGTAAATAGGGAATCTAGATAACGGGGCAAATGTTGAAAATAATGAAAGATCCAGGAAGAAAAGTGAAATGGATTTTATTCCAATTGGCGTAATTCGAAGCTTTTTCCAAAATGCGAGAAATTCGCGAATTTTGAAATTGATTTATAGAATGCGCGAATTTCTCGCGGTAATCATTTGTTAATGCGAGAAAAGAAAAAAATATGCGAGATTCTCGCATTCTCGCGCTGTAGTGAAAACACTTTGTTAAAATTTTTAACAAAGCCTATTTTTAATTTCAATGAGTAATTATTACCAAAATTAGCTTAGATTCAATGGTGTCAATAATAATATGGCAACAATTTACGTTTCTCTTTAACCTATTAGTACCATTTCTCCATAAATTTTCTTTTTTTGAACATAATTTTTTTTTTCATTTCTATTTGTGCTTATTACCTAAATTAATTGAGCCTCATTGGAGTCAATAAAAGTATGGCAATTTTCTCGGTTCCCCTAAGCAAATAAGTACCTTTAAATAAATACCTTAAAAAAAACAAAGCCAGTAATCAAGATTAAATTTGAAAATAATTTGGCGAAAGCTAATCGCCAAAAAGACAAGGCGAATTAGAGTATAACCGTGTAACTGAAACATTTTTGTGGTAAAAAAAAAAAAGAATAAAGAGTTATAAATAGATTTTGTTTTCGATTTAATCGTGACAGTGAATTAATGAGTTATACATTTGTATTGAAATAAAAATTTAGCCGTTACATAAGAAAAGAATAAAAGATTTGTATTAGCTTTTTGTAAATTGTAATAAAAAATAAATAATTAGTTTAATTTTATTAAAATTATATTAAGAATGATTAAAAAAAGAAACATAAGAAATTAACGAAAGTTTAAAACCTAGGAAATATGTAATGCCTATTATGGCATTACAGGGAAGAATCTAGAATAATTAGTACTACGAGCGGTAAAGAAAATGTTATAGCTGTAAGGAAACTAATTATTCTCTACTACTACAGGGTTCTAAATTAAGTTTTCTACATTTAATGTTTTAAAAATTAGGAAAAAAACTGTCAATGAAATATTTATTTCAAAAGATTTACTTAAAGTTTTAGAGGCAGATAGGAACACGATTTTTTTTTCATTAATACAATCTATATCAATTTTATTCTACCGTTTATAATTACCTAACATTTTCCAGAAAAATTTGCACAAAAACTTCATGAAAATGTGAGAAACAAAGTCAACCCTCATCTATCAAAAGGTACCTCAAGATAGAATCAATATTAGAGTTGATGATTGATGAGATTGATGATACTGATTGGATGATTCGAATCACTGAGTTGATTTGGTGATTCTAATCACAAACTTGCACCCGTTTCGAATCAGTAATCAGTTGATTCGAATAAGTATCGAAATAGATTTAATGTATAATTGCTTCTTAAATTTCAGTTAGTTTTGTTTCTCGGTGATGCTAATTTAAATCATATGATTAGGATACTTTTTCAATCAAGTGATTTATATCAGAGATTACTTTTTCATACTTTTAGGATACTTTTTCAATCAAGTGATTTATATCAGAGACAAATCAAATGATTCAGATCTATGATTCGAATCATTACATTTCAATCAATGATTCGAACTGAGTTTTTCAAATCAAATAATTCGAATAACTGATTCTCATGAAGTGATTCACATCACTGATTCAAATCATGTGATTCGGATCACTATTCGAATTAATTGATTCAGATCTCCCACAATTTCTTAAGATAAAACGATTCAATTTTCTTTTATTATTATTAGTTGCCTTTCCCAGAGGCTTTATGTTATCAGAGTAAGCAAAACATGTTTTTAGAAGTTCATTCCTTCTGACTTAATTTAATTAAATTCAGTATCATATGACATAAGGCTATGCTCGATATCTACTCCTGATAATTAAAAATCAACAAATTTCCTCAATACATATCCTCTTCGGCGAGCAGTGAAAGTCTTATTCCAAATGTAACCAATAATAGTATATTTTGTATTTATTAAAAAACACAAATTAACATAATAGTAATAATACCCATTGCTAAAATTAGCTTAGCATTATAAACGTCAATAATAACAGGGCAATTTTTCATGGTTTTTCTAGATCAGTACCTTTTCTTTATTAATTTAACTTCTTGGAACTTAACTTATTTTTTAACTTATTATCAAAATTTATCAAGTGTAATTCTCGAAATAAATTAGTAACGATATTAATATTTTTATACTCGTTTTTGGCAAATGAACTAATATCGGTACTTATTTCGGAGGCTGTAAAAATTGTCTAAGTATTATTGACGAAAGTAATGATCAACAATTAAATGTGGTAAAAAGGGGTCCCCTGCAGACAGAAGAGAGATTTTACTTCCACCGTGTTAACCTGGGGATAATTATACGTCCGGAATTTCCTAATTAATTCAGCAACCATTTTTTTACCATTCCCGTACAGTTTCATACTATTAGATTAATTATAATCTGAGAACTAAAAATTATGTCTAATTTGAAATGGGATATTCAAAATTCATCATAATTTTTTCATGGCTCATTTGAATATTTATAATTTTATTTTATGAGTTCTTATTGACTTTCCACTTATTAAGTTTATAGACACAAGCTTTAAAAGCGAAAGAAACAAAACAAGAAACACATGATTTCATATATCTATTAAATACGATAATAGTGCAGTACCGGTACATTTATTTATGTCACATTAGAGCTGCGCAGTGAGCTATTGGCGACGGTCTGGAAAATATCCCTGAGGATGATACAGTGACACCACACATACGTTACATCCCGTTTTACAGAGAGGACATATTCACACACCAACCGTCCATCCGCAGATCGTAGTTTTGACCTGAACCAGAGCACGATCAATCTCCGATCCAGTACTACCAAAGGTATTGACTTTACATGATCATGATAAAATAACTAGTTTCTGACAAAGAACTCTTTTCTTGATTATATCAGCCATCATAAAATGATCAGGAAATTTTTCGGTTCGATATCAGACGGTAGAAAACTGAAGAATTTTTAAAAAAACTTATGCAAAATAAAAAGAAATTCTAATCCACATTTTTATTATTTATTAAATATACAGTAATGTTTACTTCAGTTCTTACCATTTTTATTCTTTGAGTAAATAGGAATTTTGCTATGTGGAAAAATTATTTTTAGATGTATTTATGAAATTTAATTCCTCTTTCTTTAATGTATAACTAAATAAATGCATTTACTCGATTTCAGTACTCTTATAACATAATTTACGCAATTAAAATAAAGTTAATAGAATCTACTAGAACATATTAATTTTTCCTTTTTTCGTTTAACTAAATATTTTTTTAAAGAATGAATTAAAAGTTTTGTTGGAATCACAATTTTTTATAAGGCTACTGCTATGCTGGAAATAATTCCCTGCATTAAATTCAAGCTAGAAAAAATAAATAATAAAAAAATCAATAACTTAAGCTTTTCTACATTTTCAAAATCTAAAACTATTCAATATAAAAAATCTATTCAACATTTTTTCACCTAACATGAAAATAATTAGAATTTATATCTTAAAACTAAGAACAAAATGAACGAACAGAATTATTTTGTATTTATAACACATTATTTTAGTAAGTTATATCAGGCATAACTTATAATTTATTTCAATTCCTTTTTTAATAAACTAAAAAATCTTTAAAATTCAGAACCATCAACTAACTACTGACAATGTTTCAATGAGTTTCACATAAATTATTATATGCTTTTATAATTAGAAAACATTATAAAAATACGTTATTTTAAGCAACTTTTTTATTAAGTTCCATTAAGGTCAATAATTCTATAAGGGCACAATTTATTATAATTATCTTTATTATATTATTATAATTATCTTTATTATATTTATATAATTGTTCTCACATAGTTATTTACCATCCAAAATTGATGGATTTAATAACAAAAATTTTAACGAAAGCAAAAATGCAATTGTAAAGGAATGGCAGATAGATATGAATGACGTTAGTTCGTAAATAATCATGTGACTCGCCGTTTAAGATGAAAACGAAAGTAAGTGTTTTTTTTGCTTAAAAATAATCATATAATTAGTCACTATAAAAAAAAGTAATTAAATATTTTCTAGTGGTTTTGAAGGATTCTAAATGGGTTAAGATTTTAAAAAATGACTTAAATTCTCCATTGTTTGTAAACTTTTTGTTAAATTAATTAATATAAAATCAAAAACATAAATTGAAGCAAACAATCAAAAACTAATGAATGACATAAAGAAAATATATAACTTACCAAAAACAATCTTGACTGTCTAAAAAAATAGCTAGAAAGTAGATTAGAATTCTATAAAGCTAACTGAATAAAGATTTGTAACTCAAAGATAGTTCGATAAACGACTGAAAAAAGGAATAAGCGGTGCTTCCCCTTTCAAAGAAAAATTAAACCGAAACATGTCCCACAATTCTCTAAATAATATCCTGCGTCATAACGTTTCTCATAAATTATCATCTCTAATTTTTCATTCGAATACGTTCTGATACAAGCAAAATTATCTGTTGTTAATCTTGCATGAAGTTTTAAAAAAATAGTAACTTTGATAAATACATACTCCCATTCATTTAAAATAGAACACTTTAATGTCTTTATATTTGAATCATTTATTACATTATTAGTATTTTCACAGCCGAAAAATATTAACAAATATGCAAAAGGCATAGTATTAAATTCGTAACTTATGCTAAAATACTATGCTTGATCCGAAATTGAGAAGTTTGTAGGTGTAAAGTCACGTTATTTTGAGTTAAAGAACCGACACTAAGCTTTGCGAAACCGTGGGTAAAACATTTTGTGAGCCTTTAAAATATTTTTAATTGGATATCTTAGAATCCCGCTACATTTTAGCAAAGTTTATTAAAATCAATTTCGAAGTGAAAAAATATCTATTCACTTCAAAAAAAGAAATCAATTCAAATTAAAAAATTTTTTAATTTTTTATCTCATGAAAGAACAAATGAAACTTTTTTATTATCATTATTTATGTTTAATTTAAGATTGTTGTTTATTTTTATTGATGACATATCAGCCGCAGGAGCCTTAGAAATGAGGAACTTGGTTTTAAGACTCTCTCTTAAATAACCAAATAAAAATATTTAAATATATCTTATTTTTTAGTTTTATCACTTTTTACAAATGTGTGCTTTCAGATACAGGGACAGGGTAACTAAAGTGTGTATGTTTGAAACTAGAAGTTTCGGTGCGTCCAGGCGAGTGTAAAATCTGACGTGGAAGTGATAGACCCTCGTCGTGCTCTACACTCGTTCAGCCGTTTCGGAACTTTCCGTATCACTCATGCAGATTTCAATAGGACGAAATGTTCCCGCTTTTTGTAGAATACAATATAATTGTAGATTTCTTTCAATTTTGACTATTCGTACTTTAAGGTGCTGTATTGTTTTAACCCTTAAACTGAACATATCAGATTGCTGCCCTATTTTAACTCTGAACATCTATGAGTGATTAGCTTGCGCTTCTAATTCAACCGTACAGTTTTTAAATGTGTTGTTTTTTCTAAGTTCAAAACCCTCCTTAAACACTGCTGTAACCTCCATTAGTGTTGAAAAAAGTTATTCTTATCGATAGGCCTGGTTACTATTTTATTTTCCCTCTTTATGCTTAAACTCGGCTTTTGATCCAATTTGAAAATTCACCCATATAAATTCAGTTTTTCTAGTAAAATTCGAATTTACAAAGATCTATATGCATAAAATTTATTTTCACATTGTGAGGTACTTTCTAACTACACGTTGCTTAATCATTTTTTATGCATTTTTTTTTCTCCTAAATAGAACAAAATCAGCGTTGAGAAATGAGTTTGAATGCATTATTATGGTATAGTGTGGGGTGCCTCCTTCAGTACAGGAAAATATTTAGTTAAAATAACAACAAAAAAAATTGCTAGAATAGTTTTTGCCTGTTTAATTAATTCAGACTGAATTTAGCGAATAAAATGTGAGATAGTTTCTTGCCGTATTCCTATCATTGGTGCCGTTAGAAGAGATTGATAATGACAATTTGAATCAATATTTAAAATTGGATTCAATGTTACGAGAGTTTGATGCCGTGTTGCTGCATTAAAATTAAGATACGTAACTTTTACTTATAGAATGTATTTGTTTAAATTTATGATTACTCTATTTCTAGATAAAATTTATTTCTATTAAAAGCTGGGGCATTTTTCAATAAACTTTATACATATTCAATATTTAATTTTAAAATTAAATATCTATCCATAAACACAGATTTAAAAAAAAATTAAATTAAACGTAGTAAAGTGTCCATTTTCAAAGAAGCTATAAATGTTTTTAAAAATTTAAAATTCACCAGTGTCTGAACTTGCGCCCATTACATGTGCCAGTTTTAATACATTATGGCTACTCATCAAGCTTGTTTTTTTCCGTAATGTTTTAATCTGATCTAGTTTAATATATTTAGTTGCCAGTTATACGATTAAAGTTCGTTTACCTTTTTAAAAAATTTTAAATATTATAATCCTTGTTTAAAGTTACAGTAAAGAAAATAAAATTAAACATCTAGCAAAAGAGATAATTTTAAAGTCTGGATGTTTAAGTGCATATTTTTATTCTTTCAGTATCAAAATTTAGGAAATTTTTTAAACTTAACAAACTGGCTTAAATTTGGATTAAATATAACTGAGCAGTTTTAATCCGATATTTTTTTAACATTCACCACATGTACTATTTTACAAAATCAAATTTGAAATTGTTTCAAAGCGGTTTCATAGTGTTTAACATCCTCGCATAATTTAATACTTACTTAAATACAGGGTGATTCTAAAAAGCTGGGCAAAATTTTAGGAAGTGATAGTACACACTCAAGCAAACAATTTTTATCAAAGAATGCATAGTCGAAAACAAAACTCAAAACCGCTAGAGGGCGTCAAAGTTTATGTTCTTATATGAGGCAAAAACACACAAAGGACGATGAAGTTAAGTTATAAAAGCAAACGTAATGGCATGTGATTACAATAAGTGTTCAAAATAGTGGCCGGCAGCGGCTATGCAGGCAGTACAACTGCTAAGAAAAGATAGGCGAATATTCTGAAACACACCAGGCATATAACGAACTTTCCCTGCAGCGGCCGAAAGCAAAGATCTAATTTACTACAGTAACAAAAACTTCTACAATAATCCAACAATAATTTTTGGAGACTTCAATTCACATCACAGCTTCTGGGGTTATTCAAACAATGACGCAAGGGGAGAAGTATTGTTAGATTTTATCATATCTAACATCTTAATTTTAAATTCACAACCAGCATTACCGACTTTCGTAACATCTTTAACCTCATCTTTTCCAGATCTTACTCTTACAAATAACATAGATATTTTAACTTTTTCTAATTGGAATGTTCTGGATATAGAAAGTAATTCAGACCACAAATATATCTTATTACAAATCAATAACAAGTATACGTTCTCCTCTTTCATAAGGTTTAAAACTAAGTTTGGAAATCATAATAAATTTAAAAAACATTTCTCGAACTTTATTCCAGATCTAAACATTGAACTAGACAACGTACAAAATCCTATGGATCTTTATATTTTTACAAATAATCTCATTAGTAAAATTTTCTTAAGCTGCAAAAACTCCTACAAACTTAAACTTTTCAATCGTCCTACAAACACTTCTTGGTGGACAGCACAACTTTCAATTCACAAAAAAGAATTACAAGCAATTAAAATACGTTTTTTGATGAAGAAATTAAAAAAATATAAAGCTATTTTCAAGCAAAAAAGAGCACAATACAAAAAACTAATTATCAAAGCAAAGTACAATAGTTGGCAATATCTCTGTGAAAGCATTAAAAATTCCCATGGAGCTCATTATAAGTCATCCTTTAAAACAAACTCCTATCCGACCATCTTAACTCAGATTTATGACACTAACTGTCCAATAGAAGAGGCCAAGAATGTTCTTCATAATCTTTTCCCGGATGACAAAGTCATTCAACAAAACAAATACAGCTATCAAAATAAAAATCCAGATCCTCCCTTCAACCACAATGAACTTCAACGTCTTCTTAGAACACTAAACAACAAAAAATCACCAGGCATAGATGGCATTGATTATATAATTGTAAAAAACTTATTCATGTTTTTCGGTCCACTTATCCTAAATTTTTTCAACAAATGTCTCACTCTGGAAGTCTTCCCTGACCATTTAAAAAATGAGCAAGTTTTACTTTTTCTTAAAAGAGGCAAAAATCCCAATGTTTTATCTTCATATCGTCCTATAACACTAATTCCTTGTTTGGGTAAATTCCTAGAGAAATTAATCGTTAAGAGACTAACTTTTCATTTAGAGAAACTCAACGCACTGTCTGATTTACAATACGGTTTTAGATTTGGTAAATCGGTCAATATAGCACTAGAAAATTTCAAAGACAACCTATCACTTTTAAAAAATAATCACAAACACGTCGCCGCAATATCGCTCGACATCAAAGGGGCATTTGACAATATCCAGTATGATCTAATTAATAGAGAATTGTCAATGTACCAAGTCCCATCCAATCTTTGTTTTATAATAGAAAGCATCAATACGAACAGGCTATCCATCTTAGCAACAAATCGGGGATATGTAACAAAAACAAGTCAAAAAGGCTGCCCACAAGGGTCTTGCAAAAGACCGACTGCGTGGAATTTAGTAATTAATAACCTTTTGAAAATGCAGTTTGAAAATTCCATAGTACAAGCCTTTGCAGACGACTTGATAATTCTTACATATGCCAACTCTAGGAGGCAGTTAGAACAAGTATCGAATCTAACTCTAAATCGTATTCACAATTGGATCACCAAAATTCTTTAACTCTTTCAATTGATAAAACAGCCTATGTTCATTTTTACAACACTAACAGGGGTGCAATCTTCAAAATTAACAACGAAAAAATTAAGCAAACAAATCATTTTAGGTACCTTGGAGTTGTAATCGATAAAAAATTGAATTGGGGTCCTCATGTCAATATCCTTAAAGAAAAGGCAAACACTCTTCTCAATTCTCTTTACAAAATCAATAATAAATCTTGGGGAATAAGTCAAAAAGCAAGAAAACTCATTTATAACACAGTAATAGTCCCCTCTCTAGCACACGGTTGCAATATTTGGGCAAAAAATATCTCACCCCGGATATCTAGGACCTTAATTTCGATTCAACGCAAATTCCTTTTGAATATGACCAAGGCATACCACTCTACCCCCACGGCAGCTCTTCATGTTTTAACAAATATTCCCCCCCTTCCAGACCAGATTATGCTCTTGTCATGCTCAACAACATTAACTCAAATTAAAAAAAATGCATTCTTCCATCAGATAAGTTATAATCATCAGAACTATGAAAATAAATTAAAAGTGCCAATTTATCACCCATCTTATTATATAAAAAACAAAATCTCCTTAACTGAGCAAGGTAACTACGACTTTAGAAAAGATACCAACTTCTTCACAGACGGTTCCAAAACTGAAACAGGCACTGCATTCGCATTTCTTAACAATGCTCATTCACAAACCTTCACATTGGATATTAACAACTCTATTTTTCAGGCCGAACAATTGGCAATATTAGAATGCGTAAAACACATCAAAAATAACTCAAACTTTAACAGACAAATAAATTACATAATCTGGTCAGACTCTAAAGCTTCAATAACATCAATTAAAGACGCAGGATCAATTAACCTCATAATCAGAGTTCGTTGATTTAAATCAGCTTGATTTAAATCACGATTTAAATCATGATTAAAATCAAATGATTTTTTTAAAAAAATCATTGATTTAAATCAACTAATTTATGTATATATATTATATTGATTTTAAAAGTTAAAAAACAGTGCGTTAAATATTGATACTTTTATTATTTTCTTTTCTTGGTTTCAAAATTTATTTTAAATAAATTGCTGCAGTAATTAATTTTAGTTAACGAAATTACTTTCTTTCTTGGAGTGTGTTAAACACATTTGAAATTACATGTTTAAAAATCTTTTGATTCTTAACATTGAAAGTACAGATTAAAGTAAATATTTAATGCTGTCTTAATATAGACTTGCATAGCTGTAGAAAGTAAATAAACATGATTTTTTTCAGAAAGAAAAATAAGCAAATGTTAATTAAAATTCTACCTTTTGATTAAAAAAGCATGGAATTCAAATCTACATTATAGTTTATTGATGGAAATTTCTACGTTTCTAAAGCTCGAGGTAATATTAAAAAGAAATTACCTTAATATGCCAAAAATAGAAAGAAAAAAAAAGAAGCTGAGTTCAGATATTTTTTCCTGATATAGTGTCATTCTTCCCTTACAAAGTCTATTTGAAGCAGTAGGGTTTATTAACTGGTATTTTTTCTTCTTCTTATAATATGTTTACGGTATCTTTGAAATTATCAGATTTCTTTTGTGAAAAAAATTCCAATGAGTACATAGATTTTTTTTAAATGTTTTTTAGCTTAACTTATGTATTTTGATATAGGATTAAAAATGAATATTTTAACATAAAAATTTATAGATTGAATATTTATTTTTTGATGAATGACAACATTTATAAACACAATCTGTTGCATTTATTTTGCCATTTTATAAATCATGAGGAAAAAAAAAGAGATCACAATTTTAAATTAAAATTATGGTGTGCTAATTGAAACTTTGTGTTACTAGTTAAAGTAGTATTCCTTAAATTATCTATTTTATCTTGTCTTTTAATTTCAATCATGCCCTTGTATCAAAATGGTCGCTATGCATTATAATGAAAAATTATTTTAGTAAGTTAGAGCTTCTAAAATATTGTTATAATATAGTTTTAATATTAATTTAATTTTGATTAAACCTTTATAAGGTTTTTTTAATCATAAATTAAAGCTCTTATAGCGTTTTTGAATAGAAATCAAAAAAATCTGATTTAAATCAAAAAAATCCGATTTAAATCAAAATAATCCGATTTTTTCGATTTTTTTTTAAGAAAATCAAAAAAATCACGAACCCTGCTCATAACCAAAGACATTCAACATGCACTAATGGACACCGCGATTCAAATCTCTTGGATTAAAGCGCATAACAATAAAGAAGGTAATGAGAGAGCGGACGAATAGGCCAAAAAAGCAACACAAAGCATTAAAAATTATTCCTTTCCTCTCCCTGTTTCACACCTAAATCAATCTCTTAAAAAATCTTTATCTAGTAATTGGCAAAACCAATGGAATAATTCCGATAGAGGAAGACGTCTGTTTAACATCATCAATAATGGCAACTACTTTAATTCAATTCCAATTAAACAAGTCATCTGGTACCTAACAGATCACGGTCCTTTTCCTTCTTTCTTTCATTACCTTCATATCTCGGATACAAACCTTTGTACCTGTGGTCAACCAGGTACACCAGAGCATTACTTTTTTTTATGAATTTAATTTATGAAATTTTTTATGAATTAACTAATGTGATACGCATTATTGTCATCTGTATTGCGCAATCGTGCTTTGTAATTGTGGTGCAGTTATGAATTTTGTAATGGTTTACTTAAGTGCCGAGTTTTGTGCGAGCTAGACTGTCGTCCAGACGTGGACTATACGGTTAAGGGTTTTGCAAACCTAGATACGTGTCCACGTCTGGAAGAAAAGAAAAAAAAGCGGCCGAAAGCCTGGCGACAAGTTTTTCTGCAGATCCAATGGGAGTCTCATACATAGGAGCCTTCAGCCATCCCCACAAAAAGCCAATTGTTTTTTTAAATATTTTTGGACATTATAGCACTCGAATCAGCAGCTTTTATGTATGAATCGTGACGAAAAATTTGCATTCGAGCTCTTCTTCTTCCCATAACATGCAAATAATAACTCGCAACAGGAATGGAGCTTTCACGTTTGCATGAAACAACTTTCCAAATGCGCCAGCACCTTTGCGTTTTGTTTTCGACCATGCATTCTTTGATAAAAATTGTTTACTTGGGTGTGTACTATCAATTCCTAAAATTTTGCCCATCTTTTTAGAATTACCCTGTATACAGCTTTTATTTAGCAATGTTAAGATTATCAAAGAGAAATGAGTTGAATTAACTTTTAGTATTTTTAACAAAATATTAAGCATTCTTAAATTTTTTTCTATACTGTACCCGCATTTCAGATTTCATACTCGTTCACTTTAATATTGTAAATTATCTTTAAATCGTCCCTGTATAGAACTTTATTGACATATTCGATAACTTTATGTAAAAATTTCTAATCAAAAGTGCACATCTAAGCAATAAGACTTTTTTATATATATGTTTAATAAAATATCTTAAACTAGTACGTTTAGGCAGTGCACTCCAACAAATCGCTTTTTTGAAGAAGATAGTACTTTAACCACGAACTGTAGTTTATGAATGTAAAAACATCTGTTAATACATTTTGTTTGTGAAACACATTATAAATGTTAAAATCTGATACAACCATATCCCTTGTACAGAAATTTTTACCAGTCTCGGAAGTTCTGTTTGTTTTAGAAATTTAAGTTTAATGATCACTTTATTTATTTATTTTTTTATTTTAAAGCAAGCAAAGTAGCTCCTCACAGAGAATCGGTAATTCACAAGAATGGTCTATAATCTAATTTTAACAAATTAATTGTCTACAGTGTAGTTAAACAACCTTCTCATTGTGTAGACTCTACACAATGAGAAGGTTGTTTAACTACAGGGAAGTTTGATGGTGTGGATGGGAAAGTTTCGAAACAGCTTGACGATTGTGAAGCGCGAGGGGGTAGCTGTAGACGACCGTTCTGCTCCCTCGTCTTGTTTCACACTCGTTCAGTCGTTTCGGGACTCTTCGAACCACTCCTTCAAACTGCTGTAGTGCAACAACAGTTTTCTATGAACTCTATGACAGCAATAAGTTCAAAACTGAGGAATATAATTTTTAAAATTTATTCAAATTCTTGTGTTAATAATTAGTTTAATACAGTGAGGTGCTGATTTGTTTATTTTTCTAAAGAATAAATTACGACCTTTTTTTTTTCTTCTTTAAACTAGCCCCTGTAGAATTAGATTCCCCACTATATTCTAAATTTGTCTAAGTAAATCTGAGCTCTGTATTAACTTAGAATTAGGATTGCATGATTTTTAGAAGATCTCCAGGTCAAAATCAATATTTTAACTATCAAATTTTTGAAACTGTAACTAAAATATTAAACACATTTGTTTTTAATGAAGTAAAACTATGTGTATCTGCAATGGGAAAAAATATACTTGAGGGTGCCCCTTGGCGCCATTCCTGTTAGCGCGGAACAGGAATGGCAGCCAAAACATAATGATATTTCAATAAAACATTGGAAAATTTCAACAAAACATCGGCCAAAACTTGCAATGAACCCAATATAAGCAAAATTAATAAACCCAATTGTGATATAACGTATAATTTTTTCCTCCTTTTCCCTTCTTCACTCAGATACTTCCCAAAATCACAATTGGCCAAATAAATGGTAACCAGTTAACAACACAAATATTTATTAACAAAGAAAGAAAAATGAAGTTTGAAGAAAATTAATATAACCAATCCACCTAAACAATTCGCTTCCGCTCTCCATCAGAGCGTTCCCTCCTCTGCCTTTTTTACAACATCTACCTTGATGACAGCGCCATCACAACATGGAGGCATGACCATGACACCAATAAAAAGGATTTTGAATCGAAGCAAAAATTAATGGAGTAGGAGCAGAAAGCAAAGGAAAAAAACAACTCTCTTCTTCATTAAGCTTGAATATTCTCAAATTTAGGTGCACAGAATTATTTAATAACAGTTAGATACTGTGTAAATTTATCATGAATAGAATCTGTGTACCTCCATCGCCACATAAATTCGACGAAATACGAATCGAAAATGGCGTCTGTAATACCAAACTAGCGGTGACATTTTTTTCTTAAATCCCTTTTCATGACTGCCCACATACCTTCGATCTTATTGACCAAATTAAAAAGTAACCTTACCAGCCGGTATCCAACGTAGAACTAACGGACCTCTGAAATTACAAATACCGTTGAACATTTAAAAATAAACGCTAAAATCTAAACCAATCAGAATCACGATTGGGTTTCAACATCGCCTATCTTGGCGATCAACCGCCATCACAACTTGGCGAGAATCAAGGGGCACCCTCAAATATAGTCTACCCCGGCAATGTTCAGTTTTGAGACAGTTCTTGCACTTTTGTTATCTTTATAGTTTTAATGTAACTTGCATTTCTCATTCAATGTAAACAATCTGCTTCGCAGAAACTGAAATGTATATTTTGTAAAGATATTGTTTTTTTTTCTGAAACATAATGTTATTGTTATAGATACATATAAAAAAAATTTTGAAATGTGCTTGTATTAATTGATAAAATTCCTATCACTTGAAAGAAGTTTTAAATGTTAAGTACAATTTACTCTTTAGAAAACAAATGAAAATAATTTTATTGTAAGCACTTACAGATAGGATATAAACTTTTGATTGTATTTTTCAGCATCCCATATAAATGTTCAGACATTTTCGGTGAAAACTTAAATTTACTTCAAATTTAACTGATAAACTAAACGTTATTTTCAGTAATTCTTCAGAATTTACTAAGTTAGCTTTTGTATAAGAATAACTTTGATGTATTTTAACAATACAAACTTTAAATGTATTGTGTTAGTTTCTGAATGTATGTTAATCTTTTGTAACGGGACTTAATTAATTAATTTTGTAACGGGACACATTAATGGAGTTTCCAAAACTCTAGAGGATTTCTTGACCTCCTAAAATTTAAATTTCAAAATTTTAATTTATTTCGGTTTTACCTTGAGTAAAATTTTAATATAGCGCAGCAAAAGCCATATCTTGGCTTTGTAAACTATACATCCACTCCATATTAATGAAAGAGTTAAAGTTGAGGACATACAGGAAACTTAGAATTTGGGATTTGAAATCAGATTTAGTTAGAAAGTCGGAAAATTTACAAAATTATCTGTTCTTAATGGGTGATCATTACATGTTCTTATTTCTGAAATTTTCAACTAACAAGTCTTTAAACTGAACTCTGATTCTTTTTTTTTCTCATCCTCATTACTGAAGTTTGCCATGCCAAATAACATAGCCGAACAGAATCCATCGTAGTCCTTTTAGAAGTTCTTGTGCTATCTGTAAAATCTTTAGAAATGAACAATTGCAGGGATCTTAACCCTAGATAACTGTACTTAATCCTGAGTTAATCTATTATTCGATTAATACGAATAAAAAAAATATCTTTCCCTTTAATTCAAAGAAATTATCAAAACTTAAAACATTAGAATATTTAAATAAAAATATGGTAAAAATTGTCGTGTGCTCTCCACTAACAGGAGTATGTTGACACTCTGCGTTTCTATCATGGACAGAATAAAAAGTATTTAGCATAATAATGTGCAGAAAAAACGGAAAATGCAGATAATGGCATTGACACCAATTTCTACATATGAGCCGTGGTGCTCAGGGGATAAAACGTTCGCCTTCCAATGAGGTGAACCGGGTTCGAATCCCAGAGATGACTGCTCGATACGAATTCCACATCCAACTCGCACCGACCACAGTGCTGACGCGAAATATCCTCAGTGGTAGACGGATCATGGGTTAGTCCCCTTGCCTTCAGAGTTTTTTTTATTTTATTTCCAATGGCAGATTATAGACAGTAACAGCATACATAAACATCTAAAAATAAGAACAGAAACAAAACATGCTGCAACAGAGTCTATTAATCACAACATGTCTCTAGTTTCCCAATAGCGTTCAGTGATAGAATTCGTGCAAAGTGCAGAGCAGCGGAGAAGGTGCGTGGAGTCCATGTCCTCACCAGAACTGCAAAGAGACCGGGGAAGGAACGATAACAAATCTAGACTAATATTTCCGCAGACAGTCATGACCGGTAGCCAAACGGAATTCAGCCACCTCTCTTCGTCTTGGGCCATTTCGCAAATTTAGGATGGTAGCCCTCCAAGACTTCGTAGAAGTACGGTCGATAAGTTCTTCATGAGCGCAGGTCTTAAAGGTCCTCTTAATAAGCTGTTTGATGGAACAGAAGGGCGTAATGTGCGCAGAAGTCAGAATAATTAAGGCTCCCTTTTTTGCTAAGTAGTCTGCATTTTCATTACCCGCAACTCCGCAATGGGCCGCCAGAGTAAGCGTGGGAGGTTCTCGTGGTCTTTCTCTCCATATAACGAGAATGCAGGTTAGTTCCATTAAAAAGTCCTCCACGAATTAAATTTCTCCCATTACTTGATCCAGGAGTACTCTTGTCTTCTGGATTGGGTTCAAAATTACAAGACTGCGGTAACATTTGTAAACGTAAACCCAAAAAGTGGGTAGGTTATTCAACGGCGGTTATGAAATAAAATTTCTACAGGTTGTAACTGAATATTCGACGACGATTAAACACAAATCTCAAAAAATATCTAGTGTATAGCACCGCTACCACCTCTTAACTAATTTTACGAGTTGATGGTACTGTCAGTAAGGTAGTAAGACTGTACTGAGAATTTCTGTAATTCATAAAACTTGCGGGAGTTTGTAACATGAATAAGGGATCGCTTTTGTAGATCAGAGCCCAAAGAATTTTAACCCGAGATAGAGATACACAGGATAGAACCGGAGTCAGTTCGTTTCGCAACACTGAATAAAAATAACGATTGATAAAATAAACTAATAAATATAATAAATTTTAAAAAAAACAAAATCTTCAAAATTATTTAAGATCAGCATAGAGTATTGGGTATAAATTATTTAGATCAGTATAGTATTTGCCCTAAGCATAGATAAACTCCTTGAGAAGGCTTAATTTTAAAGAGTCAACTTCCTAAAAAATGAATTTTTTATAAAGAAAATAATAATCTCTTCCCTGTTTTTATACGTTTTACTTAAAGCAAAGTTGAAATAATTGTTTCTATGTTAATTGTATCATTTAAATAAATAAAAGTGTATGGAAGAAATTAGTTTTTTTTAACTTAATTCTGAAATCGATCATTAATATTATTTCTTCTAGCATTTATTTAGAGAGTAACCACCAAAAATAATTTCAACAATATATAATACGTTTAAACTTTTACAACAATAAAGTTATAGATAGTTACATAAAAATTTTATGCAAGATATAATTTAAACAATGGTTCACATTGTTGCAAACGAAGTTAGTTCGATTAAAAAATATTTTTTTAACTCATTCTTGTTTGAGATTTCTCAAATGCTGGTTGTCTTTTTGTGAGATAAAAAAGTGAGAATTATGGATAAAAGCGATTTATATCGTTTTGCTCTTTTGAATCATTGGAGAAAGGAAAGGGAAAAGTATCCCCGACCTAATCGTAAGTATAAAAACATACTTCTCAATATTTTTTTTAAATTTTTATTATTTATTGATATGTACCTAGAATATTGTTAAAAAGATATGAAACTTCCTTACAGCGATCTAAATTTCTCCCAGAAACCTAAATTTAATGAAGATTGAGAAAATTTCGTAAACATTTTTTAAAAAATTGACGAAAAATGCTTGAGCATGTTTTATAAATGATACTTTTGTCTTAAATTGAAAAAACAACTTTATGAATAATTTAATAAAACTTCTCTTTTTAAAATGGGTAATCCAATTTAACTTTTGGTGCACTACAGTATTAAATAGCATATAAAGAAATGTTCAAATAGAAATTTGGAGGCAAAACAGGTTAGAGTATAGAATTGGGTAGCGCTTGTGGATTGGGTACTCCAATATGAAGCTTATACTGAATGTTAAATCTGCCATTTTCCAGTTATTTCTATCCAGATTTCTTATTTCCTATTTTGCTTAATTTCTCGAAAACAAAAAAATAATCTCAATTTGAAACAGTTTTCCCTGGTTTCTGTATACGAACATAAAAAAAAGAACTAAAAACTTCAAAATAAAGACTTGAAAAATGGCAACCAATTGTAACTTTTTACCGAGAAATAAAAGTATGATATAGATTTTATTTTTTTTCTATATCTGATTCAAACGTTTAAAAAAGTCAAAATATTACACTAGAATGTTATTTACTAATTTGAGTGTTATTAATTCACAATAAATAAAAACTGGTGTAAATACCTTCAAAATCTATGAACTATTGTCTGTTATTTCAAGTTAATGCCAAATGGAATATTTGCACACACCTTTATACAAGTGGTTAAATGTAAACTCCAATAAATAATTAAGCTTACACCAAGCTGAGATGCTTTTAATTCATTTATAAAACACTTTCGCCAAACTTGGCATACATTTGGAAACCGTCAAGCGATAGATATATATTTGTTAACAATCGAAAAGTCAAGGTAAATGTTCGATATTGAAATGTTGAAAGAGATGCATGATGGCTGAACAGTTATAAAAAGTTATGTATATTTTTTGTTGTATAATATAAAAAAATTAGGTTCTCATACGAAGAAGTACATAAATTAGTACATTAAATAATTTTATAATATTTCATTTCTCTCAGCTTAGGTTTGTTGAGCCCTTCTCGAATTCATATTACTATTCTCTATGTGCTTTGTGTATGTTTTTCATTAACAAACTAATTTTATTCAAACTAATTACAAACTAATAAACAAGAAACTAATTGGGGAGATTTTCGTATCCTGATGTGTGGCAGAATAATCGCCAAGTCTGGGCAACATCCGGGCAGCAGCCCTCCAAAAATTTAAAAAAAATGACAGAAAAGGACCAACTCGAAAGGTATAACTTGTAGCCACCTCTGAGCAAACATCTACATGGCTTTTTTAAAAAAAATTAGCAAGTTCAAAATTTACTTGGCATCTTAGCGACTGTCGTTGGCGCACCAGATCAGGATACGGAAAAATCCCCGACTAATTTTAAGAAATATTCTAAATTTATAATTCTAAATTTGTATTGCAATGTCAATGTAACTTTTTAATAAAATGGAGGTTTCCAAAAATACATACTTTTTTGAAAGAAGATTTTCTACCTTTTTTTTATGAATTTCATAAGTTCCAAAAGTCTCTAAGTGTGGTAATTTGTAAAAATTTCTTTTATCATTGAACAGAAGAAACACTTTAGAGATTATTTTAAAACTAGTTTTTATTCAAATATTTAAATTTAATTAATGTTTCAGCATATGAAGATGGTACCGAATTCGAAGATGAATTCGATGGGGATGATATTGATGTAGATGAGAATGATTTGTAAGTAGTTATATACCTAAAGTTTTATGCCTTTTGTCATAATTTTCCTTCTTTTTTATTCAATAAAAAGGTACCCTTTTGAGTATTAGAAAAATTTACACAGAAAGCAAAAACTCAATTAAAAACAACGAAACATTTAACCCATCGTGGCGGTATTAAATTTTTTCATGGGTGACATGCTGGTCGGAATTAATTTTCGTTGAACGAACGAACGATACATACTAGATTATGAAGGAAAAATAAAATTTATTAATTCTTTTTTAGACTTTAAATATAAGTAACGCGTTAATATGCTTTAATTTTATGTAAAAATTATATTTTATAGTTCTCGTGTGGTATCTTTCAGAGCAGTCTCCAATATGAAGCCCAGGTTTACGAGAACATGTGTCGCAAAAATAATTAGTTTTATTAAATAATTAGTAATTAGTCTTCCGCCTTTTCTGTTTGAACATACAGAACAATCTTTACTCTTTACATCTTCACAGTGCCGCAATAAATATAGTTTGCCATTAAACTGTGGCTAACATCTCTGCTGTGGTGGCTGAGAGCAGTCATATGACTGAAACGGTTAAAAAGCGTTGGTGGCTGAGAGTAGACATACGACCACAAATGGTAAAAACAGATGTCTGTCTGTTTACTTATTTTAGTCACAAAACACTACTGCTAGAGAAATTCGATTAAGATATGATGTAAACATAAAATAATGAACAGTCTATTTCAATAATGATCATCCAATAATAAAATAACAATCGAAAACATATTTAGATCAAAACTTCTTAAGATACGCCATTTTATTTTGCACACTTTGACCTAAAGAAACTCTGGAAGTCTCCTTCAAACAAATCATTAGAAATCGCACTTTTTTTTTATAAACATCTATAACCTTCCGGAAGATTTGAAAAAATTATATTATTTTTATAATATTAGTGATGAAGAATGCATGATAGAGTTAAGAGCTGAGGTGCAAACCTCTGATGATGATGAAGGTGATAGTGAAGATGAAATTCATGCTAATGAATTTGTTGATGATGTGGCTGAAAATGAGGAAGTTGGGTTTGAATTTAAGGATGATGATGGTAATGGAGTTGAGGAGTTGAATAGGTATGTTAATTAGAATGTTTCTTAATAGCAGTTTAATATTTTAGTTAGAATGATCTTCAGTGTTTGAGTTATTTTTCACCGTTTTTCAGACGACACTTTCATAACTATTTTTAAATAAAATATTAGCATAAAATTGTAAGTGACTACAAATCGGTCTTTAAGTTTTATTAATCCCTCTGAATCAAAGGTACAGATGATTAAAAATGAATTTATTGAGCATGAACAGAATTAATGCGTGCAGTTATTTAAAAGATTAAAATCTTTGCTTTGACTAAAAAAAAATTTTTTTCGAAGGACATTAACTCTACAAGAGTTTACTTAATAAAATGAAGTAATTAAAAAATGGTAATTCTGAAAGAATGACAATGTTACTCGTATAAACCCAATTTTCAGGAAAGGATTAAATAATTCGTAAATAAATAATTTTTTATTCAGTGGTATAAGGTATAACAATTTATAACAAATCAATAAGGTATAACAATAAGGCTAAACAATTTTATACAAGAAAAAACATTTATTTAGATAAAATAAAATATTAAAATAAATTGCAACTTAACATATTTCTTCAAGATTTTATTTCATTATTTTATACATTTTAAGGTATTTTCTTTATAACCTTGAGTATTTTTTCTAAAGTCTATTAATGGATTCCCGAAAAGAAACAATATAAAGTGAATAAAAAACGAAATCTCTGTTTCTTAAGTTTTAAATAAAAGACGATTGAGGCAAATAACTAAATAGTAAACATAATTTTTTAAACTGAAAAATCTTTTTAAATACTAAGCCACGATTTTTGAATTTACTTATAAATGCTACTGTTATTATCACCCCTACAAAAATCTATAATAGCCATATTCTTATTAAATAAATAATTAACACAAAATATAAAATAAATAATTATACACATCGTAGCATTTTAAAAACGTCTGATCGTTGATAAGTTAATAAATTCTCTCTCTTTTCAAATATATCTCAACTTTAAAGAAAAGTTTATTGAGCAAAATAACTTTATTGAATTTTAAATTATATATTTTTTCCCTTTTTTTTTTTTTACTTTTAGTGAGGAATTGACTTACCCAACTTTCCTATTCAGTGATGTACAGATAGCCAAACTTTATAAGATGGATGTTGTACACGATAAGGACTCAATCGAATTTGGTATTGAGGACGATAGGTATTTCAACTTTTTCGAAACATTTTAAATATGGACATAAATAATAATATATATATATATATATATATATATATATATATATATATATATATATATATATATATATATATACGTCGTTGCCGAGTGGAAGGATTAAAACAGGTCATAGGTCGGGAAGGAGGGTACAAAATATATTTATTAATTATTAGACAAGTGCAGTCATGAGAATGAGTAAAAGTCCACATGAAAAGTTGCGCTCCTTGGTTATATGTTAGGGAAAATCTTGCAAAGTAAAATCCGTAAAATGTCTTAATTTAGGGAAAGAGGGAAATCTTAGTAGTTGCAATTGGTTTATGAGATAGATCGAACGTTTCCCACACAAGAGCAAAGGGAAAAATGTCCTGCTCTTAATTAAATGCATAGTTGAGCCAAAAATAGATTTAAGAACAGGATGTGGCTTTTAAAAGTGTGAGAAAGTATTTCAAATAGAATAATTAATTAGGAATAAAGTAGGAGTTGTTTTACAGCAAAGAAACTAACATAAAAAGATTAATTGAAGCTTTTTATGTTACATATATATATATATATATATAAAAGGTGACAATCGAGAATGAAAAAGAAATTAAAAAGAAAACTAACATGAGCAAATCCATTTCGGGTACATCCGTGGTTAAGAAATTTTATAACTAAAAGTTAACCTTCTCCAATATTCAATAAATATTTTTTAATAATTTCTCTAAAAAATCATCGAGTTAAATGTTGTATTTGAACTTCGACCTTTTATTTCTTCAAAATTTTGAATTATCCAGTATAATATATACTATACGCAAGTCAAGTATTCGGTCCATTCCAAGGTAAGTGAAAAATTAAATGTGGTTTTATACTTCAGTAAGAAGGCGACTTAAAAATATATCCGATTACCATCTATTAACGCTTTAATTTCATATTTTGTAATCTGACAACTTTGTTAGGAAAATATGTTTAAATCATTTTTACAAGATGTTCATAAGATGACCGTCGACCGTTCTTATCTATTGCTTTACGTTCCTATTTCTGTTTTATTTTGCTTTTTTCTTAATTTTGGGGGGAATTTTTGCTTGATGACGTATTACTTTTAAAAAAGTTTTTCCTCTTTTTTGGGGGGCTTCTCACATTATTGTATTGATATATTTTACTTCGGCAAAATTGATTAAAAAATTGACCGAAAAGTCATTTTGAATATCTTTAACTACTTTTAAGCAATTAGGATAAATAGATTGATGTAAAAGTTTTAAATCATACATCTTTGCACAAAACATATTGTTGTCAATAAATCTGAAAAATAAAATCTCCCTAATAAATCGATCACGAAATCGCTTCTCATTTTTGTAAATAATATAACGATTTTGATGATTGTAGAATAAAAATCGAGTTTTCTGAAATCTGTGCAACTTCGAAACTTTCTCTGATTTTAAACGCATTTTACTCTATACAAAAAGCTTATAATTTAAAATGAAGCTGTTTTAACAAAACAAAAAAAAAACTGTATTTAGCTTTCTAATGATGTGAGTGTTACTTTTAAATTTTAGATTGAAAAGTCGTGATGGTCCCTTCTTAAGAGACGAAATAGACTTCTGGCAACGAAGTGATATAGAGCTGACCATGAACGAACAATCTGAACAAGAACAGAAAGGATGCTTTCATTGCTTCTCTCATATGTTCAGGAGATTGTTCAAGAGAAAATAAACACCACTGGTCTGAAAGTAAATCAAGACTCTCGTAAAGTAAATCACGAGTTGTCCAAAAGTAAATCACGACTTGGATGAAAGACTTTGTAACATCTAAAAAAATTTTATTACTGTTCCTTTTCAATGTCTGAAAACTGTCATTCAAGAAAATTTAATATGCAAATATTTAAACTGCTGTAATTCTTTAACATCGGTAAATTGATTATCAAATAAATTACAGTATTTGCAAGTCCAAAGTGTATTCTATTTACAAATAGAGTAAGACATACATGTAATTTACAATCCCTTACTAGTAAAAAGTGATAGTACATATTTCTTTCGACCAATAACCAATTAAATTTTAAAAAGGCAATGGAAATAAATTTGGATCCATACAAAAATAATTATGATATTAATATAGAATATCAATAAATATTGTACTACAACTTTTACATCATTAAATCGAAGTAATAAGTTTCGAGAAAGAGAAACTGTCCTTTAAACCTATTATTTCGAAACTTGGTCATATATCGATGCAATAACATACTAAACTACTACATCAAGCCGCATACTTACAGACGAACTAAAGGCTACAAAACGGAACATAATATGGTTCATCCAATGCAAACGCACTGCAAATGTAATTCCCTTTAAACAGTCAGATGACCACGGTCCTGTGATATGGCTGCGTAATTCTTTTTAAACAGTCAGATGACCACGGTCCAGTGATATGGCTGTGTAATTCCTTTTAAACAGTCAGATGACCACGGTCCTGTGATATGGCTGTGTAATTCTTTTTAAACAGTCAGATGACCACTGTCCTGTGATATAACTGCGAATTCCACAAGTGTGAGTTCGAGACCAATGGCGGACTACATATGCGAATGTAAATGACAGGGCTAATTATTCACGAATTATTTTTTCTTTTTATTAAAGAATTAAAACCAATTTTAGAGATTGATAATTTTAATATAATATTTTTTAAATTATCGATTTAAATATTGCACTTCATAAAAATAGCTCCGGTACACTTATGAAAAATTTCTACAGATTTCTTGTGTGCTCTGTCTATATTATAACGGCCTGTATGTACTTCGCATTTATACAAAACTTTTTTTTAAATTTGCCTATTTATTATTTTAATATACTTAAATGCAAAGTTATAGAATGCTTAGTTTGGGCACAAGGGGGCTAAATTGCAATGTCAAACATTTTTTGTGTTCTCTTTCTTTACAAAAATACCTAATTTTTGCTTTATTTTTGAATTTAAGTGACAAAACCAAAATCTACTTATAGTTTAATGTACTTATAATTTAGTCCAAAACACAAAACTGTTAGCGAATTAAAGGGAATATGTTTACAATTTTCCCTATGGTTTTAATTAATAAACAAGCCAGAAAGCATTAGTTCAGAGAGTCGGGGTTCAAACCTAGGATATGTTCAATATTTAAAAGTTAAATTTTAAAAAAAATACTTTTTTTAAATATTTTACAATATTGTAACGAAATAAAAACATTCTTTTACTTAAATTTCTCCTTTTCTAAGTGCATATAATAGCGTTAAAAAGGAGAAATTTTTCTCAGTTATTGTATATATTTAGGTAAAAAGTTATAAAATTTGAAAAGGGTTAAATAAAATAAGTGTCAACAATTTAAATTAAATGACTGAAGTTTATAATTAAAATAGTAATTTTAACGACCTAATTTAATAAAAAAAAATCTAATTTCTTCTGACTTAACAATTTTCAGGATTCTTTTTTAAACATAAAACAGCAATTATTCATAAAGAACTATATATTTTCTTGTACATATAAAGACAACAAAATATATACAGCAGAATCAAGGTAAACACTGTTTTTAAACAAATGACAAAAAAATTAAATACGAAAATTTTAAAAATGAAATTTTACTAATTTACTGGAACAATTCAAAATATTTGCCAATATTTTCTTTGAGTTAATAAATGCTTCACAAGAATTAGTAGACTCTACCATTGTTTAAAAATTTTTTTTTTTTTTTGTGTCTTCCTATTTTTAAAAAATATATTTGAATTTTTAAGGTGCTGTTTTTAAAAACACTGACGGTAACGCGCAATATTAAAAAAATATAAATGTTATTTATTAAAACTTAAATCAGCTTTTTTCCGGTTAACCACAGTAGTGCCTTTATATACAATATTATATATCGCAACAGTAATGCAGACGAATTTTTTGCTTGTTATGAAATCTCACCTTTCAATTTTCCAAGTTATAGCTTAGTTTGTTTCCATTTTTGTCCACGAGAGAAAATAATTTTCATTCAGAAATTCCTTGACATGTACGTTTACGTTTTCAAACTTATGACAGCACACAAGATGGTTGCCAGCGCAAAAATAAAAAGTTCTTTCAAAAGAAGTTCTCTTTTGAAAACAAGTTCTTTCTTCAGGAGCAAATGACATTCGTGAAATTTGATTATTCAAATTCAGTTATAATAGACATTAACATTTTTAACGATACTTAAATGTAAAAAACTGGATATTATAGTTTAATTATGTTTCATTTAAAATATATATATATATAAGTAAGCCTAGTAGAGCACAAAACAACGCTCAGAACTAAAGCAAATGATACGTACGTTTCTGAATCAAAAACCAATTTGAACTGAATATTACAATTAATTTTAACTTGAATATTCATCGCAAAACGAATCATCTGCTTTTTAATCAATTTAAAAATATCGTTTGCAATTAGTGTTTGAAACAAGATAGTTTAAAATCGTTTTCTGTAAATAATTGAATTTGATATTAAAAATCCATTGGTACAAATTTGAATTTTAAAAAAAAGAACTGTTTGCTTCATTCATTCACCTTTTGAAAAGATCGCAGATGCAAATTCACATTTTGAGATTCATAAAAAAAAAATTTAATAAATAGAAAAAAGGAAATATTATGAAAATAAATCGGTTTCTCCTTTTTAATTTACTTACGAAATAATTCTTCTGAAATTCACTTTTCTGCTCGAGCCGTAGAAAACTCAGATCCGGAGAGGCCCGAGTTCGATCCAGTTATGACCTACCGAATACATGCTATTTACACTCGAAAAATCTATGATATCGAAAGTCCTGTGGTCGGTCACTGACCAGTACCATGGGTACAGAGATCAGAAGAAATATTCCTTCCCCTTCTTATTCATGTCTAAATTGAGGAAATGACCTTACAAATGAGTGAGAGTGCAATCTCTACCCGTGAGGTTCGTACTTTCATCCTTGCGGTGCTCTCTTTCAAACGGTCAATAGCTAGCGAGTTTGTCTTGTCCAAGTATCATTCGAAAAACTACATGTCTGTTCATTATATCATATTTTGAAATTTAAAAACTGGCTTTAAAGTAGGAAGAAAAATTCTACTAAAAATATATTTTTATGTACAAAAATTAAGTTGTATTAAATTTATTTTAGAATTTGCATCACGCAAAACGAAACATTATTAATTTTTCTGCATAAGAATAGTTCATAATTACTTCTCTAATCCATATTTAACTTTTTATCTCGAAACCATGCTCAAGGCATTAACAATTAAAACAAGCGTAAAATATTTGAGTTGTTAAATCATAATTGCTTTTTAATAAAATAAAAAAGGCATGTTTGTATGGTTTTCAAAAGAATAAAACTCACTTCCAAGTTTCCATATTTTTCCCATGTTCAGTTTAAACACTGTTTACAAGTTTTTTTAAGGGGAAAAAAACACCGAAATGAAAGAAATTGCTTTTTTTTCTTTCAATTTTTAAAACTGTATGTAAAGCGTCATTTATTGAATGATTCTAAACTACTATTTATTGATTCATAATTTTTTTTCCTTCGTTTTTTAAAGAATCCAAGATTAATGCCAGAACCATGATTTATGAAAATTTTTTGTTATAAAGCATGATGGAATTTTTAATTTTTCAATGGATTAGTTACAAAACTTAACCAAACATATATTATCATTTTTGTGATGTAGTAATTATGCATTATTTGTGTTGGAAATAGACAAATAGTGAAATATTTTCCACATAACTTTAGATTTATTCAAAATAAATCCCTGACGAGCCGGCCAAACCTCAAATTTACTGGACTGTTTCGTTCTCCTAATAGGTAAAAAACGGTAACACAATTTCATTATTAGCATTTAGCTACGAGAAATTACACATTCTAATGTGCCGTGTTATATCAATGACACAGGTATTAAAACATCATTACATCTGATATCTTATGGAACTGCGACCCTTTAAAAATGGTAGCTGACAGAGAAAAAAAAACATCCACTCAGTTTAAAAGTTAAAATAAAATACTACTAATTTTATAAAAGGACCTTTTGTATAGAAGTTTGGGTATAAATCAAGAAACCAGTATTTAATACAAGTTTCAATACTCGGTATTTCGAAATTACAGGAGATTAAAAAATGAAAACGGTAATAAGCCTTATAAAAATATTTATATACAATATAAAACTGAAAAATCAATACATTAACATACAACTCTGAATAAACTACAAAGTTAAACTAGAATTTATTACGGAATAAAATTAAATACCATCAAAATCTTTGTGCATATGTTAACAATTAATAATGTACTATAAATTCACATATTTGATTTCTTATCCACACTTAATGCAAAAGTTTCTACGTCGCAATCACAAAATATAAATATCCAAATTTGCATTTTAGCAACTGCTTTAAGGAATAGTTAATGTTGCGTGGAAGATGCAGTTTTTCTGCATTAAGTTCTCTCAGACCCAATAAAGCTGCCCAGTCTGAAATGCATTTCAGCAAATCTGAATTTCTGAAAGTCTAAGTCATAATATATTTTTTCAGGTAATTCCAATGTTTTAGTTTCAGGTAATTCAATGTTAAGGCACACAGAAAGTCTTAACGAAGAAACAGAAAGTCTTAATTACAGAAAGTCTTAACGAAGGAAAATGATAAGCTAAATTATATTTTGATTCCAGAGATTACAGAAAAATCAATGCATTATGCATACAACTCAATAAAACTAGCATTAATCACAGAATAAAATCCCATTCTTTTAAAAGTATTGTGTACAAGTTAATAACTGATAATACATAATAACTTCACGTATAGTGACTTCTTATCCACATTCATGGCAAAAAGTTTCTTCGTCACATTCAGCAAAATATAAATGTCCAAATTTGCATTTTTGCCACTGCTTTAAGGAATAGTTAATGAAGCGTGTAAGAAAGATTTTTTCAACATTCAGTTCTCTAAAACTCGAATTCGATAAAGCTGCCCACTCCGAAGTACATTTCAGCAAATCTGAATCCCTGAAAGGCTTATAAGTCTTAATGTACTTTATAAGGTTACTCCAATGTTTTTGTTTGTGAAGTACAAGAAGATTCGTACGCTCTGTGAAAGTCTGACGAAGAAAGTACTGAAAAAATTTACTTATTAAAGTCAAACGAACTATTTCCCAATTTAGTTCCTGCATTTGCTGATCAGAGGAAGTTAAATAATCGTCACGAAGAATAGGAAAAATCCAAGACATGGTAGTTTTCATATAAGATATCAATTCTGTGGTATACGGTATGCAAGCAGACTTCAGGTCAGGTTCGTTCATTTCAAAAAATTTTACATTTTCGAACATTAAAATCAATTTAATGAAATTTTTCATAACCATTATTTCTCGATTGGTTTTGTTTTTCTTCGATGAAAGAACAGATTTTAAAGAGGAATAATCATCGCTCAAAAGTTCAGCTTCGATTCTGATAACTGGCAATACTTCACTGGTTTGTTCATTTAATGCTTTTCCTCTGAGTTTGACTTTCCTAACATCGATTATGTAACTTTTAATCAAGTTTCCAAAATGGAAATTTTTTCTTATCGCTGTTTTACATTTGGGGCAACTTTTCACCCGAAGATTTTTAGAAACTGAACTTTCTTGGATTAAATGCAGAGATAGAAATTCTGATTCAAATACATGGTTACAGTCTTCCAACAATATATATTTTTCGTTAGATATTACCCTTCCACTTCTTAATGTACGCTTTTCCGTTAAATCGAATAGTTCGTTTTCGGGATCACAAATTTTGCAGACTTCAGGACACGGTTCGCCACAATAGCCTAAACAAGCATGACCACATTCTAATATTTCTGGACAATTTTTATCACAAGGAGTACGATCACACAGTTCATGACACAAACGTGAACACCGTTTATGAATACAGACCCATGTGCATGGTTTATAGCACGGATAACACAATTCACCGCACCTTTTGGAGCATTTATTGTGGTCGCACCAATTTGCACACCATCTTTTACAAGGTGGACAACTTTTGGAACAAATCGATTCACATCCATGGCCACAAATCAATGTTTTTTTGCATTTCTTATTGCATTCGATGTGCAAACGGCCCTGATGACAAAGACCACAGGTGCCTTCACAAAAATGTTGACATGGCATTTTCACATCACACGGTGTGCGGCACGTATTCATAAGATATTCTGAATTACCTTTATTGTAGCATTTATCTTGGAAATCATGGTCACAAACAGTGGATTTAAAAGTGCACAATTTTTCACATTTCGTAGAGCAAATTTCACTGCATTTGTTGGTGCAGATATGACCACATGGTAAGAATTTTTTACACTCGTCAAGACATATGATTTCTTCTATACTCATAAAGCATTCAGTAGAAACGTCATGACCGCAGGGGAGCAATTTGATGCAAGTTTCAGTACATTTTATTTCACTATCCTTGAGGTAACATGCAATATTTGTTTCATGGCCACATGGTAAAAGTTTCTTGCACAATACTACACATTTAGTGGAACAACTTTCACTGCACTTGGAGGGGCAAATATGACCACATGATAAGAGTTTTTTACACTTATCAAGACATTTTATTTCTTCTATATTCTTAAAGCACTTAGTAGAAATTTCATGACCACATTTGAGCATTTTGATGCAAGTTTCATGGCATATTATTTCTCGATCCTTGCGGTAGCATGCTACATTTATGTCATGTCCACATGGTAAAATTTTTGTACAAATCACAGGACAGTTAAGCTTACTATATTTGCGGAAACATGCTACTTCTATTTCATGGCCACACTCTTCAATCTTTACCATGACAGGAACAAGACATTCACCACATTCTTGAAAACATTTTTTCTGACATGGATGATCTTCGGAACAAGATTTCCCGCAAGGCTTATAGCAAGTGACCTTCAAGTGTTCCTGGTCATCAGGATGACACTTTCTAGGACAAACGTGCCCACATTCAAGGCGAAACTCACACATTAAATTACAACCTCCATCCTGAACAAAATCATTTTCATTCGCAACAAAACTACACATTTCTGGGTGATTTTGACATCTAAGTTCAAGTGAGTTTCCTATGCTATTAGTCTCTTTCAATAAAGCAATTATTTTACTCCAAATTATGCTGTTTTCGGCTAAAACCTGAAAATTGCCAATACAATAGAGACCTTTCTTTGCTCTAGATAATGCAACACAGATTCGATTAGGAATTTTCAAAAAACCAATTTCCCCCGATTGATTGGATCGCACGAATGAAACTAGTATTATGTCATTTTCCTCACCTTGAAAATTATCTACAACTGTAATTCTTACCCCTTCGAGTATTCCTTTCGCCAACTTTTTAATCTCAAATAGCTGTCCAGAATAAGTCGTCAAAATTGTAATTTGAGAAGGATCATAGTTTTGTAGAATGAGATATCTACACAGTTTAATTAAAAATCTTGCTTCATGCTGATTTACTTTGCTCTTTGAATCTCCTTCTTGAAATTCGAGATTACTGTGCGATAAGAAAAATACATTTTTTGCGAATCCTTTGATGTTTTCATACTCTGAAACAGATTCATGATTCTCCAAATCTTTGTAGATATGGGGCACGAGTAATCTTGCCACATCAGGTCTCATGCGATGCTGAATTTTGAGCTGTTGGCATTCCATTCCATTTTTTACCATTCTTTCAAACAATGACACATTTAAACTATATTTAACAGATAACAAATGAACAGTAGGGCTGGGCCTCAGCTGTTGATGATCTCCAATTAATATTACATGTTGAGTTTTTGGAGCAAGAGAAGTAACAATATGGCTTTCTAATATTTCTGCTGCTTCCTCAACTATCACAATTTTAGGATTTAAGAATTCAATTATGTGTTTGTACTTAGCTGCTCCAGTTGTTGTCATGCCAACAATGTCTGCTTTTTGACACAAATACCCATCTTCCAAGGATCTCAATTCATTAAGCTCTTTATACAGTTCTCGAAATTTTTGTTGCGTACCTAAGGTTTCCGCTTGCTTGTTTTCTATATACAGTTGCCACCAAAATTTATATAACTGCCATCTTTTATCAATAGAAAGCCTCCAAACATCATTTATATCACTTGCTTCTACTTCTGACATTTTTTCGTTGTCGTAAAGCTTTTGGCGAATGTATTTTTTTAAGCCTTTCTTGCCGCCCTGTGTTTTCCATTCACTTTTTTGTGGTGCAACGACCTTTCTTTTACGCTTTTGCGCTGGTAAATCAAAAGATACGTCGGCGAATTCTTCCGAGTCAATTTTTCTTTGGTCTTCTATGTATTCAATATCATCGATATCTGCTTCATCTAATTCCTCTTCGATATCGATAAAATGATTGCCCGCTACAGAAATTTCAAATTGCTCTTTAAAATAATCAGCCACTTTTTGCAACTCCTGATGTAACCGTATACGTTCACGGACGTCGTCTTCATTTATCAATTTCAATTGTAGCCAATTAAATATTGCTTGATTTCTCTCAAAATTAATTTTATTAAATCTTCTAAGAGACTGAAATTGATGAGATGGTATGCAGTTTCCCAACATCTCTTCGCTTATAACATGTTTCGAAGCTACTTTCATAGAATTTCTTTTAAAAGCGATCGTTTTATTCAATTTTTCCAGGTCTGCTCTGTGCGCCCGCATATAACGTTTTTCGATTCGTTTATTTTGTTCTTGCTTGATCTTTCTTTCACCATCAAGGGTGGCATACTCTCTTTGAAGATTTCTAATAAAAAAAGTCACCCAATACTTATAAAGTTGCCATCTTCCATAACTATCCAACCAACTAACATCTCTTATGCGATGTGCAACATTTTCGGGCAATGGAGTACAATACTTTAGGATATTTGAAATACATTCATTAATCATTTCTTTACAGTCTGTACCATTTTTAAAAAACTTCCATTGCATAGGCTCGTTTAAATTTAAAATAATGTTACGCAATTCTATGGAATACACAGGGAAAAAAGATAAATCAGTCCCCTCGTTTTCCTCATCAGAGTCAGAAAATTCAACCTCTTCAAACTGCAAACTATTAACAGCTCCTTCAGACAAACCAAGCCACTCGTGTAACACATCATTCTTACCAGTAACTCTATGAGAACTTAATGAATACTTATGATCAAGAGGAATGCACTCGCTAATATCTCCAATTTTCAAAACTGTTTGGTTCGACATTTCCATAGATAACCTTTTCGACTCTATTTGTCTCCTTAAATCAAACAGTTCTCTTTGTTTCGATTGAATATTATCAAATACAGAGTTGGGTATATTTGATTTATAGTTCAAATGCCGTTTTAAATTCAATAGCTGAAACTTTTCCAAAGCTTCGGTTTTACCACGACCACCTATTCTTACGATTTTTTGAGTGAACACAGAAACACCCTCGAGAAACTGATCTAAAGCATGATTCGTGTAACACACTATCAAAATTGGAGATTTCTGCAATTTTAAAGACACATTTTTATTGAAATTATGCAATAGCAACTGCACAATTCTTAGGCCGATGTATGTTTTACCAGTCCCCGGTGGACCTTGAATAACAGCAAATTCTTTGGTTACAGCAGATTTCAAAGCAGCGAACTGTGAAGGATCTAGGCTTAATTCAGAACATGATGGCCAAGCATTATCATTTAGAACTGGTATTTTTTTAGCATTTACTTCTACTTCTGGTGGATATATATAATTTGCATCAGTTACCATTCTACTTATTCTCCCCCCTCTAACTGTTGTTTCCACCACATCCAGTTTGATCAATTGCTTATTTAAAGGTATGAGAAGAGGACGAAAATCATACGTAGTACTTTCATTTAAATATGCAGGTTTAGAAACTTCTTTCTCCACGCTTACGATGTACCGTTGCATGGGTAACTTTTCCTCATCTAGTTCAGACAGAGCTTTAAGGTTGTGGCGGTAAGCTTCGAAATAGGCAGTGGTTTCAATGACAGTGAAATTTCTTTGAGGGCTGAGACTTAAAACTTCATCAGTTAACTCCTCAAAACGCAAAATAAGCTTGCCTTCTGCCAATTTCTTTATATTTCTCTCAGCAACAGTTGCAAAAAGCATTGTTTCAAAATCATCATCAGTCAAGCAAAGCAAAGAGCCCGTAAGGAAACGTTTGCTATATTCCCACTTTATGTCGACAAAGTTTGCATCGGAAAATAGAGCAATATGAACGAGACCAGCATTTACATACTGCTGGGAAATAATATGCACGTCTTCGTATACTCGTACATTTTTACAATTTTTCAAAGGTTTTCCACTCTGTTTCAAATCTTGATATTCCGCTATTCCATCACGTAACGGTTTCACGTAATCCTCCCTTAAAAGACGAAATTGCACATCGAGGTAATGTTCTGTGCCTTCGTAACTACCGGCTACTAAGTTAGGACGAAGGAAAGCAGAAGAGCGTATGTCTTCTGCAATCGGCAAAACAGGAATAGAGCGATAATTTTCTGGTGGTTCAGCAAGTTGCAGTTTTTCGTTTTCACACATGGTTTTTGCTTGAGAAGGAGTGAAGTTTTCGAGAAATAAATCATTTCGGTTATTGATGTCATCGAGAGTTTCTTTAACGGCTTCATATTCAGCAGAGTGGACCAAGAAATCATCACAAGTTTTCCGGAGTTGCGGTAATAGTTTAATAAGCAAATCAGACGACAAAGAAGGAAATTGCATTTGAAGCTTAGCAAGTAAACTAGATAGGCTAATTAAAGAGTCGAGGTGATGCTTTTGCGGTGAACCCAAGTGGAAAGATATCAAATACTTTTGTATTCTACTCAGGAAACTTTTCGTATCATTTATTTTAAAGATCAAAGAACGAACGTGAAGTTGCATACAAGCTGATAAAGCTTTGCCAATTATTAACAACATAGTTGCTGTTGCATCCCAATCAGTAGCCTGATGCAGGGATAAGAAAAATCCATTTTCTTCCAGAAGAATAGTTAATAGAAGCTCCTCGGGAGTCGGTAGCAGCAACAAAGATTTCATAGAATCCAGTGACATCGTCTTTGAATCATTCTGAGAAAGGTGTTGATTTTGTTCTACCTTCGGCTTATGATGATGATTCTTGTTTCTTTGGTCAAAACCCCCTCTTCTTTGAAAATTACTGCGATTCGGTGGTCCGTTACCGTTTGTTCTGTTTCTGGTACCTGATTGGGTATTTTCAGTCCGGACATTTTTAGGGAAATCTAACCGACGACCTCTGTTGTATATTGGATGCATGTTTCTTCCTCGAGCGAACCCACTGAAGAGTGAGTTTTGAAGAGAGGAATCTGGAGGCTCCCTTGATGACATTCTTAGAACAAAAGATGCTTTAAATCTTTAACTCTATCACCTGAAGAACTTTGCAGTGTTTCATACCTCAAGAGATTATATCAGCTTTCCTAATGAGAAACCCTAAAAAGAAAAAAAAAAGTAGATATTTGTTAATGTAAAAAAAAGTATTCCCGCAACAGCCCAGTGTAAGCCAAAGGGTCATGAAGGTTAAGAGTCTACAATTTCGTGACAAACGATATGATTGCAGCGATGTGATCAGCGTTGAGCACAGGGAATCTTTACTTCCCCGGCCAGCTGGTACCCATTGATCTCGAACCGTCACTGGGAATCGAACCTCAGTTCTTCACAATAATTCAGTGCCTAGACCACTGGGCCATTGCGCTTTATATATTAATGTGAGTGATTGAAATAAGAGAACGATCATAGTCGCTTTGGTGAATGTGCACCAATACTAGGTGCAGATATCATTTTGCATAACTAATTCAATATAACACTTAGAAATAGTACATAAATTACCAATCCATTTAATTATGCATCGAAGTAACCACCTGTCTTAATGCACTTTTGAACCCGGTTGTAAAAATTTCAGAAAAAAAACTTTGAAGTTCTCCAGTGCAGCGGATCCCAAATGGTGTTCCGCGGAATCCTAGGGTTCCATGGAAGAGTTAAAGGGGTTCTACAAGTTAGAACATTCTACAACCAGCGATGAGTTTTAAAAAATATATTATCATATTTAGACATAACCTATAATTCATAATTTATTTAATCTTTTGGTTGCCTTAAACAAATTATTTCAAGCCAATGAAACAGAAATGGCATTTTTCAGAAGAAAAAAATTATTTTTTAAAACATTATAACGAACAAATTATTGAAAAGTACAAACATTTATAAAACTTTGCATTAGTATTTCCTCAAATCAAGATAAAGCAATTAAATTCATTAATTTAATAAATAAAAAGAAACTCGTTTCCCTAATGGACATTTTCAACGTTTATAACAGTTCTGTTCATTCTTCATCTCGAAGTAAACAATAATTTGGCTCATTTTATTCATTTTCAACTTATTTATATACACCAAAAACAAATTCATAACTATGCAACATAGACTGCAAATTTAACTGTCGGATATAAAACATAATTTAAGAGTGTTAATGATAAAACGATGAAAAATCTTCATTCCTCTAACTAAATCTTTTACAAGTTATAACGTTCACAATTACCTTAATAAACTTTATTCATAAATTCCGGGTTCCACCTAAAAACGTTTGATTATTTAGGACTCCCTAGTCGAAAAAATTGGGAAACCGCTGCTTTAGAGGACACTTTACCGCTGACCCCTAAAGAAAGGATACTACGAATTAATTTACATTTACAGATATTGTGAACAAGATTTCTTTTCTTTGAAGTCTGCACAGGAAAAAAATTCGAGGCTCCACTGAACATCACCTTTGTATGTATATCACAAAAAAGTAAATATAATTTATATTTATTTTTTTTTTTTGAATATTTATTTTATATTCAAAATATTTATTTTATATTATTTATTGATATATTTGTATATATCAATGCATAAATTTTCAAAAAAATTAACACTTCCATTTCTGAGAAAAAGGAAATTTTCTCTAGAAGTAAAACACAGTCTCTATTCCAGCAAAAAAATAAAAATAAATAAATAAATAAAAATAATTTTTTTTTTCCATTTCGGTCTAAGCTTTTCATTTTGAACAAAAAAGTCAGAATTGTGACTGATATTGCTTTTTTGTACCTAAAATTTTTAATGCTCTTGCATTTTTTTTTTTTTTTAATTAACTGATTATGTTAATATTTTTGGTATCTTTTTCTGCTGTGTGATTAAAATGTGACAAACATGAATATTAAACAAAATAAAAAAAATTTAATTTATTTCGTAAAAAACTGCTTTATTTTTGCAATATCATTTGTGCTTCTTATGCTCCTAATTCAGAAAGTGATATAACATTGTAACATTTTTAAACTTTTTAGTATTTTTTTAAAAAAAATGTTTTTATTATAAGTTTTAATAATTTTCAATTTTTTTTTTTTTTTTTTTTTACATGTTTAATTTTTTTTTTACATGTTTTAATATGTCAAACTGGAACAAAATCCTAAGTCTTCATGCTATTACGTATATATAAAAAAAAATATTAACTTTCGCAGTTAGTGTTGATCTTCATATTCCAAAATTTAAATAGTAATTTAATTATATTAAATACCATGAAAAAAAATTAAAAATCATTAATTTATTTCATATAAAATTCTCTCATTTCGCCTAATGAGTCAGTTTTTATGCTCCAAAATTTCACACAAAAATTTGTTATCTTATGTTTTCAATATTTAAGGCTAGAATATTTAATTTATAATCCAAGCGTAAAAATTATAATTTTAGTTTCTTGGTTATTAAATGTTCTATTAATCATAATAAAGGTTTATAGCATTAATTTCCGTAAATCTTTCTGTTTCTCTTTTTTTCTTTAAGTTCAAACATGTTTGGCTTAAACAAAATTTTTTTAAAAAATTGTTCTGTTTAATATAGTAGTTGTGATTTTCGAATTCAAAAATTAAGGAGTAATGTAATATGAATTTCTTTTTTCTTTTGTTAAATATGGAAGCATTTTAAAATTTTTAAACTAATTATTCACGATGGCTAAGTGGTTAGAGCACTTAGTTGTCGTTGTAAGGTACGGCGTTTATTGAGGCTGCTTGAAGTCAAACCAGCTTCAGATTGATGGATACCAGCTTTTCTGTTAAATAAAGGCGGTCGGTGCGTAATGCTGACCATATTTTCACCATCATGCCGTTGGTCACTTAATTGCGGAGATTTAACCTCCATTAAACACATTTTATGCACAGAAAAATTTGTAAAAAGATTATACATTTCACAAGCTAGTTACTTTATCACTTTTGAGAATTGCAAATGTTTCACTTATTACATAAATAAACTTTTAGAATGTTCTTTTCTTCCCTCAAAACATCGTATTAATTCCGATTATTCAATTTTATTTATTTCAAAATCCAAATTTAAACTTTTTACAAGTAAATATAAACTAATGAAAACGCAATTTAACCATAAATTAATGATCATATAGAATTATTCATTATTAATGCATAATTATTTTTAATTTTGGTGCTAAAAGTTAGTAAGCGAAGTTGGGCGACATTCTTGCTTCGTTCCTTTTTCTTTTATTTACGCAATAGAATTTTACTCTCGAAAAGTTTTAACAGAAAAAAACTCTTCGGTTCAAGGGATAGCGTCTTTGACTTCCAATGAGGAGACCAAGGTTCGAATCCCAGCGAAGGTTGGTTGATTCGAATCCTGCTCCTGGCTAGCACCAACTACAGTGCTGACAAAAAATATCATCTATGGTAGAATGATCATGGGCTAGAATCCCCTAGCAATCGGACTAACCATTTCGTGGTTTCATCTATGTAACGCAAATGCGGCTTAGTTTAATCGAAAAGTTTTCCACGAAAGATAGTTTGGCCCAATGCTAGATCCAGGAGTTGCCTTGTCCTCTGGGTAGGGTTCAAAATTATATGAACAGAGTTAAACACTGGAAGTCGTTAACTCAGAATCGGGTTGGCTGTTTAACGCCTGTTATAGATAAAATATATTTTTATAATTTCAGTAGCTTGATTTTGGTTAATTTTGATCATAACATACATTAGTTCATTGAGATGAGTGGCTATGAAAGATTAATTTATGAGGATTCGATAAATAGGGTAAAGATTTTTAACAATTAATTAATTATTTTATAAAATAATCTAGTATTTTTCAATTGAAATCCAGAGATTTTTATCTTTAAATGCAATAATACGTGGAAAAAAATTAAGAATACTATTAGAAGTAACCTGTTTAAGTTAAATAAAATAGAATCAGCTGTTTAAGTTAAATAAAATCGGACAGTTAAAAACAGGGAAGCTTTTCATTACTATGAATATGATGCAGCATTTTTTTTTTCTCCTCAATTTTAATTTGTTTCTCGAATGCTTCATGTATCTTAAATCTTTTCTTTTAAATGCTTTGAAAATTTTCCAATACCTTGAAAAATATTCATGATTCTACAAGACGTTATAATAATGTTTGCAATGTTTGATTACAATTTAGACACGTTTTTTTAACGATAAAATACCCTAAGATAAATTCCAAAATGTGATACATAGTTACTTTTTAATTTTAAACCGCAAGGATAATTAACAAATATGAAATAACTTAAAAAGAAAAGAAAATTTCAATTTATTGAAATTTCGTTTTTTAAAATATCTGAAACATTATCGTATCTTATTCTGAAACATTATTCGTATTTTAAAATATCTGAAACATTTTTAAAATATCTGAAAGGGAATTATTATTAAAATAAGTTGTAACAAAGATAACGTATTAATAATTAATTGGAAAGTAGCTTTTTGACTATTTTAAAATTTTGAAGCAAAATAAGAAAAACTTTGATTATAAGCATGGACATTTGTTAAGCTAGTATAAATTATGTTAAACATTTTAAAATTTCAAACCATTCAAAAATTAACCGTAGGTGGTTATCACAAGATAAGATTTTACCACTTTTAAAACTATTCAAAAATTAAACTTTTCTTATTTTTGTAAAAAATTTTGTACAGTTCATAGATAATAAAAAATTGGAATTCTAAAATAATTTTTAATCTAGCTAATTTATGTCCAAAAATGATCAACAACTTTACTGTTCCGCTAATCTTAACGCTTCTGGCCAACACCCCCTAGAAGAAAGAAGGCTTCAGCACGGATCAATTTAGTATTCCGACGTAACGAACATACTGCGCAATAATAAAAAAAAGAAAAAAAATTTAATAAGAAAAAATTTTTTTTTACATGGAAACATTATCCTCCACAATTTTTCTTTTCCAATTTCTATTTAATTTTTGGCTTCAATAAAAACTTATTAATTTTTTTTTTTGAGGAAGTGATTATTTTTTTATTAATAAACCAAAAAAATAATTTCTAATAATGTTTTACTTCTTAATTCATTATTTTAAGTGCATTTCTTAACACGACACAGTTTTACACAATGCTTATAATACATGTAAATATAACTTACTTACTCTTTAATATATGTAAAAATGTAAATAAGTGTAACCTTAAGTTTTAAGCATTAAATTTGGAATAATAATAAAAAGATAAAAATTTAAATTATAAAAAAAGTATTTTACAGGGAAACATTATCCTCCACAATTTTTCTTTTCAAATTTCTATTTAATTTTCAGCTTCAATAAAAAAATATGTTTGAGGAAGAGATTATTATTTATTAATAAACCAAAAAAATAATTCCTAATAATGTTTTACTTTTTAATTCATTATTTTAAGTGCATTTCTTAACTAGACACAGTTTTACACAAAGCTTATAAATACAACTTATTTACTAACTATTTAATATATGTAAAAATGTTAACAAGTGTAACCTTAAGTTTTAAGCATTAAATTTGGAATAATAAAAAAAGTTTAAAAAAATTAAAAATTAGGCATAAAAAAAATATTTTACATAGGAACATAACCTATATAGCAAAAACGTTACTGAAACATTCATGCAGACACACAACAGTTAGAATGGTTTGCATAGCAACCATTCTAACTGTTAGTTGTGTGTCTGTGTGAATGTTCAATGGTTTGCATAGCAACACCTTCGGCAGCTGTGTGATTCATATCAAGAGAGATAAGTAATGTCACAGCATTTATGTATTATTTTATGTAATTAGAACTTTTGAACAAAATGAAGAGAAAAGTTGGTTTCAAATTCTTTCAAAAGAAATTAAATTTTCACAGAAATCAAATACCCTTTAGTGGCACAAACTAATTTTAAAAAAGTTTAGGAAAAATTATATGTTAACGAAAATTAGGCTTGCAATAATATGGTTTTTTAAAGGCTAAAATTTTTTTTATTAATCTATGATCGGCGATTTTAACTATACCAAATAAATTTTTCGCATTTAACACAGTATTTCTATCAAACACAGGCTAAATGCAGTCTCGTGATTAGCTTTTCTACTGATATGAATGAAAGGAATAAGTTAAGTAATTGAAATAAGACATTGAATCAATAATAAATAATTTTACTGTAATGAGATTTATATAAATAATGAAATTGGCAATTTATGTAGACAAAAAAATAGCTATAATTTAATAATAGAAATAAAATTGCTGGTAATCAAATTTAACAGAAAAATATAATTAAATGGAAGCGCTTTATTTTAGTAGGATACCTTTAACTTACTTGATATATATATATATGGGTCATTCTCACAAAAACAGTCATTTTCATGTCCCCAGTATATTTTATGTTTGTTTTACAGCTTACGAAAAAAAAAAATTCAGGGAAAATGTCCTTCAGAATGCAAGCTAACAAAAAGAATAAAAATAAAATTATCAATTTTTATTTTTTATTTATTTTAGGTAATTAAAATATACCAATATGTCATTCCCTCACTTGTCCCCACTGCTGATTTAAAAAAAGAAAAAAATTGTTTCTGAAATAAAAAATTTTTTTTTACAAATTCGTGTTTTTTATTTCAGAATACTGGAATATAGAATTTAGAAAATCAATTTTAAATTTAATTTCTGATAAAAATATTAACACAGCACTATTTTAAACTTTGTCCCCAGTGTTTCGCGTCATTCCCTCACAACAATGTTCTTATCACCCGCAATCTTCTTAGAATAAAAATATTTTAATAAAAACTTCAGAAGTTAACAACTGGCATCATAGAACAAAATTGCAGTATGTTTCCATCTTCAACTTAAAGAAGCTTTGCTGTGGAATAAATTTGAATGAATCAAACCAGGTAAAATTTTTTACATTTATCATTCCCTCATGTCATTTTTTAGAGTGAAATAAAATACAACTTCATCGAGAAAGTGGATAATTATATGTTGCTTTCTTGTATGAATATAATTGTATGTGATTGACTTCAGAAATTAATTAGGCCTAACTGTTATTTTTAAATTTTATTGAATTCGTCATTCCCTCACTAGTGTATAAAGTGAGGGAATGACGCTGAAGTGAGGGAATGATTCAAGATGTGTACAAATTTTTTTTTGTTCAATCGTGCCAGCCAATTTTATTTCCCAAACCTGTAAAAACTATTAAATATATAAGACTAAATTATAATAAATATTAGATATACTTAGTATGTTATCATTTTCAAACTTTAGGTAGATGTAACTTAGATAAAAACATGTATTAAAATAAAATATCATTCCCTCACTATTAGTGTCATTCCCTCACTTTTTAAATAGTGAAAATAATTAATTTACTTATTAATTAATTTGAAAAATAAATTAAAAAATTAACAAATTAATTTATTAAATTAATTAATTTATTTACTAAATTAATTAATTAATTATTATAAATTAATTAATTATGAATTAATTATTTAAAAAATTAATTAATTTAAATATTAAGTATAATTTATAGGTATATTAAGTATAATATATATAATATAAATTATAATCTTCCTTTATAATGCCATTACATATTTCTATTAATATAAAAAGTTTCAGAACTTTTTATTCACTTTTTTGGGATTTTATGAACTGAAAAATGACAGTTTTCGTGAGAATGACCCATATATATGATTTAAATCATTATTTTATTATTATTATTAATATAGAAATTATATGTTTAAGTTGAAAATTCTTTTCCATTTAACTTAGAAATATACTCTAAAGCACGCCATTCTTTCAAACTCTACTTTCATTGAAGTTTTATAATAAGAAATAAAAGTTTTATCAAAAGAAATAATAAGGGGGTGAACACGTAAATTATTATTAGATATTGGGCTAAACGTGAATAAAAGTAACATAAAATTTTTAAATTATACTTCTCTATTCGATTATAATTTTCAATAATTATAGAATGGAAAATAATTTGCTACTTAATAAACATGTTTCAATTAGAGACCTTTAGCTTTGCTTATTTAAATAAGTACTTTTCAAAAATTTTTAAAATATAAAATTTTTGTATGTAAATAATGAAAAAGACTTATTTTGCTAATATTTTCGAAGAATAGATTCATTTTTTTTAAAATTATTTTATCTAAATTAATTTAGTCCTGCAGAGAATTGAACATTGAGACACAATTTTCAATGGATCGCTGAAGTCAAGCATCACTAGCTGCGGTCAGTGTGCAGGTGAGTGACCACTTTAATCAATCTGCGAAGGCTCCGAGGGTTAAAGTATCAATCGTGAAGTGTTCGAATTCGCATGTAGGTTGTCGGGCTACTAACGTGCAGAAGCCATCTCCCCTGAAGAGGATCAAAATTTGAATGGCTTGTCTTCGATCATCCCCATACATGTTTCCCAGATCCTAGACCTTCGCAAATACCCATTGTGCAGTACTAATGTGATGTAAATAAACGACTGGTGCTACTACTATTAAATTAATTAACAATTTTATATATATATAAATATATATATATATATATATATATATATATATATATAACCGTCATTGAACAGCCGCCCCAAATTTCGGGTTTACGACTATTAATGTTCAACACCGTAGCCTTAGAATTTTGAACCCAATCCAGAAAAGGGAACTCCTGGATCGAGTATTGGGAGAAATTTGCCTTACATGAAGAGGAAGACAACGAGAACCAACCACAGTTAGCCTAACGGCAAGGGGACTCTAACCCATGATCCGTCTACCACTGAGGACATTTCACGTCAGCACTGTAGTTAGTGCACGCCGGATGCAGATTCGTAATGACCAGCCATTGCCAGGATTCAAACCTTGTTCACCTCATTGGAATAATTTAGATGATTACAGGTTTTCTTCAACACGAAGTTAATTGAAAAAATTTCGGGTCTCCCAAAATTATTCTTAAATAGTGGAGGTCACTACACTGAGGTGGTTTTTCCGAGAGGTTTCACCATATATTTATTCACAACATTTGTGAGAGAAACACGTATGAGAGCAATATTTTCTTACAAAAAAAAATTGAACATCATACTTGTTAAAATATTTTAAAGCATCATAATTAAACATTTTAGAATTATTGCTACTTGAAATATTGTGGAAAGAGTGCCCACTTTTAAGTTAAATGAACGTTAGTGCTATCTTCTTTCGCACTATTAGTTGCGAGACAATTAAAATCCTTATTTATATCAATTGATTTTTTTTTAAAAGAAATCATTGATTTAAATCAATTACATTTCAAAACTGATATAATTCTTCCAGGGAAGTCAGAATAGAAATTAGAAAATAAGCAAAAATTTAGTGCCCTTTTTTAATATATATAAGAAAAAAATTTAAGTTTAATGTTATTAGTTTAACACATTTTAATTCCAACCTTTACTTTAAAATTTTTAAGAATATTTTAATTGGACAAATTATTATTTAAATTTATTTGTAACAATAAAACAGATTTTCTTTCAGCTATCGGGAATTTCAAGATTACATTAGAGAATAATAATTTTCCTTTCAATTATTGTAATTATTACATTTTAAAGACATTTAAATAATTCAGCTGATATTAAAGCCCGCATAAATAGGTTTATGCAGGGAAATTTAGGATTTTTGTTCCTCAAGCATATAGATGGTAGCACTTTTTTAGAATTTTTACTCATTGAATGTTTTTCTTTTCCTTTTTACGATTTTCAAAAGAATGGTCAGCACTTGATTTATTTCTTAATGATTTGGCAATTTAAATTTTATTTTGATTCGGTTGTTCTAAGTGTAACTTTATCTTTATTTATATGTGTCCATATCATTATTAGGCCTTACTCTGTGTACATTTAATTTATAATTGTTTGTCATTGTTCTTTGCATTTACATTTCAATTTTTCTAATTGCTTTTTCTTATTTGTTTTTCCATTATGGGGCCTCGGGGAACCGTCAGTTTTTGATTTCACCACTGACAATAGAAAGGCTCAAGTGTGTTAGCAGGCAGTGTGTCCCCTGAGGAAGTGCTGTCCTGCTAACACATGTCTTAAATTTTTCTCATTTTCTGCAATTGTATCTGACTTGTTTTACTGTAATTAATTATTATGTGCTTTGTTTTCATTTAAAAAAAATTTAATTCACATATTTACATGCATTATGTATAACAATAAAACAATTCTTAATACAATTATATTGTTTCAAATATATTATGATATTACAATTACTTTATTAACAAAAATAGGGATATTTCCGTATTGTGATCTGCAGAGCCCACTACAATCACTAAAAGCACCAAATTGATTTTAAACAAAAAAAATTAAAAAAAAAAAAAAACATGTAGATGTTTACCCAGGAATGGTTGATCCTTTTCTTTGATGTTTTTTTTTAGTTTCTCATAGACCGCTGCCCAGCGATTACTCTGCTACAGATCACAGTACGGATATCTCCCCATAAATTGAAATAATTATAAATTTTAGTATCTTTTTAAAAAAAAAAAATCTAATTAAAAGTCTGATTTAAATTTTAAAAAATCAGATTTTTTAGTTTTTAAAGTAAAAAGAATATATATATCGAACCTCGGTTAAAAAAATTTCTGCATCAAAAAACTGGTGTTCCCTCACCATGGAAAGAAACAGAATTCCCAATGGGCAAGAAGAGCCTAGCAAGTATTCTATATAATTATAATTTCTAATTGGAGAAATTTTATTATTAATTTTTCGCTTTTTGATGTAATTAGACATGTTTTTATTAAAGTAAACACATATATAATACAACAGGAGAAATAAAATTTCCTAGAGAAATATTTGTTTTAAAAAAGGGATTTCATAAAGTACTAAGCAAATAACCTCTTCCCAAATTATCAAAGTGCTCTATGTCAACATTAAATAAAGAACATTATATGCAAAAACATAATTTAAACCTGTTATAATCAATTTAATATAGAATGCATAAAAACTTGTTTACTCAAATAAAATTAGACTTTTTTTAAATAATATGAATACTCAAAAAGACATCATTGATTAAAAAAGGTGTTCTTTTAAAGTTAATAATTTATTCTCAAGTCATAATTAAAATATTCAATGAAACATTGAACTAATAACATTATTCGAGAAAAAAAAAATTTTTTAGCAAGTCAAAATTTTTTCAAATATATATATTTTTAATAAATATATTTTTTTAAATGTGTTTTTTTTTTCAATTATAGGAATATTTAAAAGACATTAGTTCAAAAAGGTACTTAAAGCTAATGGTTCTTTTGCAAATTATAATATAAGTATATAAAATGTAGCATTAAATAAATAACATTTTCAAAAAAAAAGTTTTTTCAGCCAGCCATAATTTCGTTTTAATATATTATACATAAAAACTAAAAAAATGAAAGATAAAATAAAATGTGATATCTGTTAAATATATGTTGTGTGTTGTAATATGACACATATTACATATATGATGTTACATTTTCAGAATATATTGCATTAAGTTAACAATAAACTTTAATGAAATATGATTGTTTAAAAATATAACGAGAATTGAAAATAAAATAATTATTCACCAGCACACTTTCATTAAATTGGACACTGATAACTGAAAATATTCTGAGAATATAATAAAGCATACCTAAATGCAAATGAAATATGACTAGATAAACAACATGTAATAAACAGTGAATAATAGAATTTTCATCCTACGCACTTTCACTATCTTGAGATTCGATAACTATTCTAAAAACATTCAATGACAAGATAAAATTTAAAATATCTTCGAAAACTGTACTTACATCGAACAAAAGCAATTAGCTTTTCACATTTAAATAAGTAAGCCACAAACCAGCAAGTTCGAACTTAAATAATTTCTTTCAATTTTAAAAAGAAGACATGACATTATCTAATTTTCATTTAAAAAATTTATGACTCGCAAGCTAATAGTCAGAGTCAATGTTTGTCTCTAATGTAACCAACACATATTTACCGGCACGGGTATTCCCCAAAATCAAACCGAAACTTATATCTGTAAAAACATGTGTTGCCATACTTCCACAAATAATAAAATATTAAGACTGGGGCAGCCGCATTGCTAAGAATCTCAACCAAAACAAAATAACATTATTTGACTCGTGCTGCTATCTAGTGTGAACTGTGGAAAAAAATTTCATTTGAGAACTAATTTTGTATTTAATATAAAATATATTAAATTTTTTAAATAAATCATTCAAAATAAATTATATGACGAATTAAATTGCTATGAATTTTTATATTGAAAATTTTTATGTAGGAAAGTGAATAAAAAGTAATTTTATCAATTAAGTCATTTTAAAAAAAATAATTTTTACTTGTATGAAAATTTATGATGCAGAAAAGTAAACTGTTACTTAAAAATGAAAAGTTTTATTTATTATTTATCATGCATAATATTTATAGTACATATTATTAAATAAATATAAATCATATAAATAAATAAAAATTTCAAATACACATTTAATAAACAAATTCTAAAAAAATGCTGCTAAAAATCTCGTTGCTGGCTGAAATCAAACTACTTGATATTCCAATTACATTTCATCTTAAAACGTAAATTTTTATTTATTTCATTTATTTTTTCAAAAATACATTTTCGTGAATGAGAGAAAACTAAACCGCTTAGTATAATTTATTAAAAAGATAATCAGTAATTTACTTTTCCATGCTGAAACTTTTTTTTTTCTTTTTTAATGGTTAAATATTTTGCATTTCGGAAGCTAACAATTAAAATGAATTATATGCATGTTTATTACACTGTTTTGTAGTTTTCATGACTTCATCAAAAATCTATTACGAAATATAACGATAATTTTTCAAAACGAATATTGTTTTAAATAAATAAAATATTTCAAAATAAAAATTTATTTGGCATCTCACTTACAGATTAGGTCAGTTTATTTTACAAATTGATACCCAGGTAGCAAAAAGATATGATCTAATATCAGAAAGTTGCAATATAATACTGCCGTGCTAGAAAACGCAATACTCTTGAATCCTATCTTCTAATAGTCAGGGATGAGATTAGCCAAAAGGCAAAAAAGCTGAATTTTCACGGTAGTAAATTTTACGCAAGCGCAACCCTTTAATAATAAATTCCAGACAGTTTAAGGTTATAAATAATGTGTTGACATACAATTGTGTACTAATCTATTATTATATAAATGATTACATTGATACTTAACATTTAGTGAAAATAAAAATTACCATAAGAGAAAATAAAGCTGGAAATTATATTTTTCCTCAGTTCACATAAGAGATAATTGTTACTTGAAAAACTACCCGGTTTAGCAAATTAAAACTACTGAGAATATACATTAATATTTCATTTCTTTTAATAAATACTGTTATGTGATTTATAGCAAATATATCAGTAATATTACTTTTTAAATTATATTGGAAAAAAAAAACTTCAACAATGGACCGAATCATTATGTTCATATTATAGTCTAATCTAACTAGAGCCCTTTGAAACATATAAATAACAGTGAAGTAGAAATATATAGTAACTCCTTAACATACTAAAAATTGCTATTTTAGTTTGAAAAATTACATGACAATCAGCAACTGTTTTGATAATTGTTTTTTATTTGATAAGAATTTTGTATTTTATAGCATAAATAACAGCAATTATAAATAAAATTTTGATGATGAGTTAATTAACTATTTTTCCAAAAAAAAAAAAAAATAATAATTAAATCCCTTTTTAAGTGATTGCTTTTGTTTGCTATATTTAGTCGTTAGTCCATCTTCAAACATCTTGTGACAAATCCTATTTTTTCTTCCTTGCAAGCACAGAATGTAAGTTTTCAATATATTCCCTTCCAGTTTCTCTGATGTTGTAACACTTACATATACTAATAATCGTCGTTAGAAAAACAGTCACCTTTATAGTAACTAATTAAAAAATAAATTTACTTCTTACAAGAATCACGATAGTTGATCTTAAAATTGCGTGAATATGAATAACAATTATGGATTTTGAAATCACATTAATATGAAACTAGATATACGATTTTGAAAATGTGAAAATATAAACTGGGATATAGAATTTTTTAAATGTGTAAATACAAATCACGATTGATAATTTTTAGATCGCGTAAATACGAATCATGATGTGTAATTTTTAGATTGCATAAATAAGAATCATGATGCATAATTTTTAGAATGCAAATCCAAATGCCTTATTTTAAAATCAGGTATAAATACGAAAATCAATGTTTGATATTATAAGCCGCATGAGCAAATCAAGACATTGAATTTTAAACTTGCGTGAATACGAATCGCTACATAGGTTTTTAAAATGGTGTAAATACGAATCACAATATCGGATTTTTAAATCTCGTAAATAAGAATCGCAAGGTACAATATTCAAATCGCGTGAATCAGAATCGCAACACGCAAATATGAAAAGGTATGTTTGATATTAAAATCGTGTGAATAAGAATCGAGATATTAGCAGATTCCAGGCTTGGGACCTCTAAAAGGCTTGTCAGAAGCAGTTTCATTTGAACTACAAAAATCGGATCTATCTGGAGGGCGGGTAAAAAATTCGGAAAATCTTATCTGCTGCGAGTAAAAGGGGAAAAAATAGGTAAAATAAGTAAAAATGAGAAAGGATAGGTAGCTATGTAGTTTGAATTTTCCGTTTCTCTTTGAAAATCAGTGAATTTTCTGAAAAAGCGGAATACTTATGAAAAAAAGTGAAATTTTTAGAAAAATCTGAATATTTAATAAAAAAGCTGAAATTCAAGTGATAAAAGTGAAAAAAGCGGAAATCAGCTAAAAAGCGGAAAAATCTCATCCCTGAATAGTAATAATAATAATTCGAACTTTCAAAATAATCATCTATTTCATTACTTTTGGTACAGCGCCACATTTTTGCGAAAGGTTATCCCATATTATTAATAAAACAACAATTATTTATGAAAGAAAACAATAAATGAAATATTAATATAAGTATCATTTTTAGCCAATGTAATTTTATGCGAAAAAGCACAAGGTAATATTAGCAGGGCAGAAGTATATATAGTAGTACCAAATAGAAATAAATGAATAAATAATAAAATCTTTTTTTTTATCTTTCTAATTTATATAGTTAAAAATGATTTAAGAAAAATTAAAGGTATTTTAACCATTAAGGGTTAAAAATAGTTTGAAAAGGAAAGAATTACGCTCACCTTATAGAGTGAAACTTTTCAAGTAAATCAGATAATTTTTTCTTAAGTTTTCTAATTTTATGACAACAATTGTAAAATTTATTCCATGAATAAATTTTCTTTTGATAAAACAAAAATTTATCTTCTTTTAATGAGATACATAGAATAAAAGAAAGGGCATAGATCAGACTGATAAGGACATCAATATACTCTTTGTGTTACTAGGAAATAAAAACCAAAACACATCAATCTTATTTGTTTTATTAGATAAGAGTTATATAAGATAAAAATTTTATCACGTGAAAATAGATTTTCCATAGGAAAAAAGAAACATCTGATATAAGTTTTAACAACTTAACTATAAGTCTAAACATTTTAAATAGGATAGTGCCATGGAAAATTTTACCATATATATATATATATATATATATATATATATATATATATATATATATATATATATATATATATATATATATATATATATATATATATATAAAGAGAGAAAGAGGAAAGAGAGATATCACCATGTTTTGGAAACACCACCCTTAATATGTATTTTTAAAATCCTTCTCAAAAGTGGGAAAAAAAGTCATGGTACACGAAGAGGAGTAGTAGGTGTTGGTTCAGCTCAGAAAAACCCAGCAAGTTCTTTTTAGATTGGGTTCACTTGAAAAAATCGATTGAACCAAATCCCAAAATAAAACCCCACAAAAATTTTTTTTTCATATTTTATGATTTTGAATCAGTTTTCTTTGCTATTATCAAACAAAATTGTTCTTTGAAATGATCAACTTATTGTTTGATAAATTAATTTTGCAACTTTTTTCTGAAAATTATATAAGGTAACACATTTCAGAAAACTTACTTTTTTCTTAAATAAAATTTAATAAAAATGAATTCAAAATTAGGTTTTTCTTGAAAAAATCCACCTGGGCTGGGTTTTTTTCCTTAAAAACTCTGATTTTTGCAAACCCTGGTAATAATCAACAAGAACTTTGATTCCACGAGGAAATAAAGAGCAGTTGAGAGACGATTATTAAAAATCCCCTTCTAATTTCATCCTTCATTTAAACCTGTTAGGCGTTTTACATCTGCGTCCTCTACCTCTACTATAACTTATCAAATTTCGATAGCGTTTTTGTTTTATCCTCGGTTAAATATTAAATTGCGACTCCCAAAATGTTTACATTTTAGTTTTGATAAAGATGTGAAAAATACATATTAAGGGAGATCTTTAACGGAATACCCTAGACGTACTGCTTTTCAGGAATGAATTAGTATTAAGAGAGAAATTACCTTCGAATCCAAATATCTCTGCTAAAAGATCAGTTGATATTGAAACAGTGTGTCCAGCTTTCCGATTCCACTCCCACGCATATGAACTATCCCTGCCTTGAGGGTCAGTGGCTGAAGGACACGGCCAGTGTCGTTCCCCTATCATGGGGGAGGAAAGATTTTTTTACAAGAGATGGACTCTTTAATGAGAAATGAGACGGTTATGGACATGTTGTTGGGATCTCTCATAAATGAAGGCAAGGGTGGCTCCAGATGTAGAGAGCTGAACAGTTTTATCATTTATTTTAAAAAATGTACAATTGTATATCTTCTTGAACATGTGGGGGCGGAGTTATCGGCAATGCCAACCTTCATCTATCAAAAGGTACCTCATGATTGAATCAAGTTAGCATGTCTTATATACCAGTGAATTGATGTTCAATAATCATAGTGGTAGTTACGCCACAATACTCCCCCATCAGAATTTTATCAGGCATAAAATTCGATGAACAGATACCTCTAGTTGTTGTACTTGTGAAAGACCGAGAGAGCTGGAATTAAGGTCACCGGGTTTTTGAGTGCTGAATGTGAGAGGTGTATTAACTTCACAGTTGTAGTCGTTCCTGTGCTGCCATTAGCAGTCGAGTGTATGCAGGCAGACGTTGTGTTTAATCGAGACGAGACTGAGTAGCAACAGCGTGAGGAGGCAGATAACATCGCAGTCACAAGTGTCAACTGTTCAATGCGGACCATCCAATGAAGTAGGCATTACCAGATTGAAGTGGGCGTTACTGCGTGTTCAAATCCCGTCCGGAGGTCACCAAAAAGATAATGATCCAGAGAGTCGTGGTGGCTCAAGATGTCGAGCGTTCGTCTTCCAATGAGGTATACCGGGTTCGAGTCCCAGCGATGACTGGTCGATACGAATTCCGCATCCGGCTTGCACAGACCGCAGTGCTGACGAAAAATATCCTCAGCTGTAAACGGATCATGGGTTAGAGTTTCCTTATCATCAGACTAACAGCGGGAGGTTTTCGTGCGTATCCTAATGTGAGGCTAAATGGAATAAATATCACCCCCCCCCCATTCATTTATTTATGAAAATTAAATAAAAAAGGTTAAAAGCATATTTAAAATTTTACTTCTCAGTCACCATCTCTTCTAGAGCAGCGTTTGTTCAAGAGAAGGGGAACAAAGCATTAATTTTCTTTAAAAAATTATTTTAACAAAAACTATTTATTAAAACAGTATACTTTTATTTAACTTTTTCCTTTTTTGGGGGGAAAAAAACAGTTTATACAGTGATTTTCCTTCTAAATCTTAAGAAATAAGATTATAAAAAAAAATTTAAATTACAGATACATATTATTTTCCAAGCAGAATAACAAGAATGGTTCAAAAGATTTATTACAAATAATTCAGGGGAAAGATCATTTGGCATTACAAAGTGTCATTCATTTGAAATGAATAATCATTACATCAAAAAAGGCTTCAATAAAATATGATTATTAAATGAAATAATAACAAATGCCTATTATAATGTTATAACAAATGCCTATTTAATATTAATACATAATAAATATGAAGAAAGATTATTTTCCTTTTTCTAACTTTCGCATCAGTTTATGTCCAAGAATTTTATTAAGCGAAACTAAAACCAATTATTAAAAATAAAGAGAAAAAAATTGATGAGGAATTATAGGTATTTGATGCGATCGAATTTTGTTGATAGTTGCAGGATTTGTATTGATAATTAGAAAACAATAAACACAAATGCACACTTTCAAAAAGCAAAAAATTGTCATGTGACATTTCTATATTCAAAAAAATTTTATAACATTTTCTTATAATTTTTTTTCCTTAAAGATTTTTAAAAACATTTTATTAAATAACTAAGATAAATGTGAATAAATAGAAGTACGGTAAATAAAAAATTAAAGTTTGATGAGACTGTTATTGTTGTTGTTTTTTCAAAATATTTATGAATAATTCTTGTTACATGTCACTTTCAGTCTATCCTGATTCATGAAATGGATGCTAAGGTTACAATTTCTAATTTAATGCTACAACTAACTAATATTTATTGTTTATTAGAAGATGAAACAAAAAGAAATAAAAACTTAATGCGTAAACTAATAACACTTTTACTCACTGTTTTTTTCTTCAGTGCTCATCAAATTAATCAAGTCAAATTAACATAACATATGAAATTAATAATTATTAATAACATAAAAATTTTTATAGAATATGATTTTTCATTTATTTATTTTTTTTCAGAATTGGTTACTAAGTTCGTCATCTGATTAGAAAAATTATAAAGCAGTGTTTTCTGCTGAATGTCAAACCATTTAGATTGAAATATTTTCACAAACTTTTGTCCTCAAACAACGCCATTATGTTATAGTTGCAAATTGTGAATACTTCGAAAACATTGTTTATTATTACTACCAGTGACCAACGCCACCTGTTGACAAACTTAATAACGAATTTTGAAATTTAGAGATAATAAAATCTCGTTTCCTTAGCAGAAGGCTGTTCCCATCTCCTTACGTTTTGCTACAATCAAATCATCATTCAATTGCGATATTCCAATTCATCCTGCATATTATTGTTATCCAATATTTGTTGTTAAAAGTTGTTTGTAATTAGGGGTATAAACACTTTCCAATTATTCAAAAATATAAAAAATTTGCATGCAAAATTATATGAATTATTAAAATTATTACAACATGCTTAAACGCATAATTATTTGAATTAATAAAATTATTACAACGCGCACATAATATTAGCTTTACATAACATATCAAATTGTCAAAACATGTTTTCACCAGTCAACCTTCTTCGCATTCAGTACAGACATTTTCTTCGTCATGTTCAGCAAAATACATGTGTCCTGAAATACACTTTCGCCAACGAAACGTGGAGTGGTTTATAATGTGGGTATAAAAATGTTTTACCGGATCAATACTTCTTGCACCATCTGTTAAAACATTCCACTCGGCAGCACAGAGCGATAACTCTGGCTCCCTGAAAGCCTTATAAGTCATGATTTGACTTTTAAGATTGTTCCAATTTTCAATTTTATTTTCAGGGATAAGAAGCTTACCTCTAACCTGATCCACGAAAAATGCTAGGAATTCTAAACCTAATTGCACACGAAACAGTTCCCATTTTAATTCATACATTTTCTCTTCAGAGGCCGTTAAATAATCATCAAGAAAAATGGTAGAAATCCAAAACATAGCATTTATCAAGTAGAATTTTAATTTATTGCCAATAGATCCATAGGTTGTTCTGGAGAACATTTTGTAATTAAGCCCGATTGAATTCTCAAATTTTGAAAGCATTTCCATAAAGTGTTTCATCCTCAAAATTTCTTGCGCAGTTCTATTTTTGCTAACTTCATCAACACATTCAAGCAATTGCTTATAAAAAACGCGACTAAATTTAAAGGTGGCATTTTCTAAATGTTCAACAGCTCTGCTTTTGACATCAAGACACAAATTTTTGACTTTTTCCTCCTGTAACTTAATATTGAATTTTATATTTGCCACATTTCTAATACAAGTTTTTACAATGCTTCCTAAATGAAAATTTTTTCTTATAAGTGTTTTACATGTGGGACATCTTTTCATCTGAGTATGTTGAAAGATTGTTTCTTCGATTACAGGTGGATTAAAATAGCTAGAAGGAAACGTGTGGTTACAATCCTCCAATAAGATAAATTTCTCATTAGTGTTACTCCCGGTTTTGATGAATGCTTCGTTCAATGGATCACAAATTTTACATAATTTAGGACATGGTTCTCCACAGAAACCTAAACAGGCGTGGCCACATTCTAACATTTTTGGACAATCTTCTTCGCAAGCTGTGCGGTCACACAATTCGCCACACAAACGTGAGCATTTTTTATGATCACAAACCCACTGACATGGCTCAATGCATATATCACACGATTCGGAGCATTTTTTAAGACACCTAGCGTGATCGCACCAATTTTCACAAAGCTTTTTACAAGGTGGACAACTTTTAGAACACACAGACTCACATTCGTGACCACAAATTAAGATTCTTCTACAGTTTTGATTGCATTCTGTGTGTAAGCGACCTTGATGACAACTGCTGCAAGTTCCTTTACAAGTATGTAAGCAACTTAATCTTTCATTGCAAGTTACTGCGCACTTGCTTAAAAGATATTCAGCATCATTCCTCCGAGAGCATTTATCTTTAACATAATGATCGCAAATACTAGAATGAATATTACATAGTTTATCGCATTTATCTGTGCACTCTTCACAGCATAAGTTCGAACAATCATGACCACAAGGTAACAGTTTTTCACACATTTTCAAGCAATCAATTTTCTTAACATCACTATAACATTCAATAGATATTTCATGACCACAAGGTAACTTTTTGATGCAAATTTCATCACAATTTATTTCTTCGTCTCTAGCATAGCACGGTACGTTAATTTTATGACCGCATTGAAGTGTTCGTTGGCAATTTGTACTACATTGTATAAATGTGTCCTTGAGGCGACATTCTATACTTATCTCGTGACCACAAGAAAGAATTTTAGTAAATGTTTCAGTACAAATTATATGTTTCATGGCCACATGGCAAGCAATATTTATTTCATGGCCACATGGTAAAACTTTCACGCAGTTTTCAGTACACAGTATCTGGTTACTATCTTTAAGATAACATGCAACATTTATTTCATGACCACATTTTTCGATTTTAGTCAATATAGGAACAGTACACTGACCACACCCCTCGAAACATTTCTTTTGACATGGGTGGCCTTCAGGGCATAATTTCCCACAAGATTTATAGCAAGTAACTTCAGAATGTTCTTGGTCATATGGGTGGCATTTCCTGGGACAAGCATGACCACATTCGAGTCGATATTCACAATATAAATTGCAACCTCCGTCTTTCACACAATCAAAATCGTTTTCATTCGCAACAAAACTACTTGTGTTTATATGATTTTGACATTTAAGTTCAAGAGAATCCCCAATACTATCAGTTTCTGCCAAAGCATTGGTTATATTTTTCCAAACTGCACTATTTTCCGCTAAAGCCTTAAAGTTACCAATACAATAAAGGCCCTTCTTAGCTCTGGATAATGCGACACAAATTCGGTTCGAAACTTTCAAAAAGCCAATTTCCCCTTCGTCATTGCTTCGTACAAAAGATACAAGTACGATATCATTTTCCTCGCCTTGAAAATTATCGACAACTGTTATTCTAACCCCATCAAGGATTCCTTTCGCCAATCTTTTAATTTCAAATAACTGGCCCGAATAAGTTGTAAGAATTGTTATCTGAGAAGGTTCATAGTTTTGAAAAAGAAGATATTTGCATAGTTTAACTATAAATGTAGCTTCATACTGATTGACTTTACTTTTTGAGTCACCCTCTTGGAACTCAAGATTATTGTGCGATAAGAAAAAAATATTTTTTGCCAGTCCCTTAATGTCTTCATACGCTGAGACTGATTCATGATTCTCTAAATCCTTATAAATATGTGGCACAAGTAGTCTGGCTACGTCAGGTCTCATCCGGTGTTGCATTTTGAGTTGTAGGCATTCCATACCATTTTTTACCATTCTTTCAAACAGTGACACGTTTAAGTGGTATTTTACAGACAGCAAATGAACAGTGGGACTAGGTCTTAGCTGTTGATGATCTCCAATTAAAATAACATGCTGGGTATTTTGTGCAAGAGAAGTAACAACGTGACTTTCCAATAACTCAGCTGCTTCTTCAACGATAACGATCATTGGATTTAAAATTTCAATTATATGCTTATATTTTGCTGCTCCAGTGGTTGTTATGCCAATAATGTCTGCCTCTTTGCACAAATAGGCATCTTCCAACGATTTCAGTTCATTCAATTCTTCATAAAGCTCCCGAAACTTTCGTTGCATTTCTAAAATTTCAGATTGCTTTTTTTCATGAAACAAATCCAACCAGAATTTATAGAGTTGCCACTTTTTATCAATGGGTAGACTCCAGACATGCTTCACTGCCATTGCTTCTGCTTCTGACATTTTTTCTTTGTTGTAAAGATTTCTTTTAATGTACTTTTTTAATTTCCGTTTGCCCCCTGGTGTTTTCCATTCTGAATCAATAGATTCAGTTTTTGTAGTTCTGTTTTGTTGCGTTGAAAAGTTAAATGAAACGTCCCCAAATTCATCAGAGACATTGTACCTCTGCGCTTCTATATAATCTATGTCATCTGCATCAGTTATATCGAACTTATTACGATGGTATCGCATACTATCTGAAAAAGTCAATTCAAATTCCTTTTTAAAATGATCAGCAACTTCCTGCAGTTTTTCAACGACATAGCAGCGATCTTCCAAGCTATTTTTGTTTCTTGGTTTCAATTTTAACCAATTAAATATGGCTTGATTTTTTTCTTGGCAGTTTCTGCCAAATTTTCTTAAAGACACAAGTTGTTGCGGAGAAATAAAATTTTCTACCATATCTTCACTCAATACAGTTTTCAAACAATTTTTCAATAGATTATTTTTATGAGAAATTTCTTTTTTTAAACGTGCCACATTATCTTCATAACGGAATGATAATCGATTCGAAACTCTTCGTTCCATTTGTTCTTGTTTGATTGACAGTTCATTCTGAAGGGAATCGCATTCTTCTCTATGTTTTCTTATAAATATTGAAACCCAATACTTATAAAGCTTCCATCTTGTAAAATCATCTATTACAGCAACATTTCTAATGCGTTCTGCATCACGATCAAGCAAAGGATTGCAATATTTTAAAATATTTAATATAAGGTCATAGATGGTTTGTTTGCATGTTGCTCCATCTAGCAAAACTTTACTTTTTGCTATAGCAATTCTATTTTTACTACTACTCAAAGGAATATTGCTGAGTTCAATGGAATACACCTGAAAATTATCGAAACATTTTTCATCATTTTCCTCATCGCTATCAGGTAAATCATTTCTGTTCCCAAAATATTCATAATCCAAGTTGTGGACAGCGTTTTCAGATAAGCTGAGCCATTCGTATAAAACATCGTTTTTGAGCGAAGTTCTACGTCTGTTTAAAGATATCAGATGGCCAATCGGTATGCAGTCTCTTAGATCCGCAAATCTCAAGACCGTTCGATTTGAAGTTTCTAGAAATTCCCTTTTTGAGTCAATATCTTTCCTCAACTCATAGAGTTGGGATTGTTTTTCTCTTAAATTTTCAGAGATTGATTCAGGAATACTCCAGTGGTAGTTATAACTTTGTTTTAAGTTAGATAATTGAAACTTTTCTAAGGCTTCCGTTTGGCATCGACCCCCGATGCGAACAATTTTTTGCGTAAATAGTGATACTCCTTCAAGAAATTGATCCAAGGCATGGTTAGTGTAGCACACAATTAAAATTGGAGTTTTTTCAACGCTTAATGCATTTTTATTTATGTTATACAAAATTAACTGCACGATTCTTAAACCAATATATGTCTTGCCAGTTCCAGGTGGCCCTTGAATGATTGCGAATTCTTTAGTAACAGCCGACTTCAAAGCAGCAAATTGTGAAGCATCTAGGTTTAACGTTGTATGTGATGGCCAAGAACTATCCTTTAAGACGGATACGCTTTGGACACTTAAATCTGCCTCAACTTCCGGTGGAAAATTGTAAGAGGCGGGTTGTGAAGACGTTTCTTCAATATATTTCTTTTCCAAAGGCAATAGTAAAGGTCGAAAGTCGTAAATCGTATTTTCATTTAAGTACATAGGTACAGAAACATCTTTCTTCATTTTCACGATGTAGTTTTGCAATGGTAGTTTAGCTTCATTAAGTTCAGACAAGGCTTTGAGGTTGTAGCGATAGGCTTCAAAATAAGCTGTTGTTTCAAGCACGATGAAGCTTCTTTGAGGATGCAAATTCAAAATTTCATCGGTTAATTCTTCGAAGCGCAATATAAGTTTACCCTCTTGCAACTTGCTCACATTTCTTTCAGCAACAGTAGCAAAAAGTATTGTCTCAAAATCATCATCAGTCAAGCATAGCAAAGAGCCTGTAAGGAAACGCTTGCTATATTCCCACTTTATATCGGCGAAATTTGCATCAGAAAACAACGCTATGTGAATGAGGCCAGCTCTGACGAGCTGCTGAGAAATTATGCGAACGTCTTCGTACACAGTGACATTTTTGCAGTTTTTTAACGGCTTTCCTGCTTTTTTCAATTCCTTAAACTCTGCAATACCATCCCGCAAAGGCTTAAGGTAATCTTCTCTCAAGAGACGAAATTGCACATCGAGATAATGTTCAGTGTCTTGATAACAGCCTGAAATAATATTTGGGCGGAGAAAAACAAAATCTTGCAAGTTGGCAGCATTTGGTAAAATGGGAATAGAGCGGTAGTTTTCCGGTGGCTCTTGAAGTTGCATTTTTTCGTTTTCGGACAAAGTTTTTGTTTGAGTAGGCGTGAAGTTCTGCAGAAATATTTCATTTTGGAGAATAATGTCATCAAGGGTATTTTTGTTTGCAGTATAGGAATCAGAGTGGACGAGAAACTCATCACAAGTTTTTCTCAACTGGGGCAGCAGCATTAGTAAAAAATCAGATGAAGAGGACGAAAATTGCATTTGGAGTTTGGACAGTAATTTGGTTAAGCTGATAAGAGAATCAAAATGATACTGTTGAGAAGAGTTCGAATGAAATGTCGCCAAATATTTATGAATACTGCTCAAAAACTTTTTTGATGTATTTATTTTAAGAATCAAGGCACGAACATAGCGTTGCATGCAAGATGATAAAGCTTTTTCTATAACGAGCAATACGTGCGCCATTAAATCTCGTTCAGTATTTCCTTGTAAAAGGAGAGTAAATCCATTTTCTTCATTAAGTATAGTTAGTAAAATATCTTCAGAGCTGTGAAGCAACAAATCTTTAACTGTATCTAACGACATTGGATTTAGTTCCTCAAATAGTCGGTTTTTGTTGTATGAATTCTCTTCCAACTCTGAATTTTGTTTTGCATTTTTATTGATGAAACCAGTGCCATTTGTTGATAAATTAGAAAAACGTGTGTTTTCCGTATTGAAACTTTTCTGTTCACTGTTATTTGGAGAAATAGTCATTCGCCGTCTTCCTTCAGAATCAAAGGTACGTAGGCTTTCTAAGTTAAAGGACATTTTAAAGATTTATAATAATATATATAACTATAAAAATACTAACTATTTAACTTCACCAACAGAATTCAACAACTTCTATCACAGGCTTCGATTGTATTTTGATTATGGACTTCTTCTAATTGTTACTTTGCAGGAAATTTGGAACATTTAATCTATTTACCTATAAAAAATATAAATAGCATCAATTTAAAGTAAATAATATAAGGGTTGATCATATAAAAAATAGACACATGTTAAAAAAAAAAAAGAACAGTAAACACGCGGAAGTGTTCTCAACTACAATAGCGATCGTAGCTCCACCTTTAAGATTGTAAGTCGTATAGGGCAGTGTTCCCCAACCTCTTTATCACCACTGATCTGTCAACGTTTGATATTTTTACCGCAGCATACTGGGGGGGGGGGGGGGGGCGTTGATTGTTTATATTTTAGATTATTTTGATTTCTTAATTTTAATTTAGTTGTATTTAAACATGCCTTCAAAATAAAATACAGTTAGAAACAGATAGAAATATATAAATTAGGATGGTAACTTCATTAAATTAATAAAAATATTATTTTGAGTGACTAATACTAAACCAAGGCAAAAAGAAACTAACAAATATAACTTTATTGAGGTTAAGACAATTATTTTAGACTAAGTAAAACCTAATTATAATAAGCTAAAGATTTATTAAAATCACAAAATATAAAAAATTTAATTATTAAAATCAGAACATATTTAGTACTTAACAATCAGGAAAAAAGAAATAAATAATGTACAAGGAAAACTTATCAATTAAAATTAAGAACTGAGAAACAGAAATGATTGTTAAAATAAGAGCTAACATAAATATTGAAACACAGGACAAGGCAGGATGTAATGATCAATTGAAATAAAAATGAAAAAATTCCATATCTAAAAATTGAAAATATAATGAAATAATTCAGTACAAAATTTATTGTGAATGAAGGGGGAAAAAACAACAAAATGTAGTGGAATCAGAAACATCATTTATAAAAGGCAGGGCTCGCCAAGTGGGCCCACTTTGAAAAAACCCGCCCGGGTTTTATTGGGTGGGCCCTATTTGAAAAAACCCACTTGGAACAATAAGTGGGGTTTTTTCAAAAAAAAAATTTCTTTTTTAATAAAACTTATTGTTTCGCATTTACTTTTATATAATTTATTGTGCAGCATAAATTTGTCAAATAGAGTTACATGATTTATATGATTAGGTTTTTAATATTAGTGAAGTAAAGGAAACTCGAATCTTCATATAATTTTATAGTAGGTACTATTGAAAACTTTAAGTGGGTTTTTTCAAAAAGTAATATTTTAATTATATTAAATCAAATAATATAGTCTGAAAAGATCAATTTTTCAAATATAGTTGCATGCTTTGTATATTAATAAACAGGTTATTATTATTAATTAATATGTTTAAAAAAATTGAAAAGAAACGATTTTTTTCTTTTTTTACCAAGTGATAAATTAACAAATTTAAACAATTTTATTCTCTAGTTTTTTTTAAAAAAAAAAGCTAAAACTTTTTATAAGAGAACTTATTAAAATTATTTATCTAAAAATGAAATAATTTTTCTAGGGTTAATTATTTGAAAACAAATGGGACAAGTAACTGATACTCTTTATAATTATATGTAGTTTTAATTTCACTTTCTATTAATCTTATTATAAAAACATATAAGACCATTAAATATTTATTTCAGTTTTTTATTTAACTCAAGTCAGATGAAATTTCAGTTTTTACTGATTATAAATATTTACAGATTATAATTTTATAATAGGTAATATCTATACGTTTAATAAATATAGTAAATAAATGTGTGTGAAAACAAAAAGATTAATAAACTTGTTCCTTTTACATTACTGCATTTATATTTTATAATTCTTGAGTTAAAAAATTATGAAGCGTAATGTACTTAACAATAAAGAAGACTCAAATATGTATTGGTGATAATGCGTTATTTAAACTTAATAAAAAATACATATAACCAGGGTTTCCCAAGTGGGCCCAGTTTGAAAAAACCCACTTGGTGATTTTTTTCACAAATTGTTCTTTTTTTTTAATTTAGTTCAAAAAGAAGTATCTCCTAATACTATCATAGGACACATCGTTGAAGTTAACAAATATTTTAGAAATGTGCATCAAGCACATTGATGGGCAAATGAAAAAAACTGCTTGATGACCCAATGATACTAGACGGAATTCATATTGTGAGCGCGTGAAAACTTTTGCCAATAATTACCATAAATATGAAGAGATTGTTCTTGAACATCAAAATGAATCTAATAATAATATGTCAAAAATATTAAATAATGTTGGGCTTTACCAATAAACTATCAATTGGGAAAAACAGATATCAATTGTTTCTGAAGCTTTAAAAAAAGCTTCAATCAGAAAACATTTCAATTTCAGAAGCTGTTGAAATAAGAATTAAATTACTATCGTGTGATGAATTAGAACCCCATAAACATTTTGTAAAAAAAATACAATCAGGCTGTTCAGTCACATCATTTATTAGCATATGCATCCTGGATCCCGAAACAAGGGGAAAATTTTTAAATGATGAACAACTGAACTGTCTTTCTAAGCATCATCCAGAAATTCTGCCACGTGTTATGGCATTCAAAATTTCCAATCCTGAATACTTTTCAAAATCAATGATACTTGACCCTGTTATTCAACAGTTTTCATCAAAATATAGTGAAAAATTATGGCAAAAAGAAAGAAATAAGTAAATAAATAAATAAAATTCCTAGCTTGCACAAGATTTCTGTCAATTCTTCTTTCTTTGCACTCAGCACCAGCATCCTCTGTCTTTATCGAAAGACACTATTCAACTTTCGGTTTGGTGCAGAGTAAACTTCGTAATAGATTAGGAATAGATAAAGCTACAAAACTCATAAAAGTGTATCACCATCTAAGAGAGAAATGTAGACACTTTGAATCTGTTGTATGATAATAATAATAAAGGAAAAATTTACCTTTTTTTTTAAAGTTAACTCTTAACATCTGCTGACAATTTTTAACTATTTGGAGAAAGTTTATCACAATTAAAAAACAGTTAAAAATTAAAATATTACTTTTAAGGTTTTTTAAATATTATTTTCAAGATTTCATTTGAGTACCATTTATTTTGTTTCTTTTAATCATGTTTAAAAGCATTGAAAGCAAACAAAAAAAATTTCTATTAAGTGATACATTAAACAACAATAAACAAATTTAAACTTTTATTTCTGATATTAAAAAAATAAGCTATAACTTTTTATATATGCTTTTTTATAATTTTAAGATTAATTTGTTTTTTTGAAACTATAAAGTTAAAATGTATCTAAAAATGCATATATTTATCTAAATATTTGAAAAAAGGGTACTCTTTATAATTATACATACTCTTTATAATCATACGTAATTTTAATTTCACTTTCTATTAATCGTATTATAAAAACATGGAAGACCATTAAATATTTATTCGAGTTTAATTTTATTGCAGGTCAAAGTTAGATGAAATTTTAGTGTTTACTTATACAACACTATTTAATAAATAAAAATACTTTCACAGTAAAATTGATGAGCACTAAATGAAAAAACCCAATTTTCCCCGGGTTTTTTCAAATAAAACCCAATTTCAAAATGAAGAATAAAACAAAGAAAAATAATAGACATATGAAAAAAAGGGGGGTGGGAAATAATAAGTAAAAAAAAAATAACAAACAACATTTTATTAAAAAAAAAATGAATTGTTAATAAAAAAACCGGAAAAAAGCCGGAAAAAAAAGATATAATCTTTTCTTCAGCCCACACGATTATATCCGCAAAACAGAGTGCTTTCTGATATTGTATCAATATATATATATATATATATATATATATATATATATATATATATATATATATATATATATATATATATATATATATATTATTATTATTATTATTATTATAAAATAGGGAATAATTTATAGTGATCCAGTGGTCAAATAGTGACCGCCTACCCAGTGATCAAATAACATTTTTTAAAAAAAATCCTCAAGTATCATTATTGTTAACGTAAACATAGGCCAGGGCGTTGTAAGAAATTTTATAGCGTAATAGATCGTCAGTCAGACTTCGCGATATATCGCAATTCAACATACGTTTGAAATTTATCAATCAGAAATCTTTAAATCAATTAAAAATAAATAAAAGAAATAAATCTATAACAAAAGAAAACGCTAATTCTAAAAAAAATTGCTTCTATATCATCAATAGCATTGCTTAATTTTTTCAATTAAAATAAAGATGGATTGACTTAAGACTGTCTTAAAGATAGAGTAGTCTTAAGTAAAAACAAACACAAGCTTTATTTTAAATTTTTTTAAAATTAAAAATGACTTAGATTTCTTAAAAATAGTAATAAAACTGTTACAAAATATTCTACATACAGTACAAATTAAAAAAAAAAAAAAAAAAAAAAATATCCACTTAAAAAAACATTTTTAAAATTATTTGTCGAAAAAAAATGTGCGTTTTAAACATTGTTAGGCTTTTGCTAATTACTTATTTAAAATAATAAAATTGTATTGACTAATGGTCAAACGGTTTTAATGTAAAAATACATGTAAGTTTCTTTATTTCTTTATTATTATTTTCCTATTTGAAAATGAAATAAGACTAATTTAAAAGTTTAAAAATAATACTGACTATCTAACAAATTATTAAGCGAACACGTATTGAAGGAATTTTTTAAAAAATAAAAAAAAAATATTCTATATTTAAGAGCACGATTGTCAAATTATTGAAAAGCGTTAACCTTTTTATTTAATTTAAAAAAATTTAGTAATTTTAACTAACAGCCAAATTAAAAAAAAAGAAAAAAAAACGCAAACTCTGTTTTAATTTCCTCAAAAATAAAAGTAAACTAATTAAATGTAGGCTTTGTTTTAATTTTTTTTTAAACTAAAAGCGACTGAAGATTTATTGGTTTAAAAACTAATCGAATTCTATCAAATTATTATATTTGCGTGAATTAAATAAATTTTAAAAAAAAAACTTTTGATCACAAAGTTATAAATTATTTAAATACAAAATATATAAAATATTAAATTGTATCACTTTTAAAAAGATCAATAAAGAATCTTTTTTTTTAATTCATGATTTCTTTTCTTTAATATATTAAGTTCAGAACGAAAATTTAAGATAACAGCAATTGCGCAACGATCGCCAAGTAACAGTAGGTCTACTGAAAATCCTCGCACGTTAAACCGCCAGCATCGTCTTAATTCAGATTCCTGATGCTTCGCCTAGAACAGAGGTCGCCAAAGTGGTCTATATAGACCCCCAGGGGTCTATTTAACCAAAGCGGGGGTCGATCTGAGACAGGGGGGCGATTGGGGGTCGATCCGAATCGGAAGGGTCAATTGTGGATCGAAAAAAAAACAGTTCTCAATACGCAAATCACACATACCTAATTAAGTATGTGAAATTTGTGATTTTTTTTTATAATTGACTCAATATCAGTTTCTTTATAAAACATAAATTAATAAACGTATATTTATTGGGGTGAAACAAGTATTTACGTACCACCGCTCAGTGGCACGAACTCAGCGCAGTTTATAAGTCATATGCATATGTGCGCTTGTCCAAATGTCACGTGTGACGAGCATTGACGTTACAAATGCAGATATCATACGCAGTTTCAGCTATCTTTGCAAACTGTGTTGAATATTTGCAGTGTCATTATTAAAGCTTTTACAGTTTTGGATAATTAGTTATTGTTTCGATAAAACCATTCGTTTGGTTTAGATATCAATTTTAATTATCAATGCACAAAAAAAGGTAAGCATTAATAATATGGATTAGTACAGCCCGCGACAAAACTATAGCACACTTTGTATTTTTTTACAAAAATTACAAAATTGACCAATTTTGACGAAAATTAAAATTGACCAATTTTGAACCCAATATAGCGAACCTTGCAAAAAAAACACCAGGCACACCCATCTCATTGATGAAGAAGCAGTAAATCTTTAGTTACTTTACTTATTATATCTACTTATGCATAACTACTTATTATTTAATAATAAGGTATTTAAATTTCAATATTAATATATTTTTCATGAAACTATTGTTACACAATGTACTATTACTTTAATAAATGTTTAAAATCATAAAATAAATGTACAAACACAGTATCTAATTGAGTTTTATTTTAATTAACAGAAAATTACTTTTGTGGGGGTCGATGGAGATTTCGAAAAATTATATAGGGGTTGATGATCAAAAAAGTTTGGCGACCCCTATGCTAAACAATCTGTTGAAAACCTAAACTGAAAATTAATCTTAAAGACAATGAAACTTTGCATATAAAAGATTTCATAGTGTCCTTTTTAATTTTTTATCGTTTTCATGTTTACAAAAGTCAAATTAATATCTCGAAATCAAATCAACTTATTTTTGCAATGAATTATGTTGGTTCAGGGTTGAAATTCGGTATTTATGGTTTTCATTAAAATGAAAATTCTAATATTATAAAGAAAGCTGTTGTAAAAAAGAAAAGAACATGCCAATCCAGCTCTTTAGAAACAATGAAGAAAGTTATAAAAATAACAATTATGAATAATTATTTTATAAATTTTTTTCTACATTTTTTTACTTGCAATTAATTATTAAAAAGCATTTGAAAAGGCTTATGCCTGTATATTAATTCTTCGTAATGTGCACACTGATAATTTTACGATTAAATTCCCTAAATTTTAACATTACAAATCGCTTGAAAACTGTACTAAAGAATCTTGCTTTAAACTGTCTTAAAATTGTAACTTATTTTAATTATGAGCTGCAGTACTGCCTGCGTGACTAGGCTATAACCTCAGTCCTATTGAGCTAGGTTACAATTTGTTACAAAGCCATGTGGCAGAGATTAATGCACCGCTTGTAAACTCTACCTTAACGAGGTCCCGCAGTGGACTGATCGTTAAGACACGGTTCTCATCAGATCACCGAAGTCAAGCATCACTGACTGCGGTCAGTGTGCGGGTGGGTGACCCACTTGGATCAGTCTGCGTAGGGACCGAGGGTGTGCGGTATTGGTCCTCGTTAAACTGTGCTACCGTAAAGTGCTCGACTTCGCGAGCAGGTCGTTGGGCTACTGAAGCAGGGGTGCCATCCCCTCTGCAGAGGATCAAAATTGTGATGTCATGTCTTCGGATCATCCTCAGGGATGTTTCCCAGACCGTCGCCAATAGCCCATTGTGCAGCTGTAGTGCGACGTAAATCAGCAACAACAACCTTAACGATAGGTCTCGCAGTGGACTCATCGTAAAGACATGGTTCTCAGTAGAACACCGAAGTCAAGCATCACTGACTGCGGTCAGCAAGCAGGTGGCGGACCACTTAGATCAGCCTGCGTAGGGACCGAGAGTGCGCGGTATCGATCCTCGTTAAACTGTTCTACCGTAAAGTGCTTGACTTCGTGAGCAGGTTGTCGGGCTACCAAAGCAGAGGAGCCATTCATTCCCTCTGCAGAGGATCAAAATTGTGAAGGTATGTCTTCGGATCTTCCTCGGATATGTTTACCCCACACCTTCCTTAAAGATAGCTATAAAGTTTTTAAATTTCCCAAAGCTAATGGCAACAATAGCTTTCATTGCATCATATTATTCCAAATACAACCCAGTTTTGCATTGGTCGTGATCGTTCGTGAATAGTCGAAATAAAAAATTTTTCGAATTCATTTATAGAAACGCATCAAACTCAAAAGTTGAAAAGATGTAGTGCTGCTCTTTATTTCTTCCATTTACGGTGCACCCCATATTGTTGATATTTTGTATTTGACGTCGGATGCATGGATCCTAAAGCGGATACTCTAGACTCCATGGTCGGATGCTAAATAGCGGAAGAATTTGTTCAAACCAATTTATATATTATTGTTTTTTCCATTATTATTAAGTAAAAATGGTTTAAACTTACGTTGCATTTTGTTATAAATGCAAACTTCTTTAAAATTGTTTTGTTTTTGTTTATCAATTTATTATGTAAAAAAAGTTTTCAACAAGTTTCAGTTTGCGATAATTTTGTGAACTATGCAAAATAAATCATATTAAGAACTTTAATTGATTCTTTGACACATGATTACATTTGATAATCATTTCTTACAAAACATTTTATCAAGTAAGTTACTTTTAAAATTCTAGCAAATAGAAAAAGTTTTGTGACTTATTTTATTTGCTAGCTTTAGGGTACAGTAATTATTAATTTGCATTAAATATTACTTACCACCATATTATTTTCCTTTTTGATTGTTAAGCCGTGTATATTTTTTCTTTTTTAATAAGTTTTAAAAAGACCTGTTTATGTTAATCTTACACATCAGCAGTTTTTTTTAAATTTATTTTTTTTAAATAAATTTAGACCAGGGTTGGCAAGGTTTAGGACAGAATGGATTAATCCACTGTTTAAACCCTGGTTTAAACCGTCCTGTCCAAAACCCCTTGTACTCAAATTATGTCACAATTTTATCTGAACAATATTTAAGAGGTAAAATAAACATAGAACTAATAACATATTGATAATTAAATCTACTACACAATATTTGTTTTTAAAGGTATAATGTTTTATTAATATTGTTTGACTCTTCAATTTAGACTTTAAACAAAGCAAAATTAATCAGTAATCAAGTTCACTTGGTCCTCTCATTCAATAGTACATAACTGAAGTTGAACCTTGCCATACAGGTTAAGCTATAAGGGACTAAGTGCTTGGTTAGTCATAAACAGGTTTATTTACCTATAGTACTATTCAAGAATACTGTTATTTCATTCATGTTCAATTTTTTTTAGCATAGTGGTGATACATCACCAGTGTCAGTAACTGAAACTGATGTTATGCCCTTCAAAACTGTTAATACATTTTTCAGTTATTTTGTATTTTCAATTTAAACTAATATATTTATATTTAAAAGCAATTTTTTTAAAAATAAATGTCTTTTTTATCATCTTGTGATGCAGAAATTAGAAAAAATTTTAAAAAAATATTGTGAAAAATAAAAGATTAATTTTTAAACAAATTTAGTATTTTTTTAATAAAAAAATATTTTTTAATATTGCATTATTTATCCTTATGCAAAAGTATTATTTATCAGTATTAAAAGCATATTTATATTTAAGGGATTAGGTATTCACTTTTGTTGTTCAATGAATTATGGAGGTTCAAAAATTATAAACCTTTTCCTATTATATTATATTATTTTCTTTTGATAAGTTAAAGTAAATTGTATAAAAAATATCAAATATTTATTGATACATGCAGGGCCGGTATAACCTATAGGCACACTAGGCACGTGCCTAGGGCCTAAGAAATTCAGGGGCCTACGAAAAATTTAGGAGAAAAAAAATTTTCGACAAAAATAATTTAGCTTTAAAAACAAGTGTATTTTTGCACAAAATTATGAAGATACAGATAAAAATATAATATTTTTCGGTAATAAATTATTTTGCAGAATCTTATGATCTAATATATGACTTTTTTGCTATTTTTGGATTCAACGAAATCTTGTATTATGCTGTCGAATTCCAAACTACGCAAAATGTCGTATTCAATAGACATATTGTAAATTAATGTAATTTGTAAATTAAAATCCATATTAATGAAAATGTAAAAAAAAATACGCAAGAAAATTATAGCATATATTTTGAAAAGAAGGGGAGGTGTGGGGGAAGGAGAGGAGGGCCCAAAAACGGCTATGCCTAGGGCCTACGAAAGGTATAATCCGGCTCTGGATACATGTAATTATTATGTGTACAATGGTTACACCTATAGAATTTTTACGTTGAAGGTTTGGACAGTTTTACCTAGTTTAGGACAGTTTTACCCAGTTTAAGACAGTAAAACCCACGTGTCCTGTCCAAAACCAGTTAAGGACGTCCAAAACCCCAACCCTGATTTAGATCAAAGCACTTTGTACACGGTCTCAGAATATTTCCATATTTGTCGTGTTAAATTCAATCGTCAAGGTGCCAAATGGATTTTGAACTTGAAATTTTTAAGAACTATGTATATATATCGAGTTTGTCCACTTTTGCATTTTTCTAGTTTTTTTCTTTAAATTTTTGAACCACTACATATATTTTTTTTAAATAAATTTTTGAAAGTTGACAAACCTTTTCAGTGTTTTCACTACAGCGCGAGAATCTCGCATATTTTTTTCTTTTCTCGCATTAAAAAATGATTACCACAAAAAGTTTGCGCATTCTATAAATCAATTTCTAAAGTCGCGAATTTCTCGCATTTTGGAAAAAGCTTCGAATTACGCCATTTAGAATAAAATTCTTCTCACTTTTCTTCCTGGATCTTTCATTATTTTCAACATATGCCCCATTATCTAGCTTCCCTATTTACCAGTATTGTTCAGAACCTTTTTGAACAACAGAACGCAACCCCTCCGATCCACGAAACCCCTTTCAGAACAAATTTCTCTGCAACCACGTGTTTACCGTAGGTAAGGTTTTTTCATGTAAGACGTTCAAATTTTTTATGCACTAATGTAAGATGGACAAATACCTAGTAAAGGCAAAATCTTCTATGATGATGCAGCGAAAATATTTAATGCTTTAAAATATAGAAGATGTTAAAAATGTATTATTATAAAAGAAATTATTTTTTTTAAAAGTCTATTAGTGTTTTTGGGGTTGTTAGAAATCTCACTTAACTTTCTGAAATCTCACCCTGTTTTTGAGAAAGGGGGAGAAATTCTCACCCATTTTTTTTCTATGATGAAAACACTGAGCATTTTGACAATTGTAATTGGTTTAGACAGGCATCGACATTGGGATATTCCTCAGAAACTTACGATAATCACTTATATTAGTGATCAAATTTTTTTAAAATTATTATCTTATTAAGATTATCTTTAAAAGATTTTTCAAGCTCTTCTCCCCATATTTATACAAAATAATTTGTAGTAAAACAACATAATTGAAAAACAATGTCTTAAAAATTTACTTATATTGTATTTTTTGTTTTTGTTTGTAACTCAGTTAGAGAACATCATGAAGTTTTAAATTTTTGCATTTGTAATTTATTATTTAAATAAGTATAAATTAAGGCAAAAAATTGGACATACTATAGTGTCGGTGGTATAAATACAGAGGAAGGTTCTTGATTTTAAAATTGAGACCATAATTTGTCCGTTTTGTGCCATGTTGTTTTGTTTTATTCATAATTGATAAATGTTTAATGACAACTAGGGATGTAATGAACATTCGGCCCTTTTGCTGAATATTTCCCAAAGTATTATTTGAAAAATTATTTTTCAATAAAGTTTTATTAAGAAAATTTAATAGCTTTAATGAAGAATATCTTATTTTTTACTATACCTTATTATAAATTGTTTTGGCACATGTTTGTTAAGTTCTAAAACTTGTTAAATTATGTTCTGAAAGACAAATGGAAAAGCAAAATTTGAAAGATTTAAACTTGATTACTTTGTAGAACCATGAGTTTTTCAATGCTGATTTATTCTTTTTTTAATTTTATTAAGGAAAGTCAACTTCATAATTTTTTTCATTAATTTATATTTTAAAAATTGAGAACTTTTTCCATTGCTTTGTTTATTTCTTTTGTTTGTTTGTTTGTGTATTTCAGTTTTCACTAAAACGAAGCCTGTTATAGGAGGGTTTCTTATATACTTTATTCTTTTATTGTCAGTTTTTTCTGGTATAGTAAAGAACATAACTAGTAACATAGAATACAGTGATTCTCAACATTAAAGTTATATTTCAGAACTAAGAATAATTTATTTCCTCTTTTGCTTTATTTACTAATTTTTCTCTTTATCTAAAAATATTTTCTTATATTTAAAAGTAACTTTTGTTTTCAGTATAAAAGAGACATTTTGCAATTACCAACGAACTCAAATGGCCACTAGTCAATATGCAGAAGAAGTAGGTTGTTGGAAGCGGGAAAATGTTTTGGGAACTGGAGGATTTGGATACGTGGTGCTATGGCGAAATAAGGTAGGCTTACTTTATATTTTATGTTATTATTTTAGTTTTTAGTATATATATTTATGTATTATTAATTTTAAATTTTTTCTCTTAAAATAATAAATTTAATTTATTGTCTTTTCAAATTGTGTTTCACAAACCTACAAAATAGGTGCATATTGACAGTTTTATGTAATAAACTTGCAGCATTAATGTCACTTACAGAAACTTTCTCAGGGATTGCCTCAAAGTGAAATATTTATTAAAATATTTCAAGAATTGTAGAATTGTATAAAAATATTATTTTTGATTTATACTTCCTAAATTTTTGCAAATAATTCAATTGTATTTTTAATGCTTTAGACCAATATAAAATGTAAATTTTTAATAACACTTAAGTTTTAAAAAAGATCATAAAAACCATGTTAATAAAAAATTATTGAAATAAAGTATGGTAAGAATACAAAAAAAAAAAAGTGTGTTCTACTTTTTTTTATTTTTTTCTTCTAATTTTGAATTAAATATTTTTTATCATTTTGAATTAATATTGTTATTTTTAGAAAGTTATTGCAGGTAATTATTTGATTTGCATAAAATTAAATTTAGAATGTAACTTTCGCACTCAGGCCATAGAAGATTCAGCAAGGCAGTAATCTATTTATTATTTCCATTATCACTCATTAATCGAATACCTACTTTAGTATGTTAGGCAATTATTACCCTACTTTTTATTACCACAATACAAATAAGTACCTATTACCACAATTAATTAAATATCACAGTTGTCAATAATAATTTGTCGATCTTTTTAAAATTCCTCTGACTTTAGATACAGATTATTAAATTTGACTCTACTTTGTTATAGCATTGTTAATTATAAACTTTTTACATACTAAGCTGAATTTTAATATTATATCTCTATTAATAAAGAAATAAGATAATATTTTTTCATAGGAAACGAATGACACAATTGCATTAAAAGAATGTCGTTGGGGTCATGATCCTGCTATGACACCAAAGCATAGAAATCGTTGGAAGTTAGAAGTAGATATGATGTCCCGTCTGGATCATCCCAATGTTGTCACTGCAATACCTGTACCTCCTGAGCTTGATGTGCCTCCTACTGAATTACCATTACTAGCCATGGAGTATTGTAGCAATGGGGATCTTCGTAAGGTGCAATTTTTGTGAAGATCTTACTTAGCTTTGCTCTATTGAAATTTGTCATCTTATTTGCCTAACTGATTCTTTTTTGTTTCAGTACTTATGATACCATACTGCAGTAGAAATGCTTTCTGGCAAATTCTGTTTTGTCTACATGAGCAGTTTAAAATTTTATGTATAGAAAAAAGTGGGCTTAGGTTAACTGAGAGTAAACAATAAAGTTTCAAATGTTGAAAAAAGTTTTCAGTTTTCCAAAATGCGAAGAAATTATGGCTGGATTACCCATTAAAGATGTATTCTTAAAATAATTTATTTGCATTTTGCTATTTTCTAAGGTAAGAAGAAAAAATCAGCATTTGACACTTTATGCGGTTTTCTCTAGTTTTTTCCTGAGTTCTGTTTCCTATATTTTAACTTACCAATGGGGGTAAAAAAAAATCTATGAAAATTTTTCCCTTGGTATAGCGTCTTCTTAACTTCTTTTTTTTAAATTTTCCGATAAATTTTGTATAATTTATTATTATAGATGTAATCATTATTATTTCATCCAGTTATTTTCATTTTAACGTATAAAATTTTATAATCCTCTAAAATGTAAAAAGTCAGTTTTGTTTTCATTTTGTTTTGTATTGTTTTAAAATTTTGGTTTAATTTCTTTTTTTTTATCAATTTTTTATTTAAGGGTGACAAAGTATCTTATTTTTTTATGCTAGTAAAGCTTACTGATTTATTTCATAAAAAACTATGTAAATGAATAACTTACTACTTTACTTCTTTGTTTATATTAACCATTGCTTATAAGTTTATAGTTTATATTGAAACTAATTCTGTACAATTTATTTTTTGTTTTAATACTTATATAAAAAATTTCTTTTTTTTTCTTCCAGTTATTGAGTAAACCAGAAAACTGCTGTGGCTTGAAAGAAAAGCATGTAAGGCTTATAATGAGGCATGTCTCTTCAGCCATTAATTACTTGCATTCCATGAGAATCATCCACCGGGATTTAAAACCAGAAAATATTGTTATACAAAGCCAAAATGAAAATGTATGCTTTTTCCATCACATATGCATTTTATATTCTATATGTATGAAAGAGTCTTATATGATATCAAAGTTAGCTATAACTAATAATCACACTTTTCTAGTAAATAGCAAATTATACAAATTCACAGACATTGCTAATTAGTAGAATGCTAATTATTTGAGATAATTTTACTACATCATCAAAATATCCTTTCTTAATTATTTTTTAGTATGTAATGAATCTAATAATGTTGTTCTAAATAAGCTAAGTTATCCTACTATTTTTTATTTTAATGTGTAAAACATGGCTGAAATGCTTAATTACTTTTATTACATGCATTAAAATTTGTTTAGACCTAATTATCTATACGATTAAGCTTCGAGAAAAAGGTTCCTGTGAAGGTATAGGCCAGGGGTGGCCAATCTCCTTGATAATCGAGCCATTTTTCAAAATTTGAAATTTTTCGCGAGCCGCAATTAAATCTGTATTTAAAAGGTATGCAAAAAAGGTATTAAAAAAATAAGTACAAAATATGTGTATTGAATTTAAATATTAAAAATTAAACACATTTATTTTACTTCTCTTGATAATTCTTTAAAATTTGGTGAATAATTGGTGACAGCACTTCTCACTAATTCTTTGAGATGCTGGTTAGTTTATACTGATCGGTGTTTGGATTTCACGAATTTTAAAGTGTAATAAAATGATTCACGTTGTTCCGAATATTGGTTGATAAAAGTACGTTGTTCCGAATATTGAAATAATTCGACAGGCAGCCTATTTTAATTCAGGATATTTCGATTCAGGTACAAATTTCCAAAATTCAGTAATCGAATTCTAATTCTCCAGACGCTTTTTGTGTCATAATTATATTAGAAATGGAAAACTCACCTTGAATTGAGCAACGTTGCACTTAGTCTTTCATATTTGTTCTCAGTAATTTAAAAGACATTTTGAAACACATACGGAATGATAATAATTTTTTAAAATATAATAGCACAAAAATGAAAAAGGAACTCGGGTACATTTATCAAGAGCCACAAATAATCCTTCAAAGAGCTGCATGTGGCTCGCAAGCCGCAAGTTGCCCACCCCTGGTATAGGCTAATATGTGGATAACCTTTTGTGTGCCATGGATTAAGTCCTCATTTTAAACTTTTTTTCAAAAAGATTTTTTTTTTTATGATGACAATTTAAAACTTATTAGATTAAAACTTTTTCACTTAAATTGTTTCGAATTCCACTGATACTCAGCATAATAATTTTTTATTTCTTAACTAATGAATATGATTTACTTGCGAACTTAAAAAAAGTTATATCATTGTTATATTCCTTTTTTAATGTAACATTTGAATATCTCCTTACAAAATTTCTTTATCTTTTGTTAATTGTTTTATTTCCCCTTTCTTATTTATTTCATTGATAGTAATTTGATTGCCTATTTCAAATCTCTCTCTTTTTTTTTTTTTACTCTAAAATCAAGCTATTTATTTAAAATGTAACAAGATATTAAAATGTTTAATTTTTCAGCATTATTTTCCAAATTGTGACAAAGATTGTAAGATAAGAAACTAAAACACCTTTGAACATAAACTGAAATGAGTTACAATAATATTTAACTACAACATTACTACAAGATTTGAATATTATGCTCTCTTGATTTAATTCATGATTTTTGAATCTGTTTTTTTTTCACAATATTTTTAGGTAGTATATAAGCTCATTGATTTAGGATATGCTAAAGAGCTTGATCAGGGTAGTCTTTGCACTTCCTTTGTTGGCACTCTTCAATATTTAGTAAGTATTTTGGTAAATTGTTTTGTAAAAATAACAATTTTTTTACATCTGTTTCTAAGCTTATTTTACATAATTTATTTCTTAATTATCAATGATATGAGTATAAAGATACTTTTACCTATAATTCATTACTGTTTTTTTTCCTTCTTTATATTAATTTATATATTATAAATAGATATTATCCCTTAAGCAAAAAAAAAATTATATTCGTTACATATTACATGTCATATTGTTAAACTTCTGTGATAAAATATGTCAAAACATTTATTATTTAAAAACTACTGTGAATTAGTATAGAGCTTAACTGTTAGTGCTAAAAATAGCTATTGTAAATTTTGGTCTAAAAGTTGATTTGCAATGAAAGCTGGTTGTGTCAAATCAGATACTAGTTATTCCACCCTAAAAAAAAATTATAAATAAAATTACACTTATTTTAAGAAGTTTATCAGTATAGATAAATACACAATTAGGAGACTAGAAACAATTATAATTATATACTAGAGGTAAAACTCTTTATATCATACATATTCTTAAATGGTACTATAGATTTGAAATATTTAAACCATGTCTGTGTTGATTTTAGACACTATGTATCCAACATCATTGTTAACGTTTAATATATGATTTACTTAAACATCATGTTATAAAATATTTAAGTTATTTGTTTTGATTGTTCAAAATTAATATTTGTTTGTAATTTTCAAGTAACTGTTTTTTATTGAGGAAAAGATAGGGAATTTCTTTTCTAAGTATTTGTGGCCCTCTTGTGTTATATACATCTTTAATTTACTAAATGTATCGATACTTTTAAAAATTTATCGTAATCACTTAAAATGTTGTTTAATAAAATATTCAATCCTGTTCTTCATTTTTTAATAGTTTTAGTTAATTTAATTATATTTAAAATTTCATTAGAAAGTTTTTTAAAGTAATTTTCTTTTTTTAAATACATTTTCAGGCACCTGAATTGTTCATGTCTCAGAAATATTCTTGCACGGTAGATTATTGGAGTCTAGGTCTTGTAGCACATGAAGTTATTACAGGATCTCGTCCATTTCTTCCAGATAAATCTCCTGCTGAATGGTACTGTTTATGCTATTTTTACTATTAAATATTAATTTTAAGAACTGAAAAAAATAAAGTTTTTACTATTTTTTCAATCAACTGCAGTTAATGAAATTAATAAATTTTTGTTGTGGTATTTTTACTTATAATCTTGGTATTTTTAATTATGTACTTGTAGTTTTTCTCTTTTTCATGAATTGCAAAGTTCATTTAAAAGTTATCAGTAGTCTTCAATTAAATTTTATATGTGTAGAATAAAAAATTGAAAAGTAAACATTTTATAGAGTTTTTCTTTATCAAGTTTTGCTTTTTAGAAAAATCATTATTACTATTTATGTTTATAAAAATTTGTTATTCGAATAGTTCAATCCATTGTACTATAATTTATTATTATATCTAACATTGTGTAAATTTGAGTAAAAAAACATTTTTTAATAATTTCAAAACACAAATTGTGTCCTATGTTTACATATTGAATAAAATGCTATAACACCTTATAAAAAAAAACCCTTGTTTTCTGCAAATAAGGTCTAGAATTATGTTTAAATTTCATATAATCAGAATAAGTCTGTTTTTTTCCCTTCTTAAATTGAGTATTAAAAATATTATTATTGTTATTTTTTTGTGCATAAGTTTGCATTTTTCATAGTTTTAAATATTTGAGTCTATATTTAGGGAATGGGAATTTTTTTTAATTTCTAAATATTTCAAACTTAATCTAATTTGTCTTATATCCTTATTTTTAATTTTTGGAAATCATTATTCACTCATTTATGCATAAATATGCATATATCTATTACTTTTTACCTCATATATTTGTGCCAGTTTGCACCATATTCTTCTAAAAATGGCTTCTGTATATGATAAATAAGTTAAATATAAATAGTATAAATTGCTAGGTAAATTGGCTACTAAACGAACTGTTTTTGAACTCCATCTTTCATTGTGTAACATCTAACGATAAAAAATGGCATTCTTAATAAATAGTGTTCAAACTTACTAGGTAACCTACTTAGTTATTCAATGCATTATATTTTCATCAAGTGTCAGAACAAAGAAACTGATAGAAAAATTCAGAAGTTTCGCCGAGTTTTTCCTTTTCAATTTTATTAAAGTATTTTTTAATGTAGTGCACAATTTTTGTTAAAGCTATCCTTAAAGTTAAGCTATATTTCAAGATAGTGGTATATATGTTCTCATAATTGTTTTCTTTGAGACAACTTGCTCACTCAAACTTTATGTTTAGAATTGTATATTTTATGTATTTATTTTATTTTTGTTATTGCATATTTAAACATTCTTTTTATTTAAAAATATTTGGTGTATTTTTAATTCTTAAATTGTGTAATTTATATTTCAGGATTCCCATTATTCGACAAAAGAATTTTGATCAGATTCGTGCTTATTTAGATGAAGATAAAAACATTGTATTTTCTTCTGAAATAGCACCGTGCTATTATATCTCCGAGTAAATATTATTAATTACTCAATTATTTTTCCTTATTTATTAATTTTGTGGATTAAATATTAAATAAAGTGTATTTGTTTTGCATTATAGTTTAGGATAATAAAATTCTTATTTGTAGCTGAAATATACATAAAATAATATTTCAACTTGATAAATTTTTGTTCCATATTTATTATCATTGAAAAAGAAGGTACCACATGCATTTTCAATTCAAAAAACGCAATAATTTGTGTTCTTGATGATTTATGTATTTTTGATTAATATTTATGTACATCTACATAAGTTTTAAATTGAATAATTAAAAATTTAATGCCTCATTATAATCCTTTGGTTCTGAAATTAGCTATTTCTTCACAAAGCTTGAAAAAAATGGTTAGCTTTAGCTAAGACTCGTGCTATGTCGCAATACATTTTATGGATTAGTTCAATTAGTACGTCTTCATGAATTTTATGAATATTCAGTTTTTTATTAGCTTGACATTTGTATCAAGATAAAAAAATTATAAATAAATAAAGACAGACAGGAAGGCAGAGTTCTGTTTTGTGGAAATAAAATGAAAATTCAGGTTTTCTGTAAAGATGTTGACGGTTTTGTCTCTATATTAAAAAAATCATAGGAACCACCAACGCTGTTTTGGGTGTTCTAATTAACATTGTATTTTTATTTTACTACGCAAAAAGTGTAAGACCTAAGCACTTTAAATTGTTATTGCGTATAGAAAATTGTACAAAAATTAAGATAGAATAAAAAAAATAAACATTCAATAATTAGTTCAAGAACTGTTAACTACTTCTTTTTGCAGATTTTTCCGCAATTTTTTTGCTTGACATTTTGCTTTGCTGCTCAAAATTTATCAGACTTAGAAACTAGAAATTACGAAAGGTATGCTGAAAAATGTACAAGGAGTTCCACAGAATAATAAAAAGCATATATGATTCAATTATTGTTTAAACTTGTAATTATATATATATGTAACATAAAAAGCTTCAATTAATCTTTTTATGTTAGTTTCTTCGTTATGAAACAACTCCTAATTTATTACTACTTAATTCTTCAAATCGAAGCACTTTATGATACTTTTAAGAAACCACATCCTGTTTCTAAATCTATTTTTAGCCAACTATACATAAATTTAAATAAAGATATTTTTTCCTTTTAAGCCTTGTGAGAATCGCGTGATATATTTAATTAACCAATAGTAATTTCTGAGTTTTCCCTCTTTTCCCTAAATAGAGGCATTTTAGGATTTTTTGCAAGATTTTCCCTACCAGAAAGACTGTTTGCTGATGGAGTAAACATCACTTTTTCGCTCCCACTCAACTAAGAATGATCAAATAAAACTTACTCTGATTTAATTAAAATCCTGTGTCTGTTTCCCTGCTCGGTCCGACTGCATCATTTTACAAGCCGGCAGGATTTTAAGAACTGATGAAACGGGCGCAGGATAATATTAAATGCTTCTTCAAAACATAAAAATAAAAAAAAAAATAACTAAAAGAACACACTTCTACTATGTTAGAACATTTGAGCCTATTAACGAACGAATCGAAGACTTCACAGAGAATGCTTAGCAGTTCATTGCCAATGCTGCGAAATTAATTGGATTTGGAGGAACCTTGAAAGCTTAGTCTGCAAATTTATCAATTTCGGCGTTAGTCAGTGACTCATCTTAACGAAGAAGATGGTTTATTCCCCTTTTCTACTAACTCTTCTCGTGTTTACTCTTGGAATGGTGCGACTATGGAGAAAAATTATGCAATCACAGAACTGGAATGTCTTGCTATTGTTGATTCATTAAACAAATTTTATCACTATTTATTTGGAAATAAATTTACCATACATACAGATCATGCGGCTTTAGTTTGGTTAAAAAATGTTAAAAATCTAAAAGGTAGATTGTTCCGATGGTCTTTACTATTAAGTATGTATGATTATGATATAAAATACACAAAAGGCACCTTAAACTTTGAAGCTGACATGTTATCCCGTGATATTCCTGGCAATATTGAACACAATAGTAATGTTGATTTAAATAATGTAAGCCATTTTTCACATCTTTTGCAATTAGACGAAATTCGCGAAGCCCAACAAAATGATAATTTAACTGGAAATTTTATTAAAATAGATAATGTTTTGTGTATACGTAAAAAGGGTTTTACCAAAATTGTTGTTCCATTTTCTTTAAGGCATAAATTACTTGAAATTACTCATAAAAAATTTGGCCATCCCGGAATTCAAAAAACTATTAATTTACTTACTCCTGTTTACTATTGGGAAAATATTACTTTGGACATTACAAATTTTAACAAACATTGTCATACTTGTCAAATTAATAAAAAACCTAGACAGAAAAGATTTGGGTTACTTCAGGAAATGCCCCCAGTTGACAAACCTTTTGAAATAATTGCAATCGATAGTGTAGGTGGTTTTAATTATTACAATTCTACAAAAAAATATTTAACTTTAGTAATTGATCATCACACTCGATATATGTGGTCTTTTGCATCTAAATCAATAACTACGGAAACTTATGTAAATTTTTTGCACCAAATTTTTCAAATTCAAACCCCTAACAGTATTTTGAGTGATAGAAATGCCGCGTTTACTTCTTCCCACTTTAAAAAATTTCTTAAACATAGCAAAATCAAACAATTGTTAACTACAGCCCATAGACCTGAAACTAATGGAAAAGTTGAACGTTTAGGACAAACCATTGTAACACGTTTAAAATGTAAAATTAATGATTCTTCTAAAAGAATTCCTTGGCCTAAATTATTAAAAGAAGTAACTGAAGAATATAATTTAACTCCACATTCAGTAACTAAATTCCCACCAGCTTATTTAATGTTTGGCACTCTCCCATTTAATCATCCTTTATCTGAAGAAATTTTTCCACCAATAGAAGAAGCAAGGAAAATTGCAGTTGAAAGAACTAAACAATATCATGAAAAAAATAAAATTTATTATGATGCAAGATTCACTCATATTGAATTTTCCCAAAATGATACTGTAATGTATGAAGATTTTAAATACCCCAATACTAGGAAACTTACCCCCACTTTTTCCGGTCCATATATAATTCTTGAAAAAATTTCTGATGTTAATTATAAAATAAATAAAAAGAATATTCATAATAAAGAAAATACAGAAATAGTTCATATATCAAAATTGCGAAGGTACCACCCACCTGACAAACTGAAATTATGTCACGAATAAAAAACATGTAATTATTTAAATGGAATTGAATATATTTTATATTAAATTTAATGATTTTTCAATGTTAAAATAAAATTAAAAACACCGAATATGACAACATTACACATGGTTCAATGAACATGTGATCCCCTTTTTTCTGGAAGATCCGACCTTTCAAATTTTCTTTTTCAAGTTCAATGTTTACCCAATCTAAAAGGATATGGGGCGATGGTAGTTTCTCTCTGTGGTGAAAACCAAAAAAATTTAAGCGTAAGCATCTATTGAAACTAGGATCTTCCAGCACATCATTGTTGAGACTAGGGACTGTTTTCCTCCTTTTGGGGAATACAGCCCCTAATCCAGCAAAAATTTTCCCCTAACAACACTGAAATCCTAAATTTCAGATTAAAGACCATTGTGTCAAATTTTTTTTATACATTTTATTTTCAAGATGTACAAATCCTGAAGAAAAATTTTTTGGAAAAAGTGTCAATTTGTATTTGTATATCTCATATCACTTGTATTTTCATGTTTTTTAATATTTGCATTTTTAGAAAATTTTTATAAATTTTCTTATAGTGAAAAGTTTATTTTAATTGTGTTAGTATGAGTAATAACTTTATTTACTGTGATTTCAAAAAGGACTGAAAAAACTTAAATCACAAAAAACTATTGAAAATGAAGATCTAACACTTCATTTTGATGGTAGCGCTACTTCAATTTTTTTTTCCTCGAGACTTTCATGAAATTTTTTTTATATTGTGTACTTATATGTATTTTTTATAATTCATATTAATTTGAAATCTTGTTAAAAGTGCAAATTGGTTTTTTTTTAATTTTAGTTGTGTCATCATAGGGAAAGTTTTGCAAAAAGATAAATTTTTAAAATTTTTGATAGTAGTTAGAAAATTTTCGGCGAGGGGGGATGTAACATAAAAAGCTTCAATTAATCTTTTTATGTTAGTTTCTTCGTTATAAAACAACTCCTAATTTATTACTACTTAATTCTTCAAATCGAAGCACTTTATGATACTTTTAAGAAACCACATCCTGTTTCTAAATCTATTTTTAGCCAACTATACATAAATTTAAATAAAGATATTTTTTCCTTTTAAGCCTTGTGAGAATCGCGTGATATATTTAATTAACCAATAGTAATTTCTGAGTTTTCCCTCTTTTCCCTAAATAGAGGCATTTTAGGATTTTTTGCAAGATTTTCCCTACCAGAAAGACTGTTTGCTGATGGAGTAAACATCACTTTTTCGCTCCCACTCAACTAAGAATGATCAAATAAAACTTACTCTGATTTAATTAAAATCCTGTGTCTGTTTCCCTGCTCGGTCCGACTGCATCATTTTACATATATGTATGACCGTGTTTGTCTGCTAAAACAGCTACCGAGTCGAAATTGTATGTGCTAGCAGGACCATTTTGAATTACAACTTTAACGATAGTTTTTTTCGTAGCACCTACTTGCTGGAAAGTTATAACAATTTTAAGTTTTTTATTTTTGTGATTTTTTTTTAACTTTAAATAATTATCATTTATCGATTGTTGTATAAAAATTTATCCCTCTCACAATTTTTTTTTATAAGCTCATGCTTGACCTAATGTCAAAAATAGCAACAACAAAAAAATGAATAATTAGAAAATAAGAGTTACCTTAAATATTGCTAGTTATAAATCTTAACATTTATATAAAAAATTTTAAAAATATAAAGACTGACACTGTGCAAACTGTTACTTGACATAAAATGCTAACTGTTAGCATTTTATGTCAACTATGTCAACATTTTATGTCAACTGTTATATGACATTAGGTTATTGTTAATTGTATAAAAGTGAATTACTTTTCATTTATAACTGCTTATTGTGTCACATATTCTGCATTTCCAAGTACATTCATTCCAAAATAATTATTTTTTAAGTACATTTGAGTATTTTTTAAATCCAAGTATCATTTCCTTATGATTAACATATTAATAAAATGTCCTTACATTAATAATAACTACATTTTTTCTAATCAAAATTATTGTTTTTATTGACTTTTTAGAATAAAACTTTACGAAGATCAAGGGGGGGGGGAGATTTATGTTTATTAAAGCTGATTCTCAGAAATAAGAATTTACGCACGGACAAGAATTTTTTTCCACAGCACAACCCACCCTCACTGTGTATTAACTCTTGGGAAGGTGAGGGTATTATTATTGATTTGCTATATTATTGATTTGCCAAAATGCAACAAATAGCAATCCAATAGTAATTTTTGTAAAAAATTGACATAAACCTTTTTCCCCCCTTGATCTTCAGTTGTGAATGAGAAGCAACCATGGAGTTGGGAAATGAATGGAAAAGGTGGTGGTGTCTTCTAGTAATAATAATGAAATAAAAAAACACAGATTACATCTTTTGTTCGTTTTCATCTTTTGATCTAAGCTATTTAATTTGATTATATAATTGATGCAATATTTCAAATCATGTGCGTAAAATATAAATTCATCATCCATGTGTATGATTTTTGTTAATGTCTTGGAGGCAATGTTTGCAATCTTGGCATAATCCTTAAATGGGTCTGGTTCATTTCATTGACAGGGCATTTCCTTGACTAGGTCATTTCGTCGACATGGTCATTCTGCTGGCAGGGTCATTTCGCCGGCGAGGATTATTTCTTTAGCAGGGTCATTTTGTTGACAAAATGACCTAGTCTATAAAATTATCTGTCAGTGAAGTGGTGTCAAGAAACAACCTATCGATGAAGTGATTGTCGCTGAAATTAACACGGCCCTCCTTAAACACTTTATAGCTCCCTAACACAGTCATAGTTTTGACGAAAATGCTGAAATATTCCACAATATTATAATTTTAGATATTCAGATTTTTCGGTATTACGAAAAGATTTTTTCTCCCTCTTAGTGTGTGTTGGTGTATTGTTCGCATTTCACTGTATTATATTTCTTAAAATGCATTATTATTTAAGAAAGAAAAGAGAGCTAAATAATTTTTTAAAGCTCATAATTTATTATCTCTACTTGATTTTTAACATACTTATAATGAAAAGTACCTGATAGTTATACAATTAGGTACTTTTATAATTATGCATCGTTACAATATTATAACATTTCAGAATTAATAAATTTTTTTTTTTCATATAGCACATTCAAACAAGATGTTGAAGAATGGTTGCAATTAATGTTGGATTGGAATCCTAAGAAAAGAGGGAGAAAGGGAGATGTCACATTTTTCTCCCTTCTAGAGACTATTTTAAACAAAAAGGTATTTTATTGTTGTTATTATTATTTTTTATATTTCTTTCGCTGTTGTTGAACAAAGTTAGGTGCTGATGAACATTACAAGAGAATAAATACCATACTACCTATAATTCCTACTTTTGCAAATTTTGAATTGAAATATTTCTCTTTCTGGTTTAGAAAGAGAAATATTTCATTGCTGAAAAAAAAATATAAATACAAGTGAAAAACCTTGATTTTTAATGTTTCTAAAGCTGCTATGTTTGTATTTTGTATAAATTTAAATTAGTGAATATTTTAAACCATTTCTAAAAAAATATTCAAATAATTTATTATTATTTTTTTAAAAAAAATATATATCTTTTTTCCCTTCTCTCTCATAATGAAGCTGGTAAAATATACGAAAAGCATAATTCTTAATGATTTAAAAATTTATTCAACTTATATACTCTTGTACCACCAAACTTCTCTTATAAATCTTGGCTGTTTATTTCCTGAAATATTTTTAGAAATAATTAGGAAGAAAATCAATCATATCCACTTCTGATTAAAATATCTGAATTGTTATGCTGATCAAAAATTTTCAAATAATTAGGAAAATTCCATTTTTAGGAATGTATTATTTCTCTATCTTTTTATAATCTTTGAACAAGATCTGTCCTTCATTGTGAAATCAATATAAATTTTTAGTTCATAAATTGTGGATGATGCGAGCCATTATCTACTGCACACAAAATTGTCTGTCCTTAGTTGTGTAATTAATATAAAGTTGTACTTTACAAATTGTGAATAATGTGAGCCATTATCTCCTGCACACCTAATATTGTCTGTCCTTAGTTCTGTAATCAATATAAAGTTTTAGTTCACAAATTGTGAATGATACGAGCCATTATCTACTGCACACGAAATTATCTGTCAATCAATAAAATGTTTTAGTTCACAAATTGTGAATGATATGAGCCATTATCTACTATGCACACCAAATTATCTGAATTGTTCTACTTAAACCAGGTATAAAATTTTTAAAAAATTAAACATTAACTACAGCTGATGAGGGAACATGAAATTGTACTCTTAAAAATTTCCAAAGAACATGTATTTAAAGATAAAAGAAAAATGTTTGTCCACCTTAAATATGTTATGTTAAACTATCAATGTTTAATTTTTTATTCTACTTATGCTATTTTTAAAATCAACTGTTAAGCATTTTGAAGCAGCAATTTTAAGAAGATATTGTTTGTTTTATAGGTTGCTGTTGTATTTTGTGTTGAAACCTTAAAACTCTACAATTTGATAGTTACTGATGGAATGAGCTATCAAGATTTCTGTGTGCAACTTGAAATGAAGACGGGTATTCCAGTTGCACAGCAAGAACTTTTTCTTTCTAATGGTCATTTCCCAGATACTCGAAAGGGTGCTGAACAGTTTGTTTGCAACTTAGTATGTGTATTTAAATTTTTGTTATTCATATCTTTTATCCTTGAATTTGTAGACATTTTTCAATAACTAATTTATTTTGATGAAAGATACTATTTCACCTGTTATTTTTTTATTTTACTTATTTTTTAAAAATTATTGAAATGGAATTTTCATTTTGCTTTAATGATTATTTTCATTACACATGCTTAATTTTTTGATTATTGAAAGGGCTTTTTCTTATTCTGTCTTTAGCTTAGCCATTTTTCATTAATGATGCTTAGTTTTTTTTTTATTATTGAAAGAGTCTTTATCTTGTTACAACTAACTTAAGCTTTTTAATTTTTTTGATGCACATTTTATGAAAATTATTAGAATGGAATTTTCATTTTGCTTTTACAATTTTTTTCATTAACCATACTTATGTTTTTTTAGTTATTGAAGGAAGCTTTATCTTGTTCCTTATTTGACTTAGGCTTTCTTTTTTACGTATTTCGTTTTACTCATTTTGTAAAATTTGTTGAAATGGAATTTTTAATTTGCTTTATTGATTTTTCTTCATTTTCCACACTTAATTTTTTTTTAATTATTAAAAGGGGCTTTATCTTATTCTATCTTTATTTTTAACTTATTCTCATTTTATAGAAATTTCTAAACATTTTTCATTCTACTGAAAAAAGCAACTTCTTTTTAAGTTTCATAAATTATGCTTAATTTTTTATTATTGAAATAAACTTTATGTTGTTGTAAATTTAAACTTTGTAAATTTATTTTTTGATGCTCATTTTATGAAAATTACTGGAAAGAAATTTTATTTTGCTTTACAGTTTTTGTTTTCCATTCAGCCATACTTAAGTTTTTCGATTATTGAATGAGGCTTTTTTTTTTATCTTGATCCATACTTTACTTAAGCTTTGTTATCTATTTATTTTGATACTTATTTTATGAAAACTACTGAGCTGAAATTTGTATTTTGCTCAAAAAAAAAATTTTTGCGAAATATGTTTCTTTTTTTTTTTTTAATTATAGAATTATAGAATTATATTTTTTTTAATTATGTATTCATAAAAACTTTTTATTTTTACACTAATTTTTTAAAAAAATGTACATTTTTCACTTACATATTACATTTGTCTAAAATGAATTTAATATCTTTTGTTATTTAAAATGAGGAATCATTGTTTACAAAATTAAAAAGAATTAATTTTTTTTATAATCATCTTTGTTGGAAACAGATAAATTACAACCAAGTTAAATTTGTAGTAATTAGGGTTATTTATTTTTGTATTGTATATGCCATACTCATTACAAATAAAAAAATCTTTCAAACCTTATATGTGTGGCATATTTTATATATCATGCAGAGGTTTTCATACAACTTCTATCATTTACTTAAAACTACTATAACATAACTTAGTTGTAAAAAATATTTAAAAATGGAAACTGTTATTATCTTAAGTAACATTTATATTTTTCTAAAAACAATACCTGTATTTAACTTCAAAGAAACTTTATTGATTCTCATAGCTCAGCTAAATAACTTGTGTAGAAATATTTGAAATATCAAATTGGTTTAAAAGTAAAATATCTTTAAATTTTTTAAGTAGGAAATATAACACCCAACTATTATATCTGTCTTATGAAAATTTAAAATTGATTTTTTTTAATTCTTTTTTTATTTTTAGAAATATAAGTATTTTTGTGATAAGGGAGTGTTTTTACTGAATGAAACTGTGGTTAAACAGTGAATTAAAACTAGGTTAACTTTTTACTTCATAACAAAAATAAACATTTGCCCATTCATTTTTATTTGCCTTTAATCAGTGGTATTAACTTTTTCACAATGCTAGAATTATTTACACCTAATTTTTGTCAGTATTTTACTTGTAGATTTATGCCATTAAAATTGTTAAGTTATAATGTAGTAGTTACAGGGCCATGAATATTGCTAGATTTTTCAAATTAAGAATCATATATCACTGACAAGAAAGATGAGACTATCTTTTTTTCTTCCTCCAAGATTTGACATGTCATCAAGCAAAAGAATTAGATTTCTCCCAAGAAATAAGTTTGTCATAAGACAACCAATCCTCTTTTTGCAATGTACATATTTTATGAATTTATGGCAATAGGTTTTAAATTTTTTCACAAATTAACATAGACTTTTTTGTAGATTTTTAACAAAACAGATTTTTTTTTTATTTGGACTGTTATATCCTATTCCTCTTGTATCTTACATAAAAATATAGAGCAAAAATCTAGCATTTTTAAAAAATGCTTGAAGGTGGTTATTTTTGATTTACATTTTTAAAGGCCCTTAAAGGTGCTTTTTTTATTCGAGGTATTTTTATTATGGGCATAGTTTTCTATCTTTTTTAAAAAGAAATTTTTTCTTGGACGTGTCAATTGTCATTCTAAATTACAGAAGATGCATGATTTTCACAATATTTATCAGAAGGTCGGGATAGCCTGGTCGGTAGGGCGCTGGGCCCATATCCAAGAGGTCGTGGTTTCGATCCTCGCCGGCCGAAGACTCCCCGTGTAGTAAATGGTGACTGATGCACGTTAAATCTGTCGAGTCTCAAAGTCCTCCATGTTCCCATAACAAATCAATACCTCTGGGGGTACTGATCCAAGAGTTTCCTTGTCTTCTGGATTGGTTCAAAATTACAAGGCTACGGAGTTGAACGTAAGTAGTCGTAAACCCATGAAATTGGGTCGGCTGTTCAACGATGGTTATAAAATAAAATATTAATCAGAAACTAGTTATTTTATCATGATTATGTGAAGTTTGTGAAAATGTTTTAGAATTTTATTGATTTTATGTTCACAAATTAAGAACTTTAAACGATAGAAAAAATAATTTTTATTACTGCTGAGATAGTGCTTAAAATATTTTTTTTTTTCTTAAAAAGTACTTAAAAGGTGTTTATTTTTTGTTGAAAAATCTGGCTATGCACCCTGTCATGAGAACTGCATTTTTGAATCAGATTAGTGTAATATTAAAGAACTATACAATTTGTAATTTTATTATTAAAAAAAACTAATATGAAAATAAAATTTATTTAGTGTAATTAATTTTATATCTTTTAATTCAGATAAGATTTAAATATTTATGGATGTTGTGATTTCAGGAAGAAGAGGAGCAGGTCACTTACTTATTTGATTTGAAAAATACGTCTTCATTGCCATTACCGTCATCTGCTACTTATATTTCACCTTCTGTTGAAGCCATGATGAGGAAACCACTTGAGACTGTGGATTATCTACAACAACGTTCAGTTTGGGCTGAAGCTGTTCATTTATGCCAACAAGAATGCATTCGAACTTCAAGAGTTTCAAATGCCTTTAAAGCATATGTGTGAGTTTTACTAATGAATAAATTTTTAAACGTGTACTCATAATTATATAATTATGACATAAATTCAATTCAGGGGTCTGTCCAGACATTTTGTAAAGGATCTTGTTTTTGATAAATTGTGAAAAAATTACTCGTAATTTGTGTATATGAAATAAACGTCACATTCTTTCAACCAGGGTCCTACTTTTATGAATTAGTGCAAATAGGCTCCTGTTATTACAAAAACTTTTTCAATGAGTTTTTAAATTGTAAATAGATACAAGATTATGCTCAACACTGTAAAATTATAATAAAAAGATAAGTAAATTTTCAAAAATGAACAGCAATTGCTGCTTCTAAATTAGAGCTGCTACATACAGATATTTGGTATTTAGCCAATACTGCTGAACGCAGAATATTCATTTGGAATGAATAATGGAAGAAGCTTCTGCCGAAGACAAAACTTAATTCGTTTACATCCATCTTTCTTTTTTTTCCCCCTGGGAAGGGTTTATTCGATTACCAAAACAATAATGAAGATAAACAAATTTGTTAAGGGTCCGTTTTTAAGTTAAAATATTTTGTGAAGGATCCGTTTTTATGAAAAGATAATTTGTGAAGAGTCCGTTATCGAACCCAAATTTCTTTTAAACAGACCCCTGCAATTGTTGTATTTTTTCATTATTTTTAAGGCTATAACAATAACTGAAGCTTAATAGGAAAAAGAAAGTAGTTTAAAATGAAAATAATTCTACCTGCATGTTGCGTAGGGTTCTTAAAGGTGCTTATTTTCGTTTTTTAAATGCCCTTAAAGGTGCTTTTTTCATGGGGAGTTTTTTAAAAGTGCTTAATTTTCCCTTTTCGAAAATGAGATTTTTTTTTCTTTACCGTACCGATTTTTGCTGTGTATTATACAAAAGCGTGGTTTTCACTTTATTCTATTCAACGTTTTTACAATTCATTCCACCACAATCCATTTCGGCGCCATCGGTCCGTAACGTATGAATGAACCAATCATGTTACATGTTTAATTAAATACTTACAATTCCGCCTGTGCACCTGAGGTGAGTTTTTGGTGAAATTTTAGCACTCTGCTGCATTTTCCAAGATATTACAGGCTTCATTTTTCACCCTCTGAAATTGAACCTAAAAATTCCTCGATCTTTTTTAGTGGCTAGTCAAGAAAAGAGTACTATATCAGAAACTACTTATTTTATCATGATCATGTTAGGTCTTTGAAAATTATTTTGCATTTTGTTAATGTATATAATTCTTACAAATATTTTTGAGTGCCTATTTTTTTGTTGGGAGATTTGGCTATGCACCCTGACTTGTGCTATATGTCAATTGAAAAACTAATTCGATTTGGCAGTATCCTGCAGTGGACTGGTCGTTAAGACAAGGTTCCCAGCATATCATCGAAGTCAAGCATCACTGGCTGTGGTCAGTGAGTGGGTGGGTGACCACTTGGATCAGTCTACGTAGGGACTGAGGGCTAGCGATATTGGTCCTCGTTAAACTGTTCTACCATAAAGTGCTCGATTTCGCATGCAGGTCGTCGGGCTACCGAAGCGGGGGTGCCATCCCCTCTGCAGAGGATTAAAATTGTTGTGTTTTCGGATCATCTTCAGGGAAGTTTCCCAGGCTGTCGCCTAAAGCCCATTGTGCAGCTCTAGTGCGATAAAATGAACTACAGCAACATTGCAAATGGGTTTAACTTAGCAGCAAAAGAGGCGAGGATGGTTTGTAAAGCAATCTTCAGGGCTAGAGTGCGACAGCAAATAGGGGGGGGGGCGAAGCCTGCTATTTAGCAAATAAAACTCTAAACGCATAATCATGGTCAGAGCTGATTATTCTCCGGAAAAAAAATCCGGATTTCCGGAATTTTCGCTAACAGTGATCCGGAGGTTTCCGGAGATCGAAGGTCCAGATGTTTAAAAAAATCATTGTTCACAGAAGTTACCGGAAATCGCGTACCGACTTCGCGTGCAGGTCCTCGGGCTACCAAAGCAGGGGAGCCATCCCCTCTGCAGAGGATCAAAATTGTGATGGCATGTCTTTGGATCATCCTCAGGGATGTTTCCCAGACCGTCGCCAATAACCCATTGTGCAACTCTAGTACGATATAAATGAACTACAACAATAGCCCATTGTGCAGCTCTAGTACGACATAAATGAACTACAGCAACAAATCAATTTGGTAGTTATTTAAATTCTTTAAATTTTGGAGTGTAGAATAAGAAATAAAGTAAAATGTTTGATGAAATGGTGGACACAGCTTTTCCTTTGAAAGTGGCTTTCATATTCAATGTTGCTGGAACACTCTTATTCTGAAACTTAATTCCATTAGGCTGCGAGTAATAAAACCGCATAAATATAATTTTATTATTTCCATTTTTAAAAGTATTTAGTCTATTTTGGATTCATCTTGTTAAAACTAGTTTGTTGATAAAGTGCTTCATCCCAGCATTTTTGTAATGATTCTCAAATTTAAAAATTACTTTGTTTGAAATCGTGTGCAAAAAGGAATAATGCCAGATGTGATTATCGTAACATTTTTTATGTACACAACTATCAAGATCTAATCAGCTTGTTCAAACATGATGGCTTTCTCTCTACATAATGTAGTTTGGGATGATCGGGAAATGTCCTATTGTGTTTTATTAAACTCATCGTTCATCAAACTTCCCAAACTGTATTTTGGAAAGTTTGATGCAGGCAGGATTTGTAAGTTGATGAAATCATAAAAAAAAAATTTTTGCAGTTGAGCAAGACTTATTTCCAAACAATATTTCTATTATTATTATTATATGTCTCTGTCTGAAAAGTTTTTTCATTAAATGATAAATAAAGTTTCATAGTTTCTTAATTTTTTATGAAATTTATTGTGTTTCAATATGTTTACCTGAATTTTTATTTTTCATCCAGAACAAACTTAGTTGCAAAAAATTCAAGTGCTCACAAAAGTGTCTCTCGCATGACTGCCGAAATGAATAAATTGATGGCAAAATGTTCCTTTTTAAAACGCGGGTAAAGAAGTTTTTCCTCTCATAGTTAATTTAATTTCTGATTTTTCTTGCTGTTTATTTATTCTAGTTCAATTTTATTTACAGTCTTGAGTTGGACATCAAATATTATAAGAAGCAATATAAAAGGGGTGGATTTTGTAAGTATTTTTGTATTCAGTGCGTTTGTATTTTATCATAATTTATTTTCTATTTTATCGTAATTTATTATTCATAAGTTCCTACTCATGCTAAGTTTTAGTAGATATTTATTTCTAAATTTATGTAACTCTGAAATAAAATATCTTTACAATTGTCTAATGTAAATGATGTCTAAAATTAAAATCTATGTAACATGGTATTTAACTTTAAACATAGTTTTCTTAAACTTGTTTTATTCATAAATATAAAAATTTGGACGAAAAAATTTTGCCTTTATAATCCAAATATTAAATTCAGTCATCCTGATACCTTTAAAAAATAAAAATCCTTTTATTTGTGTATTTTATTTATTTATTTAATAATTTTCAGTGACTGTTAAATTATTCAGAGAATTGTGTTAATGTAATTTGTAAATTTATAATCTACTGAAAAAATATAATTTGGTTACTTTGCCTTAAAGGCTTGGAATTTTAACTTTCTTTTCAAATCTTGGGAACTTCGAAAACCTTCAAGATTTTTTTGATGATTTTTTGAGCAAATGCAGAAAGTTTTATCTGTAGAATTTCCTGTAAATGATAATTGGTGTTTGCTTTACAAATACCGCTATTATGTTGGAAAATAGCTGTAAAGGCATCAATTTTTCAAGCTATATTTTAAACACCTTTTGGAGAAAATTCCCCAAGGATATTTATAAAGTTATAATTAAACAATAAATAACTGGTTCAGTTATGCAAGTATAAGTTATTTGGGTGCATTTTTATTCATTGAATTTTTATTGATATCTAGTCTGCAATGTATGGGACATAACACTATCTCTCTTATCAAGGATAAATTATTTGAATACATTTTTTATTAATTATTCATTGATTTTCAGTTTACACTCTATGGGACTGAATAACACTATCTCTCTATGCAAGGATATTTAAAGTAATGCAAGGATAAATTATTTGGGTGCAGTTTTTTAATTAAATATTCATTAATGTTCAGTCTACACTGTATGGGACTAAATAACACTATCTCTCTATGCAAGAATATTTAAAGTTATGCAAGGATAAATTATTTGGGTGCATTTTTTTAATTTAATATTCATTAATGTTCAGTCTACACTGTATGGGACTGAATAACATTATCTCTCTATGCAAGGATATTTAAAGTTATGCAAGGATAAATTATTTGGGTGCATTTTTTTAATTAAATATTCATTAATGTTCAGTCTACACTGTATGGGACTGAATAACACTATCTCTCTATGCAAGGATATTTGAAGTTATGCAAAGATAATTATTTGGGTGCATTTTTTTGGAAATATTTATTAATATTCAGTCTACTATGTTTGGGGCTGAATCAGGGCTCGAAAAACCACCCGTCCGCCTGTCCTCGGCGGTCAAAAATTCCCCGCGGACAACGAATTTCTCGAATCAGACGTCCTCGCGGACGGCCATTTTCCCGTTAATGTTGGTGATACATTTTCAATTTTTGTTATCTTACAAGAGTCTAGCGCCTCACTTCTAAAATGACCCTCTAATCTAGAAATACAGCAACATATCGCGCATAGTGGAATTGATGTTTTCTCTGTCTCCCGTACTGCAGCAGTTGAAAGGGACTTTTCGGCAATGAACTTACAAAAAAAAAACATTACGTACTGGTCTTAAACAAGAAGCATTAAACGCAATTATGAACATCTACCTAAATGGAAAACCCCTTTCAGATTTTTGTGCAGAAACCTCTGTAAATCATTAGCTTGATTGTGGAACTGGCAAACATCATATTTGATTCATTTAAAAAATGCACTACCCTCAGTTAAATTGACATTCCAGATAACTTGACATTTGTCATTTAAATTATTTCATAAAAGAAATAGATTATTTCATGAAATAAATAAATTATTTTATAAAAGAAATACTAGGTTTCTATTAGTAAGTCCTTTTATTACTGTATAATGCAATCCTAGTATTTGTAATCCTAGTAACTACTAATTCATTGTGCAATTTATATAAATGTTTGTAATAAATAAGAGAAAATCATATTTTTATTTGTTTAGAAGCGACGGGTTAGTTTCAAAGGAGGACGGGTACATTGTTGGACAAGCCGTCCTCGGGGACGGGTAAAATTTTTGATTTTTTTCGAGCCCTGGGCTGAATAGAACTACCTCTCTATGCAAAGTTGTGCGAAAGTAAATTATTTGGGTATGTTTTTTTAATTAAATATTTATTGATTTCCAGTCTATAATGTATCAGACTGAATAACATTACCTCTTTATTCTTGTTACTTGGACTCCAACTCTGAAGACAAAGATACTCTTAAATCAACCTGCTCGTTTCAATGTACTATTTGCCTTATTAACTTGAAAAAAATATTTGTTTTTTTGGAATTGTATTCTTCCAATAACTAAAAATTCATGTAACAAAATTGAAAAAAAATTGTCATTATTACACGTATATGCCTTGAGAATGTTTTTTGTCTTCTTTTCTTCTCTTTATGTTCACCATAATTTTTTTCTTATTTAAGCTTCCCCACAAATGATTGAGGACTGGGAAAGAACTCATGAAAATTTGCAAAAAATTGAGCTTTTGGTAAGTTATTAAGTTTAAATATATAAGGGCTAACTTTTTTTTTAAGTCATTGTAAAATTAGCACAATCATTTTTTTTTTAAAGAAGCATATAGTATGTTAAGCTTGCTATCTCATCTAACCATTAGTTTTGTTTAAATTAGATCTTAGGAAAAAGTATATTGTTAAACTATTTCATTAAAATCTTTTGTTTAACTTATTCAACTTATTCTTGATATTAGCTTGAAGCTCACTCAGCTTCAGATTTATGGATACCAGTTTTTCTGGGTGGTAAAAGCACTCAGTGTTTAGTACTGAATTTTACTACAATTGGGTATACTATAGCCTACGTCACAGGTTGTGTTATTCCTACTAAATTTAACCCATGAACGGCATTTTCTGCGAGCCTAACTTCAAGCCACAAATAAACAAACGAAGTGTTTGATCGTTTAAATAGCTGCTCGCCAGATTTTATTGCATTATAAAGAAAAGTAATTGATATTCGATTTTTGATTAATAATTGATTTTTGTGGATAGTGGCATAGAATTTAGCATTGCGTCATGGTAAATGTTATTCCTACTAAGTGGAAGTAGTTGTGTGTTTTTTTATATTATACCCAATTGGGTATAATATAGCCTACGTCACAGGTTGTGTGTGTTTTTTTATATTATACCCAATTGGGTATAATATAGCCTACGTCACAGGTTGTGTTGTTCCTACTAAATTTAACCCATGAACGGCATTTTCTGCGAGCCTAACTTCAAGCCACAAATAAACAAACGAAGTGTTCGATCGTTTAAATAGCTGCTCGCCAGATTTTATTGCATTATAAAGAAAAGTTATTGAAACTTAAAGTTATTGAAAAGTTAAACAACAACTAAATTCCATTCGTTTAGCATTGCATCATATGTTGCTCCTACTAAATCGAAGTAGTTGTGTTTTTTTCATATTATACCCAATTACTGGCTTTTACTCCAATTTTTTTTTTATATGCTAGAATTAAAAATAATAAAAAAACTTCCTGACTCACAACTGATTGTTGTGGGAATGCTTTACTTTCTTAACTAATTTTCTAATTTAATTATAATATAATTTAAAAAGGTTTACTTTATATTAATTATATTTTAAGTAATCAAACAAACTGTTTTGAATTATTATTTTTACTGTGTCAACATAATTCTACCAATTATTAGTGGATTCAGATTTTGATGCTTTATTATGTTACAGACAATGTGTTTTCTTACGTTTTCTAATGATATATTGATACAAATTAAGCATGAATATAATTTTATATCTTTTAGTTTAGAATTGTAATTCCAATTTTTTCTGAACCAAACTTTTCAATAGTGTAAATCTTTTGTTAATGAAATTTAATCTGTTATTATAGTGTCAAAACTAAAAAAAATTTTTTTTATATGATTATTATACTAAACAAAATTTATTTAAAATTTTTATTAGAAACAAAAGGTTATAAATGTGGAAGCTTGTTATTCAAATATTTCAAGTCATGCTGTACATCTTCATAAATCACCTCTTGCTAGGACAAAACTTATAGCTCCCATTGAAGAAACGTGAGTTTTTACCTTTGAAACATTTTTCCCCTTCTCCTAACTTGCTATGCTGTACCTGTAATAAAAAAAGTTAATTTCTCTATTTTGAAATAGTGTGCTTTATATGGACATTATATATTTGAATTAAACTACAATAAATTGTATATTTATAGTATTATTTAGCTATAGGTCTTCTATTTTATTAGTTTTAGTTATGTAGTTAGTTATTTGTAATTTTTAAAATTGTTTTTTATAGTAAAAATAATTATCAAGTTGAATAAGTATTTAACAAAAATGGCTATTTTTATTAAGTTGAATAAGCATTTAACAAAAATGGCTATTTTTATTTAGCTTAACACTATGTCCTTAAAGCAAAAAAAAATTTTTTTTTAAATAAAATTATAGAAAAATTATGTTTTTATCAAAGCATTGCATTATAAATTGAAAGTAAATAATTTCTATAGTTTCAGCTGTAATGATAATTTTTGTTTTCATCAGAAGTCTTTAGAAATTGTAACTATCTTCTACAGAATTAATTTTACATGTTTTTATGTTTTATTTATAACTGCTTATTAATTCATTTTACATGTTTTTATGTTTTTTTTATAACTGTGTTTTGTCTTCAACCTAGATATAAGAAAGTTTTGGACTCTATTTCAAATCTCAGGAAACGATCGAAAGGTAAGTGTAAAATGAAACTATAGGACTGTTGATAAATTCATTGAACACAATTAAATCTCTAAACTTGTTAAAATCACATGGTTAATGATACTTCTCAATAAAGATTAAGTCTCAAGCAGGCGTAAGAAAGTGTTGATAAATTCAATACCAATTCTATATATTTGGAAACACCTCGTGTCTTGATCTGAGACTTTTACCGAAGACTTACCATCACTTTATAAGAAATGAAGTTATTTATGACCACACCACACAGCCATTTTCATGACATTGGTGACAAAATTGTGGAGCCTTGACCTTTAAGACATCTTTGGTCCACAAGTCCTTTACTATACAAAATTATTTTCACTTAACAGGTCTTGATGTATCTAATTTTAAGAAAATATTTACAAATAATAGGATTGCAATTATTCTGAAATATTTTACTATATTTCTTCGTCCAATTTAATCGAGTGTATTTTTGCAGTGCAACTATTTATTTTAAAGTGAACTTCTTAAAAACTTGTCCGAAATAAGATATTTTTTTTTAATATATAATATTGCCTTTTAGAGCAGAGAAGGATACCACATGATAATACAGACTTTGTGAGATGTCTGTGCTTGTGTTTGCAGCACAATCATGCTCAAACTCAGGAGTTGTTAACACACATTAGGTAATTATAATTTTACTATATGTATTTATAAATGTATTAAAAGAATCACATAGTATGATATAGAACTATATCACATAGTTCTATCAATCATATTGGAGATTAAATCTTTTGCGTTGGAATTAATTGTGTCAAATATTTTATTAGTATACTAGCTGAATACCCAGTCTACATGTGGAGTAACAAAAAATTAGCTATCAATAAATCAGTGCTGAACATCATTATGAAATCATGCACAAAAGGAAAGATCTATACCAAAGCAATTAAGAAAGCTAAAATAATTCAATTTTTTTTATTTATTATTTTTTGCCCTTGGTAGTGGCTTTATGCTATTATATTAAGCAAAACATTTTTTTAGAAGTTTATCCCTTAAAAATAAATATTAACGGCATTCAGTATCTTTTGACATGATGCTTTTGCTCGAGGCCAACTCATGATAGTCAAAATTTTGCACAAGTAAGTGATAATAAAATTTCCCCCGTAGCTAGCTTAAAACTACATTGATGCAGTTTTAATTAGGTATCAAATGCACTAATTTTGCCTCTATTAGTTTAGTTGGTATTGAGTGAAATTGCCTCAATTACCATAAAACCAAAAGTGCTTATTACCAAAGTAAAGCTCAATTGGCATCAATAGAATGGCAATATTTTTATCTTCCTAAACAAATTAGTACCATTTCTCTATTAATTTTGCTTTTCAGTACATAGCTTATTTTTCATTTCAGTTAGTTCCTATTATCAAAATTAATTGAGCATCATTGGTGTCAATAATAGCCTGTCAATTTTTCATTTTTCTCTAAAATGAATTAGTACAATTTCTCCATTAATTTTGTTTTTTTTATTACAGTTAGTACCCATTACCAAAATTGATTAAGCATCATTGGTATGAAAAATAAAATGGCAAAATTTTGCTTTTTAGTACGTACTTTAATTTTTTAAATTTCAGTTAGTACCTATTACCAAAACCTTTTATGCACTGTGGAGGTTGGTATGTTTGGCAGAATCCCACTTAAACTTTGAAAAGAAATCTGACTCCAATTTTAGTATAACTTTCAACAGTATAACTTCAATGCTGACAACCCTTGATTCCGGTAATTTTGGTGCCTTCACTACAGTTCATTCTCGGATTGCCTTGTTTTTCACAATATTTCTCTTTCTGATTCCTTTTACTTAAACAGTTATTTTAATAAAACATTAATTACCTTGATGTAATACATTAATGTTTCAATAAGAATCATCCTTATACGCCAAGTTTTATTAAGAATACCTGGTAAAAAATACCCTAACAAGTGTGGAAAGTGCATTAGGCTTTTGTGAGGAAGTTGTAACTGCACAATTTGCAAGCTTTTGCGTGTAATTTTTGATGCATATTAATATTTTTTTTAGAAAATTTTTCCAGCACAATGTGTTATTTGCTTAAATTTATTTCAGGAAAGTAAAGCAAGTGAAACAAGATATTGATGAATCATCACCTCTGATTATTAACTTATCATTAGAAATGTCTGAATGGGATGCTCAAATTGATGGTTGGCAATCGCAGAGGCAACGAGAAATATGGGCACTGGTTGATACATTGGTAATTATTTTCTTTGGTAATGTTTATGGTAAAATTGACAAAAATATTATTTTTAATTTCTCATTAATAAAACTGAAATGGAGCCATTTAATTTAAAACTGTCTTTAAGTTATTTTGAAATAGAGGTAATAAGAACTTTTTTTATGAATTAAATGTAACAATAAACTGCTTTTTGGCTTCTAATAATGCTGAATTGAACCCACATTGGGCACTAATTGATATATTGGTAATTTCATGCTATATACAGTACAGAACCCGTTATCCGGAAATCAGAAAACCAAAAAACCGGAACAAAATTCGATAAATTTTTACGCCATTTATAAAAAAAAAAAAATTTTTTTCCTCATAACATTTTAGGATATTTCTTTCTTTTTTGAAAGATGTTTACCTTACCATCATTTTGGAAAGAATCATTAGTGTATTACTTCATCGTTTTTTCTTCTTTTCAAGATTATTTCCAAATATTTATTTTTTTAATTTGGTTAACAGTAAAAAAAAAAGGCTTCTTGTAGCGATTCAGAAAACCGGAAAAATCAGTTATCCGGAATAGCGATGGTCCCGATCATTCCGGATAATCGGTTCCCTACTGTATTTAGCTTTGCTAATGTATGAGGAAAATTTAGAATAATTTCAATTTTTCATTTATGTAACTTTATTTTAAAAGTACCTTAAGCTTGTCTTGTATGTTGAAATAATGGTAATAAAAGCTTTTTTTTTATTAATTAGCTTTAAAATTTCTTCAAAAATTATGATCGATTTTTATTTATTTTTACTTTGCTTTTGTATATAATCTTTGTTTTTTATGGACGTTTTTGTGATAACACAGCTTAAGAGTTTCTGATAGACATTATCGCTTATAATGTTTATGGATAATTTTTTCCAGCTAATATTTGTTTTAAAAATTAAAGGGATATTTTTTTTTCTATTTCTCTTTTATTCAGCTTTACAACTGTAGTTGTTTGTTCAATAACTGTTAGTTTTTTTATTTATCTTAATTATTTCTAGTGATCTGACTATCTATCTTAAACATTTATGTTAAAGTTTTTTTTTCCTTACCCCATACCAATAATATATCTAAGTTTTGAATATTTTTCAATAAGAACGAAACTTATTAATACATAAAACCTATTATTTCATAATGATTTTTTTTTAAATGGTGCCATTCAGTATTTGGCTAAATCACTGCTCGTCACATCCCTATTATTAACTGTTACTTTCATAAGTATCAGAATGTAAAAAATAGTGCGTGGAGTCCCTCCGCGCGGAAGAAGTGAAACTTCGTAATGTGGAAATGAAAGTAGGAAGGGGTAGAAATTGATTTTTAGTGAAATCAAATTGTTTCTTTAAGACAAACTTTATTAACATTGCTTACAATTCACAATTGATCGCATCTTTTAATTATCATTTTCGAGTGGAAAAATATCCAAATTATAACATTTACAATGGGATTATGATAACTAAAGTAAGATACGAAATGTTTGAGTTCTATTTTTTCAATATTTCTTGCAAAAACTGCATCAATGGTAGTTCCCCCTGTTGGACCATTCCTACCATTTATCATTTCCAATACAAATTTGTCTTTAAGGAAGGTTAAAATGTTTCAGGTAACGAGAAATTCACATTAAAATCTCCTGCAAGGATCACAGGCTGCTCGTTACTATGGTAGTGTTAAACTTTTAACGCAACCTTGTTGGAAGTCGCATTAGAAGTTTCACTTCATTAATCATGCATCATGTAAGGAATATTAACAAATTACTTCAGAGTTTAGCATATATGTTTATATATTAAACATTATTTAGCATATTAAACATGAAAATCTTTTTACTAATTTTAAATTTATAAAAGTTTATGTATTGTATTTTTTACAAAAAATTGTAAAGCCTTCACAAACTCTGCTTCGAAATCTTTTTTTATTCTGAGCTTAGGGTGCGATTTTCCTATAGTTGTATTTACTATTTAATTTTTTTCAACTTTTCATGAAATACTAACTTTCCTCCCTTGTCTTAAACCTCTTAACTCCGTGATGAACATAGAGCCTTTGCTGTCTCTCTCCATTGCACCCTGTTGGTGGCCAAACACTTTATTTCTCTGCATGTTTTCTTTGTTTTTAATTCATTCATAATAGTTCTGCATCTTGTCGTTTTAGATCTACCCCTCTTTTGTTTATCTTGGAGTTTCTAGTCCAGCCCCTATTTTGCTTTGAATTTTTCCTGTTTTCTGATAGTATGTCCAATCTATCGCCATTTGGGCTCACTAATTTGTAATTCTATTGGTTTTTGCTTACTGGGTTACAATATTTTGTGAAGTCATTTTATATTACGAATTCTTCTGATGCATTTGTTGCCTGTAACTTATTTGTATTTGCTTTCAAGTTGTACCAAGTTTCTGATCAATATAAAAGTACTGATTTAACATTTGAATTGAATATTCTTATTTTTGTTTCATTTACTTTTGTCCTGTAAACTTGAAATTAATTTTGAATGGTGAAATCACTACATGCTTTATTTAACCTGTTCACAATATCTTGATCTGTACCTGCTCTGTTATTTATAATTGTTTCTAGCTAGGTAAATCTGTTAACTTTTTCAGTTGAACAGTTTTTGAGATATATGTTATTATTCTGCTTTGGGTTAAATTTTAATATCTTTGAAATTATAATCTCCATTATAAAAATTCATAAACAAAAAAATAAATAAATTTTTGTTTTTGCTTCTTTTATGAAACTTTTATCTGAAAAGTAATGTCAAATACTTTATTTCTCTTTATCCAGTGCAATAAAATAAAACAATCTGATGGGGCCAAATCACCTTCTCCTATATGTGGCTCTCCTCAAATCAGACCTGAATCTAGTGATCAGGCTGTACTCAGACGATGTAGCCCAGATCCTGGTCAAACATATATGTTGGAAACTCGGAAACTAGCAAGCTTAAGTAACATCTCTCCTCCTGTTATCATTCCACCACCTAACCAAAGTGCGTATCACATGCTGTATTAAATAAGAAATTTTTTTTTTTTAATTTATAACAGAAACGGTAAATAGGATGCTGTACTGCAGGTGAAATCTTTCAAGGCAAAATCTATTCCACCTACATTAGTAATTTAAAATTTAATTTCTAGAAAAAGTGAGTTTAGTTAAACCCCAGAATAAACTATGAAATTTTAAAATATGTTTTAAATTATATTTTTTATAACAGAGAACAACTAGATAGCAGAAGAAATAATAGAAAACGATTAATATGATGCTGCACTGCAGATGAAATCTTTCAAAGCAAATTTCGTTCAACCTACATTAGTAATTTAAAATTTATGGTATAGAAAAATGTTAGTTCAGTTAAACCCCAGAATAAACTATGAAATTTTAAAATATGTTTTAAATTATATTTTTTATAACAAAAAACTAGATAGCAGAAGAAATAATAGAAAACGATTAATATGATGCTGCACTGCAGATGAAATCTTTCAAAGTGAAATTCGTTCAACCTACATTAGTAATTTGAAATTTATAGTATAGAAAAAGGTTAGTTCAGTTAAACCCCAGAATAAACTATGAAATTTCAAAATATACAAATAATTTTGAGGAAGAATGTCACAGCGGGGAAATAATCTATATATATATTGACAAAAAAAAACGCCTCATTACAACTCCCCGAATGGCAACGCTAGAAAATCGAACAAGAACCGCTAAAAATGTCACATGCCAAATCTAGCTGAGATGGCTCAACATATAGCGCTTTTAAAAGCGGAAACTGAAATAACCAGAGAGAGCATAATCTAGGCAGAAGTGAGTAGTCTTTGTCGATAGATCTCTATTTTAGTATTTTGTCGAAAGGGTTTCTTTTCACGAATTTATGTATTGCGAATTTATTTGACGATTTTTTATTTATATCACAAATTTATTTGTTTTACTAGAATTTATTTGTTTATGCAGGTTTTTCTATTGCAATTCACTTATTTCAATTTTTAATAGACTTATTTATAGCCACAATTTTAACCTTTTAAAGAGATATCAGTTTTAGAAATTTTATTTTAAGATTTTATACTATAGCACATTTCTAATAGGTTTAACGAGTTACATGTCATTTATTTGAATTCAAATTTATTTCAATGATTTAGTATTTACTAAAAAGATGTAATGTTTTTTTTTAAAAAAGTTGTTACAGTGGGTGATCGGTTAACGAACATAATCCGTTCCAAGACTATGTTCGCTATCCGAATTGTTCGTTAACTGATCATCGATTTACCATAGACTTCTATGTGAAATCGATTAATTCGTTCTGGAGACCCTAAAAATTAAATTTCAAGAAATGTATAATTTCTTAATAAGTTTTTTAAAAAATTATACATGCATATAGTCTTGCATATTAATCAATCCTTTTCATTTTATGCTTATGGGGCGGTCCAATGTCGATTGCTTTTCTCTCTTTTTCAGGATTTTCCGGAAGTAACTAATAGCATTGTCGTTGTAAAGATCCTCAAACCTACTGACATCAGCTTGGTTTGGGTGCCATTCTAAGACCATTGCTCTGACATCCTCCCATTTTTTCAAAATATCTTTAATGGCAGATGTCGGCATTGGTCCTCTTTCATCATTAGTACATCAAGAGTAGGAGACACATTTAGCTGTGTTTCTTGGTGTTCTTCATTCAAAATTTCTTGGAGTCCTTTCAGTGATCTTATTTCGTATGCAAAATGATGACAAATGTTTAATAAAAATTTTTTTCAGGCTGAGAAGTGTTCGTTAGAATTCGTTTTGTTCATTAACCGAATATGTTTTCGTTGTCCGAACACAAAAAATCTTTCTTGAAATTGTTCGTTATCCGAATATGTGTTCGTTATCCGAACACAAAAATCTTTCGTGAAAGTGTTCGTTAACCGATTTGTTCGTTAACCGATCAGTTCGTTAACCGATCACCCACTGTATATGGATTTGAATGATTGTTTTGAATTCTTAGAATTTTGTGCATTTGCAATGTACCTAAGTTAGTAGCTAGCGAAGCGAGCTTGGTTTGCGAAGCAAACCATATAAGATTGCGTAGCAATTTTGGGGGGTTGGCGAGCATTATCGAGCAGTGGGCGCAGCACACTAGTTCTGCCATAATTCGTTTGCTTTTTGGTTTTTTTAAGAAAATAAATTTTAAAGGAATTTTTTTTTAAATTTCATTGCCTATTCTTGAGTTACCTGAACTTAATTTTTTTTCTCTCCATAATTTACATTTTAAGTTACTTATGAAAGTGAAACATAACTTACCATAACTGGTTTCTTCTGCAATATAGCATCTTCTTAAGAATATAGGAAAGATATAATTCTTGTACTAATGTCTTGTGAAAAACATTAACTTTTTCTTCTGGCTCTAGTTGAAACATTTTCCTACAGATGGTGCTGTAAATATATTTTTCTAATTGCTTCTTAATGTAGAGAAAATTTGTTCCCCAGTTACCATACATGGTTGATGGTGAACATTTTAAAAACATTGAAAAGATATTGTAAATTTCACATTTATGGGTGTACTGCTTGCAAAGTTATCCATTGAATTTTATTTAAACTAAAAATAGGACATTTAAAAGGAAAGATATGTCTTGTCATATCTTTTTATTTTAAACTTAAAGGCCCTTTTAAAGCAGAAAAGGGATTATTTTTTCTTCATGTCAACTTGCAAAGAGTTACTTAATTGTGTTCTAATTATTTAAACAATTAATTAATGGTTTTAATTATTTTTTGTTTCCTTTAAACTATCTAACTTTTGTTCAATGAAGTTACCAAATTTTAAATTGTAGGTATTTTTTAAATCTGAATTTTGTAAAATATTAAATTTGTTAACTAGATTCAATATAGCACTCATAAATAAAAAAAAAACATTTAGTTAATTTTTAAATAAAGAAATAATGTGAAAATTCTCTGTAGGGGAACTTGGGAGGAAAAAAAATCCCTTTTCTGTCTGAAGAAGAATCCTAATTGTTTTTCTCTTATAAACTTTTACAAATTGTCAGTCATTTGTCTGATACTTTCTCCATTAACTTTTAAATCGTTGCATAAGTAATAATTTTTTGTCGGTCATTTTTTGAGCTTGATATTTCTTTACATTATTTATTCAAAACTTAAATTTTTCTCTGAATTTAATATATCTTTATATTAGGATCTCTCAGTCGATGTTCTACTCATTCCAAAGAAGACAGTAGTATTCAAAGGCTAAGCCAAAGCTCTATGTCCATTAGTGGATCTATGCCCTTGTCATTTATTTTAGATGAGACATCTAAAGACAACCAAAGAGTAAAACAAGAAAACCAAGAATTAGTTGAAAAGTAAGATATATACAGTCAATTCGCTATAACTCGAAGTACGATAACTCGAATATTACTATAACTCGATTTTTTTATGAGGTCCCGACCTTTTTATCTTCAATTTCATGTTAATTATTCTCGATTACTCGAATTTTACTCCCTTTAACTCGATTTTTTTTTGGATCTTTTCAAGCAAGAAAAGAAACCTAGGAGCTGATATCTTGCCCCCTCCTTTGCAACACACACACAATGTCTTTCACACTATTCATGGAGAAGCTAAAGCTGTCCCTCTTGAAGTATGTAAACAGTGGTTAAATGAAACGTTACCAAATTTACTTCAAGGATACAGTTAAAATGATGTTTTCAATATGATGAAATGGGTTTATTTTTTAAATGTCTTCCAAATAAGACTGTGATGTTTAAGGATGAAAACTGCTCAGGGGGTAAAATGAGCAAGGAACGTTTGACTGTACTAGTTGAAAGAAATGCCTCTGGGACAGAGAAATTGCCCTTACTTGTTATCGAAAATACCGAAATTCCCGATGTTTCTCTTGTGATACTCTTTATGTATAAATGCACAGCGCATAGTGATCTACCTAATTTGAAAGCAGTAAATTTGCAGTTTCTCCCGCCAAACACAACAGCAAATTGCAGCCGATGGACCAGAGTATTATAAAGTGCTTCAAACAGTCTTATCGTAAATGGCTTGTCAGAAAAATAATCTTAAATATTGTAAGCATTTAGAGGATTTGTAATTAATAAGCATTAATTAAATAATCTGACAATATTTTGAAAGTCCAAAACCGAAACTAACGGTAAGTCGAACTTCCGATATGTCGAAGTTTTTTGTCAGTCCTATCAGATTCGAGTTATCGCGAATTCACTGTATATATATATATATTTCTATGTAACTATGTGTTACTCGAGTAGTTTCATATTAGTTAAAATTTGGGTCAATAAATAAATCTTTCGCAAAAAATTTTAATCATTCAAATGGTCCCTTCACAATATTTTTGGTCAGTAAAATGGACCATTGACGATATATTTTACTGCAACAAAAAGATCTTTAAAGTGAACCCTTTATAAAATTCTTCTGAAAACAGGATTGATGATATTTTTAATTCATAGTCAGTAAAACTCCTTCAAGGACATCTTTTTTGTAATTTTTTTTCTCACAAAATTTTTACTTTATTATCACATGTTCACGAAAACAGGACACTTGTCGAACAAACCTGATGGTATGGTAATTTTGGATTCAGGAAAATAAGTAGATTTTAATTTTACAAAAATATATAGGCAGGTCACTAGTTCTTTGTGAATTTTCACAAACTCAGCACTGTATTTTTCAAAATTCCCAAAATTATAACAACTATTTTTTTTTCTTTACAATTTTACGAAACAGACCTTTCACAAAAAGTCTAAAATAAAGCCTGCTATATATGAAAAATCATATTTTTTTCTTAATTGGCATATTTTTCTCTTCATTTGCGTTAATTGGCATACTTTTTCATTTAAGTTTTTTGCTCTCCCATTTGTAATATTAAAATTGGAAATAAATACTGTAAAACTTCTAGGAAAGACCATCTTTATTTACGACCACTTTTTTGGCAGGCGTGAAAATTTTTCCCATAGACTTAGTGTTGAAGAAAACCTTTTGGAGAGACCATTAAAACCTTTGCCAGCGACTGAGCAAACATCTACACCAAATGCAGGGTTAAATAAAAAAAAATACAAAAGAATATCAAAGCAAAAAATTTAACATAACAAATAAGTAGATCAAAAGGGATTCAAAATATTTTCAAACAATATCCTTATGTCTTTTATTAATGTTATTCTGATGATAACCAGAAATATAAGAAAACTAAATCTTACTATGTGATTTCTCCAACTAATAAAAATGCGTCACTTTTGACAATAGAAATCTGTGTTAGGAACTTCTGTTTTTATGTTACATATAGATTTATATATTGTGTTCATTTAAGTAACACAATTTCTGATTTAATAATATTCCCATTTCTAATTGGCTGGTTTGTGCATTCAAAGTGCAAGACTTCCGTATTGTACATAATTTCATTGGATCCTACAACACCATCATTCCATTTTTATATGTACAGTAGGGAACCGATTATCTGGAACGATCGGGACCATCGCTATTCAGGACAACTGATTTTTCCGGTTTTCTGAATCGCTACAAAAAGCCGTTTTTTTTATTGTTAAACCCAATTAAAAAAAATTATATTTGGAAATAATCTTAAAAAGAAGAAAAAACGAAGTAATACACTAATGATTATTTCCAAAATGATAGTAAGGTAAACATCTTTCCAAAAGGAAAGAAAAATCCTAAAATCTTATGAGGGAAAAAAATTTTTTTTTAAAAATGGCGGGAAAATTTATCGAATTTTGTTCCGGTTTTTTGGTTTTCCGGATAACGGGTTCTATACTGTAGTAAGAAATGTAACGCACAATGCAGAACTGTTCATTCCAACAATTGAAACAGTACAAGAATAGCTTTTTGTAAAAACTTAGAAAATATTTTGCTTTTCTTATCTTTTTTTAATATTATGTTTATGTTCTTACCATTACAAATATAGTTTTTTTTTTTTTTTCATTAAACTTTCTTGAAAATTTATTAACAGGACAGAAGCTCTTTCTGCATTGAGCAATTGAATGAAAAATCATTGTTTAGAGTTTCTATAAATAGTTTAATGTTTGGATCTTGTCTCACTGAGAAAAGTTAATAAAAGTGTCTTCCCGTTCCAAGATTTTCAATTATAAAATATTTTAAGCGAAGCATATTTTTTAAAATATTTCTAACTAAGTAGATATCCCTTTATAAATTTTTAGACGAAAATAAATTATCAGAATTATTCACTAATATGGGTTAAATTATTTACTATTAGCTAGTGTAAGATTGTTTACTTATTTTTTTTTCAACTCTGTTTTAGATTTCAATCTATGATGGAGCTTTTACTGAGTTACAAAGATTCTGATGCAACCGAGACACTAAAATAATAACGGGAACTTTACTTTTGTGTATTGAACTAGAAGTTGTGAATCAATAATTTAGTACTTTATGTCAAGTCAAAACATTCTAAGCATATTTTATATTTGTTACTTTATAATTCCAATTCTCTTTATTATGAGTTTAATTGTTATTTGATCTCTTAATTTTCTTGATAATTGATATCTATATTGTGTATATATTCCATGTTTTTAGAATGATTCTCAAGAGAATGCTGTACTGTGGTAAGAGCTTTTAATGCAAATTTTGTTTTACAGTTTTCTTCTATACTCTGTAATCTTGCCATAATTTGTTTGCTTTTGATGTTTAGAAGGAAAAATCAAACATTTACAACTTCATGGTTTTCTCTAGATTGCCCGAACTCCCTTTTACTATACTTGAAATTTTAAATTACTACTGCAGTATAGAGTCCTTCTAAGGGCTAGTGGAATTATTTTTAAAGTTTTAACAACTAGTTGACAGTTGATTATTGCGTAGATATTTCATTATCTTTAGATGTTATTAAATGTACATTCTCAGGATAGTGCCTTTTTGCTATTGTTTGTTCAAAAATATCTGTTGCAGCAACTGTGTCAATTGTAAGTACCTGAAGTTGATATGAGTTATTAATCCACATTGCCGTTTTTATTGTTATTGGTACTGAAAAAATTTAAAAATACAAATGATTGTAATAAATGTGGTGATTTTTCTGTATAATATTGTTAAAATTTATGCCAGTTCTGAATTGAGTCTAATTAAAATTTTGTCTTGGGGGCTCAGAGGCCCCCATCAGGGGGGAAGGTGGGTGCACGATGAGCCCACTTGAAGCTTGGGGGGAATTTTTGTACTAAATAAAACGAATAGTTTTGGGGGGGAATTTAGAATTGCCCAAAAATGTGCCCAACGAGGGCCGGGATAGCCTGGTTGGTAGGGCGCTGGGCCCATATCCAAGAGGTCGTGGGTTCGATCCTCGCCTGCCGAAGACTCCCCGTGTAGTAAATGGTGACTGATGCACGTTAAATCTGTCAAGTCTCAAAGTCCTCCATGTTCCCACAACAAATCAATACCTCTGGGGGTACTGATCCAGGAGTTTCCTTGTCTTCTGGATTGGTTCAAAATTACAAGGCTACGGAGTTGAACGTAAGTAGTCGTAAACCCATGAAATTGGGTCGGCTGTGCAACGACAGTTATAAAATAAAATAAAAAGAGCTTGGGGGGATGGGGGCCACTGTGTGGGCTTTTCTATAAATTTCCTCATCATCACATCAAATAATAACTGTGGAATGCTACTGTAATCAACTAATTAAACAGATTTTGGTCAATAGTAAATGTTTTCGCTCAACTTCAGCCTTTCGGACAAATTCAGCCTTTGGTGACTTTTTGAAGAATAATTTGAATAGCAAAAAGGACAGATTCCTCATTTCGTGGATAAAGTCAAAAACTTCTTCTGAAGATAAACCACACAGTTTATAAAAAAGTAAATCTTCAAGGGGTGACAAATCAGAAGAATTTTTCAAAATTTTTAATATTTATGTTGAACTATGGTAAACGGTAGAGTACTAAACGGAAATGGGAGTAAAGTGTTAAACTAGTAAACGGGAGTAAAGTGTTAAACTTGGAAGAATAGTGAAGGGGTAAATATGTGTGTAAAACTTTTTGAATTGTTTATCTAGTTTCTCATAGTAAAGATGTTGCTTGTATGAAATCTTTTTCTCTTATTCATAAGTGCTTTGTATATTGTAAATATGTTAGCTTTTACGAGTCCTTAGTTTTCAGATCATTCTGCATTTTAACTGTGAAAGCCATATATATATATTTTAATAACCTTCATCAATATATTTTTGAATATGCAAGGAAAAAAATTGAGTGAAAAAAAGAACAGAAATATTAGTTGTGTTTCTTAAAAGAAGATATGGGGAAAAAAGTGGCTATAAATTTCCAAGATTCCTGTTAGCTCTTTAAAATATGTGAATTGCCTATCTATTTAATATGTTTTGAAATAACCTCCATTAGTTTTCTTCTTTTGTTATCTTTTTCAAACATGTTTCTGTTCCCTTGTTGGTGAAACCCCTTAGTGTTCTTATTGCAATGTGTTTGCTTTGTACTTTCTCATTTGTGTTCAGGCACTGATGAAGGTTCTTGTTTATAGAACCAAAATTATAGTATGTTCTGTCAGGGTGTGTAGCGGTTTTAAAAAGTGTTTAAAGATGCTGATATTCGATTTTCGTTTTTTAAAAACCCTTATGTTTATTCCCACTGTTTTGCTTTATTTGAAATTTGGGTCTGAAACATTTACAGCCAAGTACAAAAGCAGATTAAGTTAGGACTTCAAAACATATTGAATGGTAACATGTTAATGGTATGTAATTTATACATGTTAAAGTTGACCTGGAAATTACTAGCTGCTCCTTGTAGAATGCCATCTTTATACCAAACGAGAGAATAGAATGAAAATTCACGAAGGATATAAGGTAATAATATGTTGTAAGAGCTTGTTAAAGTTGTCCTGGAAATTTACTAGCTACACCTTGTAAAATGCCATCTTTATACCAAACTAGAGAATAGAAGGAAAACTCACGAAATGTATAAAGTAATAATATGTTGTAAGAGCTTGTTTTTGCAAGGATTTTATATTACTGTTATGCTGGCATAACATCAAAGTCATATAATTATGTCATGTTTGTTATTATACTGTCTTTTTCAAGAGCTTTTACTAAGATTTTATGAGTTCCTACTTTTGGAATTACAAAAACTGTAAATAACAATTCCCATGAGTCTGTGCACTGAATTAATTTAATTTAAATATAGATTAAGAATGTAATGTTATTGGTCAAAAATTATATTGTAAAAATATTTGTGACTTGTTTTATTAGTGACAGTATTGTTTTTTCTTAATAAAACAATTTATACACTTACAAAGACTGAAATTTTGGATGTCCTAAGCTGGTTTTGTGTGTTACAGTATTTACTGTCCGAAAGAGAATGAAAGTATTCAAGACTTTTGATTCTAAAAAGAGTTGAAATATTTTGAATTAATAATATAACCACTATGCATACCATCAATTGCCCATTTTTTGCATGTACAATTTTATGTCAAAAATATACGATTAAAAAAAAGTTTATTTATTTTTAAACAATAATTCTGAAATGCATTAAATTTAACTATTAAAAATTTGATCATGACTAACAAAGTCTGCTAACCATTTTGATGCCTAAAATTTAACTACTTAAAATTTAATCATAGTTTTAACAAAAATTTGATCATGATTAACAAAGTCTGCTGACCATTTTGATGCCTAAAATTTAACTACTTAAAATATAATCATAGTTTTAAAAAATTTGATCATGTCTAACAAAGTCTGCTAACCATTTTGATGGGTAAAATTTTTTATTGCTGCTGCATTGAAAATCCTAAAGATTAGAAATTGGAAGGGAGTTTCCATGGATAGTAGGTGCTGGCGTTTGTCAGCTGTTGACGCAGTCAGGCCTGTAAGGGGCTGCATTGAATGAAAATACTGCTCTCGTAAAGTAAACATACTGTTTATCTTTAACTTTCAATTCCTACAATTTATGCCTTAAGAATAACAAAGTTCTCATTTAAGAAACTATGCAATTCTTGCAAAGCTTATAGCCTTTTTTTTTCCTTCCTTAAATTATAGTTTAAAACGCGTGACATTGAAATGTTGAATTAAATTTACAAGGAAGCATTTTTATAGCATGCTTAACTGAATGATTCATCGAATATTCCATTTTTATGTATCATTATTCTATGAATTGTTACCAAAAGTTAACTAATGTCTTTGTATGGATGTTTAATAGTAGTCTTTTGTTATTTAATTGTAGTCTTTTGTTATTTGTATGTTTTATTATGGTGCTCAAATAAATTTCTTTATGAAAATGAATTAGTTTCATTTATTGAATGTCTAGTTGTACAGTACTACCAGGTAATCCATAATTTGTATTATTTGTATTTACATTACTTTGTACGCCATGTATTAAAATCTTGTTTGTTCTAAGTAGGGGAGAGTGGGGTCAATTGTAACAGGGTACGATTGTAACAGGGCAAAAATTTCGAGTGTCGGGTTCTAGATTTGGTTCCTAGGTGGCGCACAAGGTGTATTTAATAAATCTACATGTACACCCCTGATGGCAACCATTTTTATGTACTTTTGAAAGAGTTACATCACAAAAGATATTTTCACGCCACGCAAGTACTTTTTTTGGTATTAGAATATTATATTGTAACAAAGTAATTTTGTTTAAGCAAATAAAAATTAGTAACCGAATATGTAAGTGGGCACCTTAATTAACATTTCAAAAAAAAAAGATTAGTTTTGTTAATTAACTAGCATTGTTTTTAGCAAATGAAGCTAAAATGGCGTCTTGGGGACGATTGTAACAATAAGTAAAGGGACGATTGTAACAGCTGAAAATAAATAATCTTATGTTTACAAACCATTACTTAACTCTTAAAGAACCACCAATAGTTTCCTATATCATTTATATTATGTTGCATGTGCATTATTTTATTTGTCACCTTTCACAGCATAAATTAAAACTTTTAACCCCTTAAAGTTAAAAGTTTAACCCTTTAGGTTTCTGCTCATTATTATTTTTACTCCTAAAATATCACTACTATTTTGATCAATAAAAAAATATATCACAACTATGATAATATGTATAATTAACTATGTTTTAGTTGAATTTATGAACTGTTACAATTGACCCCGTAAGTGGGGACAATTGTAACAACTGCACGACTGTCAAAAATTGTTAATAACTAATATAATAATATTTAAAATCAGGTATTTATTTATTTTTTCTAGTAGAGGATAGTCTACTTTACTCGTTTGTCAATTAATACTAATAATATATTGAATTTTTTGTTAGTTAAAAATAGTTAAGTAAAAAATGTTACAATTGACCCCACTCTCCCCTACTCTTTTGATTTTACAAGGCTGCTGATTATATATACAGGAATGTAAAATAATATAATAAAACATTTTGTAACTCTTTCAATAATCTTGTTGAATGAGTGATGACATTAAATTATGACAGGCATTCCATAACATTAGTTAATTTATGAACTTTCAATAAATTCTCTTCCTTTGCTGTAAAACTAATTTTAAAATAATCAAGCGTTTTTCAGACATCTATATATATATATGGGGGGAGTGTCGGGTACCCCCACCCACTGTCAATTTCATATGTATAGAATATTTTTTCAAGTCAATGGGCCATTGTTATATTAAAAAAAGATTATTTTCTAAGTTTCAAGTATTTATGCAGCTGGTAACATGGTAAACAATAGTTTAAATTTCTATTTTTTAAGTTAAACTATTCTTTTATTGGTTTATTCTTTTTGCATTATTTAATTAGATGATAAAACAATAGAAACATACAAAAATATTGATTATTACTCAATATTATACAGAAATATAAGCAATACTCCTTAAGTGGGCGGGGCTACCCGACACTCCCCTAGATATATATTTCTTATTGAATGAGTGATGATCATTTATATTAAATGATGATAGGCATTCCATAACATTACTTAACTTGAGAAAAATATAAAATTTTAATTATTCAGGCAAGAAAAAGTACTGTTTTTCATTTCTGAAACAGAAGTACTTTACAAAAATTTGGTTTTACAAATCGACGATCATGATTTTATTTAATGATGATCTTTGTTAAGTATTGGTTGCTTTAGTAATGATTTAGTTTTTGCAGATTTGATTTTAAAAAGCAACTTGATTTTATGATCCAGTGATTTTATAATGGCGCTCTCTACATTCTATACTTTTAATAATTTTTTATCATTAAAATTTTTCTTGATATGATATGAAAAAGAAGAATTTGTAAGTTAATGAAAATCGAGTTATAAATAAGAAAATAGTTTCGAGTTATGTGGAATAAAAATTTATAATCAACTCCAGGTGTTTTACGAATATTCTTCTAATCAAAATGTTTATTTTTAAACAGAGAATTTTATTATGAAATATCTAAACTGCTTTTACGTACTTCTGTCGAATCAAATTTCGTTTAACTGCATTGCATTTTCTGTCCAATTGTATTTTGATTACATTACGCATAAGTTTGCTGTTAGAAATTGTTTTTAAAAAATCATGCACTTTTCAGACATGACTTTTCATTCAATATTTACCTTATTGAATCCGTGACTATCATTTACATTAAATTATGATATGCACTCCATAACATCACTTAACTTCTGAACAGCTTTTTATTTGAATTCTTTTACACTCTTCCTTCATATAGATATATTTAACTCTCGCTTTTTAGTTTTCCTAAGAAGTTTAATCTACATCTGCAACTTTTTTTTTTCTTAACAAATAAATTAATTATGTGTGTAAGTTCTTACAAATTTTGTCTTTTATCAGATGTCGTTGATTAATAAGCACGATATTAGTTGTGTGATTTTTGGCTGTAACGTTGGTTTACATTTTCGCTCAAAATTATCCCATATTTATTTAATTTTGATTAGGTCTAACAAAATTATGCACGTTAACTTGGTAATTTTCCTAAAGGAATAGTAAATTTGGGTGTTTTCAAAACAGCTTCGTTTTTTTTCATTAAATTAATAAAGCAAACTGTTTTGGTTATTAAAAAAAATCGTAATTCGATGTTTGAAAGACTACTAAAATTTAAAATTACGCATTTTACGTTTTCTGCAATGATTGATATCCCTTAAAGAGATGTGAATCTGTCAAGGTACCTTTAATATATTGCTTAAAATACGTAAGAAAAAGCTGTAATAAATTAGCCTTTATTGCAACACAGTATATGATAAGGAAGAGTTCTAGGGAAATCTGACAAAATTCTTTAGAGTAGGTTGTAATTTATTTGTTCTTTATTGAATTGAATTTCACTGCAAAATTTTATAGTTTAGTAAGTAACTACACGTACTTCTTTTATTAAACCAGCTAATGATGAAATTAATTTATAAATTATATAATCTCTCGTCTTTAGTTTCAAAATTGTAGAATTTTTTGTGTACAGTGCGCAAAGTAAAAAGCGGACCACACTGAATAACTTTTGATCTTATGATCGGTTTAATGTAAAATACGAGCTTACGTATTAGGTCTCAATCTGGAAGGTTGAAGGGGATGACCTCAAATATGTTAATTAATTAGTGCAAAACGATGTATTAAGTTACGAAATCAGACACAAAAACATACTTTCTTCGAATAAACATACCTTTTTTTTTTTGGCGGATTCGGATTTCTGACCTTTAAAATATAGGGAGTAGCCGTAATCTGGGAAATATGGTCCCAATAATTTGGTCAGGAGAGCTGCCCAAAGCTCGAATCGAATTTTTAAAAAGTATTTTTAAAATAAGATTTCTCAGTAAATATTCGACCGATTTCGCGCAAATTTTGTATTTTGCTATTCGAAATTGCATTTTTTTTAAATATTTTAAAAATTGTGTACCCTACAATTCAACTTTTTTTTTCGACTGTTATTAAGTAAAATTATAAATAATTACTAAAAGTTATATTTCGCAAGGAATTATCTTTGGATAAGCAAATTTTATAACTGCGTAAAAATGTTTCAATTCGCTTAAAAGGTTCTTGAGATATAGTGAAATAAGCAAAAAGTAAAATAAATCTTAAGGGGTCCAAACTTCTAAAACTTCGAACCGCTCGCCTGACTAAACTTGGGACCATATTTCCCAGATTGCTGTTAGCCTCTATATTTTGATAGTCAGAAATCCAAATAAGTCGAAAAAAATGTATATTTATTGAGAGGAAGTGTGTTTTTGTGTCGGATTTTGTAACCTAAAATATCGTCTGCACTAATTAATTAGCAAATATGAGGTCACCATATCGTCCTAGAACGTGAAGATTCGATCATTATATCAAATATTATATAAAAAGAAAAATGAACTATTCTTTTGTTTTTTTGATAAAAATAGAGTAGGCTGGTTAACAACGAGAATAATTATAATTTTTGGTTCTGCCTGTCGGATTCTAAAACGATTTATTTCGCATTGCAATACAAGTAACGAAATCAGTTATAATGTTGCTCACACATTTCTGTGCTGAATCGTAGAGTTAAGAGATATGTATACAAGTGCACGATAAATCAATGTATCACCTCATGTGTATGGATGGAAAACTGAGTTAGAACAATAAGATTCTAAACCGGAACGGAATTTTGAAAATTTTTGATACATCCCTCCGCGTGTGTTATGTTTACGAGATGATGTAAGAACAGGCTAGATATTTAAAGTAGATTATTATTGCGATTGTGTTTAAATTTAGACGTAATTTTGTCAAAAGATTTTTCCGTATTTTATCAATTCTGAATGGTCGTGAGCCGTTGATCTAAGGATATTAATACCACGACATAAATAAAGTGCAATGTTTTACGTTTTTGGCTTAAGTTAAATAGATTTATAAATTCAATGGCAAATAGCACCTGTCATACTGTGAACCTTACAGCATTAAAATATGATGTGTTTTTTTATTTTATTGAAGTTTTACTTCTTATGCGACTTCCAACAAGGTTACGTTAAACGTTTAACGCTACATTTTTATTGGCCGGGAAATCACGTGGTAGGATCCAGTTTTCCTTCATACATTTCCATATTGTTTTGGTTCTCACTAGCATAAAAATAATAAAAGTCATAAAACTTTTGTTTTTCTATAAATATGTTTTTAGTTTGTTTTGATACACATATAATTTAATAGGGTAGTATTTTTTATTTTCAAATTTAGTGGATAACAATTGTAAAAAATGAGTGAAAACAATCCCACGGACAATGCGACGGATTTAAGGTTATGTCAAGGTACGTCTCTTGTGAATATCAATTGATTGTTAGGTTTTCTCTTCTGAAATTACATTATGACGCATTCACATACATTATTAATACAAATACATTTTCCATGGCGAGACGATGAGGCAACCACAAGCACTGGTTCAAGAGGTCCACGAGGGAAAAATGCACAATATTACCGTGATTACAGAGCACGGAAGCGAGCGGAGCAGGAAAAAGAGTCGTTGAATAGAATTAGTGATCCTTCTACGACTGCTGATTCTTCTACGATTAACGTCGCAGGTTGCGAAGTTTAACTTCTTCCGCGCGGAGGGACTCCACGCACTATTTTTTTATTTCGGTTTGTTTAGGCATAAAAATATATCAGAACTAGTAACCCTGACGTCTTATTACGAAAAATCACTACGCTAGTTCCACCTGTGCGTAGCTTTAAACGCTACACTCAGATGGCGCGACGCTATGCTATGCTATTAATCCACATAAATTTGAAATGAGTATACCTGCTCAGGTGTCGACCATATCGTTGACATTAACCGGAATTGCCCAACATTTTAGTGTTTCACAATAGACTTAAGAAAAAATTGCTTGGCCTCGTTTAAGTGTGTGTTTGTATTGTAACAACAATATAAGTTTATGCATAACCACAGATTTTTAACTTCGTACCACGAAGATTATAGTAGTTGTAGTTCATTTACGTAGCACTAGAGCTGCACAATGGTCTATTGGCGACGGTCTGGGAAACATCCCTGAGGATGATCCGAAGACATGCCATCACAATTTTGATCCTCTGCGGTGGGGATGGCACCCCCGCTTTGGTAGCCCGACGACCTGCACGCGAAGTCGAGCACTTTACGGTAGAACAGTTTAACGAGGACTCATACCGCACACTCTCAGTCCCTACGTGCACTGATCCAAGTGGTCACCCACCCGCACACTGACCGCAGCCAGTGATGCTTGACTTCGGAGATCTGCTGGGAAACGTGTCTTAACGATCATCCACTGCGGGACCGTACCACGAAGAAAAAATAATAACAATAATTATTTTATTTTTTATTTACCAAGGCATGGGTCAGGGTTCGATTTGACGTAATGAAGGGTTGGATGTCTCATCGCATCACACTATCCACTCTAACGTAATGTCCTAGGCAATTTCGAAGAGGAAATAGACGTATATATTCGGGAAGTTGGGAAGAGTGGTGTGGAGATCAATGATTATTAATACTATTTGCTTTTAGATTTAAGACGTCGTATTTTAGTGTACGTAATTTCGTTGGATTATCACTAAAAATGAATCATAGGCCGTTGTCAATTGCACATTAGTGCAACGTCAACCAAAAAATCGTCATATTAATGATTTTAAATCTTAAACTAACGCTGTTTACTTGGCACCAGCTTCTCTACTGGAAGAGAGCTGGAGGTAGTGAATTCGATCCTGGAAGTCAACTAAACAACCGACATAAATACGCAGCAAGGTACACGCTAAATCTCGGGTTTGAAGGCCCTTTAGTTGTTTATGGTGTGGAAATTTTGAGAAAGGGGTACCAGCTCAGGCGCTGATCCCGTAGTCTGACTGCCATCAAAATTATGCAGTATTTCTACCCAGGCTGTTTATTTGTTAGTTACACATTCATAGGCAGGCTTGTGCTCGCAATACAAAGAACGGCTTAACCCTTGTCTAATTTAAAAACAAACAACAATTTAGTTGTTGTTGTTAATTTACGTCGCACTAGAGCTGCACAATGGGCTATTGGCGACGGTCTGGGAAACACCCCGGAGGATGATCCGAAGACATGCCATCACAATTTTGATCCTCTGCGGAGGGGATGGCACCCCCGCTTCGGTAGCCCGACGACCTGCGCGCGAAGTCGAGCACTTTACGGTAGCACAGTTTAACGAGGACCAATACCGCACACCCTCGGTCCCTACGCAGACTGATCCAAGTGGTCACCCACCCGCACACTGACCGTAGCCAGTGATGCTTGACTTCGGTGATCTGCTGGGAACCGTGTCTTAACGATCAGTCCACTGCGGGACAAACAACAATTTAGAAGACAGCACATACATACAGGATTACAGCGGAATTCGAACCCTTTACCTCTACGCAACAGAGCGTATGGCCGAACAGCAATGCCTTTCAGCCAGGTAGGTTTCCCATGTTCATTAAAAATAGAACCTTGAATAACGAGGCAGGGTTCTTGGTCAGTCTTCGGAGATGTGTGCGCACAGCTGCTAATGGAACTTTACAGATCATTTCTTGGTCCCACAGTGAACTGATTGCAAAGTTGTAGTTCATTTACGTCGCACTAGAGCTGCACAATGGGCAATTGGCGACGGACTGATTGTAAAGAAATGGTTTCTAGTATATCACTGAAGTCAAGCATCACTCGCAGCATTCAGTGAGCGAATGGGTGATAATTTTGATCAGCCAGCGGAAGGTCAAAGGGTGCTTGGTATCGGTCCTGGTTAAACTGTTCTAACGTAAAATGTTCGACTTCATGCGCAGGTTGTCGGGCTACCAAACCCGGGAAGGCATTCTCTTTGCAGAGTATCAAAATTGCGATGGCCTGTCTTCGAAACTTCAGGTACGTTTTTCAGAAAGTCGCCAATAGCCCATTGTGCAACTCTATAGTGTGATGTAAATAAAGTAGTAATGCTGCTAATACTACTTATTAATTTGTGTGAGGGTGAGGTCTTATATTTCTAAAATTGAAATAGATACCTTGACCTTGGAGGAAAGAAAAAAATAGTTTGGAAATAGTGTGTGTGACAAAATGCCTTTGCGTTAAGGATTTGCAATAGAACAACAATACAATTACGTTTAATATACACCTCACATTTTCTGGAATACGCAATCACGCTATGAGCTATAAAATGTTTCTATACAACTGTGCAAACAACTTCATACTTTGCTCTTCATTTTAAATCTTATTTGAATTTATTACGTCATATTTTACGGTATTATTTTATTCTTCGAAATATTATCTACCGAATCGTAAACTTGCTTTAAAACGGAAGGGAACTTATCGCATCTTTCTATTGAAAATCCTCCTCTTCATCTGATGCTCTCAAGAAAAGATGCTCTCTGTAATCAAGTTCCTTCTATCTATTCTTCGTTATCACTGGAAAATTGTGTTAGGATGTATGTTACCTTTTCTGCTAGCACCGTTACCTATTTTGATAGACAGTTCGGTAAGTTATTGTACTTTGGTCATGTGTGTGATAATCAATATGTATTTTGATTAAGAAGTTGAGTAAATTGTAGGCTAAGAAATTGGGACAAATTACGTTACATTCAAAAAATGATTTCCTTCATTTATATTATAAAGTTTACATTTTCATTGACATACTTTTGTGATACTTTAGTTTCAAATTTGAAGAACACGAAATTATTAATAAGAATAATTTAGAAATTTAACAATTTCGAAAGGAATTTAAATAATTCTATGCACCCTTCATGTGAGCCGTTATTTTTGTAATCGAATAAGTCATTTTCGAGCTAAATTTTGCTTACTTATTTATTTAGTCATTTTTGCAATTTTATTAATCATTGTTAAAATTTGATGATTCATCAATAATAATGATAAAAATATCAACCAATTTGATCAACATTTGCTAATAATTTCAAGTTCATTCAAACACTAATCCTCAAAAGCTTCAGACTTATTTTTTTCTAAACGGGCAAATATAATGGAACACATTTTCATTTGAGCTTCTGATGTTGCTTGTGGACTCAGTCACTCACCCTATACTCGGTAGCCCGATGTATATATATATATAGTTTGCCTACGGTAAGAACTCCCCCCGCCACAAAGTCCGAGGTCGTCTGCTGCTATGGAAACAAGAATAGCGAATTTCAGGGAGGGTAGCTTCTCGGTGGCTGAGTGGTAGCGCTTCGCGCTCCCGAGCCCCAGGTCCTGGGTTTGATCCTCGTGCCGGGCAAGGTTGACTCAGCCTTTCATCCCTTCGATAAATGAGTGGGTCGATAAATGAGTACCAAGCATGCTTTTAAATTAAACACTGGGGGTTTAGCGTTCGGCTGACCACCTTACCGGAACAGTTGCTCCTGCTCCCCAGAGCCCAAGGTCAGGAAAACTGAGATGGGCCCAGTAGGCCTTGGCCCTCTATGGGCTGTCGCGCCACTGAGTTTAGTAGCTTCTCTTCACTCTAGGGCTAACACAATAGATCGAAGAAAAAGATTTCCTTTCTCTCACTGACCAGAGCCGAAATCTGCTCTAAACAATGACCCTACACCCCTACATGAAATAGTTATACCTCGTTACCATAGTCACCGCTACAGGTCCAGATTAATGGCTAGGGGAGTTTTTATTTTAGACAAACTATACATTTATTATACGACAAACTATACGACAATTTATTTACCTGACATGTCCATTTTCCTGACATATGCGGGTTGATCTTTTATTTATTTATTTTTTCAATTCTTTTTGTTTAATAATATCTTATATTTATTCTGCATTTTAAATTTATTCTACTTTTGTTAAATTTTTCCCCCTTTTTTTATTCTGTTTTCTCCTTTTAGTTTTTTTCTCACGATATTTTAAAAAATTTTATTTGTCGGGAAAATGCATTGTCGATTAAATGAGTTGTTCGGCAAAAACGGACCTGTCTGGCAAACGTACCAATCGGTTACTATCTTGTGGCAAGAAAAAGTACTAGATCCGTTGCTTTATGCTTGAAAAAAAGACATAAGTTTGCTGAAGTTTTTTGATGCGACGTTTTTCTTTATAAGTTATGTAATGAGAGCCGCGATTGCTCAGGGGATAGAGCGTTTGCCTTGGAATGAGGAGAACCGTGTTCGAATCCCAGCCATGTCTGGTCGATAAGAATTCCGCATCCGGCTTGCACCGACCACAGTGCTGACGTGAAATATCTTCATTGGTAGACGGATCATGGGTTAGAGTCCCCTTGCCGTCAGGTTAACCATGGGAGGTTCTCGTGGTCTTCCTCTCTATGTAACGTAAATACGGGTTAGTTCCATCAAAAAGTCCTCCAGGAAGGCAAATTTCTCCCAATATTTGATCCAGGAGTTCCCTTGTCTTCTAGATTGGGTTCAAAATTACATGGCTACGTAGTTGAACATTAGTATCGTAAACCCAAAAATTGGGTCAGCTCTTCAAAGACGGTTATAATAAAAATAAAACTGTAAATTTTGAAAAATGATGTAATGATGGTTTGAAATACGCTCTACTAACATTCCATCAATATAATTTCAACACACTCTCTTTTAGAATTCAATGTAATATCATAATAAATTTTAATAAAATCTTTACCAAAACCATCCATTAATAAACCAAAACTATTCATTAATTAATACTTTCATAAAATACTTGGGGTCTAAAAAAGTGTTAACAAAATTATCAAATTTAATATAAATGATAAAATTACTTAAATATTAAAAATTAATTCTGCAAATTAAAAAATAAATTTCGTTGAATATAACTTTCAAAATTTTTGTTGTTAAAAACAAATTTAAACATTAAAATGAATTTTGATCAAGTTTTTTTGCTAAAGATATGTATGAATTACAGATGAATAATAAATTAAAAACGAAATCGAAAATATTATTAAGTCGCAATAAATTAAATGAATTTAAGTTAGGGAAGGAAATTTATTTACATTTCATTCATTCGTTTCTGTTCTTTTAGACACAAAGGTTAGTTTTTGTATGTGAAAACGGAAATGTACATTGTATCTCTGATTTATTTGAAAGCGGATTGAAGTGTTTAAAATCAGCAATAATTTTATTCAGCGTTTGATCTTAAAGGTTTCAAAATATGAAAGCTACCAGAGTAGCGTAAAAGATAAGTGCTTTGTAAACATAAATGTTTACCTGGCATTTCTCTAATCTCCTTTTCAAACAATTGTAAATATATTTCGTTGCTACTAGTTTCACAAGTGAGATTGAAATTCAAGAGTTTACGTCTCGTATTTAAAAATTCAAGGGATCGTATTACTTGCGTTTTTTAAATAACAAACATGAAAATATTTTCAACAAGTTTTTAAAGTACATAAACACGGTCAGTGGCGTAACTATTTCGAAATTTTGGTGTAGAGGTAATACTTGTTTAGAAAGACAACTATATTTTACATTTAATAAAGATTTTTTTTAAAAAATGAGAAAAAGTCAAAATCTATTTTAAAAAAAAAAACTCATTGCTTTCTAAACAAATCCGATCTTTTTTTTTAATGTGTTTCAAATTAATAAATATCTTTTTTTTAAAAAAATTAAAGTGAAAATCAACTTTAACATTTCTTTCCAAACAAATTCATGTGTGTGATTCAAATTAATAATTACCTTTCTTAAAAACTGAACAATAAATTTGCGGGGATTTTTCATTTTCCTTATATTTCTTACTATCCGAGAGACAATGTCACGAAAATGCCTGTTGTTTAAATTTTTATTTATATTTCACCTTTTGCTCGTTTCGCTCACGGGTCCCCACGATTGCTTGGCAATAATTTTTATTTATTGATGACAGATTGTTAAGAAAAACTTAAACAATAAAATGATTCCAAAATGCTTCATCATATTAACACAGATTTAGTTTCCGCTTTTATGGAGGTAAAATTTAAACCTAATAATTTTGTTCAGCTACTATTCCAACTTCATTCGAATTTGATTTTAAATCGTTATTTAGTTTTTGATTACTATAGAAACTTCTTAAATATTTTTCGATTTTTCATTAAAGAAGTATGTTAGCAATAACGACAATAGTTAATATTGCTTTAAAAGTTTAAATAACTATTTTGTATGCAGTATTTTAACTGCATACGTTGATTGAACACAGTTTAACATAAAATTTATAATAAAAATTCGTATAAAATATTTACCTGCTTAACAGTTATTTTGTTTTATAATCGTCGTTAACAGCTGATCCGAATTCGGGTTTACGACTACCAATGTTCATCTCCGTAGCCTTGTAATTTTGAACCCAATCCAGATGACAAGGGAACTCTTGGATCAAGAATTGGGGAGAAATTTGCTTTCGTGGAGGATTTTTTGATAAAACTAACCCGCATTTGCGCTATATGGAGAGGAAAACCAGAAAAATCTTTCACGGTTAGCCTGATGGCAAGGGGACTGTAACCCATGATCCGTCTACCATTGAGGATATTATACCTCAGCATTGTGGTCGGTGCAAGTTGAATGCGGAATTCGTATCGTCCAGCTATCGCTGGGATTTGAACCCTGTTTCCCCTGAACCATCACGGCTCCCTTAACAGTAACTAAATGTCTCTATCACCAAATGTTGTATAATAAAATGATATGATAGCGCTTTTTTATAAATATAATAAAGGAACGCCTTCAATTTTAAATGATGATGAAAATCAAAAATGTAAAAATAAAAATAAGAAGGGCTGATAAATAAATATTGCTGATTAATACTACTAAATGAATGATAAATAATTTACAAATAAAATTTTAAACTGATAACAGTTTCTGGATTTTCTAATCCAGGATCCGATCATGTGATTTTTCCGACCAATGAGAGATCCCCGATAATAGTGAGAAATGTTTTTATTAGACCATGATTTTTTTTATTTTTTTCTATGTGCTGTAAAAAAAGTTTTTTTCTAAAAATTGGTTAAATAATACGAATTCTACTTGGTGTATCATTCCTTACTGCTGTAGATTGTTGGACATCTATCGGCTAAGAGTTTACAGAAGGAAAAGTTTTACTAAAATAGGTTATAGTTTATAGAATTTTAAACTAAATACAGTTAGAAACAAAACAAAAATTTTAATTTTTTTGCAAGCTATTATCGAAATTTAAAAAAAATAATAATAATGCACAGGAAATGTTGGAATTTTCAGATTTTCTCTTTCTGAAAAATTTAACTTTAACACAGCTCAATTTCTCACAAGTAAAAATTTACTTATCAAGAAAAGGTGCTTTTGACGCATATCAAGCGATTTCTAAGTAATATCGCGAAATGTTTTCAAGAAGTTCAAATCGATTTGTCTTAAACTCGTGCTTGTTTGCAAGAAGGGTTAGTGACCAGTGACCACATTTAGTTCCAGAGGAACTGCGTCAATCACAGAAGTTCAGATTTAATGTCTGTTTAAGTCAGAGATTTGTTGCTATAGTGATAAGGATAAAGCCATTTCCCTGTGAAAGCTGGGGCACCGTTTTCATTCATATACTGAAATTAACCGTTGTGTAGTTGTTTCATTTATTAGCATAGAACATTACTAAGCCTAACTTAATCGAACATATCTAATGTAAATATCTTAAGCCTAAAACAAATGGAATTTGTAGAAATGAAATATATTAATAATAATCATTCAATCTCGCACGTGAATGAAAAAATCTGATTCAAGATATTATTCAATTACTATTATTATTTTACTGTTACTCTAATGTACGTTTTTTATATGTCTGCTTGAATTTTTTTTTTTTTTTTCGTTCGTGAAAAAAAATTCACTGCGCATATTAAAATAATGTTGGTTTTGTTTCATTATATAGTTTAAAAATTACTTATATTTTTATCAAAAAATCCATAATTCTTAACATTTTGATAAATTTAATTTTATTCAATCTGAGTTTTTCATAGTAAGCAGAAGCACTGAATGATTCGGAAAAATTTAGTTCGAAAAATATTAGCTATTAAATTGAAAAAAATTAGGTTAGAATTAGTAATTAAATAAAAATAAGTAATAGTTATATTAATAATTAAATAAGAATAAATACTAGTATAATTGTGAAAGCTACATTAAAATGTGTTTTTTTTCTCCAACATGTGGTGCACATGCTTATGAAGTTCAATAACCAAAACCTATAAGGATTATTATTTTATTATTTAATTGTTATCATTGCTTTCCAGAAAGGAAAAAAAAAACTTGAATATAATACAAAACGGCAAGTATTAAATCATTATACAAAGATATACTAAAAAATACAATAGGTATATTAAAAAATAGTTACATCCATTTTTTTTTTTTTCAAATTTTCTTTTCTGATAAAACTCAAATTACTCTATTCAAACAAGGTTTGTCATAACTTTTGTTTTCTATGAAAACAAATCTTAGAGATATGACGTTTTCATGTAAATCGAAATATTTCAATGAAAACATCTAGAAACACGTTTTATTTATTTCACATCAAAATGCTATTTTCAAAGATGAAGTCTTCGAAATTATGTTGTGTGCGATTTAAAATTATGCTGTGTATGGAGATAAAAATCCTCTTAAATAGGACTTTAAGTTTCATGCTATGTAAGCTGTCACAATTATAGAGATTAATGGTACAAGAGGCGGGAGCGGCTTTACTGCGTCAAAGGCAGAAGTTATTACGTATTCAATGTGGAGAAATCAAACAATATTATAAATTACCAACGATTTAAAAAAATCAATTGAAGAAAAACAGAAAAAGAAAAATACGGTTTGCTGCTTTCGAATGAGGAAACCGGTTTTATTCTCATCTAAATTCAAGATTTATCATGAGGTTCATAAATTGGTGACACTGATGATTAAAAACAATAATGCAACATTTTTTACTGCCTATCTGACCATTACAACCCAAAAATTTTACACGGGCATCTATTCAACACGCTGCCAATGGTGGTCATTTCGAAATTATTGTTTCAAATTTCGCAGCTCCATCTATTGACGAACTTAAAAACTAATTTTAAAACTTGATGGGAGAGAGTAAAATGCAAATAATACACAGAATCCAATAAGCTCATTTGTATCTCTTCCTTTTTTCTTTTATTTAATTTTTAAATTGTTGGTTATTTTTGGGACAGAATGTTAATTTGGTACAAACAGAAAAAAAAAAAAAAATTAGAATCAAAGAGACAGGAAAAATAAAATCCAATGAGTCGTGGATCATGTATTTCCCCGAAAAAGGTGAAACCAGCTAAGAGCTTGTGTTTGTGATATTTTTTCACTAATTGCTATTAATTTTATTTTACTTATATGATTATTAGAGTAAAATAATCACTCTTTTGAATAACTATAACCGTTAAATTTTTGCAAACGATTAAGAACGCAAAACGTTTAAACTATAAAATTATCATAAAAATAACGGTTTTTTTATTACAACATTTTATGCAATAAAATGTCTTCTTAAAATAAATTCGTTTGAATTTATTCATTATTGTGTTGATATTTTTTCGGCTCAATATGTATCAAACAACTAAATTCCCAGAAATTTTCCATCGAAATATTTTACATTGTTTATACTCAGCAGATTATTTTATTTCTCATCAAATAATGCTTTTTTTTTAATATATAAATTTATCTTCTTTTGGAATAAAGATATCGCATTTTGGTTCTATATTGGGGGAAACAAGAGAATAAACATTTTTTGATCCACATTTTGTTCGATTGCATGGCATCAAAAATGTTCTAAATTCTGAAGGTCGGTCAAAGACTCATTATCGTGACATGGATTTTTCTTGTTAGAGTGGCAACATCAAATCATGTTTAAGATATATCGAACTCCATTTTCAATCATTTTGGAACAAAGTATTAATGTGCAAAGTAGAAGGGCATTTCCAGTTTTTTTTTTTTTTTTAAAGAAAAAAATGCTGTTTTCGTATTGTTTTTAAAAAAAGAAAGGTGTTGTTTTCCTCCTAAAATCCAAGCTTCAAATATACATAAAAATATGCAGCTTAGAATAAATCAAACACATAAAAGCGATGTAAAAAATTTGCAAGAAAATTCTTTATAATTAAGTATAATGAAAACGCCTTAATTATTTTAAATACTGTATGAAAAAAGATAAATTTTGATTCTCAACACATTTTATATTTTGTGGTATAATTTGTTTAGTGTATTACTTCTCATTTTGTTCATGAATCAAAAGCTAAACCACTCAAACTATAAGCATTTTGTGTGCCATCAAATTTTGTGAAAGGTTATTTTAATCAAATTTCTAATATTTTCTATAACTGTTTTTTATTGTAGTTAAAAATTCCTATTAATTAGGGTAAAAGCAATAACATTTTTACACAGACAATTGCTCAATTAAAGTATGTAAACAGAAAATCAAATATTTGGAATAACATTTCCAAAGAAATAAAATTATATTAAATAGTATCCAATAGATTAGACGCTGGGTTACAGGGAATTAATATTTCGTTATTTAAAAAATAAAATATATTTACTTTTTAAATTAGTTGACCTAATTGAGTATTTAATTTACTAAGTCTTGTGATATTTAGGTCTACTTACAATTAGTGATATAATCCACAATACTTCTTTACTGTATTGTTTGTTAAGCATTCGACAATTTCAGCTTGTTTCGATATTTAAAACTATGCAGAAATATGCATTTATACCTCTAAGTTCTTGTCACGACCCACTAAAAATTAGCTTATAATTAATTAATTGCTGGTTAACGACCCACAGTTTTAAAAAACTGACTTTTATTTATGTTACACAAAAGAAACGCTGTTCTAAAATAATACATTGCATAATAGACAATTATACAAAAAAGAAAAAAATTATCAAATCTCCACGCAAGCCTTTTGGTTTCGTGTTCTCAATCACACCGTGTAACCCAGTCCTTGAAACCTCACACGTTTAAAATAAAACAGATGTGTTAAAATGTTTCATGGACAAAATAGTAACAGAGGGATCAAAATAACAGAAATGTATTGAAATAGTTACAGAAAAGAGAACTTTCTCCTTCTTACACAGAATTGTAGTTAGACCAAGCAAGTCCTTTAAAATCTTTCTGTGTTATTTCTAAGAAAGTAAATCATGATGCATTAAATAAATTTTAGTTAGTAATTCTATAATTTGGATTTATATAATACTTTTTTAGAGTTAATTTGGATTTATATAACACTTTTTTAGATACTTAGAAATGTGCAGACTACTACCTTCTTTTCTGTTTCATTTGTTCATTTCAATTATTAAAAAAAAATTATAAATAATTTTTTTTTTATATAAAAAGTATTGCCGGCAGCTAATTTACAATCCAGTGACCTTTAACGGCTCGCTCGTTGCTTTGGAGACTTTCCTCATAGCCGTAGTTGATCACAATTGTAATGTAATCTTTTATTTCTTTAAAAAAAATTACCTAAACTATAAAAAAGTCAAGAATAAAGCTTTTATTATTTTATTACTATTATTATTACTTTTTATTAATTAAGAAATTACCAAACAGAATGGCAGGTCGTTAAAGGCCGTTTTATTGGAAAATCGCTGACTCCGCATGGGGTGCTTGCCCCACCCTCACGACGGCTCACCACTCTTACAGAAATAGAAATGATCCCTGGGTGGTGGTATTTTGTTTTTGTTATTCAATCGGAAGTAGTGGTTGAGTGTGCTGTCCAATCAACACTGAATTATTTTATTACCAGACTCAAAAATATTTCCTGAAGAAAATACTATGATTTCCAAGCAAATTTAATAATAGTTAATAACAGAGCTGCGATGGCTCAGGGGATAGAGCGTTCGCCTTCCAATGAGGTGAACCGGGTTCGAATCCCGGGGATGGCTGATCGATGCGAATCCGCATCCGGCTTGCACCGATCACAGTGCTGACGCGAAATACCCTCAATGATAGACGGTACATGGGTTAGAGCCCTTTGTTGTCAGGCTAACCGTGGAAGGTTCTCGTGGTCTTCCTCTCCATGTAACGCAAATGCGGGTTAGCTCCATCAAAAAGTCCTCCACAATTTCTCCCAATACTTGATCCAGGATCTGCAAATTTCTCAAATACTTGATCCAGGAGTTCCCTTGTCTTCTGAATTGGGTTCAAAATTACAAGGCTACGGAGTTGAACAATAGAAGTCGTAAACCCAAAAATTGGGTCGGCTGTTCAATAGCGGTTATAAAATAGTTAATAGCAAATTTAATAATTATAATTTAATAGCAAATTTAATAATTATAATTTAATAGCAAATTTAATAATTATAATTTAATAGCAAATTTAATAATTATAATTTAATAGGAAATTTAATAATTATAATTTAATAGGAAATTTAATAATTATAATTTAATAGCAAATTTAATAAAAATTTACTAATTAGTTTTCGGACCTTAAAATACTACAGGGAAAGATCACCAATATATAATCCTAATATTTAAGGGTAAAAATATTTTGCTAGATATAATAAATTTTTTGGCCATCGTAGAATTATCTTTTAAACTTGTATTTAAAAAAAAGAATATAAAATATGCATTAAGATTTGTTATGTACATGTTTTTTTTTTTCAATTTTCTTTTTGTTAAAAAGGCTATTTTTCCTTTCAATTTTGTTATCCCGTCTTGTGATTACTATCTTCTTTTGAGTGGTATCTAATTTAAAAGTTAGCTTCTGGCACCCACAAACCACACGTTACTGGCTATTACGTAATTGACAAGTGTTAATTTAATGCGATTATGTTTTTAAAAAAATATACTAACATAAAACAAGAAAAAATTAAACATGTAAGAATTAGACGTTTTATTTTTCAAATTATTTATTTATCAAATTAATTCGTTTTTTTTTTATTCTTAAGGAACTATATTCGTTTCCTATAACAACACAGAAAATATTGATGTTATATGGATGGTGTTGGTAATACGAAGCGTTGCAAAGGTCATACTTCGTTTCGAATCATGTTTAATCTGGGCGAACATGACATTCACTTTGATGTAACACAGCCTTGTCATAATTAAACAGGTTTAATTAATGTTTATTTTGGTTAACTGTAAAAAAATATTTCACGTTTTATATCTGTTATTAAATTTACATATGATTTTAACATAAAAAGAAATTATAAATCAATTCATAGATAGTAAGGAAATCAACTGAAACCATTATTTGCCAAAGTTGAAGAGCGAATGTTTTCGCTGTGATGGCTAAGATGAGTGATATTACAGAAAGGGTAAAACACCTAAGCTTTTGTGACTGAAACTTAAAGGCAAATGTGGCAATTTCTGTACTATACAAACATTTTAATTGTGCTGTTAAGAAAATTTGGCGATGGTTAAGCTTTTTGCCAAATCAAGCACCAAACATAATAATCAGTCAATAATAATCGCTGTTCCCATCCGATTACTCGAGGGGGCCCGGTGGCTCAGGGGATAAAGCGCTCACCTCTCAATGAAGTGGCCCGTGTTTGGATCACAGCGATGGCTGGTCTATAAGAATTCTGCTCCCGGATCGCTCCGATCAAAGTACTGAATAAAACATCCTCAGTGGATCATGGGTAAGAGTCCCCTTTCCGTTCGGCTAACCATGGGAGGTTTTCGTGATGATTTTGTTCTCCGTGTAATGCAAATGCGGGTTAGTTCCATCAAAAAGTCCTTCACGAAGGCAAATTTCTCCGACCACAGTGCTAACGTAAAATATCCTCAAGTGGTAGAGGGTTAATGGTTTAGAGCACTCATACCGTGGGTTAGACTAACCATGTGAGGTTCTTGTGGCTCTCTTTCCATGTAACGCAAATGCAGGTTAGTTCCATCAAAAAGTCATCCAGAAAAGACAGATTTCTATCAATACTTGATCCATGAGTTTCTTTGTCTTCTGGATTGGGTTCATAATTACAAGGCTACTGAGTTTAACATTAGTAGTCGTTGAAAACTCAGAATTCGGTCAGCTGGTCAACGAGGGTTATAAAAATTACTCAAGGGATGTGAGTACCATTGCCCGTCATACCCAACCTTGATGATTTAAGGTTACGTGTCATTATCCAGTATACCCTTCACTGATTATTTTTTTAAGGTTACGTGCCATTATCCAGAATACATTTGTCCTATATACCCCACCCTGATGATTTTTTTAAGGTTACATGCCATTATCCAGTATACCCTACACTGATGATTTTTTTAAGGTTACGTGCCATTATCCAGTATACCCTACACAGATTATTTTTTTAAGGATACGTGCCATTATCCAGTATACCCTACACTGATGATTTTTTTAAGGTTACATGCCATTATCCAGCATACATTTGTCCAGTATACCCTACACTGATGATTTCTTTAAGGTTACGTGCCATTACCCAATATACATTTAAAAGGTATACCCTACACTAATGTTTTTTTAAGGTTAAGTGCCAATGTCTTCGATATTCCCTATACTGACGTTGAGGGGAAAGGTTGCCTTTATAATCCCGAATTCGCTCACCTCGATTTGATGATTTTTTTTTACGACCCCCTTTAACGTAATAGCCTCGAAAATTTTGCTTTATAAAGCACTTTTAAATTTAGATTGCGTTTACCATTTATTTGAAAACAATTTTGAAAGCTTTAGCTATCGGGAAAAATAAATAAATTGTTTAATTAAATAGTTTAAAAAGAAGTGAAATTTGAGTATAAATTGCCGATCCAGAAACGCGCGTCACCTTTACAGCTTCCTAACTTCCAAAACCTTGACTTCACATCACTTCTTTTTCGTTTAAACTTTACGATAAAGAACTCAGAGAAATTTTTCTTCTTGCGAAAATAGTTCCAACACTTTGGGAACTGATTGGAATTCATTCCAAGGTAAATTGACACTGCCATTTCCTAAAAGTTTTATTTTAAATTCGGAATTGCGAGGAGTTAAATATTACGAAAAAGTACGTTACCTTATAAATATCTTCTTATTGTTTATTTGCGGAATTTATTCCATCTGCTGAGTATAAAACAGATAAAGTATTCACACTTATATATAATTCAAACATTTCACGGATTTTGATGTTTCCTTAGTAATTGAAATATATTATTATAGTATTTTTTGTTTGTTGTTCGGAAAGGAATTTTGATTCGAAGCATTTTTGAAATTTTTAGAATTTTATGTTAGAAGAAGTTTATTTCGAGCTGAAAGCTAATTTAAAATAATTTGTTGTTAATTACTTTTGAATGGAATAAGATTTTTTTAGCAACAAGAAAAGTAATAAATAATATGTTTTTTGTAAGTAAAATGATATTTTCACGTTATTATTAAAGTAATATAATGTAGTATTTCTGATTTTTCTTAGGATTTTAAAAATAAAAGGTGTGGCAAAATCTTCTGAATATTTCATTATACCCAAGAAAAAATTAAAAAATTACTTTGAAATACCACAAAATTTAAGTTACCTCTATAAATAAACTATACTCTATAAGTTAACTTAAAAGTCTCTATAAGTAAAATTTTAAAATTGAGAAGGTAAATAAAGTGATGAAACCTAAACTCTTACAAAAGTGAAAACTCTTAATCATCAGGTAAGTCTGTTAGTTTTTTAAAATTCTACTTATGTTGCTAGTAATTATTTTACAATAAAAGCATATATACTGCGTGTAAAAAAAAAATCGCCTCAAATATATTTGATCAGATAAATACAAATATATATCGGATCAAAAAAAATGGAAATAGTCTAGGGCAGGGGTGGCGAACCTTTAAACACCAACGTGCCATTTTTTCTAAAAAATTGTTTAATGAGGTCATAGACGTGCCGTCAAATAATTTTGACTTCGTGATTATTGAGAAAATAATTAATAATACTAAATACTATCAACTCAAAACTCTTTATTTACATTGAAAAAAAAAAAAACATTTTGCTATGTCTCAGTTATACGCGTAATTCAACTTAAAGTAACATCAGTGTGACTTCTGTTGTTGCAGATTAGATGACAAATAACTTATATTAGGTTGTAAGATGTTAGTTTAGGCAGGACTGTTAATTTTTTTCCAGTTATTTATTGTTAACTTGTTTTTATGGTTATTAATTGCTTTTTTAGCATTAATTGTTAATTTTTTTATTAATAATTGCTCATTATTTTGAGTGTTTTTTGTGCATTTTAATTTAATTGTTACATATGCTTCATAGTGTAATAACAATTCATAGTGTAATAACAAATGTGATCGGTTGCGTGGCCGAAATATTGTGTCGGGTGCCATAAATGGCACGCGTGCCTTTGGTTCGCCATCCCTGGTCAAGGGCAACTCTGAAATTTTAAATATGAACCCCTATATTTTATCGCAGATTCGGATTCTAAAAAAAAAGGTAACTCTTTTCAAGTTGTAAGTTTATGCATTTTACTTCATAGATTGCGCAGTAACGGATAAAAATTAAATAGATTACGAGCAATTTACGAATCTGGAGATCCATCGGAATAACAAAATAAAAACAGGCGTTAAAAATGTAATTTTTTTTTTTCAAAAAATGAAAAAAAAGTACTGAAATATTTTCAGTTTTACTTATTTTATTTAAGATTTTAAATTTATGCCACCACCCCATCCCCCGAGAGTGGGTTTTAAAAAAATATTGAATATGGCTAGTTTCATTTTTCGAGCCAATGTACACTGGTGTGCAAAACTTAAGCAACAAATGGTTTTTCGGCCACAGCTCCCCAACAAAGAATAAGATAGCCATGAAATTGCAGTATAATATGCACGTAATTCAGTAGAAAGATTATTTGTATGCAAATTTTAGAAATAAAACGTCGTAGGTGATGTAAGTGTATGTAAACCATGTGGGTCGGCGTGCGCAGGTCAAAGCTGTGATAAAAGGATGAAGAGCACCGTAGTTAAAGACATTAGCTGCAAGTGTAAGGGGTTTGTTTTGTGAAACATGTCTTCAAGAAATCATTTAGACGACTTTACTCGAGGAAGAATAATTGGGAAGCTTGAGGAGGGGCGTAGTGTGACCAGTTTCGCCGAAGAGTTCGGGATCAACAAAAGTGTTGTTTCTCGTGCTTGGAATGCCTTTAAATCTACTGGTACAGCTGTTCGGAAGGTTGGTGGTGGCCGTCCAAGGAAAACAACACCAAGAGATGACCGTTACATTGTCCTCCAGGCGAAAAGAAACCGTTTTCAGTCAGCGAGCGCCATATCTCAGCAACTGTGCACAGCCACAGGACAACAAGTATCAAGATTTACAGTGGCCAGACGCCTCCACAAAGGTGGCTTATTTGCTAGACGGCCTGAAAGCTGCATACCTTTAAAAGTTAGCCATCTGCGGCACCGCTTAGAGTGGTGCAGAGAACACGAAACCTGAACACCTCATCAATGGAGTCGCGTCCTCTTCACGGATGAGAGTCGTTTTAGTGCTACAAGCGATTCTCAACGTCAGTTGATCTGGAGAGAGGTTGGAGCTCGATTTTATCCCAATAACATCGCGGAAAGAGATCGTTACGGTGGTCCTGGAGTTGTCGTCTGGGGTGGCATTATGTTGAACGGGCGGACTGAGCTTCAGATCTTCGACCAAGGTTCTGTAACTGGAGACCGCTACTGCAGTGAGGTAATCCTCCCCCATGTGCGTCTGTTCCGAGGGGCCATTGGACCAGACTTCATTTTTATGGATGACAATGCCCGGTCACACCGTACTGCTAATGTTCAAGAGCTACTGGAAAGTGAAGATATCACACGAATGGATTGGCCAGCTTACTCTCCAGATCTAAATCCTATAGAGGATGTGTGGGATGCATTAGGGAGACATCTTGCGACACGACAGTATCCTCCTGGTAACACACATCAGCTGAAAGATACGTTAAAGGAGGAATGGAGACGTTTACCCCAAGAACTCCGGGATAATCTGGTGCTTAGTATGGAGAGACGATGCCAAGCAACAATTACAGTAAGGGGCGGGCATATCCCATACTAGGGAACATCTGCCATTTGTACTTACGCTTCTTCAGGCAATCATGTTTAACGCCACTATATGTCAAATAAAGCCTTTTTTTGTTCCATACCCTACTTTAAGCTTTATATTCATTTCTGTGCCATTATTCTTTTACCATCGTTTAAGTACAAAATAATGTACATCATATTCAAATCTCATGTCAATCGGATGATTTCTTGTAGAGTTATGACAAAAAACGCACTTGTTGCTTAAGTTTTGCACACCAGTGTATATTTCTCGAGATATTTAAACGTTTCCTAACTTTTTTTTTATTCCCTATACTCCTAAAGAGTGGAAATTATTGATTCTACAAAAGCTCAGCGGTTCCCATTTTTTTTCCGACTACGGAATCCTAAATGATTGACCTTCTCTTGGTGGAATCCAGATTTAATAAAATTCTTTAGCGATTAATTAACCAAAGAGAGCCGCGATGGCTCAGGGGATAGAGGATTCGCTTCCAATGAGGTGAACCGGGGTTCGATCCCGGCGATGGCTGGTCGATACGAATTCCGCATCCAGCTTGCACCGACCACAGTGCTGATGTGAAATATCCTCAGTGGTAGACGGATCATGGGTTAGAGTCCCTTTGCCGTTAGGCTAACCGTGGGAGGTTCTCGTGGTTTTCCTCTCCGTGTAACGCAAATGCGGGTTGGTTCCATCAAAAAGTCCTCCACGAAGGCAAATTTCTCCCAATACTTGATCCAAGAGTTCCCTTGTCTTCCGGATTGGGTTCAAAATTACAAGGCTACGGAGTTGAACATTAGTAGTCGTAAATCCAAAAATTGGGTCGGCTGTTCAACGACGGTTATAAAATAAAATTAACCAAAGAAAGACATCTAAAATTTTTCAAAATAATTTTTAATTTTCAATTAAATTAGTTTTTTTCATTATTTCATCAATAATTTAAAAATTCTTTATTGGTCAGACATTTGAATTCACAAGCTTCTAGTTTAATTTTGAATTTGTTTTTGATATGTGCATAAACTGAACATTTATAAAATATACTGAATAATGATTTTCGTTGTGTATGAAATGAGCTGCTACAAACATGGAGAATGGTTATCAGAGAAACACATTAACTATTTTCTATGTATTAAAAAGTATAATGGGAAATAATAGTGCAATTACTGTTATTTTTTTTTTAATTTTTTTTTAATGTACGATCTTTTTCCCAGACAATTTGCTGGAATATTTGAATAAAAATAACTAATATAATGATTGGATATAATTATAACTACAAGTTTTTATTTAAGTATTTTATTTTTTAGAAATAAGATTTGATTTTTTGATATTTCATTTTTTAGATTTAATTATTTTTAGAAATATTTATTTTTAAAAAATCTTAAATAATCTATAAAGATTAATGAATTTATAGATATTTTTTTCTATAAAAGACAGTTTTTAAGCTAAGTAGCAACATCAAGTTTATCATGCATTGATATATAACTTCGTATCATAATATCACGTTAAATCAATTTAATTCTAAGTTACCAACATGCTAAAGTTACAACATGAAACAAAAATAAAATTTTACGATAAAAAGCTAAGTTTCACGTGATGTTAGGCAGATTTTATCGATTTATTTTTGTGGGAGTAACTAAAAGAATTCTGATTCATTTCCCAAAACAAAATGTTTTTCTAGATAGCACTTCAAGGGTAGTAGATACCGTAAAATGGGGTTACTTTGTGACAGGTGAGATTTTGGGGGCACTTGCGTTTTCTTGACTTAAATGGGTTTTAGTGATAGCAAAAATAAAGATAATTTTTTCCCCACAGTTTCTTGTCAATCTCAGGGGCAATATTAGGTTGTGAAACAGTTTTAATTTTTTTTGACAGCTTTGACGGACAAAAATTGTTATTTGATATTGTTTCTTTTGCTGTCGGCAATAAGCTATGTCATATCTCATCTGAATCGCATATTTATGGTATTACTATCGATAAACTATGCTAAATATGTACATAGAACACTTCAATTTCATCAAAAAAAATGTTTAATTAATTGAAGATAAAATAATAAAATTAATTTTTGAGTGGACTAAAAAGTTGAAAAACCTATTTTTGTGATACACAAAATGAAAAAAAAAGAGTGCATCATTTTCGAAAGAACTAAAGAAAAACCTCAGACAATCTCTCTGAATTGCACTCTTTTAAATATTCTTTAGAATATTTATAGATCAGAGAAGCAAGGTTGGCAAGTTTCTGCCGAAGTGGTTAAAACCACTGGTAGAAACCGGTTAAAACCGGCATGGCAGAAATTCAGAAAATGACATAAAAGTAAATACTGAGATTGACATACAATGGATAATTCATAGAAAAAACAATTAAATGTTAAACAAAGTACAATTTATTTAAAAAATTATCACCATTCAAAATCAAATATTACATTGTTTGCACTCTGCAGTAATCTATAACAAAAGACAAGTTTTGATGCAGTTTCTAAACCTAAACAATTTCTCAATTGCCTATGCCCGAATGAGAAATTTGAGAAGATTCTCTGAAGTCCAGCAGAACTAGCAGGCATTGCCATCAAGGAACAAGCAAGATTTGTGAAACTTTCATCTATTGCATATTTTTTAAAACTGGACCACCAAGTAGCAGCTGGGGTAGTTGTCAAAACTTGACAGGAAAAATAAGTTTCAAGAAATGGGTTCGATTTGTTTTATATAAATATTTGATATACTGCACTCTTTATAATTAATATAAACAAAATAATATATATTTACAAACAATGAATTAAAAAGTTTGTTACTGTTATATGGAGTTACATTTTTCAGTTTACTTAAACAAAGTGTCTTTAAGCAATTACTAGAACTAATATAGACGTATTTTTAGTTTCTGCCAGTTTTGACCGGTTTTTACCGGTTATAACCAGTTTCTGCCACTGGCATGGTAAAAACCAGTTTCTGCCGGTAAAAAGCCAACGCTGCAGCGAGAGCGAACTTACGGTATGAGTACCGCTAGGAGCACGCTTACAACATTTATTGACAACATTAAAAAATTGAACTCATATACTAACAGTCATTATGAGGCGATTTCAGAAACAAGTACGATTTCCGACACCATTATAATAGCACGTATTAGGGTGACTATAGTACCACCTTTGCTATAGCCAAGACGTAGAAGAAACAAAACCGCGCGGATTACCAAAAACGAGAAATTAGATCATTTAGCAGTCCGACGTTGTGCTATCATTATTTACCCCCACTGAGTAGTTTGGTTTTGCTGACGTTGTGATATATTTCTTATTTTTCCCCAGAGCTCAATTTATGCTTGTTACGTCGAACTACTAAATTGGTACGCGCAGAAGCTTTCTCTCTTCCAGGAGGTATTGTTGTAGCAACCCATGTTGTAGGGGAGACTTTTTCTTCGAAAGTACATGAAAAGTACAAAAAAATTGTATCAGAAACAATTTTCGTAATAAGGTACGAGATAAGGTACTATACAACAAAAACATAGTAGTCACGCTTAATATGTAAAAAAATTACTATAGTTATTATAAACTTATTGGGACGGTCTTGGCCTGTCATAGGCCGTAGTCCCCAAGAAGAAGAAGAAGATAATTATTATAAGTTTTTATTAAAGTGAGGGAATGATAACATGGTGCGGGAATATTAAATTTAGTTATAAACATGTTTCAAGCACTAGTTTTAATGAAAACGTTTAATTATATATCAGTCCTTAGCTGTTTTAAAAATAACACAGTGAAACAAAGTTTTTTTACTTAGTATTTAGAAACATTAGAATCAAACCCTCACAAAAGTTATCCTTCAAAAAGTTATTATCTTGCAGTGTGAGAATGATAATCGTGAGGGAATGTGGAAATATCATTATTTGCTTTTAAAGTTTTTACCAACAAAAAAATTTAAATAACAATATATATTCCTATTATCTCCCATAAGAAGAAATTAGAACACTTATTAATTCCTTTTTCGAAAATAAACTAACTTCATAAATAAGAAAAGTGCCATTCTCTCTATATGAGGCAATGATATGTTAAGGGATGTGTAAATAAGCATTATTTCCTTCTGAAGTTTATTCCGCTTAAATAAAATAGAATAATAATTACATTCTTTAACTATCCTATTAGAGGAAATCAAAACAGTTAATAAAGAATTTTAGAGTATAAATTTACTTCGTAAATTTAAATTATGAAATGAGAGTGCACCTTACTGCTTATATAATTTACTTCTTTTTTTTCCCACACTGAAGAATTTTTCTCAATTTAATGAAAATTAGTTCTGCAGGATGCCAAAATATGTTCTTAAAACATGTGCGCCATTTTTATCATAATAATAATGCCATCGACATGAAACATTCTAAATTGTCGTATGAGTAAGGCAGTGTTTCCCAAACTTATGACTTTTGTGTTCCCTTTCTAAATTTTTCGTAACGCTGAGTACCACTAATAAAAAAATGAATGTATTGTTTACTATAAAAAAATTGCACAAACGTTAAAAATCACAACTGGCTGTTGACACCGCTAATTATTAACTGTAAACTCTGCAAAAAATAGCCAATAGAAAAATATGTAATCGTAAATTTTTATGGCTAGCATTGTTTTTAAATGAAATTTTTTGAAATTTTCGTTTGTTGCAAGATATTTCGTATAAGAACGCGTACACCCGCTAAACTACTCCCGTACCCCTGGGGGTACGCGTACCAAACTTTGGGGAAACGCTGGAGTAAGGGAACGCTATGAGTTAAGAATTATGAATTTGAAACTTTAATACTAAATAAAAATAAAAAAAAGTTTTAATGCTAAAAAACTGACTTAAAACGTAGAAAAAACACTACAATGGCTAATTTTAAAATTGATCAAGAAAAGTATAGGTATTTCAGTGAGTAACAACGTTTTTATTTTTGCATTTTTAGGTGGTGAGAGTTGCGTGTGTGAGAATGAAATTTCATGGGTTTAAAATTTAATAAAAAATATTTGTTTCAAACAATACTTATGAGATAACCAACTTATGAGATAATCTAATAAAGTCATCTTCAAACCATAAATTGAACATATAACTTAATCATTTCTCTTTAGGAAAAAAAACTGAAATAGCTTTCATTTACATCATTTTTTCCAATTTGTAGAAAATTTCTCAAGTGGTATGATGAGTTTGACTTCATAAAATGTCTGATCTAAATTTATCTTATGTGTTAATGTGTTATTAAAGACAACAAGTTGTGACCCAAATATAAATGACAAGGTTGAATAACAGGTGTCGCACTAAATGGTATCAAATGTATCAAGTTTTTGAACTTAATATTGAAGTATATTGTATTTACAATATTAAATGAAAGCATTTTAGGAAAGTAAAAGTCTTATTTAGTGTAGTGTCTAAAGAGGATATCATTTTTAAACCGAAAAAATAAAGGCAATAAATATATTTTGAATTGTATTAATACACTTAATTTTTATTTTTTAAACTGTCAAAATTAAAATAATTTAATATTAATCATTTCAGTTTTATTTTATCGTTGCCACAAAGGATGCCTACTTTAGTAAATTTAACCTCAGCTTAATAACTAAACATAAATATTTTTAAAATAATGTTTTTTCGATTTCTTTTTGAACAGCAAATATAATTATGTAATGTTTGAAATCCAAGTTAGCCATACAAATTATATTTCGAAATAAAAAAAAAAGCAAGTGGAACCCTTGAAGGTAATAAGGGGCAATTTAATTGTCACACAAATCGGAAAATGTTCTGTATTACGAGTGTAGTTCTTATAATTTTTATTTCATCATTTCTTTCCTATTTAGTTTTGTTTATGCTGGACAGTAGTAGAAACCTCGATTCGCGATAGAAATTATGCTTGCAACATTCGAGTAATAATTATAACCAGTATTGTTCCAATTGAAGTTTCAGCTCTCTAGCTAGTCGGAAAGTGATTATAGTTCTTTGGACGATTGTCTCCCATTTGCGATATCATCACGATTTCATTTCGTAGAACTGCTTGTTTGATTTATGCCCGTGGGAAAAAATTAATCTCCAAGTCATCAGTTTCCTATAGAGTCTAGTGCTCTAGCTAGTCCGAAAAAATGGTATAAATTTCGATTTCAAATTTCCATCGTTACAAACATAGACATCGAGAGTTAATAAAAGTGCGTAAATTTTGTTGAAAATATATATAAAATTATGATTTTCAAATAACAAACATCTCAAATTATTATTTCGTGATGTCTTCTTTTCCGAATAAATTTTTGATGACAGAATTTCGTTTTACAACAAAATATTATTGTAATAATAGGCAGGCAATTTTTTTAAATAATTTTTTACGAATTATTACATAGATCTGAATAATATTGTAAATAATTTTTTAAAAGTTACTTTAATTTTTGTTTTAACTGACAAAAATCAATTTGCTTGGTACTCGAAATTTTTTTAAGCGAAATTTGCAGGAGAAAAAAATAAATATCTATTGTTTAAAAATAAAAAGTCAAACAAATAACTCAAAAAACTTCCTTACTGAAAATGATGATTGCAGAATTTGATTGGTATAATTTTACCGGAGTTAAGTTTGTTAAAATTATGAAATTTATTTTGATTGCACAGCTATCTCGTATTTTAAATATAAAGTACTTAAGAGTCATCAATTTGAAAATTATTTGCACTTTAAGATGGAATTAGATTTTTATAGTTCAATGTAAATTACCTGTTAGAGTTCACTTCTCTTAGAATAATTTCAATCTGCGGAAATAAAAATTCTCTCCTTCATAATATAACTAAAAATAATATAAGGACAATTTGTTATTGGATATTTTACTTTTTAACTATTTTACGTCCAATCTAATTGCGATCAATCACATTGGTTAAGTCACAGATTCTTTTCACAAATAATAATAATAAAAAGATTTCTAATTTTAATATAAAAAATTATAAATAACTTCTATAACAATTTTTTGCATTGTTTCTCAAAACTTAATTCATTTTTAAAATTTTGTTTAGTATTTTCTGGAAAGGAATGCATTTTTTCTCCTCAAAAAAAGTTTCATTGGTTAAAATGCAATAAAAAAATTTATTAAATAATTTGTTTCCTTAATTTTTTATAATTATTTCTGGGAAACATTAAAAAATAAAAAATACAGCCTTCTGTAATTAAATTTCTAAACTTAATTTCTCTAAAAACACTTTTCACGATTGGAATTGCATCTTGAATCCATCAATAAGTCACATTTGTTAATTCTGATTCTGAGAAGTATTTGCGTCTGATTTGGTAGCTTAATCGTTAACACTAATTTATAAGCTGTTCCTTAAACCATCAATATTGCTATCTAATGCTAGAAATTAATTATTACAAAGTTATTCATAATTTTTTTTTCTACCGTAGATTTTTTTGACGTTTTGGTAGTTGAATTGGCAAATTAATAGGTTTGCAGTTAATTAAACTTTTTTTTACCTACGAGAGAAAAAAATGGCATGGGTACAATTTTTTCCAACATTTTCTTTAAATTTGAACCATAGTATTGAGTAATCAAATTTAAGAAATACGATATGTTTCAACTTTGCTCTATATTAAGGTTATAGTTCAATTTGTTTCACTATTTCGCACGTTGTAGTCAGTCATCGATAAAAAGGAAAATATTTTTTTTTTAACAAAATTATTACTTCATCTGACCTATGATAAACTATTATTCCTCTTAATTTAACTACTGTCTTCAAAACTTAAGGACAGATAATTGAAAAAAAAAAAAAACCTTCCTAACTCACGTGACATTCAATTTGATAGATATCCGGTGGAATGAGAATTTTCATAGGTTTCGTTTCTCACAAATAGCTATCGCAGCGCCATCTAACAGGTGGTCTTAAACTCAGTCAGCGAATTAAGAGCGATTTAATAACAGACGTTCCGTCAAAGCGGGAGCTTCCAATCATGGTTCAATCTCAGCAAAAAAGACCCATATCTAGTCGAATTAGATTTTGGAAATATTTATTCGGTGTTTTAGTTCCTTTAATTTTATTACCTTTACCTCTTGTTTTCAATACGAAGGTAAGAGTTTTGTTTATTTAAAGTTTTATACAATATTTTCCAACATGTTTACAATCTTATAATTTTTTTAAATTTTTGCTAATTTGTTTTAATTAAAGTGATGATTTAAACTATTAAAATATTTCTTAATTTTTTCTTAAATTTCTGTTTTTAATTGATTTTTTTTTTTAAAAAATATTCATAAATGATTGAATTGCGATTTAAACGAAATGTGGAAATTAATATTTATTTTCGTTATTCATAAGAAAACAAGATGAAAATAAGTTAAAATAAGAAATTAAGAAGTTGAATTATAAGAGATTAACCTTTTATAGAATTTTAAATTGTTTTATATCCTAAGTAAAATAAATTTGCATTTCGTGTCATTTGAAGAAATTGTTTCAAATTTACAAAATTATTATTATTATAATTACTTGTTACAATTTGAAGAATGTAATGAAAGAAAAAACAAGTTAAAAGTTTTAAAAGTACTCTTATTTCCTAGTTTTAATTACACTCTTTGGTAGACTATCGGCATAAATGTTAAATTATTTCACCAAATTATTTCAAAAAGGCGGGTATTTTTTCACGAAAAAAGTTGTTCTGTTAATAAGTTTCAATAAATTTTGAAGACCGAATATGATCGACGTGTTAATGTATACCAATAATTTAGTAACTAACTAAATGAAGTTTCGAAATTTCCAGTTTTTGATTCCAGGACAAAATTGGACATTCAATGTCCAATATCGATAAATCAATACTAAACATATAATGAAAAAATTTTTTACATAATTATTATTGAACATCTATTAAAATATAAATATTTTTTGCTTAGTGCAAATTAAAATGTTTTGAAAGAATTGTATGTTTTAAAAGAATATGATCGACGTGTTAATGTATACCAATAATTTAGTAACTAACTAAATGAAGTTTCGAAATTTCCAGTTTTTGATTCCAGGACAAAATTGGACATTCAATGTCCAATATCGATAAATCAATACTAAACATATAATGAAAAAATTTTTTACATAATTATTATTGAACATCTATTAAAATATAAATATTTTTTGCTTAGTGCAAATTAAAATGTTTTGAAAGAATTGTATGTTTTAAAAGAATATGATCGACGTGTTAATGTATACCAATAATTTAGTAACTAACTAAATGAAGTTTCGAAATTTCCAGTTTTTGAGTCCGGGACAAAATTGGACATTCATTGTCCAATATCCATAAATCAATACTAAACATATAATATAATGAAAAAAAAATTTATATAATTATTATTGAACATCTATTAAAGTATAAATATTTTTTGCTTAGTGCAAATTGAAATGTTTTAAAAGAATTGTTAGTATATTTTATGAATGGTTGGACTTGGGACAATATAATAAGCCACATTTTCGAAAGGTTCTCGAAAAGGTATTTGGTGAAAAACACCAACGATTTCCATGTAAACATATAATATGTTTCTGTTCATTGCGCTGTTATCCAATAGCAATTCTACAAACTTATTACGTATCTATCTTAAAACAACATTAAGGAACAGTTTGATTTTAAATGCTATTTTTGGAAAAATGAGGTTTATACCTTCAATTAAATAAAGTGCTTGTCAATTTTAATTAATGATCGAAAAAAAATAAGATACTGAATAATATAAGAATAAATTCCTGTAAAAACGTAAACTTTCTTTTAAAAATTCAAGGCAAATTCGAAGTCTAAATATAGATTGATAGCTAATTTACACACAATTTCTATGTTTAAAACATTTAAACGTATTGATAAATAATTTGATTCATTATTAAGACCTAACTCATTTTCAGAATATGTAGCGATTAATTTGTAATAAAGCAGAAATTAAAAACTCGTAGGAAATAATTCTAATTTAGTTTTTCACACTATATTTAAAGTGCAATTTTTTACAAAATGCAAAGGTATTCTATCTGAATTAAGAGAAATTTTATTTAAATATTGATCTTTAATATTGTTTTGAGCGAACAATCGTATATGTTTGATACAATGTTTGACATAACATATGTTTGATTCAACAACATATGTTTTGTTGTAAACGTGCAATCTAGATTATTTGAAAATCAGCTTAATGCTGTAATAATTCCAACTATCTATTCATAACGTGACATTTTTTAGTTTATAGCTATTTTACTAGTGTTTATAGTAACAGTTTTCGCCTTAACCTACTCTTTTCATAAACTAGTATTATTCAAGGTTGAGTTGAGAAGTTTGAATTTTAAGCATTCATACTGCTATCAGTCGAAGTTAGTGAAATTTTCTACTCCAAATAATTGAAAATCTTACAAAATAAAAACTATTTAATTAATTGAAATCAATGAATGAAAGTTATTTAACGAAATATATATTTTATAATTTTCTTTTAGGAAAATGTAACATTTTCTTGCAAAGAAAATTTAAATATTTCCCGCGTTAAAAACTATGGTATTTATTTTCATTGCTTTATATGATTTAAAGACAATTTTTAAATGTTTCCTTTTATAGATTCTATAATTAAAAAAAACATAAAAAAGTAAGAAAGATATTCATTTAGACATTTGTTAAACACATTTTTTTGGCAACCGTATAACGATTGCCAAATAAAATTTACTTTAAAATTACTCTAAAAAATATCTTTCCACCATTATTACAAATAAAACATATTTATGGCAATCCCGGATGTTGGTGGGCGAAATGTGCAGGGGGCAGAGCCTCTCAGTTCATAAATATAATTTAATTCTATCTAAACAATAATTAATTCCACATTTTAATTATTTTCCTTTAAAAAAGAATCCCCCCCCCCAAAAAAAAAATAGATTGCTCAAAAAAATCATCTTTAAGTCTTTTCTTTAATGAATTCTTGATCAAATGAAAGTGAAATTATTTGAAGTATTAATGAAAGTGAATTTAAAGTAAAAAAATTTTTTCTGTTATTTTTTTTCCAGTAAATATATTGTTTATCGATGTATATCGATGGAATATTTGAACAGAAGTAATGTAATTATGAAATATCAAGCAAATACAAACATTTATACTGAATTAAAAAGGCTAAAATAATTAGGATGAAAAAATTGCTATCAGTTTAAGAAATGCTTTTAATAGAGAGCTTTTCTCCAATCAAATGAAATATATGAAGAAAATTTTTTTTTTAAAGTTTATTGGTCAATTACACTTCATGCATCTTGATTTGAAATTTAAAAAAAAATAAATCTGAGAATCCAGAAAATCTTTTTTCCGGACAAAAAAAAAATTCTTTTGAAATGATTTTTTACGCTTTAAAATTATTTCTAAAATACGAGAACTCAGCAAAATAATGATTAATAAATTTTTTGAAACGTTTTTCTACAATGTATTCAAACGTCCACGCACAAACTTGGAGGAATAAGGATTGCGTAAAACGACAGACTATTCCTCAAGGGGCGTCTCCTCATTAAGGACTGGCTGTTCGTGCTCATTTGAACCAGCACTTTTATTAATCCAAATTATCTAAATTTCATATTAAATCAGGATAAAACAGCTATTTTTGACCCTATTTAAATGTAATGTTTAACAATAATTACTGAAAAAAACACAAAATATAATTTTGATAAATAAAAGTCCTGGTTCAAATGCGCATGAACAGCCAGTTCGTAATGAGGAAGCAACTCTTGAGGCGTGCGATGACCGGGATTAGACCCTTACCGGAATTACGATGACCTTTACCGGCATTAGATTCCTTTTTAGAAGAAAAACCAAGTTCCGATTTTTTACTATCTTTTTAATGAAAATATCTGAAAATGTGAAAGATAGGTGTTTTTTATATTTTATAGCTAAGTGTTTACGACAGTGTTAAATAAAATATAAGAATGCCTGAAGCGTTTAACGAAATTTCATAACCTAAAGAAAAATGCATAACAATAAGTATTTTGAAATAAAACTGCTCGAAAATACTTGCTGACTGAAGGAAACATATTGTATGTCTTCTAAATTAATTTGTTTCGTGTGTTTTATATCGTATTCATAACTTTTATCTGATTTTATTCCTACCTTTTATCTGATTCTATGTACAAACTTATTCCATTTACAAACTTATATGATTTTATCAGTTATAATGGTATGACAAATAAAGTGGTGCCTGTACTTTGTCTATTGAACTGTTTTACCGTATGTCCTCTTTTGAACTTTGTGCCACTAAACCATACATTCAATTCAATTCAATTCAATTCTAAATTAATTTGAGATTGTGCTCCTTCCATAATTTGCAAAAAATGACACCCTTACCTGCGTTAAGGCAGTGTTTTTTCATTGCTACAAATCTGCCGCGTCCGTCATAACTTCGTAATAAAGAACGTTTTAACTATGTAATGACATTAATTGGTTAATTAAGTTCTACTATTTCAATTCATGATTCAAATAAACTATTTCTGTCGATTAACGTTAAGTAATGGTTTGAGTGAATGCTTTCCTGCAGACCAAGGTCGCTCATGGCATCGCCCAAATATAGATCAATTAATGTTAAAACCAAGATGAGTTTATTCCCTTTTATTAGTTTTAATAGTTAGTACCAACAAAACTATTTATTTTCATTTTTTGTAACCGATGTTGAACAGACCCAATTCTGAATTTACGACTATTAATGTGGCAACTCCATAGCCTTGTAGTTTTGAATCCAACCGAGAAGACCAGGGAACTCATGGATCAAGCATTGGGACAAGGGGTATATTTTTGTTGGAACTAAATCGCATTTACGGTACGTGGAGAGGAAAACAACGAAAACCTCCAGCGATTAGTTTGAAAGCAAGGGGATTCTAACCCGTGATCCGTCTATCACTGAGGATATTTTATTTCGACATTGTGGTCGGTGAGAGTCGAGAGCAAAACTCATGCCAACCATCCACCGCTGGGATTTGAGCCTGTTGTCATCTCGATGAGAGGCGAATGATCTATACCTTGAGCCACAGCTGTTTAAGACAAAACTATTTTATAGTAACCATCGTTGAAGAGCTTACCTAATTTTGAGTGACTACCAATGTTCAACTCCTTAGTCTTGTAATTTTGAGTGACTACCAATGTTCAACTCCTTAGTCTTGTAATTTTGAGTGACTAACAATGTTCAACTCCTTAGTCTTGTAATTTTGAGTGACTACCAATGTTCAACTCCTTAGTCTTGTAATTTTGAGTGACTACCAATGTTCAACTCCTTAGTCTTGTAATTTTGAGTGACTAACAATGTTCAACTCCTTAGTCTTGTAATTTTGAGTGACTAACAATGTTCAACTCCTTAGTCTTGTAATTTTGAGTGACTAACAATGTTCAACTCCTTAGTCTTGTAATTTTGAGTGACTAACAATGTTCAACTCCTTAGTCTTGTAATTTTGAGTGACTAACAATGTTCAACTCCTTAGTCTTGTAATTTTGAGTGACTACCAATGTTCAACTCCTTAGTCTCGTAATTTTGAGTGACTACCGATGTTCAACTCCTTAGTCTCGTAATTTTGAGCGTGCTTGGTCAACGCGAGCCGAAAGTAGAATTCGTATCAATCAGCCAAGACTGGGATCGAACCTGAGTCACCTCCTCATTGGTATGCAAGCTCTCCATCCTCTGAGTCACCACTGCTCTAGGGCAAAGCTAAATAAAATAAATATGTTGCTTCGCATTTCTATTGATTTGATAATTTTAAAACTTTTTTATCGATTACAAAGAGTATTTATATTTGCCCACTTCATTGTTGCCTAATAACTTTAACCAAGGTTTAGATAATTGCAAGCTGTAACGTTTGCTAATATTTGTCCCTTTTTAATGTATGTGCACTTATATTTGTCCACAGTATCATAAAATCAATCTTTAAATTCTAAAAGGCTTTATGCTTAAATCTTTTAAGTCTAAAACTTTTGAGATTTTTCTTTCGAAATTTTTAAAGATCAAGACTTCGAAAACTCTCGATTTCGAAAGCTCTCAACATCAAGCTTAAAGTATTAAGAATAAATATAAAAAATGTTTTTTTTTCTCTCTATTTGGGATAGCTTTTCACCTAGAATATTTTTATATGCGCTAAGATACTCGTAAGAAATTTACGAAAAGTTATTATGGAAACAACATTTTAAAAAAAGGGTTTTTTGATTGAGACAAAAATAAACAGGACTTTTTTGGTAAATTGTGATTCAGGCAAAAAGTAAACAAGAAAACTTTAAATTTTGATTGAAGCAAAAATATACGTTAAATATTTACGAAAAGTTTTGATTTAGGTAAAGAAAAAAGAACTCAATTTCACATCTCTGTAATTAATAAAATAAAATAAAATTAACTCAGAATCTGCTTGATCTTTTCAGTATTCTTTCTTTTATTATCATTTCTAAATTCATTACGGTAGTTAAAAGCAACTTGAAATTTCACACTTCATTGGTAAACCTCCGAAATGTTTTGCAACATTTTTCTGTGAAAGGATTAATGAAAGTTTCCGCAGTAACTAGATTCCATTTCGGCCGTTTAGTTATAACGTGTTTTTCGCTTGCTTCATTAAGCAAATCAATGACGTGTCATTAGTAGGGATTTTCAGAAGAAAAATATTGATCAATTAAGGATGTTTTTTGAAGTTATTTCGCAAGAAAAGCATTAGGTCGTCAAGTAGGATATTAGTAAAGAAAAAAATGAAGATGAAGTTGGTTGGTAACTTATAGAAAAAGAAACTACTTCAATCAAAAACTACGTGTCCCGTAGTGGACTGATCGTTAAGACACGGTTCCCAGCAGATCACTGAAGTCAAGCATCACTGGCTATGGTCAGTGCGCGGGTGGGTGACCACTTGGATCAGCCTGCGTAGGGACCGAGGGTGTGCGGTTTTGGTCCTCGTTAAATTGTTCTACCTTAAAGTGCTTGACTTCGCGTGCAGGTCGTCGGGCTACCGAAAAGGGGGTGCCATCCCCTCTGCAGAGGATCTAAATTGTGATGGCATGTCTTCGGATCATCCTCAGGGATGTTTCCCAGACCGTCGCCAATAGCCCATTGTCCAGCTCTAGTGCGACGTAAATGAACAACAACAAAAACTACGTATCAAATTCCCTACACTTTTATTATATCAGCGGCAAATAAGATTAAACCTTGGTGGACGAGAGTCTGCACTTAATTATGTCACACTACCGGTGCACAATGGGCTATTGGCGACGGTCTGGGAAGCATATCTGAGGATGATCTGAAGACATGCCATCAAAATTTTGTGAGGCTACTTCCTCTATTTAGACATAGATCTGAAGAAGAAATAAATTTTCTCTAAATCTCTGTACCCACTATACCGCTCAGCGATCGATCACATGACTTTTGATTCCACAGATTTTATGAGCAGGTATCTCGGTGGTATTCCGCTTTTTAAAATTTAGTGGGATTTTTCTCACTTCGTGAAAATCAATAAATTCTATCAATATATTATCATTTTCTCATTTGAAACTTAATGCTTCTTATTTTGATAAGGCTTTTCATGCAGCATTGATGTAACTCTTCAAATATAAAAAAAAATCATTTTCACAAAACTGTGACTTTTCTACATGACACTTGGTGCCATTTTCATAATTGGCATAAAAGATGTTAGTAGCTAAAGATAAAACTTAACTGTTACAAATTCACAAAAACAGCATAATTTAAATATTCTTTAGACTGCTATAAAATAGCATATTCGCTATTTTATAACAGCTTATTTTAAAAATAAATTATTTCTAATGATTTTAATATTCTTTTGGGGGCAATATTTTTGTCGTTTAAACTCAAAAAAGCAATTTAAAAAGAAACACAATTGTCATTTATTAAATTATATGTATAACAAAATTTTATTATGGCTCAGATACAATAGCTAAAAAAAGTTTCTTCGGTCCAATTCAGCAATCTATTTAGTAGTACCCTACCTCTATTATTTTTTTACCTCTTTCTGTGTTTTTTAAGCATTATCTTCATGTTAATTAATAAACAAAAGCATTAATTAAATAAGAATATTAAATAAATAAAAAAAGTTAAGAATGTAGTAGTAAATATAAGTTTTTTTTAAAAAAAATTGACAATAGTTCGGTAAAGTATGTTCAGCACTAAATTGAGTTAAACAAAAACTTACAAATTGTATATATTGTTAAAAAAGTACGTCTTTTTCCAAGAAACTGCAACTAGACAACTAATGACAACGGTTTTTGAAATTAAATGGAATAACCTTGCATTGCAATGATTTTTGAAATAGTTACTTCATGCATTGAAAATTTTTAATAGTACTGTGAATAATTCTTTTCTATAAACAAAGCAGGCATGTAAAGCCTTATTTCACTTTCACTTCCTGACATCTAGATACATTTTTGAAAATGAAAATGAAACTTACACACTGCTTGTAATTATCTTTTTTTCCTCCATTTCTCAGATTTCGTGATAAAAAGGACTGAGAATTTGCGTTTAGACTACTAATTTGCAAGTGTTACAATAAGAAGAGTTGTAATATTACATAATAATTCATTTAGTTATGCAATAAGTCTTACAATAAATCTTTTGACCTTATGCAATAAAATAACTAATTTAAAAAATAAAAATAAAATATCGCTGTTTTAAATATCGCTATAAGATCATAATATCATTCTGTTTTATAGCATGCTTCAATTTTTTTATTATTTCATTTACTATTACGTGGTTGAATATCTGCGTTCTCACAGACATTTTTAAATATCGCAATAATCATTATATTATGATATAATCATCATATTATAATTATTAATAACTATTTACCTTGATTCATTAAGTTATATGAGCAATTCTATAAATAAACGCCAATTAGGCGGCCCAAAAAAAAATTTGGGGGGGGGGGCACACTATTTCTACATGAATTTTGTTCTTTTTTACACCCTAAAAATGCAAGAAAAAGTCATGAACATGAAATTTTTTCTCTGTGACATACTTTAAATGTGACATACTCTTTCTGACATATTCATATAAATCTGAGTCATTTATTCAGATCAAACGATTTTTACATAAATATAATATTATTATAATGCCTCTCTAAAATGTATTTATAGAGATTTCATACTATAAGATTATATTTTAGTATAAAAATTGACGTTTATTTATAGAATTGCTCATATGAGCAATTTTACAAATAAATGCAAATTAGGCTGCCAAACAAAAATAAATTTTTTTTTGGGGGGGGGGACACGCTATTTCTACATGAATTTTCTTCTTTTTTACACCCTAAAAAAGCAAGAAAAAATATTGAACATGAAATTTTTTCTTTGTGACATACTTTAAATGACAAAATATCAATTTTAAATTTTTCCCGATTTTTTCAATTTACGAACTTTGATTAAATTCCTTTATTTTTGTTTTTTATACTAAAATATAATCTTATAGTATGAAATCTCTGTAAATACATTTTAGAGAGACATTATAATAATGTTATATTTATGTAAAAATCGTTTTATCAGAATAAATGTCTCAGATTTATCTGAGTATGTCAGAAAGAGTATGTCACATTTAAAGTATGTCACAAAGAAAAAATTTCATGTTCACGATTTTTTCTTACCTTTTTAGGCTGTAAAAAAGAAGAAAATTCATGTAGAAATAGTGTGCCGCCCCCCCCCCCCCAAAAAAAAATTATTTATTTATTTTTGGCAGCCTAATTAGCGTTTATTTGTAGAATTGCTCATATAAGCACAAATAAATTTAGAATGGATAGCAGTTATAAGCAACGTAATAGAATAATATTAAGAACGTCATATTGTGAAAACTATCTATAAGCATGTGTATAATAACTTTTGATCTATGATCAGACTTCCCTGTACCAGGACTCAATAGTTTAAGGGTTAAACTCAAATTACGAATTATTAATTAATGCAGACGATATTTTAAGTTACGACATTATACAAGAAATGTACTTTCTCTGAAAAACATATTTTTTGACCGATTGGCATTCTCGAACCTCAAAATATCGGAATAGCCGCAATGTGGTCACAATTAATAGTAAGGTTAGGAGAGTGGTCGAAAGCTTATCCCTTTTTGTTAATTTTATGTTTTGCGTATTTTGCAATAAGTCGAGAACTTTAAGCAAAGCCAAAAATATTTTGCACTCAAAATTATTTTTTTATCCAAAAATAATTCCTTAAATATAATTTTCAATAAATATTTATTATTTTTTAATTCCAAGCTATTATATCTAAAATTTTTGTGTGCAGAAAAACAAAAATTATACCAAAAAAAATTGAACACATTCGGGAAAAATTTAAAATTGCAATTGTCGGAAGAAAAAACTCGTTAAGTTCAAAAAACAAATAAAGCTTTCAGCACATCAAATTTTGTCTACATTTGCTCTATTTTACTCTATATTTTCAATTCTGTCATCTTTAATGCCTTTAGTTATTTTTCGTTCGTGTACTTTTCTCATACTTCATTAATTTTGGTAAAAATATTTGACAACTTGATGCTCTGCACTTATCAAAATTAATTAAATTATTTAAACTAGTGGGCTGCTCGCCAACGCTCGCCAACCCCCGAAAATTGCTACGCAATTTTATATAGTTTGCTTCGCTCGCTACTTACTTAGGTGCATTGCAAATGCACAAAATTCTAAGAATTCAAAACAATCATTCAAATCCATATAACAACATTTTTTTAAAAAAAAATTACACCTTTTTAGTAAATACTAAGTCATTAAAATAAATTTGTATTCAAATAAATGACATGTAGTTCATTAAACCTATTAGAAATGTGCTATAGTATAAAATCTTAAGATAAAATTTTTAAAACTGATATCTCTTTAAAAAGGTTAAAATTTTGGCTATAATTAAGTCTATTGAAAATTGAAATAAGTGAATTGCAATGGAAAAACCTGCATAAACAAATAAATTCTAGAAAAACAAATAAATTCATGATATAAATCAAAAATCGTCAAATAAATTCGTAACATATAAATTCGTGAAAAAAAGCGCTTTCGACAAAATACTAAAATAGAGATCTATCGACAAAGACTACTCACTTCTGCCTAGATTATGCTCTCTCTGGTTATTTCAGTTTCCGTTTTTAAAAGCGCTATATATTGAGCCATCTCAGCTACAATTGGCATGTGACATTTTTAGCGGCAATTATTGGTCGATTTTCTAGCGTTGCCATTCGGGGAGTTGTAATGAGGCTTTTTTTTGTCGCCGTGTAAGAGAAATATATATATAGATGCGTAAGGCAATAGGTTTATTTTTATAACAGCATGATTTTTTTGACGGTTATTACATTCCTAAAATAAATTAAAAGTAAAAAATGCCATAAGAAACCGTATTAATAGTGTTGACCTAGATTTTCATTTAAAACTATGGGATTTCTTTCCTGTCTCGCTTCGCTCGTTACTCGTCTTGATAGTTTCGCATTTATCATTTGCTTCTCTCTTAAAAGTTGATATTTTCAACAAAAAACAAAGAGTATTTTGTTAATTGTATATTAATCATAATTTTATGCAAGAACATTTTATTAATGAGAAATGGGAAAATGTATGGTTAAGTTGAACGCCCATAACAACAGGCTCTTACGATGTTTTAATATGAGAAGAAATAATTGCCTGGTAAAGTGCAAATTTATGCATCAGGATAGAGGCTGCCAATAGAAGTACATTGATGTGAAAATTACTATACATTTCGCATGATTTTAAGTCTTATCCAAAGCATTTAACGTACGTATAAAGGTTCCTTCTCAAAATAAGGAAGGAAATGAGACTAATTAAAATTAAATTATAATCTCATTACGATGAATCACGAGGTTTATTTCGTAATACTATTACGTATAGTTTTCTTTATATAAATAAAGAAACCTATACATACCTTCATTGTTCGTCATGAAACTGCCGTGATAATACTACTCGACATGAAAATCCGTTACAAACAGTATTTCTGCAAGTTCTTTAGGAAAAATCTAAATTAGCGTTTTAACCCTCCTTTTCCCTCCATCTTTTTCTGGAGACAGCTTACGTTCATCACTTTTGAATAGTTCTATGGCCATGACTTTGTTTTGAATGGGACGAAAGGATTATTTTCATCGTTTCACCAGCCGATCGCAGCTTTTTAAGTCAAAAATGCACCCCATATTCACCTTTTATTATTCGTATCGTTTTAATAAATATGAAAATACTAGTAGACTGCGTCCCCTGCTCACTAACGCTCGCCAGCCCCCGAAAATTGTTACGCAATCTTATATGGTTTGGCTCGCTTTTAACTTAGGTGCATTGCAAATGGACAAAATTCTAAGAATTCAAAACAAAATCATTCAAATCCATATAACAGCTTTTATTTTTAAAAAAATTACATATTTTTAGTAAATACTAAGTCATTAAAATAAATTTGAATTCAAATAAATGACATGTAATTCGTTAAACCTATTAGAAATGTGCTATAGTATAATTTGTGATATAAATCAAAAATCGTCAAATAAATTTGTAATATAAAATTCGTGAAAAAAGCGCTTTTGACAAAATACTAAAATAGAGATCTATCTACAAAGACTACTCACTTCTGTCAAGCTTAATAGTATGAGATTGCCGCAGCTGATGCTCTCTGGTTATTTCAGTTTCCGTTTTTAAATGCGCTATAAGTTGAGCCACCTCAGCAAGATTTGGCATGTGACATTTTTAGCGGCAATTATTGGTCGATTTTCTAGTGTTGCCATTCGGGGAGTTGTAATGAGGCCTTTTTTGTCGCCGTGTAAGAGAAATAGTAACGTAAACAAAGCAAAGCAAACGTTGCCACCGGCGGAAAAGAAATACAGCCAAAATTTGGAAGCCACGTCAGAGAATTATATATATTAGATTATGAATGTTTTTTAATATTCTGAAAATTACTATTTCAGGCTTGTTTCTTAAAATTTTCTTGGTTTAAGAAATGAGCTGTTGCTGTTACCATTTACTGCTAATGAACTGTTACTGTTTTGCCTATTTTAAGAACAGAAGAATTGCCTTACATTATTTATTAAAATTTTTTAATCGATTTAAATTTTAAATTTTTCAAAAATGTTGTAAAATATCTTCAATGGGAGAAGAATCATAGGTTAGAATCCCTTAACCGTCTATCTACCTTATCGTCCTGAGTATTGGCTACAGTAAGATTTCGAGATTTTCTTCTCCGTGTAACGCAAATGCGGGTTAGTTCCATCAAAATGTCCTCCACAAGAGCTAGTTTGTACCAATACTTAATCCAGAAGTTCCCTTATCTTCTGGGTTGGGTTCAAAATTACAAGGCGACGTAATTAAGAGTTGTAAGATAGTCAAAATTACAAGGCCAAGGAGATAAACACTGATGGTCATAAATTCCGAAATTGGTCGGCTATTAATTGCTGGTTATACAATAAAATAAAATTTCTGAAAAAGTGGCAGTATATGTTTTCAAAAATAAACTCTGTTAAAAATGCTATAATTGGCCACTGGCCGGAAGCAAAAATCATAATTTTTCTCAAAACGGAAGGTAAAAGTTCTAAAACTGTAACAACAGGGGCATATTGGAGGGGATTTGCACCTTTAAATTTAATTTAATTTTATAACTGCAGTCGAACAGTTGTCAACATTTTGGGTTCACGGTGATGAATGCTAAACTACTCAACTGAAGATACAGGGGAATTCTTGTATCAAATATTAGTACAAATTAGTCCTTGTATGAGGGTTTTTTAGATGGAAGTAACCCGTATTTGCGCAAAATGGAGAAGGGGACCACTGCACCTCCTACGGTTAGTCCAACCACAAAGGGATTCTAATCTATGATCCGCCTACCGATTAATATATATGTTCACGTCAGTTCTATGGTCGATGTAAGCTAGAAGCAGAATTAAACTAGAACTGGGATTTGAAATTGGTTCGCCTCATAGGGAGGCGAGAGCTCTAACCCTTGAGCTATCGCGAACTCAGCTCTTTGAATTGTAAGAAAAATCTTTACAAAAACTCGTTTTCTGCTCATTTTCGTCCTTTTTTTTTTCGCTGTTCGTTTCTCTTTTTTACCCTTCACCTCCCAAACAAATAAAATTTGTATAGTTTGTCTAAAATAAGAACTTCCCCAGACATTCGTCTGAACCTGTGGCGGTTACTATGGTAACGAGGTATGACTATTTCAAGTAGGGGTGCAGGGTCACTGTTTTGGAGCGCGAGAGAAAGTGAGTCTCTTTCTTCTGTCTATTGTTTTAGTCCTACAGTGAAGCTACCCTCCCTAAAATGTGGCTTTCTTGTTTCCATAGCACCAGACGGCAAATATCAAGCAAAAGCAAGTGAGGGGATTATAGATAAGTCATATTTAAGATTCAGCAGCCTGTTACAAAAAAGTTTGATTGAAACATGGTACGAAGGCTATTACAAATTACATTTTTATTTTATATTTCAGCGGTTTGAATAATCCGTTTCCCTAAATTAAATTTACGGCGAAACAATTACATAAAATTGTAATATATAGGGAGTTACCTTCAGGAAATGGGGGTCAAATACGGATTCACGAAGTCATTTTACATAAAAGTCAGATTAACCGTGGGAAGCCTTCGTGGTTTTCCTCTCTATCCAACGTAATTGCAGGTTAGTTTCATCAAAAATGCGTCTTCAATGTCTAGTTTGTCCATATGCTTGACCCGGAAGTTCCCTTGTCTTCTAGGTTGGGGTTAAAAGTAACAAGGCCACGCAACTGAATATTGATAAGCTTTAACTTAGAATTGAACCGGCTGCTAAACGGTGGTTATAAAATATGAAAATAAAATATATAGCAAAAATCTTTTTTTTTCTTTCAGAGAATTTAGATAGATTTTAAATCAAAATTAAAAATGTATGGGTGCTGTATTTATGCTTTAAATGTAGTTATTTGTTGTTGTTTTTTTTTTTGTTAATATGTAGAAGAATATTTTTTTATAGAATAGTTTAGTATATATTGAATATTTTTGCAGGCATAAAAATATTGCAAGAAATGCATTTTTTAACTGATCGCTATTATGCTGATATATAGTCATTCAAAATCTTTTCTCATTTTAAATTCCTAAATTACAAATTCTGATGTTTTCTTTAAAAATTATATTCAAGAAATATTCAATTACTTTTTAAAATGCGGTTAAGTAAAAAAAATTGCAACGTTGTACTTGCTTCATTTTTAAAACAAAAAGAAAAACGTACAAAAACTATACAAAATTACTCAGCCTGATAATTAAAACAATTTTTATATTAAAAATTACATAAAAAGTGCAACTTAATATTAGGTAAAATTGAACAAATAAATTTTATTTTTTCTTCTTCACTATTTAAAGCAAAATCTGTTACTAAATTTCTATAATATTAAACAAATCTATACAGATATGCTTTGTTTTGGCGTATCACATTAAAGCGTCATTGTAAAATTAAAAGTCACTGACCTCATTACACCTGGAAAAAAAATGAATTAAGAGTGAAAAAGAAAAGTTGAACCATCATTCTTGAGGAAGCAATTAGTAAGCATAACCATGTGCAAGAATTTCGTGCAAAGTTAGAACGGAACTACCTAAATCAATAAATAGTTTTGGTTCTTTTATGTATATCGCTACTCAAGCCAAACGGTAAAAAAGTTGTTTTGTCTTAATGATCTCATTTAACGGGAAAGTTCATAAAGAAAATTTAATTTATGACAAATCTGATTAAAGTAGGATGCTTCATTGATATTTTTTAAATTTTTTTTTTGTTAAATATTTAAATTTTTCTGAAATAAAGAAGTTATAATTTTTAGCACGTGTAAAATCAAGACTATTTTGGCAAACCTTTATTTATAGTTGTATAAATTCTTACAACTGAAACTTAAGACATAAAGTTTGTAAAAGAAGATAACTTTTCAGAAGTCTTTAGGAACAGAATAACTAAGCAAATTACTAGATTTTCATCTAACTCAGAGTTTAATTAACTGTGGGTCCGTACCCCGATTGTGGTCACGGGACATGCATCAGGGTTCACCAAAAGTTTAAGCAAATAATTATACTTTTTATTTAACATATTTTAATTGTAATAATATGTAAATTATATATAATTTAATATGTATTATATATTTACACTGCCCCAGATACCCGTTGATAGGAGGAGCTACATTCACACATCACACAACAGAGGACAACACACAGAAAGAAACATCCATGCTCTCAGCGGGATTCGAACCCGCAGCCGCTCTTTAAAAAAATTCTAAACATGACTTTGTGAATAGCGCTAATATGAAGTCAGCACATAATTTATGCAAACTCTATATTGTTTTCATCTCTACATGTTATTTTTTGGTTTTGCTTCACGAAAAAACATATTTGTTACTTTCCTGCACTATTTCTTGTTAATTAAAGTAGTACTTGTTTGTTTCTTTCGCATTTTCGTGCTTTCTGCTTAATTTAAGGCAGTGAGTGATGATAGAATTAGTAAAGTTGAGGGCAAGTAGCAATATCGATGCAAGATCTCTCTATCTCTTATTCTTGCATCATATTAGATCTCACCATTTGAAGATCTTTTATTTTTTGACGTTTCAGACATCTAAGATCAAGGCAAATATTGCAGATCCACAAAATGTTATTTTATTATTTTAACACTGTAACATTTTCTAAAAATTTCATTATTTTGTTCCGTTTAGTATTAATTTAAAATAAAAAGTAAAGTTGCAGCTTGTTCTGATCTGCAACATTTGATTAGGTTTCGATGACTTAACGATGACTTGAATTGAGTTTCTTTAAACTTGAATTTGTTTTATCTAATAACCGACGAAACACTAACTCATTAAATGCTGACTTCTTTTTTTTACATGAAGTCAATGTTTCTTTTGATAAACAATAGATACCTGTTTCTGTTTGAAATAGTTTTCAAAATGAAATATAGATGGCAGCACAAAGTTACCTGATTAGTAAATGTTTGATTTATGTTATACAGTTTAATTCTCCGTGCGGAAAAATAAGCAAATCACATAACCCTTCTAATGACTACATAAAAAAGTTTCAACACCCCCTTGTTTTTTGTTTATCCTCTATTAATCTAATTTCAAGATTAAGCTTGAAAAAGAGTGTAATTTTGCCGGAAACAAAATTTATATTTCAGTTCATTTCATAGAATTTTGCGTAGAATATTTTTAAGAATTTTCTTTCTTTGTTCAAAAGTCGTTACTACTGAAACTGATAAAAAAAATTTCCAACTTTTTTTTGTCATCAACTTTTTATTTAAAAGTAAAAACTTGTTTAATTTCTATGAATCCTTCAAATGGTTATATGAAGGAAATACTAAACAAAGTTTCCGAATTTTCAGTGCTGAAAATAAATGTAAAAAAGAAAAATACATTTTTAAAATTAACACAAAAAATCGTTTGAATATCATCGGCTTGGAGTCACAGTTTTTGAACTTGCCCCACCCTTACGAAGCCTATGATATTAGAATACGAAGAATTAAAAAAAAAAAAGATTTTTTTTTAAAAATTAGTATTGTTTGGTGGGAGTAATAAATCAACATTTTTACTTACAATACTTTTCGGATAATAAAGAAAGAAAAAAATATAAAGTGTTTAAAATCTCGATTTTTCGATAATTTAAACATGAATCGATATTTAAATTTTTTTTTCCTCAGCTTCTTCCGGAACTTGGCCGTTAGTAATGTGGGTAATAAAAATTAAGGAGAAAAAAGTGTTACGTGTCTGTAGCACATTTTATAAATAATAATCAATCAAATCAGTCAGTCGAGAGGGGAGAAATACTACAGTGCAATAGAAAAAATCAATGTAAGAGACAAAAAAAAAAGGAAGAAAAAAATTTAAAATTGAGATTTTTATACATTTGGCATTTTTGTGTAAGCTACATATTGCAAGAAAAAATAAAAAAATAAATAAATAATAAAAATAAATAAAATTTTTTATCAGTTCTCTGAAATTTTATTTCAACATTCTGAATTTTATTTCAGCATAATTCTGAATTTTATATCAGCATAGTGTTTGAAATGAAAAGAAGATAGTTGTCAAGCAGCTTTTCTCGGAATCTATTGAGAAGCACTTAAATTGCTTTTTCAAATGCGCAGCAATACATGGGTTAACTTTAATTCCCACCAGTCTATATTTTATAACCGTCGTTGAACAGACGACACAATGATGGGCTTACGACTATTAATGTTCAACTCCGTAGCCTTGTATTTTTGGACCTAATCCAGAAGACAAGCCAACTCCTGGAACAAGTATTGGGAAAAATTTACTTTCCTGGAAGACTTTACGATAGGAATAACCCATATTTGCGATACATGGAGAGGAAAACCACGAAAACCTCTCACGCCTAGTCTGACTGCAAGTGGACTCTAACCCATGATCTGTCTACCACTGAGAATATTTTACGTTAGCACTGTGGTCTGCTCAAGCCGAGCGCGGAATTCGCATCGATCAGCCGTCACTGGGATTCGAACCCGGTACACCTCATTGGAAGAGAAACGCTCTATCCCCTGAGCCACCACGACTCCTAACAGCCTATATTGTAGTCCAATTGGAAAAAAACACGCAAGTGCTTCAAGATAAATTTCGAAAAAAGTGGCTTGACAATTAATTTTGGTTGTTAACAAAATTAAATCAATTGTTAGCAACGCTAAATCAAGTCCGTGACGTCAGTAACTCTGAGCATATCGAGGACGTAAAGCGGATCTACTAAGAGATCTCTTTGAGAAAGACCAAGGCAGTCTAGTGCTGCCTGACACCTTTACCTTTACTTTTTTGAAAGCTTTACTTTTTTGCTATTTCTTTTTATTGCCAATGCTATTAACGCTTATATAGAATTTTAAAAACCGAAAGAAAAAAAACAATCTAATTTTGAAAAAAAAAAATTTCTTTTAAGTATATCATACAGAAATCCGAAATATAAAAAAAAAAATCTCAAATTTAAATTTTTGCCGCTTACGTAAATTTTTCGTCCCGCAGATCGTTAAGACACGGTTCCCAGCAGATCTCCGAAGTCAAGCATCACTGGCTGCTGTCAGTGTTCGGGTGGGTGACCACTTGGATTAGTCTGTGTAGGGACCGAGGGAGTGCGGTATTCATCCTCGTTAAACTGTTCTACCGTAAAGTGCTCGACTTCGCGTGCAGGTCGTCGGGCTACCGAAGCAGGGGAGCAATCCCCTCTGCAGAGGATCAAAATTGTGATGGCATGTCTTCGGATCATCCTTAGGGATGTTTCCCAGACCGTCGCCAATAGCCCATTGTGCTGCTCTAGTGCGACGTAAATGAACTACAACAACGTAAATTTTTCCATTGCAAGGTAGTACGAGGGTTGCTATTTATATTTCTGACCTTGGCAACAGTAAGTGTTGCTAGCGACCGCAGACGATTTTAATCGAAAGTTTGATATTTTTAAACATAAATTCAGCAGGCGATTTAACATTATAGCTTCATTTGTGTTGTTGACAGTAAATTGAAAAGTTCTTCTCTTTCAAAAAATGGAATTGAATCGTAAACATTTTCGTGCCATTATTTTTCATAACTTTCGACGTGGATTGTCAAGACAAGAGTGCTTCGATGAACTTAATTCTTTAGTCAGCGATAAAACGCCATCCTACAGCACTGTAAAAAATTGGTATAACGAATTTAATCGTGGTCGATGTTCGATCCAGGACGAATCCCGTGCAGGTCGTCCAAAATCCGTTGTTGTGCCAGAAAAGATCGATGCAGTGCGTGAACTGATAAAGCAAGATCGTCATGTGACATACCGTGAGATAGAGGCGTCTTTGGACATTAGTATGACTAGCATCAATAAAATATTGCATGAACATTTGAGCGTAAAAAAAATTTGTTCGCGTTGGATCCCGCATAATCTGACAAACGCTCATAAAAAGGCTCGTGTCGATTGGTGCAAGGAAATGTTGGGAAAATACGTTCAAGGTACATCAAAGGCTGTGTATAACATCTACACAGGTGACGAATCATGGATCTATGCATATGAGCCGGAAACAAAACAGCAATCAACTGTATGGGTCTTCCAAGACGAGGCAAAACCAACAAAAGTTGCTCGAAGAAGAAGCACATCGAAACAAATGATTGCCTGTTTCTTCGGCATTAGCGATCATGTGGCAACAGTGGCGTTAGAGCAACGCAGGACGGTCAATTCTGAATAGTACACGACCATTTGTTTGCCAGAAGTCATCGGAGAAATTCGAAAAAAGCAGAAGAACAGGCGAATCATTCTTCATCATGACAATGCGAGCTCTCACACATCGACTCAAACAAAGGCATTTCTGACGGAGCGAAAGATCGAACTGATGGGTCATCCGCCGTACAGCCCTGATTTGGCACCCAATGACTTCTTCTTATTCCCACACATCAAAAATAAATTACGTGGACAACGATTTTCGACCCCCGAAGAAGCGGTTGATGCATTCAAAACGCATGTTTTGGAGTTACCTCAATCGGACTGGAAAAAGTGCTTTGAAAATTGGTTCAAACGCATGCAAAAGTGTATTAATCATCATGGAGAATATTTCGAAAAACAATAAAACCAATTTCGATCCTACATATTTGTTTTTTCATTATTAGGCCAGAAATATAAATAACAACCCTCGTATAACCCTAACCCAAAAAAGTTCACTGAAAATTATTTTCAGCAAAATAGAGATACATATTTTAAAAGTTATAATTTCTTAAGTTTTTTGCCGAGAATAAGCTTACGTTATTGCTTACGCTATTAGTCAATCTAAATATTTTTATTTAGTATTTTTAAGGTACTATAATACCTTCATAGATCAAATTTCGAAATATGTTTTATTTGATAACGTTTTTATTTTTGATTTGTGTATATAGAAAAAATTCAAGGTTAAGAAAAATGTTATTACTTCATTGAAAATGGAAGTTTTTTTTTTCAAATACAGTGATCAAAACTCATTTTAAAAAAAACTACATTTTTAGAGCGTATAATTTTGTCACAAATTATTATTTTCTGATGTCATTTTTATAGTCTTTGTAAATAATATGCGTAGGTAATAGACTATTATTTTGACTTAATTGTGAAATATTTAATGGCTAATATTACAACGCATTTAGTAAAAACGATCCGAAGTGCTATATATATATATATATATATATATATATATATATATATATATATATATAATATAAAATTTTAATTTATGTGTATTATATTAAATAAAAAACTAATCATTGAGTACAAAGTCTATTCCCTAGTATACATACGAAAAGAAAAATTCTGCGAACTTTCAAGTAAATGGAACTGGCGGAATAAAATATATCACATTTAAAAATGGACGAAATATCAAGAAAATTCAAGGAAATGAGAGCAAGACCTGCTGCTTAAACTCGAAATATGAGTTTAAACAGACAACAGGTCTACCTCTGTCTATACGATTAATAAAAAATTTTTTTTTTCATTTTAATTCGCATAACTTCTACTCGAATTGGGATTAGAGGCGAAACTAAAATGGTTTTGTAGAGTGAAAATACTTTTATTTTTATTTTAAGTAAAAATCTGCAAATAGATGATTTAGTCATAATTGCCCTAAAGAAGGTATTTGAGTATCGTAAAATAAAATCACACTTTCTTTAAATAAAATTTTTAGTTTGTTTCAAGCGTGTTTAGAGCAAGAATATAAATGATTATTGTCCGACTAATATAAATTAATTGTGTTGCACTGATGAAATAATGCACGGGATAATTACTATGTTTAAAACAAAAATATTTTTCTGGATACTGCTTTAAAAACCATTTTTTTAAAAGTTATATTCACAAAACACAGGGTGAAATATACATGGTAGATTCATTAAGCGTACAGTTTCAATGCTCTATAAATAGAGAAGAATGTAAGGTATTATATGTTACTCAAAACATAATCGTATGGCATTATTTTAAGTTTTGTTAAAGGCAGTTAAAAATGTTCTATGTGTGAATCATATGACACACATAATAACTGGTAATCCATTTTCGCCCTATCTGTTAAGATATTTGAATCAAGTCCATTGATAGTTGCTGTGATACGCTGTCTAAGATTCCGTTAGATGAGCAGGAAAGAAAGGGAAGTATAGTCTGTCTACGGAAAGTACTCCCCCCGCCATTTGTCTTTAGCAGTGGCTGTAACTATGGTTACGAGGCATAACTATTTCAAAGAGAAGTGTTGGGTGAATATTTGACAGATTTTGGTTCAAGCTGGCGTGAGAAAGGGAATCAGGAGAGAGAAACTCCCCTGTTTGAAATATGCTTTTTTGCTTCCATAGCAGCAAACGGCCTTAAATTTTGTGAGGAAGGGAGTTCCTTCGCTAGACAAACAATACGTTTTTTACCTCCCCCATTTACTCCCTACGCACTCCTGTAGAAAAGTAATTACGTGGGATAGCCTGGTTGGTAGGGCACTGGGCCCATGTCCAAGAGTGTCTCCTGGATTGGTGCAAAATTACGAGACTACTGAGCTGAACGTTAGTAGTCATAAATTCAAAATTGGGTCTGCTGTTCAACGACGGATATAAAATAAAAAGGCGTTTGGTCAAGACTTCTGGGTGGCCTTTGGGTAAGTGGCATGTTGTAATCCATTGCTCGTCCAATCAAATCGGGAACGGAGATTTCATCAAGCTAATTTTGAACGTAGGTCGACCTGTGTTTTTGGTGCACCATTTAATTGGAGAAAGAACTTTTCAATTTCGTCTTACTGCAACTGTGGCATCAATCAAAGTGGTTGCCGTGGCAGTTTGCTCTTGAAAAAAAAATGAGCTGAAAGCATTCGCTGTGGACACTGCACTGAATAACAAAACACAATCACCAGAAAGGAATTTCGCATGTACTGCTCTTCGAATTTGAGACTTCCTGTTCTCCAAATCAACAGTTTGCTTGTTTACCTTTCCACTGTCGTGGAATGTTACTTGATCGATAAAAATGAAGCGGAATTGATAACTATCGATGGACTTGATTCAGATACTTTAATACGCGTTTCGGCAGAAATGGATTATCGGTTCGATGCGTGTCGTGAGGAAGGGGTTACACATGGAACACCTGTGACTGTCTCGAACAAAACTTGCGATTCTGTTGTAGGTAACATATAATAATATCTTAACATTGTTCTTGGTTCATAGTGAATTGAAACTGCATACTTCTTTGAGTCGCCTTGTATTAAGATTATTTTTTGAAGGCTCTGTCGTCTCATGAAATAAGCCTTTTTAGCGAACTATATGCTATTTATATAACTGCTTTGAGTGTCCTTGGACAAACAGGCAATGTGATTAAGTTCATAAATTATTACGTAAGAAAAACCTTTTGCAAACTTAGTAAGCAAGAGTGTTAGTTAGTGTATTTAAAAATCAATCTAGTAACTAACTTGTTTCTTTTATTATCCCAAAATAAAATAATAAAGATCGAGACTTATTTTCCCAAACATTTTCTACAAATCTCACCGTGTAACAAGTTTGAATGTTTTTTCTGCCCTTAATAAGAAACTACTTGTTTCTGTATGAACAGAAAGTACTTGATTCATATAAAATAATCGTTATGATACCTTATTTACTACTTATGCGACAGGAAAGCCGACAAGCTATTAGCGATTACTGGAATAGATCGCTTTCAAATGCATCCAGAGCAGCGAAATTTTGGGAAGGTAGATAAGGATTTTGTCACCTCACTGTTAGCACCTTTCTCTTATCTGTAAGTTAGTGCGTGATGCTGAAATGAGCAAAACTGCCCGGCTAAAATGAGAATTCGTTTAGAAAATTTACGAGCGATTAATTCTCACTTGGGCCGGATCACGCTATTGGTCGAAAATGACGTCACTGTTTGGGGGAAGGGAGATGGTGGCTGTTGGCTGGTGTTTGTATGAGTTTGGCGACAAATTTCGTATGCACACTTGCTCGCTCGGAATTTATTTATTCCTTGCAAATGTTTACTTAATATTATGTCGTCGTTAGGGTGGGGAGATAGGTAAATGTCCACTTCAGCATTTCAGACAATATTTATGTTTTAATTGATTTAAATTCATCAAAGCTAAAAACAATAAAAATAATGAATGTTTTTACAAATATAGGATGGTATAGTAATATTACAAATACGTTTTTTTTTTTTTTCTTCGTTTGCTTGTTTTTCCAAAAGAATTATCTTTTGCAGTTATGAAGTAACAAAAATTGAAATAGTAATACTTAGTGTTCCTTCAAACATAAAAGAGTCCTCTATAAAATGTTGACTAAGTTGCGGACCGCCATTTGACTGGTGTTTTTAATTGCGGCCCCCGGTCTCTTGTAAGTTGGAAACCCCTGGATATATAAACTATGTTAATTCTTTTTACGATTTGATTTTTTAGGACGCAAGATGCGGTTATGTGGTGATATATATGAATTATGTTTCGCTATATGATTTGATTTTAGGATGTGGTTATACATATTAATTATGTTTCTTTCCATGATTTAATTTTCAGAAAGAAAGATGTGGTTATGTGGTGATATATAGCATCTTTGTTAATTCTTTTCATGATTTGATTTTTAGGAAGCAAGATGTGGTTATATGTATCAATTACGTTTCTTTTCATGATTTGATTTTTAGGAAGCAAGATGTGGTTAAATGTATCTATTATGTTTCTTTTCATGATTTGATTTTTAGGAAGCAAGATGTGATTATATGCATCAATTATGTTTCTTTTCATGATTTGATTTTCAGAAAGAAAGATGTGGTTATGTGGTGATATATATCAACTATGTTTATTCTTTTTCTGATTTTATTTTTAGGAAGCAAGATGTGGTTATATGTATCAATTACGGTTCTTTTCAGGATTTGGTTTTTAGGAAGCAAGATGTGATTATATGTATCAATTATGTTTCTTTTCATGATTTGATTTTCAGGAAGAAAGATGTGGTTATGTGGTGATATATATCAACTATGTTTATTCTTTTTCTGATTTGATATTTAGGAAGCAGGATGTGGTTATATGTATCAATTACGTTTCTTTTCATGATTTGATTTTCAGGAAGAAAGATGTGGTTATGTGGTGATATATATCAACTATGTTTATTCTTTTTCTGATTTGATATTTAGGAAGCAAGATGTGGTTATATGTATCAATTACGTTTCTTTTCATGATTTGATTTTTAGGAAGCAAGATGTGGTTATATGTATCAATTACGGTTCTTTTCAGGATTTGATTTTTAGGAAGCAAGATGTGATTATATGTATCAATTATGTTTCTTTTCATGATTTGATTTTCAGGAAGCAAGATGCGGTTATATGTATCAATTACGTTTCTTTTCATGATTTTATTTTTAGGAAGCAAGATGCGTTTATATGTATCAATTATGTTTCTTTTCATGATTTGATTTTTAGGAAGCAAGATGTGGTTATATGTATCAATTATGTTTCTTTTCATGATTTGATTTAGGAAGCAAGATGTGGTTATATATATCTACTATGTTTATTCTTTTCTGATTTGATTTTTAGGAAGCAAGATGTGGTTATGTAATCCTTATAATGGCATGCTACTGGGTAGTAGAGCCGATTCCCGTAGCAGCAACTTCACTATTACCAG